>NC_056680.1:90865348-92119276 GCF_018350215.1 Panthera leo
TTGGTTGAGGGTCCTCCTTCAGCTCAGGTCACGATCTCACAGCTTGTGGGTTTGAGCCCTGCATCAGACTCTGTGCTGATGGCTCAGAGCCTGGAGTCTGCTTCAGATTCTGTCTCCCTCTCTCTCTGCCCTTCCCCCACTCATGCTCTGTCTCTCTCTGTCTCAAAAATAAATAAAAAACATTTAAAAAGAATTTTAACAGTAAGCTTCAACTGATCAGAGTATCTTGGGAACAAAATCTTTTCATTTTGACTGTGAAGAACTGTAGATCTAGATTCTTGAGACAAAGTAAATTAGGATTGATGAGCAGCAGCAAATGAGTGTAAACTGTGCAGCTTACTGTTTTATTGTTAGCTAGCTTTTTTGTCTTGAAAGCTGCCAATATCCAGCTTAATTGGTTTCCAGTTATATAGACTCTGGTTAATCAGTGTTATAATACTAATAATCATTGTATTTATTGCTTGTGATGTGACAGGCACATGAACTTCTATGTATTTGGTGTTCAAAATGACCTGTGATTATAAATATGATTATTATGACACTTGACAGGAAACTGAGGTATATAGAGGTTATGTAACTTGCTGAAATCAACACAGTGAAAAGTAGTAGAGCCACAATTGAAATCTAGGTTATTTAACTCCCGAGCTAACTCTTACACCATATTATCTACCATATATTCTGTATTATGTAAGAGAGGATAGCCATGAAAACTGAAATGTATTTAATTTGGACTGATTTTATACATACCTAATTCATTTTGGAGGTACCTAATGACTCCTTTATAGTCTTATCCTTAACCTGAAGTGGTGGTCTACTCAAAGACCTTTTAGGTATTTCTCTCAAATTTGGTTGTGTGTTAGGGTAGTTTTTCAGTTATGTCATTTGCCTTGTGCAACATATGGTAAAGACACATCTAGTACAAAGCCTGTTTTACTTATCACATCTCAGGAAAATCACCATAGTAGGAATTTTGGATCATCAGGAAAGGAATGGTTCAATTCTTTATATCTATCAAGAATATATATAGATGTGGAATGGGGCAGATTTCCTTTGGGTGAAAAAGAATAGTTATCTTGGTAGAGATATGATTTATTGTATTTATTACCTATGAAAGACCATGACCAGTCATCAGTATCATTTGTTATAACAATATTTTTTTTGGTTAGATTTTTTGATGTCTTATAAGCAAAAGTAATAGCTGCTAAGTATCTAATTAGCTCAAATTATTTCTAATCTACTGTATATGAGCACTCCCAGCTTGTCTTTGGATCAGGATCCTAATGGCTGTGTACAGAATGCTCATTATACAGCCTTGACTTTGTCAATCAACTGGTTACTGTCCATCATTTAATTGAATTGAGGGCACTCAAGGATCATTGTCTCAGTTAATACCCATAGTGGCAGTAAAAAGATAGTAAGAAAGCAGAGGAGTGTGGGTCAAGGTTGAGTATACAAATGGGTAAAGGAATTGCTGTGTGTTGGGGTGCAGGTGCCAGAGGAAAAAGTGTTTACCTGAGGGCAGGAAAGGTTATTGTGACTCGAGGAAACCTTTTACTGTAAAAGAATGATGGTGTAATTCTCATTAAAAATACTTCCTAAGGAGGGCCTTAGTTGGTTGAGTGTCAGACTCTTGATTTCAGCTCAGGTCATGATCCCCGAGTTGCAGGATCAAGCCCTGTGTTGAACTCTGCACTTAGCGTGGAGCTTCTTTGGGATTCTCTCTCTTTCCCTCTGCCCCTCTGCCCTGCTCTTTCTCCCTTTTTCTTTAAAAGAAAATTTTAAAAATAAATAAAATACTTTCTAAGAAAATTGAAATGGCTAATGTTACTTCTGGAAATAGAATATCAGTAAAGTTTATATAGAGGCAAGGAGAAAGCCTGAGTTTTTCTACCATAGTTTTTCTCCTGCTGTTCACATCATCTTAGCTCCCTGGGGTTGAAGCTCCATGAAAGATTAACAGCATAGAGTGGTACCATCTACCAGCAGATACCTGTGCTACAGGCAGAATCTCTAGATTCCTTTTGCACTCATTTTTATAAGTCAATTTCTAGCTCGTTCTTCTTTCATAAAGAAGAGATTAACTTGTTTTTTAATCCTGCCTTTAATCTTTTTGTTTTCCACAATGAATGTGTCAAAGATAGGAAAAAAGCTTCTAGTGGAGAATAGCTTTAAGAGATCACTTAGAAAATATTAAATGTGATGACCATCAGGGCAACATATACCTTCCTGGCTTATACTAACTTTGTAGTTCCTTTAAGCCTGAATGGTATCCATAAAAAATTCCTGGTTATTTTGAATTATTTTCAAGCTTTCTCATGTTTCATTTTCTGATTTCTCCACAATGAACATAATGTTCGACACTTGAATAGTTTAAAAAGCCTATAATGTATTAAATAAATGTTTCTTAAGATATCTTTTAACTTGTTTTGTTTGCAAAAAACTACCCCCCCAAATAATTATGTGTTGCTATAAAATATTGCGGACTGCTTTCTTAAGTAAAAAATGTTCTCAGTTTGTCATTAGTAGCAGGATTTAGTCTACTTAAAATATAGATTATAGTTCAGTGGCTGCATTCTGCTTCTACTTTTTATTTTAATGACAAAAGCTTAACAGATCCTTTTATGAGAGAGATTTTTCTTGAATTCATTGCATGCAATTGAGTAGTGCGTAAATGCTTGAACTATTTATTTTTTGGCCATGGGAACACAAAAATTGCTATTTAACTGCCAAAGTGTCATTATATATATTTATTGCAGCAGAAAAGATGAACAAAGGGGTTAATCTGTTTTTGCTTATTCTGAGTATCAAGTTTCCTTATTGATTCTCAAAACTGCATTACTGTTCAGAATCCTGGTTCTTTCTATAGAAGGAAGAAGAAAGAGTAAGCGATTAAGAAGAAAAGGAAAACCAGGTTTGGGTGTGCAGTAAATTTTGCTGCATGCATTAGTACAGGGCCCTCTATACCATTGCTTCAGTGATGAATCTTCTGAAATGGAGACTTGTGTTTTTTTCAAGTAGCTTTTAGGTGATCTCTTTGTTTTGAGGCTGTCTTTGACATGAAATGCAAGCAACAGCCACTGTTGCCAAGTGATCTACACAAAAGCTTTTTAAAATGTTGTTTTCCATTTTTGTTTTTGTTTTTTTAGGAGGACAACTCAACAACAGCATTTCCCTTCCAAAATGTGTCTGTTTACAACTTTCCTTCACATTTGAGGGACATGCTTTCTATCTTGAATTCTCACTACAGTAGCTTTTTCGGAGCTTCTTGGATAAGGGAGTAATACTTAGTTACCTAGACGGTAATTAAGTCACATGATCTGGGAAGATGCTTTTAGAGAGGATTTTTTTTTTAATGGATCTATTTATAGAAGTTTTCATGTAAGCTCTTAGTTGTATCACCTTTAATTTCAAATACAAGGTTCAGGCATTTCCCCTGGCTCTGTGGAAATGGAGAAGGCCTTTATCTAGTAAAGTAACTCAGGTGATGTGCATTTTAAGGATGGCCGAGGGGCAGACTATCAATCAAAGACCCTTAGTTGGTCCTTTGGGGGGTTCCTGCTGCCATGGTAACTGGGATTATTTTTAAAAAAACAGTTCTATTGAGATACAGTTCACTTACTATAAACTGAAGTGGTTTTTGGTCTCAATTTTGTCTGTTAGGGAGGTTTTTTTTGTTTTTGTTTTTTTAACCAAGTGTGTGTAAATAGAGTTGATTAAAATTATTACAAACAATTTAGTGAAGCATTGATAGTATGTTTGGCAGATGCAGCTACCCATATGTCAGAATCTGTATTTATGTTCTTGTTGCTAGATTTTCTGGGAGATTTAGGCTAAGGACTTTTCACCACTGAGTCAAAACTCTGTGAGCAAAACCCTAGGTACAGGATGAAGGTCAATTTCAGGGACAGGTGTTACAGGTTGTGCAGGTACCTGACACAGGTTCTCTTTACCAGGGGGGAGATTTTCATATGTCATATATATAGACGTGATAACTTTTTACACTAATGAACACCAAGTTCAGGGGTGCCTGGGTGGCTTAGTCAGTTAAGCATCCAACTCTTGATTTCGGCTCAGTTCATGATCTCACACTTCATGAGTTTGAGCCCCACATTGGGCTGTCTGCTATCATCACAGAGCCTGTTTCAGATCCTCTTTTCGTCCTCTCTCTGTCCCTCCCCTGCTTGCTCTCTGTCTCAAAATAAACTTAAAATTTTTTAAAAAATAATAAAATAAAAACTAAGTTCACCACAAATACACAATTAAAAAAATTTTTTTAATTTATTTTGAGAGAGAGAGAAAGAGAGAGAGCACATGTGCATGCAAGCAGGATGGGGTCAGGGTAGAGAGAGGAAGAGAGAGAATCCTAAGCAGGCTCCATGCTCAGTGCAGTCCCACATGGGGCTTGATCTCACGACCGTGAGAGCACGACCTGAGCCAACCACAAGAGTTACACACTCAGCCGACTGAGCACCCAGGCAACCCACAAATATGTGATTTTTAAAATTAGATGACTTTAAGAAATTTCTTCTCCGTTGTCTGAGACAGTTTAGCCATGATGTAACATCAGTCTGACTAGTAGTAAAACCTGAATGACTTTTAAAGAATTATTGGTCTACATATTTTTGTTATGCATGAATATTTAGTTACCAGATGTATTTTATTATATTTAATGATTTCACTAGCCTATAACTGCTGACATAGCTAATTTTTTTTAAACCTGAGGATATAAGAATCCTCCAAGAATGAGATCTAGACTTTCTGCAAAATATGTATATAAGTAAGGTTAATCTTCCAGCAATTTAATAAGAAGTTATTGAATTGAATAATAATGGGGGCTGGTAGTGGTATTCAATTCTAGGATCTCCTGGTTTAGAAATGATTCTGTAACTGCAACTAGAGACAGCACAGGGAAACCTTGTACTTCTGGTCCAGAGTTGAGCTGTTGCTCATTTTTAAATATTTTAATCTTCAAATAGTGAATTATATTGAAATGACGACTCCTTAATTTTCCCTGTTACTAGTGCAAGAACCATATATCCTCATATAAGTATTTTAAATTGTGAACAAAAGTATAGCTGGAAAAGCCATCTATTTGATGGCTAGTGTTTGTGAATCCTAGTCAGCTGGCTTTGTTGATTGATAATTACCATGTGTTGCTTTCCTGTATAAAGTCTATGTGTTCATTGCTATCTGCAGGACTCAATCTTTCTTCATGGCAAATTACTGCTGCCAGTGGTTTTAATGTTAGCTGCTTGCAAGAGTTAACCAATTCTCCTTAAAAGCCAAACTCATTTTGCTTCCTTAAGGCTATTGGTAGCATGTTCTTTCCAGCTAACTGTACTCACCTTAATGGAATTGAAAAATAAAATCCCTAGCTGTGCTTCTGTTTTATATCATTCTCAAAATTCTGCATTTTTGCAAATGAATAATTATTACCCCATGGATGCTCATTTTACCATCAGGGATTTTTTGTTTTATGCGATCTGTACCTCTTTGAATCATACTGATATTCTGATGGGATCAATACTGGTAACTGGACTGAGGAATAATAAGATTAGAAGTACTGGTGGCAGTTGAAGAAATAGCAGATGGTGGTGTGGTACTAACTATGTGCTGGATACTAGTCTAATAAAAATTTCACATACGCTAAGTTATGTATCCTCCAATAGTACCATTGTTATCCTCATTTTGCAGTGAAGAAACAAAGACACAGAAAGTTTAATAACTAACTTGCCCAAGAATTTAAATCCAAGTAGTCTGGTGCCAGAATTCCTACTATTTTCCACTATAGTCTACTTTCTGTATGGAAACAAATAATAACAGAGGAATCAGAATACAAATATTTAAGTTATAACACTTCAGTTTACCATTTGCAATTAACTCTCCATTGGCACTTGTTTTAGTAAGCCATATAGTGAAGATGTAATCATTTGGTTTAGGTGAATTTCAATTATTCTAAATATAAAATTTCTATTCTAAAGAAAACCAAATGCCTTCTAAGGAAGCCCTGTTTTTTTAGCCATTTTCCCTTGGGGTTTATTTACTTATTAAAAACAATTTTTTTTAGTGTTTATTCATTTTTAAGAGACAGAGCGTGAGTGAGGGAGGAACAGAGAGAGAGGGAGACACAGAATCCAAAGTAGTTTCCTGGCTCTGAGCTGTCAGCACGGAGCCCGACACGGGGCTCAAACTCAAGAGCCATGAGATCGTGACTTGAGCCAAAGTCAGATGCATAACCTACTGAGCAAACCAGGTGCCCCATTCTCTTGAGATTTATTTTTAACTATTCTTTGTTCTCCATAGAGGTTAGACTACCATTCAGTATAGGAATTTGCCAAGGCTGCTAAATTATAACCCTTTGAAATATGTTACTATCTTGCACATGGCAAACACATGGCTGGGTTCTTATGCCCATCTTATGCCTATGTGTAAATTTATTTGCATCTGGAGGAAATGTGAAGTTCTATGGACAAGAGTAACTAAGCCGAAACATATCATCATCGTGCCAAGAGACTAGAAGATATTTGATTATATTTCTGCCAGCCTGCTTCAAAATACCCATTCCCTTTTCTTTCCCCATGTGTATGCACCCACACCCCCCCCCGCCCCGGAAGAGTTAAAGAACTACACAAATTTAATTTAAAAATTCTAAAGTGTTTGTTTCTTCCTTACATGTGATATTTATTCTGGGTATGTTTCCTAACTTTATTTTTTAGCCACAGCTAGTCTCTATTTTAGTATTCTTTTGATGAGCTGGACAGTGTGTGCATTTTTCCCTTGGCAAGCTTATGCAGACATATGCTCCTCTGCCATCTTGTAATCAGTGTGGTTTCAGGAAGGTCTCACATTTCACGATTTGGTTCTCTTTGCATTATAGGAAGAAATTCTTTGGGGATTAAGTAAATTTTCCTTTCCCTTGGGACTAAAGCAGGGTTGCTGTAGGTCCATCATCATGTATAATGCATCAGCTACCTTAATGGCATTGTTAAGATTGCAAGTAGTCTTAACTTTGTAGCCTGAAGAAAATATATTGGCCCATTACCAGTTTATACAGGTCAGGTATCTTAGGGCTAGGAGCAGGGAGAAATGAAAAGTGACAGCTGGTATCAGTGTGAGTTCTATTTCAAAGCTCTGTTTGTAACCAGTTTGAGTAGAAAGTCCTATTTCTTTTCTTTCTAGTGTAATATTTTTTCCAATTAAGTCCCTAAATAATTATTTCATCTGTTAATATTCAAAGTGTTATCCATAAACTTAAAAAGACATGTTCAGCCGTAAGTTAAAATTAAAAGTAGCACTAACTAATGGTATTTCTATGTTTAGAACCAATTAACTATTTTGTAATAGAATGTTGTTCCTTCTAACTCTAATCATAGAGTTAATTTTTCATTATATAATGTCTTATATAAATCTACTGTTGCAATTTTTTTTGAATTTAGAGTGAACAATTACTAGAGTAATTATGATTGAACAGGAAGTTGTGGAAATGTTTTTGACAAGTTTGAAACTGGTTTGAAGCAAAAAAAAAAAAAATCATAGATTATTCCCTGTGTTGTCCTAGTGTTATTTTCTTACTCATTTATAAAAAATGCTTATTTTCCAGTGAATAAGTGGCCACTGTAAAAATAAGAACAGGTAATAATGACCAGAGAATAAGTACCTTAGCTTTGAGTGGTTTGAGCCATTTTGGAGGGGTAATTGATCAGGGCTCCTTTTGATGTTTTATCATAACAGCCTTTTTGTTGCATGTAAGGGTTAGAATGGGAGGTAGATCCAAGTGGACCTGATTATCCCTATGGGAAACTTCTGAAAACTTACCCATGTGGAGTTTAAGGAACTATGAAAGGTGACATTAGAGATTTATGACAGTGGGAAAAAACCTAAATTCTCAGATACCCTGTTTGTGTTCTCACTTCTCCTTCTTTCAATAGATATATATTGAGTGCTTGCCATCAGCTTAGGGATGTAGCTATGAATAGTATGATACACTTCTCTCTCTCAACACTTACAGTTCAGTGGGGATGACAGGCATAATGAAAATAACTACCAAAAGAGCTTTTCAAATGGCAGTTATGAAAGTGCTGTAAAGGGAATTAAGTCCACGTCCCGAAAGCATTTTATGGGAGACCTCATCTAGTCTGCTTGGTTAGGAAAGCCTTCCTTAAGGAAATGATATGAATTCTGAAGTTTGAAAAATAAGTAACAGGCAGGTGAAAAGCGAGAGGAACAGCTTTGCAGGCAGTGAAATTAGCATGTGTAAGGATCCAGAGGCCCTGATGCAGGATCTTGGTGCCTTAGAGAAACTGAAAGAAACCAGAGAGAGTGGATAGAGCAGGAGGTGGTACAAGAAGGGATGGGATCAAAGCAGGAGTATGATCTGTGACCAGAGCCTCAACTCAAAGAAATCAGGTATGACCTACAAGAATTGGACCAATCCTGCCTTTGGGTTTACACATTGATTTTTCTCTTTTCTCAATATTCTCGAAAATCTGGAAGAGTACTTTTAACTGTCTCTGGAAAGCAGAATAGTGGCTTTGGTAATTCTGAGTGGGGTCAGTAGACATTCCACATGGCAATTAGATTTTTGTGCAGAGTAAGCGCTATCTTCTTGAGCTTTTTCATGCTCCTTTTCTGATTAAAAAACAATTTTTTTTTTCAATTTTTCTTGAGTAGTGTTAACAGATATAATTAAGCACTTCTTTTGTTTTGAAGTCCAGAACAGGTCTGTAGTTTGGAAGCAGTAAAGCTTAAAGACTGACAGTATCATTAAGGCTAGACAGTCTTGAATTTAGTTCAAGAATTAGTCTATGAATTTAGATTCATATCCTGACTCTGCCAGTTTGTATTTGTAGGACCTTGGACAGTCCTTATTCCTTCTTTGTTCATTTTCCTCGTCTATGAAATGAGTAAGACAAACATGTAGCCCAGAGCTTTGGGTAGAGAAAGTGCTCCATAAATATCAGTTTTGATATTATTATTAAGGTAGAGTGACAGTTTGTAAAGAATTTCTAGCTAGGCCTTTGGTGGCTTCTGCCCATTCTTCCTGCCGGTTTCTGATCCTACTCAGGGCACAGGAGGCACTGCCGTATCAACAAAAGCTATCCTTCACACTCTGCTTCACAATAAAACAATCATCTGTGCCTCTAGACTGTACATTCCGTGAGAAGTTACTCCAAGAGTAAGCTCATGTGGAAACTTGTAGTGTGTACCTAGCCTTCAGCATGTTGTGTGCCTAGAAGACAATAAATATCTGTTGAACAAAAAAAATAAGTGAATGAATTAAGCCCATCGTTAGGAAATAGGGTAGTTGCTCCTATTCACCCAACACTGTGTGGGGCGAAGTCCAGTTTGGACAGGTGTGAGAGATTCTGTTTCTCCCCCTGCCATAAAAGGATGCAGTAACTATAAACAGGAATACCAAGAACCAGATTGTGAGCCTCACATCTGTTCACCTAGTGCTAAGTTCGTCACCTGTGCTGAGGCTCACATCCACACGTGTTTCCTTTCCAAAGTATTTTAGAGCCACTTCTAAGTCAATTTTAAATTGAAAATCATAAGCTATCAGCAGCTGACCTGTGATATAAATTCCTATAATTTTGAAATACTTAAAACATTAAAAATTGCATATATTATAACATATCCATGTATACACTTAACATGTTAGTATTTTGCTATATTTGTTTCAAATCTTCTCAAGGTTTTTAAAATTGAATTCTGTATTGTTGTGTCTCCTATTTTATTTCCATTTGTTTATGCTTTTACTCTTTTACTTGATCAATCCTGAAACTTTTTTTAAAACATTTTTTCAAAGAATCAGCTTTACTTTTGTTATTAATGTTTACTGCTTTTACTTTAAAAGCACTTCTCTTTGTTCTTTTCATAACTCATTGAGTTAAATGTTTAGCTGATTCATTATCAATCCTATTTTCTGTAAGCATCTAGGAATGTAAAATTTACTCTTAAGTACTATTTTAGCAGTATTCATGAAGTTCTGATACCTACATTTTTTTGTTGTCCATATACATTTTTTCCGTAATTTATAACCATGACTTTTTAAAAAAATGTATTTATTTACTTATTTAAAGAGAGAGCACACACAAGCAGGGGAGGGGCAGAGAGAGAGAGGTAGAGAGATAATACCAAGCAGTCTCTGCACGGTCAGTGCAGAGCCCGAGGTGAGGCTCAATCTCACAAACGCATATCATGACTTGAGCCGAAATTAAGAGTTGGAATGCTTAACTGACTGAGCCACCCAGGTGCCCCTATACCATGACTTTTATATGACTCACAAATTATTTATTTATTTATTTATTATTTTTATTTTTAATTTATTCTCAAGTTAGCTAACATACAGTGTAGTCTTGGCTTCAGTGGTAGATTCCTGTGATTCATCACTTACATACATCACCCAGTGCTCATCCCAACAAGTGCCCTCAATGCCCATCACTCATTTCCCCACACCCCCAGCCCCCACACCCATCAACCTTCAGTTGACTCAGAAATTATTTAGATTTTAGAAACAATTTTTAAATTGTTTAAAAATTTTGTATTAAACATTAAAAACATTTCCAAATCTTATGTTATTGTTTTTCAATTTTATTGCTTTATGCTAAGTGCTGTATATAAGATACTGAATTTTTGGAAGTTGGCCTGGTATTTAAAAGAAAAAAGTTGGTAATCTTTGATTTTTTAAAAGTAAATTACAAAAACAAACAAAAAACAATAATAAAAAATAGATTACAAATCATAGATACCATGTAATTCAACTCCCACTTTCATTTTACAAGAAAATAAGCAACAAAAACATGGCAAATGACCAACCTGTGTCCACAGAAACAGTTGCTGGGGGAAAAACAAAAAACAACAACACTTACTTTTCCAAACTTAATTTCACTTTTCATCAGATACAGCCTTAAATATACCAGTTTGTCTCTCTGAAGGACATTGCTTAAGAAGTTCCTCCTTACAAAGTCAGTTTTTTGTATGTGCATTTAAATCCTCCCTGAGCTAATTCACAATCATCCAGGGAGGGAATGCTGAATGCTGGTGTTGAGTTCTTGAGCTCAAGTGTTTGAGACTCAAGGTATAAGAGGGAAAAAGGATGCTGCTTATCCTTACTTCTTCAGAAAAGGAGTAGAGGGAGAATGATAGAATGGAAATGAAAATAAAGGAGGATAAATTCATGGTAGAAGTGAGGGAAAAAAGTCCTTTTTCTCCTTACCGCAGACCCTCATTTTTCTTAGGGGGGGGGGGGGAGAAAAAGGACAAGAAAACAACAAAAGTCTTCTTTTCAGATGTAACATAATCTTTTTCTTCATTTTAGGGATGCCACATATGCTTTCTTTTTGCAGAACTATCTCCTAATCAGTTATATTTCTCAATGTTAATGTTCAGACATCAACTACAGAATAAAGTTTTAGATAATATACATCTCTTATGCTAAAAAATTCATATAGAGCAATTGATTTAAACTTCTGTTATTTTAAAAAGATACAATGATGTAATAATTTCCTGGAAAGAGTTATAATTTCATGAGTTTGTAATTATATAGTCACTGTATGTGGTCCACATTGATTTTCCATTCTCCCAATTTAGAAGTGCATCTCACAGTACCTGATAAGTACCCTGTCTGTATTACAGTAATTTGTTGCAGAGGAGCACTTTGTGGGAACTGAATATTTTTTTAGCAGTCTAAGAAGACATTGTTATATTGATGAGTGTCATAATTACCTGACAGCTGAAAAATAATTTCTCTTGCCTATTTTCTGGTTAAAAATAAGCAATTTGGGAAGCTCTGTTTGACTTAATAAGGGAACTGAAGGTCAGATTTACCATATTATTTGTGTAAAAATAATGGCGAGCATTTTTAAATGAAGTTATGGGAAACTAGAATGGCTGGCTAGAGGTAATTAGGATACATTTTAATCTTATTAAATGAATGAAGCTGGACGCCTCCAGTTTATTCCATTGAGCCAATCTTCTTAGAAGCAAAATCCCTGGATTTAGAAATCTAAACATTCACTTGATGAGAAGTTGTACTGTGTTGAATAGTGAGTGTACCTTCAAAATTCATGTGCCTGTTATCTGTGAATGTGACCTTTTTTCTGCAAATAGGATCTTTTCAGATTATAATCAAATTACAAAGAGGTCCATAATCACATTGCTGGTGTCCTTATAAGAGGGAAGCTTAGGGGCCCCTGGGTGGCTCAATCTGTTAAGTCTTGGACTTCAGTTCAGGTTCAGTTTGTGGGTTCGAGACCCACATCGGTCTCTGGGCTCAGAGTGCAGAGCCTGCTTGGGATTCTCTCTCTCTCCCTCTGTCTCTGCCCCCCCCCCCCCGCCCTTGTGCTTTCTCTCTCTTAAAAATAAATAAATAAAAACTTAAATAAATTAAAAAAAAAAGAGGGAAACTTAGAGACATAAACACACAAGGAAAACACAATGTGAAGACAACGCAGAGGCTGGAGGATGTGTGTACGAGTCAGGGAACATAGAGGATTCTTGGCAACCACAGGAACTTAGGGAGAAACAAGGGGGATTCTTTCCAAGGGTCTTCAGAAGGAGCATGGCTCTGCTAACACCTTGATTTCAGACTCCTAGCCTCCAGTGCTGTGAGAGTATACATTTCCATTTTAAGCCACCCAGGTAATTTGGTAATTTGTTATGGCCAACCTGGGAAACTAATACAGAAGGCATTTTGATCATAACTAATGTAAAAACATTTAGAATATGTGCTGGAGGTGCCTGGACCAATATCCGAGAGGAGAAAGAACTAAGTCTGTACATTTTGGAAATGCATTGCATCGCAAAAGACTACCAGTTGTTCACTTAGGGTACTTGTGAGCTGGAACTCCTGGGAACTTATCATAGTTTTCATACTTTATTTTCCTTAACTGACATTACCCAGGGGAAATCAGTATAAGGAAAGACTCCTGCACAACGATAAAAATAGATTTTAAGTTCACTAGGTCCCTAGTGGGATTTTTTTTTTTTTTAAACCTGAGAGCTCATAAGAAAGTTATGGCCCTCATTTTCTGTGATGTTCACCACCTTCCAATAAGACTCTTTCCTTATCACCTTTACTTATATCCAGTGACTTTCTAGTTCTCTTTTTTCCTTTCTTGTAGTAACTTTTGCTACAATAATATACATCTTTTTCTCTTTAACATGGAACCATGTTAAAGAGAACCATTACATGGTTCTTTAACAGGAACCATGTAATCTTTAAATGAAATAATTCTCTTTTTTTGTCAGCTAGATATATCTATTAGTTTTTAAAATGTTTTTTGATTAATGATGTTGCTGCAAAATCCTAGTGCTTATCAGTGAATATTAAAACAGTGCACAAATTTTGAATGACCCATTAGCTCCAGATGTTGGAGTAAGCCTGTAATTTGGTTGCTGCTTAGATAACCATACCATGGAATAGGGTGGCAAGCACAAATATCCAAAGGTATCAACCAGTAGTATAAATGAGAGAGTGGCTAGCTGTGATAAAATGGGCAATGTGTGCCTTTTTCATCTTCAGCTGATTTTTGTCCTACAGGAAGATGGAAGTATGGGACTAAGGCTCACTGTTAGCAAATCTCCTAACCTTCAGAGAAAGATGGAAATCCCAATTTCCAGAACTCTGAAGGTCTGAGATTTTATCCTACTTTCAGTTTAACAAGTTAGCCTGCTGCAATTTCATCTGTGTTAGCAGAAGAGAGGAGATCCCGGGTCAGAGACAAAGGACTTTATATCTCATAGCAATAGCAATAGCTGGAACATCAACATTTTCTTTTATTTGTGTCTTGAGCCTTAATTCCCAGGGGCTAACAGAGGGACTGGGTGACACCTGCACACATGGTGTGTCATGTTACTAGAGAGAAATTCTGAATTTAGGAAACCTAGATCTTTTATAATAGGAAGCAGGGGCGCCTGGGTGGCTCAATCAGTTAAGTGTCCGACTTCAGCTCAGGTCATGATCTCACAGTTCGTGGGTTCGAGCCCTGTGTCGGGCTCTGTTCTGACAGCTCAGAGCCTGGAGCCTGCTTTTGATTCTGTCTCTCTCTCTCTCTGCCCCTCCCTTGCTCACGCTCTGTCTCTCTCTGTCTCTCAAAAATAAGTAAATATAAAAAAAAATAGGAAGTAAACATGTTTAGCTTTTTGCTCTAGAGGGAGATATCTCTATCTTTCAAGGCCGTCCATTATATGAACATCCTTGAAAGGATAGTCCAGAACAATCACAGAAAACAAAGGGTCCTAGACTTTTATTATAGCAAAGTGTTATTGACTAATCTTTTAGAATTTATGTCCATGGGTTATTTAAAAAAATTTTTTTTTAACGTTTATTTATTTTTGAGACAGAGACAGAGCATGAACAGGGGAGGGTCAGAGAGAGAGGGAGACACAGAATCTGAAACGGGCTCCGGGCTCTGAGCTGTCAGCACAGAGCCCGATGCGGGGCTCGAACTCACAGACCGTGAGATCATGACCTGAGCCGAAGTCAGCCGCTTAACCGACTGAGCCACCCAGGCGCCCCTGGAATTTATGTCCATGGGTTATTTTAAAAAATATATTTTTAACCAGTCACCTAAATTAAGCTGATTACATAAGGGTGTTAAAAAAATCTTTTGAAAACTTATAGTATGAGTGAAGTTAAAGCCTAGGAAGTATTCACTTATACTATTCATCCTAGAGTTATATTTCATAGCCCAGCAAACTAACAAAACAAATTATGGAGATCATTATAGGATTGCCAGTCTTTTAATTTTCACTGTATAGGAAACAACCTTTCATATTAAATTCTATTTGCTATTGTCACCAATTCACAGAAAATGAGTATGACAACTAATGCAGTATAGTACCCTGGGTTAGGGATCCTGGAACAGAAAGAGGAAATTAGTGGAAACATTGGTAAAATCTCAGTGCTCAAAGTCTATTAAATAGTAATGTACTGAGGTCAATTTCTTAGTTTTTACAAATGTACTCAGGTAATGTAAGATGTTAACCGTGGGAGAAACTGGGTGATTAGGTATTCTAGAACTCTGTGCACCATCTTTGCAACTTTTTTGTGTCTAAAATTACCCTGAAAATAAAGATTTTTTAAAAAATTTAAAAATGCTTAAGTTTAATAATCAAAGGGAAGGAATGGACTAATCTCAAAACAACGGGAAGTTATATAAAAATTAAGTACATTTAGCTTTATGAAAAACTGACAACATTGTAATTATTTTTCTCATTTTGCCATGAACTGGTAGAGATTTTGACCTGCATTAGTATAGACCCATGGATTATTGGCATTTGGGAACCACCATGTGGTAGTGTTCTTTAATTTTTAACTTACTGTAAAATGAGATGAGATTATCTTTCTCTACACTTTTCTTTGAGAGCCTGTAGAATCAAATACTCTTATACTTTGTACCTGAAGAGGTGTTTAGCCTATGTCACTTCTGCGAATCTGCTCTGATTCTTTGTAATCCCAAATTATGAATTTTAATCCAGGTGGGTTGGTAGATCCTCTCCAACATAATAAGATTTTGCTTTTCTAGGAATTTCCTTGATGCAGATGGCACTAGGGAGATGTGGTATACTCCTGACTGAATAATGACTGAAAGCACCATTTGTCACCATTGGGAGGGAGGGTAAAGGTAAGAAAAGGGTGGGTTCCTCATGTTGATACTACTCAAGAGGAAATTGGAAATAGGTTATTGTAGGCAAGCACCTGGTGGAATAGATTTCAGCAGCGTGGCCACAAACAGAAGTCTGGGGAGTGCACATGCCTGGGAGGAATCTAGTATACAGTAAAGTTCAACAGCAGGGCTTCAGTTCTTGCACAGGGGTATTGGCCAGAGCATAGCTTCTCAACCATGGCAGCATATTGGAATCATCTGGATAGATTTTAAAAATGCCAGGTCCCACCTGTAGAGATTCTAATATAACTGGTATGAAGTGAGGCTTGGTATTGTTTTAAAAGCTTCCCCTGTGATATTAATGTATGTCCAGGGCTCAGAACCACTGTGCTAGAGTGAGCAGAGATCTCACCCATAGACAAGGATGACTGGAATAAGCCCTGATCTGCAAGGCAGAAGGCTGGTCCTGGAACTGGTACCCATGGACAGGGAGAGGGCTATGACCCAGGGAGCAGAGCAGGAACACAAGGGTTTCCAGGTTGACAGTTTGATCTGGTAGTGTCTCCACTGGCCATGTCCCTTTTATGGTGACCACATCATCTTTATTTTCCTGTGGTTTTCATGGATGTAGCACTGAATAACTTGCATCCTGTGAGGCCCCCTTGATCTTAATCTAACCAGGACAATTGATCACTCTGGGTTTTGTAATGCAGGCCAAAGCATCCTACTTACCAGCACCTCACCTACAAAAAGTAGTGCTGCTTTTCATGACTCTGTCCACAGTAGAACTCTCACATATTCTTGGCTCACCTTTAACCTTCCATATTATTTCTTATAAAGCCAGCTGCTCTGGGGAAAACAGGAAAAGGAGTGGAGAAGAGCTGTGGCTGTTTACGTCCTTTCTGCTTCATTAAGAATCTGCTGAGGAACTAGTGTACGATTTCAGGGAGCTCTGCAGTGAGGGGCTCTGAGGACAGGTGTGGTGTAAAGCAGTTGTTCTCAAAGTCTAGAGTGCATTGAAGTCAGCTGGTGGGTTGGCAAAAACATCCCCAGACCGTCGGATTGGATTAAGTCTAGGGTGAGGCTGAGAATTTCTTTTTCTTTCTTTCTTTCTTTCTTTCTTTCTTTCTTTCTTTCTTTCTTTCTTTCTTTCTTTCTCATTCATTCATTCATTCATTCATTCATTCATTCATTTATTTCATGTGAGAGAGAGACAGCATGAGTCGGGGAGGGACAGAGAGAAAGAAAGGAAGAATCCTAAGCAGGCTCCACGCTGTCATTGCAGAGCCTGATGTGCAGTTCGAACCCAGGAATCATGAGATCATGACCTGAGCCAAAATCAAGAGTCAGACGCCCAAATGACTAAGCCACCCAGGGGCCCCAGGAACTTGTATTTCTAACAAGTACATGTTATTGTGATGGAAACTGCTTTTTTTAAGTTTGTTTTGAGAGAGCAGGAGTAGAGTGTGAGCTGGGTGGTGGGGAGGTTGGGGCAGAGAGAGAGAGAGAGAGAGAGGGAGAATTTCAAGTAGGCTGCACACCGTCAGCATGAAGCCTGACTTAGGGCTCAAACCTGTGAACCATGAGATCATGACCTGAGCTGAAACCATGAGTTGGATGCTCAGCTGACTGAGCCACCCATGTGCCTACCTGGGGATGATTTCCTATTCGGTTGAGTATTTTTAGGTTAGTAATTCCAAATACAATATTCAAAACCACCTGGGGAACTTTTTGCAATTCTAAAAAACCTAGAGCCCTACCTCCTTGGGCGTTCTGCTTCAGTAGGTCTGAGGAAAGGCCTGGGAATCATTTGGTTCACAAAGCCTATCACAGTGAGGCTTTGCTTTGGGGAATAGTTTTGGGAACCACTGCTCCTGAGCAACTGTTCTCCAGTGCAGGGCTTCTCAACCACTGCAGCTTCATTGAATCACTGAGAACATTTATAAAGTTGCTGATGCCTGGGCCCTGTCTCCAGAGATTATGGCTTAATTGATTTGGAGTATGGCCTGGGCATTGGGACTAAAAAAATTTTTTTTAATGTTTGTTTATTTTTTAGAGAGAGACAGAGCATGAGCAGGGGAGGGGTAGAAAGAGGGGGAGACACAGAATCCAAAGCAGGCTCCAGGCTCTGCCCTGTCAGCACAGACCCTGATGCGGGGCTCGAACTCACAGACCATCAAATCATGACCTGAGCTGAAGTCACACGGTTAACCGACTGAGCCACCCAGATGCCCCTAAAAATTTTTTTTTAATGTTTATTTATTTTTGAGAGAGAGAGAGAGAGAAAGAGAGAGACAGAGTCAGAGTGAAGGGGGGGGGGTGGGGAGGGGCAAAGAGAAGGAGACAAAGAATCCAAAGCAGGTTCCAGGCTCTGCCCTGTCAGCACAGAATGTGGTTCAGGGCTCAAACTCAGGTACCAGGAGATCATGGCCTGAGCCATGAATCAGTCGCTTAACTCAGCCACCCAGGCACCCCAATGGGATTTTAAAACCTCCCCAGGTGATTCTGATATGCAGCCAAGATTTAGAACCACTGTTCTGGTGTATTCCTATTAATCAATGCCCTGAATTGTTCGTCTTGACAATAAATTAACAGAATCCTAGCTCAAGGGGCATGATAGAATCTTTCATTGAGTAAATATTCCCCGACTGCACCTCTCACCTATTTATATAGCAGTTTACAGTGGACTTTAATTTGTTATCTCCTGGAATCCTTCGCATATGTCTGTGAAGCAGTGTGGGTAGATATTATCCCCATTTTATTGATGAGGAAACTTGAGATTCACAGTTTTCTAACAGCACACTTGGAGATATAAACATAGACACCATGGTCTAGTGGGGGACATAGTAATGAGGTGGAGTACAGACCTGAAAATATATGAAAATTCAAAGAGGTTTAGGAAGAGTAATTTGTGAAGAGGAGGGATTCAGAGAAGGCTCTTTAGAGGAGGTAACTCTGGCTCCACTCCTCTTGGAACTGATGAAAGTTGCAGAATTTCCTTTGAGGGTCTGAATGGAGGGCAAATGACTGTGGCCTTGGTGCTGCGCTCCAATTGGTTCCCTTTATTGGATTTTTATAGTTTTGTAACCCAGTCTGTGTAACTTCCTTAGTGCTTTCAGTTTATCATATTTATAATAAACTGTTTCTGTTTTGAGATCTTTCTGGCTATTTAATAAAAATGTGGTTTGTCTTTGAATATTGCAAGTAAGTGATTATTTTGACTTCCTTAGAATAAAAATTACAATAAGCCTGTTGTCCAGGGGGAAGTAAACCAATGGAGCTATCATACAGTTCATTTTTATAGAGGTGGGTAATTTTTTTTAGCTATAACTATTTAATTAGCTAAAAATAAACATCTGTACTGTTATGATTGTGTTACTAAATCAAGGAGTACGAAGAAAGTTTCAATGACAGTGGATTTATTTCTGGAACAAAAGAGACTTTAAGGAATAAAGCTCTGACTGGCAGTTGGATAAAGAGCCGAACTCTATTAGGATGTGCTGCTGGCTTTTTTTCTTTTCCTACATCTGTCTTAGATTATTATTTATAATACCTACTTTCATAAAGCATCTGGTTCCTCAAGAAACTTGTATGAAGATATGGAGAACTTTTATAATTGATAATACTCGAGAAAGTTGGCTTAAGGAGTCATCTTTTTTGCAGTATACTGTTTTTATTTTCAAATGGAGTGCCTCTTTTAAGATACAAGTGTATTATTTTCAAATGGAGTGCCTCTTTTAAGATATAAGTGCAAAGATACACAATTTTATTTGCTTCTTAAAGTATTTTTTTAAATTTAAAATGCACATATTTTTTGACCTGCCAGATCCACATCTAGTAATGTGTTCTACAGACATAGTGACAGAATTGCACAAAATATGTTAAAGGATGTTTGCAATGTTGTTTATGATGACAAACAAATATGGAGATAATCTAAATGTCTGTTAGTACAGGACTATTTAAATAAATCATGGTTCACCCCTCTAATGGAATATTATGCCATCACTGGAAGAATGAGATATTGATATACAAAGATGTCGAGGTTACCTTAAAGGAAAAAAATTAAGTGGCAGAACAGTGTGCCCAGTGTACAACCCATTTGTGCCCTGAAATAGATATCTGTGTATTTAGGTATTTCCTTAAATATACCATACAGACCATTCCTGATACAGCACACAAAATCTGCCAAACATGCTTACTTTTTAGGAGTCATCTATAGCCTGGACAGTGTTTATGAAGGAGATATTTTTTTTACTCTTTGTCATGTACCTCCTGAATTCTTAGAATTTTTCTGTAAGCATGTTTTAATTTTTATTTTTTTTTTTTTTTTTTTTTTTTTTTTTTTAATTTTTTATTTTATTTTATTTTTTTAATATATGAAATTTACTGTCAAATTGGTTTCCATACAACACCCAGTGCTCATCCCAAAAGGTGCCCTCCTCAATACCCATCACCCACCCTGCCCTCCCTCCCACCCTGCCCTCCCTCCCACCCCCCATCAACCCTCAGTTTGTTCTCAGTTTTTAACAGTCTCTTATGCTTTGGCTCTCTCCCACTCTAACCTCTTTTTTTTTTTTTTTTTTCCTTCCCCTCCCCCATGGGTTTCTGTTATGTTTCTCAGGATCCACATACGAGTGAAACCATATGGTATCTGTCTTTCTCTGTATGGCTTATTTCACTTAGCATCACACTCTCCAGTTCCATCCATGTTGCTACAAAAGGCCATATTTCATTTTTTCTCATTGCCACGTAGTATTCCATTGTGTATATAAACCACAATTTTTTTATCCATTCATCAGTTGATGGACATTTAGGCTCTTTCCATAATTTGGCTATTGTTGAGAGTGCCGCTATAAACATTGGGGTACAGGTGCCCCTATGCATCAGTACTCCTGTATCCCTTGGATAAATTCCTAGCAGTGCTATTGCTGGGTCATAGGGTAGGTCTATTTTTAATTTTCTGAGGAACCTCCACACTGCTTTCCAGAGCGGCTGCACCAATTTGCATTCCCACCAACAGTGCAAGAGGGTTCCTGTTTCTCCACATCCTCTCCAGCATCTATAGTCTCCTGATTTCTTCATTTTGGCCACTCTGACTGGCGTGAGGTGGTATCTGAGTGTGGTTTTGATTTGTATTTCCCTGATAAGGAGCGACGTTGAACATCTTTTCATGTGCCTGTTGGCCATCCGGATGTCTTCTTTAGAGAAGTGTCTATTCATGTTTTCTGCCCATTTCTTCACTGGGTTATTTGTTTTTCGGGTGTGGAGTTTGATGAGCTCTTTATAGATTTTGGATACTAGCCCTTTGTCCGATGTGTCATTTGCAAATATCTTTTCCCATTCCGTTGGTTGCCTTTTAGTTTTGTTGGTTGTTTCCTTTGCTGTGCAGAAGCTTTTTATCTTCATAAGGTCCCAGTAATTCACTTTTGCTTTTAATTCCCTTGCCTTTGGGGATGTGCCGAGTAAGAGATTGCTACGGCTGAGGTCAGAGAGGTCTTTTCCTGCTTTCTCCTCTAAGGTTTTGATGGTTTCCTGTCTCACATTCAGGTCCTTTATCCATTTTGAGTTTATTTTTGTGAATGGTGTGAGAAAGTGGTCTAGTTTCAACCTTCTGCATGTTGCTGTCCAGTTCTCCCAGCACCATTTGTTAAAGAGACTGTCTTTTTTCCATTGGATGTTCTTTCCTGCTTTGTCAAAGATGAGTTGGCCATACGTTTGTGGGTCTAGTTCTGGGGTTTCTATTCTATTCCATTGGTCTATGTGTCTGTTTTTATGCCAATACCATGCTGTCTTGATGATGACAGCTTTGTAGTAGAGGCTAAAGTCTGGGATTGTGATGCCTCCTGCTTTGGTCTTCTTCTTCAAAATTACTTTGGCTATTCGGGGCCTTTTGTGGTTCCATATGAATTTTAGGATTGCTTGTTCTAGTTTCGAGAAGAATGCTGGTGCAATTTTGATTGGGATTGCATTGAATGTGTAGATAGCTTTGGGTAGTATTGACATTTTGACAATATTTATTCTTCCAATCCATGAGCAGGGAATGTCTTTCCATTTCTTTATATCTTCTTCAATTACCTGCATAAGCTTTCTATAGTTTTCAGCATACAGATCTTTTACATCTTTGGTTAGATTTATTCCTAGGTATTTTATGCTTCTTGGTGCAATTGTGAATGGGATCAGTTTCTTCATTTGTCTTTCTGTTGCTTCATTGTTAGTGTATAAGAATGCAACTGATTTCTGCACATTGATTTTGTATCCTGCAACTTTGCTGAATTCATGTATCAGTTCTAGCAGACTTTTGGTGGAGTCTATCGGATTTTCCATGTATAATATCATGTCATCTGCAAAAAGCGAAAGCTTGACTTCATCTTTGCCAATTTTGATGCCTTTGATTTCCTTTTGTTGTCTGATTGCTGATGCTAGAACTTCCAGCACTATATTAAACAGCAGCGGTGACAGTGGGCATCCCTGTCGTGTTCCTGATCTCAGGGAAAAAGCTCTCAGTTTTTCCCCGTTGAGGATGATGTTAGCTGTGGGCTTTTCATAAATGGCCTTTATGATCTTTAAGTATGTTCCTTCTATCCCGACTTTCTCAAGGGTTTTTATTAAGAAAGGGTGCTGGATTTTGTCAAAGGCCTTTTCTGCATCGATTGACAGGATCATATGGTTCTTCTCTTTTTTTTTGTTAATGTGATGTATCACGTTGATCGATTTGCGAATGTTGAACCAGCCCTGCATCCCAGGAATGAATCCCACTTGATCATGGTGAATAATTCTTTTTATATGCTGTTGAATTCGATTTGCTAGTATCTTATTAAGAATTTTTGCATCCATATTCATCAGGGATATTGGCCTGTAGTTCTCTTTTTTTACTGGGTCTCTGTCTGGTTTAGGAATCAAAGTAATACTGGCTTCATAGAATGAGTCTGGAAGTTTTCCTTCCCTTTCTATTTCTTGGAATAGCTTGAGAAGGATAGGTATTATCTCTGCTTTAAATGTCTGGTAGAACTCCCCTGGGAAGCCATCTGGTCCTGGACTCTTATTTGTTGGGAGATTTTTGATAACCGATTCAATTTCTTCGCTGGTTATGGGTCTGTTCAAGCTTTCTATTTCCTCCTGATTGAGTTTTGGAAGAGTGTGGGTGTTTAGAAATTTGTCCATTTCTTCCAGGTTGTCCAATTTGCTGGCATATAATTTTTCATAGTATTCCCTGATAATTGTTTGTATCTCTGAGGGATTGGTTGTAATCATTCCATTTTCATTCATGATTTTATCTATTTGGGTCATCTCCCTTTTCTTTTTGAGAAGCCTGGCTAGAGGTTTGTCAATTTTGTTTATTTTTTCAAAAAACCAACTCTTGGTTTCGTTGATCTGCTCTACAGTTTTTTTAGATTCTATATTGTTTATTTCTGCCCTGATCTTTATTATTTCTCTTCTTCTGCTGGGTTTAGGCTGCCTTTGCTGTTCTGCTTCTATTTCCTTTAGGTGTGCTGTTAGATTTTGTATTTGGGATTTTTCTTGTTTCTTGAGATAGGCCTGGATTGCAATGTATTTTCCTCTCAGGACTGCCTTCGCTGCATCCCAAAGCGTTTGGATTGTTGTATTTTCATTTTCGTTTGTTTCCATATATGTTTTAATTTCTTCTCTAATTGCCTGGTTGACCCACTCATTCGTTAGTAGGGTGTTCTTTAACCTCCATGCTTTTGGAGGTTTTCCAGACTTTTTCCTGTGGTTGATTTCAAGCTTCATAGCATTGTGGTCTGAAAGTATGCATGGTATAATTTCAATTCTTGTAAACTTATGAAGGGCTGTTTTGTGACCCAGTATATGATCTATCTTGGAGAATGTTCCATGTGCACTCGAGAAGAAAGTATATTCTGTTGCTTTGGGATGCAGAGTTCTAAATATATCTGTCAAGTCCATCTGATCCAATGTATCATTCAGGGCCCTTGTTTCTTTATTGACTGTGTGTCTAGATGATCTATCCATTTCTGTAAGTGGGGTGTTAAAGTCCCCTGCAATGACCACATTCTTATCAATAAGGTTGCTTATGTTTATGAGTAATTGTTTTATATATCTGGGGGCTCGGGTATTTGGCGCATAGACATTTATAATAGTTAGCTCTTCCTGGTGGATAGACCCTGTGATTATTATATAATGCCCTTCTTCATCTCTTGTTACAGCCTTTAATTTAAAGTCTAGTTTGTCTGATATAAGTATGGCTACTCCAGCTTTCTTTTGGCTTCCAGGAGCATGATAAATAGTTCTCCATCCCCTCACTCTCAATCTAAAGGTGTCCTCAGATCTAAAATGAGTCTCTTGTAGACAGCAAATAGATGGGTCTTGTTTTTTTATCCATTCTGATACCCTATGTCTTTTAGTTGGCGCATTTAATCCATTTACATTCAGTGTTATTATAGAAAGATACGGGTTTAGAGTCATTGTGATGTCTGTATGTTTTATGCTTGTAGTGATGTCTCTGGTACTTTGTCTCACAGGATCCCCCTTAGGATCTCTTGTAGGGCTGGTTTAGTGGTGACAAATTCCTTCAGTTTTTGTTTGTTTGGGAAGACCTTTATCTCTCCTTCTATTCTAAATGACAGACTTGCTGGATAAAGGATTCTCGGCTGCATATTTTTCCTGTTTAGCACACTGTAGATATCGTGCCAAGCCTTTCTGGCCTGCCAAGTTTCAAAGGAGAGATCAGTCACGAGTCTTATAGGTCTCCCTTTATATGTGAGGGCACGTTTATCCCTTGCTGCTTTCAGAATTTTCTCTTTATCCTTGTATTTTGCCAGTTTCACTATGATATGTCGTGCAGAAGATCGATTCAAGTTACGTCTGAAGGGAGTTCTCTGTGCCTCTTGGATTTCAATGCCTTTTTCCTTCCCCAGTTCAGGGAAGTTCTCAGCTATAATTTGTTCAAGTACCCCTTCAGCACCCTTCCCTCTCTCTTCCTCCTCTGGGATACCAATTATGCGTATATTATTTTTTTTTAGTGTATCACTTAGTTCTCTAATTTTCCCCTCATACTCCTGGATTTTTTTATCTCTCTTTCTTTCAGCTTCCTCTTTCTCCATAACTTTATCTTCTAGTTCACCTATTCTCTCCTCTGCCTCTTCAAGCCGAGCCATCGTGGATTCCATTTTGTTTTGCAATTCGTTTAAAGCGTTTTTCAACTCCTCGTGACTGTTCCTTAGTCCCTCGATCTTTGTGGCAAGAGATTCTCTGCTGTCCTGTATACTGTTTTCAAGCCCAGCGATTAATTTTATGACTATTATTCTAAATTCACTTTCTGTTATATTATTTAAATGCTTTTTGATCAGTTCATTAGCTGTTGTTATTTCCTGGAGATTCTTCTGAGGGGAATTCTTCCGTTTGGTCATTTTGGAGAGTCCCTGGCGTGGTGAGGACCTGCAGGGCACTTCCCCTGTGCTGTGGTGTATAACTGGAGTTAGTGGGCGGGGCCGCAGTCCGACCCGATGTCTGCCCCCAGCCCACTGCTGGGGCCACAGTCAGACTGGTGTGTGCCTTCTCTTCCCCTCTCCTAGGGGCGGGATTCACTGTGGGGTGGCGTGTCCCGTCTGGGCTACTCGCACACTGCCAGGCTTGTGTTGCTGGGGATCTGGCGTATTAGCTGGGGTGGGTAGGCAAGGTGCACGGGGGCTGGAGGGGCAGGCTTAGCTCGCTTCTCCTTAGGTGATCCACTTCAGGAGGAGCCCTGTGGCAGCGGGAGGGAGTCAGATCCGCTGCCGGAGGTTTGGCTCCGCAGAAGCACAGAGTTGGGTGTTTGCGCGGAGCGAGCAAGTTCCCTGGCAGGAACTGGTTCCCTTTGGGATTTTGGCTGGGGGATGGGCGGGGGAGATGGCGCTGGCGCCTTTGTTCCCCGCCAAGCTGAGCTCTGCCGTCCGGGGGCTCAGCAGCTCTCCCTCCCTTTGTCCTCCAGCCTTCCCGCTTTCCGAGCAGAGCTGTTAACTTCTGACCTCCCAGACGCTAAGTCGCGCTTGCTGTCGGAACACAGTCCGTCCGGCCCCTCCGCTTTTGCCAGCCAGACTCGGGGGCTCTGCTTGGCCGGCGAGCCGCCCCTCCGCCCCGGCTCCCTCCCGCCAGTCCGTGGAGCGCGCACCGCCTCGCCGCCCTTCCTACCCTCTTCCGTGGGCCTCTGGTCTGCGCTTGACTCCGGAGACTCCCTTCTGCTAATCCTCTGGCGGTTTTCTGTGTTCTTTAGGCAGGTGTAGGTGGAATCTAAGTGATCGGCAGGACGCGCTGTGAGCCCCGCGTCCTCCTACGCCGCCATCTTCCGGAACCTCCCCATTACAGAGACAGCATGTTTTAATTTTTAAATACTGGGTAAACAAAAAAAAAAAATACTGAATAAAAAGTTACGTAAAAACTCAAAATCTATTAAATTTATTTTATGTATTTTACACTTGATCTTACCCAAAAGGCTGAGAAGCAATACTTATTTTATTTATTTTAATAATAAATTAATAATTTCAATGTAAAACTTCATTGCTTTAGTTCTTATTTTAATAACTATTGCTATCTGGTTAATAATCCCTTAAAAAATCACAACACAGAAATTAATTCTCATCAGTATTTAGAAGAATTGCATGTACCATCAGTGAAGAGCCTCAGGATAGGAATTGTAAATAGCCCAACTGAAGAGATTTTACCCCCTGTTGTTTGTGCTTCTCTTGAAGTGTCATGGAAACATTTGATAATGAGTCAACCATATTGAGCTCTTCGCTTCATTTGCAGTGTTAGGCTTTTGTGCAGATGGGTCTCAATCATATGCTGTTTTTGGATTGACTCCTATTTTTCAGAATCAGAAATTAGTGAAAGATTGTTTTCCATTATCTAATCATCTATTTAGTCCCAGTATATTGGAAGATTGTTTTAAAACATGAATTCTTTTTTTTTTTTTTATGATTTACTATAACATGTTTCCAGAGTTGGCATTTTAAAGAAAACTTTAGTAGTTTATAAAAGATTTCTTATGTGCCTTTCCCTCTGACATATTTTCCCCACGTACAGTGACTTGTCAACTTCCATTGTTCCCTAATTTGATACCATAATTCTTGTGATTATCTTTTTTGTTTCTGCTTTTTTTTTAAGTTTTTTTTTTTTTTTTTTTATTTTGAGAGAGAGAGAGAGAGAGCACAGGGGAGGGGTAGAGAGAGAGGGAGACAGAGAACTCCAAGCAGGCCCTGCATTGTTGGCAAAGAGCCTGACACGAGGCTCGAACCCACAAACTGTGAGATCATGACATGAGCAGAAACTAAGAGCTGATGCTCAACCAACTGAGCCACCTGTTTCTACTATCTTTATATCTGCTGTTCACTACAGTCTTAGACTTCAGAAAGAGATCTGATGGGGTTATTTAGTAACTATCCAATAGAGGGAAACATTTTTAGATAGAATTATCTCTCTATCCAGGTGACCCCATTGACTCTTGGCCCCTCTTGTCTGTTGAGTAGAAAGCTAGAGTGTTGTTGGTCCAATTAGATGTTTCCAGGAAAACAAGGTCTTTTGAAACAAAGTGAGTTCTAATTTACAATCTAATGTTATGGATAATTCACAACAGGAGATATTTTAAACTCTGTTAAATTTACTCCTAGCTCTACTCAAAAAATAAATTAAAACAAACAAAACCCCTAAAGAAGCAGCCTGGGGGAAAGGTTAGATTTTCACTAGACACCCTGCAGGTTCTAGGCCCAACTCATAAGTAGTGTAGTGGAAATGACACAGGGCTTGCATTTACACATTCACATAAAGTTTGCATCTCTACTTTGCAACTTCCCAGGTGGACAACCTTCACTCTTAAGGTTGTGACCTCCTATGTAGAACAGAGGGAGCAATATTTCTTCATAGGATTGATGTAGGGATTTAAGGTGATTGTGTATGCACATTGAATAATTGACACACAGTAATTATAACAGTAGCAAGCATTTATTAAGTGCTTACTAAGTGGCAAGCATTATTCTAAGCCCTTTCTGCATTTTACCTCTTTAATGGTCTGAACACCCCTCTGAAATTGTTGCCCCCATTTGCCAGATGGCCTGTAACTTGCCTGAGGTCACACAGCCAGTAAATGAAGGAGGTGATAGCTCATGCAGTTAGCATCTACACCAAACCAGCCCTATGCAGAAAGTTGGTGTCTGTCTGTATTTCCTAGGATAGAAATACAGTCTGTGGCCTATTGGGTTATACCCCCTGCCAGGCTTATAGGTGAAGTACCCCCCTGTTCTTACCATCCATCAAATCCAACTGCATTCCCCAGTTCATGATGCTCAGTGACTCCTTTGGAGATTTGGTGATGTCACAGGATTAGGCAGACTAGCTCGAGTGCCTATTCTCTGCCCCCTCACTGCAGCTGAGGTCCCCCAGATCCTGTAGGATTATCTCACGAGAAGCAGAAGTTACAGGCCCAGCTGCCTTCCTTGGGATTCCAGTGCAGAAAATGTCTTCAGTCTTGTTACATCCTGTGTCTTTCTGTTCTCTCCCCTCTACTTGTCAAGTACTGAATATTTGAGGTAGGATTAGTCCTAAAGTCAGACTATAAGGCAGGTAGCATTTGCCCCTTTAGACCATCCATTCTTCAAGTCCTTGATTTCATTCTTTCACATCTCAGTGGATCAGTTGAAGTAGCAGCTTTCAGCTTCTGAAGAAATAGGAGATTAGTGGGGGAATGGAAGAGGCCATTTAGAACAATGGTTCTCAAATTTTAATGTGCATATGGATCAACAGGGGCCTTGTTAAAATGCCGATTATAATAAGTAGGTAGGTTGGGGCTGGAGTTTGAAACTGCATTTCTAACCAGCTCCTGGGGGTGTTAGTGCTGCTGGTTTCTAGACTATGTTCTGAGTGGCAGATATTTGAAGACTGAGGCACCACCCTGAGATGGCAGAGGATTTATCCTATTACCTTTTCCAGGAACGTTTAATCCAAAGAAATGAGTCTCATGGGATTTTAGTTAATGTAACCAGCTGCTAGAGGAAAGTTTGGAATTTCAAACCCCAGACAGCTTCCTGGGAAAGCCATTCATGATTGGAGAACAAAATAGTATAAATTTGTCAAGTTTTGCTATAAACACTATAAAAATAGGTATTTTCCTCTGTCAGTTTAATTTAGTAACTCTGGAATGATTTATAGTCATTTTTACTTAGCTGTATGTGGAAGAGCATCATCTTGCTGGTGCTCTAGGTTGAGTTTCTCATGACTGGGGAGATAGATGATTCAACCGATCCTCATGCAGGAGCCACAGATGTATTTCACTATCTATTTCTTTGCTCTTTCTATCATCACCTACATAAAAGGCAAGTTAAGTCAACTTTTATTTCTTCATCTTTTGATTTGGAGTTGGCTCACTTGGAGTGTTTATGAATAATTCTGTTAGAAGAGGTCTGATAGCACTAATCTGAATAACGAAATATTCTGCAGAGCTTTAGACATGGAGGTGTGGTGTGCACTGGAACCTGAGGAATGACGTGGGTGATGCTCCTGGCGATGGTGGAGGCTTATGCTCTCGGTTTCTGTTTCCAGGGAGGAGAACATTGCTACTACCAGGGCCGTGTCCGAGGAAACCCTGCTTCATTTGTTGCATTGTCAACATGCCATGGACTTCAGTAAGTGTCCCCCCAATTTTTTGTACTATCCACTCTTTCAGTCACTTATTTTCTTTATTTTTAATGCACTGTAATCAAAATTCTTATGTCAAGAAATGATTTTAAATCAGCAACGGATCTGATCTTACTTTCTTCTGAGGTTTCGAAACCAGGTAGATTTTTAAATTAGAGTTGCGGAAACAGGCCAGGGTCTTTGGAGTTATGATATGACACCCTATGGTGATGTTTGAAGCATTTTCTAGTTTCATCCAAGTTGGGACAGGAGCGGTTTGCATAATGTGGGTCTCTGTTTCTCTGGGTGTTTAGACCCTTGGTACCATTCTGTCCCTACTCCTTCTTGATGCTAGTTTTTGTACTTTTATGGAATAGTAGAAATTTTAGTAGGTGGAAACTCTTGACTCCTTGTACAAAGACAGTAGACTGCAAATCACCTCAAGAGCTCATGTGTTGGAGCCCATTGTTTGGCCAGAATCCCACCTAAAACCCACAGCAAGCTTGTGGGAGCGTCTGTCTGTTCTCGGAAACCTCCAAGGACTGGAGTTCATCCTTCTTCGGGGCCTTGCTTCCTTTCTCATAACCTTCATTATCAAAGAATGTTTGCTGATGTTTAACATGGGAATACATCCACTTCCTCTGTTCTGTCGCTAATGGTGACACACAGGTGGCCAGCTCTTACTTGTTTTGTTAACACCGTGTGAAGCTACCGTGTCACTCCTCTGCATTCTACTGAAGCTAAATCATCTCAGTTCTTCCTTGTTTTACTTTTTTTTGGATGTGGAACAAACCAGCACTTTAGTTTTGTTAAATTTTTGCTTGGAAAATTTAAAATGCATCCTGTCAGTTCCCAAGTTAGAGATCTGGCTTTTTTGTGTAGCTAGCAGTTATTGAGTGTCTGCTATGTGCCAGCCCCTGGGAAAATCGAGGCAATGAGAACATGACTCCTGTCCACAACAGCTCACAGTCCTGTGGGGGAAGCTAAAACTAGCTCAGCTTCCTACTATGGAATGAGATAGGTATGTTTTCTTTGAGAGAGAAAGTAACAGAAAAATGCAAATAGAGAGTGGGCACTGGGGAATGAGGTAGTGCTTGAGGCCTCCGCAGAAATGCCATCTGAGTAGGTAGAGTGGCCCTGGAATAGGCTTTGATAGAGCCTTCCAAGAGAGAGGGCTAGGCAGACAGGTCTTAAAGAACGCTAGGATAGAGTTCTAATGGGAAATCCAGGAAAATCGAGCTAGTCTGCCTAAGTGGTGCCTCCAGTCAGACTTGGGCAGTAGGTATGCGAGAGGCAGAAGGTAGAGACTATGAGGAACCAGAGAAATGACACCAGATGCCCAAGAGCATGGAAGACCTCTATCTGCTGATCGTTTGCTCTGAAAGACTTTTACTTACTTTGATTACAGTCTTTGACTAAAGAGACATTTTTACAAACAGGAATCCATGCCTCATACGGTCTTGGTTTTCTTATCTGTAAAAATAAATTTAAAGTCCCCTTCAGTAATAAAATTGTTACACCTCATCTCATGATGAGCACAGCTTTCTGCTAAGAGTGGTACCCTGGGCCCATCGACATTCGTGACAACAAATGTATGATAGTGATATAAAAAAGAAGAGGCTTTTTTCTCCTTCTCTTCCTCTTACCATCTCAACCCAAAGTTCCCATGTAAGCATCTTGCCCAGGGCTTATTCCGCTTTGTCTTCCAGTTTTCCAAACAGCATGTTGTAAGAAGCAATGAGAAGGCGTCACTGCCTTCCAGGGACTCTGGTAGACCAGGAGCTTGCTACTAACCTTACACAGTCATTTGAAGGAGGATGGAAAAGAAACTTTAAGGAAACTTTAGTGACTATATCAGGAGTATCACTCTGAGGCAGCTTCAGTTGTTTTAACTAGCTAAAATTTACCTCTGTCGTGAGAAACTTTTCTGTTTAAAATGAAACAAAAAAAACAAACAGAAAATGCATCATGTGTCTAGGAACACTGTCAGGATTGTGTATAAGCATGTTTGGGTGTTCTTAGACCTTCGTGAGCGTGTTGGATAAATTTACTCTGGATCCATTTTGTTAATTTATTATTAATTATCCTCATGTTGATTTTACTTTCTGAAAAAATTGCTGACAAATATTTTAGAGGATATTACTAAATATTAAATAATTTATATTGTATCAATTACATTGATTTGGATATGAAATAGATTATTTCATCCATGACTCATCTTTAATAATTTACCAAGTACATACATAGATCTCTCATTTTTCTTGATTTACTGAATTCAGTTGAAGAACATGAAGGGGGGGGAAAGATGCAGATTTATATATATTTTCCATAAAGAACCAGAAAATGCACATTTTTAAAAATTTTTAAAATTTTTTAAGTTTTTATTTTTTATTTTTTTTATTTTTTTATTTTTTATTTTTATTTTTTGGAAAGCAGTCTTTATTTATTTATTTATATTTTCAATATATGAAATTTATTGTCAAATTGGTTTCCATACAACACCCAGTGCTCATCCCAAAAGATGCCCTCTTCAATACCCATCACCTACCCTACCCTCCCTCCCAACCAGGCCATCAACCCTCAGTTTGTTCTCAGTTTTTAAGAGTCTCTTATGCTTTGGCTCTCTCCCACTCTAACCTCTTTTTTTTTTTTTTTTTTTCTTTTTTTTCCCTCCCCTTCCCCCATGGGTTTCTGTTAAGTTTCTCAGGATTGCACTTTTTTTTTTCAAATTCAGAGGACTAACAGGCAGTATTTTGGTCCTGGTATGTTTGATGTTATGACAAAATCCTGTAACTATAGGAACCTAAAAGAATGGAATCAGATGTAAGTTTATTGCCCTCTTGTGGCAATTTTTAAGAATGGCCGTTTCTTTTCAAAATCTTGTTTTGATCCAGCCTTTTAAAAAATCAGCTCTATTAGCCTATAATAAATAGGTCCTGGATGCTGGTTTTTATCAAATGTATACTCTGTGTGGACTTGATATACTTATTGGAATTTTATATAAATAAAACTGAAAGGTGTCAATCCTCAAAACAAATAAAACACATATGCTTTTTAATAGTTAAAGAGTTAGTGATGGCACATTATCATATAGGGAGCCAGAATCTTCTAGATATATATGATGTCAGAATCTGATTTCTTTACCCTGTGTATCGTGATGTTTAGATCCAATAAAGGTCACTGACTTTCACACTGGACACCAACTTAATGCAAGAGGAAATAATACCCTGGATTATTTAAACAAAACAATCTGCTTGCTGTTTAATCAGCATAGCCATGTGAATTTTGGCAAAGGGTGGTTGTTCTGTACCATTTTCTGGATGGGTCTGGCCAGTTCTCAACAGGTGCAGAGAGAATGTCTGCTGTCATATTTGGTCTACTGTTTGAAAAAGGCTTCCCCCACTCTGATTCTTTAGGAGTGTATTGTCAGTAATATCTTACAAATCGCATCTGTTTATCTTCAAATTCCAAATGTGATGTCATCCAAATTCAGAAAGTGTACTTTGGTGGAAAACCTTACAGATGTGAGAGAAGCAGTTCTAAGGGTATATGAAAGCTGAGGGCATGTGGAAGATGTTACAGCAGGAATGAAAGAATTTGGATAGAGGCAGAGCTGAAAGCCATTATGATTACAGCTCAGGGAAACCAACTGATTCCATTAAGCCATCATCAAAAGATAAATACTATTATATGCTTACCAGTTTGGGTCTCATGCAGTCATTTCCACATAACACTGAGAAATGACTCCTGAAGATCACACTTTGTCCCTTCTCAGATGCCTGAATGATAAGACACATTTCTTCAGTGTCATTAGAGGTTTCATCTTAGTAGAAAGACCATGTTCTCCTAGAAGGAATGGCCATCAGGATCTCTCTGAGTGGGAGCTGAGGCCATCTGTAGCTTAAAATGCCCTCCAGAGGATTTCTCAGTTGGCTTATAGTCATCTTCAGCCTAAGAGATCAAAACCCAACTCCAGATTTATGCCCTGCTCCCTGCATCCTGCTTCCAAGGCCCATTCTGTCCTTCCTGCAGCTTTTCCTATTTGACTAAATGGCAAACCCATCTCACCAGTTGCTCAGGTCAAAACCTTGGAGTTTTCATCGACACAACTCTTTCCTGCATACTCCAATTCAAATTCATTAGTAAATCCTATTGGTGTTCTAATTTTGAAAAACTACCCCCAATTTGACCAGTTCTCACGATCTCCACCATTACCATTGTGATCTAGGTGGCTACCATTTTTTTTTCCACCTGGATTATTGCTATAATTTCCCCATTTCCTGTCCTTGCCATCCTAAAGACTATTCTAACACAGCAGTTGGAGCAATTATTTTAAAATTTAAGAGCGATCATGTTTCCCTCTGCTAACTTAAATCCACATGTCTCTCAGGATGAAAGCCAGGGCTGTTAGAAGGGCCTGCCTCATGTGGCCCCACTCTTCCTCTGATAATCATTTCAGAGCCCTCCTCACACCCACCCTACTCCAGCCACACTGCATCCTTGATGTTCCTGGAGCACACTTAGGGCTCGATGCTCTTTGCACAGATATCCTCCCTTCCTTTATTTCAGATCTTCTCTAGAAAGCCTTTCTCTGAGACTCTATGTAAATCAACAGTCTTCTCTCTTTGGTCTCTACACCCAGTCCTCTAGCACAATTTATTGTCCTTAACCTGCTTTATTTTCCTCCCTAGAATTTTTTACCACCATATATATATCTATATATATATATAGATATATCTAGATATATATATAGTATAGTATATAGTATATATAGGTATATATATATATAGTATATATAAATATATATAGTATATAGTATATATAGGTATATATATATAGTATATATAAATATATATAGTATAGTATATAGTATATATATAGTATATATAAATATATATAGTATAGTATATAGTATATATATAGTATATATATATACTATATATATATCTATGTCTATATATCTACATCTATCTATGTCTATATATATATACTTGTTGATTATACATTTTTTGTCTGTCTTCCCTACAATGCACATGAGCACCATGAGGGCAGAAAAATCATCTGTTTTGTCCACTATGGTACCCCCAGCACTTAGAGCAGTGTATTGTAGGTGCTCTATAAGTGTGTGCTGAATGAGTGAATGGATGAAGAGGTAGCCAACTGCAGATAGGAGTTCAGGAACCAATCTGCCTGGGCTCTCTCTGTTCCCACCTCTGATCTTCCTGGTTATGTAATGTGGTCAGGTTACTTCATCTCTTTGAGCTTTGGTTTCATTTCTTGTAAAATGAGTATAGGCAAACGTATAAGTGTGCCTCCCTCATACATTTGTGGAACCGATTCAAATGAGTGTCAAGTTTTTAGCTCATGGTAAATTGTTGAAATGCATCATCTCTTGTTACCAGAGAATGTTTCAGGTGTGTGGTAGATAGGCAATTCTCAGTGTAGTCCCTGACAACCTGCGTCAGAACCACCTGGGATTTGTTTAAAATGCAGCTTCCTGGGCCTTAGCCAAGAAATCTGAGGGAGGCCCTGAAAGTTTTACAATTTTACAAGCTCTCCAGGTGACTATTTGCATGTAAAGTTTTAAAATTACGTGTTGGAGGGAGGAATAATGGACCACAGTTAAAGAATGATAATCCTGAACCTGAGAAGGGTCAGGATGAGGAGACCCTGCTGTTTATGGGGAGTCAGAGGAACGGGCTTTTCCCTTTAGGTGTGTGTGTGTGTGTGTGTGTGTGTGTGTGTGTGTGTGTTTACCCTCATGTGATGTGGTGCAGTGTGTATGTGTATGTGGGGTGTGGTATTGGGAGGTTTGTGGGGTATGGTGTGTGGTATGTAGTATGTAATCTGTATGTGCTGTGTATGTGTGGTATGTGGGGGTATATGTGGGGTGTGTGTGTATGTGTGTGGTGTGTGGTAAGTAGGGTGTGTGTGGTGTGGTATATGGGGAATGTGTGTGTGTCTGTGTGTCTATGGTATGTGGTGTGTAACTGGCGATGATGGGTGGGACTGGGAAGTGAGTGTTGAGAAGTGAATTCATCCTTCGGCAGCTGTTGATTTTAAAATGATCTTGTTCTGAGGCAAGATGGCTATGCCTGATTATTTTCTTGTCCTTGGCAGTGGAATGTTCTATGATGGGAACCACACCTATCTCATTGAACCAGAAGAGAATGACACCTCCCAAGTAAGTGCTCCTGTTTCTTGTGGCCAATGTAAAAATTTATATTGGGGGCTTTCCCTCTTCCCTTTTCCTCCTTTTTTTTTTTTTTTTTTGTCTCTATTTTCATATTTTTAGAGTCAGGATATAATTGAATATTGAATAAGTCAAAACCACAAGTGTTTTTTAAAGTCTGTCTCTTTCTCTAGATACTGGAAATACTTTCCTTCTCAGGTGTTCTGAAGCCTCCATTTTTGTTCTAACTCCACCATAATGTCCTGTGATTTGTCTTAGTTTGCTCAGGCAGTCATCATAAGAGAGTGGGTGGCTTGAACAACAGAAATTTATTTTCTCACAGTTGTGGTGGCTGGAAGTCCAAGATCAAGGTGCCGGCAGGGTCCATGTCTGTCGAGGGCTCTCCCCTTCGATTGGGATGGCTTCCTTCTTACTCTGTGTTCACATGGCAGAGAGAGAGAGAGAGAGAGAGAGAGCGCGCGCGCGCTTTGGTGTTTCCTCTTCCTGTAAGGACCCCAGCCCCACCCTTGAAACCTGTTTTAACCTTCAGTATCTTCTCCTAGGCCCAATCTCCAAATACAGTCACATTAGGAGTTAGGGCTTAAACATATGAATTTGGCAGGGTGGGGATGGACACAATCATTCAGTCTGTTACACACCAACTCAATAGATGCATGATTTTCCACCTCATTTTCTTTTCTGGATTTCAGATTTTTCTCTATTGCCTATTGTCTGTAAGGCCTTGTGCTGGTGAAATGTAGAGAAATCTGTTTTATTAATTTCTCCTTCATTTTAGTCGAAACAATTCATTTTCCAAAAAAACTAGAAGAGGGTTGAGTTAATATTATAGACTGCAGAGAAAGATAATACACTTCCATTCTAGCTCTGTGTGCAGAAACATTCTTCATTGTGTCGTGCAACAGTGTTCAAACACTTAAGTAATTTCTAAAAATATACACTGTGTTGCCACCCATAAAGGGAAGCTATTTGTATTGTATTTTGTTTTCTGGGTGCCTATTACTGGCTGTTGTATCACTTCACCTGGCCAGGTGATGTTTTTATGGCAGTTATCATGAAACTTGACTGTTTATGACATTCTGGGTTTTTTTAATGGAAAGAAGCCAGAAGTAGTTACTTGAATGTTCATTAATTTTTCTTAGATGGAACAGGACTTTTTGTCTGTTGGTTTGTCACAGAACTTTGTATGACATTTGAATTTTGGAGCAAGGTCCATTTGGGCATCTGCTTACACCAGTCATCCTACTCCCCGATACCGGAAGAGTGTTAGCCCTGCAGTCTTTGCCTAGCAAAACTCTCTGACTCTGTAAGTGGGGCAGGGATCCACAGAAAGGAACTAGTTATAAAAAGCATTAGCCCATTTTCCCAGATGTCTTACTTCTCCTTGGGGGAATAGGTTCATTCATTTATTTTCCATTACTGCAGGCTTTGGCCTCTGTGTCTGCAGAGGCATTTTGTTTCTAATAGGATATTTCTCTGGTGCAGGGGGAATCCAGGCGGGGGAGGGTTGCACAGTGGCTCATTGCCTTTCCAAATCCAGGAGGGCACATAGTCATGCTTCTTTTAGGGGTCTCTGCTTCTTCAGCTCTCATTGCCTGAGGCTGGGGATAAGTGGTTGCATGTGCTCAATCTCTGTTGTTTGTTATTGCAGGAGGATTTCCATTTTCATTCGGTTTACAAATCCAGACTGTTTGAATTTCCCTTGGATGATCTTCCATCTGGTATGGTATTCATATTATGACTTTAAAAAAAGTTAGGCTTAATAATTCATTTGAATGCTTTAGAGCTAATCTGTATGTGAAATGTCCTTAGCACATGACTGCTCATAACAGTTTGAGAGAGAAAGTGACATGAGGTCAAGTGACATCAAGAAGGAGAATAAAATGCAAACTGACCTCATGTTTGTAGTGGATGAGTTTGGAAAGATACAGCTTGAGCACATTGGAGGAAGACTTTTTAAAATGGCAACAATCACAGTAGTGTCTCTGAAAGGAGAAATAATGTTAGAGCAAAAATTGGTCTGCGTGGACAAAATACAGAAAAATTCACTTTCAGTGAGATACTGATTTTATAAACATACGGATGGACTTGTAATCATTTCCCCATTTGTTGTTTTCCTCCTCTCTTTTTGCCCCAGCGTTTTCAGAAGGCACGATTATAGACTAATGCTTTTTATTATTATGTGTTTTTGTGAAAAGTCTCTCCATCTCACGTGTGTTTGTTTGCAGGCCCATTTATTTATACGTGTTGGCTTGAGATGATCCAAATCTTTGCATGACAGGCAGGGCAGAGTACTCCTACTTTGGCCTCGTTAGTCGAGCAGCGATTATACAGAATACATTTGTCTTTGGATGTACTGGATTCCTTGATTTTCTTTTCAAGACAGAGCATGCTCTGAATACCTGGGGTGGAGACGCTTCATTTCTTAGTGGGCCCTGCCTATGGTTACAGAACCTTCGGATTTTTAATCTCATTTTTATCTTCGTTACAGCGCTGTGAGATTGATTTTATCATTTACATTTTATAGATGAAGAAATGGGCTCATCTAGCTTGTCTTTTCCTGGGCCCACAGCTAGTCGGGGGCTGAGCGGGGTTTTGGATTGTGCCACTATGAGAATGTGTGCTGGGAGAGAGGCAGCGGGGAAATGGAAGAATTATCCAACCAAGAGCATGTCCTAAACTGCTGCTTAGGAAAACCACTTAAAAGTGTACATTGTTGGGGTGCCTGGTTGGCCTAGTTGTAAGAACATGCAGCTCTTGATCTCGGGGTCATGAGGTCAAGCCCCATATTGGGTGTAGATATTACTTAAATAAATAAAAACTTAAAAAAATAAAAAGTTTTGGGATGCCTGGGTGGCTTACTTGGTTAAGCGTCCGACTTGATTTTGGCTCCGGCCATGATCTCACGGTGTCTGGAATCGAGCCCCACTTCAGGCTCTATGATGACAGCATGGATCCTGCTTAGGATTCTGTCTCTCTCTCTCTCTGTCTCTGCCCCTCTCCTGCCTTGTGTGCTCTCGCTTGCTCTCTCTCAAAATAAATTAAAAAATAAATACTTTTTAAGACGTTAACATTGTCTCCTTATTAGAAAATGAGATGAGTGTTTGCTAATGTCCCTTCTCTGAAATAGATTTGTGACTCCTTGATCTTCTGCACTTCTTCTGCCCTGCTGCCAAAGGGCTAGGGGATCCATTTTATAGATTTCACAATTTAAAAAAATGTGCAAATAGGCATATAGATGCTCTTACTTTACATAGATACTTGAGGCTATTCCTTCGGTTACCTTGTGAAACCATTTACAATCCCTGTGATGGGAAGAAAGTAAATCATGACAGTCTGTCTGAGAATAAAGCTACAACCTAATAGGTCTTACTGGAAGTAATAAACATTAATTAATATTTAAAGTAATAAATAAAGATCCCCCTAAGGACTCTACTGTAGGCTTGCTGTGATACAATCTTCCAGTTTTGTTTTGTTTCTTAAACTTTGTTCAGAGTTTCTATTCTATAAAACTTTTTAAAGATGACTTGGCACTTTTGCTGTCATTAACAATAATTTTGAATGTGTTCTTCCCCAAGTCAGGTCTGTCTCCCTTAGTTTCTGGTTTTCTTTTCCCGTCAGAAGTTGGCACTGTCAGTTTTAAGAGTGTTATTTGTCTTTCTAGATACTTGGATTTATTATGACAAATTAGAAAAAAAGAAAGAAAGAAAGAAAGAAAGAAATGTCAAAACTGCAATTTTTGTGAAATAAGCTTATGTGGAAGCTTTTTTACTTTAGATTTAATGAAGTTTTCCTGGGTCATGACTTATCAGTACCTTTGTCTTGCTGTGCATGATGCATGTCTCTGAGACAGAATGTGGTCAGGTGTCCCCCAGACTTGTTTCACTGTGGACCCTTTTGTTTTACATGACCCATCTCTCAGGACTAGTGTCCCTAAGAAAACATTTGGGAAAGGTTTATTTACTTCCTATGGACCCCTTAGCACAGTCTGTTTTAAAAATTAGTACAGTGAGGGGCGCCTGGGTGGCTCAGTCGGTTGAGCGTCCGATTTCGGCTCAGGTCATGATCCTGCGGTCGGTGAGTTTGATTCGAGCCGTGCGTCGGGCTCTGTGCTGACAGCTCAGAGCCTGGAGCCTGCTTCAGATTCTGTGTCCCACTCTGTCTCTGCCCCTCCCCTGCTCATGTCTGTCTCTCTCTGTCAAAAATAAAATAAACATTAAAAAAAAATTTTTTTTAAATAAAAATTAGTGCAATGAAGTATATAAATCTCGAATACCTTTAAATGAGTTTTGGTACATATGTACTCCCTTGGTGAGATTTGGCACATTTCTGTTATCCCAGTACCTTCCTTTGTACCGCATCCCAGTCAGTGGCTCCCACTTCTGCAGTCCCTTTTGTGGCTTTTTTTTTTTTTTTTTTTTGCTGTAGATTAGTTTATCCTGATTTAGATCTTCATGCATTATGTCTTGTGTCCAGCTTCTTTTGCTTAGCATATGCCTATGAGATTAATGTCAGAGGTAGCAACAGTTTGTCTTCATCTTTTTAAATTACTGAGTACGTTCTGTTGTTTGAAGATAACACAGAGTTTTATCCATTCTGTGGATGGACATTTGGGTTGTTTCCACTTTTTGGCTAGTCTGAATAAAATAACTATAAATATTCTTATAAAAATCTCTTTGGTGGACACATGTTTACATTTCTTCTGTAATTAATTACCTGGCGGTGGTATTACCGAGTCACAGCGTAGTTGTATGTTTAACCATACAATGGTGTATTCCTCTCAAACTTCGGAGTGCATCAGAGTACCTCATGGCAGCTTGTTAAACACAGACTCCTGGCCGCATATCTAGAGGGTTTTTCCAAGCCACTTAATTGAGATATGATTGGCATTAAAGGAAAGCTGTACATAATTAATGTATATAGTTTGACGAGTTTGGAGGTAAATGTGGACGCATGAAGTCATCACTGTAATCTATGTTGTAAACATACCGATTAGCTCCAGCAGTTTGTTTTCACCCTCTTTATTATTGTTGTTGTTGTTATTATTATTATTGTTAGTAGTAGTAGTAGTGGTAAGAATACAACACAAGATCTACACTGTTAGCAAAATTTTAAGTATACTGAATATAGTATTGTTAACTCTGGGCACTGTGCTGTACAGTAGATCTTTAGGACCTTCTCATTTGTACAACTGTAACTTTGTGCGCTTTGAGGAATGCTCCCCTGTTTCCCCCTTTTCCTAACCTCTAGCAACTGCCATTCCACTTTGCTTCTAGGAGTTGGACTCTTTTTTTTTTTAATTTTTTTTAAATTTTTTTTAACGTTTATTTATTTTTGAGACAGAGAGAGACAGAGCATGAACAGGGGAGGGTCAGAGAGAGAGGGAGACACAGAATCTGAAACAGGCTCCAGGCTCTGAGCGGTCAGCACAGAGCCCGACGCGGGGCTCGAACTCACAGACCGCGAGATCATGACCTGAGCCGAAGCCGGACGCTCAACCGACTGAGCCACCCAGGCGCCCCTAGGAGTTGGACTCTTATATGTCCTTCTGTGTCTGGCTAGTTTCACTCAACATAATGCCCTCCAGGTTCATCCATGTTGTCACAAATAGAAAGGTTTCTTTCTTTCTTTCTTTCTTTCTTTCTTTCTTTCTTTCTTTCTCTCTCTCTCTCTCTCTCTCTCTCTCTCTCTCTCCCCCTCCCTCCTTTCTTTCTTTCTTTCTTTCTTTCTTTCTTTCTTTCTTTCTTTCTTTCTTTCCTTCTTGTTTTATTTTTAGGCCGAGTAATACTTCATTGCATGTGTATACCACATTTCCTTTAACATTTAGGTTGTTTCTATGTCTTGGCTATGGTGAATAATGCTGCAGTGAACATGGTGGTGCACGTATCTCTTTGAGATGCTGATTTCAATTCCTTTGGCTGTATGCCCAGAAGTGGGATTGCAGGATCCTAGCATTGTTCTATTTTTAATTTTTGAGGAACCTCATACTGTCTTCCATAGTGGCTGCACCAGTTGCTACAGTTTTTGATTCAAGTACGTCTTGGGTGGGTTATGAGAGTTTGCATTTCCAGTAAGTTCCCAGGTATGCTGGGAATATGCTGATGCCATTAGTTCATGGATTTCACTTTGAGAACTATTGTTGTGTGAGAAACTGCTGAGCCTTTCTCTTAAGTGCTTATACCATTTTACACTCATCAGCACTATATGAGAGTTCTGATTGTTCACATCTTCATCAGCGTTTGCTGTGTCATTCTTTAATGAAGGTCAGTAGTGGGAAGTCAAGTTGGCTATTTAGAAGATTCTTGATAAAGGATGTGATAGTATTTATTACAGAAATATGAGAAAAATTTTGAGATAAATTAAAATAGGAATAGTGCCCAAGATTGCTTTAATTATATTCATTCATGATATATGTATTTAGTATTAATATGAACACAATTACTTTGATTAATGTTCTATATTATCTTTAAGTGTAACATTATATATTATAAAATTTATAATAACCACATAATTATAATGATCTAATTTTCCAATTATAACTTACATTAATTATCAACAGTCATAGTAACTGTTACTAATAGTTAATAAAGTATAATTATACAATTTATTCTAGGAAGGGATAGTAAAACTTTGATTCCTCTATATGAAAGAAAACTGGCAAATACAAGTTACATTAATTTATTTTTATTTCCTTTTAGAATTTCAGCAAGTACACATCACTCCACCAAAATTTATTTTGAAGCCAGCACCAAAAAGAAGTAAACGGCAGGTATGTATTCACAGGATATTCCATGATGTTTCAAAAACACTTGGCAACTACCAGTCATCTAAATCTATATTAAGTCTCTGTAAGATGGCTAAGTATTAGTTCAGTCATTTGTCATGGTAAACAGAAAGGGTGATGGATCTGTAGGAGCAGTGGAGATGGGACCATATTGTTTCATAGACTCAAAAAGGACTCAAGATTGTGGTGATAATATGGTTATCCATCTTACAGATGGATTATGGCCCCTGCTGTGGCATCTCGGGTTCTTTATAACATAGGCCTCTTTCCTTGGCCTGGGTTGTACCACATCATGAGGTCTACTTGATACCCCCTTACAAGAGAATCCATCAGGTTTTAAAGCCACAAAATGCTGTTGCCACACTTAAACTATGTTGGAGTCTGGGATATAAACTCAGGATGTCAACTTTATGAATGTTCAGTGCATCTTGGACTTGGAAAAAATAATAACAATTTGTATAATGCTTTGCACCATATGAAGTAGGTGCTATCAATCCCCTTTCACAGGAAAAAAAATGATGTCTTCGAATGTGAAATGACCAGAATCATAGAACTGGCGAATGCTTTAGGCATAATAAGAACTCTGCTCATCACAATACCGTACGATTTCATTCACTTTGTGGAATCTAAAAAATAAATGAATAAACAAACAAAAAGCAGAATCAAACCAGTAAATATAGAGAACAAACAGGTGATTGCTAGAGGGAAGTGGGTGGAGTCATGGGCAAAATGGGAGAAGGAGAGTGAGAGACACAGGCTTCCATTTATGGAATGAGCAAGTCACAGAGGTAAAGGGCAGCACAGAGAAGATAGTCACTGATATTGCAATAGCCTGTATGGTCGCAGATGGCAGCTACACTTGTGATGAGCACAGCATAACTTAGAAGTTGAATCACTGTGTTGTATACTGAAACTAATGTAACATTATATGTCTAGTATACTCAAAAAAGAAAAGGAGAGGAAAAGAAAGAACAGAACTCCGGTTATTAGAATTAAAATATCATACATTATGTATGGGTGTTTGGCATAAAAAACATAGGATGATGGAAATAGATCTCTAGTAAGATCACACAGTTGAAGAAACCAATCATCTTCTGTTTAAATATGTTTATAAGTATGACATAAAATGAGTTTACAGACACATATCTAATGTGAATAAAATTGCTTATTTTTATTGAGGCACAGGTTACTTGTGCCTGGTCCTATTCTAAGAATTTAAATTATATTAATACATTTGATTCTCCTAACAATCTTATAAGGAATGTATTATTATTATCCCCATTTTACTGATAAGGACATTGAAGCATGAGAAGCTTAAGAAACTTGCCCAGGGTTATAGTGAGTTATCCAGTGGTGGAGTTCAGATTCTGACCTAGGAAGTCTGGTATTTTTATAACCATATATACTTTATATACTGCCTCTCAGAAGCCCTTGTGTTCTATGAATTGCTACATGAGCTTTATATATTTTGTGAATATACATACATATTGAGGCCCAGTTAAATAAAGATGCCAACAGGATTTAATTTGAAATAATATTTATTTTCATGACTTATGAGATCAGAGAACAGGATAGTTTTCTTTTGATGCATTCCTTGAAGTTCTTAATAAACATCTGTGACATCCAGTCATTTGAAGGCAGACAGACACTAGATTTCTTTTTCTGAGACAGCTGTGGACCCACAGAGGTGAGGTGCTAGAATGCTGTGTGGCCAATATGGCAAGTCTCTGACATTGAGAAAATGTTGAGTCTTGTTAGAAAGTCTGCTGTGATAACTGGTAAGACTCAGGTCTCTTCCACAATTACAAAGCAGATACTGTCATCCTAAAACATCCACTTTTAAAAAGCCTCAGGTCATTGGATGCAGTTTATACTACTACTTGGTTTCCAAACTGAGAATTCTATCAACTTGGTGTAATAAGGGTTTTGAATTTTAAAATAAGTTTTAAAATTTGGGAATGCAATTAACACTGGAACAAAATCCACATGGCAGCAATTTTTTTTAGTTTATTTTAAATGCAGCTCTGAAAGCAAATATTCATGCATTGGTTAGGTTTGCTTATATACTCTCATCACAAAAATAGCCATTGGACAAGTGAATAAAAAGATTTACTGAAAAAATGGATACCAAAGATAGCATAATTGAAAGAATTGGGGCACCTGGGTGGCTCAGTCGGTTGGGCATCCAACTTTGGCTCAGGTGATGATCTCGCAGTCTATTAGTTTGAGCCCTGTGTCGGGCTGTGTGCTGACAGCTCAGAGTCTGGAGCCTGCTTCAGATTCTATGTGTCCCTCTCTCTTGGCCCCTCCCCTCTTGTGCTCTGTCTCTCTCTCTCTCTCTCAAAAATAAACATTAAAAAAAATTAAGACTTAATTTTATAGATCTTGTTAAAGACTGTGTTATAGACTGACTGCAGGGAACAAAGGCATATGGCTGCCTTCGTGTCTCCTACTGGTGGCATCCACTAATCATGATTTTGAAGGTGGAGAAAATTCATTGTTAAACAGACATATAATATAGCTGTACTAGATAATCTAAGACTTCCTGGAACCTCTCAAAACTATCCTAACAAAAGCTCTTATATCATTTGGGAGATCCCTTAAAATGTACCAGAAGAAGGAGGGACATTCTCAGTCCCAGATTTGGAGATTGTAGAATAAAAGTGTCCATCAGACACTCCCTGTATCCTCTCAGAGATCCGCAGGAGCTTAAATTAAACGGAAAGCATGCCCTTCATATGTTATAACCTCCAAGATATACTGGTAAGTGAAAATACCCTCATGCAAAAGCTAGTGAAATAAGTGGAAGTACCAAGTAAAATAAATGTTATATTTGATTTTATATGCATAAATATTTCTGGAAGAAACAAGTAACTGTGTTATACCAATTGTGGGGGAAGGGTTAACAACTAGGTAGATAGGGAACAGAAGTGAGAGGAAGATTTTGACCCTGAACCTTTTGACAATTCTCTAAACCATATAAATGTATTACCTATTCAAAAACTAGGTTAAAATTGATGAAAATGAAAAAAAGAATTCTGAAGGAATGAAAGTGGAAATTTTATTTCTCTCATACATTTTTGTTTTTTAAAATTAAAAACATTTTTTCAGCCTTATTGAAGCATAATTCACAAATAAAATTATGAGATACTTGAAGTGTACAATGGGATGATTTGATATATATATATAATGTGTATACACACACACACACTGATTGTGTGTGTACAATGGGATGTACAATGGGATGTACAACTGTACAATGGGATTTGATATATATATAATATGTGTATGTGTGTGTATATATTTCAATTAAACAATACAGTCTTATCAGTGTAAGTGTCCATCAACAAATGAATGAATCAAGAAAACGTGGGGGGTGCTTGGGTGGCCCAGTTTGTTGAGCGTTGGACTTTGGCTCAGGTCATGATCTCGCAGTTTGTGAGTTTGAGCCCCGTGTGGGGCTCTGTGCTAACAGCTCAGAGCCTGTAGCCTGCTTCAGATTCTGTGTCTCTCCATCTCTTGGCCCCTCCCCTGCTCATGCTCTGTGTCTGTCTCTCAATAACAAATAAACGTTAAAAAAAATAAAAAAAATAAAATGTGGTAAATATATACAGTGGAGTATCACTCAGCCTTAAAAAAGAAGAAAATCCTGTCATTTGTGACAACATGGATGAACGTGGAGGACATTATGCTAAATGAAATAATTCAAAGAAAGATATTGTATGGTACCACTTCTATGTGGAATCAAAAAAAAAAAAAGGTCAAACTCACAAAAAAGAGTAGAAAAGTGGTTGTCAGGGGCTAGGAGTGGGGGAAATGAGAGTTTGGAAAAAAAAGTACAGTAAAATGTGTGACATAACGTGTAACATATTTTTTAGTTACAGCTAAGTTCAGAGGGCTTATTTAGGTGCTATTTCCTTTACTATATTGCAGCTTCGTCGACATCCTCGTAATGTAGAGGAGGAGACCAAATATATTGAATTGATGATTGTCAACGATCATCTCATGGTAGGATTTGCTGAAATGTTTGTTGTTTGAACTTGTCTGTCCCTGTGGGTAAAGCTGGTTGGTGCAAAAATATGTTTAGAAGAAACAAGAAACCCAAAAAATTGTTACTTGGAGAAGACATTTAAGTGGCTGAAGTATTTGTTAGCCAGTAACAACCTGTAAATTAGAAACATTCTTAGGTGGATGTAACTAGCAGTATTTTGTGAGGTTCCAAAAATATTTATTTGACTTACAATTAGTCAGCTCTTTGGATTTGCTTAATTAATATTTTTATATTGAAAAAAAAATTAGTGAGGCACCAGTAATGTGACACTTTAGTTTGAAATGTACAGCTTTATCCTAATAAAAGAAAAAGCAGCTTTTCAATTTCTGGCTTGCTCTGTAGCAAACCATGTGGAAATGCTTACATAGGCAAGCAGTGAAGATTTTAGGATAGGAACCTGGCAAAACCTCCTTCTTGCTGAGTCATTTATTTTGACCCAGAGTGTGTGTATATTCAACTCATGGACTTGTTGGAGTCACTAGCTTACATTTATAGCACAGCAGTGAATTATGATGCTAATTGTTCTATGTAACCACTGTTTTAAACTAAACATGTTCAGTGATGAACATAGCTGATTTTTACTTAATTTCAAGTACAAGTGCATTTTAATTTACTTTGATTTATTTGAAGGAAAGTGTCTCATTTGTTTGTATATGATTAAGTAAACAAACATATTGATCATGTATTGTTGCTAATAATGATAATAATAATAATAATGATAATAATATCCAGATTGGGTGCTTCTTTTTCAGGCTAGAACTAAGTTTTATCTTTCTACCTCTTTGAAATCAGTGAATGTTACTATTTCCTGAGGTTTTTACAAGATCAGAATAAGTTATAAAAACATATATTTGGATGTTTTAGGACAGCACAGATTCAGATGTCTATAGGCAGGTAACACAAGTGAAATAAGCCAGGAGTAAAACAATGGGGGAGGAGGTTGAGGCCTCCGGCAAAAGCAAAGTTACATGGCCTGTCTAATGGAAGTAACTGCCTCTTAGCCTTGCTAGTTATCACCATGGGGAGAATGCTAATTTTAAGGGAAGCCAGAAATCAGGTTTACATAGTTCTTGGTTTCTAAAACACTATTGAGGCCAAACAAAAGGTTTATGGCATCCACATCTAGCCTTTAAGTTACCTCTTTGTGACCTGTTAGGACTTTCTTCTTCTTACTGATTAAGTCTTGTAGAACTTGTAAGTTTTTATACGTACAGCAGTATTCACGTACATTTTTCTGGCTGTCCACCCTACTTATATTTGCATGTCTTGCAGTTCATAGACAACTTTCATGTTTTATCATTTTGAGTAACAATTCTGTGATAAAAATAAACTTGGGAAATGGATGGAATAGGTATTTTTTTATTTTATCTCACAGTTGAATCAACTGAGGACTCAAACTTTAAGAGCCTTTCCTAGACTATACAACATATAAAGAACTAATTCTCAATTCTTACATTTTTTTTTTTTACAAAAAGCTGTAGAGATATTTCAGTTACTTTATGTTTTTGTCTGCTGAGGTGATTACTTGCTGATGACCTTGGAAACCCTTCACTTGTTTGTTTGTTTTGTTTTCAGTTTAAAAAACATCGGCTTTCAGTTGTACATACCAATACATATGCAAAATCGGTGGTGAACATGGCGGATTTGGTAAGTATCGACTCTACTTAGTATTGCCATAGAGGGATTTCTTCTCCTGATTGCTAATAGAATGGATAATATGGTTCATATATTTTCGGTGCTCTGAATTGCCCTTCAGGCAAGGTGTCCTCTATGTCCCTAGTAACCTTGCAGTGGACTTCCTTGATTTTGATCCCTGGCTGGGAAGAGGATAAAAGGCGGTGGTCAGAGTTACCCATGGATTTACGCTTGAAATTCTTCTTATATTTTTCACATTGAAAAATAAAAAGTTGAGTCCTAGCCCTTAACAAAGATACAGAGAAACAGTACAGCAGTTATGCTATTTTCAAGAGAGTGCCTAGGTCTCTGGGAATAATGCACTAAGTAATCCTACTGTGTTCACTTTCTGAATCTTTTCTTGACAAGGCAGTGTGAGTTTAATTGGGGCCAGTTAGGTTGCATAGAACTTATATCCTTGGGGTGTTTTTGTTGTTCCTTTCTTTGCTTGGAAAACCCAAGAATGCATAAATTCTTTTTCCAGGGTGCCAGAAAATAGACTCAGGGTGTCTTGAATAAGGGTGCAAATATTTGTCAAAAAGTGATCTTTTGTTTCTAACTAGTGTTCTGTTCTTTGGAAATTAGTTGGTAAACAATTTGATTCTCTGTTACTCAAGGAAAATGCATAGGAATTAGAAAAAATAATTATCTCCCTCAAAGACAGTAGAGTTGTTTACATTTAACTAAAATGCAAGGGTTTTAATAAAAGATTTATAGTCCTGTTCATAAATCATTTGATTTTACTGCATGTATATAGCTGGTGTGTTCACTTTGTTAATATACTAGATCTATAAGGACCAACTGAAGACAAGGATAGTATTGGTTGCCATGGAAACCTGGGCAGCTGACAACAAGTTTGCCATATCTGAAAATCCATTGATCACCCTACGTGAGTTTATGAAATACAGGAGGGATTTTATCAAAGAGAAAAGTGATGCAGTTCACCTTTTTTCGTACGTAACTTATGATTTATTACTTTTTTTGGTTCCATGTTGAATGTTCTATTACTTGTGACTGAGATATATCCTTTCTGCTGTATAGTGCAGTTAGAATTTGACATGGCAGATACATTTGGAAGAAGTTTTAAAGTATAGATTGTTTGAAATTGTCATGAAAGTGTAAGAAGTTTAATTTTGAATTATTTTATTACTGAATATATATTTGTATTTAATTTTTAAGATATTTTAATCAGTATTTATTGAGTAAAAGTACTGGTAATATTATAAAGAATATTCTTAACAGATTAATTATATTCTTTTAAGTTTCTTTCTTTTAAATGTTAATGTTACCTTTGTTTTGGTTCCAAGGGGAGACATTAGTATTTCTGGAGTTTATTTTTAATTTCTTCTCACTGTTTCAGTTTTTGGGGGGTAAAATGCATATGTGATATAATAGCAAATTATATATTATAGCATATAAAAAACCTGTTATCAAAAGAACTATTGAAGGAAGTTTAAATGGAAGTCAAAGAGTGTATTTTGAGATAACTTTTAAGTTTTATACAATTTCAAATTTACAGAAAAGTTATAAGGATACTACAAGGAAATATCTTATGTTCTTTACCCAGATTCATCAATTATTTACGTTTGGCCCCATTTGTGTATGATTTTCTTCCTTCTGTCCTTCTGTGCCTTTTTCCCTCCCTTCCTTCTTTTTTTCGCTTTCATTTATTTTTCTATCTATCAATTTTTTTTTCCTGGAACCATTTGAGAGGAAGTTGGAGATACTCACATACTGGGCCTCACTACTAAATACATATATATTCCCTAAAAATAAAGACATTCTCTTATATCACCAGAGTAAATTACTAAAACTAGAAAATTAAATGGGAGCACAAGACTTTTAAGTAACCCATAGTCTATATTCAGATTTCTTCAGTTATCTGAATAATGTCTTTGATAGCTAATTCCCTCCCCCCATTCAGACCCAACCCGGGGTCATGCATTGCATCTAATTGTCCTGTCTTTTTAGTCTCCTTTAATTTGGGAGATCTCCTCAGCCTTTCTTTGTATATTTTGGGCTTAACATTTTTGAAGAGTGTAGGTCAGTTATTTTATAGAATGTTCCTCCTTGTGGGATTATCTGATGTTTTTTCATTAAGAGATTCAAGTTATGTATTTTGGTCAGAAATAAACACAGAAGTGATTTTTGTATCCTCAGAATACCTCATATTAGTAAGTTTTTAAAATAAGTATGGTCCTGTTTAAGATATTATTGCTCATGTGGGGAAACATCCCTCAGACTTTTTTCTTTGGCTATGTGTGTAAACCATATTCACATTCCTCACTTACTCAGGTATGTGTAGTATAGAAATGCATTTCGTTGAGAAAATAAGTGTGGTAAATTAATAATGAGAGGTGCAATGATATTTGAACTGCGAAGAGTAAGCATTTTCCATTTCCTTTTCTAAAAGGGGAAGTCAATTTGAGAGTAGCCGGAGCGGGGCAGCTTATATTGGTGGGATTTGCTCGTTGCTGAAAGGAGGAGGCGTGAATGAAGTAGGTGTGAACATCTGTACAATACAAAGTGGTATGATGGCTGAAAATGTTTTCCTAATATTTAAGAGATCATTTCTCATATTCCACATTCTCTAGATGTTAGGTTGTTTTATTAACAACCAAAATGATCAGAGGACAAAGAATAGGAAAATAATGGAAGATCATATTTGATAATTCTGTTCATGTTCTCCTTAGAATAATCTGCAAATTTAGCTATTTACAGATTATATAGATAAAATGTTTTACTTTTACCTTTATTGAAAATAAAACCCTGTTTATTACGTTGGCTGATTTTCTGGAGAATTGAGTAATTCTCTGAAGCATTGGCTTCCTACCTAACAACCCAGTTGGAAATTTTCTTCCTTCTTCATTATTTGGTAAATTTTTAGAGAAAAAAATAGATTAGGTTTTCCAAAGAAAACTTTCTTTTGGATATACCCTTAGGGCACTAAATCTGATGGAAGTGATCTACAAGAAAAATATTAAATTGACATAATGAAAAAAAAATCTTTTATTGGTCTTTTCAAGTTTCTTTTGCCCACAGATCATTACCACTTCCTTTTACCCATACCATTTGTTTTCTGAAGTCACACTCTGTTTAATCTGGGGAAATTTCAGGAGTGAACTGGATGGATACACAAAGATAAACAAGTTCCAAATAATTTACACCTTTATTTTTATTATTACCTAAAAGACTGATTTAGTATATACAAGTATTAAGTTTTTCAGAAATGTCACTGGTGAAATTTGGACTCACAATTAGACTTAAGTTTCAAAACCCAAAAGTTGGTGATTCTCTGGCTTCTAGGCTTCCCTATAAGACTTTATCAAATGTGGATTTATTTCTTACAGCTTTTTCCCAAATGCTCCATAGTTCAGCTTTAGCTACTGGTTTAACCTCTGCTAAATAAGATGCTTAGAACTTACATATTTCCAATTATATTATGACATCTTTCTCTGGCCCATCTTAAATAAAACATAATTTGTATTTACATGTATTTTGTTTTTGTTTTTCAGTTTGGGAAAACTGATTTAATGGCAGTTACACTTGCTCAGTCATTAGCCCATAATATTGGTATTATCTCAGACAAAAGAAAGTTAGCAAGTGGTAAGTTCACCCTTGTGGTTTAGTTGTATTTAAAATAGACTATTTATAAATATTTTAGAGAATGAGATTTTGAATTCAGTTGTTTGATAAAAAGAGTTTGGGTAACAGTCTAAGATAAACAGCCAGGGCATATAACATTTTTGTCAAAAGTAATACAAGGTAATATTTATATTGCAGATGAAAATTTTTCCATGTGTAATAAACATTTAAAGCTGTGTGATAATAAATTTATTGTTGAATTTCACCTAAAAATTGAGCTCAGTTTGCTAATTTCAAATGGTCTAGTAGAGAATCTTAGGCATATAGGTTTAAGGCATACTTCTATTATGGTTTATTTAAAACGTCTCTTAGTATGGCCACAGACATAGAACTTGTCTGCCAGGATCAGACCTCGTAAAGGGCTTAGTAAAATACAGATCTAGTAAAATACACTAGGATTACTATCAGGGAAGAATATGTTTTTTCAAGTAGGTAAAATTAATTTATCAGGAATGGTCAAATATTATGTATTTGGAGTGAATTGATTAGAACCTTATTTATTGTATTAATAATAAATATAAATGAGACTGTTTCTGTTAATAATAACTATTACCACTTATGAGGTACCCTTTATAAGACATAACCGAATGCCACTATTATCTACATCTAGATACTGGTTTAATCCTCAAGATAATCCTGCACCATACCAATTATCAGCCCCATTTTACAGAATAATGTGACTGGATGTCAAAAGGGTAATGTCTTCAAGATGACACATAAATTAAGTGGCAAGCCCAGGTTTTGAACCCAGGTGTTTTAAGCCTTTCTGCTTAACTAGTATGCTATACTACCTTCTGCCAGCAGCTTTGGTGCAGAGGTTTTAAAACTGGACAAGAAATGTAGGAATTCCCATAAGGAACTGTGAAACCAGAATCCCATAGTGATGCTGTTTCATTGGTATGGGATTGTTAAACCATTTTCTTAAAATTTTTTTAAAAAAGAATTACTTTTTGAGATAGAGCAGGCAGGGGAGGGGCAGAGAGAGAGGGAGACACAGAATCTGAAGCAGGCTCCAGGCTCTGAGCTGTCGGCACAGAGCCAAAGTGGGACTTGAACTCACGAGCTGTAAGATCATGACCTGAGTCAAAGTTAGACCCTTAACCACCTGAGCCACCCAGGGGCCCCTGGAATTGTTAAGCCATTTTGAAGCAAATATCAAGATTTTATTGTTATAAAAATTATATAATCTTGATATGATCAGAGTAGATTTTTGTTGTTATACTTGCATAGAAAACTTCAAATATAAGGAAAATTAGAAAACAGGTATTACTTTTTAAAAGGTATTTAAGGAATAAAGTGAAAATATACTTTTTAAAAACAGGCTACTCTAAAGCACCTTTTTTCACTTTATAACAAAGCATGTGTATTCATTTTCTCTTAGGTGAGTGTAAATGTGAGGACACGTGGTCTGGATGCATAATGGGAGACACTGGGTGAGCCACCTCTCTTGGAAAATAACTCGCTTTCCCTTTCCTGCTGTGCTGTTGTCTTCTTAGGAATATGATACTAAATAACTTAGTGCGCGCAACCTCACCAAAGACTTTAAAAAGAAAATCGGAAGTAGATTTTCTCAATGGCTCTGTATTATAAAGTATTTTCACAAAATAGTTTCTTATTTATGAAAACAGTTGACGTCAGTTAAGATAGTAGTCCAAAGACTTTTGTAGGCTTCAATCTAGGCTAGAAATGTAAGAATTGAGGAACAGGTGTGTTCTTCGTGGCTTACCTACTAATTTTCTTTTGTCTCTTCAATTCTAATTAAATGGGTTGTAAACAGTAATGTGCTAGTAAGCTGATATTCAAAGTCAAAAACAAGAAAAGAGACTGGATTTGTAGCTTTCTCAGATTTTTGTGGTGTAAATACTCCTACAATTGCTGATTTCAGGCTACCAATAGTATGTCACCGAGCAAGGAGTAGGGAAGAGATGTGTACACTTTGCTGTCCTGAGAAAGGTTTTCATTTCTAAACCCTTCACACACTATCAGATGCCAGTCTTCTATTTATTTTTCCTAAATAAATTGTACAACCATTCTTTTCATGTCAAGCTCATCACTACTTCTTTAAACTCTTATCATCTTGAGCTCTTAGCTCTTATTATTTTAATAGCATTCCAGATACTCAGGCAACTTTCAGCCTTCCTTTCTCCCCTTCTGAACTCCATTTCCATCATTACTGAAAAGGTATAAAGCATAGAGGAGTAAACACTTGTATACCATCACCCAGCCTAAACAAACAAACAAAACACCACCTACATAGTTAAATATTCCTTGTGTTCTCTCTTATTGGTCCCCAGCCCCAACCAAAGTAACGTCTGTCTTGAATTTGATTCGTATCATTCACAAGCACCTTTCACAGTTTATATGTGTGTGTGTTGAAGTAATACATAGCATTGCTTTGCAACTTTTAGTTTATATGAAAGGGGTCATATTATATGTAGTCTTCTGTGACTTGCTTTTCTTTGATCTTTATGTTTGTAAGATTTATCTATGCTGATAATATATAGCCCTAGTTCACTGAAAATATACAGCACAAATTTCTCTTTCCTCTTCATGTGTGTGAATCATTTTCCTGCTTAGAACTTTTGTGAGTCTCTATTGTCTGAAGAATAAGATTTGGATTTCTTCCTCCAGTACTTAGATATGCATAATCTTTCTTCATCATCACTTATAACCTCATTTTCCACTGCTGTTCATGGTTGTCAGTTTGTTTATTGCCATAATTATACAGGGGTTTCCAGCTTTTTTTTTTAAATTTTCTAACGATAATCCTCCATTGATTTTAAGCTTCTTAAAAATTTGCTCACCATTAATGTAATTTCCAGCTTCTTTTGATTCCTTTAGTATATTGTCTTCATCTGGAATTCTCATTTTTCTCTAACCACACTTCTAGTCATTTTAGATTTATTGTAATTTTAACTCCTGTGTTGTAATTTAATTCCATATATCCTTATACTCACCAATTAGTTGTGACTTGTTGAAGATTACGTAGATATTTTTGTTTGACCTCACACCATCATCTCTTGACACACTTGGTTTTCAATAACTATTCATTGGTATTTGAATTTTGAACTCTCAAGAAATGTATGACAAGGAAAATAAATGATTGAGGGAATGTGTATGCAAACAGGTATTAAAATATTTTTCAAAATACCTTTGGATTTTCTGTTTAGTAATAAAAGGAAATGATAAAACTCCTTATCCATAGCTGTAATTTTCCAACAATTACTAAATTGAAAGCTAGAGGTTCTTATCTTTTAAAAGCTATTTAGTATGTTATATTTGATTATTCTGCTTAATTACTAGAAACAAAATTTTATAGACAATCTACTTAGACTAAGCATAATGTGTAGCAAGATCAAATGGCGACATTCAGAAATATATATATAGCTCTTTGCATTGAACTCCTCTTACATCAAATAGATGTGTGCAAGAGAAAAGCTTCTAACGTAAGACATTGTCTAGCACAATGCTATATAAAATTAGAGCTGTTTCAAACATCACCTAACAGTACTAATTATGGACATGTATTTCTGATGGGTACTTTCCCTCTCATTTCTCTTTCTGAAGTTTCTGTGTACTCCTAAATGTTGGAAAGCATGTTGAAATGACCACCAGTCCTATTTAAAGATATAAAAATTAAATTTTAAGAAAGCATTTACTATAATAGATACATTATCCTGCAAATAGATAGATATAGTTGCCCTTCAAAATAAATATAGTAGCCTGCAAAAAAAGAAGTTTCCGAGAAGAGCCTAGGGAGATTTTGGCTTTCAGGTATTTGAAGAGCCATGGCATGGTAGAGGAGTTAGTTTTATTTGACACAGGTAATCACACAAAACTGTGTGTGACAGTTATAGGAAGTCAGACTTGGCACGGTGAAGGTAAGAGAAATCCACAAATTCCAACTCTTCATATGTAGAAAGAACGTTCCTATAAGGTGGTGAGTTTCCTGTCACTGCTAAGAGCAGACTAAACCCCCAGGTGAGCAGTGGGCAGGAGGCTGGGCCAGGCTGAGGCCCCAGAGGGCTCTGTTGCAGGGTAGAGGCTGAACTAGAGTTGGACTCCAACACTAGGGGTCCAACACTAAGAATTAGTCACTTTTTTCTTTCCCAGTAGGGAGCTATATCAAGTTTCGGCCAGTAGAGTGAAGAGGGAACTTAAATCCTGTTTAAATCCCATAACTCAGACAGATATACGTAGGATGGATTAGAGGGGCAGATGATAAAAACTTTGGCTAGGGTGTAGGCAATGGAAGGAAAAAAGTAAGTAATATGTGTAACAAACTTCTTAAATAAAGCATAAAGTTCATGACCTATTAGGAAGATGAAGTGAAGGAAATAAAATAATTCAGATAACATAAACCCAGGATACCTTTATTTGGCATGAAACACTTGACAAATTAGTTTAGGGTAAATAATCATTGTAAATTCCATTAATTGATTCACAAAGCATTAACCTTTGTGGTAGAAAGAAGTAGGGATATAAGTGGACATCGTACTTGCAGGCTGGTGGGAGAGACTTTATAAAAACTATCCATTATTCTTTTAATTATGTTTCACTTTTATAAAAGTTCAATGTTAGGGGTGCCTGGGTGCCTCAGTTGGTTAAGCGTCCAACTTTGGCTCAGGTCATGATCTTGCGGTTCGTGAGTTTGAGCCCTGCGTCGGGGCTCTGTGCTAAAAGCTCAGAGCCTGGACCCTGCTTCAGATTCTGTGTTTCCCTCTCTCTCTCTGCCCCTCCCCGGCTTGCACCCTGTCTCTTCCTCTTAAAAATAAATAAACATGATGGGGCGCCTGGGTGGCTCAGTTGGTTGAGCGGCCGACTTCAGCTCAGGTCACGATCTCGCAGCCCGTGAGTTCGAGCCCCGCGTCGGGCTCTGTGCTGACAGCTCAGAGCCTGGAGCCTGTTTCAGATTCTGTGTCTCCCCTCTCTGACCCTCCCCTGTTCATGCTCTGTCTCTCCCTGTCTCAAAAATAAATAAAACATTAAAAAAAATTAAAAAAAAATAAATAAACATGAAAAAAAGTTCAATTAAAACAATTTTTGAAAAATAGAAAATTAAATATTAATTGCTACTTGTCTCATTATTTGGTAATAGCCATGGTTAATGTGAAAATACTGCTAATTAGTATTTTTTTCTCTTTCCATGTTTATTCTTGCTTTATAAAATTTGGATCTTGCATATGTCATTGTTTATTAATTTTTTACGTAACATATTATATAGTCAGCATTTTTCTGAGTAGTGTTTGACACCATGATTATTAATAACTACATGGTATTCTATTTTATTAATATATCACAGTCTAGTTAACAGTTTCTTATTTCTATACATTTAGGTGATTTTCATAGTGCTGGCTATTACAACTTGTGTAATAAATAAATTGTGTAACTTCCAGTGGGAAGTTCCTCTGTTCCAACATCTTTGTACACATAGCTAGTTATTTCCTCAAGAAGAATTTCTTAAAGCAGAATTATCAGATTTAAGGATATTTCTCATTTTGAAGGTTCTTAATATATATTGCCATTGTTCTCTAGCCACATTTCCTTTTCTACTGATCTTTTATTACTTTTTTTTGGTATACCTTTCTTTATATATATATTTTTATATATATATATAAATATATATATTAATATATATATAAATATAAATATATATATATAGACATAAACTTAAGGAAAGTTTCAAAAGAAACTTCTTAGAATCTTAAGGTGCTAACTTGGTGCCCCATCACCCCCAAGCACCTCAGTGTGCATTCCCTACAGACCAGCTCCTCCTACAGAACCACAGTGCAACCAAGGAAATCATCTGATTCCTAGCCCTCATTCAAGATTAGCCCTCTATTTCAAAAATGCCCCTTTAACAGAAGATTCAGAATCAAGCATCGTGTTTAGTTTTATGTCTCTTAGTGTCCTTCATTCTGGAGCAGTTCTTTGGTTTTTCTTTGACTTTCATGACTTTGACACATTCATAGATTATAAATCAGTTACTTTGTAAGATGTTGTGCAGTTTGGGATCCAGCCAGGTTTTAATATTTAAGAAAGACTCATTATGAAATAAAGTATTCCTATCTCTCTTTGATTGAAAATACAGGTATGTGTTTTTTCCTTTACGTGTGTATGCTAACAATGAATAACCCATAGTCACGATTACTTACCTGATGAATAATTTAGAAATGTATTGGTGGAATGAAAGTCTTATGGATTTAATACAAATTTTGTACGTAAGTGGAATTTATTCTTTCATCTTTAAGAATAATGTTGCAGTTCTAACAATGTTCAAATTTAAGACTAACATACAGATAAGGGACTAAAATTGTACCCAATTATTGCTTTTCTTCTGTCTTCTAGGTATTACCTTCCTAAAAAATTCACTCAGTGTAATATTGAAGAGTATCATGACTTTCTGAATAGTGGGGGTGGTGCCTGCCTTTTCAACAAACCTTCCAAGGTAATAAGTGTGATCAGAGTTATTAGTTAATAATCTTTAATAATAATCAGTTGTTATATTATATATATTATAATCTATTACAAGCACAAGTTTTTAGCCATTGGGTCTTACAGAAGAAGGCTTTCTAACTTGGCTTATATGTACATATACTAGATACGTGAAATATCTGCATTTTATTTTATTTTTTTAAATGTTTATTTATTTATTTTGGAGAGAGAGGTGGAGGGGAATACAAGCCAGGGAGGGGCAGAGAGAGAGAGGGAGACAGAATCCGAAGAAGGCTTCAAGCTGTCACTGCAGAGCCTAACACAGGGCTTGAACTCACGAACTGTGAGATTATGACCTGAGCCGAAGGTGGACGCTTAACCAACTGAGCCACCCAGGAGCCCTAAAATACCTGCTTTTATTTCATTTTATTAATGTTTTTTCATCTTTGAGAGAGAGAGAGAGAGAGAGAGAGCACAAGTGGAGGAGGAGCAGAGAGAGGGACACAGAATCCAAAGCAGGCTCCAGGCACTGAGCTGTCAGCATAGAGCCCCATGTGGGGCTTGAACCCATGAATGCGAGATCATGATCTGAGCAGAAGTCAGATGCTTAATTGACTGAGCCACCCAGACGCCCCTAAAATGTCTGCATTTTAAAGTCAGCCTTAATTTTGGGCATTTGGGGCTCTTCTGATAGGAATAGAAAGCAGGTAGAAAGACTGTGTTACTTCTGAAAAATAATTAGCTTACAAAGATGGTGTCATTTGCCTTCTTTCTCATGTTCTTGGATCCTTGTTTGTTGGATATGTAATCACAACTCATACTGATAGCAAGGAGGGCATTGCTTCCCACATTACTCCCCACCACTGCCTTTCAGAATGAGCAGTATGATTAAAATTACCATTACTTCTCAGTATAAAAACCAAGGCTGCTTACAGCAGAAAAGGAGAAAGTCTTTGTGTACTTAGACTTTGTCAGAGGCTTTTCCAACATGCAGGGCATCTTCTGGTTACTGACTTGAAAGCAGTAATTTCCTCATGCATTTGGAAAACTGCATGCAGTAGAAAGCTTTGTCCTTGTTAATTATGTGAACCATTCCGTGCTTCTGTGTGCCATAGCAATGAGTGGCATTGCCTTTATAATCATTTTTCCTGGTTTCATTCTCTCTCTGTTCCAGTGAAATTTAGGAAGAGTATCATATTGCCTTGAAAAGCAACTTGATAATTGTGAGACTTGTTGCAAAACTTCAGAAGGGATATTTGATCTAAATCCCTGCTGCTATAAATGAAAAACAATTCAAGCCTCTTTACCAAAATAACTGATTATTCTGAACTCAGAGTAAAAGAATAAGTGTGTTTTTCACCTTAATAAGTTTTAGTTTGGCTTTTAAAGCTGTCTGATTTGTTATGATCCCTTTCAACTGAAAATAGAATCTAAAGATGTTTTGATTATTTTGTAGGAGAGAAGAGAATATTTGAAATCAGGTGGGGGTTTTGTTGTTGTTATTGCTGCTTTTTTTATTCTGTTTTTCCCCCCTCTAATTAGTTAAGAAAGTGTATGTGTGGGTGTATGTCTGTGATAGGTGTGTGTTCCAGCCCATTCTATAACACATAAACTTTGATGAACTTCTGAATAAGTAATATGTAAGTGGAACATAGCAGCTACTTACTAATTTTAACTATCACCATAAGGTAAGTTATGCTCAAAAGATAATGTAATCGATACAGAGTTAAAAGATAAAATGGCCTTAAAATATACTCTTGTACAGGCCAAAAGTTGCTTCCATCTCTGGGGCAAATTATTATTACTGTTATCTGTAAAACTATGTTAATAGGAGGAGTTCTATTTAATATTAAATAAATCAGTGGATTTATTAATTTTTGTGATGTTTTCCTACTTGTCTATGAAATAACTCTCTATTTCACAAGGAGTTATAGTTAGTAGGCCTTCACAGATAATTGAACTTGATTCTCACAATAATTTGTGATGTAGATGGGCAGCTAATATTATTATTATTCTTGCTTGAAATATTAAGGCATCTATGTGCTCAGAGATGACAAGCCATTTGCCCAAGATAAGTAGCTGAGCCAAGATTTGAACAGACTTTCTGTCCCCAAATCTCTTGCTTCCTCTTTGAAATGAAATTTTCAAGGGTCAATGGCTAGATCATCTTTATTTTGGTGGAATTTACTAGACTTGATATGTATGTTACTTATGTAAATATAATTAAATCTGAAATGGAAACAGAAGTAGACACTTTTGTTCTAAAGCTCCCAGTTTTAAAATTCTAAAGTTGAGCTTTCAAGTTTGGGAAAATAAAAATATACTTTCAAATGACTGATAAGTATGCCGCATGCGTAGGTGTGGCACTTATGGTCCCTCATAAGGTCTTTGATCTTGATTTATCTAATTTGTAGTTGTCTTTTTGGTTTCATCCTGCAGCTGCTCGATCCTCCTGAATGTGGCAATGGCTTCATCGAAACTGGAGAGGAGTGTGACTGTGGGACCCCTGCAGTAAGTCTCTGGGTGTTTTGATGTTTTTTTTTTTTTTTTAGGTTATTCAGAGTTATTCCACACACTGAGACATACAGAGCTGGTGTTATGTCTGGAAATTTCATAGGATATATGGAAGAAAGATTATTATTGGGGGGGGTCTATATACTTTTCTTTAAAAAATATTCTGCTACTTTCAGGAAAATGACATGATTTCCTGATGTTTTGCAAATGTTTATATTCCTTAGGAATGTGTCCTTGAAGGAGCAGAGTGTTGTAAGAAATGCACCTTGACTCAAGACTCTCAATGCAGCGATGGTCTTTGTTGTAAGAAATGCAAGGTAAATAAATGTTGAGCAATGACTAATTGACAAAAAAAGAGGATATATTTGATTTAATCGTTAAGACTGGGTAAATATAATGTAATAACAATAGTAGTGTCTAAGATATATTGAGTGACTAAGTGCGAGTGTGCCTGCGGTCTTGTACCACGTAAGTCACAGAGCTGGGTCCTGAACCTTGTTAATCTCCTCAGTTTGTCTTTTTATTACTGCCTCCCTCAGAAATATGCACATTGTATGAAGCCAGGTGTTCCTAACCTTTGAATTGTGTTTTTCCTTTCTTTGTAAAGCCAAGTGGCTATTCAGTAGATTCTTTTTCCTTGCCACTCTGCTTGGTATATTTCTTGCATTAGCAGTTGAGAGATCGGAAACTGTAGTTTTAGACATGATAACACTTCACATGAGAGTTTAGAATGCATCTTTATTCACATTATCTGTTTTCATCCTCCCAATGGCATCCTATACCTCTCTCCAAATATTTAAGCCTTAACATCAGGACGAAAAGTTATTTGAGGCTTATCTTTTTCAAATAAATCTATTTCTCTTTTTCTCTTCTCATATAAAATCTGGTACAATATTCTACATTATCTCTGAGGTTTGGTATACATCTTCGTATGTATTTTTTTTTTTTTTTTTTTAGCAGAGAGAGCCTGAGCAGGAGAGGAGCTGAGAGAGAGAGAGAGAGAGAGAGAGAGAGAGAGAATCTTAAGCAGGCTCCCTGCTCAGTGTGGAGCCCAATATGGGGTTCCATCCCATGACTCTAGGATCATAATCTGAGCCACAATCAAAAGTCAGACACTCAACTGACTGAGCCACCTACGTGCCCCTAGTACTTACCGAGTAACTGCTACAGGTTCTTAGTAAATATTTGTTGAATGAAGAATAAATATGTGCAACACTCTCTTATTGATTATATGCTGATTGACTAATGTTAGTCTAATGAGTTAAGGGAGAGTAGGATATGAACCTATCATACTAAGTATCTACTGTGTGCCGGGGATTGTGGTAAACACTTTTATGTTATATCATCATGAATCTGGATTTCTCAACCCTGGCACTATTGACATTTTTGGCTGGATAATTTTTTCTTTTGTTTTGAGGGTGTGTCTTGTGTACTGTAAGTTATTTAGCAACATCCCTGACTTCTGCCCATTAGATCCAAGCACCACCCCTCCCAGCCGTGACAACCAAAAATATTTCCAGACATTGCCAAATGTCCCTTTGGGGGTAAGATCATTGCTGCTTGAGACTGCTGTCGTAGATAATGCTCACAACCACACTTTTGGGAAAGGCATTATTATCCTTATTTTTCCAGTTGAGCAATCCTGGTCTCAAGGAAGTGATATAACCTGCATATGCTCATTCAGCTATTAAGGAATAAATGTGAAGTTACATCCCAGATCTGCTGGCAGCATTTGTGTTGTTTCCACTTTATCACTATGTCTCTGGCAGCTTTTTAAGACAAGCAAAGCACTGGCAGAGATCTCTGAAAGCACTTTCTAAAAAAGGAATATAAAATCAGATATGAAACAGACATTTTTAAATTTGGGCTGCATCAACTATATAATCTGTCAGCTTCTCCAACTGCCATAACAATGGGTCCCCCATCATTCATTTTAATCTTCGATGTTTTAAGTCTGCCCATTTATAAAATGCCATTTTTATTTTTAAGTATAGAATTAGGCTCTTTGTGATATGAATATTTCAAGGAACAAATATAAAATAATAGAATCATAATATGTACAATAAAATGTCAGGATTAACTATCCCCCAAAGTAAGCTACAGTTATACCAGTCAAGTAAGAGCTTTTTGCCACTCTCTCTATCCTGCACCTCCGGCTCTTACTCCCACCCTACCCTCCTGGAGGAGCCAGAGGCAGGATAGTGAATGGAGGAGGGAGAACAGAAAAACAGGATGAGAAATCCTGTGTATCTCTGTTTTCCCTGTATGTATTTATGCTAAAGTATCTGTAAGTCAGAGTTGGCAAACATTTTAGGTAAAGGGTCAAGTAGTAAATAGTTAAGGCTTTGTGGGTCATAAGCTCTCTGTCTCAGTTACTCAACTCTACCTTTGAGAGCAGCCATCAAAAATACAGAAACAAGGGGCACCTAGGTGGCTCAGTCGATTAAGTGTCCAACTCTTGGGTTTGGCTTAGGTCATGATCTCACAGCTTCATGAGCTCGAGCCCATGTTGGGCTCTGTGCTGACAGCAGGGCACCTGATTAGGATTCTCTCCCTTCCTTTCTCTCTCTGCCCCTCCCCTGCTCACGCTGTCTCCTTCTCTCTCAAAATAAATAAATAAACTTTTAAAAAATTTTGTAAAAAAATACGGAACAAATCAGCATGGCTATGTTCCAATAAAACAGATGGACAGCCACTTTTTGTCCTCAAGCTATAATTTGCCAACCCCTGCTCTAAAACATTGCCCATTGACTTAGTATTTTTCTTTACTCAGTGGTAAGTTTCAAGAGGGCAGGGATTTGGGTCACTTTATCTACTGCATATCCCAGCACTTAGAGCAAACTGTCCTTCACTGGGCTTTCTTTCAGAAGTTTCTTGGCAGTTCTAGAACATTTACACTCTCATATAAACTCCATCTTAAATCTGCTTATATTTGTACCTGAGATGTTCTAAAATTGTGGCTTACTTACCTCAATCCCAAGAGATTGGAAGGATAAGAACCAGAGTATATGATTTTAAATTACTTGTTTATTTCCTTATTTTCATGGCCTATTTACTCCCACTAAAATGTGAGTTCCTTGCAAGCAGGATTCTTGTGCTTTTTTTTCCTCCACTGAATCCCCAGTGACTAGAAAGTGCCTGGCACATGTTAAGTGCCTAGTAAATACTTGGTAACTAAATGAATACAAGTTTTGTTTCGCTCTTCTAAGAAATACTGTTGAAATCCTGATTGGAGTGGGCTGTTCATATTCTAGGAACAATAGGAAACGCAAGTGCTTGGAGGTTTGTGAGCAAGGCAGAGAAAATGGAAGTTAGTGGGGGAGGGAGGGGCCCACATCGAGTGTGTGTTTGTGTGAGCAGACATAAAAGCATAGCATTTGTTAGCATTTTGGAGAGGGAAAGAGAATAGTATGGAAGAGGAGAGAAGGAAGATGATGACTTTGTGTGTCTGTTTTGTGAGGATAAAGACTCTAGCAATTTATAAATTCAGTGAGCTTAAAATTTTATTTGTAACCCCTATACTTATGAGAAATATTTGAGGTAGTTGAAAATAGAGAAAAGAAAAAGCAAAAACAAACAAACAAAGAGGAAAGACTCTTCCCATACACAGGTATACAAATAACAAGAACATTAGACAAGAATAAAAGACCAAGCCATAGATCTATATAAAAACGAGGCAGGAGATAAAGGACAGTATGGGAAGAAATTGCTTTGCCAGAAAATCTAACTTTTGCAATTCAGCCCGGAATGTAACATTCAGATTCTTGGCAGATAAGCCAAAGAAGAGTAATGTGACAAAGGTGCCAGTAAGAAATGAAGAGGAAAGTGTAAATCTAAAACCTTTTTGAGAGGGAGAATTAGTAGAACATGGACTGACTTGTCCTTCTGGGGAGAGGTACCATCAAGATGTACCCTATTTTAGTAGATGTTGTAAGACTTCTGTGTGATGAGTATGCAAATTCTTTCACACAAGAGAAACTCTCTCTGAAAACTTACTAAATGAACGTTTCATTCAGTAACTGTGGTCTTCAGACTACCATCTTAAAACAGCTTGAAATATTCTTATCCAAAAATATTCATGTTGCTTTTTTTTTTTTAAGACGATAGATACTGTGAGAGATTTTTTTTCTTCAACATTTTTACACATTGATTTTTGTTCATTTTAGTTTCAGCCTATGGGGACTGTGTGCCGAGAAGCAGTAAATGATTGCGATATTCGTGAAACGTGCTCAGGAAATTCCAGCCAGGTACTTTACAGAATCATTCCTCTAAACCTGATGGCAAAAAAGCAGGGGTAGCTTAAGTGCCCTGGCCCCCAGACAAAGTGTCAAGGGACACGATGTCTTTTCTACATCAGTTCTCATTCTCTCTTTATTTACTTCTGGGAATTTAAGTTTCCGTGATCAAAGCTTGAGCAGGTGTTCCGTGTAATTTTATCTTAATGTTTAACTAACCTAAGACTACATTCATACCTTAACTATTTTGGTTTTAAGGAGAGAGTAAAAGGCATTTGCTTTTTTGTCTAATTTTCAATTCAGCTGGTTGAGACAGGAGCCAGCCAAGGCACAGAGACCCACAGAGCACTGGGTTGTGAGAAGGGGTCTGTTCTATCTTTTGTTGATCTGAGACCACATGCAGCACTTCACCCATTAATACCTGCTCTTGAATTTAGTATCATGTAGTTGTAAATGGAGAAGATGCGGGAACTGATACACTTTGGTGAGAGTTCACAGATTTCACATGGTCCTTATATTTACAGTCTTCAGTTTGCATGGTAGTGTGGGACCATAAAAATGACCATGCAGGCTGAAGTCATGTAAAGTCATCTTAATCAATGGAAAAAATGAGAGTTGTTCTGTGATCTTTAAAAAATGTTGCCAGCCTACTAAAACCTCTCTTACTCTTGGTTTTAAGTGAATAAGGAAATGAAAAAATAGACCAGTATTTATTTAGCATGCTAAATTAAAACAAACATTGAGAATTAAAAGCTTTATTTTTGTTGTAAAATCCTTATCAGGAGTAGTTTGAGCTGTGCATGTCTTCTGTTCAGAAACCTTAAGATCCATAGTAAGCATCTTTTCTGTGCCTTGTTCAATGATCACACTCCCTTCTAAGTTTGGATCAGCTTTTGACATTTTATCCTTTGTACTTCCAATGTCATGAAATATCTCCAGGAGATGTGAAGATGTGAATGGGAAGGGGTTTTTTTGGCCAAACAGCAGTATCAGCATTCCTAGTTAGTGCTTTTTTTTTCTGTAAGTCAATTTACGTTTGATTGGAATTTCACTTCTAATGTCATCACTTTTCATTTCTTTTCTGCACTTTCATCTTTTTCTGGCCAGCTCCCTCTTACGATTGTCCAGTTTTATAAAATGTCACGTGCTATTACCCAGAGACAGAGAGGCAGCACAGCTACAACCTTTGTTGTCTGTGCATGAACTAAATGCATACAGGCAAGTACCAGTCCCTTGTGGACTGTGCGAGAAATGACAGGTTGGATCAATGACCACAATGGCAGCTGTCATATACCTAGTGACCACAGACTAACGAGCTAGCAGCAAAGTTTGTGCTTTATGCAGTTACTCACAGTCAATACGCTGTGGTAACTGAAGTTGGAACTGTGTCATTGGGGTACTGATGTCATTTAACAAAACCATGGTGACTGAAATTCATGTATATTGGAGCCATGAAAACAAGGACAGCCTACATCTTTTTCTTCTAGAGAAGAGGGATTCAATAGTGGTAAACCTGCATTAATCAATAAAAATGTTTTATTTTAAAGGTAGTCATCCTAAGAGACTAAAGATCTTTCATATGAAAGTATTTTCTTTTCTTACTATCTGATTAGCATTGTTTTTCTAAGTTAACACGTAGTGATGATGAGGATACAATTAATGATTGCCTCATATGTTCCTGGAGGGGGAGTATATTAAAGCAACTTCTTTGGAAATCCAATAAGTAGGAGTTTTAAAAAAAAAGAAGCCCAAATCCAAAGATGGCATATAAAGATCCTCTTGTTGAATTAGTTGTAAACAGCATAAACTGCTGTTTAATTATAAATGAGTATTTTATAAATTTATAATATTTTATAATTATAAATGAATAATGCAGTACGGTGGTTATATGGTTTGTTAGCACAATGCAATGTACTACAGCTATTAAAGAGATTCCCTACAAAAACACTTATTGTGACATGAGGAAATTCATGTGATGAAAAAATAAAGAGAAGAAGCTGAATATAAAATACTATCTATAACTTGATTACATACCTGTGTTTAAAAAAATCAAATTTTGGGGGCGCCTGGGTGGCTCAGTCGGTTAAGCATCTGACTCTTGATTTCGGCTTCGGTCATGATCTCACAATTCATGACTTCGAGCCCTGCGTTGAGCTCTGAGGTGACCTTGTGAAGCCTGTTTAGGATTTTCTGTCTCCCTCTTTCTTTCTGCCCCTGCCCCACTCTCACGAGCTGTCTCTCTCAAAAATAAAGAAAGAAAGAAAAAGAAAGTAAATAAAGAATAAAAAATAAAATTTTGTAGAAAAATGTAAAGAAAAAGATGTACCATAATATAAAAAATTGTGTCTGGGTGGTGGGAACATGAGACTTTTGTGTGTGTGTTTTTACTTTTTTTACATTTACTAACTTTTCTCAAGTGAGTGTGTAATTATTAAAGATAGAAAAAAATGTGTAATAAATTTAAAAATTACTCTTTATAGCCACACAGGAATGTTTTACAATTTTCTGCACTTGCTACAAGGGAAAACCGAGGCTATAAAATAACATGATTTTTCTAATGTGCGCTAGGTGGATTTCTGCTCAAGGAGCATTTTAAGAGTAAGGGCTGTGGTGCTTCTCATGGTAAAAAAGAGGAAACTAGCTATTGCTTCGTTTACGTTGGGATCCTCCTTGCTTTTGTTTTGCGCTCTCGTTTTTCTCGCTCTGAGGAATGATGTATCTGTATAAAGCAAGATCCTCTGAAATGTTGGGGTTGTCTGAGTCATTGCTGTTGCTTCTTTTTATTTGCTACTATGTAATCAACTGTTTATACCTCTGGTAGATGCATATTTTTAGAGGAAAGTGCACCAATTGTTGTATTTCCTTTTGCTTTCTCTTGATCTTTTTTGTTTTTATTTTCAGTTGTTTTAAGAGACTTACCATATTATCAGACTTTTATTTTACCTTTTTCTAATGGAAACATTACAGGGATTAGCTCAGCCTGATATTTTGCTGTGCACGTGGTTCACAGTTCTGTTTTCATTTCCTAGTGTGCCCCAAATATTCATAAAATGGATGGATATTCATGTGATGGTATTCAGGTAGGTTACTTCATCTTTACCTAAATCTTTCATGTGTGCCAGCATGAAAGAAATACTGAAATCTTATCAAAAGAGGAAAGTCAGTTTAAATGTTTTGTAATCCATTCTGAAGATAAAAGCCTTTATAATACTCATCTACTAGCTGTCGCAGTCGCAGTTTCTTTTTCAGTGATCCGACATAAGCAGACACTGCATCATTAATAGGTGTGCTTTTCCATTTTAGGGGATTTGCTTTGGAGGAAGATGTAAAACCAGGGATAGACAATGCAAATACATCTGGGGGCAAAGTAAGTAAATAGCGTGGATTGATTGCTTTCACAATATGATATGAGGCCTTATGACGTGTGGGCTGGAAGTTAATTTTGAACCACTTTATGACTGGGGGATTCTCAAAGACACTGCAAGTCTTGGAAGGGTCACTTTTGTGGAATTAGAGAGGAGCACCTCCCTTGAAAGACACTTGGCTAGTTGGTTGTGCCTTTGGACAAGAAATAAGGTGCCTTTGCTGCCAGGCAGGTGAAGTCCACCCCAGAGTGTGCAGCCTGGAGAATAGAACAAACCTGGATTTGAGCTCCGTTTACACTTCCCTCAGCTGAATGTCCTTAAGCAAAACCTGTACAACCATATGGAATGGACACGGACCCTGGATAGGGCACCCTTGGCACTGTAGCACTTTAGCTAGAGTGGCTTTTTCTTCCTCAACCATCTCTCTTAAAATTACAGGTGACCTTCTGCTGAGGTAGCTCTACTGTGTCAGAAAACAATTTCAGCATTATCGCTTTCAAAGTTTGTCACACTTTCTGAGGGAAATGTAACATTGATTTCTAAAACATACGACTTAAATTATATCTTTATTTAAATGTGTATTTAAAGGTTGTGTCATTATTTTTCCCCCAGTGTTACTGGCCCTTTTGAAAGCAGTTTTTTTTGAAACTCCTTCAGAAGACAATTTGTATTAGAAAGCAAGCTCAAAAGATAATGCTGATCTTTACTTGTCACAGATAGTGGCTGCATTCTGTTTGGGAGGGGAGGTGTGTGCACGTTTGCACTCTGAACGGAGTTATAGTTTTGTTTCCCCCGCTTGAGAAAAAAGTGTTGCTCACCGCAAGAAGTAGGGAAAAAGAACTACCAATGGTGACTAGTTTTTTTTTTAAATATACACAAATGCTCCTGAAACCAAGACTATACTGTATGTAAGTTAACTTTAATTTAAATAAAAAAATAAAATTAAAAATTAAAAAAAATAAAATATACACAAACAGTAATCATTTGATTAGTTTGCAAAAGTCATTTTTGATCTCACTACAGGAAATTCCCATCAGCCAGCCCTGGCTTTAGCAAAATTAAAGTTTTGTAATGCTGACATTGTTTAAAATGTTATTTGGCCCTCATACATTTAACATGAATTCAAGCTTATTTAGAACAGAATAAAATTAAGGTGGTTTTTTTTGATAGTTGTTAGGAATTAACAAGGTAGAATTAACTATAGACTTAACTATAGAATTAACTATAAGAATTAACTATAAACAAGGTAGAATTCATACTGTTTCTTAAATCTTTAATTATAGTGCATAGCTATTTTAATAAACTCATCGTTATGATTAATAAAAATTGACACGTGAAAAATTTGTGCTTTATATTTGGCGCTGAGATTAAAGTGTGGAGTATTTATTCTGGGAGCCATTTGGTAGTATCTTGCCCTAATTATTGGCCAAATTGTGAGGAGTGTTGTTCCTTGGAACCGATAGCCTCAATCCTATCAAAGATTGACATAGATTGGTTTTCCAAATTTCCAATGAGCAGTCATGAAGAATGTAGCTGAGTCATGGATGTCTGTGGTCAAGTAAAACTCTGGAGAACCATGGGTCCAGGTTTTGGAACTGGCCACATTGTCATGAAGAAGAGTCCTTAGATGGTTTCTTTCCCTTACTGCAAACATTTTGAGCAACTCACATGTTCTGTCCCTCACTGAGAGAAAACTCTATTCTGCTTCAGAGGTGATGGCATCAGACAAATACTGCTATGAGAAACTGAACATCGAAGGGACGGAGAAGGGTAACTGTGGAAAAGTCAAAGATACGTGGATACAGTGCAACAAACGGTGAGATGAAGTTTGTCCAGAGTTTATCCCTTAGTGAATTACAAGCATTACTTTCAGCGTCCCATTTCCTCTTCTCTGCATCTTCCAGAGCTTTCGGTTGCCTGCTCACCTCATCTTTTCACTGCATCCCAGCACCACCTTGCAGAAGCCTCCCAAATCTTAACACATATGCTGGCCTCTCCCCAAAGGCCCAGGTCACACTTGCAGCTGCCTCAGGACTTTCTCACGTAGAAGGCACCTGCTAGCATCTCAAAAGCAACAAAAATTAAAGCCACCAGAATATGTTCTCAGTTAGCTGGCTCTGACTTTCGAAACCACTGTTTTTGTCAGAGGTCACCATAACTCACTGTCCTCCAGTTGAGAAGCCTCACAATGGACCTTGATGCCACTGTGCCTCTGACACATTGTCCAAATGCCAAATCATGGTCATTCTTCCCTTTTACTCCCCCACCATTTATCTTTAATTCATCTTTTCATTCCGTTCCTATTACCCCAGCTAAGACCTATGTTAACGCTTGGTCTATTACAAAGGCCTCTTAAAACAGTGTTTTAAGCCAAGCAGATCTGGCATGCTGTATTCTACTCTTCTACTGAGGGGCATCTGGGTGGCTCTGTTGGTTAAGTGTCTGACTGTTGGTTTTGGCTCAGGTCATGATCTCACAGTTTGTGAGTTTGAACCCTGCATCTGGCTCTGCACTGACTGTGCAGAGCCTGCTTGGGATTCTCTCTTTCCCTTTCTCTCTGCCCCTCCCCCCCACCTCTCTCCATGCTTTATGAATTATTTCTGGGTTTATTCTAGAAATAAATCATTTTCGGGGTACCTGGGTAGTTTGGCCACTTAAGCATCCAATTCTTGATTATGGCCCATGTTATGATATCACAGTTTGTGGGTTTGAGTCCCACGTCAAGCTCTGTGCTGACAGCATGGAGACTGCTTGGGGTTCTCCGTCTCCCTCTCTCTCTGCCTCTGCCCTGCTTACTCTCCATCTCTCCTTCTCTCTCAAAATAAATAAACAAACGTAAAGTCATTTCCCTCTTCTCTGAATTCCCACGGCCTTTTGTTCTATTATTGTGGCCCTTGTCCCAACCTCTCTGTTTTATCGTTGTTTATGTGTGAGATTCTCTTCTCACCGAGAGTGTATTTCCTTGACCATGTCTTTTTTTCTTTGTATATCCTAAAGTACTTTGTAAGCTCCATGCACATAAATAAGACTTATAAAAATGTTGACCATCTCTTCTGTGTTAAGAAAGCATTTTTGTTTATGATAGATATGATAAAATGAAATAACTTTTAAAAATTGTTTTTTAAGGATGAATTAATACATTTTTCTGTGCTAGTGATAGATGTAAGTTCTAATTTTTCTCTTTTCTCTATCTGATAAAGCCTGTTTCCATATATAATCTCGCTAGTCTACTAATCATTCTTGACAAGATAGTTATCAGTATATGTATTTATAATTATGTATGTTAGTAATTAAAATGTTCTATATACAGAAAATATGTCAGATAATATTTTGTACCAGTACAAATATTTTTACAGGTTTAGTTATTATATGTGGCAGTTGGAAGAATAGTGGAATATATTGGAAAAGGGATCATGAGTGTGTGTCTATATATATAGACACATACCCTCCCCCCCCCCCATAATTCTTCTTTATTTGGGGGAAACAGGTTAAAGAAAGAGCTGTATTCCAAAAGAATACTCACCCAAAGGTCATTTATTCACTTACCAAATATTAAAAAATGTTTTCACATATCCAGTAATATGTTCTAGAGAAAGAGATTCTGATCTAAAAGATGTCTATCTGATGGATAATTTCCTTTAACAAATACTTAAACTAATGGACAGTACAGGAAAAGCTAGAACACAGTTGGGATTTTGGTGCACTAATAGGAGTTTCAGAGAAGACACTTTTTAAAGTGAGAGGCAAACTAATTTGGGCGTATTTAGCTTGTAATTTGAGCAAATAAAATGTAAACAAACATGAAAAACAAACGCTAAAGCAGGATAAGATTATTGTTCTAACTATACATGGTTTGTTCTCTCTTTGTGGAAAGAAGTAAAGAATTGTTATCTTTTAACACAGGGATGTGCTTTGTGGTTACCTTTTGTGCACCAATGTTGGTAACATCCCAAGGCTTGGAGAACTTGACGGTGAAATCACATCTACTTTGGTTGTGCAGCAGGGAAGAACATTAAACTGCAGGTAATGCTCTACCTCTTTCCATGAGAACATCATTCATCTTACTTCTGAGGACTGCCGCGTAGAATCACTTCGGTTTTCAGTTCCCATGCATGTTAGCAAGGCGACATGGAATCTAGCCCAGAGAAGTGACTGAGTAAATCCTGACACAAGAGGGTTGAAAAGATGAGAATTAGTTGACTTTGGTTGCTGGAGCTATATTTAATGGGTCAGTAATACCTTGCAGGGTTTGGTTTGCATTTCTTTCCTACTAAGGAAAGTGAGTGAGAACTCCTGGGTAAAATCAGTGGATTAAATATATGCATCTTCTTTTACTTCCCTCTGAAATCCCACTAAAATGACACTAACTGGATCTTTTTTTAGAATTCATGTATCCACAGGGAGGCAGAGAAAGGGAGAAGAGACAACAACAACAAAATTTTGGAGAAGGCAAATGGATGTGTGGCAAATAGTTGTCAAAACTAAGAAAGCTGAGGGGTGCCTGGGTGGTTCAGTCGGTTAAGCGGCCGACTTCGGCTCAGGTCACGATCTCGCGGCCCGTGAGTTCGAGCCCCACGTTGGGCTCTGTGCTGACAGCTCAGAGCCTGGAGCCTGTTTCAGATTCTGTGTCTCCCTCTCTCTGACCCTCCCCCGTTCATGCTCTGTCTCTCTCTGTCTCAAAAATAAATAAATGTTAAAAAAAAAATTAAAAAAAAAAAAACTAAGAAAGCTGAATTGCTAAGTCAGTAATGGGGAAAACTGAGAGGTAGCCCAGTTATAAAGTTAGTTCCCAAAAGGCTCAAAAATTGGTAGCATCATCTACTTCTGCAAGAGGGAGTAAAGGATTTGGGGCAAGGAAGGGCTAAAATTAAAGAAGATACTTGAAAGTCTGCTAACAGATTACTGCCTGACCCACCTAAACTGGGGATTGCTCACCCTCCCAATAAAGATTTGAGCTTTACATTCTGCAGATAATAAAGCAGGTTTCCAAACTGAAGGATAGCCGGCAATATTGATATCAGGGTGTATGGAAGTGGTCTAGCCTCATTGATGTTCAGCCAGAAAGCCCTAAAATCTCCTATAGTTTATCTGATTTCCTAACTCAAATATGAGCAGTTTATCAGACATGTGAATAAAGGCTCTAACACACATACACAAAGAGTTAAAAAGAGCCAGAAAAAAAAGGCACCTGTCAATATTTATGAGAGATAAGATATTTCTATCATGAAACCAGAATAAAGTGCTATTTAATGAAGAGCAGGGGTGCCTGGGTGGCTCAGTCGGTTGAGCATCCGACTCTTGATGCCAGAGATGTGGGACTGAGCCCTGTGTCAGGCTCCATGCTGAGTGTGGAGCCTGCTTAAGATTCCCTCTCTTTCTCCGTCTGTACCTTTCCCCCGCTCGCTTGCTGTGTCTCTTACTCAAAATAGAAAAAAATTTAAAAAAATGAAGAGCATTCATAGAAATAAAATGCTGTTGGAAATTTTAAAATAGGGAGGTAGGAATTAAACTCAGTAGTTGAAATTATCTCCCAGAAAGTAGGGCAAAAGCAGCAAAGGAATGGAACCATAGAGAAAACCTCACCAAGTTAGAATAGACACGATGAACAGAGAAAATACCAGGGAAGAAATTGTCAATGAGTGACTTTGATTGTCTACAATGGATAGACTTGAGTTTCTACATTGACAGGTTCACCAGTGCCAAATACACTGAGTGAAATTAGAGGCACATTTAAACATGTCATTGTGAAATTTCACAACCTTAGGACAAAGAAAGGAATCCCAGATGTTTCCAGAGAGGAGAAAAAAAGGATCAGACTTGGAATCTTATTAACAGGAGCCCTGGGAATCAGAAGACAATGGAGAACATGATTTTTGAAATAAGTTCTGTACCTTATTTCTGTACCTTATCAATCAAGTGTGAAAGTAGAAAATAGAGACACTTTTCGATATTCAGGTTGCCCCTGAATTTATTGCCCTGTACCATTTCTCAGGAAGCTATTGGTGAAATTGTACTCCACCAAAATCAAAGAGTAAACTAAGAGAAAGGCTGTGCATGTAGGAAACAAAATACCCACCATGAAGACAGGGCAATCCTGCAATGAATGGTGAGGGGAAATCCAAGTGTTCAAGTTTTCCACAAGGTACAGTAGACAACTAGATCAGACAGGAGCAGGGCAGACTGCAGATGGAAACTCCAGGAGAGATTTCTGCAGGAAGATGAACTGATGCTCAAGACACATCTCGAGTATGGATTTGGGGTTAGCAGAGTTTGATCAGTTTTACATTGGTGACAGATTCTTAAAAAGTAGGCAAAAACAACAAATAAGAGAGTTGCTAATTTGAGGGAAAATGAAGAGTTGTGCAGGAAAGAAAAGACTTAATTATGGCACACTGTATCACTCAACTGAATAACATTTACATAGTCGTAATAATGTGCCTTTTTATTATTGATTTAACTATTCATTAAACAAAATTTATGATGGGGGTATAGGAAAAAGACATAAATCTTCAAGTTCCATAGAGGTAAGTTGGTTGCTAATATCTGAAATGGAAAAATAAAAAATAGTAACACTCATTATTTAAAAATGTGTGGATAAATAACAAAAGAATCAATTAAGAGTAGAAAGTAGTTTCTTCCAAGGAGGAATATATGGTGGAGGAGAGAGCACTGTAAGACTTTATTGCATTTAAAAAACTGATTTATCTGAATGACTCTTTAAACTGTATGCATGTGTCATTTTGATAAAAATAAAAAGAATTGAGATTTATGTGCTGGCATTGACATGGCACCATATGAGTAAATCAACTATGAATATACATTTTTATCTCATTCTGGTTTTTTAAATTTCTATAGAACATGTAGGCTTGCTCTATTGAATAGTGAAGTTAAATATTTTAGCCATTCTCTAATATAATTTTTAAATTATTAACCTTCTTGGGAAATGTAAACCCAGACGAGTTCTCATGCTTGTTTGAAACATGTTTGAAATCTTGAAACCTACAATTACAACTACCAAATCAAATCCTAGCAATAATGCCTCACTTGACTTGTACATGATATCCAAGGCAAAATGATAAAGCTATTTTAATTCAGACCTTTGCTATAATAATTATGTTCAAATTCTAAAATATGTCAATATCTCAAAAGCATTAGATCAAAAGATTCAATTGCTTTCTTCATTTAAAGGAAGAAAATGCTCATGCTGTTGTTTTTTATTAGATAATGAATAGAAAATAGAGTAGAAAGTAGTTTCTTCCAAGGAAGAATATATGGTGGAAGAGAGAGCACTGTACGACTTTATTGCAGTTGTACAATAAGTGGGCAATACTTTCTTGCCCACTTTTTAGTTTTTTAAAGCAGATTCTCAAAATGAATGTGACTTAATACAATCCTATTTTCTTTTTGCTTCCTTTTTTTTAGTGGTGGGCATGTGAAGCTTGAGGAAGATGTAGATCTTGGCTATGTGGAAGATGGGACACCTTGTGGTCCCCAAATGATGTGCTTAGAACACAGGTGTCTTCCTGTGGCTTCCTTCAACTTTAGTACTTGCTTAAGCAATAAAGAAGGCACTGTTTGTTCAGGAAATGGAGTAAGTATTCAGTACCTTGCCATAGGGAAACTCCTCTATTCTTTTGTAACACAGAAATAGACATGACCTCTCCCTCTCTCTCTGCCCCTTCCCTGCTCATGCTCTGTCTCTCTGTCTCAAAAATAAATAAAAACATTAAAAAAAAATAAAAAAAAAAAAAAAGGGGGCGCCTGGGTGGCTCAGTCAGTTGAGCGTCTGACTTCAGCTCAGGTCATGATCTCACAGTCTGTGAGTTCGAGCCCCATATCGAGCTCTGGGCTGATGGCTCAGAGCCTGGAGCCTGCTTCCGATTCTGTGTCTCCCTCTCTCTCTTCCCCTTCCCTGCTCATACTCTGTCTCTCTCTGTCTTAAAAATAAATAAAAACATTAAAAAAAAAAAAAAAAAAAAAAAAAGAAATAGACATGACCCTAACCTGTTTATTTTGTAAAAATGGAAAATATGCTTATCCGTGTTTCTAGCTGGCATGTAAACAGTTATTTGGTCATAGTCACTGGAATATTTTCTCTTGCGTAATCTGTGCAAGCCTGGGAATAAGAAAAAGTATAGTTTTCCTAACCAAATTCTTCTGTTTTTCTTTCTTATCATGTTAATGTGATCTCATATAATAGAAGTATAATGGCCAGTTTTCTACAAGTGATCTGGGAGACAAATTTTAATAAACTGTAATGGGGTTTTTTAAAAAGGGTATAAAAGGGAATATCATTGGCCACAGTATTTAACAATTCGTATTGTCCAGGCACTAAGCAATTAGAAGAGATCATAAGTACCTGTTGTGGCCACACCGAGTGTGTATCAGCTGAGGATAACTCCTCGAAATGAAAACTGAATAATTCAGGGAAGTGTTTATCAACAAATGAATAGAAATAATGGCATTGTATAAAATACTAAATTTTATTCTTTCTGTCATATATCTATCTGATAATGTTAGTCCTAGATAACAAAATTTGTAGCTTAGATAAACATGCTCTATTAGTGACTATAGTTTTCTCATTTTCAGTTAGGAATTCCTATACTAATAAAATAATTTTCACTTCTTTTTCTTTTGGCATGTACTATGATTTTCTTTCTACCCTCACCAGATTCTTTGCTTGAACTGGTCATAATATCCAGTTGAGGTGAAGGATCCCTGTCCTGAAATTGTCAGCCTTTAATCCTGGTCATTCCACGTAGATCCCCAGGAATGTGCCAAGAAGTTTCTTAGGGAGGTCTTACTAGTAACTTTTTGCCAAAGGATAGGAATTCTTACACCAAATGAAAATAGAGAAGGCATGTGGTAAGTAGTTCTGCTCCTATAGATGAGTCTAATAAGTCTTCTTTCTTTAATAAGTAAGAAAATGTTAGCGGAAATGCTTTTTGGGGGATAGGGCAAAAACATTGAAATTATTTCTTGTTCATTCATGCTAATGATAACAATGTCTTCTTCATCTAGAATTCCTGACATTATGTTTGGAAGAAAGAAACGTTTGTATTAGATAATTGGCAAATGCTTGTATTTCTGCTTAGTTTTATAAGTCTCCCTCCTATAAATTTTTTTTAAATAAAAAAATAAAAACCTCCCTCCTATAAAATTTAAGTTAATGAAATTCAAAACAGTAATTTCATTGGTTTCTTTTTGGACTGTAAACTCATTTCCCCTGTTAAAATTCATTTTTCCCTTTGGGTCTAACTGCTGATCTCTAGAAAATATTATTTTGGGTACTTGAGTGAGAAATAAGGTAATTAGTATGAAGAAGAAAGTACCGATAATTTTTCAGTACCATCAAATTCTAGGCATATAACAATTAGAAATCACTCTTTAGTTTTCATGCCATTGTATCAGAGAGTTGACGTTTCCTCTTGATTGATTTTGGATTTCAGGTTTGCAGTAATGAGCTGAAGTGTGTGTGTAACAGACACTGGGTGGGTGCAGACTGCAGCACTTACTTCCCTCACAATGAGGACTCCAAGACTGGCATTACTCTGTCTGGCAATGGTAGGTACTGGATTTGGTGCCATTACATCGTTTTATGCATAACTAAAGGAAACTCTTCAGACAGTTTCATTTAGATTATAATTCAACTATAAAACACAACTGGGATCTACAATATGAAGTTGATATTTTCCATTAACTTGTAATCATGTGTAATATTGAATATAACTTAGTCTACTGATTGAGCCTCATCTTGTCCTACATGAGACTGAGATTTTTCAAGTATTCTATTTTTGGGAGCTGACAACAAAACCCTAGAAGTTAAGTGAAAAAGCAGTAGTCCTCTTTCTGAACTGTCTGAATTTAAGGGAAGAATTTTATATTTGGGGACTGAATACGTAGGAAAAAAAAACAGTTGAAGAATTGAGTTTTAAATATCTTGTTGACTTTAATGTGTGTTTTTTTCTTACGTTTATTTATTTATTTTGAGAGACAGAAAGAGAAGAAAGCAAGCATGAGCAGGGGATGGGTAGAGAGAGAGAGGGTGAGAGAGAATCCCAAACAGGCTCTGGGTTATCCGTGCAGGGCCTGAGGTGGGTGGGGCTCAATCTCACGAATCATGAGATCATGACCTGAGCCGAAACCAAGAGTCGGATGCTTAACAGACTGAGCCACCCAGGTGCCCCGACTTTAATATTTTTCATTATAGAATCTCATCTGTATTCAACCCGAGTTCTGTAGCCTGAACTGTAGGTAATTCTAGAAGTAGTAACCTTAGCCAAGGTGCCTGGAAGGGGATTAAGGACATGGATAATAAACAACAGGTGCAGATCTAAAAGCTAGAATGGTCCAACTGGAGAAGTAGAAATTAAATGCAGATAGTTGAAAGAACGCATACTTTGCAAGGAGAGTCCCCTTTTAAACTATTTTATTATCTTTCATGATTGAGTGTTCTACATACAGAAGTTCTCAAATTCTGAAGTCCATTCACTTCCAAAGGATGAGAAAAAAGAAGTATGTTCATTGTAATCATCCAGACAGGTTAAAATGCTTAGCCAAGATGACTTTAGCAAGGAAAGTGAAAGAATTAAGATTCTGGTATCCTCAGCCTTAGCAATGGTAATGTGGAGCTTCTTTTCAGCAGTTAAAGCAGAGATGTGGCTATTCAGATCCATGGATTTAAGTGACTTGTCAAAAGTCTTACCATTACTTAGAAATAACCAGGCTGGCATCCAAGTTTATTGATCCCTGTTAAAAATCACTGGAAGAAAAGGAAGAGAATACAGACATGCCAGGCCTTACAGTGGGAAAACCCCACTGACCCGGAAGGTCCTCTGCATCCACCCATCTCACAGAGGACCTGGGCAGGGTGGAGTCTGCCAGTTTCCTCAGATGCCCTGCTCCCGAAATGATTTACTGAGGGCTCCCAGACAAGGAGGCTGCCACTTCTGTCATGGGGATTTGCCATCTGCTCTGTTGCACATGATCACTGATGGTTGACATCTAGAAGGATGCTTCATGAGTGCAGCAGACAAAAAGAGATCTGAGCTGCTCTGAGTGAAACAGATCTGGGTGATTGAAATGTGTGGTGCAGATCATTATCAGCAAAACAGCCAGGCCTCTGATCAGTCTTTTCTGCTCTTGGGCTGTCACTTGAGCATTTTGACCAAGGCTTTGACTTACTGGGCCACTCACACCACCATGATCTCCCCTATGGATTACATCTCTGCCTATCTGACAGCAGGTGGTGACACAACAGTGCCATTACTGAGTCCTGAGAGTCAGCCCAGTCTTGGCCCTCTGCCAGTCTGCTGCTGCCTCACTCTCATGCCTGACCAGCACTGATCTCCTGCTCACTACACTCTATCTTTGGTTTTTCCTTCTCTAGGATGCCAGCCATTGTTACAAAGACTGGGAACTACAAGCCCGGTGCTTGTATTATCTGTATCACCTAAGCACTGATTGTATAACTCTGTAGACATGTTTTCTCTCTTAAGGAGCTTATATATGAGTGACAGTGTATCACATGTACAAGTGGGAGCAATAAGAACTTTGCATAAGTTGTCAAGATGGAGTGACATGGGGGCACCCAGGTGGCTCATTCAGTTAAACATCCGACTCTTGATTTTGGCTCAGGTCATGATCTCACAGTTCATGGGTTTGAGTCCTGCTTTGGGCTCTGCGCTGACAGTGCTTAGAACCTGCTTGGGATTTTCTTTCTCTCTGCCCCTGCCCCACTCATGTTCTCTCTTCTCTCTTCTATGTGTTGTCTCTCTCTCTCAAAATAAATAAACTTGAAAAAAAAAAAAGATGGAGAGACAAAGACTGTAACATCTCTGGAATTCCTGAGGAAGAGGTCAGAGTAAAAAAGAACATGAATTTCTACAAGTTCTTGTCCAGAGAGTGCTATGGCAATATAGTAGGGTCACCCTTACCCTCCCTTTTTTTCAGTCTTTACTCTTCTTGTAGTTCATTGACCTCATCTTATTTTTGAGAAAATTACATGGAAAATAAAACTGCAGAACGCACTGGGACAAGAATTAAAAGAGAATGTAAGCCAAGAATTATTTTTTAAAAAACACTTGATGGGGATTGCTAAGTAATGGTTGATTTTTTTATCCTTTTAAAAAACACCCATTTTTTTACTCCACAGTATGTACAAATACCAAATCATTATGCTGTACAACTGAAACCACTACAACAGCGTATCAATTGTAGGTCAAAAACATTAAATGAAAAAAAATATTCTCTAACATTGAGACTGGTAAAAGAAAACAATACCCACTTTTTAAAACAAATAATTTTGTTAGTGTCATGATTCCAAATATGGAGAATAAAGTTCCTGAAAGAACTTTGTATCAAAATTTCAATTACATACACTTGATCTTCATTGTTTTCTTTTTTCCCTGTAGGTGTTGCTGGTACCAATATCATAATAGGCATAATCGCTGGCACTATCTTGGTGCTGGCCCTCATATTAGGAATAACTGCATGGGGTTATAAGTAAGTGAAATGTCTCAGTATTGTTACTATCAAAATATACTTTAAAACATTTTGTTTAAGTGAATTAAACATCTAGAAAGTTTTGTAGCATTTTCAGTGAAAATCATTCTGGCTGAACATGCAATCAGTGATTATTCTTGGCATGATTAGAGGTAATCATGATTTATTATTCTTGAAAATAGATTTTGAAATAACTGCCTTCTATTCTCAAAGTAAAGAATATTGTTTTAAAAACCATGGTGTGAAGTGAAATCAATCTAAATCGTGTCTTAAACTAAGGCTGTGTGGATTGGCTATTTAGTGACACAGGTTCTCTTGACTTAAACCCATATCCAAAAATCTAGGCAAGATAGTTATGTAGGGAGCATAGTGCTTTACTAACCACCCCAGTGATAACATCAATATTGACAAGAACAGCAGCAGCACATCTGTTGGCTGCGTACTTGGTATGGCCTTGCATCCTGCTGAGGACAAAACCTCTTTATCTTCATAGGCAGTATGAAGGAGATACTATTATTTGTTAATATTGGGTTTTTGTGTGTGAAGAAAATACTGTTCAGAGATTATTTTATTTGTTCAAATTAAAATTCAGCTTTAAGTTACAACTTTTACAATCTAATTCCTTTTTTAGTGTTTATTGTTGAGAGAGAGCGTGAGTGGGGAGGGGCATAGAGAGAGGGAGACACAGAATCTGAAGCAGGCTTCAGTCTCCACACTGTCAGCGTAGAGCCCAACATGGGGTTTGAACCCACGAATCGTGAGATCATGACCTGAGCTGAAGTCAGATGCTTAACCTACTGAGCCACCCGGGTACCCCTACAACCTAATTCTTAAGCTTCCAAGTTCAATTTACAAGTTTTTAGTTCTTATATATAATTTTTAAAAAGTTATAAATTATATAACTTTTGAATCCTGCATCTCGTTGAACATTTAGCTGAGTAAATGACTTCAAAAATTCCAAACTTATTTGTATATTTAATATGTTCAACTTCCTTTTAAAGTACATCTTATGATGTAAAAAATTTCCTTAGTATTCAAGTAAATTATTTAAATTCAATAAATTGACACTTAAATATGGTGAACCTTAAGTTATGTTTAATATTTCAACTTAAAATCCTAGTTCTACTGATCTCTGGTGATGATGTCTCAGCACCCCGGGCCAACGGGGCTTCTCCCTTTTGAAGGGCCTGCAATTTTTTCTAGGCATTCTGGCCATTACCGCGTTTTAGCACCTTTTCACCCTCATAGACCAAACTTAGTTCACTGAAAGACTTGGGTATTAGAATAGTTTAGGCTTCCAAATTACCCCAAGCCTTTCAGTAGGCTAGGCACTATATAATTATGTGCTATTACTATTATTATTACCTGACATAGTCTTAAATCAGTTGAGTTAAAGGAAATTTCTTTAAAAGCGTACATGGCTGTTGCTCTTTCCGAGGTCAAAACTCTGAAAGAGTTTCTTTGATGGAAACCATTTAACTTACTGCCACAATAAAGTTCATATGCTAAAGGCATTAAAATATAGAAGGCATTTGTGGAAGGCTATATTAACAAGCAACCCAGACAGCATAGTATATAGTTCAGCACAGCATAGTAAATACAGCCTAGACCAGTGAAGGAGGGCACAGCACAGTAGGAATGCTTTGCCTTGATTAAATGAGAACCTAGCTCTGTACCGGCTCATACATGCTTACTACCTATGGGCCTTTTTGATGTGCAGGCCATCAGGTATATTGCATACTTATATTTGCACGAGCTGATTTCAGCATAACATTAGAAGTTGTAAAATCCCATGTTTGAAAGGAAGGCTTTTCTGTGTATTTGTTGTTTGATCTTGCCTCACACCTCAGGTGAATCAGCCCCATCTTGGAGTAACACTGTTTCCTCAACTTCCCTGATTTAAGACCTATGTGGCAATTGTCATCAGGAGCTTTGCATTCTTGAAGTAGCTCAGGGGTTTCATTGGTCATGGGAAAAGGGGAAAGCAAAATTATTAGTTCTATTGTGTGCAGTTTTCTGCCACCTACTGATGCAAATTGGTATTTCATGTTTTTGCAATCTTGGAAAAAAATTACTTTTCAGAAAATATGAAATCTAAACTTCTCCTATTGCTAATGAAATTACCTTTGCTTTAATAATTAGAATTAAAATACTTATTTCTTTATATCATTTCTTATTTTTATGAAATTCTTTTGAGAATTCACTGTTTTTTTCCATTTCTGAATATTTGTACTTTGCATATTCAGTAAGGAAAAATACCAATCTTATTCATACAACAGTATCCTCTTCATAAATAGTTTGAACATAAACGATGGAAGTTTTAATGCTACTAAACTTATTCAGAATATGTTTAAGAGTAGAAAGAGAATGTCTAAGTTTTAATATAGGAATTAAATTCATGAATTTCATATTCTATTTGAAATTCAAAGATGGATGTAGGACGTGGGAATTCATTTCCTCATTAATCCTTCCAATTAAACTTTCTACCCCTTCTCCAAGCCTTGGAGTGAAGGAATGGCAGGAATAGGCAATGAGCAATACTCACTTGGAACTGATAGACCACTCACGTAATCACACTGAGGCAATAAAATTAAAACATACTGAATAGAAAAATTCTGGAGCTTATTCTCTCCCCCACTATCCAGTGGTTTGAAGAATGAAAAATCATAAGTAACAAATTGGAACTTTTACTCTCATGAGCTCATCATTAAACCAAGATACTTGGGGTGCCTAGGTGGCTCAGTTGGCTAAGCATCTGACTTTAGTTCAGGTCATGATCTCACGGTTCATGAGTTCGAGCCCCGCATTGGTCTCTGTGCTGACAGCTCAGAATCTGGAGCCTGCTTTGGATTCTGTGTCTCCCTCTCTCTCTGTTCCTCTGCCACTCATGCTCTGTCTCTCTCTGCTTCCAAAAAATAAGTAAACATTAAAAATTTTTTTAAAAAAGCCAATATACGTATTGGACTAGATAGGCAGAGGAAGGTGCTACAAATGAAAGCAATATGGAAACATGCTTGATCTAGGAGGAAGGAGCCCACTACTCAGTTGCTTGGCCTTTCTAACTTGTCTTCAAAATACTAAAACTTAATTAGGTCATGATAGAAAGTTAAAAATTAACTCTTTTGAGTTCTGGTGTCTTAACTACTATACCATCTAGGACACATTTTTAAGATCATGTGTTTTAAAACTCATGTAATTTTGTTTTAGTGAAAAACAGAGACTAAACTTTGAACAAAGTATTTCCAGTGTACAGTTTCAGTAAGTAGTGGTAAATTAGAAGGTCCATAACAGCTGTGAATTAACTCACTCTAATATTTTACATACATGATGACATAAAATGTTCTAGGGTCCAGTTATGTTCTCCTATTTGAAATTCTTAGGAAGAGCTTTAGTTTGCAGGTATAGATTCCAAAAGGAATGAATTATGATTTTTATTTCTATGGAAGCACAGTTAATTTATATAAGTAAGTTGAGTAAGATTGACTTTAGAGCATTACTAAATGTTAAATATGGTACAATTGATATTGAGAAGACAGTTATTTTTCTAATAACTGAAGCTTATTTATGCTTTTAAAAATAGTTATTTGAAAATATTGTCACTAATCCATTGGTATCATTTCTAAAGATGAAGTGAGGAGTGTGTGTGTGTGTGTGTGTGTGTGTGTGTGTGTGTGTGTAAGAGAGAGACTGTATTCCTCATTTTAGTTCTGCAATTCAAAATCCTTTGTAGAGACCTTTCGATGAGTGTTAGAGCTTTTATGTTTAGTGCTCTCTCTGAATGTACTTCCATAGGTAACTAATTCTTTTTTTCCCCCCCTTTTCTTCTTGTCCATGAAAAGAAATTATCGAGAACAGAGGTATGTGATGAGAATAACCTGAACATATAACTGAAAAGCTTAAATCCTGTTAGCATCCTTGGAATTTATACATGCAGTTATAAATCAGGTTGACTTTGTTTTTGTGTTGAAATGATAAAGCAATCTTGTTTTTCATGACCTTGAAATGATAATTTTAATAATGGTGCTGAGGAATGTATTACTTTAAAATAGACCTATTGTTTAATTTTAATGGTTCTTTCATCCAACAATACTACAGTAATAGCAGTTACTTGTATTACCTTTATAGTAATATGTGTGGAATTGAATTTTTTTCCATCTAAAACAAACTTCCTCTATGTTAAGGAACCACTTGTGTTTACATTAATTAATTGGCTTTTCTTCATCTTTTAAACAATCTTATTGCCTAGTACTTTATAAAGGAATTTATTTGTTATTTGTTACTGTTGTTATATTAGTAACTTCCATTCATAAATGATAACATTTCTGTGGGCACTGTGTTGGGTTCAGGAGAATGTCCTAGTACTTAATGGGCCTGATTATCTCTGCCTAAGAAAATATTTTTGTACTGATTAGGTAATTGCCTAGGTAAAGAAATGATTTGCATTATTAGAATCTCAGATTGTCTAGTGTACTTTTTTTATAAATATAAAAGCCCATAAAGTCAGGTACCCCTATTCATCATAACCTTAAAATCTGTGTTTAGCTAACAGCATAAAAAGAGATACAAAGCATTCATGTAGTTTTATAAAAATGCCTATTTTTTCTAAATCTAAATTAGTCCATATTGAGATATCTCCTTCACTTTTCACATTTAAAAAATTATTAATGTTCTTAGCTGTTGATACAAAAAATTATTTATTTATTAATAAAAATTTTTAATGTTTATTTATTTTTGAGAGAGAGAGAGAGAGAGAGAGACAGAGCGCAAGCAGGGGAGGGGCAGAGACAGAGGGAGACACAGAATCCGAAGAAGGCTCCAGGCTCTGAGCTGTCAGCACAGAGCTGGAAGCGAGGCTCAAATCCCCTGACCACGAGATAGTGACCTAAGCTGAAGTTGGACGCTTAACTTACTGAGCCACCCGGGCGCCCCAATAAAAACATTTAAATATCCTGGAAATAGATGAGCCAGACCAGGTCTTGCACATCACATAGTACTAGTTTTGTGCTCAAGATATCTGTGCACGTTCCTACATAACTCTCCCCACTGTTCCATTAAATGTCAGAGGCAGATTGGAAATAAGAAGTAATAAACGTGATAACACCTTTTCACTCCCCAACCAGATTTCATTTTTTCATTCGGTTTCCTTCCATGTTATAATTTAAAATTCCTAGAAGACTTTAGCCATTAGTATAGTCTCTATAAATGTGCTCACAAGGCAGATCTTGGTCAGTTAGCATAGATAATAGAAAATATTCACCTTGCTCTGGGTAACTAACTCATCATTAATGTAAAAGGTAAACCTAAACAAAATTAATTAAGTTTTAAAAACTAGATTTCTTTTTGATATGTTTAAAATTCTAGTGTCTGGAACTACAGGAGAAGAGCTGGAATCATTTAAGCTTTCTGTTGGGTAGAATTTGATCAGTCACACTGAAATCTAAGTTTGGTGGATTTCTCTAATGAAAAATAAAATTAGACTAATAAGATCAAATCTTGATGACCCAGGCTCATTTCCATAGTAGCTAAGACTCTAAAGTAATTTAATATTGCTAGCTATATAAGATAGAAAGTAAAATGTCACTACTGTGTAACATAAGCAAACCTAAGCCAGTGCTCCAAGACACATTCTCACCAAGAGTATTATCCAGAATTAGGGGATTGCCCACGGTACAAAAAATTATTCATAGGCAAAACTGTGTACCAGTTTCTTATTCTATCTCAATATATGCTTAGGCACAGTTAACATTTTTACATTAAGAATTTTCGTTATGTGTCTGATAAAATTTCATGCCTCCTGGTATTACTGAGTCATCATTTTGTCGATCTGGTTACTTTTTTGGAATCTAGTTCATTATTTTGAGAGCTGTCACATCTTCGACAGATATTTATTTTATGTATTTTGATATGTTTCATCACAAACTTTATTTTTGCCCTGTCCATTGCTAATGAATCTTAGGCCTTGTATAATAATCCTCAAAGTGGAGAAGTAGCAAACAGTGGACTTTAGATCAGCAAGTCGTAAATGTATAAATATCTTCTGAAGGACTTTCCTTTTTGAGAATATTTGTCAATGGTTACAGAGCAGGTGGTAAGGTGAATGGAACAAAGGATGCATTAAGAAATTTATAGTCTCATAAAAATATTGTCAGGGATTCAAATAAAGATGTGTCCAGTTCTAAAAGATGCCAGGAAATAGAAATAAGAATTTTGAGTCATCCTTGCCTTTAAGGTAGGTTTTCCTCTGAGGTTCCATGGTGAGCGGACCAATTGGCAAGAAATCAGAAATCCACTTGCTAGGATGTGGTCTTGGGAAATCATTTAAACTTTCCACAACTTTAAAACCAGATAAAGTTCTTTGTAATCTATAAAGCATTATCGCAAGGGAAGTTATTAGTATGTGGTCTCTGAGGGCTTTGTGTTTTTCTGATCTTCAAATAAAGGAGGTGGATGTGGTTATTCTCAAAGAGAAAGGCAGCATTCATGGATATGAATGAGACCCACGCATACTGGTTGACCTGGTATAGGTATTCGCGAACATAAAGGTTTGCTTTGACACTAAATGCAAGACCGTATTAAATATGTAGCTAGTTATCAGATTCTTACTAATGATATAATGGCTCAGAAATGCCATTGGGCATAACTTTCAAATATTGGAGAGGTCAGGCAAGTACTTCTGTGAAGGAGCTTGATAACTTGGCATGATAGGTTTAATAGCAGGTCTGGCAAAAAGATGTGAAGCAAACCCATTGTTTTCTTTTTGTTTACAAATTGCTTAATAAAAAATAGAACCCTATTCTGGGGCACAGTAGAGGCAGAACCCAATACATGAATGATATTACTTTAAATCTGATGTTACCTTGTGAAGGGTAGAACCATGTAACCTAGGAGCCACCGAGAGTTCTTACACATAATGTGGTTGGATAGATGGCTATTGATCTTTTTCTTTAAAATCTTCAGGGAAGAAGACTTCCATAATATTTTCAGTTGATGCTATCACTTACATTTTTAGCATAATTGCTTTAGGATTTAGCAGCTGTATACTTTTTTTTTTTTTTTAGGTTTTATTTTTAAGCAATCTCTATACCCAGCAGGGGGCTCGAACTCATAACCCCGAGATCAAGAGTCTCAAGCTTCACTAACTGAGCCAACTAGGTGCCCCAGCATCTGTATACTTTGTAACAAGAATTACAAGTTTGAGCTTTAGTTTTCAGATAGGTTTGCAAAGAGCAGTAGAATAAGAAAACATTAATCTGAACTTGGATTTATGAGACATCCATAGTGAGCTGAAATATTTTCTTCCTTTGTCTGAAATGAACACACATCATTATAATTAATGTGAAATAGAATAAATAACTAGATCATATCTTCCTGATCTATTCCTTAAGCAGAAACCCCTTTCCCCACTTCTTTTCTCTCTCATCCTTTTTAACCAGTTTATTTTCTGCTTGTGAACCACCCTCCCTCATTTTTTTCAAACCTATCTTAATTTGTTTTTACATTATTATTATTACTATTATTATTATTATTATTTCAGTGACATTCATGCATCTGTCAATGTGACTTGGTACACATTACACAATATTTCTTAAAACAGTAAAGTAACAATTCCAATATCAGACAACCCAGGTACCAATAAAACATTGGAGAAATGCTTCCTTCAGCATGAAGGTTAAGACTTACTTTTTCTCATTGTATTCTCATTTTGAGTCTGTGTAAGGATTATTAAATTAAATATTATGGTTCAATGGACCCTTTAAAGAAATACCAGATTTCCCTCATAAGAGGGTTCCTTCTTGAGGAAAAAGAATTTAGTTAAATAAACTTTTATTTTCATTTGGCCATTATTTATAAAAATTCATGCGCATGTCTACAATATTTACATATAATGTGGGAAACATGAGATAATGTTCCCATTACAAAACTTGGCACTGGTCAGGCCATCTAATGTAGTAATCACTTCTTGATTCAAAATTCCATGAAATGAGCAAAATTTAAGAAGAAAGTCACAAAGACTAGAAAAATACATTCAGTTAAAATTTTTTAAAGAATCAATTAGCTGGTCACTTATGATCTTATGTAACAAATGATGAAATATTATTTCATTGATCATGGGGACCTGATACTCTCTATCTTCACTAAAGTTTAAGCAAGAAGAAATCAGTTTGTTATAATCTGTAATGGATATTGATGAAGGATAAATTTCTGGACAGTGAAGAATGTTAAATATTATTCTTAAGAGATTTAACAAAATTCTTAATTTATAATTAACATTTTTATTCATTTAATATGTGAAGAAAGTTACATGCATTCCTTATGGAATTGTAAGGAGAATGCAGAGTAGCGTCTATATTTTGGAGTCTTCCTAATAGAGGTAGGTAAGAATCTAATCTGCCCATCACGATAAAAACAAGGCCATGCCCCAGAAGTTCATTGTACTTGAACTTCCTTCCAGCCCCTTGACTGAAGCCCACAGTTTATGATATATTTGGCATTTAGGAGTTTTGTGCGTTGTGTGATAGATGACCATGCACTGCAGAGGAATTATGTTGAAGCAGTGTAAAATGTGCACAGTTAAAACAACAACAACAAACCAACAACAAATCTAAGCCCATCCGTCATGAGAGGCAGTCCATTTAAGCCTGCATGATCAGCTAAGTGAGCCCTGGGTAAATGCACAAATGCTAGAACCATGTAAAGAGAAGGTAATTTAGGGGATAGATTAATGGGAAAATTCAAGTGGATTTGGAACTTGTCTTTTTTTAATTTGTAGTGAGTTACATCTCATCAACTTATACAGATGATCATTAAAGGTAATGATGATGAAAAGGATTTAACCATAAGGATTATTATTGGAAATGTGATATTGATGGATGTTCCTTGGCATTCTTTGATAATATTAATATCCAAAAGGAAAGTTTCCTCCCTGAGACGACATACAGAGCTCTGATTTTATTGAGATCATTTTTTTTTGAGCATTGATAGAATATTTTACTCATAGGAGGCAAGGCAGAAATTGTGATTCCAGAGATTAAAGATCTCTTGAATAAGAATATGTATCATTTGTCCTGTATTACTATATTTTTATAATTTTTTAATGTTTATTTTTGGGAGAGAGGGAGAGAGAGAGAGTGTGTGCACATGAGTAGGGGAAGGGCAGAGAGAGGGAGACACAGAATCCAAAGCAGGCTCCAGGCTTTGAGCTGTCAACACAGGTCTTGATGCAAAGCTTGAACTCACAAGGAGGTTCCAGGCTCTGAGCTGTCAGCACAAAGCCCAACATAAGATCATGACCTGAGCCAAAGCTGGACGCTTAAGTGGCTGAGCCATCCAACCACCTCTGTCTTATTAACACTATGAATATGGGGGAATTGTCTTATTTCTTATCAAAAATTAATGTTTTGTAATATACTGGGAAAAAGAAAAAAGGTTATAATTATCAGCTGAAGTCACGTAAGGGGTTAAAAATATTTTGAAGGAATATGTGTCACAGAGTTATAGGTAAAATTAGTCTTACATACAATTCTAATGAGAAATTTGACTTTCTTTGAAAGGGAGGATCACATAAATTATTATATGTGCTTCGTATGGGTTGAAAATTTAATTTATGGAGGTGTGTGAGTATATAGGATTGAAAAAATATGAGAGAAGTATTCAGTCATTCCAAAGAGCGAATGATCCAGTATTGTAAACATTTTAAACAGAATGGGAATTAGTACAAGCAAGGCAAATATCTGAAAGTAGCATTTTTTAAAAACAGAATTTAGGGGTGCCTGGGTGGGTGGCTCAGTCGGTTGAGCATCCGACTTCAGCTCAGGGCATGATCTTGCGGTCTGTGAGTTCAAGCCCCGCGTCGGGCTCTGTGCTGACAGCTCAAAGCCTGGAGCCTGCTTCGGATTCTGTCTCCCTCTCTCTCTGCCCCTCCCCCGCTCATGCTCTGTCTCTCTGTCAAAAATAAATAAACATTAAAAAATTTTTTTTTTAAATAGAAAAAAAATAAAATAGAATTTAGCATCAGCAAGTAACCAAGGTAAGCATGGTAACTAAGGAAAGACCAAGTAGGAAAAGCAGTTACAAACTGTGGCCTTCGTTGGATACCTTTTTAAGTATATTCTTTTTAAAATTCTCAATCCAGCACCAGTTTGTGGCACCTCCCACAATGATTCTGAATGGAACTGAATCAAGTTTTGGATGCACATGGCTGTTTGCGGTCCATGCACTGGCTGATGATTGGTTATTGAGATTGAGTGGTCCGTTCTATAGTTTTCTACCCTCCTCCCTTAGGAAAAGTAATAAAAGTCTGTTTTAATCGTAGTTAATTCAAAATCAGAGCAAGTGGGGTCAGTAATAGTACAGAGTAAGTAGATCTTCCTTTGTTGTAATCCTTCTATGGTGGAGACAGAGAACTGAGGTCACCCACCAACTACCTATAAATATCTTCCTATAGTCTCAACAAGAATTGTTTTCAACCCCTTCTTCCTCTTGCTAAATCATCTTCCTTCACATATTCTCCTGTGCAGTTATAGAATTACATTTTTGATTGATGTTTGAATCTCTTTCAGTTTCTTCATATTCCTCTTAAATGAACAGTGAAACTCCAAATTGAACAGATTAATAAGAATTTACTTGGATTAAATTATAGACATGGCTTAGAAATTAATCTGTTATTTGAAGACCAATTAAGGTTACATTATATCACATTTAGAAATCATAAATAGTTTATTCATGACAGTAAAAAAAAACAAAAACAAAACTATGCCTTATGAGGGGCAGGGACTGTCTGTCCCGACATGTCTCCTTCAGCACCATTTATTTATTTATTTATTTATTTATTTATTTATTTATTTTCAGACAAAACTGCAGTTAACATCTTGAAGTATAATAAAGTTACAATGAAAAACCTCATCTTTCCATAGTTTTCCCCTGAAGCAAGGCTTTATTCATCCAGACTGTAAAGACTTAAGCGATTGCATTTCTGACCTTGGCAGTTAGAATGACTAACTTAAACTTGTCACATTTATTAATAATCTTACGTGTTGTTATAGATTTGGTTCATGTAGATCATTACCCCTACCTCTTTTTTTCCTAAAATAATATTTGTATATGTCTGTGTTCATGTGTGTGTCTTGTTTTCTGACTCTGAAATGTTTATTATGCCTTAGACAGTTACCCCAGGGAGATTATGTAAAAAAGCCTGGAGATGGTGACTCTTTTTATAGCGACATTCCTCCCGGAATCAGCACAAACTCAGCATCTAGTTCTAAGAAGAGGTCTGCTTTTCTGTCGCATTTTCAGATTTCTGCCTGTTCCATCACACATTATTCCATTAGTCAGAACATTTCATTATTTTGCAGCAGGTTTGATTACTTCTTCCTTCTTTCTTGAATGTTAACAAATAGTATCCTTTGTTCTTTGATTACTGTGCTTCAAAATGCCATATGCTCAGAACCACTCAAACAAATCAGGCCAGAAATCAAAACAAAACTGAACTAAATGAACAGCAATCCTAAATCTATATAGAAATCATAGGGTTTTTCAATCTTGCTCTTATATGGCTTGAGAAACTATTCATAGTATGTGATAATATTTTAAATGGTGAGCTTTATGTCATGTTTGGTAGTCAAAGAAAAAGGTTACTGTCATGCTTCCGTAAAGCAGTTGTTAAGTTGGTAATATAAGTGTTGCGTTGAATATTTAAAAATTTTAAATATACCAAAGCTAAGCTTGCTGTGAAAAAAAAAAAAAAAGATCGCTTTTCTGTGAATTGTATATTTGAATATTATGATTTTGCTTTTTATTCCTGGAATGATTATTTCTAGACTTTCTAATTTAGAGTTTGGTTGCCAAATTAATTTAAGTATATTTAAATATATTTACCTGAGTTTTATAATAGGACAAATGGGGTTAATATATTATTTATATGTTTTAAACTTCGATCTTATATTCTTTATCCAGGATCTTAAGATGTATAAGACCAGTTAAAATTCTGCATGCTGTATAATTGCTTAATAAAATAAACTGGTAGAAGAAATAAATAGTTGGAATGTTTTAGGAAATTAGACCTCCATTCACATTGAAGAAATCTAAAATATTCCTGTGGAAAAGTTTCTTTAATATTGTTGGTGTAATATATAGAAAAAAAATTTTTGATAGCCCAGTACATTACTTTGGGCACAGTACTTACTTTGTAGACTGAAGTGGAAATTTCTAGTTTGTTTAGAAGAAATGTGATCTCTTCTGGAATTCTAAATAAGTGAATCATCTGTAAAAATTCTGCAATGGATTTCACTCAGTAAACAATCACAAAGGAGAAAAGAAAGAATCAGTAAATCTGGGAACTCTTCTTTATGTAGAACTATCTTAAGCATGAAGGATTGTTTTTACTCAGATAACATAGCTTAGAGCAAAAGTAAAAATATTAGTTTTTGCACAAGGAGTACAAATCTATAAGATGCCCCCAAATTTTTATTTTTTTTTAACATATTGGGAATTTTTTTGGCTAAGAGAATAAGATCTAAATTCTGCCTGTATATAAATATTTTCTTGGTCACATATTTAATTTTAAATTAAATAAGATGGTAAATAAGCAGAGAAATCAATGTATTCCAGTGGAATTTCTGTTGTCCTTCTGTACAAAATAAGATTCATTCTATAATTAGCAAATTTACATTGCAAAAATCCTAATTTGGGGAATTAATATGTAATAATTGTGCTGAGTTCCATTTATTTTCATTCATCTGTAGAAGATTCCTTTTAAAATGGACGTTTATTAGTGATTAACTGGAATGACGTATGGAAAATATTTTAAGCATAGTGCTATTTTCTAATGTATCTCAAGAACTTAAAATATTGACTTGAATAATTCCCAGATTTTAGAAAAATGGGTTATGACTTTTAAGCATTTAAAAATGGTATCAAATTATGTAACTCTTCCTAAGTATATATAGTTTGTCAAAATACTTTTTTTATGTGGTAGGTGTATGAATTTTGCTTCTGTAGACAGTTTATTTAAGATGGCAGGACACAGATAGCACAAGGGCATCATGGTACATGGGCTTTGTGAGAGATACTTCCAGCATAAACATGTGATTTAGTTCAGTTATTGGACAGTTAACTAACAACACTACATTTTGAGGTGGCCGTATTTGTGGAGAAAATGCCAATTCTCAGAAAACAGTTTTATTGTTTAAAAAAACCTGAATGTTACTTTGGTAAACGTTGACTAGGTTCAGTTGAACAGATCTTAGTGAAATCTCTTGGAAGTCCATGTTCTCATAATATTTGAATGAAAACCATTGCTTTACAGTTAAGAAACATCTATAGTGGGACCCCATTATAACTCTTCTGCTCCAGTTATATAGCTGAAATATGTAGTGAATTTGTTACATGTGGTTGCTGGCAATGTGATTGGCTTGCACTGTGTGCTGATACTTTTCAACTATAAACTATTGTAATGGGGTTCCATTGTATTTGACTTTTCTTACATTGAATGTTGTGTAATTCTGCCTTCTTCATGAAGACTTTCATGTTCTCTTCATTCTTTCATTTCAGATTTTTTTCTTTCTTGATTTATTTAATGCACAGTTGTGCTTAGAGATTTTGCTTACTGATTTTAAAGCATTCACTTGATTGTATTTTTGAACAGTATATATACATTTTCAATTTCAGGTCTAATGGGCTTTCTCATTCTTGGAGTGAAAGGATCCCAGACACAAAACACATTTCAGACATCTGTGAAAATGGACGACCTCGAAGTAACTCTTGGCAAGGTAGAGGGCGGCATTTTGAACAGCTAGTGTGTCTGTTTGCAGAACCCAAATTTTACATTTTGTGGTTCTTGGTTGTAAAGATTTGTTCTTTCCTGTAAGCTCTTTAGCTCTTCTCCCAACAGAGATGAGGGCATTTATTATGAAGTCCATGTCTTTTTTTCTTGGTTGAGAAATGATGGGATTCACTAGTACCAGGGCTCTGGACAAACTCAGAAGGCTGTATGTGCTATACAACCCTGTGTTCTGGGTGGGACTGGCTGGGAATATTACCACTTGAAATACTGTGTGATTAAACATATGGCAGTTGTTCATTTATATGCGAATCTAGCCATAAACCATCTTTTTCAGGTAACCTGGGAGGCAACAGAAAGAAAATCAGAGGCAAAAGATTTAGACCTCGGTCTAATTCAACTGAGTAAGTCTACACCTCTAATGGAAAAAGGCATTCCAAGGTCCTATGCAATTAGTGTGAAAAGTTAATTAACGAGATCATCAAAGAACTGTAAACCATGCCTCTGGTCTTGGTTTTGTCTTTTTAATTCCTTTTTGCCGTTTTAAAATTAACCATGGCTTTTCTCTTTTACATAGGCATCTCCGCAACTGTGCCCAAACCAATATTCACTGCTAGCGGGGTTCCCACCCTCGCTGCAGGCTTTTTCCTCCAGTAACCTGCCATTGTGGTGTCTTGGTTCCTTTTGAAGGGAATTTTGATAACATTCCTTTCTTCTCATCACCCGGGGTCCAGCCATTCCAGAGGGGTCACCCTTCCTCTTCCCAGTATTCACACAGCCTAGAAGCATCAGGGGGAAATTCCCACCGTCCTTGAGCATGATACTGCTCCCAGTGTGAAACCACCGCTCCGAGGGCTTCATGGCTGCAATCTAAGCATTCTCTCAGACTAATGGAATACACTTCCCTTTTAAATCTTCCTTCTGAGGACATTTAAAAGGGCACTTACCCAAAACTTGCTCTTTAACGGAATCATTGTCACTAAGTGCAACACTGTCCGTTTTAAATGATAGCCACACATTTTTTTTTTTTAAGTGGGGGGTGGGATCACAAGTTACATTTAAAGTTACTTCTAATGAGGTAAACACCATGCACTGTTTTTGTTTGTTTCTTCACTTAAGAAAGTACAGCAAAAGTAAGCTTCCTCAAACCTGACGTCGAGGAATAAAACACACCCTTGGTATGCTTCTGGAACTTCCTTGCCACCAGGTTTTCATTAACCGTACTTTTTTGACCTACCTAAAGTTTTTTTTTTTTTTTTTTTTAACTTATTTCTCACTATAGTGCTAGTTATTGTTTTCAGGATCACTATTGCTTCTTCATGCCTTAATACTTTAAAAATCTGAATAGCAGGTATTTGTTAACTGCTTGTCAGAAACTTATGTTAGCTTTTCCATCATATACCCTGCTTTTTCAGTCCAGGAATAATAACAGTGCCCTGAAATTTGGACCTTCCTGCTGATGGTATTGTCTTGTAAGTGGCTTGTCAAAGTTTGCTAGAGGACACTTTACCTTAGAAACAAAATATAGGTTTAAGTGATACCATTGCATGGTCCAGAATGGCATCATAGAACTCCATCATAAATAACTAATCTGTTAGAGTTTATCTTAAACATTTCCCAAAGCGCTTGGATGCTTTAGGGCTCATTGTGGATAAACTCTTCTTGGAATGTTGTTTGATTTGTTTTGCATGAGGTCACCTGGTAAGAGCTCCTTAGCTCATCTCAGTTGCTCACAAGAATACAGATAAAACTGTCAAGTGTTCTTCAGAACTTCCTTTGTGTGCTGGTTAGCGTTTTAATGATATTTCCTATAATAAGGCTTTGAAAACTCCCGAGTGGAAATAGATCAACATCATAGTAAAGCTATGTGTTTAGGACCCAAACAGCACTTGGTGTTTAGCAAGATTCATACAATATTTGCTAGTGCAGTCACTTATTTTAAAAATTTTTCTGTAGAATTCCCGCTCATATCATATGATGAAAATTGTAATACTAGATAGCCCTTAATAAATCTCTTGCCTGTGAGATAACGCTATAATATTTAATAAGACGTCATAGTGGAATCACCTTTGTGAGAAAAAGTAGTAATGACTCCCTCAGATTTTTCACTTTCTGCATTTGGGTTACATGACTCATATTAATTAAATGGAACCAAGCCTGTGAAGTTTACCACTATTCTCACATACCTTGTTATATGGGCACTATATACATACATACTTTGTTTTTTCTTAAAAGGAATCCTAATACGTAGCATCTTAGGAATTACATTGACAGTCATTTTTTATACCTTTCCATATTCGTTAAATAATCCCTCTTGCTTCTGATACAACAATATAATTTGTGGGACTATAAGAGGAGCAGAATGACCACAGACAAACATACCTTTTTTTTATTTTTTTAGGTTAAAAGGTATCGTCAGGTTCATTATTTCCATATCCCCTTTAGTACCCATCATCCCCAGGGATGATAAAACATCAGGACATGAATTAAAGCATTCACCACAAATGCATACCCTACTAATTAACAACATAAAATGTCCTTGTTTATTGTATTGTTTTGACACTCAACGTTTTTGCATCTTCCTCACTGTTGTACATGCTGTGAAAAGAAGGTTTTGGCTTAGACTTTGTATTATATATTGTGTTTTTACAGGAGGGAGCCCCAAGCACCTGAGCCTGGGCACTCCCTCGCCCAGACAGTCCCATCCCAAGGCATAAGCCCAGGGGGCTCTGACAGCCCCCAGACAGGGAGTCTGGATCACAGGTCAGTCTCCACCTGCCCCTTCATTCTGGGCTGCCACTTAATCTCCCTCCTAGTCCCTTCCTTGGCTGAGAACGGGGTCATTTGATCTCTGACTGACCCCCAATGTCTGCTTGGACATGGTCCTGGTCCAGCCAGCACAAGCTAATTTTCCTCTGCCTTTCCATCCTGGAGAACACAAAGAGCTCTCCTACCCTGTCTAACGCATTTTTTTTGCATGTTGCGCTACAAGCCAAGTCAAGCCACATAGGCAGGTTTATAGCGGTTTGATAAACTCTCATTACTTCCACCACCGCCACCTAGAGATGCTAGGAAGCCCACTGTGAAGACACTTTAACGGGCAGATCCCCAGAAGGAACAACCTTTGAGAGCTCTCTTCAGTGACCTCTAGTGAAGTGATCACAGCCTTCTGAGATGCTCCTTGAAATGGAAGAAAAGGTCCATCATGTACAAGCCAAGCCATGTAGCTGTAGGTATCATGGAACAGCCATGGCATCAGTCCTTTGAGCTTCTAAGATTGTCAGTGAAAGGAACACACGTCTCCTCCTGGAAGCTGCCTGTGGGTGACTCAGTTTGCTGTGTGGCTATGTTTCACCTGATAACAGCTGCATGGGCTTTTTCTACGGTTTTCCCCAGGCCAGAGCATTCACTAGCCTTCATCTGTGGCTGCACTTGCTTTTTGACATTTTCTTTTTGTTCAAAGTCTCGGTGGAAATTTTTATGCAAGTTTTAATTGGCTATCTCTGTGAAAAGTGCAAGTTGGCAATGATTGTGGCTAAAGGCAAAACTAGTGTGAAATTGTTCCTGAGTCAGGGAACACTGTCTTAGCAAAAATGGTCTTACAGCCATAAAAGGCAACCAAACCCTTCTCTTAGGAGGGAACTTCATTGGTTATAGCTAAAAATGAGGGAAAGGACTATGGAAAAAGTAATCTACTTTTGTTTATATGTCTGGAAATGTCATGATTTAAGTGTATTTACAAACTGAAACCAAACATGGTAGAAAGAAGCAAAGTTTAACCCCAAACAAATAGTGTATTTTACCTTTCCCTTGGTTTGTTTCCAAATGACTTGCAAAATTTGATGGAGCTTGCATCTTCGTTATCTATAGTATCTCTAGGAGTTACTTTTTAAATGAGAAAACTCAGTAGAACCTGCAGATGATTCCAACACTGAATTTGTTGAATCTGTTTTTATTTTACAAGGGCACATTCTAAAGAGGATGTGTTTTTGCTTGGCTCCCTGAGTAAATCAAAGAAAACTCTAGTGGGAGGGGCGGGGGGAAACCCCCCCAAAACAAAAACAGACTTGCACTCCCAGTTTTACCACCTTTTTACATTTTCCTTTGCACAGTAATTCTGATGGAGACTTTGCCAGATCCATCATGGAAATGCTAATTAAGGTCATTAGTATCCTCTGGCAGTCACACAAGTTCATGATCAGACACTCAGAAGGCAACTTCTGAGGTCCATTTGCTAATGCAAACATGAACACTTTAGTCTGGAGTGCATGAAGAAAAGGAAGGAGTTTTGCAGCTACAACTAAAATTGCGGAGCCCAACTTAAAGGTCGTGCAGGCCTGTTTGGACCACACTTAATGTGTTTTGGGGTTCCAGGATCAGAAGAGCAGGGGCCCTGTCTGCTCTTGATAGAGCCGGCTGAGGCACCTATCTTTAACTCCAGCTTAGGATCTGCTGTCTGGAGTGAGACCGTGAGACCAAGGCCTTGTAAAGTCTTTTTTTCATACTGGAAAGAGAACTTTGCTCCTTTTAATTGTTCTTGGGGCATTATATACCCAAACACCAGGTTGGAATTGCAGCCATCTGAATATTCTCAAAAAGCATCGTTATCATTTGAAAACCAAGGAACCAAATGAGAGGTGGCCTGGAAAAAGCCACTTTGGAGGTGGGTGAATGAGATTACTGACAGTACTATGATTGGAAGGCCGCTTCTGATCCACTTGGGGAAACCACTGGAAAGATTTTCCCTGCAATGTTGAATACATTCTAGAATGCCTCGAGCCTTGTTGTAGCTGAGTTTATTCTCATGTCATTGTACAGACTGCCTCATAATCACCCAACATCCATCCTGGTTTATTTGCCATAGTCACTTGCATTTGGAGGGTGAAGAACATCCTTGCTAAGCTTGTGCTGTGTATTTTCAGATTTTCTATCTTGTTCTGCTTTCTTTGTTCCTTCCATTGCTTTCTGCAGGTATTTAAACCCATGGTTCAAAAGAGACTATAATGTAGCTAAGTGGGTAGAAGATGTGAATAAAAACACTGAAGGACCATACTTTAGGTATTTTATAAATTAATTTTATATCCTTTTCAAACTCTCCCAGCACATACAAATACTGTAGTGTGACTGGCGCTCTATCTTGTATCTCCCAATACAAGTTCCCATAGGTGGAAAGGGTCCTTGTTTATTTGCTGCCTTTTGATCTCTGTTTCTGGCTTCGTGAGCAAGTCTAGTTTTTGTTTTTTGTTTTTGTTTTTTTCCTGAATGTTTCAAATGAAGCCATTTGAAAGGGTTGCCATTTAGTGCATGTCCCCATCACCATCTTGAGCTTTTTTAGTAGCTTTATCTTCATTTTATGCTATGTAGTGTTCTGTGGGCATGAAACATACTTTCCACTAATAAAGAAGCACTATTAACCTGAACAATTTAATGTCTAGAATTTAGCAGTTTCATAGTGCATTTTTCCTACTTACTGCCTTAAGAGTGCATAGTGCGTACAAGGAAACTTAAGGGAAAACATGAAAAGAAACTAAATGAAATCTAGTGGAATTTTACTTTGAGTAAAACCAGTGATTTAATGGAACTTAAAATTATCCAGAGAATCTTGACCACAAGAGAGTAGATTGGATGAATTTAGGTTTCATTTTCAGTACAACCGTTTGCTCCCAGACAAGGGCAGTGCCGAGAAGTACTTTACAGATTTGCAACAAAACATTCAAGGCACTTTTTATGCTAGTAGAATGCTTGTATAACACTTCAGACAGAGCAGGAAGCAGACTGAAAACATGTTCTTGGTTCACAGAAGAGCAGAGTATCCCTACATTTTAGAAACTCTAGAATTTACTCAATCCACTGTAGCTCAATCTAACGTCAGAGGTCAGAGAGAATTTCCAAGAGCTCTTAATGGCATTTTTTCACTCTTTCTAATACCAAAGTGATTTCCTAGAGGTAAATGTCCAGTTTATATCTGACTACTTTGTGGACAACTAATGTAAAGAAGAAATATGGACTCAATTACGACCTCTTCTGAACACAATTAGCTTTCAGATTACTTTTTGCCATGACTTGGGTCAGCATTAATAGATATCAAAATATGTACGTGTGTTTAACTCTCAGCACCCATATAAGGTGGACTTTCTCTTCCAGTGTACCATTTAGTTTAGACATGTATAGTTTGAGAAAATGATTAGACCCTACTTGCATTTTATTTTGATCCATACATTTGCATATGCCCCAAGGAAAGCATAACCCTGCCTGCTCACAACAATATATCCTGCTTTTATACCCCATCTTTCCCTTCTGCCCTGTTCCTCTGCTTTTACCACTTTCTCACACTGAACCTCATACACATACACTCACATTCAAACATCCCACCCTCACCTGTAGCTCTCAAGATGGCCAGCGTCAGGAAGACAGGTAAGATTATTTTGAATGTTATTTGGAATCTTGGCTCACCTGCAGTCCTATTTCTCCTGTCTATCTTCCTCAGGCTTGTGGGCAGATTGTAATTTGTATCAGCCATGGAACCCAAACAGAATGACTTTGGTCGCATATGGGCTAGGACTTTTATCCCTAAATGGACCTAGCATCTTTGCAACACTAATTTGTGAAATGGTACCCCGGAAGAGTTGTTTCACCTCCCCTGGGTCAGCTGAGTAGTTGATGTGGCTCCCAGAGAAGAGTTCACATTTATTAAAATCAGCACCCAGGTCTGCCCAGAAGCTGCATGACTAAACGCAATTTGGATGGGGAAATGCTTTAGCACCCCTGGTTGCACGTGCAAAGCTGCGAGGGCAATTTTAGAGGGTTTCTTTATCTCCTCTTTTAGAATTAGATGTCACCTCCCACGGTGGATGGCAACATTATGAATTAATTATTAAAGTCCGTATTTGTATTTAAAGGCTAGATAAAATCCAGTGGAGGTTTATAATGTAACTCTCATTTTAGGATTAATAAGCATTATGTTGGTAGGACCTGAAAACCAATGCACAATTTTTGTGAAAGTCGTGAATAATCGAAGATGCCCCAGAGCTTTTAGCACAATGATTCTAACACAACAGAGAGAATTTCATCCACCCTCTGTCCAAGCCAATCCTTACATAGAGGGCCGAAGTGCATTCACACTTTGGCTTATGCTTTGCCAACCCTGTGCTTAAGCTCAGATATGCTTCAACAGTCACCAGGTTATTTGGGATTCCCTCTCCTGCCAAAACACCGATGGGGGCAAAGGTCATTTTATTAATCACCCATGTGGTGTGGGCTTTGTGGCATCCTTAATCAAAACACAGTGGGGACTTTGTGAGTGCTACAAACTGGTCCAAAGTATAGCCCAGCATTTAAAATACTACATCCTCATCACTATGAAGAGAAAAGCAAATGCCAAAAAGTTTTGAGTGATGGTAGTGCCTCAGCTGTGCTCCCTTACGCAGTTCTGTATCCGACACTGGTTGCTCAAATGGTTGCCAGCATACACTCCCATCAAGCAGGACAAGAGCATTATCTCCCCATACCCACACCCTGGGGGCAGTTCTGTTGGTGACAGTGCTTTCCAAGCTCTGAGCAGGTATCTTTTCTCTGGAGTATTATGCATTTGATTACTCAGAGTCCCATGATCTTACGGAAAATGCAGTAGCTCTGAAAAGAAACCAGAAATAATTATCCTGTATTGAGTGCCTGCTATATACCTTTATCTCTTACCACATCATGATATTTGGGCATTCTTACTCCCTTTCTATGGATAGAGGAAACTGAGACACAACCAGTAACTCAGGGTAGCACAGCTAGTAAGTATAAGAATCAGAATTATCAGCTTGGCTGTGACTCCAAAATCTGTTCCCTTTCTACTTCTCTGTAATTACTTAAGAATAGCAGGGGGTATAGTGACTACTTAAATTCTATCCTAGGACACATTATAAATCCTTCTGGATTATATAAAATTTGCATCTGAACAAAGACAAGTGAGTAAGGGTGGACCCGTGTCCCTCATATGTGACTGGTGTGGTTTCAGCCATTCCTGGGGGCAGAACTGAGCTTAGCGTGGCCTTACAGACATGTTTAAAAAAGACAAGCCCAGCAAGTCTCCTGTGGCCCCAAGATAGACCACAATCCATGGGCACACAGGCACACATTCATTGTGTAGCCTTAAATGGCACCCATTAAGGTTATATGGTTTTTTAAAATGCTGTAATGATAATCATTAACATTTGTTCAAAGATTACTTTCTAAGTGAATGAGCTGGGCCAGTGCCTGGTTTTCAGTAAATGCCAGATTGGAACTACCAGGCAAGTAGCCAGGGTCAGAAAAGACTGTGGAGGCAGAAATCTCTCTTTAGACATTTGTTACAAAATTTTAGTTTGCTTTTATTTCCCTAAGCTGATTTACCCCACCTTGTTCTCTGCTCTTATTCTGACTCCTGTTCTGGTGCTGAATAACCCCTCAAAATAATATGCTGTCACACACCACCCAACCTCCAGGACATGATGCCCCTTGCCCCTACTAAAACCATCCCTACTAAAACCCTAAGGGCTTTTCTTCCCCTTAGGGTCAGTCAAAGTGTCAGCTAGCTGGCGTATTCATGTGAGAGGAAGTATACATGCAATCTCTTGGGGGATCTGGAGAATATCTTCTGTTTTGTTTTCACTCACCATTGGCTTTGGCCATGGAAAAATATTTGGAGGAAATATTCCAGCACCTCTCATTGGGATGGCCTGGTATGTGTGTAGAGCTGGTCATTTGGACTCATGGCCAAGTGAATGACTGGCATGACTGTGAAGCTATAAGCTAACAGCTCATGCTATGGACACATCCACACTGTAGCAAGTTAAGAAGAGGACTCATTTTGCATGTTCCCCTAAAGCAAACAAGATTTATTTCTTTGTGTACCTGACTAGCTTTCCTGAACTTGGGTTTCTTGCCAGTAGTGATTAGGCTAAAAATCTGAACCCAGGTTAACATCCCTTGTTTTAGAAATATGTATTTAAATATCTAAATACAAAAACTTACCCTCATTCTACACACACTGAATATGTTTCTTAAAGGTCATAGTCATATTGGCAGTGTTTTCTTAAAATTAAAAACATCCTTAATTTCTGCATTAGAAAAAAAATGCAGTAGCAATACACTGCCTTAATAGTCTTTCGAAGGATTTGAAGTACTTGTATTCTTAGTTTTACCCATCTGCTCTGTAGTGGGGAGCATCAGCACAAGAAAAGTCAAATATCTGTGATATTGTGACTATTCACACTGCTTGAACATTAGACCAGTTCACACTGGTCCTGGACATTTCCCAAAACTAGAGGAAGTGTTAGGAGTTACAGATTAAAAGCAAGTTAAAGCAGTATTGATTCTTACAATTGAGCAAGAAGGGTCACTTGAATCTCAGGACTTGTAGGAAAAAGTATTCAAACCTCAGCTTGAATTTGGTGTCTATAACATGGAAGCCGGTTTGAAGACTACAGGAGAACTAGAGCAAAGCATAATATATGGATGGGAACCAAAATTTACAACAAGGGGGAAAGAAGAACCCTCTTGATGCCTTTGCATGCAGTGCAGTGGATCTTCCCCTGCCCAGCACCGCCCTGCTGCTGACACTCCCAGGCTGTCAGTCCCCCCAGCAGGTGAGGTGCCTCCTGTGGCAATAATACCTGTGCTCTGATGTGGCTGTGTAACCACTTCAGCGGTGTGGCTCATAGCCACCAGACACTGGGAGCTGAGCAGTCATAGATGTGGAGTGGTAACATTTGTGAATGGATAGGTACTGCTGAATCAGCACATCTGTTTCCCTTTGATATGGTGTAAGTGAACAAACTCTCAGCTGTTTTTTTTGTTTTTGTTTTTGTTTTTTTTTTACTTTGAAGACAAGATAACAGATGTGGGCACTTCCTGTGAGCTCAGCCTAGTCACACATATTACCACTGCACAGGCAGAATACAGAAGAGCAGAATACATCACAACTCATGCATATCTTTCATATGGAATGTCTTCATGATGGAGATAATACACGTTATCTAAATAGGAAGGGTATTTGTGTTTTGTGTTCGTTTCAGTAAAATTCCAGTCACTAAAGTGTAGCCACCTGATTAGAATGAGAAGTACACCCTACATGAGTTAGCAAGATCTACTTCTGTGGCACAAAACCCTCCCTGTCCAGAAATGCTGATTGTAGGGACTGATCAGACCATTTTTGTATGTTCTCATCAGACTCGTTGTTTGGCTGGAACTCTGCACTCCTTACTGCTTGCATGTTTACTAATTTATTATTAAAACCCCTCTATTTGCCTTTGTTCTTTCACAACTAACACACTGGCCTCTGAATGCATGAGTTATGTGTAAACTGGTGTGTGACTTAGCAACTAATAAATGTATCAATTGTATTGTATTTTCAGAACTTAAAAATATAATTGGAATTACTGTACTAAAACATGTTTTACATTAAGTGGTAAAAACAAGGCAGAATATTCCTATGTTGTACATTTAATTTACCATTATGAGCTCTTAGAATAATTTTGCCCCTTCTCCATTTTAGCTTTTTATCTATTCTATAGGAAACTTCATGATTGGCTTTTCTAGTTGAAGAGTCTGATTCTGTGTGCTAACATTTAAATAATCCATTGCAGTTATGACATTAGGAAAATAAAATTCCAGCATTCCAGTGTTGTGAAGAACAGAGAATCTCCCAGTAGTTAAACCTTTGCAGTAGTGGCCTATGAAAATTGCAATCAGAGGGATTGTTTTGAACCTACTTTTCAGATATTTGAAAGAGATGTTAGGCAGTCACATAGTATTTATTCCATGTGTTCTCAACATCTCAGGACTCTATCTCCTGCCAAGTCTCCTTCTTCATCAACTGGGTCTATTGCCTCCAGCAGAAAATACCCATACCCAATGCCTCCACTTCCTGATGAAGAGAAGAAAGTGAACCGACAAAGTGCCAGGGTATGTGGAATATACACTAATAGCCTCAGTCATTATCGTTTATCTATGAGTTCATGCTTTAAAAGAGAGAACTGTTTTTCCTTCTTTATAAAAAAAAGGGGGGGGGGAAGATTTTCAAGATTCCATTGAAAAATAGAAGATTCTTGGGGTATGGGGCTCAGATTTATATTTGCAAATGAGTTTAATTACTGAATTAATTCTAGTGATATTTGGTATGTTTTAATCATTCATTGCTATGTATTTATATCTTTTATTATACTTCATAGCTTCTATATGACAGCCTGGAATAAACAAAACAATGTGTTTCGTTTTTATCAGTTTTTTAATATACCTGGAAATGCCAGAGATGAAATAAACTAGCCTCATCTTCATGCCTAATTTGCTTACTTAGGCCTTTTACTGGCTAATAATACCCAATAGGACTTTAGAAATCAGAACCTGTGACAGAAAGACCAGTGGCTTAGAGGCAGGGGTGGAATTTGGATACATATGAAAATCTCTAATATTGGGGCGCCTGGGTGGCTCAGTCGGTTAAGCGGCGGACTTCAGCTCAGGTCATGATCTCGCGGTCCGTGAGTTCGAGCTCCGCGTCGGTCTCTGTGCTGACAGCTCAGAGCCTGGAGCCTGCTTCAGATTCTGTGTTTCCCTCTCTCTGACCCTCCCCTGTTCATGCTCTGTCTCTCCCTGTCTCAAAAATAAATAAAACGTTAAAAAAAAAAATTAAAAAAAAAAAAGAAAATCTCTAATATTAAAAAAATATGGCAATGGGTATGGTAAAATTTAGCAACCTCTTATATTTTAAAAAGACAGATTTATTTTATTTTTTTAACATTTATTTATTTTTGAGAGAGAGAGAGAGAGAGAGAGAGAGCGCGCACAAATGGGGGAGGGATAAAGAGAGACAGAGGCAACGGAATCCAAAGCCAGCTCCAGGCTCTGAGCTGTCAGCACAGAGCCTGACTCAGGGCTCAAACTCATGGACAGGGAGATCATGACCTGAGCTGAAGTCAGGCAATTAACCAACTGAGCCACCCAGGCACCCCTAAAAAGCCATATTTAAAAACACATAAGAACTGATTATATAAAAATATGGTTAACCATAAGTTTTATTTATTTATTATTTATTTACTTTTTTTTAAATTTGTCATTGGGTCTTCACATAGAAGAACCAATTCCTTTCTACTTTATTTTTTAAATGAAGTAATATATTACTATAATCTAGTAATATAATTTAGTATTGTCTGCAGTGTTATATTAGCTTCAGGTGTGCCAGAAGTTTCCTTAAATACTGAGTCCTCTTTTATAACTTTAATTATGGTTCTGCTCAGCCTCACAGTATTCCCAGAATACATCCATTATGTGAAATTTGAGAGGTAGTTGAATTTAGAGAGGCAGACTGGCCCTCAGAGAGGCTTAAATGAGAGATATAACTAAAGAATACTTTTATTGGTATCCAAGTTCTGTTGTGGTCAGTTACAGTGTAATGTTGATCTTTTCAGAAATAATTTTGCAATAAAATAAAAAAAAAAATGGAGCTTTAAAAGCCCGGGCAGATTTATCTGCTAGTGGGTCTCGGGTTCCTAGGTTTTTTGGTGTAGAAAGATATTTCAGAGCCTCTTTGATGGCTTAAGTAATGGGGTTCAAGGTATACACGAATCATTCAAATTTTAACTCGATCCACTCGCAGTCAGTAAGAAAACTCGCTAAAAGCAGATTAGATTACTATGATCAAAAAGACTTTAAAACTAAGCAGTGGTGTTTTGTGAATTACGTGACAAGTTAGCTTCCTGTGTTCATATGGGTAATGGTAAAAGATGGAAAGGAAGAAGAAAATTCAGATTCCCAGCACTCAGCTTTCTGGCTGTAAAAAACAGAATCGTTAATAGGCATCCAGTTGTTCATGACACGAGTATGTGGTAAAGAAATCCAAGGCTGTCATCCTTCCTCAGAGAATTGTCAAAGTATAACACCCTACTTTTTACCTCTGATAAATTGTTTACATTGCTGTTTTGCTCTGTCTACTTGGGGATATTCTCTCACCTGTTGTCATGCCAGGGTGCAGGTTATTGTTCCCACAGGAAAGCCCTGAAAATGACAGCTCCCCAGAGGACATGGCCGGCTCGTGGCCTCTTCCTGGCAATGAATGGGGCGACAGTGAAGACTGTAACCCCGGGGACAGTGTGAAAGGCCCATGGCTACGTTCACCATGAACATCCACATGAGCACATAGCAGAATCCTGAAGAATAGGCAGCCCATCTCTGGCCTGTCTTGGAGGGCTGGGGAGTTATCAAACGAGCAGATCTTTTTTACCAGCAACCCCTCCGTTATAGTCATCTAGAAATTAGAAACGACCACAGTCATGTCTGTTCCTAAAAGTGATGACTTGGAAAATTCTTCGCTCCTTTTTCCTCAATGGGATGATGGTGATCTTCAGGTTCCACCAGTGTCCCACCAGTGTAATCCCTCTGTTCCCCTTTCTGCAAGCTGTCACTAATTTTCTTAACCGTTTGAGAGAAAACTGGGCTCACTGAAGCTGAAGCCTGAACCCTTTACCACTCCATACCATCATCTGAGTGTCAATCCAGATGTTCTTACCCAGCAAACTTCCTGTTTAACCATTCATTTTCACTATTCTCCACCAACAGGGGTCATTCACACACACAAGCATCCTTAGAGTTGAGAGATTTGTCCTCCAAAGGGTGAGAACACAGGCGTCTCTACCATAGTCTTTGTGGAGTAGCCAACATGACTATTGAGAACAAGATTTCCATGAAGATTCAAGAGAACCTATTAAATAGGGAACCTACATAGAAACATCCACATAGTCACTTAGCCGTTTCTCCTTTTTCTGTCCCAGAATCTCATTAGGTATACAATGACATGCTCTAGATTTCAGTAAAAATGGAATTTGGATTAATTTGGATGTAACTTAAGTCACACTGGTCTCTAGACTTTCTTTGTTCATGTTTATAAAAGTGTACCCAAATCATATTGCCTGGAAGCAATATTTTATCAGCCAGGTCTTCTTCGTTGTTGTCGTCATCTTCTTCTTCTTCTTCTTCTTCTTTTTTTTAATTAGCCACTCTGGTGAGCTGAGTTGCATTCATATTTGATCATTCCAAAGTTGTTTATAGTCCATTAAAGCAATTACTGAATGCTGTAGAAATTAGATATGAACAGGACAGTGTACAGAACTGATGGGAGAGGTAAGGAGGGGAAGAGGTAAGGGAAGTAAGGAATTGACATCATGCCATGGGTGCTTTGTTTCCTGGGAAAGGACAATTTTCTAGGAGACAGTGATGGATTTGGAGAGTGGATGGCCTGGTCATAGGCCCACAGCAGTGATTTCTAAGTGGGTGGTAGTAGTATTGATGGAATCACACTTTCCCGAGGTCAGTACTTCTCAGTACTGGCCGTAATGGGAATTGTTTGAAGGGCTTCTAGATTATGCTGATGCCTGAATCCCACCCAGAGACCCAGAGAGATTTTGAGTTAGTTGGTCTGATGAGTGGCCTGGGCAGTAGGATTTTTAAAACCTCCTCAGATCATTGAAATGTGCAGGTGGGTCGAGAACCACTACTCTAGAAGGCCATATCAGAATCCTGGGGAAAAGGAGTGTATATATGATTTTAAAAAAATAATATTTTAAATTATTTTATTTCATTCGAGACATAATATTTAATCTATTCAAATTTTTGAGTAACAGTAAATGAAGATGTGACGGGTTTGGTATTAAAAGATGGCAATTGCTAACAAGATTGAAACACAGGTTTAGAGGAAGGAGAAAGCTAAAAATTAGAGCGTTTATTTTATTCATTCATTAGATGTCATAAGGGTGTGCTTCCACAACCACATAAGTATGGATGGAATCACCAACTCTTTTTCATCTTTTTCATCTTCATAGCTCCGAATAGGCCTGTTTCCAGTGCACTTGGATGGCTCAGTAAAGCATCTGACTTCAGCTCAGGTTATGATCTCACGGCTCATGGGTTTTAGCCCCACATAGGGCTCTGTGCTGACAGCGTGGAGCCTGGAGCCTGCTTCTGATTCTGTGTCTCCCTCTCTCTCTGCTCCTCCCCTGCTCATGCGCTCTCTCTCTCTCTCTCTCTCTCTCTCTCTCTCTCTCTCTCAAATAAACATTAAAAAAAATATGCCTGTTTTCCTGCTTTCATAATGTGAAATTTTGCTTTTCTCTGTTGTGCAGCTATGGGAGACATCCATTTAAGATCCACTGTTTACATGTGATACATCAAAACTGTTTACTTCAACTTTTATAGAAACCCAGCCTCACAGAATCACTGCAAATCTATCTGCTCTTCAGACAATACAGACCCTCTGAGATGCCACAGAGGAGAGGAAGCCGAGTCTCACGTCTGGATACCATTTTCTTTTTGTCATTGGCTTAGGATTTAACTGAACCGTGAAAAGAACTACTGAAATGTTACACTATAACATGGAAAAATAAAGGTACCGGTATGTTAATGGATAATCCGCATGACAGATACATGTAGAAATCTCACTAAAATTAACTCATGACCCAAATGTAGCAAGTTTCCTAAGGGACAATAGTGGATTCAGAACTGACATTCTGAAGCACATCCTCATTGTAGACAGTAATGCTATGTGCATGAAGCTTCTGTTTATTGCTTTCCACATTTAAGGAAACAACATCCCATAATAGAAACTAGCATGCAGGGCTAAGGCATATAGGATTTTTCTGCAGGACTTTAAAGCTTGAGAGGCCAATATCCCATATGCTTACTCTAAACATGTATCTTTATTTTTGTTTTTTTACTTTTCATATTTATATCAGCATACAAGGACAATTGTACATATGTAAACATTTTTAAAATAAAAAAAGCAACTGTTACACACAAGTGTATTTTGCCAAATGCCTAAAAATAATCAGTAACAGGCACATCGTCATCATCCATCAAATGGTCTTTAAAGATGATAAACAGATGATGTTGTAAATATAGTGGTCAGTGCCCTAAGTGTCTCTCTCCGTAATTGGTATTTGTCCTCCAAAACCTGTGATATCCCTTTAAGCTGTGCACAGCCTGGAGGCAGTTTTCTTGAGTGATTAATTGAACCAGAGAAGAAAATGCCCAGCAAATCTGGGGCTTCCACATTGGCTGGGGCAGGAGCTCAGTAGTGTAGCCAGTCTCCGGCCTCCAGGCACTCACTCTGAAGCTGATGGCTGCTCCCTGGGAGTCCTCCAGCCAGTGTCTGCCTCGGCAGCTGTTGTCTTTCAGTATCAGAGCACGCCTAGTCTCACCCTGGAGGCCCGTGAGCCCCTCAGCAGCACGTCCTGCTGACCTTAAGCAAGTGTACCAAAGACACGTGAGACCGGGGCCCCTGATACATTGATAGCTTCCGACTTGCCGACACTCTAACCCTTTGTGGCCTCAATTTTTGTTCTTTGACAAAACTTTTTAGCTACCTTTATCTGTAAGATGAATAGCTTGTTTTAATAAAACCAACTTTTACACTGTTTATCAAGGATATTTATCATCAGTAGGATGTGAGTCCAACAGGTCATTCCGCACTGATGTGGAAGCAAGGTGATGGAGGTTCTACCAACTGGGCGGGAAGCCTCAACAGGCCACAGAGGGTTAGAAGAAACCTAAAGCCACAAGTGTGCGGCAACTGTGAAGTTACCCAAACAGCTGGCAGGGGGAAAGATCTGACGTTTTGAACTCTTTTTTTTTTTTTTTTTTTTTAATCCATAGAAAAGTGAGAAATCTATGTTAAAGTCCCTTCTTTAAAACCAAAGTTGGATAGCTGTTACAACGCAGCTCTGTCATTCTAAAAGAAAACTTCCCCAGGAAAGACTACTCTAGTGAACTCCAAAATTGATGGGATCAATCTAATGCTTTTGATGTGAAGAGTACTTCTGAATTTCCTCATTTTCTTTCCTTTTTCTTGAGAGGAATGGAATCTGGAGACAAGATTTCAGAAATATTCTCCTAAATTTGATCTCTCCCAGTAGTGTCCATGGTCAAAATCCATTTCATCTTCACATATAGTCATCTTAGATGCCCAAACTGAAGGGCCATGTTAGAGGCAGTATTTTATATTCTATGGTTTTTGTCTTCTGTAACGGACCTCTCTTCTGAAAGTCTTTGAAAATGTTTGACAAGAAATTTAATCACTCAAAGCTATAAAGTGTTTGTAAATGGCATTTTTCATGACAGGAAGGGATGTAATTGTCGATACTACAATAAAATGATCCATCAGATTAAGATTTGGGTGAGTGTTGGGTGACGATGCCATGTAGCTCAAATGAAGGGCAGGAGGGCAGACAGATTTAAAGATATAGCAAATAAAGTGGCTTTTGACCAAGATCACTTTAATGTGCACTGAATATTTTCTGGTATTGAGTGTATAAAATGCTAATGTTATAAGATTTATTTTGACTATAAAAGAGTTTATAGATTTGAATGTAAGGTACCTTGTGTAAATATGCTTCCTAGTTATGGTTACATAAACCCTAATTTGAAAGAATTTACAAATGGGGAGCTACTTGTCAACAGATTCCCTCCCATACACTTTCCTTACTTTCTCAATTATTTTTACATGAAAATTATTATTTCAAGTAAAAGTCATTGTAACATGTCTTTTGTAAGGCATAGTTATTTATAGTCAGGCTCCTTGATAATAACCTTCAGGTGGAACTGAATGAAAAGCATTTGTTTTATTTGCAGGAAGATTATGATTTTATGGTAGCTTTAATGTTCTGTTCTGGGTATCTGCCTAAGAATGTTTGAACATTCTTATAGCCATTTGCAGAATTCTCTGACAAGTTTATAATCTTAGTGGATACTTTTGAGAAATACCTATACGGGTACTCATGGTTGGTATTTAGATGTATTAAATCTAAATATTTATGACTTTTCATCCACTGAAACAGGAAAATGGACCTATGGCACTAAACACAAGCACAGCATTAGAACTTTTTAATATATTTTGGAGAGGAACTTTGAGGTCATCAGAGCGGTTTATATCACGCAACTAATATTTATAGCCCCCAGTCAATTATAGAACTCTGACGCCAAGCAGAGAAGAGTGGTTCATTGGCCTTTCTGTTCCATTGTATGCCTTTTTCTTTTCTTTCTAAAGTTTTTTGCATAGATAAAACTTCAGATTGACAACCGTGCTGCCTGCAATGGTCCATTTGTCCACAGACATTGCAGTATAGCAAACTCTGACTTAAACATTGAAATCTCTTTATTAAGAATGATAACAAGGGGGTGGGGGTAAGAGGGAGCCCCTGAAGGAACTGAGGTCAGACTTACCGGTCTGTGTCCAGCCAACTCTTTCTTTAGTCAGGAAGTAGCGTCCTCCTCAGGAGTCCCTCAGCTGGAAAGTGATCCCAGGTCACGTGCAGTCTGTGGAAAGGAACCCACTCAAACAGCACAGCATAGCGAGGGCCTTCAGTTTACCTTAGTTGCTCTATAGTTTAAAGAAACCCAGGGCTGTTCTTTAAAAATTTTTGACTAATAAATGTAGGGTTGAAATGCCAAAAATACTTGAGATAGGTGCTTTATTAAGTGATACTAGTTTCTTTTTCTCCTGGCTTTAAAAAGGCTTTTAAAATTGTCTTTATGTATAAAGTCAGTCTGGTATAGATTTCTGTGCATAAGATGGATAGGGTTTCTAAAAGAAGTTGCTGATAAAATTAGATCTTTTGTGCACTTCCCGAAAAGGACTATTTATGTTTGATTTTCATCACAGCCTTACGTTTGTTGTTGTTGTTGTTGTTGTTGTTGTTGTTGATTACCTTGCAAATTTGCATAATTTAAACTGTCAATTGTCCCAGATCTCTTTACCTTTTGCTTTTTTGGACTTTGCTCTTTACTTTTTAGTTACCTATGGGCTGGAGGAAATGCAGTATTTTTATGCCCTCCTTTACGAAATCAAGCGTGTTTATTTCATCCATTCTTCATTTCCTGTTGTCATGTACTTCTACTTTAACTTATATATTTAGTGTTTTAATATTTCCTTGTGTTATTCAACATAATAAATCCTTACCTAAAGAGAAGACTATTTTACTTTATTTTACTTAAACGTAAAGGAAGGGTAGTTTATTGGGAGGATACTGAGTAGCTGGCAGTGCCGAGATGTGGCACTCAGTGGACTGAAGGAACGAAGGGTGGCCAGCCGCTTGCTGCCACAGCCTGACTGGGACACCACTGCCAGCTGCTGTCAAGGGCGCCCCCTTGGGCAGCGTATTATAAATTCCATCCTACCAACTTGGTAAGTTGCCATCAGTTTTTCATGAAATGTTCTGACTTCCACTGGCAGCATAACATCTACATTTCAGGGTCCTGATGGTCCTTTTCCTTTCGCTTTCGTTCTCCCTTAAAACTGCTACGCACATTTTCGTTGTTGTTCAATGGAGTCAAGGTGAATTTCTCATTCTACTAGCTTAAAATATATAAAAGGCAGATATTTCTGTGGAATAGGGCTTAATTTGAGGCTTGTTAATTTTTTGTTGTTGTTTGTCCCCTCAGTTATTTTCTGAATGGATAAAAACTGTTCTGATTTTGGATGCAGCACGTTTCCTCCTGGCATAGGAGCACTAAGCACTTTCATAAACAGCTTCCCCTGTTGGATTGTGAGGAGCTTAGACTGCTCTTATGAATCAGTTAAGAGGCAGCAGCCCACGATCTGGGTGTCTGTATGCGTGTGTGCACAGCCGCATGTGCTAGAACTCTGGGCACATGCTGATAGCATATGCTGTGCAGGCAGGTGCCTTTAATTCTGAGAGGAGCTTTCCCAGATGTTCATCAAACGAAGATACAGCAGGACTTTAGAAATCAGGGCATAGTATTTCTCTTCATGTTTTATTCATGGCTTTGTCAGAGCCCCTAACATGGAGCACCATCTGGTTCAGTTTATAAGTAGAAAAGCAAAACATTCAAAAACAAAAACCTGCCTGGCATTTTTGTCCTTTATCTCCAGGGCCTGACAAACAGTAAGCATCCTCCCTACGGAGTCTGAGAGATGCTTCCAAACCCTTCCTACTCCTCTTCAGTAGCTTGCCAGCCCTTTTCTCCTCACTGTCATGGAGGTAAGTCCCTTCTTGGCTAAACTGGCACTGGGGAGAACCACAGGGTGAAGAATAGGAGGAAGAGAGGCACCTTTAGTCTTCTCTCACTGGCAACTGGGCATGGATTATGCAACATTTAGAAGTCACTAAGAGATTGGTCCTCGGGTATATTTCAGGATGGAGGGGGGGTAGAAAGTAGTGAGCCTTGGGAGGTCACGGGGTATTTAGTCTTGACACAGGAGCAGAATGGAGACGCACATGAACCCAGAAGCCAGGTGTGCAGAAGGTGATCACTGGGGGTGTAGTGGGGACAGAGGGGCTGAGTGCCTACGACAGATGGTATACTTTGCAGTTTTACTGAGTGTTGGCTCTATAAATACTTTATGGGCCCAGTACATGTTGGGCCTGTCACCCTTGCTCAGTGTGTCCCTATTGAATTGTTCATAAAACCTGTATTGAATGGAGACGTACTTCAAGGCTGGCAGAGTTTTGCTCCAGGGCACCATTATTTCATGTTTTTAGGTATCCTTAAAATCAAAACCAGGGAAAATGTAGGGTGGGTTTTTTTTTTTTTCTTTCTTTTCTTTTTTTTTTTACAAAAAGGCATACAATGAGACTAGCAATCTTAAGATAATGCACTTACAAAATCATCAGTAAAGTTTTCAAAGAGTTTATGAAGAAAAGGACATTTTCCTCTCAAGTTAAAAAAGTGTCAGATGTGGGTTTTTTGTGTTGTAATGGTCAAACTCTAAAATAATGCAAATAGCCCCCAAATCTTTAAACATAGCGGTGCTAAGTTATACCAGATAACACATTATGGAAAGTGCTGATATGAATTAATAATTTATTCAGTTATGATACAAGAGTTCTTGCTAAATTATACATGTGTATCACTGCCTGATTAGAAACCCCACTTTCTTTTCTAATCTAGCACAAAATCTGTGATTCTACAGCCAGTCTTTTTAATGGGTAAAAATGACCCAACACCTTTGTTTTATATGGGAAACTTTTTTTTTTTTTTTTTTAACACTAACTTCTAAAGTGCTTAACAAAAGGTTTATTCAGGATAACTAAGCACGTATGTCCTTTTTAAACTTGCTGGAAGAGACTTACCCCTCCAATCTAGCATCCCAAAAAGACAACTTCTTTTAGGAACTGGGCATTCTAACTAAACATAGCAGCTTATATGTTAGCCAAGGTAGGTCTGCGCTAGTGTTTTCCACAACCATCATCTTAAGGGGTGATGTCCATCTACAGATAGTGGAAGCCACTTCGTGGGGAAGTGTTATTATCGGCATGATTTCACTTTTGGTAACCAGGTAATCCTGTGTATATACCTGAGATTGGCTTCATTTTAATATATTCTCTCTGCTCCTCTGCACTTCAGGTCTTAAGCTATTTTAAAAATTGGGTTTTGGCAATCACCAACTGAAATGTTTATGGCAACTGCTTTCCTGAGCAAGCGTGATGTGTTTTATGGCTGTTCAAATTATCAAGTTGTTCTTATATTGTAGGTATACAAAAACCTTAACTGTTTTTAAAGGTCACTGTAACTTGAGGTTCAAATTTCTGGCACAATTTTATTTGTATTCACTTCTGAAGCTAAAAAGATACCACAGTTTTCTATGTTACTCTCATTGTAACATCAATAAAGTGACTTTCAATAAAAGATTTTATGTTATTTTGATGCCTGACTCCCTTTAATCCTGTTTTTTCTCCCGATCGTGGTTTCTTTCAGAAGCATGAGAAGTACAGAGATCCTGTAGCAAAGCCTGGTTGCTCACTTTGTTGGACAGTTTCCTCAGCTGAGTGACAGGTGGAGTCTCCCGTTATCCACTTGCCTTGCCTCATAAGCACTTCCTCTCTGACCCTAACATGGATCTGTTTCCTGAATCCTGACCCAGAGCCCGGGCAGTGGTGCTTATTTAATAGAATAAGCTCACCTGTGTTAGACTCTAAAGCATTGGGCTTTGGATGCACTTGGCTTAGGTTCAGGAGATTCACTGCCTAAAACACTGGTCCACCTAGCTGTTTGTCTCTCACAGAGCCATTTCATCCTCTGGTCTTAACCTTGACACCTGCTGTTTCCTTGCCTTCAGCTCACAGTCTGCTGAGGAAAAAAGTAGTTGTAAGTAGTCAGACTACTGTTTTTTTTAAATTATTATTTTTAATGTTTATTTTTGAGAGACAGCAGGAGTGGAGGAGGGACAGAGAGAGAGGGAGACACAGAATTTGAAGCAGGCTGCAGGCTCTGAGCTGTCAGCACAGAGTGCGATGCAGGGCTCGAACTCCTGGAGAGTGAGATCATGACCTCAGCATAAGTCAGACGCTTAACCAACTGAACCACCCAGGCACCCCCAAAGTAGTTTTAACGTGAGGATAACAGAAGTCATTGACTAGAGTTTGTATGTTTATTAGATTAAAAAAATTTAGGATTACATATAGCTCCATTTCTTGTATTTGTAATATTTTAGGCATAGAAGAATTCAGATGAACACTGAAACAGTAACACACTCAGGTGAGCAAAAGCAAAGTCTAGTTGGGATAGCACAAGTTTTAGCTCACGTGCCTCTCATGGACAGACAGTACCACCTGGAGCATCATGCTGAAATGCAGTTTCACCTCCACTTTGGCTCAAAGGGAGAGAGGACTGTGGTTAATTATATAGGGCTGCTGTGGTATAAATCCGGCTTCTGCAGCCACATTCCAATGGAGTGCGTCAAAACTGGTTACATATAGGTACTTTATAAATCATGAATCTCCTGAAACACAAGACTAACTCACATGATCTCCAAAGATGAGTTGGCATTTTTTGAGGAACTTCATCTCTAAATAATTGAAGTGGTCAAGCTCGGGCTCACAGCTTGACCATACTCCAGCTAGATGCTTTTAAGAAGAACAGATCAAGAAACAGTTTTAAGAATTGGTGAGACTACACTGGAAGTATATAGTGAATGAAACACAGAACCCAACATAAAATAGGAATAAGGCAACCCGAGATTCACTTGTAATGAAGACTTTGGCTGTAATTGAAGAACACGGATGGATATGTCAAATTTGTCAAGGGGAAGGAAACGTTCTAACTGTGGGGACATACTGAAGACGAGGCTCCACACTTTTGGAAAGACACTATGAAAGCAGAAGTGGAAGAGATAAGGAGATTGCTACAAGGTATCAATAATTAAAACTGAAGTAATTGAATGTTTCAAGAGACACGGTTTTGCAATACTTGAGCATTTATCCAAAAAGCAAATTCAGAACCATGATTGATGCAGCACCCTGTGGGACTTACCAGAGCAGGAGGATAGTTCAAACATGGTCTGTAACTTTGGGCTAGTGTAGGCCTTCTTCCTTATCACATTAGGGTCACCCAGGAAATGACCATTTCCTTTAACTATCCCTTCCTCGTGGGATCCTAGTGAGTCTGAATCAAACAGCAGGCACTGGGGCTTTAACAATGAGTTCTCTGCCTCCTGGCCCTCTGACCCTTCCTTAGCCCTTTGCTAGAAAGCTCAGGCTCAAGCCAAGGTTTATGGTCTCACAGTGTATCTGGAGTGAAACCTAGAGACACTGTGTAATATAAAGCAGGCTGCCTGCCTCACATATGTAGTCCAGGTATGAATACTTGACACACTTAAGGCTAAATATTTATAAATTTAATATACTTTAGCAATATTTGAAAAAATAACCAAGTGAAATGAGGCTGAAGATGCTTAGAAATGTTTTCTCATTGGTGACAAATAATTGATCATCTGAATGGTAGCTATCACACTGGAGCCCTAAAATAAGACAGATATTCTGCTGGCAGGGAGAAAATAGGCCAACCGCATCATGTTTCACCTCTTGTGCTCTCTCGCAAAAAAGAGCAAACCAGACCAGCTTTAAATCCAAGAAACGGAAACTTTATTGGTGCTTATTAAACCAACACACTTTTTCATGTTCAGAACTATCCCATGGAGTATTAATCTCCTTTGCAAAGATGGGGAAACTGAGGCTCTGAGATTATCTGAGATGATTAATTTACATATTCAGGAAGAGACACAGCCGGTATTGGACTCCAGATCCTACTTAAAAGCACGTGGTTTAAAAATTAAAAAAAAGTCTTCCATTATAAATGCAATACTTGCTTATCAGAGATTATTTGGAACAATAGTAAGAAGGAAGAAAATGAACTCATGACCCTGACTGCCAGTGGTAGCAACATCAATATCTTGGTCCTTTCTTCCAGTCCTTTTTCTGTGTATATTTTATAATGTGAGTGTGAATGCGTGGCCTATCAAATTGGATCTATCAATATTTTAAAAATTATCTTCTGATTTTAGAAGGAAAGCACACACATTATAGAAAACTTGGAAAATACTAAAATCTATCAAGGAAATTCAAATCACCTAGAATCTCATAAGCCAAAAATGACCATAGTTAATATTTTCATATATTCCCTTAGGTTTCTTTCCATCAGTTTTCTTTTTTTACATAGTTAAGTCCATAATTTACAAGATTTTTAAGTGCAGTTAATAAAGGTCTAGGTGGATGATGACAAACAAACTTGGTGACAGATAGTATTTGCCACTCAAATGGTTCAACAGGTGTTAAAGAGGCAGAAAATAATCACTCATGCTCCCTGTCCAATTGTGTGGCCATCAAAAATGTGTAAGCCTTAAAGCCTGTTCTTAAATTTCCACTAAGGTGAAGCCTGACATGGATTATCATGGTTTTTCGTTGTTTTTTTCCCTGCATCCAAGAGGGTATAAATCATTTACATGATAAGAATACTCCACACATAAGGCCTTCAATACCATGTAAAATCTCTTCTAGGAAAGATAAGAACAATATAGTCTGATGGGAAGATTTTAAAGTATCTTACAATGAAAAATACATAATGTGCCTTAAACATTTTGCATGCTGAAATTTACATAAAAGAGGCTCAGCAACAAAATAAGGCATCACTGACAATGGCTCAACGAAGTTGTAAATGGTATAAGAGACCCGATCTTGTATTAGTAAAATTCCAAAGAATTTATTATCAATACTAAAAACTTCAGTTGTACATAAAGTAATAAACGTTTATGACGGCCCTTAAGGAAAAGCAGTGATGCAAGTTACACACGTTACTGAAGGCAAAGGCAAAAGAGGACTCCAGTCGGAATGTCGGTTATGTTCATGCAGCTTCCTCTTGATTTAAACACTCATGACGCACTGAATAAACTGAAAGAGAGACCAAGTCCACGTTACCCTGCACACATTGTGGCACTGAGTACACCCTAGCTTATTTTTCGGCAGTATACATTTTGTTTTCCTAAACTGAATTATGGATCAAGAAACATCCATTTCTAAAATAAAAGTACATGATAGACAGAAAGGTTCATGTTTGTAGGGGAAGCAGTCTAATAGAAAATCGAGTGGGTTTCTCTTCTTACAGAAAGCAGACTTTACTTCAATGGATAACGAATATTTAAATTCCAAATATCTCAGACTCTAGAAATGGTAATGGTCATGGTAAAAGGTACCCACTCAGAAATAACAGTTGATACTGTTAAATCACCTGGGGACCTCCAAACTACACAGTAGTACCCCACTGCTCTGGCACCAGCACCTTTTAAATAGGTTATGCCCTTAAAATCTGCTTAATTGCAAATAAATCCTAGCATGCAAGTATGTGTATACACAGAAACGGAATATATGACCTTTCCTCTGCAATTCAGAAACCCAAGTTGAGAGGCATCAGCATTTGCTGTGAAACATTTGCTTCACATAAACACCAACACTCTGCTTTTCCGACACCAGTGAGGCACTGTGTATGCTAATCCCTACAGCATTCCTACAAGGCCAAGCTAATGATCACTTTCAGATAAAAGGGAACATTTAAAATCTCCTAAGGGCCCATCGGAGGCCAAAGTCCATGCACTTTCCACTCCATAGGCTGCTTTTCCATCTTTGGAAAGAATGACAGGACTGTCACCCGAGACACTGATACACACTAATGAAAACACACCTTTAAGCAGAAGAAATAAACATACTTACACATAAGCCTTTTTAAATGATCTGAACTGTGGCAGCTGCCAAACTGAAAATATGTGCATCCTTGCATTTTGTAGCAGAGAAACCTTTTTTAGAACATTCAGTTATCACAGTGACTGCTATTCTGAAAGCAATTTTTTAAAGTCCATAGCTGACCAAAAAATAGAAGAACAACTAAGCATCTCCCTAGTTATGTGTATTCAGCTAATGCCATCAGAGATGACAACTGGCTATGTTCACATTGGTTACGTGGCCTTGCCTTGTCCTATCACATTTAGTGTGGCTGTTTAGTAAATACATTGTTTTAAATTGCAACTTAAGTTTGTGCTTTATAGCCTCAATGAAGAACATGGGTGTTGTTAAATTTACTTCTCAGTGACTGAGATATTTATTCAATGAAGCCAAAAACAGCAATATCTGCATGGTGTTTTCAGGGACATTTCTGATTGAAATCTCACAACAGCCCAGGGAAGAAGGCATTACTACTTCCTCTCCTCAAATAGTCTTGGAGCAATGAAGAAACCTGCCTAAGTGACCCTACCAGCAAGTGAGACCATTTGGGCTTTGAACCAAGTCTTTTAATGCGAATCAAACAGTGGTCTATGAGTAAGACTAATAATAAATGAAACTGATAAATTTTGAACGGTAACTCCTGATCATTTAATCCTTCATTACTCTGCATCCTTAAGATGCTCTTAATGGCTAACTTCAAAAGGGATGCCCAATTGTGAATTTACGGAGACTTACATCATCATATGGGAAATTCACAACACCTTGCTGAGCAGTATCCCGTCTTCGAAAGCTGTCTGTAAAACACCACAGTAAAATTTATGGTTATTTTTGTAACATCTGAAATCACAATAGTTACTTATTTTGGCATTGGGTTCAAACTGTAGAAACATGTGAGTTGTAAAACCAGCTAACATAAACAAAAGACCACAGCAAAGAAGCCAACTACAATGAACATGAATAAATTTAATAAACAACAAAGTAATACAACAATGTAGAAGTTAGTCAACTGTCTTTTTCAATGTGCAGCTGGAAGAAAGCATCTTATCCCAAAGTCAGTGAAAGCCATGTGACCTCCAAGGCCATTACTTAATTGTGATGAAAACACAGAATTTCAAACTTGTTAATAACATAGATAATGTTTAATTAGGAAATGGATAGATGGGAGTCCCTAATATGACAAACGGGCTGTAATAAAATATTTCACCTATCTGAGCTCTGTGCTATTGAAAAGAATTTAATAATCAAAAAGAATGAAATCTTGCTACCTGCAACGTGGATAGAACTAGAGTATATTATGCTAAGTGAAAAAGTCAGAGAAAGACAAATGTAATATGATTTTACACATATGTGGAATTTAAGAAACACAACAGATGAACATAGGGGAAAGGAAGGAAAAATAAGAAAAAAACAGAGAGGGAGGCAAACCATGAGACTCTTAAATACGGAGAACTGAGGGTTGCTGGAGGAGAGATGGGTAGGGGGAATGGGCTAAATGAGTGATGGGCATTAAGGAGGGCACTTGTTGGGATGAACACTGGGTGTCCTATGTAAGTGATGAGTCACTAAATTCTCCTGAAACTACTACTACACTGTAAGTTAACTAACTTGAATTTAAATTAAAAAAACTGACCTCAAATTTTTGTTAGGATGCAAAAAAAAAAAAAAAAAATTACAAAACCACATTTTAAAAAGAGTAAAAAAGACTAAAGAGAAGACTGGAACAACAAAAATATACAAAAGAAAGAGGGGATAGAAAAGTAGAGATTACTAATATAGCCTCATCTAAGAAGTACGTTCTACCATTTAATATCACTACCATTTAAATGACTACCATTTAAAATTACTTTCCAACAAGAGGACTTAGGAAAGAGAGCTACAAATGAGTAATTTTACTCTCTTCACATATTTACATTATAGGGAGAAATCACAGAATACTACTCATACTCTGATCAAAAGTGCACAAATTAGCTTATCATATTTTGGAATATTTTGTGAAAGTTAAGATTATTTTAATGGCAGATTACCACTAATCTGAAAGAATTTCTGAAAACAAAAAACACAATTACTCTGCTAGATAGGTTCAATAGCAGTGTTAAAAAAGCCATTGAAATGAGGGGGGGTGGAAAAGAGTGATCAGGGACAAAAGAAGTTCAGAACACTGAAAATGAAATGTCATGCAAGTTGTGTCTTCTTGGCCCTTGGAGAGACACCATCTCAAAGAACACACCTGTCAGAGCTCGCAGTTTCACACAGCAGGCGATGTAGTCATCAAAGGTGATCTTGCCATTGGTGCTGTATCGTTTTGCAATTGAATTCACAGCTTGGGGACTCAACCGAAATCCTGAAGGAAGGAAAATCACCCGGTGAAAAAAACGTGAAAGGATTACAAGAAGACCGTTGAAAATAATCAAGCACAATTTTTTTCAGACTGGGGGCACACTCATTTTAATTACGAATACACACTAGCAACTATGTGTGTATCATGTAATTATGAATATACACTTCTTCTAGAAATCAGAAACTGCCTTCCCATAGCACTTAGTCTTAGAAATTAACACAGAATTATGCCGACCAGGTGGCTCGAGTTAGCCATACCCACCCATTGTGGTTAGGGCCTTCTGCAGTTCTTGAGGGTCCACTGTTCCACTCCTGTCACTGTCAAAACTGGTGAAGTGTTGTCTCCAGCCGTTCAGCACGGCCCAGAGTTCTTTAAATTCATTGAAACCCATTGTGCCTGACATATCTCTCTGAATTATAATCAAGGATTAGAGTATCTTTATTTTGCAACATTTTGTAACGATTCAAGATCAAGGATAAGGGAATATAATGATCTTTCTGCTAAAAAGGTTAAAAATGTTGTATGTTCTTCTTAGTGTGATATAATAAAAACATACTCCAATGAGATAATAAAAAGGGCCTAGGGAGAAAAGCTGAGTACGTATTTCCACTGTGGGAAAAAGATAATCTATGTGAGGTGATTACAATGAAATAATGTGGCCACTGTGAGCCACAGGTAAAAAACAGAGTTCCTGGAACTGTGCCGCACTTTCTGGGCGCCCCAGGCGATGCTGCTAGGGTCCTGGGGTCTTGGCTTTAACATTCCTTTGCTGGGCCCTTCCAGACCCAGGGTTTTCACTTTTGGAAAATGAGGTGGGATGAAAGGCACTGCAGGGTCACCACTAGCTAACCTGAGTGCAGTAACTGTGATGTGAGAAATTCCACCGCCTGAAGGTCAGGTATGAATCATGCATAGCTCACTGTTAAAGCAAAAAACCTTGCCAGACCACTCTGATTTCTATAGGTGTTCTCTGATGCTTCCTTGAATTCTTGAGGAACCAACATTCTATTTACTGAGCTCCTTTCCTTTTTCACACCAAACTACATCTTAAAAGCTAATGATTTCAGAAAACTTTTTTTGTGGTCATCTGTCACCTTGTGTTTACTGGGTATTAATTCCTAGATAAATTCTTTTAGGAAGAATTTTTTTTTTTGGGGGGGGGAGGGTGATCAGAAAAAAACACTCTAGACATCAATCAAAGTAAAGGATACATCCAGCATTGACACCATAAGCCGACAAGTCTCCAGGTTAAAAGCTGTTAAATCAAAAAAAGCACATAATAGTTTCAAAAATTCACATTATATTGCATACATTCAAATTCTAATTAGGAAAATGACTATTTATTTACACAATCTTATTTTTATATGCTAAACAACATGGGAGTTTTGAAGCAGATTTTTTCCAGATAGAGGGGATTCCTTGCAGAACCCAAATTTGATTTTAATAACTTTAATAGAAATCTTTTAAAAAAAGTATTGCATTGTACTATTAATATTTTTAGGTATGATAATGGCTTTGAAGTTGGTGAGGGAAATGTCCTTATCTTTTAGAAACGTATATACTGAAGTTATTTGTAGATGAAATGAATGTTAAGATATCTGGAATGAGCTTCAAAAGAAAACAGACAGGATTACACATGAACTAAGAATAACAACACACTGGTAATTGTTTAAGCTGGGTGACAGGTGCATGGAAGTTCATAATAATTATCTCTGTTCTTAGATAGGCATACATTTTCTATAATACAGTCTTAAAAAATTTTTTTTTTACCATTTATTTATTTTTGAGAGACAGAGAGAGCCAGAGCACAAGCGGGGGAAGGGCAGAGAGAGGAAGACACAGAATCTGAAACACACTCCAGGCTCTGAGCTATCAGCACAGAGCCTAACACGGGGCTTGACCCCACGAACTGTGAGATCATGACTTGAGTCGAAGTCGGACACTTAGCCAATTGAGCCACTCAAGTGCTGCTAATATAGTCTTTTTAAAAAAGTTTTATATACTTTTTTGCCTGTGAAACTGTAATATAGTGAGTTTAATTCACCATAATGAACCATAATGTATTATATTCACCATGGTAAGTGGGAAGATAGGGTTACTACATTTCTACTCCTGACTATCATTTGCTGGTTTTGTTTGTTCTGTGTCACTAGTTCATTTGTTTACCTTTCTTTCCCCTTTAATGTCACACAATGAATTACCTCCTACCTCATATAGCTTATGACACCTTTTTATATACAGTAAGTTTATATACGAAACCAGATAAATATGCTTGCTAGAATAGTGTTAAGTAAGAGCACTCTGGAATACGATACAATGACCAATTCAGTGATGACCATGATTTGGAAGCCTTTTGAGTTTTTGTACAGCTTGAATATATTCTGAGGACATTTCTATACGACACTTAGAAAAACACACTAGAATATATTTACTAGTTAATGGGCCTACTGATGACCTACCTAAGCATTAGCAAATATAAAGAAAAAATTCCTTGCATCTTCCATTCTGTTCATGAGAATCAACGACTGGGGAAATATATAGTTACAAAGAAGCTAGAAGGCTAGAAGGCAGAAGGGACAAAGGTCAGGTGGGCAAAGCTGGCATAAATTCTGCAAGTTTGTTGACAGGCACACAGAACTAACATTTTTACAGCTCTTACTAGCTTCATTTTTATCTCCAACAAACTGAATTTCAAATACATCTGAGCTAACTCTCAGTACTGTAGTGTTTCCAAACAGTATAAACTATAAATTTTCCACTTTTAACAGATTCCTGTGTTTGGCATACTCTGGAACATGAAATAAAAGGTGGAGGACTATCTCTGTTTTGGCCCTTCAAACTCCATCTAATCCACAGATACAGGTCTCTGAGGTGACAGGAAGCAACGCTTCTACACACTTTTGAGAAAGAGTTGGTTGATTCTTCATTTTGACTTTTAAGTTGTGTGGAGGCACGAAGTCTCTCTGATCTAGACCAATGGTTTTCAATCCCGGGTGCTTATCAGAATCACCCAGAAGCTTTAAAAGATCCTAGTACTGGGGCTGCACCACAGAACAGTTTTTTTTTCCCCTCAGCGTTACGGAGATATAATTAACAAATAACATTCTGTAAGTTTAAGGTGTATAATGTAATGATCTCATATATGCACATACTGCAGAATGATAACCATAATTAGGTTATTTAACACATCCATCACTTCACATAGTTAACTTTTTCGTCTGTGTGATGAGAACTTTTAAGATCAACTCTCTTAGCTATTTTCTAGTATATAATACAGTATTGTCACCATCACCACAGAGCAATTAAATGAGAATCCCTGAGCATGGAACCAAGGCATGACTGTTTTTTTTTAAAGCTTCTCAATGATTCCAGTGAGCAGCCAAGGTTGAGACCACTGTTCTTCTCAAAGTGTGATTCCTGGACCAGCCATGTTAACATCATCTGGGACCTTTTAGAATTACAGAATCTCGGCCTTTAACCTACACCAAAAATATCAGAATCTGCATTTAAATAAGATCCCCAGGTGATTTTCACATAAAAACAGCTGGTGGACCTGGACCACCTGAATCTTCTGGAAGCTTGTTCCAGATGCAAATTCTCCGGTCTTACCTCAGACCTTCTAAATGAAAAATTCTAGGACAGGGCTCAGCAATCCAGTGATGCTGACACAGCTCAAGTTTAGGAACCAATGCTCTAGAGGGCCTGTCAACCAAGAGGCAGATCCACTTGTGTCTGACTTTAAGTCAAGGATTTTGAGGGGCTGTAAGGCAGACAGCTTCCCTGTGTCCCAAGAGCTACAAGTAACATCTCCATCCACTCAGTCACCCAAGCCAGAAACCAGGGAGTGTCCCCAGTTCCCTGTCCCCTGATATTCAATCACCTTCTTCTTCTTCTTTTTTTAATGTTTATTTTTGAGAGAGAGAGACAGAGCACAAGGTGGGAAGAGGCAGAGAGAGAGAGGGAGGCACAGAATCTGAAGCAGGTTCTGAGCTGTCAGCACAGAGCATGATGTGGGGATCAAACTCACAAACTGCGAGATCATGACCTGAGCTGAAGTCGGATGCTCAACCGACTGAACCACCCAGGCGCCCCTCAATCGCCTTCTAAATTGCTTTAGGACCTATCCATTTCCAGTTCCACAATCACTTCCCTGGTTTAGGAAGTATTTTACTCACCTGATGACTCCAATGGCCACCTAACAGGTGTCCCTGACTCCCCGTGCTCCACACCCCCCATACCCATGCCCCGCAATTTGGTTTTTATGCTACATCCAGAACAGTACGTGCTCTTCTATACAAAACCCAGTAGACATGTTGCACTGCTGTCAGGATGAAGTCCAAGCACCTAAGTGGCATATGAAGTCATATGCATATGTTCCCAGTCCAGCTAATTTCCTGCTCTTTATTCAACGTTCACATTCCATCTTCACGGCCAATTTCTCCCAGTTCTTTGACTGCACATGCACATGTTTCCCCTTACCTGTGGGTCTTTAGTACATGCTGTTCTATCTGCCTGGGGCACAACTGCCCTTTATCCCTCTCACTTCTTGATCTGCCTGGTTTCGCTTGACTTTCATTTCTCCTCAGTTTGGCATTAGTTCTGCAAGGAAAACTTTCCTGACCACTTTCTGGGTTATGTGCCTCTCCTATGTGGGCCCAAAGCCTCTCTACTTCACTTATCCCAGCACTTTTCACTGTGTCCCACAGGCACCACTTGTGGGTGCACAGCCTGGCACCTTGCACGTGATGGTATCCATTAAAATGTGTTGGTTAGACAGCTGAATAGATAGGACCCCTCATCCCTGTGTAGACAGCTATACACTCCCCTCAACCAGTATACGCAGGATAGGTTTTTAAAAATAAAATCTCATTTTTATGGATACTTAAAAGGACTATATAATACCTTAAGACAAATCATAAGTCAAAATACCAATAAGGGTACAGAGCTATGCTTTCTCCATTTTAGGAAATCTTCCATACTCATTAATTCAACAAATGCCTGTTAAGTACTCATTATGTACAGGGCCCAGGATACCAAGAACATTGGAGATACAAATTAAAAACTGGATCCTGCCCTAGCTGACAGTCTAAGGAAAAGAGAAGTCATGCATGCATGCCACTCTAATCAAGGTAGAGAGTGGTGAACCATAATGGAGACAGTAAGCAGTACCAGGAAGTACTGAGGAGCAGGAGGCTCCTTCCTACTAAGAAGCACTTCACAGAAGCAGCAGCATTTAAGTCAAGCCTTGAATGACAGGAAAGATGAGGGACATTTGGGGACAGTTAAGTAGTGCTATGGACCAGCATAAGCAAAGTGTATCAGGAAAGTTCAGGCCAAGCAAAGTAAGTGGGAGGCTTGATGAGGCTACATTAGAAGATCTTGAATTCCTACTAAGGGTTTAGGTTTTGTTTTACAGGTACCAAGGAGCTACCAAAGAATTTTAGAAGAAGAAACTAACAGGTTAGAGGATGTGTCAGGAAGCCCAAAAATCTGGTCATCTTTTGTGAGAAGGGTTTAAAAGAGGGAATGTGATGGGCAGGGAACAAAAGTGAATGAGAGAAAATTCACTATTCCAGACAGTTCTAATGAACTAGAACACTGATGTCACAGAAGTTTGGGTAGGGAAATCTCTTGCTCAATTTTAATTTTATTTTTCTCCAGAAATAGTTTGCTTTTATTTATTAAAATTTACTTTGAGAGCACACGTGCACACCCAGCACGTGTGAGCAGGGGAGAGGCAAAGAAAGAGGGAGACAAGGGAATCCAAAGCAGGCTCTGTGCTGTTAAGTGCAGAGCCCTACATGGAGCTCAAACTCACGAACTGTGAGATCATGACCCGAGCCGAAACCAAGAGTTGGACGCTTAACCTACTGTGCCACCTAGGTGTCCCAAGAAATACTAGTGCTATTCTATTTTAAATAGCTTCAAGAGTCTTTGATAATTTTATTTTTACTCTCTCCCTTCTCCTGTTCATTCTACTAAAATGCCTCATACATCTTTTCTTCTAGTAGAAATCCAAAATGTAATGGACCTAGCAGGAAAACATTACCTTCAGTTGTTTCTCTCAGCCTTACCATAGAGTAACGGCTACACTCAAGGGGAAAAAAAAGAAGTTGAATTACTATCTTACAGACTAGAGCAACGTTTCTTATCAACTCCACTTCTGAGTATGACCGGTTCCTTTTAAGCTGGAGAAGATGACTGTAGGAACTAGGCTGGAATACTCTCTGTTCCTCATTCCACCTCCACCTGTACTTTTTGGTTTGGAGGCTGGGTTTAAAAAACACCAATGGCTGTACAATTTCTGTATCATGAAACTCACTGTGACACTTCACAAGCAGGATGGTTTTGTGATTTATTACAGCCTCCACAACCAGACGATGGTAAGCAAATTAATTCAATCACATGGCTCTGATGACTCAGGAAATGTCTTCCCTATAACTCACTGCTCTACGGCCATCACTAAACATGATTTTCTCACACGAAATTTAAAAAAAATTTTTTTTAAGTTTATTTATTTTGAGAGAGAGTGAGAACATGAACAGGGGAGGGGCAGAGAGAGAGGGAGAGAGAATTCCAAGCAGGCTCTGCACTATCAGCACAGAAACTATGCACAGCTCAAACCCACGAACCATGAGATCATGACCTGAGCTGAAACCAAGAGTCGGACGCTTAACTGACAAGAGCCACCCAGGCGCCTCCTCATATGAAATTTTTAAAAGGACTGTTCTCCCAGGATATACAGCCCATTTGTTAGTCAGATTTTAAAACCTGCCACACCTCTTCTACTGAAAGGGTACAGAGTAATAGTTTATGTTGCTACACAGCTCACTTTCATAAACCCTATTAAACCTGCTATGTTCACTAGCCCCAACTGCTTGAGGTTAACATTTAACACTTTAAATGTATTCCCTACAACACTTAAAAAAAAAAAAAAATTCCCAAATCTAGAAAGTGCTTCTTTTGTTTAGGACCAGATTAAATGAGAAATGCAAACGGTTCCTCTTTCATATTAATTCCTCCAACTAGGAAATATTAATAGGATACTTAAGTCATATAATACAAAGGATAAAAATAGAAATGCAAATAGTTTAAGAAGAGAGCCATCTAGTAAATATGCCATGTCAAACAGTCAAAGAAAATGCGACCATAAATCTTCATGTGTGACTTCTAGTTCGAGCATTTTATTTTTAAAGTTTATTTATTTATTTTGAGAGAGACAGATCACGCAGTAGGGGCAAAGAGAGAGAATTCCAAGCAGGCTCTGCACTGTCAGCGCAGAACCTGATGCAGGGCTCGAACTCACAAACCAACAGATCATGACCTGAGCCAAAACCAAGAGTCAGACGTTTAACCAACTGAGCCACTCAGGCACCCCTGTAGTTTGAGCATTTTAATTCACAATTTACCAACAGCTCAGGTTCTGATTTGATGTTTTGTACCCATTAACAACAGGCAAAGAAGTTGGCAAGACACTACTTTCTACCTTATGGATCTGTCAGGGTCAGGATCTGATTGGAAAAGAAGCAAGTGGGATGTACATGGGAGGTTGAGAGGCACTGATAAGATGCAGTACTTCTGTGATCATTCCCCATCTGTAGCTCGCGGCAAAGAGCTCTTTCAAAAGGCAGGAAGGTGGTGTAAGCACTGAATTATAAGGTGGCAGAACTGAGGACAAGGCCAGAAGGAAGACTAGTGCAAAGAGTTAAGAAATTAGGAAGGGCACTTCCAACATAGCCTGCCCACACTCTCTGAAGCAGAAAGAGAAATGAAGAAAGACCTGGGGGATGTCATGGCAAGCACTCATGTTGCCAGCAGCATGCTCAGAGCCCATGAATGCAGAACCGGTTTCCTGAGCACCAGGGGTGGGGACCAGCCACTGCGGGGAACGTGGGACAGGACTGACCACTCAGAACTAGGGACTGCAGGACAGGCCATTTGGGGAGCAGCTGCACAGGACCAGGCACTCAAAGTCCTAAGTGCCATCAGCCTCAGGGCAGTCAACTCTTGGCAAATGGTCAGTTGTAAATGTTAGCTCCTGTCATTAATGACACCTGACCTAGCAGATTTCATTTCAGCACCTCACCTCGTCCTCTGTGAAGGAGACCACGCTGCCCATCTCATTGCTTCCAAAGGTTCCAAATCCAATGGACCCGCTAAACGGGCAGGTAGTGTAGAATGATTTATTAACAGCTGTTTTCAAATTCACATTTTGTGATAATAAACAACCAAAATTAGCTTTTGAAATTCTAAATTATGCTGGATCAGAAAAGCTCAATTTCCTTGGAGGCTATAATCATAAGGAAGTTAAAATACGAAACAGAAGAGTACTGTGGGATTGTCAACTTACGTTTGTATCCTCCAGCAATGCCTGACTGTGTCAGACATCTCTGCAATTCATCAGCATCTATCTGCCCATCCTTTTGGAAAAAAAAAAAAAAAAAAAATAGGAAGACAAATTACAATAATGATTTGTACGTTCTAGTTCTTTGTTCACTTTCAGTATATTATTTTAGCAATGACAAAGAAAATGAGCATTTTCATGCGTAAGACCTTTTTTATTTTTTGGAAAAAAGAATGCCTTCCAAACATAGGCATTCCTTTCCCAATTCTACTTTCAAAAATAATAATGAAAGAAAAACAAATAGTTAAGTCCTCTTCCACAAATGCATACTTAGGGCCATAAACAAACAAAATACATTTCGTGATACTTAAGTGGGCATTCAATTTCAGACTCTATTTTAAATAATTATTACATACGAATTCACAAGGTTGGAAAGCTGCTTACACCTCTACTTTAGTATAAACATTATCTTCTTATCATTCCTCTAAGTTCCTCAATTAGATTTGGGATTAAATTTTCAAGTGGAAGGTTGGTCTTTTTAATGAAACACTGAGGTAAATTCAGTTTCTTCTTCTGATACACAAGTTTTTTTTTTAATGTGTGAATGAAATTAGTTTCTGTCTTGAACTACTCTTCTTTTAGTCTGAGCTAGGAAACTGCCATTTAAGCATTTAAAATTATTTATATAGTTGCTTTAAAGTCTTATTCCTCTTTCTAGCTATTTTTTTGTGGGGGGCAGGGGTGGTAAAGGCATAGGAGCATACAAAGCTAACATCCATGAATAAAGTCTGGATAAAACAGAGGCCTTTGTGATCCCTTGGTTTATGATGAGGTGAATGGTTTTTTTCAGAACTACAATTATATCTGGAAGATACAGGTTCCCAGTGCCTATTTATTGGCTAACCAAGTTCACAACTAGATATATGTTGTTTTTAGGGATTTAAAAATAAAATACCTAAATCCCTCACGTCCATGAGGATTGTAACTTCTAAGTGCAGAGCAGGATCAATAATTTGAAAGACAATGGCTATGCTGATGTAGGTGTAGGCCCAGTCTGCTGCAAGCGAAGCAGGTGGGGTCACTTACAGGGCTGGAGGCACAGGCAATCTAAGAACACAAGTCTTGAGCTTTGCCCTGTCTTGTGGTTTCAGAGATACAGATCATTAACCGATTAAGCAGATACTTAAATGGATGCTCTTTCGGTTTTGGACTCAATTTTCCATTCAATTTCTTGAGCTATAGTTCTTAGAATGCTTTTCTGCAAGGCGGTCTTGAATTTTTATCCCATAATATTCTACAGCTTCTTCACATTAAGACTGTGCTGTTTCTTGCTTTTGATCAAAACAAAGGTAAATGCCAAGACAAAAGAGCAAACATCCCTTCTGGAGAGGACTGGGTTCTACCAGCAGTGAATTTACCATACACAGCGGCGTGGTGAACTAGGGAAGTGTCCTTCCTCAATGTACACCACCGCCTGTCCTACCACATAATATAGAGAAGTCAAAGGTCTCCAGGAGCCCACCTTAATTCTCTCTCTGGGTCAACAAGCCACAACACCTTATACGGACATGGAAGAGCTGACCTAGTAACAGCATCAGCATCAAAGAGAAAGTACTGTGCACAAGATTCACTTCCTGGTAGTAAGGGAATAGTAAGTAACTTTCTTATGTTGAAGCTGGTAAGTTTTTAACATAAGTATCTATTTCCTCAGGGGGTAATTGATTAACAAATTCAATCCAAAGAAAGCGACCATTAGAATCTGACTACATGATTACTGGCACATGTCTGTAAACCGTACTAACAAGGGTTTGTGTTCACCAGATCTGGAATTTATTCTCTGTAAACCACCATGGACCCTGACAATTCATCGTTCTAAAAACATCTTTCTACTTTACAGATCCTCACAGTATATTTATTGCCCTTTATTCTGTTCGTTCTGGCATTAATTCAATCACAAATTTAGTCTTGAAGTGAACTAACATAAATACAGGTAACACTTTGTCCTAATTTGTTCTGAATATGCAGAAATAAGTAACTGACTATAAACTTCATTCTTTCTCTCTTCTTTTCTTTCCACAAGCAAAGGGATTCTTTTCCAGAGGAGAGTTCTTTTTTCCATGCCACTCTAACAACAGCTAATACAAATGAAGACTCTGACAATTCTTTAATATTAACGGAAAAAGCTAACCTGTCCTGCTACAGCAGCAAAGTAACCATACAGCGGATCCTGAGTTTGTCCGGGAAACGCAGGCCCTCCGGGAGCCCCTCCATACTGTAAAACAACAAACACAAAAGCATCATCCCACTGAATCCAGTGTTATTCTTTCACCACTGAATGCCTTTGTGCAAAGCTAGGCAAATGCCGGCCCTTCACATCCATGGTTCACCTCCCCACCACCAGCACGCTCTAACTGCAATCATCCCACCCCTTTTCTTTCATTCCCGCTCCATCACAATGTAAAAACTGGCAGCTTGGACCAAAATGAGATGTCCCGAATAGTGACATCTGCATGAGCGAAGCAACTTTCAAAATCCCAATTAACCTGCAGGTTAGATTAAATGCAGCCTAGGCAAGCAACTTAAGGGCAGAGCTCGGAATTGTCTTCCTTTTCCTTTTACAACGATTATGGTGTTTTGAAGCATTCTGAGACAGGTGTAGCCTAGGCCGTGCTTAGGTGTCTCGGTTAGGCTATTTGGCGGCGAGCACCTGGGCGAGGAGGCGCGGCGAAGGAACATTCCTTTTCAGAAACAGTTCCCACGACGACGCACATCCCAGGCGCCCGGCGAGGCGGCCTTCCTCCCGGAAGGCTTTTACTCTAGCGGTCTTTCCCCAACTTCTCTTTTAATCCCACTTTCTTTTAAAGATGGGAGGTGGATCCCAGGGCCATTCGAGATTAAAATGGCTGTTGCTCTCAGGGGAAACCCGGAGGGGAAGGAAGCGAATTTACACAATTTCACGCCGCGTGTCCCAAAGTCACAGGGTGGGCTTCTTGGATTAAAGCCCACCCGCGCCTCGGCCCCACGCAGCCACCCGCAGGGCGAAGGGACGCGGAGAAGGAGGGAGCCCCAGGATGAGGCAGAAGGGCAGCGGCCTGGGGCGAGGCAGCGGGCAGGGAGAAGCCCGGGGTGGGGGCGGGAGAAGCCCGGGGTGGGGGCGGGAGGCGCCCGCGGAGCCGCCCCGGCGGAGTGGCCCAGCGTGGCCTCTCGGCGTCCGCGGTGTCCCAGGGTTGCGCCCGGGCCACCAGCCCGCGCGGGCTGCACTTACCCCGCCTGGGTAGTACCCGCCGCCGGCGCCAGGGTGCCCGGGGTACGCCATGGTGCAGACTGCGCCGCAGCCACCGCCACCGCCCTCACCCTCCCGCCGGGGCCGCCCCGGAACGCACCACGCGGGCGGCGGGGGACGCGCGCCGGAGCCCCCTCCCGCTCGGCGCTCGGCTCCCGCCTCAGCCCTCTGCGTGCGCACCGCGTGGCTCCGCGCTTCCTGTGCCGGGGTCGCGCCCAAGCCAGGTTCCCGCAAGTGCCTGGGACCTGCGACGCAGTTCACGCCGGTGGCATTCCTCCCTGCGAAACGAATGGCACATTCCAACACCAGTACGGTGCCTCGGGGGTTCTTTATTTCTTCCTAACTCGGCTATATTCTGATACTTTTGAACATTTTAACCAACTTCGTTAGTCTGGGCCGCTCGGCTCTAAGCGGAGTGCAGTTTTGCAGGGAAGGAGCTGGATGCATTAGGACAGTTCTTAGATGCCTGTGAGGGAAGGAGACGTTGGAAAATCAAAATGAGAAAACGCCCTTGGAAAACAGGAATAAACTTCAGGAACTGTGTGCAAGCGAGCCTTTGGTTTGCGGTTGCACATTTCACTGAACACCGGCCTGTTTTCTTGCTAGGGGACGCGGTCAGCTCTTGGTTAAGCTGGGTGTCATATGGCCTGGGGAGGACGGAGGGCATTGACTGGCAAGGCAACCCCGCCCAGGTTCTTAGAAAATGAGTTGTTTGAATTATCTTGATGATTCAGGCGAAACAATCCCCCTTCTCCAAAATTACTCAGCCACTTTGTATACAAGAAAAGTTTAGGGCAAGCTAAGAGTGCCCTGGTAAATATTCAGGAAGGTGAAAGGTTAGAACTATTCTTTTAGGCAGATTCAGGAAATGGTTCTCTTCATGCATTTTTCTTTTCACCCTCGTTGAACAGTCTGAGGTGAGCAATTCAGGTGTGAGATTTTTTTTTTTTTTTTTTTTTTTTTGGTTTGGTTTCATGTCATTTCAGTCGTGAATGTTTTTCTGAATTTGAACGTTTTAAGAAATGCACTGATGAGCAACATTCACATTATTTGCTACGGAGGCTGCACTGAAAAATTGAGTCATAAACATTTAACAAATGTTGGAACACCTGTTGAGTGTGGTGACGTGCTGTTCACCATGGTGGACAGGGTTCCTCCATTCCAAGTTTCCGGGCTGTGTTCCCACTAGGGTCATTGTTTTCTTCTAATGTATAACTGTCTTCCAAGTCCTCTTTTTGGCTGCTCAAACTCCAAAGATGATAAGTCCTGAGTTGTGAGAACAACTTTAATAGTCCCTGTTGTTACCTATCAAATAAACTTTGTTTAATGTTTGATTTAGGAAGTAGATTACTGTTTTCAAATTCCAAAGCTATTATCGAGGTAGATTAGGCAATTTTTGAGTCTTTGGCCTCCGCTGAGTTTTCTTTTTTCTTATTTTTTTCCTTTTGTGTGGTAAGAACAATGAACAGGAGATCTACCCTCTTAACAAATGTTTAAGTGTACAATACAGTGTTGTTAACTATATGCATAGTGTTATACAGCAGGTCTCTAGGACTTTTCATCCTGTGTGACTGAAAATCTGTACCTATTAACATCTACTCCCCATTTGCTCCTTCTTCCAGCCCCTCAAAACCAGCATTGTTTGTTTCTATGAGATTGATTATCTCAGATACCTCAATAATTACAATAATGATTGTAATTACCTCAATAATTACAATCATTTGAAGTATTTGTCTTTTTGTGATTGGCTTATTTCACCTAGCATAATGTCCTTGAAATTTATCCATGTTGTAGCATATGACACGATTTCCTTCTTTTTAAGTCTGGATAAAACTCTATTACATGTATATGCCACATTTTAAATTCATTCATCCATAGATGGACATTTGGGTTGCTTCTGCATCTTGGTTATTGCAAATAATTCTGCGATGAACATGGCTGTGTAAATAGCTCTTTGAAATCCTCTTTTCTTTTTTTAAAAAAAAATTAATGTTTATTTATTTTTGAGAGACAGAGAGAGAACACTAGCACGGGAGGGGCAGAGAAACAGGGAGACACAGAATCCAAAGAAGGCTCCAAGCTTTGAGCTGTCAGCACAGAGCCCAAAGTGGGGCTTGAACCCGCAAACCATGAGATCATGGCCGAAACCATGGGAAGTCAGACACTGAATTGACTGAGTCACCCAGGCACCCCTGGATCATATGGTAGTTTTATTTTAAATTTAAATTTAGTTTAATTGAGGAAACTCAATACCGTTTTACATAGTGGATATACCATTTTGCATTCCCATCAACAATATGCAAGAATTCCAATTATTTTACATACTTACCAACACTTATTGTCTGGTCAGGTGGGGGTTCCTAATAGTGGAGGTGTGAAGTGATAGCTCAGTGTGGTATTTCCCTGATTAGTAGCATTGAGCACTTTTTCATGTACTTGTTGGCCATTTGTATACTTTCCTTGGAGAAATATTTATTTAATTATTTAGCCCATTAAAATTTTTTTAAAATTTTAAATCCAGTATACTTAAATTAGTTTATATTAGTTATATTAGCTTCAGATGTACAATATAGTGATTCAGCAGTTCTATACTCAGTGCTAATAATGATAAGTGTACTCCTAATCCTCTTCACCTACTTCTTCACCCATCTCCCAATTTGTTCTCTATAGTTAAGGATCTGTTTTTTGGTTTGTGTCTTTTTTCCTTTGTTCATTTGTATTGTTTCTTAAATTCCACATATAAAAAATCATACGGTATTTGTCTTTCTCTGACTTATTTCACTTAGTGTAATACTTTCTACCTCCATCCATGTTGTTCCAAATGGCCAGATTTCATTCTCTTTTATGGTTAAGTAATATCCCATTGTATATATGCACTGCATCTTCTTTATCCATTCATCCTTCTTGTGGACACTTGTGTTGCTTCCATAATTTGGCTGTTGTAAATAATGCTGTAATAAACACAGGGGTGCAAATATCTTTTTAAATTAGTGCTTTCATATTCTTTGGGTAAATATCCAGTAGTGGAGTTATTGGCTCATTAGGTAGCTCTATTTTTAATTTTTTGAGCGACCTGCATGCTATTTTCCACAGTGGCTGCACCAGTTTGTATTCCCACCAACAGTGTAAGAGGGTTCCTTTTTCTCCACATCCTTACCAGCACCTATTGTTTCTTATGTTTTTGATTTTAGCCATTCTGACAGGTGTGAGGTGATATCTCATTGTGGTTTTGATTTGCATTTTCCTGATGACCATTAATGTTGAACACCTTTTCATGTTTCTGTTGGCTTCTTTAGCCCATTATCAAAGTGGGTTATTAGTTTTTTGCTGTTGTAAAAATTCCTTATATATTTCGAAAACTAACTCCTTATCAGGTATATGGTTTGCACATTTTTATCCCATTTCATGGTTTGCCTTTTCATTCTGTTGTTTCCTTTGTTGTGCAGAAGGTTTTTAGTATGATATAGTCCTACTTGTCTATTTATGTTTTTGTTGCCTATGCTTTTGTTGTCATAGCTATGAAATCATTGCCTTGGCATTGTCTTCTGGCTATGACTCTGGGAGAATAGCACCTTAGCAAATGCTTTGCTGGTTTTAAGATAGAGCTGGTTTTAACATAGACTCCAATGTCATGGAATTTTTCCCCTATATTTTCTTCTAGGAGTTTTATAGTTTTTGGTCTTATATTGTCTTTAATCCATTTTGAGTTGATTTTTGTGTATAGTGTAAGATAAGATTCCAATTTTTTTTATTCTTTTGTGTACGGATATCTGGTTTTCCCAACACCATTTGTGGAGGAGACCATCCTTTCTCAATGGTGTATTTTTGACATTCTTGCGGAAGATCAGTTAATTGTATATGCACAGATTTATTTTGGGGCTCTCTCTTCTGTTACTTGACCTCTGCTTTGAAGTCCATTTCTGTAGAAGTAACCAAGAATAAAGAATAGATGGAGAGGACTGAACTCAAAGTTGAGTGTAAGCTCTTTCAAGACTCAAGTTTGAAAGATCATATAATGTATGAAATATTTATGAGTGTGCAGAATGAACTTTATGGATAAGCAACTATGCTAATTGTGTTTTCAGTTGTCTTCAGACATCTTCCCACTACCCCACTGCTAAACAATTAAATTTAATGGAGTGCTACAAATGAAATTCTTATAATTATTGTTAACAAATTGTTAAGTTGCTGCTGTTTTAGTTTATGAAAAAAATTGTGGCAACTAATAACAACAGATACATACAGTACTTAATATGTGACAGACCCTCTTCTAAACACTTTATATATTCACTAAAACCTCATAGAATCCCATAAGGTAAATGGTTATATCATCCTCATTATACAGTTGAGGAAACAGAGGAGATGAGAGAATTTTCCTAAGTGGGATGAACACAGAGCTGAGCTTGGCTTCCAGGCCACATGGCCCTGGAGCCTGTGCTCTACACTAGGGGACAGCAAACTTTGTAAAGGGCCAGTTGGTAAATATAATAGGCTTTGTGTGCCATATAGTCTCTGTAGCAACTACTCAATTCTGCCATTGTAGCATGCAAGCATACATAGATAATGCACAAATGAATGGGTGTGGCTGTGTTTCAAAGCAATTTTATTTACAGACACTGAAATTTGAATTTCATATAATTTTCACATATCATGAAACATTATTCTTCATTTTATTTTTTTCAACTATTAAAATATGTACATATCATTCTTAGCTCCCGTTATACAAAAACAAGCAGTGGGCCAGATTTGGCCCTTGAGTAGTAGTTTGCCAACCACTGCTGAAAACCCCTCTAGGATTCTGGCTATGACCCCAGGAGAAGAGCACCTTAGCAAATGCTTTGCTGGTTTTAGGATAGGGCTGTGGGTAGCAGTGCCTGAGTCACACTTAGAAATGATGACCTCCTTGGGTTAGGATCTGATGTATAAAATGACTTCTTCAAAGTCTTTCCTGTAGTCCAGTGAGATGACCTTTTGGGACACTGTGAATCCCTGACTTATCAATTGCATCCTGTGTAGTAGTAGCTAGATGACATGTTCAGTGACAAAGCTGGATGTAAAGCTGGATGTAAAGCTGGATGTAAAGCCAGCTTTGAATGTTTATCCATGTATCATGGATTACTTTATTAATAGGCTGAGTATTGTCGAACCCCCCAAAATCAAGAACATGTACTCAATAGGAATTCTACAAAAACAGAAGTAATACAGGCAATTTATTTTTATGGTTTTGACATTCATTCCAAAGGAAGGGGTGAAGATGAAGGGAGAAATAAACAACTTCCAAGTTCTTGGTATGTGCCAAGTGCCAAGATACTTCATTATGGTACTGCACTTAAAGAACATCACCTGAAAAAGGAGATGTAATTACCCACATTTCATAAATGAGGAAATTGAGGCATAAGTAACTTTCCCAAGGCTATTACCATGTCTTTGACCTCTGATCTACCTAACTCTAAAGCATGGGCATTTTAAAAAAACATGAAAAACTACAAAGATATTAAACCAAACTCACATTTTCCCCCCTCATTGTACTGCTTCCTGAGGAAATGGGGCAGTGGAGGGGCTGCAGAAAACGAATGTTTAGAGGTAGAAAAACTGTCCAAAGTCATACGAGTCACCCTTGGGCAAGACCACACAAATCATCAAGGAGCTATGCCTACTTACTTCCTCCATTTCTAAATATAACCTAGAGAAAGAGAGTCCACTCCTTGTGTCTACTGTGATTTTGAACCCAATAAAAACCTCAGTGGAATCAGAATCCATTCTTACCCTTATACGTTCAGATCACAGAGTCCTAGATACGGGTGTTGCAATCCTCAAGCCATTTAAAGAAACTCAGCAAAAGAACACCCAAGCTATATAGTTGGAAGAGGGATTCGTAACTTCTATGGACAGTGTGGGGACTAAAATACTGTGTTATTTGTTTTAATTTGCTAAGATCTAGAAAAAGACTACAGAAATTAAGCAGCCATACCACAATGGTTGAGGGGTGTGGCAGCAATATGGGTTAGGGTGAGAGCTATGTGAGGTTTATAGATAGGCTATGGATCATAGTCATTTTGACATCAATGCAATCACAGATAACCTTTGCCATCTTCTCCAGCCATGTTGTTTTATGAAAAAGATGAAAGAGCTGAGAGAGGATGGGAGTAGGTAAATGACTGGCCCAAGATCTTGAAGGGCTGTCCTAGCCTGATATAAATATTTCACTTTTTCCAATTTAAGTTATAGCATTAGCTGAACATGTCTCTCAGAGAGAATCTCGTTCTTTTGTGCTTTACCGTCCCCAATCCACCTTTATTCTATTTTCAAGACTAAAGGCTGTGTGAACACTCTCTTTGTTCCTGGAAAAAATTTAATATAAAGTACTGCATAGATTCCAGTTGTGTAATGAATGAGTCACAGGGATGAAAGGGACAGTTTAGCGAATAGAGTCAGTGGTATTGTAATAGTGTTGTATGTGACAGATGGAGGCTACACTATGGTGAGCATAGCATAATGTATAGAGTTGTACCCACACTATGTTGTATGCCTGAAATGAATGTAACATTGCGTGTCAACTATAATTTGATAAAAAGGAAATAAAGAATTGCATAGAGCATGCAGGTGGAACTTCTCTGCTCAAGTAAAGGGTGAAGGAGACCTTCCAGCTCAGTAACTGAAGTTGCTTCACTATTTCCTGCATTTGAATTAACCCCAGGTCTAATGTATCAGGAAGAAATGAGCAACGACATTTACCAGATTAAGGTCTCCACTTTTTTTTTTAACTCTGATCTTGGTGTGTTACGTCATGATTTAAAGAACTTTGCTTTAGAGAGAGCTCAGATCTCAAAAAATATAGGGATGATTGATAACAACATGGGGAACCCATAAATACTATCTCCATTTTCTTAAGATTGTTGGGGAAAGATATGAAGATTAGGATCTTCACTTGGGAATCACAGACACCCTTCTCTAACTGCCCAGAATAAGAGCTCAATTAATCAAGTAACTGTAAATATTTTTAAGTGAGAGTAAAACTTCCATCATTGATGTTTTAGTGCTTGCTTGAAAAGTGTTTAGTGGATTCCTGGCACATTTTAGGTGATAATGAATTGTTAACCACAGTTGTCCTATAAATAGTCTTTTTGTTGATTTTTTTTCATGCATAAGTTTTCTAGTTTGATGTAGTCCAACTTATTTTTTATTGTGTTGCTTGTATTTTAGGTGTCATACCCAGAAAATTCATTACCAAGACCCATGACAAGGAGCTTTATTCCTGTTTTCTTCTAGGAGTTTCATGATCTGAGGTCTTTACACGTAAGTCTTTAATCTATTTTGAGTTAATTTTTGTGAGTGGTGTAAGATATGGGTCCTGTTTCATTCTTTTACATGTGAATATCGAATTATCCCTGCACCATTTATTGAAGAGACTGTCTTTTCTCTATTGAGTATTCTTAGCTCCCTTGTCAAATACTAGTTGATTTGTATATGCTTGGGTTTTCTGTTCCATTGGTCTGTTTGTCTGTTTTATACCAGCACCATACTGTTGTTATGATTAAAGCTTCATAGTATAACTTGAAATCAGTAAGTGTGATGCCTTCTCTTTTTCCTTCTTTCTCAGGATTTCTTTGGCTATTCAGGCTATTTGGCTTTTGTAGTTCTAAATTAATTTTAGCAATGTTTTTTCTACTTCTGTAAAAAAATGCTATTGGAATCTTGATAGGGATTGCATTGAATCTACAGAGGAATTTTGATAATATTGACATTTTAACAGCATTAATTCTTCCAATCCACGATTATAGGATTCTTTCCCATTTATTTGTGTCTCCTTCAATTCTTTCATCAGTGTTTTGTTTTCTGAGTAGACATCTTTCATCTTTGTAGTTAAGGTTAAAGTTACTTCTAAGTGGTTTTTTTTTGATGCTATTGCAAATGGTATAGATTTATTTTTCTTGGAAAATACGTTAGTAATGTACAGAAATGCTACTCATTTTTGTATATTAATATTAATTTTGTATGATGTAACTTCACTGAATTCATTGCTTAGATCTAATAGTTTTTTGGTTGAGTCTTTAGGATTTTATATATATAAAATCATATCATCTGCGAATAGAGACAATTTTACTTCTTCCTTTCCAATTCTAATATGTTGTTATTTCTTTTTCTTGAATGATTGCTCTAGCTAGGACTTTTAGTACTATGCTAATTCAATAGGAGTGGTGAGAATGGATACCCCTGTCTTTTGCCTGTATGCCTTTTTTAAATCACAATTTAAAAAAAATGAGCATGTGACCTACTTCTGGCAGTAAGATTAAAAGGGAAGTCATATGGGGGGAATCTAGGAAATGTTTGTTTGCTTTTAAGAAAGTGATATAAGTAGAAATGGTTGTCTGGAATTGTTATATCTGTTTTATTGTTATTCTGAATATAAATCTACCAACAGGCTCTCAGGACACGTAAAGAGACCACTGAATTACTGCATCTGTAAAGTTTCCATACTTCGTCATGATCTCATGGTTTGTGAGACTGAGCCCCCTGTCGGACTCTGCACTTACAGCACAGAGCCTGCTTGGGATTCTCTCTCTCCCTGTCCCTCCCTCACTTGCGTGCACTCTCTCTCCCTCTCTCAAAAAAAAAAAAAAAAATAAAGTTGCCATACTTCTGAGTATTTAATTTTACAGTGCAGAAACATCTTCCCTAAAAAACAGAATATTTCTCGGGGCACCTGGGTGGCTCAGTCGGTTAAGTGTCCGATGTCAGCCCGGGTCACGATCTTGCGGTCCGTGAGTTCGAGCCCCGCGTCGGGCTCTGGGCTGATGAGCGTGGAGCCCGCTTCCGATTCTGTCTCCCTCTCTCTGCCCCTCCCCTGTTCATGCTCTGTCTCTCTCTGTCTCAAAAATAAATAAATGTTAAAAAAAAAATAAAAAAAAACAGAATATTTCTAAAGCATAATTTTATTTTTGAATTTTTGGCAAGTTATCTTAACTATATATCTATTAAAAACCCATATTAGTCCTAGGAATTAGTCTATTAATTAGAATTATTTTTGAAATATAGAGAAGATTTTCTTTATAAAATCAGGGTTATTTAGGTATCATTTAGGAACAGAATTATTCCACTTTTTAATTATATAGTTTTTATTCTAAAAGATGTATAGCGCTTTATGGCTTAGTTTTTATGCCCATTTACTATGTTAAAAAATATTATGAGGACACTGTCCCAAAGAAAATTTTTCTGAAAGTGGAGTAAACTCTATCTTTTTATATTTGTAGCTCCAAATTAACTTTAAAGGAGCTGTGAAGCAATCTGTAGAGATACAGATAGGAGTCCAACTAAGGTCAGTATCTTGAGTGCCCCAAAATGCTCCTTACACAGCCATATTATTTTGCCTGTCATTTTGATTTACAATAATGTAGGATTTTCCTGGTTTTTGAGCTGAAAGTTCTTAGTTCTGAGAAACTCTCCAGTCCTGGGCAAACCACATTAGTTGGTCACTCTAGCAAGGTTTCTCAGCCTTGGAACTATTGGCATGGTGGGGCACATAATTTGTTGTTTTGGGGGACTGTCCTGTGAATTGTAGGATGTTTGCAGCACCCATAGCCTCTACCCACTAGATACCAGTTAAGACTTCCCACCATTGGTTGTCGCAATCAAAAAATGTCTCAAGACATTGCCAAACGTACCTATGGGGCAAAATCACCCAGGATAAGAACCACTGACCTAGGTGCAAATGCCCTTACAACTTACAAACTGGAAACTCAAAATCTTATTCTTTGTTGCTATGGTAAAGCAAAAACAAGCTGATTCTGCTATTTTTACACAGGATTCTGAGGAATTGCTTCTAGATTCTCTTTTGGGAGATTCTCCCTCCACCCTCCCAACCACACTTTAATTTAAAAAAAATATTTATTTATTTATTTATTTATTATAATTTTTTAACATTTATTTATTTTTGAGAGACAGAGCATGAGCAGAGGAGGGGCAGAAAGAGAGGAAGACACACAGAGAGAGGGAGACACAGAACCCAAAGCAGGCTCCCGGCTCTAAGCTGTCAACACAGAGGCCAACAGGGAGCTGGAACCCATGAGCGGTGAGATCATGATTTGAGCCGAAGTCAGATGCTTAATCAACTGAGCCACCCAGGCACCTCACAAACACACACTTTTTAAACATTGCAAATGACTTGAACAAGTATTCTAGGTGCTGCCAGTGTGGACTGTGTCCAGCAGTCCACAGGCTGCTTTTGTTGCTTCTTTGTGAAAATTTCAACTCTACAACTTGACATTTTTTACCCATTGGAAATTTTATTTTTACAAGTTGTAAGAACTCATGTATATCTCTGTATGTATGTCTATTTATATATCCATATCTACATATGTAAACATGACTGTCCACTGTATCACTTTTCACTTTAATCTTTCCTGATCGTAATTGCCCATCCTGCCCCTGTTTTGCTTAATTTATGTTTTTCTGCTTTTTGCCCCTCTCTTCATTTCCAGCCTCGCTTTACCCCTTTCCCATTCTGTTTTCTTGGAAACAGACTGCAGCCAGGTTTAGTTTCCGTTGAATCTGGCAGAGTGTCAGACAGTGATAGTATTTGTAGGAGTTTTATGTCTTGACTAATATTCTTGGTATTCCTTCCATAGTTCTTTATTATTTATTTTTACTTGGGTCTTTACTGTTTTTTCCCCCTGATTAATTTGTAAATGCCACTCTACTTTTCAATTTTTAGCACTTATGATTAGACATCAATTTCTTTATTTTTTGAAACATGATAACCAATATTTCCCCCACCAGAATACTCACCTTCCTCACTCTTTTCCCCAGTAAGGTGAGATCTTTAGAATAATTTATCATCCTTGCTCTGCACCCAGCCTCCTCTGGACCCATTTGTAATGCTTGTATTTCTTTCCTATCGCAACCACCTGCTACTAGGAATTGCTGAGTACCTTTACTGCTTTCCATTCGTGACTGTGGTTAGAATATCTCTGGCACTGTGTCTCTTCTTTTTCAGTGCTCTTTGTTTTTATTTATTTTCCATATCCTCAGTTTCTCATTATTAATTTATATCGAACTATTTAAAGACAGTTAACTTGGAAGATTCATTGCACATCACTCTTTTCCTTTCTTCTCCACATGCTCTTAGCTTGAGTACTCTTGTTCACATTCATTTGTTGTTGGAAATCTTTCCTCAAATCAGATGTATTTTCTAAATTTTTGCATATCCGCAAATCTATGGCCATCATGGGGTAGTTGGAATACAGTTCTTATTTCTCACTGGTCGGTGGATGCCATTCTATCTCCATTTTAAAATTTAAAATTTTTTTTAAAAATTTTAGTTTTTAAATTCCAGTGTATGTAACATACATTGTTATATGAGTTTCAGGTATACAATATAGTGATTCAATAGTTCGTACATTACTCAGCACTCATCATGATAAGTGTACTCTTAATCCCCATCACCTATCACCTATTTTACTCATCCCCCACCTCTCTCCCCTCTGGTAACCATCAATTTGTTCTCTATAGTTAAGAATCTGTTTTTTGGTTTGTCTCTCTTGTTTTTTTCTGGGTTCATTTGTTTTGTTTCTTAAATTTCACATATGAGTGAAATTATATGGTGTTTGTCTTTCTCTGTGTGACTTACTTCATTTAGCATTATACTCTCTAGCTCCAACCATGTCATTTGTCATTGCGAATGGCAATATGTCATACTTTTTTATGCCTGCCACTACACACACACACACACAATGTCAAGTTGTAGAGTTGACACACACACACATCACATCTTTATCCATTCATCAATCAGTGGACACTTGGGCTGCTTCCATATCTTGGCTATTGTAAGTAATGCTGCAGTAATTATAGGGGTACAAATATCTTTCTGAATTAGTATATTTGTATTTGGGTAAATACCCAGTAGTAGAATTACTGGATCATGTAGTAGTTCTATTTTTAACTTTTGGAAGAACCTCCATACTGTTTTCCACAGTGGCTGCACCAGTTTGCATTCCCACCAACAGTGCGTGAGGGTTCCTTTTTCTCCATATCCTCGCCAACACCTGTTATTTCTTGTGTTTTTTATTTTAGCCATTCTGTTTTTAATTTTTTTTAATATTTACTTATTTTTGAGAGACAGAGAGAGACAAAGAATGAGCAGGGAAGGGGCACAGAGAGAGGGAGACACAGAATCTGAAGCAGGATCCAGACTGAGCTGTCAGCACAGAGCCCAACACGGGGCTCGAACTTACAAACTGCAAGTTCATGACTTAAGCCAAAGTTGAACGCTTAACCGACAGCCACCCAGGCACCCCTTATTTTAGCTATTCTGACAGGTGTGTGGTGATATATCCTTGTAGTTTTGATTTGCATTTCCCTGATATAAGTGATCATGAGCATCTTTTCATGTGTCTTTTGGCCATCTGTATGTATTCTACAGAGAAATGTCAGGTCATGTCTTCTCATTTTTTAATTGGATTATTTATTTTGGGGGTGTTGAGTTTTTTATGTTCTTTATATATTTTGGATACTAACCTTTTATCTGATATGTCATTTGAAAATATCTTCTCCCATTCTGTAGGTTGACTTTTAGCTTTGTTGATTGTTTCCTTGGCTGTGCAGAAGCTTTTTATCATGCTCCTAATCTTAGGGGAAAAGCTCTCCATTTTTCACCATTGAGTATGGTATTTGCCATGGGTTTTTCATATATAGCCTTTCTTCTGTTTCCTTGAAACCTACTTCGATGAGGGTTTTTATCATGAATGGATGTGGTCCTTTGTCAAATGCTTTTACTGCATCTTTTGAAATGACCATATGGTTCTTATCCCTTCTTTTATTAATGTAGTATATCACATTGATTTGCAAATATTGAACTAGCCTTGCATCCTGGGAATAGATCCCTCTTAATCGTGGTGAATGATTTCTTTAATGTATTGTTGGATTTGGTTAAGCTAATATTTTGCTGAGGAGTTTTGCATCTATGTTCATCAGAGATTTTGGCATCAGAGAATTCTTTTGTTTTTGTAGTGTCTTTATGTGGTTTTGGTATCAGAGTAATGCTGGCCTCATAAAATGAATTTGGAAGTTTCCTTCCTCATATTTTTTGGAGTAGTTTGAGGAGAATACCTATTAGTAGTTTGAGAAGTTAATACCTATTAACTTTAAATGTTTGGTAGAATTTATCCGTGAAGGCAAGGACTTTTGTTTGCTGGGAGTTTTTTTTATTACTGATTTAATTTCATTACTGGTAATCGGTCTGTTCACATTTTCTATTTCTTCCTGATTCAGAGGGTTGTATGTTTCTAAGAATTTATCCATTTCTTCTAAGTTGTCCAATTTGTTGGCATATAATTTTTCATAATATTCTCTTACAATCCTTTGTATTTCTGTGGTGTTGGTTGTTATTTTTCCTCTTTCATTTCTGATTTCATTTATCTGAGTCCATTCTCTTCCTTTCCCTCTCAATGAATTTGGCTAACAGTTGATCAATTTTGTTGATCTTTTCAAAGAATCAGCACCTGGTTTCATTATCTCGTCTATTGTTTTTTTAGTTTCTATTTCATTTATTTCTGCTCTAAAGTTTTTATTTCCTTCCTTTTACTGGTTTGGGGTTTTGTTTGTTCTTTTTTCTAGTTCCTTTGGGTGTCAGGTTTGTTGTTTATTTGAGTTTTCTTGCTTCTTCAGGTAGGCCCATATTGTTATGAACTTCCCTCTTACGACAGCTTTTGTTCCATCCTAAAGATTTTGGACTATTGTGTTTTCATTTTCGTTTGTCTCTATGTATTTTTGCTTCCCTCTTTGATTTATTGGTTTACCCATTCATTGTTTAGTAGCATGTTATTTAACCTGCATGCATTTGCAGCCTTTCCAGAATTTTTTTCTTGTGTTTGACTTCTAGTTTCATAGCATTGTGGTCAGAAAAGATTATGGGTATGACTTCAGTCTTTTTGAATTTGCTGAGACTTGTTTTGTGGCCCAGTATGTGATCTAATCTGGAGAATGTCCCATGTGCACTTGAAAAGAATGTGTATTCCACTGTTTTAGGATGGAATGTTCTGAATATATCTGTTAGATCCATCTGGTCTCATGTGTCATTCTAAGCCACTGTTTCCTTATTGATTTTCTGTTTGGATGGTCTGTCTACTGAGTAGGTGGGGTATTAAAGTCCTCTACTATTATTGTATTACTATTGACTGCTTCCTTAATGTTTACTACTAGCTGCTTAATGTATTTGGGTGCTTTCATGTTTGGTGCATAGATATTTATAATTGTTATATCTTGTTGGATTTTCCCCTTTATGATTATATAGTGTCCTTCTTTGTTTTAGAGTCTGTTTTGTCCCATGTAAGTGTTGCTACCCCAGCTTTCTTTTCATTTCCATTTGCCTGATAAATGCTTTTCCTCCCCTTTACTTTCAATCTTCATGCACCTTTAGGTTTGAAATGAGACACTTATAGGCAGCATTTGGATGGGTCTTGGCTTTTTATCCATTCTGACATCCTGTGTCTTTTGATTTGAGCATTTAATTCATTTATAATGAAGGTAATTATTGAAAGGTATGTACTTACTGCCATTCTGTTACTTGTTATATGGTTGGTTTGTAGTTCTGTGTTGCTTTCTTCTCTTGCTCTCTTCTCATGGTTTGCTGGCTTTCTTTAGTCATATACTTTGATTCATTTCTCTTTATTTTTTTGCATATCTATTACTGGCTTTTGATTTGTCATTATCATTAGGTTTATATATAATGTCTTATGCATATAGCAGTCTATATTAAGTTGAAGGTTGCTTAAGTTTGAACCCATTCTAAAAGCACTAAATTTTTACTCTTCTTCTCCATACGTTTTAGTATATGGTGTCATACTTACATCCTTTTATTTTTTGAATCTCTTGACTGATTTTTATAGATATGTTTATTTTTAATGCTTATGTGCTTCCTACTTTTCTTACTCCTGCTTATGGTCTTTCCTTTCCACTCAAAGAATCCCCTTTAATGTTTCTTGTAAGGCTGGTTTAGTGGCAGTGAATTTGTTCAACTTTTGTTTGTCTAACAAATTCTTTATCTCTCCTTCTATTCTGAATGATAGCCATGCTGGATAGAGTATTCTTGGCTGTATATTTTTACCTTTCAATACTTTGAGTTATCATGCCATTCCCTTCTGACCTGCAAAATTTCTGCTGAAATATCAGCTGATAGCCTCATGGAGTTTCCCTTGTATATAACTGTTTTCTTTTCTCTTTCTGCTTTTAAAAACTCTCTATCACTCCTTGTTGCCATTTTAATTACTATATGTCTTGGTGTGGACCTTCTTGTGCCTCTTAGATCTGGATTTCTGTTTCCTTTCCCCGATTCAGGAAATTTTCAGCTATTATATCTTCAAATACATTTTCTGTCACTTTTTCTCTTTCATCTCTTTCTGGAACTCCTAGAATACAAATGTTATTATGCCTGGTGGTATCACTGAGTTCCCTTAGTTTACTCTCATTTTTTTCTTTTTCTTTTTTCTTTCTTCTCTTCAGCTTGATTTTTTTCCATTATTTTGTCTTCGAGTTCAGTCATCTGGTCTTCTTCTTCCTCTAGTCTACTATTTATTCCCTCCAGTGTATTTTTTATTTCAGTTATTGAGTTCTTCCTCTCTGATTGGTTCCTTTTTTATGTTTTCCGTTTCTTTGTTGAGAGTCTCGCTGAGATCCTTCACTCACTTCTCAAGTCCAGTGAGTATCTTCAGGACCATTACTTTAAATTCTTTATCTGACATACTACTTATCTGTGTTTCATTTAGCTCTTGTGCTGTGATTTTGTCCTCTTCTTTCATTTGGGACACATTCCTGTGTTTCCTCATTTTGTCTAACTCTTTGTGTCTGTTTCTATGGGTTAGAAAAGTCAGCTCCATCTCCTGCTTTTGAAAGTAGTGGCCTTATGAAGAAGAGGTCCTTTTGTGCCATATCCCCTGTTCACTAGTACATGGTGCTTCTCCTGTGTGTGTTGTGTCTGCCCTGCTTTTGTGGCTGAGCTGCATCTTCCTTCAGTCCAGTTGTCTTCCATGCCCCTCTTTACCTGTTGTGCAAAGGTTTTGGTCCTCATTTTACTAATGGGCCAGACTGGGGCCATGTTGGGCTTGAGTTGGATCAGACTAGGCATTTGTCAGAGCTGCAGTAGCACTGAACTGCTGAGTGCTCTCCTTGTGTTGTCCCCTGAGAAGCTTTCCTTGGTGAGTGGGGCCTATCTTCCCCCAGATATCTGCCCCCAGCCCACTGCCTGGGCTACAGTCATACTGTTGGTGTGGTTATCTTTCCCTTTTCCCGGGGCAGGAGTCACTTTGGAGTGGTGCTGGCACCTGTTGGGGCTGCTTGCGTACTGTCATGCTTGAGGTGCCCACTTTAGATGGAATTCTGCAGAGGGTGGGTTGGAGGGGGCAGGCCTGCAAGAGAGTAAGGGAACAGAGCTTGGGGTGTTAGCAAGGTTTGCACAGGTCTGCTGTGGGAAGGGACCTGGAGCCTCTTTGGCAAACTCCTGTTGAGGACAGGTTGGATTAGGTCATCTGCAGAAGAGTGTGGAGCTGAGGCACATTGTTAGCAAGCTAGGTGCAGAGTGCTGCACTATTTCCTGCAGGTGTCCCTGTGTCTACACAAGGGGGTAGAGGAGGCAGATGGTACCCACCAGCTCTTTTTTTTTTTTTTTCTTGGAGAAGCTTCCTAAAGATTCTGCCCCATTAGCACATGCTCTGAGATTAGTAAACAAATCTCCCTCCTGTGTACCCCAGGTATTTTTCAAACTGCTCCTTCTATACTGTATGTCAGAGGGGCTATTTCTTGTGCTGTCTTTTTAAGGCAGAGGGCCCAGTTTCCTGTCTTCCTCCTGGTTTTCCCAGAACCAACATCTTCAGATGTTAGGCCCCATTGGTTGTAAGAACTTGCAGAGTTAAGCCCCTCTGGCTTTCAAAGCCAAACGTTATGAGGATTCATCTTCCATGTGCCATCCCTCCCTCCCATGGATAGAACTTGGTTCCGACTGTATCCCTGCCCTTTATACCCACTGTGATGTGGCCTCTTCTGTACATTTATCTGTGGAGAGTCTGTTCTGCCCATCTTTGGGTCATTTTCTGGGTTATTTACACTGATGTGGGTGTTATTTAGGTGTATTCGTGGGACAAGGTGAGCGTAGGGTCCTCTTACTCCATCATCTTAACAACATAATAATCCTCCAAAAAGTAGAATGAAGGAATTTGAGAAATAAATATTAAAGAAAGATAAAACAAACCAAAAAATCAATTTGAGTTCATTAATAAAATTAGAAGCTAGTTCTTTATGTAATGTAATAATGTAGAAAAATCTTTTGTAGGATTTCTCAAGGAGAAGAGAGGAACAGGAGAAAAAAAAGGACACAGGAAATTTAAAAATATGGTTTAACACAATATAGTCTGTGGTATTTTGCATAATTGTTCGCACTATATCCTTCCTTATGTTCACACTATATCCTTCCCTATATCGCTGCTCTTTGTCACTTAAATTTGCAGTTCTTTTGGAAAAGATAGAGTATATCCACCTCCATTCCTGAGACAGGGCTGGTAGAAAATCTGAATAGAGGAACTGTCACAAAAGAAAAATGGATATTGCAAAGTTTTGCCACTAGCAAATGTCATGTGATACCAAATCGTAAAATAACAGATTATTCTTATTTTATACAAACTATTTCAGAACATGGAAAAAGATGAGACACCATCTAATTCATTTTTAAAAAGGTAATCTGACATTGGTTTCAATACTAGAACAGAAAAAGAAATCGTTGACCAAGCTTAATTGAACATCCATGCAGAAATCCTAAATTAAATAGGAGCCGAAGTTATATTTGGGAACCAAAACTATACGTTAAAGCACCATATGGTTAGGAGCCAAAAGTTAACAACAGTGTTTTTTTTTTTTAACAGTAAATACTGTAGCAGTGCTAAGACAGGGAAAATCAAAGTATTCTTTTGTTCACAGCTTATTTTTCCCATCATTGTACCCCAAACCTAGCTGAACACTTTTTTTGTGAAGTCACCTCAAGACTAGTTAGGGGCACTTGAGTGGCTCAGTCGGTTGAGTGTCAGACTTCTGCTCAGGTCATGATTTCACAGGTTCATGGATTTGGGCCCCCACACTGGGCTTACTGCTGTCAGCACAGAGCCCACTTCAGATCCTCTGTCCACCCTCCCTCTGCCCCTCCCCTTCTCATGCTCTCTCAAAAATAAACATTAAAAAATAAAGATTAGTTAAATCTCTTTGTAATTTAGCTTATCAGGTATATATGAATCCTCAAAACAAAGTATAAAACTTTAAAGGCTGTCACTGGGAATCATTTGCCTTTATATCTCTTAGAGTATCTTGCAAAAAATAGACTCTGAGTAATTATGTGAGGATTGTTTGTCAGATGTATGGAATGGGCTACTTTAAATTTCTTCCATACAAAATTCTAAACTAAGTAGACTCTTGTGAACATGATGCATGTTATCTCAACTAACGGAATCTGTAGAATACTTTACAATGTATCAGTATTTTATGTACAGTTTCCTATTTAATATTGTAAAATTTGTGAGTCCTGTTGGAATCCCCATTTTACAGATGATTATACTGAGGCTAATTAAATTAGACAACTTTCCTTAGTCTTACTAATAAATGGCAAGGCTAGCCTTGAGGTTAGGTCTTCTCAAACCAAGTATCTTGTTTTCTAATATGTTATATGGCCTACTAAACTTCTTTGCATACTATATTAATTTTAAAACATGAAAGTGGTTTGGGGCGCCTGGGTGGCTCAGTCGGTTGAGTGTCCGACTTCAGCTCAGGTCATGATCTCGCGGTCCGTGAGTTCGAGCCCCGCGTCGGGCTCTGTGCTGACTGCTCAGAGTCTGGAGCCTGTTTCAGATTCTGTGTCTCCCTCTCTCTCTGCCCCTCCCCCGTTCATGCTCTGTCTCTCTCTGTCTCAAAAATAAATAAACGTTAAAAAAATTTTTTTTTAAAAATAAAAAAAACCCATGAAAGTGGTTAAATTCTGTTGAAGTGGTAACTGACATACACAACATAATAACAGAAGGTTTTAAAAACCAGCAAGTTTTTTAATAAAGGGAAAATGTAGAAATTTAGAAAAATTAATGGGTGTACTACAATTATATCAGGGCTAATGTCTTTGTCTTACACAAAAACATAGTTTAGTAGGATAGATTGCTAAAAGTTGTGTTTTTCTTTTTGACAAGTTGAAAATTTTAATGAAAAGGGTAGAAATGTACAGAACACAACTATAAAAATATATAATAAATAGGAAAACACTAGTTATGAAAAAAGGGTGAGGATCATTGATTTATTTGAAGAAGAAATTAGGTCTTTAAACTTGAGAAATTAAAAATGGCAGCAAACTGAAGTGGAACAAGCTGGTCTTATTTATTTGTTTATTTTAAACTATATTCAAGTTAATTGGCATATAGTGCAATAATGATTTCAGGAGTAGATTCTAGTGATTCATCCCCTACATAAAACACCCAGTGCTCATCCCAACAAGTGTCTTCCTTAATGCCCCTAACCCATTTAGACCATCACCCCACCCAAAACCCCTCCAGCAACCCTCAGTTTGTTCTCTGTATTTAAGAGTCTCTTATGTTTTGTACCCCTCCCTGTTTTTTTTATTATTTTTGCTTCCCTTCCCTTATGGTCATCTGTTTTGTATCCTAAATTCCATATATGAGTGAAGTCATATGATATTTGTTTTTCTCTGACTAATTTCGCTTAGCATAACACACTCCAGTTCCATTCACGTTATTGCAAATGGCAGGATTTCATTCTTTCTGCTTGCTGAGTAATATTCCATTGTGTATATACATACCACATCTTCTTTATCCGTTCATCCATCAGTGGACATTTGGGCTCTTTCCATACTTTGGGTATTGTCGATAGCACTACTTTAAACATGGGGGTGCATGTGCCCCTTTGAAACAGCACAGCTGTATCCTTTGGATAAATACCTACTAGTGAAATTGCTGGGTCATAGGGTAGGTCTATTTTTAATTTTGGGGGGAGTCTCCATACTGTTTTCCAGAGTGGCTGTACCAGTTTGCATTCCCACCAGCAGTACAAAAGAGATCCTCTTACTCCACATCTTTGTCAACATCTGTTGTTGCCTGAGTTGTTAATTTTAGCCATTCTTTCAGGTGTGAGGTGGCATCTCATTGTGGTTTTGACTTGTATTTCCCTGAAGATGAGTGATGCTGAGCATTTTTTCATGTGTCTATTAACCATCTCGATGGCTTTTTTTGTAAAAGTGTCTATTCATGTGAACAAGCTGGTGTTTTTAAGGAGCAATCTAGTGTTGTGCAACACAAGGAATGGAAACATGATTTAACCAATTGTACTTTCTGTTGTCCTGTGTTTATTTGATCTTAATTTTTCTAGTCTAGCTAAAACATGTTGTTGTTGTTGTTTTTAAGTTCCAAAATACCTAGCAGCTTTGTAGTTACAATGCTACTTTTCACTGATGGGTCAGTGCTATACTGCCAGTATCCACAAGATGTCACTGTAACATTATATTTATTTTGGAACCGGCCTTGCATTTTCACTCTTCCTAATTTTCCCATTTGTTAGTAAGCTGAACTTCCAGAGGGAGTCCCCGTGGAGGCTGCTGGTTGCTCTGAAGGAGACTGCCAAAGCTGGTATTGGAAGTTCTGGAAAAAGGTGAGGGCTGGACCAACAAAGTTGCTGATGGGCAATGCTGGCCAGAATTGAAAAATTGGAAGGAATGTTTTTCTCTTCTCCCCTGACTTTTCACATTCCTTTTGTGTCCCAAGTATCAGCACAATAGGAAGTCAGCAGGCAAGAAAGTCTGGGAAGTATCATTTGTAGAGTTGCAGCACAGAACAGAGTAGAAAAAAGTGGACTTGGAGCTGGGAGATAGTAAATAAATAAACAGCATGAATAAATCTAACAACAAGACTGTATAAGTAGAAGGGGATAGGGGTTGGAGTTAAAACATTTTTGGTACTTGTATTATGCAGAAAGGGATAAAAACATTGATTATCGGGGCACCTGGGTGCTGCAGTCGGTTAAGCGTCCGACTTCAGCCAGGTCACGATCTCGCGGTCTGTGAGTTCGAGCCCCGCGCCAGGCTCTGGGCTGATGGCTCGGAGCCTGGAGCCTGTTTCCGATTCTGTGTCTCCCTCTCTCTCTGCCCCTCCCCCGTTCATGCTCTGTCTTTCTCTGTCCCAAAAATAAATAAAAAACGTTGAAAAAAAATTTAAAAACAAAAACAAAAACATTGATTATCTTTAAACTGTTAAAAAAGTTAAATATGCATGTTGTAATCTCTAAGGTACTTACTGTAAGACTACAATAGACTATAACTTTCAAAGCAGGAAAAGGAAAATATGGAATGAAGGGAAATAGTCCATCACTCCAGGAGAAGGCAAGAAAGGGGAAAAAGAATTATAAAATAACATAAACAAAAAGAACAAAATAACACATTTGAAATAAATCCAAATATATTAGTAATAACAGTCAATTTAAATGGACTGATATATGTGTATAATATGTATAATATGTAATATATAAAATTTCAGTACAATAATAATTGCAAGTGTGTATGCCCCATGCATAGTTTCAAGTTCTATAAAGTAAAAGCCAATAGAATTACAAAAGAAACAAGACAAATTCACAATCATATTTGAAAATTTTAACACACTTCTCTCAGTATTTGATGGATCAAGTGGACAAAAACATGATTAAGGAAATAGAAGATTTAAAAAAACCAAATAAAAAGAAAAACAAAATCAACAAACTTAATTTAATGGACATATACAGAACATTGCTGTCAACCACAGGAGATTGTACATTCTTTTTAAGCACACAATGAACTTTAATAAAAGTGGAAAATATGTGAGTCCATAAGGCAAATTTCAACATATTTCTAAGAACTGGTATGGAGACCACATTCTCTGACCAATGTAATTGAATTAGATGTCAGTAACAAAATAGATAACGTATGTTTAGAAGTTAAAAGCATTTAAACCAACTTGTTGGTCAAAGAAGCAATTATAGGAGAAACTAGAAAATACTTAACTATGTAAAATAAAAACATTACATCTGAAAACCTGTAGAATTCAGCTAAGACATTAAAAAAGTTGAATCAGTAGTCAAAAATTATCCCTCTTATAAACACTCAGTGGGTTTCATTAGCAAGTTCTACAAGCACATCAGGAGCAGCAAATTCCAATCTTACATCTACTTATAGATATAAAAAGAAAACATTCTCTACCTCATTTGATGAGACTGATATAATTTTGGAATCAAAACTGGATAAAGATAATATGAGAAAGGAACATTAGACCAATTTCATGCATGCCCTCAGTACTAGTAAAATATTAGTAAATATTTTATTATTTTATTTTATTAGCAAATCAAATCTAGCAAGGTATAGCAGAAATAATACAATTTGACCAAGTTGGAGTATTCCAGGAATGCAATATTATTAATGTAAGTCACCATAGTGGTATAGAAGATTATAAGAGAACAATGATACAGTCACTATAATTTAATTAATTTATGTTGCAGGCTCTAACACTAGATATAGATAGTAACTTCCTTAACCTATAAGGATATCTAAAGAAAGTGAAATACAACAGATAAAAAAATACTTATTGTATATACTTTAGAAAACATTTCTGTCTGAAATTAAAAACCAGGAAATAATTCTTGCTGCTACCACTGTATTTTTTTTTTTAGCATTGCATTAAAGACGTTAGCCAATGCAGTAAGACCAGAAAGGGAAAGAGTTAGATAGATTCACAAATTCTATGATCATTTATGTAGAAATTGAAAAGAATCTAAATATAATAGTAGAGCTTAGCCTGGTTCCCAGATATAAGATCAACATAATACATTGGATGAATGAACAGATCTACATCTGTGTGTAGATTGGTATTTATATGTTGGCATCAAATAGAAAATTAAAAAATAAAAATTATTCCCAACAATGTCAGCAAAATAACATGCCTAGAAATAAGTTTAACAAATGAAGTGTAACACCATTTTATAGAGAGAATTATAAAACATTAGAAGATACTAAAGCAAGACCTAAATATAAATGTAAAGGGGACCCATACAATGTTCAAGAGTAGGAAGATTCCAAATAAAAAAAAGTCAATTTTCCCCCAAATTAATATATAGATTCAGTCTCATTCCGGGTGTATATTTTTAAGTTGTATGTAAAAGTTAAATATATTTTCTAATGTGAGGTCTATTTCATCATAAAAGCGAATAGTGAGGGGCACCTGACTGGCTCAGTTGGAAGAGCATGTGACTCTTGATCTCAGGGTTGTGAGTTCAAGCCTCACATTGGGTGTAGAGATTATTTAAACTTAAAAAAAACTTTAAAAAAAAACAACTAATATCGAGTACAAGAGAAAAATCTGCATATGTGACATATTCTCTCAGTGTGATTAGAAGCCTAAAAACACATTTAATCTTCAAATGACCTGTAACTGTATTCTGTCAGTTCTCAGAACAGTGGTTCTCAGATCAATATAAGTTGCTTGGGGAGACGGAGACAAAAGTATCTCCAATTTTATGGATTGAAGACGCACAGCAGACAGATATTTATAATAGGCAAAAGTATCTGATACCCTTGCATTTCACTTCTTGTGTTTTAATTTTCTCAAGTGATTTAAATTAATAAAATCATGATGTTTTGCCCCCAAATATGTCATATGACATCTCTAAATGAGAAGAATATTTTCTATATAAACACAGTACCATTGTCCCAGATGACAAAATTAACATTAATTTCCCAGTAATTATGAATAATTGTAACACTGAGTCTATATTTAAATTAACCTAATTATTCCTTATGCATTGCATTTCCCTTTATTTTCTTAAGTCTGTAGATCGCAAAACCTAATGCTGCTGTCATGTCCTTTCTCCAGGGTATCATGAAAGGCCTTTCCTAACCCTCACAATGGGCTTGCTGCCTAATTGTTGAACTTCCCTTCACGTTAACTTTCAATTAATCTGCTCTTGCCTTGGAGTGAGGAAATAAATAATTATTACTTCATAAAATGCATGAAGCAGGAAGTCTTAATGCATTTTTGTTCTCATTTCTGGCCTATATAAGATGCTCAGAAGGTGTTAGTTAAATTCAAATTCCTGACACAAATGTCAGCTGTACAATTGGTTAGTTGTAAATGAGGTGATTATCAGTTGATCATTTCTTATATTTCTTTGTATCCCCTACAGTATGTTTTTCAAATACTTTGTTAGTTGATTGATAGTGCTAAAATATTAATTCCTAGTTTCAGAGTACTTAGTATACTTTGTCAAATGTGAAGATATCTCAGAAAAATCATCACAGGTTTTCAGGTCCAGTATTTTGTACTCGTTACTCTGTGTCTCCTATTTCCCACATCATCTTAGTGTTGGTGTTAAACCTCTTCACAGAATGAAATGACATAAAGTAAGCCATAACACTTCAATGTCTTCTACCCTTGATGCACATGTTATTTATAAACCTTGAGAGCAGTTGGAAATGCAACAGCTTATACCAAGTATAAAAACTGATATGTTCTTTAGCTTAATTACAACCGCAGGAATAGATCTGGGAAAATACGCCAGTTTCTAAGCAGGTGTTTGGAAAGTCTACCCTGAGGTCTCTGGTTGATTGGTCACCCTGGAGGCAGGATACTTCTTTCTGTAGCCGTCTTTTAGAAGCTACTGTTTTTATGTTAATCACATCCATTAGTATCTCCTCCCGCAGGCTGTCTAGTGAGTTGTGCTTTTATTTATTTTTAATGAAAAAAAATTATTCATCTAAATACAACAGTCAGCATTAAAATTTATTTTAAATCATATGCAGAGAATTTCTCTGGTGTATCTCTAGCATTTGGGCAACCTGTTTGCATAGAGTTTATTTCTTTTGTACTTTTGTTATGCTAAATCAGAGCAATAACTTTTTATATTTTTAAGTGGCTCAATGACAGAATTCTATAAAACTTCAGAATTATGGTGTACAGCTATAGCTTTTCATGTATTCAACAAATATTTTTAAATACACTATGTGTAAAATATTCTCAGAGGTCCAGAGTTATTAGGGTTTTTAGGGTCACAAATGATTTCCATGTTGCCAAATCCAGTTATCAGCTTTATCATATTGGGCACATCAGAAGTGCTTAACATGGTCATCAGTCCCTCCTGCTGGGCACATTTTTTCATGTGGCCTCCAGGTCTCCACTCTTTTGAGATTCTCTGCCTACCTCAGTATCCTTTGCTGGATCTTCATCATCTTCCCACACTCTAAAGTTAGGATGTACCATGTCTCAGTCATTAGACCTGATTTTGTCTCACTCACATCTCAGGTGATTCCTTCAATCCCGTGGCTTTAAAGACCTGTATGTGAAAGGCTTCTAAGTTTACATCTCCAGTTGGTTCTCAGACATGTCTGTCCACCTGTACACCTGACATTTCCACCTGTATGACTGATGGGCCTTTCTCATTTGACAAGTTCAAAATGAAATTTCCTCCCTGCAAACCTGTTTCTCCCACATCTGACCAAACCTCACAATACTCCCAGCAACCCCTCCAGTCCAAACCATAATCTCATTCCTGGATTATTATCTTCTAATTTCTCCTCTATTCCCTTGGCCCTTCATGGTCTACTGCGCACTTAGCAAAGTGAGAGATCCTTTGGAAACATGCCACTCTTCCTTTTAAATGACTTCCTTTTCAGAGAGACTAAAGAGCCAAATCTTGGGGCACCTGGGTGGTTCAGTCGGTTAAGAGTCCGATGTCAGCTCAGGTCATGATCTCGCAGCTCGTGAGTTAAAGCCTTGTGTTGGGGTCTGTGCTGACAGCTCAGAGCCTGGAGCCTGCTTCGGATTCTGTGTCTCCCTCTCTCTCTGCTCCTCCCCTTCATGGTCTATCTGTCTGTCTCTCTTTCAAAAATAAACAAATATTAAAAAAAAAAGAGCCCAAGTCTTTGCTCTGGCTTCCCAGGCTTGCGGAGTGACCCTGTTACCTGTCTGAGCTGTTGCCACCTGCTTTTCTTCAGGTCCATTCTACTCCTGCAACACTTGCTTCCTTGTCCTTCCTTGAGCACCAAACACTGTCCTGCCTCAGGGTCTTTGTGCAGGCTCTTCCATCTTCCTGGCCCTTCCCCTCAGATATCCATGTGGTCATCTCCCTCAAATTCCTTCAGACTTCTGCCCAGGTGTTACCTTATGACACATGCTTTCCTGGAAACCCCATCGAAAATAGCTGCCCTATTGTCCCTATTCACTTACTTTTCTTCATAAAAGTTATCACTTGACGTATTTTTTTATTGAGGTGTAACTGACATATAATGTTATTAGTTTCAGGTGTACAGCACAATAGTCATCTGACATGTAATTTTAAAAATCATTTATTAACTGATTCCTCCGCTAGAATATAAACTCCATGAAAACAAGGGATTTACCACTTTCTGGTGCATAGATGACTTTCAAAAACTCTTGAATGATTGCATGAGTTGATTTTTCCCTCCTAAATTTCACATTATTCATTCATTTAACAAATATTTATAACCATTTTCCTTATTTTATAAATAGAATAGACAAATTAGAATTTCCAATGAGGAATCCATTAACTGGGAGTTGGAATTTTCTCAAATGAGAAAAAAAACAGTGATTACTGGTAATATAGATCTCTACATTATACTTCTGTTGCAGAATCATAACATACTTAAAAATTTGATAGAGTAGCTTCTTTAAGTCCCACCTCCACTTTTGAAAAATTTACACATTTTATAAATTATGACATATTTGATGCTTGAAATCACTTTATAAAATGCACACTAAAATAAACTAAAAAAAAAAAAGTGGAGAAAAAAAGGGGGCTCCTGGGTGGCTCAGTCAGTTAAGCGTTGACTCTTGGTTTGGCTCAGGTTATGATCTCATGGCTTTGACGACTTTGACGGCTTTTTGGGTTCGAGCCACAGATTAGGTTCTGCACTGGCAGTGTGGAGCCTGCTTGGGATTCTCTCTCTCTCTCTCTCTCTCTCTCTCTCTGCCCCTCTCCAACTTGTACTGTCTCTCTTTCAAAATAAATAAATAAACTTAAAAAAGTGGATAAAATGCATGCTGGCCTCTGGTGAAACAGCCTTCGATAGCAATAAGTTCACTGTCTCTTGAGACCATCCATTCCACCTTAGAAAGCAGTAGTCCTTACGAGAATGCTCTCATCCCCAGGGTTCAGAGAACAGTGTCTCCTTTAACTTTCAGTCATCAGTCTCAGTCATGGCCAACAGCTTCCCCTCAGCCCTTTTACCTACTATGGCAACTCATCAAATGTAATATTTTGAGATATAATCATTTACCAAGATTGCTTAAAATTCTTATCTTCTGTTTAGAGTGCTGACACTCTACACTCTCCAACTCAGTATCAGTCGTTGTCTTAGTCCTAACTTGTTTTGCTGGGAGAGCCCATCTTAAAGGATGCTCATCTGGGGTTGCAGCACTAGGTGTCTCTTGAGATGTTGCAATACTACACTAGAAAACTTAACTTGCTCCCTCTCCATCATTAATAGGCTCTTTCTTTGATACACAGATAAGAAAGTTAGAAACCAATTGGTCAATTCTTGTTTTCCTATCCTATTGGTAAATAAGCATGAAGTACAGAAACAACAGCCTTGCTGAAACTGGTGATTGGAGGTAAAATATGACTTAAAGTCATCTGGCCTAATTTCCTAAATTTGCATATCACAAGATCTGAAAAGATTAAATGACCTGTCCAAATTCGAAAGATTAATGTCAGAGACTGGCCCTAGGTTTCCCACTGGACTTTTATTCTAGGACATTTTTTTTTTCTTTTCTTTTTTTTTAAGTGTTTATTTATTTTTGAGAGAGAGACACAGAACGAAAGTGGGGGAGGAGCAGAGAGAGAGAGGGAGACACAGAATCTGAAACAGGCTTCAGGCTCTGAGCTGTCATCCCAGAGCCCAATGCGGGGCTCAAACTCATGAACTGTTAGATCATGACTTGAGCTGAAGTTGGATGCTTAACCTACTGAGCCACCCAGGTGCCCCTCTAGGACATTTTCTATTACATTGGATTTAGATTAAATTCTTAAATGATGAGAAAGCAGTAATTATCAATAATCTAGATCCTTCCATTGTACTTCAATAAAAGTAACATGAAATACTTTAAAAAAATTAACAGAGTTCTTTGGGCCAATTTCACTTTTTCAATTCCACTATGTCAAATATATTTTGGAGTTTTAAATATATAAAAATAGAAACGAAGGTATAATGAATACCCATATGTTAGATTCAATAGCCATAAACATTTTGCATCACTGGTTTCATCCATTCTTCTTTTTTGCTGAAATATTTACTTTTTTAATGTTTATTTATTTTTGAGGTGGGGGGAGGGGAAGAGAGAGAGGGAGACAGAGGAGCCAAAGCAGGTTCTGAGCTGAGAGCAGAGAGCCTGATGTGGGGCTTGAATTCACAAACCATGAGATCATGACCTGAGCTGAAGTTGGATGCTTAACTCACTAAGCCACCCAGGTGCCCCTTGCTGAAATATTTGAAAACAAATCCCGAACATTGTATTATTTTATTCTGACATATATTAGTATGCGCTGTTTTAAAATGGACTTTAAAAAATCATGAAACCATTATCACCTTAACAAAATTAGCAATTCTTCACAAAGTCTAATATATTTATAATTCTCCAAATATTTCAAAAATATCTTTTTACACTTGATTGGTTCACACAAGGTACCACGCACTCTGCATTTGGTTAAATCTCTTGATCTAGTTTCACATCCTCTGTATTGTTGATTTATTGGAAAAATTGTGTTATTTGTCCTGTAGAATGTTTCATATTCTGGATTTGTCTCTGTACTTCCTGTTGGAGACATTTAACTTGTTGGTCTACCCCTTGTATTTCTTGTTAACTGAATACTCAGTGTTTGATGAGATTCAGGTTCAACTCTATTGGCAAACATTTGTGGTGTTGGCTCCTTCATAGAAAGTACATAGTGTTAGTGTCTAGTCATCACACTTATGTGATGCTAACATGATACAATTACCCATCAACTTTTCCTCTAGCAATTTCATCTACTGATGAAAGTTGCTGGAATCATTTCATTAGGTAAAACGGCGATTTTCTAATTTTCTTTTTCTTTTTTTCACTTTCATTAACTGGATTTTTTCTGTGGAGAAGAACTTTACTTTATTGACTAGGGCTATTTAGTTATTGGGTTGAGCAGAGAAGTCAGGTTAAATGCCTAATTCTTTTCTTCTGCCAATTTTCAAAGTAAGGAATATTCTAAACCCAACGGTGACCAGCTAGGTTTTTGTATCTGTGTGTATTGGGGTTTTTTATTTTTAAGTGATGGAATGAACTCACGAATTCTAATTAATTAATTTCAGTTACTATTTTTTTCATTGCTTGCATATTTTTTCCAGTGGGATTCTTATATTTGTTCCTGCTTGTTTATATTTGCTTCTGACATGTCCCATTAATCTTTGATTGCTTCCTTGCTTTCTGACATAACTCACCACAAACTCATTTAATGCATTTTATTCCCCAAATAGAGAATCAGAATTCTGTCATAGACCCCTGGTTCCTTTTAGTGGAAAATGCTACTTAGGGACCAGAATTTGGGCACTGGGGCTCTCTTGTTTTTGGGTGGTCACTGTCCTCTAGATCTTTGCAGTTGTAAAGCTAAGGAATACATATTTTTAAAAGAAAAATAATGAAATAATACTGATATTTAATATTGATATTCAATTCAAATTTAACAGCATAGAATTTTCATTTAGCTGTTTTAACTTTAAATTCTTTTCTCTTACACTAATAATTTTGGTTCTTAGCAACATTGAACTATTTTAATTTATCTTCATGCATAAATGTGTGCATTTGTGTGTGTACTAGTTCCAAATTAATAATACTAAAACTAATAGTTACTGAATTAAATTCAAGACTTATTTGCAGCTCTGTTTTTTAAAAAAAATGTATATTTTTTTATTTTGAGAGAGAGGGAGGGAGCGCGTGCAGGTGAGTGAGTGGGGGAGGGACAGAGAGAGAAGAGAGAGAGAATCCCATGCAGGTTCTATGCCATCAATGCAGAGCCCAACATGGGGCTTTATCTCGTGAACTGTGAGATCATGACGTGAACTGAAATCAAGAGTTGGACGCTCAACAGACTGAGCCACCCAGGCACCCCTAAAGCTCTGTTTTTAATTAGAACACATTACACTTAAGATTACAAAGTACTCAAAAACCACTTGAAATAAATCTATTGTTTGTGTTACAATGTCATTATTTGGATGTATTGACAGGTTTGATTGTTTTCATTTGTTTTAAATAGGGGGCAGAGTATGGTCTCCAGACCAGCTGCTTCAGCATCACTTGAGAACGTTAGAAATACAAATTCTTGGGCCCCATCTCAGAACTTCTAAATCAGAAACCTTGGGAGTCAGTCTCTGCAGGTGAATGTTATGTAATATGTGAGAATCACTGTTCTAGTGATAACCATTTTTATTAGTTTCTCTTTTTGCAAATATAACAAAATTACATATATATTAATAATCTCCTTTTTTAATCCAAATGTTATCCTACTATGTATACTGTTCTATATCTTGCCATTGAAAAAATATACTTTTCATACAAGTCATTTTTTTAAGTTTTAAATTTGATTCCGGTTAGTTAACATACAGAGTTATATTAGTCACATAAGTCATTTTTTATTTTGTTCATATAAGTCATTTTTTATTTTTGCTGAAATGTTTTGGAGGTAGATTCCTAGAAGTGAAATTTCTAGATAGATTGGTAGCATTTTTTTTTTTTTTTTAAGATCTTATCAAATTCCATTGCCTGCGAGTTGTACCATTTTGTATTCTCATCAGCTGTTTGCCAGAACCTTGCCAATAGAGTACGTTGTCAGACTTTGGGATGTTTGCCAGTCTGATATATGAGAAATTGTATGAAAACTCATTGTAGTTTTCATTTGCATTTCCTGAATAAGAGTAAGTTTGGGCATCTTTTCATATAGTTAGGCACCATCTTCATTTCTTCCTTTGGGAATGGTGGCTGATACATTTTGCTGCTTTTCTATCAGGTTGTTAGTTTCTTCTCAGTAAGAACTCTTAATAATTAAGCATATTAGCCACTTACACGCAAATATATTTTCTCAGTTTACCATTTGTCTTTTACCTTTAGCTTTGAGCTTATGTTGTGTTGTGTCAATGCCAATAGTTTAAGGAAATGTGAACATGATTGGATATCTCAATGTTTTATCTCGTAGCTTCTAGATTTTGAATTAGTAAGGTTTTCCTCTGCTCAGGTGATAAGGCATTTCTCCCATGTTTTTTTTAGTATGTTTTTCAGTTCATAACATTTAAACTTTGGCTTATCTGGAATTTATCGTGGTATTAAGTATTCACCTGACTTAATTTTATTTTCCTAATTTATGTCTAGTTGTCCTAACACTATTATAGTTCATCTTTTTCTTCAGTAATTTGAGATGCCACCTTTATCAGATACTGGATTTCCATATACACTTGAGTCTATTACATACTTTCTTTTTTGTTCTATTTGTACCAACACTTTTTAAATTCAGGAGACCTTTTTTTTTCTTTTTCTTTTTCTTTTTCTTTTTTTTTTTTTTCAGAAAACTTCTCGAGTTATGGTTTTAAATGTTTTATTTGTTCCATTTCTTAGATGTTATCTTACAGTTCTCCAAATGCATTTGTATTAGATCTCTTTTATTTTCTGGCTATTTCTAGTACTTCTGTTGTAGGATTTTTACCACAATACCCAGGATTTGTTGTCTCAAGAGCAAATTGAGACACAAAATGAGCAGTGTTTTTTTTTTTTTTAATTAATTAATTAATTAATTTATTTTTGAGAGAGAGGGGAAGGATAGAGAGAGAGAAGAAAGAGAATCCCAAGAAGACTCCATGCTGTGAGCACAGAGCCCCATGCAGGGCTGGAACTCACTAACCATGGGATCATGACCTGAGCCAAAATCGAGTTGGACGCTTAACTGACTCAGCCACCCAGGTGCCCCTCTACCACACACTGTTTTAATTATAGTGACTGTACAATATGTCTTAATATCTGATGATAATTAGGAGTACTTTTCATTTTTATTCTAATTATTACTTTTCTGCTAATGCCCTTAATCTTCTCTCTGTTTAGATCCTGGCTTCCTATGAGAACCAGGACTTAAAATAGCTTATTACTGCTACCTCTCCTCTGTTCTTCCTCTCCCCTACTGTTCAATTTTATTTTTTGTCTTAATTTTGATCTTTTGTATTAAAAAGACAGAACGTGATAGTTTTATCTAATTTGAGTCTGTATATTCTTAAGGACAATTAAACTACTATGACACGGCTTATCACCTTCAGGAGATATCCTTAGCTCACATTTTCTTTCATTGGGTATCTTAAGAGGTATCGCTGGAAGGTTCATACCTTATATCTGCTCTCCTTTCCTTGTATGCTTTTCTTTCCCCTCGCATTTTTGCTCTCTGTATGGATTATTTACACATTGTCAGGACATTTTGGAATGTACATACTACTTGGTCAGCCTTACCCCTGTCTTTTGGTCTTTGTTCCACAGTTGAGTATGTTCCGTGCTTACCTGTCAGCTTTATGCTGGACCTTCTGCCATCCACTTGCTTGGATCCTTCTCTAGTACCTTCTTCAGGAAGAGCCTTTACATCTCTATCTGTCGCCTTTACGTTTGAAGAACAATTTAACTAGATGTAAATCCTTAGTTCCTTATTTTCTTTCATTGAGTATCTTCAAGATATTGCTCCAGTGTTTTCTACCACAAAATATTGCTGCTTGGAAAATGAGTGCCAATCTGATTTTCATTGTTCATGACTACCTAAAGAATTTTTTCCTTATATTTGAAATTCAATAATTTTACTAAGATATGTCCAATAAAATATATCATTTATAAGTTAATATAGCATTTTTCCTTTTTATTTAAAATTTTTATTTTGAGAGAGAGAGGCAGAGACAGACAGAGCATGAGTGGGGAGGGGCAGAGAGAGAGGGGGACACAGAATCTGAAACGGGCTCCAGGCTCTGAGCTGTCAGCACTGAACGTGACACACTGCTTGAACCCACTAACCGCAAGATCATGACCTGATCACGCAGCATTTCTCCTTGATACGTATATAGATCCAACACTTTTTAATTCAAGAAACCTTTTTTTTCTTTTTCTTTTTCTTTTTGTTTTTTCAGAAAACTTCTCGAGTTATGGTTTTAAACGTTTTATTTGTCCCATTTCTTAGATGTTATCTTACAGTTCTCCAAATGCATTTGTATTAGCTCTCTTTTATTTTCTGGCTATTTCTAGTACTTTTGTTGCAGGATTTTTACCACAATACCCAGGATTCGTTGTCTCAAGAGGTGGACACATAATGAGCAGCAGGCAAAAGTTTATTAGAATATAAAATTAGGGGCGCCTGGGTGGCTCAGTCGGTTGAGCGTCCAACTTAGGCTCAGGTCATGATCTCGCGGTCTGTGAGTTTGAGCCCCACGTTGGGCTCTGTGCTGACAGCTGGGAGCCTGGAGCCTGCTTCTGATTCTGTGTCTCCCTCTCTCTCTGCCCCTCCCCCGCTCATGCTCTGTCTCTCTCTCTCTGTGAAAAATAAACATTAAAAAAAATTAAAAAAAAAAAGAATGTAAGATTAAAAAGGAAGAATAGTAGGAGAGCTCTCTTTACAGAGAGGGAACCCTGACAATAGGCAAGGGTCCTTGTTTTATAAGGTTCTGGCTGCCCCACCCCCACCCCTCCCTTTCCCCTCATTCCTTCTCAGGTTTTATCTTTATTGGCTGGATAACTGTAGGTGCTGGGTTGTCCATTTCTGATTAGCTCATTTCCATTGTATGAGGGGTGATCTGTGGCCACACCAGTTCCTTGTGGGTCATAGGTTTTATGGTCTACTTATTTTTAGTCAGATCTTTTGTCAAATTCCTAAAGGAAACCTGAAGGGGAGTCACCTGAAAGTGTTTGCTGTGGTCAGACACTCCCAGCATTGTTCCAAAATATGTCTTTCCCCACCCAGCGCCCTTAGGTCCTAATCCTTTCCCTCTCTGCCTATTTTATCCTGTTTTTTTCTGTCATATTTTCTCCTAAATCTTAAAAACAACAGTAACATGAACAACAACAACAACTTTGTTTGCGTTCCTTCCTTCACTTTTCCCTCTCTATGCATTCATGGCATCTATTTGTGGGTTCTTTCTTTTTTTTTTTTTTTTTTTAGTGTTTATTTTTGAGAGAGAAAGTACAAGCAGGAGAGGGACAGAGAGAGAAGGAGACACAGAGTCTGAAGCAGGCTCCAGGCTCTGAGTTATCAGCATAGAGCTCGATGTGGGGCTTAAACCCACGAGCTGTGAGATCATGACCTGAGCTGAAGCTGGACGCTTAACCCACTGAGCCACCCAGGTGCCCCTGTGTGTTCTTTTTAATTTAGTTTTTATTTCTCACTTTTTGACATCCATCAATTTTCATTTTCTATCCTTCTGTAACTTTTGATGCATAATTCCTGGGTATAAGGAATGCTACAATTCTTAATTTTCTAAATCAGAACAACTCTTTGGAGCTACCACTCAACTAGCCAGATTCAATTTGAGGAACTCTTTGTGTCTTATGCTCTTTTACTTTTTTATCAAAGCAGGAGCCAGGGATTGATTGTGGCTAGAAGATGGGGTGGGGTCTGGTCCTGTCCGCACAGCCGTTGGCATCTGTGTTCTGGCTCCTCTGGCTATGTGCTACTGCTGTTGAGAGTTGGCTTGATTTAGGCTCTTCGCTTTGAGTGTCCTTAGAGATAACTCTTAGAGCACTTCACTACATCGTGTGAAGATTCTTGCTAAAACCTTTGCGTCTTACTAAGACTCCGTAAGGCGGCTGTCATCACTTGGATGCTTCATTCCACAACCCTCATTCCCCTGGCCACCTCAGTCTCTGGGTAGAGGAGAGGCTAAACCCATACTTTTTCACTCACATTTGGCCATTTCAACTTCTGCTGCCCAAGCTACCGCTCTCTGAGACCATCGGTTTCAAAATTTTCAGTGAAACAGAAATACATGTTTTTATTTTGTGTGTTTTGAAGGATATTTTATATCTTTAAATCTTTAGGAACACATATTATCTTCTGTTTTACAGGTATGGGATTTGAACTTGGGAAGTAGATACCACTTCTTTTTTTTTTTTTTTTTTTCAATATATGAAGTTTATTATCAAATTGGTTTCCATATAACACCCGGTGCTCATCCCAAAAGGTGCCCTCCTCAATACCCATCACCCACCCTCCTCTCCCTCCCACCCCCCATCAACCCTCAGTTTGTTCTCAGTTTTTAAGAGTCTCTTATGCTTTGGCTCTCTCTCACTCTAACCTCTTTTTTTTTTTTTTTTCCCTTCCCCTCCCCCATGGGTTTCTGTTAAGTTTCTCAGGATCCACATAAGTTACCACTTCTAGTAGCACTGTCCCGACACACCGTTAATGCGCATCTTTGCTTATTTATGCCCATCTTGTCTTAGTATTCAAGTCAGTGAAGCTAATTGCTAAAGGGTGTATTCAACAAAAGACGCAGTAAGTGTGAAGATTTTTTTATATATATTATAATAAAAAATAATTTATTTTTTTTGTGACTTTACGGCCACCAATACTTGTCAGGTCCTCCAAGAAGCAGACAGCGAGGTAGAACAAGAGATACATTGGAGGAAATGCCATGATGGATAAGGCGGAAGGGAGCCTTCATATCGCAGTGCAGGTCTTACACCTGTGAAAGAGGGAAGTGAGGGAACAATGGGGTAGGAAGGGATTCAGATCCTGGTGCAGGTGTGAAAAACTCCTGGTGGGGCAATGGGAAATACTCAAACAAAATGTGCCCGTTAGAGAATCTTGTGTGAAGCGGTCGGTAATTGCTTGGTTCCAGTCCCCCTGTCACGCACAGTTTGTTGGCCAGGAGCAGCCCAGCTTCAATGTGGAGCGTGGATTGAGTGAATGAGGTGCTGCATTCCTGTCAATCAGCAGGTTCTCTTGAAGGGCCATGGGAGTGGGTCATCTCTATGGCTGCCGCCGATGTCTACCTGATAGATTTAGCCAGTTTTAAAAACCACTTTTAACGTAATTTTTTTTCTATATTAAAGCAGTTTGACAAAGTCTTCTTCCTATATGGGGCAAAGATTCCAACAGAGATCAATAATGTACAACTTTTGTTGCTGTATATTCCTAAAATGTCTAAGAATCTAAATATTATTTTAATTAGAGAATGTGAAAGAAGTTAAAATATCATTTTTCATTATTTACCATTCCAATAATTGTAGGCAATCTAAATACACCATTAGATAGTGCTGTTATTTTAGTCTTATTTTTTATTTTCCCAAATGTGAGGTACTCCTCACTGACTGAAAAGTCCAAAATTGGTGACTGGATGTACCTGTTTCTGATCAGTCTGTCCTTTTGACCATTTTGATTTTGATCTCCAGCCAATTTGTTTTCAACTGAATCATCTTCCAAAAGGACCAGAAAAACTCCTAGCCTGGGAATCAGTTCATCTGTGGTCTAATTCTGCTTTGTTACGATGTAGCTGTGTGACCTTGCAGAAATTACTTCACCCCCTTGGACTTCAGTTTCCACATCTGGGAAATGAGTTTATTAGATTAGATAATCTCTAGGCTTCATCTAGCCTATGAAATATTGCACTTGAAGTTGGAGGTTATGGATAAAATATTTTCTAGATTTGTTATCAAAAACTAAAATAAAGACACGGAAGCTATATTTAGGAAATGTCTGGACAGCACACATGTTGGAAAATGCAATTAATATTTAAAATAATCTTTCAGGCCTGAGGGATAGGTTATTTTCTACAAAATAAACTTTAATAATGATAGGGTGGATTGTTTGTCTGTTTTTTTTTTTAATAAGCCTTTTATTTTAGAACAGTTTTAGATTTACAGATTTATGGTGAAGATAGTACAGAGTGCTTATTTGTTTTTGCCTTACACTTAAGTGTAAAAATATCTGTGGCAAACAGTGTTGGGTGGGGTGGTGGTGGAAGGGGCTGAGATGGGGCTACTGGGGCAGAGTGTGGAAAGAATTTAGGTATATTATGTCATGCAGTCCTGATATTATGTGACTTTCAAAAATGCCACAACAACCACCTAATGCACCTAATACCTACATTAATAGAGACCTACATTAATGATCCAGAATAAGGGAAGCACCAATCATATTGTCCTGTAACCTGGCTAAACGTCACCTAGAGTTCTATTTTTGGTTCAGGCAACTGTGTTAGGAAAGGAACACTGAAATGTTTGCACAAGGTCTAAAGAAGAGAGAGTGGAGTAATGAAAGATTTTTAAATTATTATATAAGAGGAAATACTGACACTGCTCGAGAGGTTTAGCCTAAACAAGAGAAGACTTAGCAGAAACATGCAATGAATTATTTTTTAAATTACATATATTTTAAAAAATTAGGTAAACTGCTCATATAATTAAAAAATCAAAACAATAGAAAAGGTATCAATGCATCTACTTCTGTTTCTACTCTGTTTCCCCATCCTGTTTAGGTATGATTTTTTTATTCATTTCTTTTGAATCCTTCCACAGTGTTTCCTCAGGCAATTACAAGCAAATACACATATACAAAAGGAATCAAACTATGCATGTTATTTTGCACTTTGAATTTTTTTTACTTAGTAATATATTTTGGAGATCTTTCCATATATGTATAAAGAAGGTGCCTCATTAAAAAAATTTATTTATTTATTTTAGAGAGAGTGAGAAAACTAGCAGAGGAGGAACAGAGAGAGAGAGAGAGAGGGAGAGAGAGAGAGAGAGAGAGAGAGAGAGAGAGAGAGATCGGAGAATCCCAAGCACGCTCTGCACTGTCAGTACAGAGCCTGACACGGGACTTGATCTCATGAACTGTGAGATCGTGACCTAAGCTGAAATCATGAGTCTGACACTCACCCAACTGAGCCACCCAGGGATCCTCATTTGTTTTAAATAGTTGTATAGAATTCCATCTGTGAAAGCACCACAGGTAACATAACCAGTTCCAAAGATCATTGCTTGAGTTCTTGCCCAGTTTCTGTTTGTATGATGTTGCCATTCATGAAAAAACAAGAAAAATGAGCAGCAATGCCTATTTTTCACCTCAAAATCTTGCAGAGATATTTATAGGATAAATTCTTGGGAGTGGGGCCTCTGGGCCCAAACTTAACTATGCATTTTTAGTATCAAAAGATACTGCCTTATTGCTATCTATAAGGGTGGTCCCAGTTTGCACATTCAAGAGCAATGTATGCAAATACGTGTCTTCACAGCCTCACCCACACAGAGTGTGCTCAAACTTTTGGATTTTTGCCCACCTATTAGGTGAGAAATGGCATCTTAATGTAGTTTCAGTTTTCATGCATCTCTTTATGAATGTAGGTGAATATCCTTTCATATGTTGGAGATACTTTTTCCCACGTAAACTCTCTGTTCATACCCTTTGCACGGTTTTGTACTGGATTATGTAGTGGTTGTTATTTCTATACCTCATCCTTTTGGCATTCACCTCTGCAAACTGAAAGCTGCTTGTATGAACACCTGTAATGCTTTGCCTGCAGGCTTTTTTCTGGCCACGTTGGCAAATGGGGTGAGAGTATATAGCAAAAGTCAGGAGAGCCAAAGTTAATGCCCTAGAAGCTTCTTTTATCCAATAACAAACAGATTTGGTGCATAAAACCTTCATCTTCCCTTCCCCTCAATAGGGATAAATCTCAGGTACATTTAACACTGTCTTCCAGAGTTTCCCAGGGGAGTTGGGCCCACAATGGAAACCAGCTTGAAAATTCACACTTTATTCCTTCTCTGCTCTACTTTCTTACTCTATTCCTATACTTAATGATTTCATTTCCAAAGTAAACTGTGTGTAATGGAATCCTTGCCTCAGTGTCGGCTTCTGGAGGAACCCAAGCCTAACCATGTTGTTAGTCCTATCTTTGAGTGCTATTCTAAGTGTGGTCTGCAGATGGCGCCGGTTTGTGGCCTGGTTGTTAGCCATCTGATAAATTCAGAATTTGAGCTTAAAACTTTAGAAATTTTTATAGCAATATGATGTTGCCACAACATGTAAGCGTGTGATTTTGTGTATACACACACACACACACACACACACACACACACACACACACAGAGTCTGTGGTAAACTGGCAGAAAACAAAAACAAAAAATCTGGCCTTTACCTCAGATAGTTGGAGAGGCCCTAACTTTAAATGATGATCCTAAGAACAATGGGTGGAAGTACAACTAGAAAAATTTTGGTTATGGTCACCTGGGTGGCTCAGTCAGTTAAGCCTCTGACTTCGGCTCAGGGTGTATGATCTCAGGGTCGGTGAGTTTGAGCCCCACGTTGGGCTCTGTGCTGACAGGTTGGAGCCTGGAGCCAGCTTCAGATTCTGGCAGAACTCTTCCATTTCAATAGATTCTCCCACTCTGTCTGAATGGAATTTGAGCAGTCACTCTGTCATTCTTTTTCTTCGTTTTACAATTTTTTAAGGAGTCTTTACTCTTTCTGTATGTTTTGTATTTTATTTGCTTTCTCTAGTTGTTTCATTTTCTTCTGTTTCTAACAAGAGACAGCGTTAGTAAAAATGGAACTATTATGCTGATTGTGTTCCTGAAAACCTGTTGACTGTCTAAAAATTATAGGGGAGGGGCGCCTTCGTGGCTCACTTGGTGAAGCACCCGACTTCGGCTCAGGCCATGATCTCACGGTTCACTGGTTCTAGCCTCACGTTGGGCTCTGCACTGACAGTGCAGAGCCTGGAGCCTGCTTCATGTTCTGTGTCTTTCTCTCTGCCCCTCCCCTGCTTGTGTTCTCTCTCTCTCTCTCAAAAATAAATAAATAAACATAAAAATTATGGGGGAAAGTTTAGTTCTAGTTGATCCTGTTCTGATAGTCTTTGGTGTATTGTGAGTTTCATCCAGTGACTGTTCGTAATTTACAGAACTGGGAAACTGGCAACTAGGTAATGGTATGGAATCTTTTTTTTTTTTTTTTTTTTTTTTAAGCACTGAAGTTTCTCAATTGGCATTCAAATACTAAGTGAACAATGTTAAGAGATTTCCTAGGTGAGTCACTGGACCTCAAGAACAAAGAAGTTCATTCACTGCATAAAGCACTGAGGTGAAACCAGAGAGAAAGAACACAAAATTTGAGTTTGAGCTTCCGGAGTAGAGCTCAGCTGTTCTTGGCTACTCTTCTGAGTCCTCAGGTCAGGGGTTTTGCCTGCCTCCAGCTGAACCAAGCTCTCTCTCTGATAGGGTGTGCTAAAATCAACACTAGGCAAATGTGGAGTCTTGAAGATGGGCAATCAGGGATATTGAAAGTACTAATGAGCCCCCTCTTTAAATAATATTTCGAAAAAGAGTTGTCAGTGGTTCAGTCCATCCAGCCTAATATATGCATTTGAAGGAATGTTTTGGAGGATGGCATGAGTGTCCTCCATTATACTGTGGTGTTAAAAGGGAGTGGCCTTGGAGGCACATTGCCTCCAGTTCAAATTCCAGCTCTGCCTCCTATCAGGCAAGGCACTCAATATTTTTAAGCCTCAATTTTGCTTCTAAGAATTGGGGATAATATGAGTACTTCTGAGAATTGGCATGAGGATTAAGTAAGATAATGCATGTGAAGCGTTTAGCACAGGCTTTGCCCATAGAATTAGGCAACAAGCATTATTAAAAGCCTTACAGGATTCCCTTGTGGCCGGAAACATGGATGCTTCTCTTTTGGGCTAGGGCAGGGGTTCACTGTCCTGCTCAGCCACAGTCCCCTTTTCTCTAACCCCCAATCCTTTCCCTTTCACCCTTGATCCTGCTCCTTCTCACTGTAGTCTTCTTCTTATTTCCTCTTATCTATGAGTTCAGGGGCTGTCAGAGGGAATTGCAATGTGTGCAGCTACAGATTTGTTGTGTCTGAGGGAGGGGGTGAGTTCTGTGGCCTCCCAGGTTGCCATCTTGGCCCGGAACTTTCAGGGCTTTGACTTGAGCTTGAGGAAAGGCAGTGCATAGAAGAGTAATGAAAACTCTCTTTTCCTAAATTCTACTGAACAAATCTTTAGAAGAGTAGAGGATTTTTCTACATTGTAATTCTTACTCATTATAGAGAATTGGAGTAGGATCATGCAAGGATATGTTCGGTGTGTTAACATGTAATAGGTGGGTGGTGTGGATGATGGTTATGGGGATAGAGAATAAAACCTGCAAGCTCTGTGGGTGGCACCTTAACTGTCATTCCACCTTGATTTTGGGGAGAAGGTCCAGAATCTTTTGGGTTCCTAGAGGTAAAATTCATTACACACTTTTATCATTATCATGGCTCTTTTGTGGTCCCTGAACAATCAATGCAGGAAAAGCTTTTAATGTAATATCTGATTGAAGTAGCTTTTCAGTGGGGGCTTTTCTGTTTGCTTCTAGCCTACTCCAGGTTGCTAGCCCTCCATTTCCCAGTTTTTATTTTGCTTTTGAAAGAATGGTTACACCCATCAGGCCTGCAGCTGTCCACTTGTGCAGGGCATTTAATATCCGGTCTGCAGGCTGAACTCCAACCTGAGGTCGGTCCCCTGGTGAAGTCATTAGCCCCGCCATGGTGGCCTCTACCTGGAGGAAGAAAGGCATTTTGTTTTCTACTTCTAACTGAAATCTGGTGTGGGATAATATACCCCTACCCCTGTTTGGCCAGCTGATGCTCTCACCTCTCTGAGGGTAAAATTGAAATGCATAGGGTATTGCAGTGCACCCACTGATGAGCTCAAGCATATATTGCACAAAGCTGCAAATCTGTTAATGTGCTTTAAAGCCCATGTCCTGCCTCTCCTTTTCCTTATGCCTGAAAGGAGGTATTTTTACTTCCAGATGCCAGAACTACTGTGATTTAAATCCTTCCAACCTTTTCTTGCCTTTTTTTTCCTTTTGAAACGCTAATGAGTCAAAACCAGAATTAAACAAACCTGGAATGTATTTTTAAAATGACATTTAATGAGTACAAATTTACAAAAGCAGTCATCCCTTAACATGGGGCAGACATACAAAAACAAAATGTTTATGAGCTCAATAAAAATTTTCCTAGAATACAGTGAAGTTTAGTCTAACTTTTTTATGTAAAACAGTCTGGACCTGTTAAAAGGAATATAGTTTGCTACTTTCGTCTGCTCCAAACTCATTCTTTCCAACCCTAGGTGAACTGGAGGAGTCAGCTGTGTTAGGATGGCCAAGTTGGTTTGATGGTTGGGGAGGAGGGATGTTGAGAGGGATGAAAGGAGGAAATTGGCTTCTCTGGTCCACCGGTGGGGCTGGGGACCCTTGTAGTTGAAGCTGAGGGTCAGGCCTAGCAACGCACTGTTACACCAAAACCACTGGACGTGTTCTTTAACTTCTAGCTTCACGGATGGCTTTTATTAACTACATAGGTAAAACATTTTTACTAGGTTATAAAAGTAGAGTTTTACTCTAGGCAGCTTCCCCCCCCCCCCCATTTGTATCATTTTCTATTTTTAGTGATGAACTATGATCAAGTAAAAACATACCAAAAAGCATGATTAACCCCAGAGGTTTTCTTTATATCAGCCTGGATAGTATTTAATTTTGAAGCAACCATTCTCTAGACAAAGAGCAGGCTCCAACCCTAGAACACTTGGCTGTTTTTCACAAAACAGAGTAGATGAGTAATGACATTTTCTCTGTCTTTCCCACTGATGCTCTAGGGTCAGTGCCACACACCTCAGCTCTGCTCACAGTTTTCCAGGTTTCTTGTAACCTTGCTTGAGTGAATCAAAGATAAATTAATGGAGCATGCATTCTGTGTGCCTTCTCAGGGAACACAAACTGAAATAAAAAACAAAATCTGGGGCTCTTGGGTGGCTTAGTTAGTTAAGTGTCTGACTTCAGCTCAGGTCATGATCTAGTGGTTTGTGGGTTCCAGCCCTGCACTGTGCTCTGTGCTGACAGCTCAGAGCCTGGAGCCTGCTTAGGATTCTGTCTCTGTCTCTCTCTCTGCCCTATCCTACTCACACTCTGTCTGTCTCTCTCTCTCTCAAAAATAAATAAGCATTAAAAAAGTTCTTTAATTTCGTAATCCCAATTCTTGGCAAGTATTCCAAGGAAATAATTTAAAGTATGGAAAAAAGTTATAAGTGCTAAGATATTCTGAAATGTTATTTGTTTTAGTAAAAAACAGATATAACCTACGTGTTTAATTAGCGCATTGGTTAAATAAGTGCCCATTTGATGTAATATTAATGCAGCCATTAATAATATACATATACCATGTAAGTAAGAGAACAAAACCACTGATATATTAAGTGAAAAAGGGAGGATGTGAAGTTGAATATACAGTATAGATGAAACTATTTTCAAGAAGTTTCATAGAAAAATCTCCTGGATGGTGGGTGATATTTTAATATATTTTAATCATTTTGCATCATGTAGAATATATGATAATAAAAGTTAAAACAGAAAGAAAAATAGGTGGCCTTTATGGAGTAGGCAGAAAAATGTCAAACCCAAAGCCTTTGGGTTATTTCATTTTGTGGGAAGTGGGTGCCTAAGGCCCCTTTCAGCTTCATGCATGAGCCAGGAAGGCTAATCCTGTGGAAAGTCATCTTGGAAATGGTATTATCAGCACAGGAAAAATAGAGCAAACCATCTGCATTACAACAAAGATTTGAGAAAGAACCAAGTCTTATATTTCAGCTACTGTTCATGCCTCCCTACCCTAAGATTTTACATAATTCTCTCTCATCTATGCATTTGTCAAAATTATACTTTCATTATTCATTTAATGTCACTGCTTAAAATTATAATAAGCCTTGAGAATTAGAGAAGACACTTTTTTTATACTAGAAATCCATTTCATAGATGATTAGTATTGACCAATATTTGGAATATAGTATTCACAAAGCATACCACAATATCTAAATCATACATACCTAGTATAGTGCAGCTTTACAAAATTTATGTAGCTTGCTGTCTAAAATTCTGGTTTATGTGAACTTTTCGTGCAAGGGTTTTATCAACCCTTCCTTGCTTGTTGTACACTGAGAAAATCCAAGTGGATATCTCTCAATTGTAACTCAATCTTCCCTGTACTTATTCCTTGTAAAGGAAGGATCTTACGACAACAGTAATAGACTTGCATATATCCAACCCATGGTTACTTCCAATCAATTGTGAAATTATTTGTTGTGTTATAAAATGGTTCTCCACAGTACACATCCATGTTGGCAAAAGCAAAATCAAAGAGCACATTTAACCATAGAATTCACTATGGCAATATTTTTGACCAGCTTCACTTACAAAGAACAATAAGAAAAATTCACATTCCTTTCACTTCATTGGTCCTCCTTTTCAGACATACCTCAGAAAGCCTTTATCAGTGGCCACCATCATACTGTTTTCTTTTTCATTCCACTCAGCCCCTTGATCCAGAGAAGGAAGTTGCTGTACTTCCCCTGGATTTTGCAAGACATTAGGTCATGCACGTTGCCCATGACAAAACAACTTTTTAGTGTGAAACCACAAAGATAACCATGACCTCAGCCCTGCTGCCTCTGGGAAAAAGAGAGGCAGGGACCTACACAGATTCATCACTAACCTGAGATTTACTGGTGTTCTATTCCTATCTGTCAAGTTCTTAAAGTCAGGCAACAGTTCCTTCTCTGTTAACAAACTTCAGGTCATGGTGGGAGGAAAATGGCTTCTTAACTGTTCCCATTACGTAGTCTTCTCTAAATATACACTACTACAGTTCAGAGTCCAGGTGGACTGAACTTTGCTTTAAATATCTTTCTCCATTCAATGTCGGTTTCGCATTCCTCTCCCAGCCCTGGCGGATCCGTGTAAGGGTCTTGTCTATACATGGCAGGACAAGGACGAACTTGATCACCAGCACGATGCAGGGAATGATGAGTGCTATCACGTAGGCTGAAGGAAGGTACCATATGAGACTCGAAGGACTGAGGAATCTCTTGCCACCATACACCATGGTGTGGGCTGTGCATAAGATTAGGGTCAAATAACCCAGTTTGGACTGGATAAGCAAGAAAAGAATATGTACATTAACACTATATTTATATTTTAAAATGAAACACTCTAAGCCAATGCAGGATATTTATTACCAACCACAAACCTTTGACGTCTGTAATATTTAGAACACTCTGCTAAGTACTGGAGAAAACATTAACCCTCCTTCAGGTTAATAAATATTTCATTTAAAAAATATTGTGCTTATAAATGATATGGTGGTTTCATCCTTTTTTAAAAAAATTTTATTCTTGAAGTATAGTTGGCATACAATGTCACATTAGTTTCAGGTGTACAACGTATTGATTTGACAATTGCATATGTTTTGTACTGCTAACCATGACAAGTGTAGCACCAGCTGTTACCATACTATGTTATTACAATATTATTGACTATATTCCCCGTACTTTTCATTCCTGGGATGGGCGAAATAGGTGAAGGGATTAAGTGGTGGTTTCATCTTAACCTGGCTAGATGGGAAAGTTTTCCAGAAGTAAACTTTTTTGAGTTAGAATAAGTAATATACTGTGGCTTCTTCCCCAGTGGTGAACTCTTTCCTTGATCAACTTTTCTGGAGGCCAGAGATGCTAAGACAGTATGTCCTTAAGAAGCACCACATTAGTTTATGTTACAGACTAAAAGCAGATGCTAGCTAATTTCTATTGCAGTAAAGAACAATTAGCAAACTTTACTTTTGTTTGTTTGTTTTGGCCTAAATTCTAAAGCTCAATGTTTATTTCTGTCTTAATAGCCTTGACTAAAGGTGTTAACATGAGAAAATGTTGACTGCATTTGTTCTCTGGGAGAAACTGCAAGACTTTCAGAAATTCAAATAGTTTTATAAAATTCAAATCCAATTCCAGTTACTAATGGTCTTTTCTATTATACTGATTCACAATGAGCATGCATCAGAATAATTCGGAAGGCTTGTTAAAACACATTGCTGGGCTACACCTCTAGAGTTTCTGATCCATTTGGTCTGCGTGGAGCCTGGGGACTTGTGTCTCTAATAAGATCCCAGGTGATGCTGAGGTTCTAGGTAGCACACTTTGAGGACTACTGGTCTATAAGAATAGTAACTAACTGCTTTTAGTGAGGTGTCTGGTGGTTGGTATGTGGGCAAAACCAATTCTTCCTTGTATAGACCTGGACTGAGTCTGGTATGACAGTGTAACAAACCTTGCTTTGGTGGTTTTAAAGTTGAGTTTAATATATGCCTTTTTTGTATCAATATGTCCTTATTAGAAGGCAGATATCAGAAGTAGAAATTTTGTCTTTGGGTTTCTCTTCACCTTGTGCCTAGCATATCCCTACACACAAAGTTTAATAGTTATTGGTGCTCTTCACTCTATACTCACACCTGTGGCTCTAGGAGTAGTCAGCAGTCTTGGCATGTGATGCCCAGCTAGGAAATGAAACTATTATGCAATGCCTTTTGGTACCAGAGTTTAGCATTTTTGGACTTGAACGTGTTTCACTTGCTATTTTTGTGACACTGCGGTGGAAGTGAAGGAGCATAATGAAAATCTGTACATTGTATGAGAGAAAAATGAAAATATTTGTAAAGCCAGACTTATTTTGCAATATAAAGTAGATTATATCTTGAAGTCATTACCTGGACAAATCGGAACTCTCTCCAGTTGACCGTGTTGCTAACGGATGGCAAGGAAGTGATTCCCAAGAGTACAAACAGGAAAAATCCAAGGATTCCCAAAGCTACGTATGAATCACTAAGCCAGGCAGTAGAGGTGCTAAATGGATCTTCTCTCTTTGCTGTTGCCTAAGAAAAATTATTATCAATTTTTAAAAATTACATTTTTTTTTTACAAACTGCCCAGACTTTTAAGAGCAGTGAAAAATACCTCTGCATACTATATTTGCTCAGGACAAATCGTATGTATTTCTTAATAATCACTTGAAAATAACTATAGAGAAATATGTACTTGGAAATGATATTTCTTGGTAGAAAAAGTAATTGGTTCTGCTGGGACTTTATTATATAGTTGACTCTAGGAATTGTGTAGAAGGTTTTAATTGACCCTATAAATTCTAAAACAAAGTAAACATTTACTTAAACCTTCTTTACCATATGGCTTCTTGTTCCTCAAGCAAAACTTGATGTTCTCAAATGATTATATCTGGATTCTGTTCATCTGCTTTATATGCTGATTATTCACACACACAACGTTTGGGTTCTTTCATGTTTATTATGTCATAATATAGCATCAAGTCTGCCCATACCACAGACTGAGATAATCCAGGCCCTTTAAATGGGACTGTTACCTAAGAATCTCCTGTGTATTTGAGAAATAATGTAGAGAAATCCACAGAAGTACCATCAATGAGTTTTTGACTAAGAAACTTTGAGACTTCAGTAAGATTGATCAAAACCAATTACTTCCAAACTAGAACGGATAGATAGCACTTCCTCTGGGATTGCTTTATGACTCTCTGAGCTGATTCTCTCTGAATTGTTCACTATGCAGAAAATAGTATTTGACATTTGCTCAAAATTGTTTAATTTTCTAGTTTTTGAGGATGGCTTTCTGCAAGTCAAACATTAGTGGAGGTATAAGCACCCTTTTGTGAATTTGTTTACCTTCCTGTGACAGAGGTTTGAACAGTCCCCTTACTTTTATAAGATGTTTGGTTTTGACTTCCAAAAGGAAGTAGCATGCACAACAAGAGAAGCTTAAAAACTCATTGGTTTACATTTCTTGACTGCTCTCCTTCCCTAAGGAATTCAAGTAAGTGTTATTAGGTTTCCTGAGCCTCCAAATCTGCCAGTTTGCCGGTATCCCAGTGAATCCTGCAAGTACACATCTGCACCCAAGCGAACCTGGGAATCTAACTTTCATTCTCACTAGTTTTATGGGATCTCAACCAAATTCATTAAAAAAAACAAAAACAAAACAAAACCCTAAAACCCAAACTCAGAAAAACCCCAAACCAAACCAAAACAAAGAAAACCCCAAACAGGAACTATAGTCTACATTAAAAAAAAAAAAAAAAAGATGGTTTGGGGAACCTGGGTGGCTCAGTCGGTTAACTATCTGACTCTTGATTTCAGCTCAGGTCATGTTCTCATGGTTCGTGAGTTCCGGCCCTGTGTCAGGTCCTGTGTTGACAGTGCAGAGCCTGCTTGGGATTCTCTGTCTCACTCTCTCTCTGCTCCTGCCCCCTCTCTCAACATAAATAAATAAACATTAAAGAAAAAAAAAGATGGTTAAAAGAGTGATTTTCTATAATTGTGAAGTGGAATATGATGTAGCAAGATTTCCCTTTGCTTTAAGGAACTGGAGAATACAAATGAGTAGAGATTTACCTGGGTAATGGTTCTGTTTTTAATTGTCCATCGTACATAATATCGAATAGGAATCACTAGTGTGTAGAGGACGTGAAGGGAGGCAAATCCCAGTGCCACCAAGCCAAGCTGCTTTCTGCAAAGCATCCAATGGTCAAGCCAGTCCGGGAATCGGCGGTATTTTGTACCTCGGTACAGTTGCAGAATGGCAGCAATAACACCCGGGAGGTAAACCAAGGCAAGCAGTGTAAGTGCTGCTATTGGGAAGACACGATTTGGAATGGAAATAGCCATGCGAAATGTTCTATCTTTCCCGCCATTAACATAGGGGTAGATTACATCTCTTATAACACAGTAGAAAAAGAAGAAGACACACAGAAAGGCAGACAAATAGAAGGGGAACTTCCACATTGGAAACAGTTGCAGGGGGTAGTTTTCAATTTCTTTGGCTGCCATGAGAGATCCTTGATCCAGTGGAGTAAGTCCAAGAGTACGAACAATATCCATTACTCTTTGCTTGGCTTTGCTGTCATTTCCACAGACGAACACCTGGGTTAAGAATAATTTATTTTGTACTTATTCTTTCTTTAATAATTACTTTGAAAGTCTATGTAAGCACTGTGCAGAGCAAGGACGTGTAGTAGTGAACTGCTTTTCAAACAAGGATATAGAAGCAACATGTTTTCAACTTGCACATGCGTGCTGGATAGTTAAGTACCAGGGTTGAAATTGAGAGTGGTTTTAAGTATATCACACTGACACAATAGGACTTGGTTCTCCCAGGGTGATGGTTTGATTTTTCTTCTGTATTTGTGGGTACTATATCACTTTGGGATTACTTTTAATCTCAGTGAATAAATGGAATCAGTTTCATACAGTGTGATGGGAATGGAAAGGATATCCATCAACAATTTAACTGTGTTACTTTTTAGTATTTATAGGAGGCCTCTGGAGACTGACACCATTGGCTTCAATCAAACTCAAAGCTGAGGGTGCTGACAGTGGGAAATAAATCACAACAATTGACAACTTGATTAAGCCCAAGAAAATTATCCATGGCACATATTAGCAAACTGAAATGTTTAGTGGGTATTTTGTTTTGTAATTATATTTTGGCATCTTTGAGGAAAGTGGACATTCAAACATTTACTTTTTTAAAGATTGAGTATAAAGTAATCATTTAATATTACCTGTCGATTTGCATCCAGTGCTCCAGACTGGAGAGCCCAGGCTGAGATGGTGTTAAATGCTTTTACTACGTGAGCACCTGGCACCAGCTGAGCAAGGTACTCGGCATTAGATTCTGGATACTGATTGATCTTGAGGTTATTGCTGATGTCGACCAATGTTTTCCCTTTGAGCACCTCAGTTAGTTCTGTGAGAAAACCATAATGCTCTCTGTGGACTGCTATGATTATGATGTCTGATTTCCGGGCCGCTTCTGAATAGCTCAAGACCTCTGCACCGTTGGGCAGCAGACTGGACTTCTGGGGGTTTCTACTTCCAAAAACAATAGAATAACCACACTGGAGCATTTTAAGTGCCAGTGATCTTCCAAAATCTCCAGTTCCAAAAATACATACAGTCTCTTGCTTTTCTGAAGAATTCATAGTAAAAGGAAATGCATCTGTAGAAGTTTTTTCCATAACTGAAATATAATAACAGAAATAGTCAACAAAATATGAATGCTCAACCTGGAAAAGTTAATGAGAATCATATCCAGGAAACAGTGATCATCTGAGGTTGCTCTCATCTTCTCATGAATTATCTCAAGCGTAATTCCCACATAATTTGGAAAGAGTAAAAATTTTCATGTATATGTTCACATGTGTCTCATTTAACAAAGTCATTAGTGAAAAACTTCTGTTGGATAAAGAGATGTAGTGAAGAACCAAGACACTTATTGGTGGATGCTTTAAACCATGGACCTGTGTTACAATGATAACTGCATTTACCTAACACTTAACAGTTCCTAGAGTTCTCAGAGCAAAATCTAGCAAAGAATGCACTAGTAAGGAAATTGTAGACCAATTTACTTATGTTTTATGATACAAAAATCCTAAATAAAACATTAGCAAACGGAATCCAGTAGCTTGGCAAGAGAAAGTGTGCATTGATCAAATGGGGATTATTCTAGGAATAAATATAAAGATTAGTTCTTTAAATTCAATATTAGGAACTCTACTAATATAACTTAATATATTAGAAGATTTAAGGAGAAAAATACAGTCAAATTTATGTATGCTAAGTGGACATATGTTAAAATTTGACATTTGTTTTTGATTCATAGTCAAAAGGAACAGAGAGATATTTCTTTAACATACAAAATATCTCCCTCAACCTAAAATCAATTAGTATTATACTTAAAGAGAATTACAAAAAAAAAAAAAAATGACCAGAAACACTCCCAATAAAGTCATAAGCCAGAGAAACGTATCTGCTTTGACCACTTTAGTTATTATTGTTTGGAAATTCTAGCTAACACAACTAGACCAGAGTAAAAGATTTGAGATATAGAAAGTCAAAAGGAGTTGTGGATGATCAAACTTTAATTTTGGGAAACTTGAGAAAGTCAACTGAAAAAGTACTGTAATAAAATCAATCCAGCGTCTTGTTCAGGAAGCCAATTAATATCAATATTTTTCATTTATTAAAAAATAAGTTCAAGATTTAATAGAAGAAAGGGTCCTATTTACAGTTGCAACAAAATAGAGAAAATATTTAGGAATAAACTTAACAAGATAACAAGACAGGTACAAGAACTAGATGAAGAAAAATTAAACACTTAAATTATCTGTCTCTATCTATCTATCTATCTATCTATCTATCTATCTATCTATCTAAGTAGAACCATAATAGAACTAGATGGAAACATTGAGATTTCTTTTATAACTTTAGAGGGGAAAGGCTCTTTTCCTATAAATTCCTGAAACCATTAAAGAATAAGGGAATAAATGTGATTACATAAAAATAAATAATACCCGCAAAGCAGAAACCACTATAAACAAAGTAAGAAGATCAACAAACTGGAAAAAATATTTTTAACTCCTATAAATAAAAAAAAATAATTTCTGGAAAGCCTGGGTGGCTCAATTAGTTAAGCATCCAACTTCGGCTCAGGTCATGATCTCATGAGGTCATGAGTTCGAGTCCCACATTGGGCTCTGTGCAGACAGCTCGGAGCCTGGAACATGCTTCAGATTCGGTGTGTGTGTGTGTGTGTGTGTGTGTGTGTGTGTGTGTGTGTGTCTGCTCCTCCCCTGCTTATGCTCTCTGTCTCTCAAAAATAAATAAATATTTTTAAAAAATTGTCCTTTAGAAAATTAGGCAAAGGATATAAGTTGACTGTTTATCCTAAGGTGATATGAAAGACTTTTTAATGTAGTGAAACAAAAAAATCTTAATCTTACCCAAAATAAAAGAAATGCAAGTTGAAACTAAAGTTGGATACTGTTGTAAACCATGTGAGTTACTTTTTGGAAGTTTGTGAAATTTAAATTAAAAACAAATCAAATAAAAGTCCTCAAATTTCTCCAATGTAATAAAATAAACTTGGTTGTTTTATTAGAATATTTTTTTTCTTTTAGTACTGAATTTTTCCCAAAATTAATTAATTATTTTTAAGAGAGAGAGAGAATCTCAAGCAGGCACCATGCTCAGCACAGAGCTCGATGTGGGGCTCAAACCCATGCCCCTGAGATTATGACCTAAGCCAAACCCAAGAGTCAGACCCTCAGCTGACTAAGCCACCCAGGCACCCCTATTATTTATTTTAAATAACATTTATTATTTAGTTTAAATTTTCAATTGACCTTTTCCTTTCTTTCTCCTTCCTTCTTCCTCTTTCTTTTTCTTTCTTTCCTTTCTTTCTCCTTCCTTCTTTCTTCCTCTTTTTCTTTCTCCTTCCTTCTTCCTCTTTCTTTTTCTTTCTTTCCTTTCTTTCTCCTTCCTTCTTTCTTCCTCTTTCTTTTTCTTTCTTTCTTTCTTTCTTTCTTTTTCTTTCTTTCTTCTTTCTTTCTTTCTTTCTTTCTTTCTTTCTTTCTTTTTCTTTCTTTCTTTCTTTCTTTCTTTCTTTCTTTCTGTCTATCTGTCTCTTTTGTTTAGTAACGTATCCCCAGTGCTAACAAGAGCATTGATTATGATGGACTAGACACTTCCTGCTACAATTTGTTGAATGATATTAGAAAGGTGCATTGTAGGTGTTAGAAGTAGCTGTTTGCTCTGTGTGCCAGGCACAGTGTGGGGCACATAATGAAGAGGAAGTTGAATGATTATGATATAAGCACGGGGAAGAATAAGGGAGAAGGAGAGAAGTTGGGGAGGATGTTGTAAAGACATTGCTTCTTTAATCCAAATGGGTTTAAAGTAACACTCAGTGAATTTGCCGTGGAATTTTAAACCAGATGTAGTCACTATTTAATTTCTACAGGGTGGCTTTCATGCTGATTGTAGGACATATGAAGCTTGTACCTTTTTAATGGGATTTCAGAAATTTGCCCTTTCCATTTAGCCTGTGGAAAACACCTATACTCTTACCTGAGCTTATCTAAAAATGTGTACCTGTATCACAAGCAGACCAGTTAGAGCTTTGGAGGTAGTCACAAGTCATGGAAGAAAAGGACAGGACATACAAGACTCTCCTGTGCTTCCACAGGAACTCTTTGAATAACTGAATTAATCATAGCAACTGAATCATTTTTAAAACCAGCTGGTGACTGATACCCTGAACTTTATCAGAGACGGGTGTGACCGCATGTAGGGAAGCACCTGAAGATGATATAGGGCCTCTCAGATGGGAACGTAGCTGTGCCTTTGAAAAATTTTTAGTAGCATCTACAAATGTAAACTAGGTTAGCAATTTATATTATATTGGTTAATTGCTAATCAGTTAACACCTTGTTCTTACAACTCAACCCCTCAAACTGGTAAATGATGCCTTAGTTACTGTCAGACTGTGAGTGTGTTCAAAGAAGGTCAGATAGCTGTCCCCTCACTTTTCATCCAGTCTTTTATCCTAACATTATTTTCTATCTCTTATATTTGGATGAACCTTTGCAAGCAAAATACAGATTTGATAAAGTTACCAGCAACTGTTAATGAGATGGATGGTATCTTTATTGACATATTCTTACTTGGATCATCTTAATCATTGCAAAGTGAGAGTGATTTCAGACTCAATTTTGGCAGTTTGGCCACTACCTTAATTTATTCTAACCTGTCATAAACTTAAAAAAAAAAATGAACATATCAGCTAAACAGCACTATTGTTTTGCTCCAACTTTTTTTTTTTTTTTTTTTTTTTTAGTGAAGCTTAAACTCATGATCATGAGATTAAGACCCTGAGATCAGGGCAGCTGGGTGGCTCAGTTGGTTAAGCATCCGCCTCTTGATTTCAGCTCAAGTCATGATCTCATTGTTTCGTGAGTTTGAGCCCCACATCAGGCACTGAGCTGACAGCACGGAGCCTGCTTGGGATTTTCTGTCTCCCTTTCTCTCTGTCCCTCCCCTGCTCGCACTTTCTCCTCTCAAAAATAAATACATAAATAAACATTAAAAAAAGAAAAAAAGACCCTGAGATCAAGACCTGAGATGAGATCAAGAGTCAAACACTTAACCAACTAAGCTACCTAAATGCCTCTTTCTTTGCTCCAATTTTTACTACCACTCTCAGCTTGGGTAAGTTACTTAAACTCTTGGTGTCTCTCTTTCATCATCTTTAAAATGAGAGATTGATAGTACCTACTTTGGAGACAGTGTGAGGATTCGATGAACTAGTGTATCTTAATATAGTTCTTGAGATATAGAAAATGCTCAATAACTTATCTAATATTAATAGGTTATTCAAGTAATTTAGTAATTTTCTAATTAACCAATCTATTAGTTACCTAATTAATGAAACCTTTATATAAATTCTATAAAGTAAGGGTTAATTTTGCTTCTATAACGGATTATTGGAAATATATACAATTTATCTGGAATAGCATTCAATAATTCTTAAGAAGTTTCTGCTTTCCTCACTTATTTCTTAAAAATCCTGTGTGAAATGGCTTTAGGGCATATGAATTTATCAAAACATAGATATATAAACAGTTCAAGTGTGAATTTCTCTCATTTGTAATTCTTTCATATTTTATTTTAATATTTTACTCTTAAAGTGCAGCTTAACAATCTAGTGTAACACACTTGGGTTGTTACACCAAACATTAAAATTATTTTCACTCTTGGGACACCTGGATGGCTCAGTTGGTTAAGCGTCCGGTTCTTGGTTTTGGCTCAGGTCACGAGTTCGAAATCCACACTGGGCTCTGCACTGACCCTGCAGAGCTTGCTTGGGACTCTCTCCCTCTCTCTCTCTCTCTCTCTCTCTCTCTGTCTGCCCCTCCCCTGCTCGTGCTTTGTCTCTCTGAAAATAACCTTAAAAAAATATATTTTCAGTCTTAAACCTTCAGAGATATTACTGGGCAAATTGGAGGTACAAAGATGGTAAGGAGGTATTAAAATATCACTGATTGATTTAGAAAGAAATAGGGCAATTAGTTACTCCTTATCAAGTTACAGAAGTTATAAGGTTGATAATTGTGTTGGCCACATCTTGAGCTCCTCTTCAAATCTTCCTGGTTCTACTTTTAGTTATTGGGCAGTAATGGAGCTCTGCTGAACTTCCACTGCCTATCAGAGGCTCGCTTTGGGGACCCAGTTTGGGGACCCTCTTCATTCTTGTCCTGAGGTTTCTCTGATACCTGTACCTGCTTAGCATTCAGACACATATGACCCATGGGGCCACCATAGCCCAATGGAGGACGTGGCCCCCTGGATAAATGCTGACCCTTTCATCTTCTGGCACGCAGTTCTGACACGTTTTATAAGGCTCCTCAGAAAGCCACAGCAGAATACAGCACCACTCCTCCTTAGCAGTGGCCAAATTAAGGCTCTCTCCTGCCATCTTTCTCATGTTCCTAGTTTATGCCCCTTGCTCTTCACTCCCGCTCCTTGGAATCACTTCCCTAGTAAATTCTGCATGCATACCTTTGTCACAGCCTCTGCTTGCCAATCAATCCAGGATAATACAACAGTTTGGTTATTGTTTGTTTTCATGGAAAAAGAAAAAAAGATCAGATCTCAGGTTACCATAACTGGGATGATGAAAAAACATGTGAAAAATAAAGTTATTAATTCTTTGGAAGAATTTAATTCTGAACTCTTGGAAAAAATTCCAATGACAGGAGTTCATAAAAAGGAGATGTAGGCATAATTGAAACCACAAGGGAGATCAAGTTGAGGGTTCGTTTTAGAGAAGGTATTATATAAAAAAGGAAGTTACGCCCATTTCTTACCATTTGTAACTCAAAATAGCTCCCGTGTGTAAACGTGGGTTTCTGGAGGTAGTAAGATTTCTTATGCCACTTAAAAAGTTTCCTAATCCTATTTTACTTTTAAATGTAGGATGGTAGGAACAAAGAAAATAAGAAATGTGTTACACAGGAAGCAGAGGTATTAAGGGAAAGTAGAGTTAAGACAGTTAAAACATGACATAGTGATTTCTTTTTCCTTCTGCTCTTTACACACCTCAGTTCTGTCACAGGAAACACAAGAATACTCCCTGGATTGGAAAATCATTCAGAGGCTCCTTGAGATGAAGGCCAAGACAGGTAAAGTGACCCCACTGGGCGTTCATATAGATTAAGAGATTGGTAACCAACAGCACAGATGCAAAGGTGGAAGATGACTTGGAAGGGCCATGGTAGCAGCCACCAGAGAAGCTTGTGTGCCTGCGCATGGGTGCACTCATGTGCGTGCGTGTAAGGCACAGAGCGGGACTAGGTGTGGGTCATGTAGAGTCTTGCCCGTCATCTCCCTCTGTCTGCAGATCCCAGCCCAGGCATGGGGAACCTGAGACAGCCTTCTTCTGGGGTATTCCAACTAGGCTTCTCTTGAGGAAGTTAGGGCTTGTCTGGCTTGTGTGTTTTATTTCTATCACCTCCTAGAGGTCAGAGATGAGAGAGGGCCCGGCCACTTCCAATTTAAGAGCATTCTGGCTTTTAAAAAACATGGAAATGTCTCAACAAGATAACAAAAATTGCATGTTTTAAATGTTTATGCTTAACAAATCAATGCTATTAACAAAAGAATATTTTTATTGAAATACCTATAGATTCACAGGAAGTTGTAAAGATAGTAAGAGAAGTTCCTGGGGATCCTTCATTTCCTCCAGGGGTTACATTTTCCATAACTGTAGTACAATATCAAAACTGGGAAACTGATATTGGTAGAATGTGTGTGTACGGTTCTCTGTCATTTTATCCCATAGGTAACTTCATGTATCCACTGGCGCCATTAGGATACAGAACTGTTCTAGCTCTACTCCCCTCTCTGCTCTCTTAACCCCTGGAAATCACCAGGCTGTTCTCTAATTCTATCATTTTGTCATTTTAGAATGAAATATTTAAACAAATCACATAAAATGTAACTTTTTCATGCTGGCATCCCCTCTCCCCCTTCCCTTTCACATAATGCCCTTGAGATCCATCCAAGTTGGTGCATGTATCAGTTTGTTCCTTTTTATGGCTGACTACTGGTCCATCGTATGGACTTCTTCATTTGCTTATTTGCTACTATATGTCCTGTTTTTGAAAAGTCATCCATTTTTTAAATGGATTTTTGGTTTTTTTAACTGTTGAATTTTTATATATTCTAGATATGAGTCCTTGGTCAGATAGGTGGTCTTCAAATATTTCCTCCCACTCTGTAGCTTGTTTTTTTATTCTGATGGGTCATTCGCAGAGCAGAGGTTTTTAATTTTGATTAAATTTAATATATTGCCTTTTCCTTTTGTGGATTGTACTTTTCATGTCATGTCTGGGAATTCTTCACCTAGCTCTTGGTCTTGAATATTTTCTCCTCAAAGCTTGGTAGTTTTATATTTTACATATAAATCCATTATCCATTTTGAGTTAATCTTTGTACAAAGTCTGAGGTTTAAATAATTTTTTTTGTCTATGAATATATAATCACTTCCCTATCAGTTTTTAAAAGACTATTCTTCTTTCATTGAATTGCTTTTGTACCTTTGTCAAAAATCGTTTGCCTGCACATGCATGGCTCTATTTCTGGGTTTTCTATTCTGTTCCATTGATCTATGTTTCTACATTCTGCCAATTCTATGAAGTTTTGATGACTTAAAATTAGGTAGACTCATTCTTCCCACTTCATTTTTTTTAATTTTCAGAACTGTTTTAGATATTCTAGTTCCTTTGCCTTTCAATATAAGTTTTTGTAATATCTTATCCATAGCTATAAAAACTGTATATTTTAAATGCTTATACTTAACAAATCAATGATTTTTGACATTTTCTGAGAATAAAACATAATCTATTTGTTTTGTTTAGGAGATAATCATGGGCTGTATTACAATATTAATTCATATTAAAGTATAATAGCAGTGTGCAGTTATCTGATAAGTAGATACAAATCTAAACTTGTAAAATAGACTTCTTTTTATCCTAAGCAGTATATTTCTGTATATGCATAGACCTCATTTGGAGAACACATCAAAATAAAATTTTGAAGTCCCTTGTGTATCAGCAGCCAGAGGCAAATTGATCTTTCTCCCCTCTCTGTGCCCTGGAATAGATCCTGTTCTGCATTCCTTTTAGTAAGAAGAACAGGGATCAACAACCCAAAGCATGCCCATTCTAAAAGGTGGGCACTTTGTCGCCTTGCTTTTGGAAAATGGGGCATTTCTTTCCCCTAATGTTTTCACAGAATGAAGAGGAAAATATGTAAATACTTATGAATATAAGACCATTTTAAAAATGGGAAGAGGAAAGAAAATCTTCCCCTCTCTCTCAGGTGCAGAGAGCCCTGAAAGGAAAAATTAGCCTTCATGAATCCTCTTACATCTTCTATTCTGATAAATCTATAGAAAATACAAATTAAGGTAAATTCTTTGATATAAAGATCCAATCTTATATTAACACACAATATTAGAAGGCTTACTTGTTTTTTAGTTTACCCAGTTTTATATATTTATACAAACTAAAAATGCAAAAAAAAATGTTTCACTGAAAAAGGTTTGGAGGTAATCATGAAAAGGACTATAAAGACAAAGCTCTATCATCATCACAACACACAATTTTGGGTAATAGAAAGTGTGCTGGGAACCATGATAAAACCTTAAGTAGGCAAAGAAGGACCCATTTATTGAATTTGGTTTGGACAAGAATGCAGGGAGAGGGGCCATGGTGGTGGTATAGACAAACATGTCTTCCTGGCACTCTTTCCAGAGTTTTGTTCAACCATCAAGGTGAATTCTTAGAATCACTAAGGTTTATAAAATGCAAACACCCATACAAAGGAACCACTAGAAAGTAGTGGTTCTCAACCTTGGTATACATTAGGATCACATAGAGAACTTTTGTAACATACTGATGATCAAACTCTTGGAGAGTCTCAGTCAACTGGTCTAGGGTAGAGTCTGGGCATTTTCTTTTTCAAAAACAGCTCCCCTTGATGATTCTACTTGAGCCAAGAATGCAAACCATTACCTGTTAGCTTTCAGTTAATGGTCTGCTACAGTGGTTCTCTTCCTGGTCATACATTAAAATCAGCTAGGTAGCTATTAAATGCTAGGGCACCACCCCCTGAAATTCTGAATCAATTGGTCTGAGATAGAGTCCAGACATCTGTATTAACAAACAACAACACAAAAACCCAACCCAAACAAGCAATCAATTCTAAGGAGAACCACGGCTGAAAACCACTGCAAATGAAAAAAAGATAAGTCTATCTTTTTTGGAGAGAGATGATAGGGAAGGGAAAGACAGAGAGAAAGTAGGGTGTTGATGAGGTTATAAGGGTTTGCAGGAACATTTCACCTGCTTTTCAACTTTCCCACCACATACTCATTGGCTGAGTCTGAGAGCCTAGAATTCCTATTTTTATGAAAACCAGAGGCAGGAATGAGTGTGCAGGACCCACAAAGAGGAAACTCGAGGAAGTCAGACTCAGGGTTTGGTATTAGACAGCCAGATAGGGTTTTGCTTTGTTCCTATCTCAAGGAAACCTTGACAGGTTGTTCTCCATGAGCCACAAAGTTTGTTGGATCAAATCCCCTCACAGATCTACAGTGCTCCTGAATTTGAATAGTAACTCTCAAATGGTGCCATACACTATCTCTTTTATCATTTGGACAAAACCATTATTAAAGATATTCTCCACCTTTCCCCACTTAATAATTCAGCTTTGAATTCTGAAACGATTGTTCAATCCAAGATTTTGAATTCTTTTGGCAGGTATTATCCCCAATGGACACATACACTGCCCCTGGTGTTGTAGCACACAAACCCAGGGATCTTGCTTGGCCCCTTCCAAAGAGTTAGAATACAAATAACATTTTTAAACTCTGTAAGATGTGACACGATTTTTCATTTTAATTTGATGCCTGTAAACAGGGATTTTTTTTTAAGTCCCTCCTTCTGTTTTATTATTCCTTCTGAATTTCAACCTGAAAGCCCTACATGACTTGACAACATATTTGTAATGAGCTGAAGCCCATCAATCAAGTATCTCCTTTCATCACAAGGCAGAGGGGCAGCAGGGATTTGTGCAATGGTGCCAGTCTTCTTGTGATTAGAGCATTTGTTTTAATATATCCCAGGGACAAATGGAAAGCAAAACGTACTTAAAAAAAATTTAAAACCTTCCACTAACACATGAACTCCTCCAATTTTTTCACTGAGCTCTTTCTGTATTTAGTGAACTCAAGGTTCTTCAGAGAAAGCAAGCATATTCACATTTAAGCATGTATTATTTTACTGACAGGTATATATTATTGCAGCAAAATCAGAAGACCGTGGCTTAAAAAGACTTCTGATTGCAGTTTATGAAAAATGTAACATGTCTATAATCAATGGATTTTTCTAATTAATTGGGTTTTTTTTGACATTCAGTCTTCAGTTGCACATGTTATTTGAAAATAAAATAGTGCCTTTCTTATTTTAGCCTTGTAGTTAGAAGTACCTCTGTTAGTAATAGCCACAGACAAAAAGATATCTAGCATTTAATGCATTTAATCCAATTAAAAACCACTGTATGTTGGTTGCTGAAAAACTGATAAATTATTTCAATTGTTTTGTGAGAAAATATTATTTATCTCATAGCAACCAAGTTTACGGATGATTAGCTTTTACGCTGGCCAACAGAATAATACAAAAGGAAACAGGAGTCTTAACCTGTACAGTTTGATCAAGTCACAAGAACATAACTATATAACCTTCACGTTAATGTTCTATAGGGATTTGCTAATAATGAGAACCAGCTAAGGCCTGTGCTGCAGCTATAATGATTCTGTTAGTAACATTTCACTGCCACCCAATGAATTACCAAGACAGCAAGGAAATGCAGATCTCTAGTATCTATTTTAATTGTACTTTAAAAGAAAAAATTATTTATTTTTAACTTAAGTTCTCCATGAAATTCTCGTTCAACCAAAAACCTTACTAATACATGTTTTCACATTTGGATCTCAGCCACATCTGTCAAGATTCCCTGGCCAAGAATTTTATCATATAGGTTCATTAGCCACTGACTAGGTTGGTTAATTTATTTGATTAAAGCCTGGGGCTCATGACAACAAGGTCAGGAATTTAGTCACGTCTGAGTTAATTTGCCTTGACCTCTATTTACCTTCTAAATGCTGGACAACTTCTTACAAATCTGTAGTTTACCACACATTCAGCATCAGGACAGAACTGGACTTGCCACCATCAGAAAAATAACTCTATCTTGCTGATTAGGTGGCATTTGGCTTGTACACGCTACATGGGGGTTTGCTTATTGGATAATTTGGTGATCGCGACAACCCACTTAATATTTAGTGTCAATTAGTGGGGTTTGCTTTTTCTAGGACTACTGTGGTCAGGGATATTTGGCAAGTGATTTGATCATTTCAATTCTGAATTAACTTTGTTTAAGTAAATTCCCTATGAATAGTCATTTATCTTCACATTGAGGCCACGAGGAATTATCTAAATATTGATAACTGCCAACTTAGTTTGGGGGTAGAGGAGTGTTGCTGTGGATCTGATCCCACTCCTAAGTCCCTGCTGATGAAACTCAATTCTGCTTCGGGGCGCCTGGATGGCTCAGTCGGTTAAGCGTCTAACTTCAGCTCAGGTCACGATCTCGCGCTCCGTGAGTTCGAGCCCCGCGTCGGGCTCTGGGCTGATGGCTCAGAGCCTGGAGCCTGCTTCTGATTCTGTGTCTCCCTCTCTCTCTGCCCCTCTCCTGTTCATGCTCTGTCTCTCTCTGTCTCAAAAATAAACATTAAAAAAAAAATTAAAAAAAAAAAAAGAAACTCAATTCTGCTTCATATTGTCTATCTTCTTACCATTTAAAAAATAAATCTCCTGGGGGCAGGGGAGATTCACACATTCTTAGGAATATAGTCTCCTTCATCTTTTGGGTACCATTTTCTTCTCTTTCTAAGCTAGCTCTCAGAGGCAAGGACTCCGCTGTGGCCAGAGTGCCTCTAATGTTTGCCAGGACTGATCAGCTTGAGCTTTGGGGCCGGGTCTGGCCTTGTAGCTGCTCTGTGTCTTACCCCAGGGGACAAAGTGCTCTTGAAACTGCTCCCCTTCCTCCCTGTGTTATACTCTGATATACAAACTTGAGAGCAGTGCTAGTTGATAAATATTTTTTAATGAGACAGCTCCTTCTTTTAAATTCCTCGGTTTTCAATGTCAGCTCTTTTCAGTGGTATCTGGCTTGCCAGGTAAGAGCTTGACATTAGGCATGGTGGGAATCTTCATGCCATGGAAATCAGCAAATGCGATCAATCAGGACTTTTTTTTTTTTTCTTCTCAGAGAGCCATTTACCAGCACCCCATTGGCTCTTTCCCTACCTTTCCCACACCTCCCCCCCCCTCCCCCCATTCCCAAGAATTGCATGTGACCGTGGAAATGGGAAAGTAGTTCCTGCTTTTCTGGGGGAGATAGAGACAGGAGCCTCTTTGTGTATTGCTATCCCCAAACACGTATCTTTCCATTTTTCAGATATGCTTCAAGAATGCACAATTTGGGATCTTAGTCTAGGAAAACCAGAGGCAATTGATACGCTTTCATTATCAACTGAATCAAACCATTTGCCAAGCTGCTAACTGCTTTCTCCTCAACATCCTCCCCTTTCCGATACCACCCAAGTCAGGGCAATTGAATAGGATGAAGAAATCATTTTAGTACTTGGGTAATGGAGAAGAAATAACTGGAAGTATGATAAATTTTTTTTTGTATATGAATGATTTGATACAACTTAATTCTTGTGAACTGTTCACTAGGCTTTGTATCTTATACCATGCTTTCAAGTATTAAAGAAGGGCTAACATGTTTTACTTAAGTTAAACTAATTAAAACCTTTAAAAATTCAATATTCCAATTTTCCTGGCCTCAGTTAAATGCCTTAATCCTATTAGATCACTCTTTAAAATGAATTACACTCTAAAGTATTATAGTTACACATTTTTTTATGAAACCCGGTATAGCAACATAATAGGGTTACTAAAATTAACGTTAATGAGAAGAACCACCAAGTTTCCTGCAATTTCTTCCTCCTTTAAAAAAAATACTTACAGTAATTCCTACTATTTATTTTATATTGACTGTACAGTACAAAGCAATCTCATGCTTCTCCCCAAATGGCGAATGTTTGAAATCTGGACACTTTGACCTTAAGTGGTACAGTGCAGGGGGCATCTGTGCTCAGAACCTACTACATTCATAAGGGTTCTTATCTTCCAAAAATAAAAATCAGTGTTATCAACATGTTGATAGGCTTTCATGTTTGCAACAGACTTTTTGAACAGACTCTCTGTGCCAGGCACTGTGCTGTACTCCCTCTTGGGGAGGACGTAGACACATCCTCAAACTGCTATAATATAGTGTGTAAGGACCCAAGCAAGGGATTGCGCAAAGTGGGTCCCAGGTTAAAGAATGGGCACAAGTTAATCTGGGAAAAAGGACAAGGAAGTTTACTAAAGTCTGCGCAAAATTGCCTCAGCCACTATTTAACTTGGGCTTAAAGCTGTTTCCACACCCTGTGAAAAGAGCAGGTGCAGATGAAACATGCATAATCAGTGTGGACCATTAATTGCCCCTTCATATTCTCATGTTCCTCAGCTTTGGTGCCGTCACCACTGAAGACCTCACTGGAGTCCCCTGCTCTATTGTTAATGCCACCCCCCCCCCCCCCCCGAGTATTTGGAACTGAGGCAAAAGAGACTACCTAGTTTGGGTTCTAATAACCCTCTAAGAGGTGTACTATGTAGTTATATTGTTACCTCTTAGGTTTCTTTTTATTCAGAATTATAGGTCCTAACTTTTCAAAATTACCCTTTGCACACACTTTTTTCCTTTTAAGATGAAAATTGAACTTTGCTTCATTCAGCCTGACATTAGAACTGCTCATACAACCTACATTTAAAAGAAACATATTTCTCTCAAAATAACTTATCAGAAATATGTGACTGTCAAAGTACAATGTGGTAAGATCTCTCTCACATGGTTTAATAAACTCTTCTAGAACATTGTGGAGAAGGTTTTGGATTAGGATGTCAATGTCCTGCCTAGTTAGAATGGAAATAGTTCTTCTAGTAGAAGAGTGTATTCTTTTTGTAGTGGTATATTTAGGAAAGATGATCTCCATAAAGTACAAGCATCCTTTGTTCTCTTTTCCTTAATGGTTTTGGAAAAACAAACTGTTTATGTATATAGGCCAAATAAGTTTTCTCATCATGCATTGTTTTAAGCATTAATTATCCTTTAGTTATTTATCGCCTTTGTTCCTTCCAGGACTGATTTCTTCTCAACAAAAGAACAAGTGTTAATTCAAATCATTTTGAAAAGTCATTCAAAATGTCTCAAGTAGGCTTAACACATCATGCAGAACTGCTCAGTAAGTCTTCATAATTGACTAATGACCCATTCTCTTTGGGCTTACAAAGAACAGAAACAAACAGGTGACTTCAGAGCTCTTGTCTTTGTAAATCTTATTTCTGTTATTTATGGCATAAATGTAACTTCAAAAAAATGCTCCCACCCAGAAAACCACATTATTCGTAGCCCGTGTAGAATCTTAACAGTAAGAATTATAGGTAGATGTGGGTGCAGAGACTTAGCAAATGGCCTCCTTCTCAGAGGACAACTCAGGGGAAACTACCAAAAAGGTACCCTAGCAAGTCTTCAAGTTTGAAGGGTGATTATGTACATCTATTTGCCAGTAGCTTTTTAGCCTTCTTAAGATTTTAAAAGGAAATGATTTTTAAATAGCAGTTGACGACAGATCTAAGTGACTTATAAAAAGAACCAGATGGTGAGGATCACGAAACACTGGACTGTGTTTCCAAGGGTGACCGCAGAATCAGCTACTTGGGAGATTTTAAAAGGAGAATCTATGTCCTTTTAATAACGGCATTAACAATGGTGGAATGATGTAGGGGTGGTCCTTCAGGAGATCGTGAAATGCAGAGTGCCCAGGGTTTCTTCAATTTTGAAATTCTACGACAAATGAATCTATTTTTCTTAAAACTGTTCAGAACAAGGCTCAAGGCCCAGGGTTTTCAACTTATTAACAGGCTTATAAACTTTTATTTGGTTACTTCTAACAACAGTTAGTAAGCTGAAGCAAGACAGAAGTCTGGAAATTGTTTTCGAGTTAGGGGTCAGGTCTTGTACACATCGGTTTCTGAACATGAAGTTGCTCTGTGAACTTCTGCAGAGCCATAAATGTTGCCAATGGAGAAAGTGCTCTGACCCAATTTCTCTATACACATGTACCATTTACTTTACAACCCCAAAGCCTGATAAATAGGTTTTCTGGGTTGGCAATGTTTGCCACGCAGGTAGAATGCATGCAGGCGGAATTTCATTCTGTGCTAAATCACAGCATTCTGAAAAACTCGGGGCCTTGCAAAAGGCCATATCTCAAAAAAGTTACTGCTTCAAATAAATGTGCCATTTCATAAAATTACACCTACTGAATCAGAAAAAATGTTCTTTCATGTGAGTGACATTTATATGACTGCCATTTATAGGGAATAGGACATTCTCACAGAGCAAGGCTGAAGAATGGTTTTGAAAGCTGAGAGTATTCTCTGAATGATAAATGTGTTAGAAGTCTAAGATACTTGTGTGGGAAGAGACACTCCAAAACTGGGTAGTTTCCCTACAACACTGAAACTTGCATTAGTATGAAGAAAGTAATTCCTTGGTTATACTTACTGCATTAATGAGATTTTCTATATATTTCAAACCAGCAAGCATCTTTAGTCATTGATTTTCACCTTGGTAAAGTGTTGGACCCTGTCGATCATCTGGTCCAAGAGCCTTTTATTTTACATATGTGGAAAATGAGGCTGAGGTGGTGAGCTTCTAGTTAGAACTAGGAATAGAATTCTCCAACCTCCCTCCCCTATTCTCCGTCCAGCTCCCCTTCATGACACCAGTCATCTTTTTAAAAAGTTCCTAAATTACCATCCAGGGAGGGAGGGGAACTACCTTCTAGCTGCCTCTGGACAAACTGGCAAACAGAGATTTATTTATTCTTCACAATAAATTACTTTTTCCAACAGTATTTCTCTGGAAAAGCAATCGCTAAATTACAAAAGAGGGAGTTTAAATCGAGATCGAGGACGGAAGTGGTTGCAGATCTCGGCACACATTTCAGCTCTTGGTGAAGATCTGAGACTGCGGAGATTGCCAAAGCCACATTCTTCCAGGCGCCCTTCCTGGTGAGCGCCACAAAACCGCTCTCATCCAGAAGTTAAGATAGAGGAATATAAACCCTAAGTCTTCGGGTTTCTCTGCACCCTGGGGTAGAGATGGGCGATAAAACTCCAGGAAAATAGATGCTTGCTGAATTGCTTAACTCATCGCGGGACACCCTTGGATGGCCCGTCTTGGAGAGGGGCGCGGGGATAAGGGGGGCGCGGAGCGGAGTTTGCCAGCACCTTCTTCCAGGTGCTTTCGGGCTGGAGAGTAGGGTCCTGGAAGTAGGGGCTCGAGGTGGGCTGAAGCAGATAAGGGAGGGGAGCCGCGCGGCGAAAAGTACGGGGCAGTAGCGGGCTACAGGGACCCACCTGCTAGGAACTGCTTTTGAGGCGAGGCGGCCACGGTCAGGCGCAGCTGCAGTAGGGAGCGCCGGGGGTCAGCTCACAGCTCCGGGCTGCGGGTGGCGCCTCTCGCTCGTATAAGAGGCCAGAGAGAGGAGGGAGGGCCCGCTAGATTTCGCAAGATAAGCGGTGAAGAAAGCGTTTCCAGGAAGCGTTCAAACTGGGAATCCCGGGCAACTGGAAGAACCAGAACTTCCTGTGCTGCCACTGTGGCCGTTGCTGCAGATGTTGCTGCTGGTATCAGCCTGCGGGGTTTTCAAGGGTTTTCCCCAGAGCCCGTGGAATCTGCATTCCAGGCAGATTGAAATTTAGGGAGGCTGAGGAGGATCCCTCTCCCGAAGGAGCCAGACAACTCTGAGTAGCTGGGAAAACACTACCTGGTCTGGGCTTCGAGGCATTTCTCTTGCTGCCATTTTGTCTCAATTCAGAGTAAAAGGTGACATCTTTCCCCTCTGTCTGGAAGCCTTGGGTTCTCATGGGGCTCATAACTTGATCTTGAATTAGGAGGTTTTCATTTAGGTAGATTAAGTCGTTCAAAAGAAGCTGAAAGAAAGAGGGATGATGATGTGGATGCCTTATTGTTGATCTATAGCTAGATAATATTACATAATAATATGCAATAATATATGTTGCATAATTATATATATGCAAATGGGATTGATATGTCTTCCTATATAGGAGGAGCTCAGAAACTACAGCTATGGGGGTTTAAGATTTAATTAATCATGGTAACCTATGGGGCAAAGCACCCCTCAAACTCTGCAGTTTAGAACCTAAAATCTCCTAATCTGTCTCTTGCCAAGCCATCTGGTCTTAAGTTCCATGGCATACTTGTCAAGATCCAGATGTTCAGCCACATGGAGGCCTGTTCCCAGCACTTTGGAGCCAACCCTTCCTTTGCCTAGATTGCAGCTCTCCGCAGAGTATCTTGTGGTGTTAGCTCTCACCCCATGTCTTCCAAGAAGTCTTCTCTGAGCCTCTGGTTGCAATACAACTTTTCTTTCTCCATACAGGGTAGTTTATGCTTCCAATACAGCAGTTAGGATGGTTTGCCTCGTAAGAGAGTTACTGTGTCTACATCTCCTCTCCTGGACTGCAAGCTCCCGGGGTTGACACCCTATTGTTTTCAGCCTGGGATTCTCCACCACACCTAAAACAGTGCTTGCTTATAATAGGTACTCGATATTTAGTGCACTCATTGATAAACCTATGTCAGAGGTTCATCTGATAGTTTCTTTGGGCAAGGGAGAGCTTAAGAAAGTATTAATTGATTTTATAGCATCAGTTTCCCCAGTATGAAGACTGACAGAGTGAGAGAAAGGTGTGCAGCTAGGAAAGAAGGCCTCCTGGTGTGTTCCTTAGAGGCCTCATGGTTAATCAGCACGGTTTTAGTGACCTGCCCCTGGTCTAGCATCTGGCTTTAAGCACGGAAACTTGATTCTTTGCACACTGACCCTGATACTTACAACTGTAATGCTGATTTGTTAGTCGTCAAATGGAATATAAAGAAAATAATTACTATGAAAATACAGTTGTGGAGGGCACCAAACATTCTAGCCATCACATTCTTTCCCTGGGGGAACATCCCAAGGAAGCCATTTTATGCACAAGTCTGCTCTATAAACAGGGGTGTGAGGTATCACATTCCAAGGCTGCTGGCATCTAAGCACCCACCATTGACACCAGGGTAACATATCTGCCACCAGCATGTTGCTGGGTCTGTGGACAAGGTCATTCTGGTTTCTGGGTGGTGTTTGGATCCATGATGAATTGACATATGGATAATCATATCCCAAATGCAGTCTCCAACTAATAATAGAATCATTGCTATTTATACTTATTTTCAGGTGGACAGAAAAATTTTAAACCTGATTTTTATGAAAGGCAGATATATCTCAGTTATGTAAGCTCTTTTCTTTGCCAAAGGCAACTAGAGTCCCAGAAAGGGAAGATTAAATTACTGAAATATGAAGGATAGAAGAAATTGTCTTTATTAGTACTAAACTTAAGAGGTACTCGACTTATTTATCTTGTAGTTTAAAGATTGATTTTTCCCTGGGTCCTAGGAGGGACACAAAATTCCTAACTCTCCCAGTCTTTCCTTAAACCCCTGCTGTAGGGAAAATTAAACTTTCAAAGATACCAGCAGCCTGAAGACCAAGGCTTTGCCGTTGGCAGAATTCATCCTTCTCCTGAAAGCTTATCATCAGAACTCCGGATAAGCCTTCCCAGATGTTGGACACACCATAGCATTCCTGTTTAGAGATTTCCACATTTATCACGCCCTAAGTCTTTCCTGCCACTTCCTCCTGGTCCAGCCTGCTGTCTCAATCTCCTCATGTAGCAGAATTTAGGACAATTGATGAAGTAGGCCTGGAGCTATTATTTAATGACTGAATGAAAGTATGCCTTTAATAGCTTGTGTCTCCTTTTCTATGTCATTTCTCTCCTCTTTGGGGCTTATTTTCTTTGCAGTCTTGGGTCTTGACCACTCCTCTCTCTTCCCAGAAACCTCTTCTTACAGTGCGTCACACATTATCATGGGGTGCTGGCTCTGGAGGTGACTGACATGATAGTCTATAATTAGCACATATATGGGAATCTCTTCACGCCAGATTTGCCCTCTAGCTGTTTTTGAAAAACAAAACAAAACTGAAGGATTCCTGGAGATGTCTGGCTTATCCAAAGAAATAAATCTCTAATGAGGGGGGTTGGATTTCAGGCACTTTGGGAGATAATTTTGAATATGGGTATAATGAGTATTTTGTCTTTTGCTTGCCCAGTATCCAGGGTCGGGACTGGGGTGAGGTGAGTGAGGAGCCTAGGGGCACAAAATTTGAGGCGGGGTTCACTCTATCCACTCTTAAAATGGATCCTTGTGAACCAGAAAATGAGTGTTCCTTAAATTAGGTTCTTTGGTGCCTCACTGACCTCCTCTTGTCCTAGCCTTTGCAGAATCCATTTTTCTTTGTGCTAACCACATCTTCATTTTCCTTTGGGAAACACCCTAGCACAGGTCTCAGTCCCTGTGGTCCAGGTGGAAGTGACAACACTGAGTGGGGATGGGGGGAGAGTTGGTTTTTGGAATAGACCCGTGACATAGGCCTGGCCAGTCAAAGCACACAGTCTCGTTCACAGTGATTAGTTCCGTGATGACACGTGAGCTAGGCTGGGCTAATAGGAATCTTTCCTGGACCTCAGGTGAACCTGCTAGAGGAGAGAGTGAGCCTGAGAAAGAAGCCCGTCAAGGGAAAGGAGAGCAAAGAGGTGAGAGGGATCTATTTCTGAATCTGTTGGAACTCTACACCTGAAGAGGATTATACACCCTGGGCTTTTTAGTTACGTGTATGAATAATTGTGTGCTATTTGTACCATCCTGCATAACGATATGGGATACGGTAGGATGGGAAGGGCACCTGCTCAGTCTTGCTTCTCCAGTCTGCCCTCTAAGGTGGCTTCATCACACCACTGGGATTCGGATGCCATTTATTGTTTGGGGGAAAAACAAACTTCCTGAATTTTCTTGTAGCAAATCTGGGGCTTGAGTAAATAACCTGTGTGGCTGAAGTTTCTCGGCTACTTCTCGGTAGATGTGGAAGTTTAATTTCTTTTCCCAGCCAACTTCTTTTCTACTTCTTTCCTACTCTCCTGGGAGGTGAGCTAATAGAACCACCTTTTCTCCTCCATGAAATGCGAAATGACAAAGGGTTCAAACCGGGTCCATGGCCTGAATTTACTTACTATATACCAATTTCTAGGATTCCTGCCAACACAAAGCAGGAAGCAAAACCAAACAACATTTTGCCACCCACCTGTTACCAAAAAAACAAAACAAAACAAAACAAAAAACCAAACCACTGATGGGAAAATATGCCAGACACTGGCAATCATGGACACTGGGCTAGGCGATGATGTCAGGAATAACAATAAAGAATTTAAAAATAAGACATGCCCTGAGGACCCTGGCTCTGTCACTAGAAATTTAAGAAAAGGTGAAAGTAGAAGAGTTGAGTGTGTGAGAATGAGTGAATAGCACTTTAAAAAGTCACTGACTCGAGGTAAAGGGCAGCTACTTCTGGGATTGGGAAATGGGGGAGGAATCCCTGTTGTATTTATCTGCATCTCTGACTCTCTGAGTCACAAGGTCTGTGGTAATTTGGCAGGACTATGGACTGACCGTCCCCAAGAGAAATCTGGACTTGGTCCAGGCCATACCTGCTGGTCTCGGACGAGGTCACTTGGCTATGATGTTATCAAAGAACATCTTCAAAGTTTGAAGAGATGGAGGAAATATCTAAGTCAAGTTAATGTTTTGATAAATGATACATTTTTTGATAAGTCAATAGAGATGTTCTTTTTGTAATTCAAAAGCTGAAAATAAGTTTTACCTCAGCCTCCTGGTAAAGGAGCTGGTTGTCAAGGTGCTGGGAGAGCTGTTTCCACAGTGGGTGGTGGTTCCTGTTAGTACTAGAAATATTATTGGTAAAGGTGATTCTAGTACAGCCAGCCTGTGCCTGGTTCCAGGAAAGGGAGGTTAGCTAAATTGTCACATACTGAAGAGGAGACCAAAAAAGAAAAAAAGAAAGAAAGAAAGAAAGAAAGAAAGAAAGAAAAGAAGAAAAAAGTGAATGTAGCTTAATCCATTGTCCTGTTCAAAGAGACTTTGCAATGAGATTAGTATAAAGCAGATCATTGTTGGAAAAGGACAAGAATAATGAAAACATTAGCCCATTTTTTTCTACTTTTGACTATTTATAAAGATCAATTACTTGCTAAGAGTTATTTTTCTTCCTTGGAATTGCCTTAAAGATAACTATAAAGCTTTCTTTATCATGCTGGTAAGGGAATGCCAAATATAGTTGATTTATTTTATATTTATAGATTACTTGCCAAACAGTTGATTTCACTACTATAGATTATTTTAGGTTATGTAAAACTTCATGTTAAAGGATTAAATTAAAATATTTGAAAGGTTGATGCACAGGTGCAAAATTCAAGATATGAAAGCAGTAACATTAGAAAGCATTTCCCCCCAGACATCGAGTTCTCCTGTCCAGAAGCAACCATGTTGATGATTTATTGGGTTCCTTTCACAGACAAACTATGCAAATAAAAGCCTGTATATTTAGTCTTAAAAAATCCAAGCAGCAGACTACTAGTCACATTCTACTTCTTGCTTTTCTCACTTAACGGTGCAACTTAGAGATCATTCAGAAAGAACAGTCAAGGCAGGTCTATTTAAAATTATACCGGTACATGCCTAGCTTCCTTTACTTGTTCCCCCCTTTCTCTGCTTTGTTTCCATAGCACTCATTAGTTTCTATCACACTGTAATGGAATGATTTACTGTGTTTATTGTTTGTCTTCCCCTAGATTGCAGGAGCCACGGGAACAAAGCATTTTTGTGTCATTTGCAATCTGCTGTGTATGTAGCACCTGGAATGGTGGTTGGTACCACGTAGCAGGGTCTCAGTAAATATTGTTGAATGAATAAGTGAATATATGTTTCGAAGGAACAATGATGGACTGGTAGCAACCCCTAAGAGAGATATGTAGAAATTTAAGATCTTTGAAACCATTCATGTAAACACTGTATTGATGTGGTTAAATCCACTCTTCACCAGTGGAAGTGGAATGCTCAATTAACTGCCTCTACTGATGGCCAAACATTTTTGTGCTAAACTCGTTCAGAAAAGGCCAGTGCCTCTGGCTACTTCTCTCCTGCTATTCCCAGGGTTCTGCTTTTTTTCAGACTTCTTTTGCAGCTATAACCTTTTCATTTAATTACTTCTCTCCCAGCTCCGTATCTCCTAAGTCTGCAATAGCATTTTGTGAAAATGTGATGGAATTCTTGGGTCTTTTTTTCTGAAAGTGTCTTGGTAGTGAGACATTGCACAGTCCCAGCAATTAGCACTTGTAAACAGGCCATGAAAGGGTGTCCAGCATTCATTATAGGAAAGGGAGGGAAGACTACCCTCTTCACATTTTAGAACTGTATAGGAGCCATTGAAAGAGTTTTGATTCCTCAGAAATGTCACCTTTGTTTTTATATAACCATTGCAGGGAAAAGAGATGTGGACAGATGGCTTTCAAATGGTATAAGTAAAAAATATTTGAAATCATTAAAAAAGAGGAGGTGGAGAAAAACAAAATAAATGGCTTATTCTACTGATCCTCTTTAGATAGATAATCTGGTTTGGTGGGACTAGTGACTATTTGGGAATATTCTTAATTTATGCTTTCTTGCATTTGGTAAGGCAGTGATTACATAATAGATTTTACACACAAGGAAAGCCACAAGGGAAAGAATACTTGGAAGCAGTGGGGAGGTAGGTTATAATTTTTTATGTCATTCAAATGTGAATTACTTAATACTTTAGATCAGAACTGTTTTAATTTTGAACTTAAATCCAGGGCCATTCATAACTTAATGGCCATTCATTAAGAATACCATTCATAAGCAAGAGAAATATTTTAATTAAACACTAGAAATTTATGTAGAGAAAAGAAGTTTATCAAATCTTGTCAAAATCCACTTGCTAGAAATAAAAGTTTATTATTTTTGGAGGGGAGGGTGGTATCTGTCGATCCTGGTGCCCCCTTCTCCTCTTCAAAGAATAAATCCTCATTTGACCAGAGGGAGGGAAGGAAGCCCAGTTAAGGACGCCAAGGGAACCCAAACGGATTCAGTCAAGTTCATGGACTTCAAATGTAGTGCCATTAAGACATTTTAGTTAAGTCTAAGACCAGTTTTTAGACCACTCTACTTGGAAGGGGAAAAGGAAGAGACAGGAAAACTCTAAAAAGCAGACCCAAGACTCAAAATATGACTGGGATACTTTATTATAGGAGCAAAACAATCAGGATATGCTGAAGGAATTACTATATATGTTATAATATATTAATCTTTATATTGATAGCCCTGTTATAAGAAAAATTATGTTTAGTGTGCTTCCATAATACAAGGAATGGTATAAAAACCATTTTAATGGCATTTCTATCCAAAATGATTGTCATGAAGTGAGTTTTTAATACTGACCCACCCTCTCTCCTGAGAAACCACTCACAGTCACCTGCATCCACCTTTTCATAACTAATAATTGCCACACTTCCATTTTCACTCTGATTTTCTCATCATTACCTCTGTCCATCCAGCCCACTCACCCTGTCTGTCCCACTCTTGCTGGTTTCTGACCTCATCTAGACCTCTGCTCTTGCTTACTCTTATACTCCTCAGTTGCTCCTGCTCCCCCTGTCTTTTCATTTCTTTTACCTCGCCGAGATTCCACCTACTCCCGCGACCCTTTGCTCACAAATGCTTTTTGATTCCCTTGGCCATCTCTTTGTCCATTTTCCTTATCTGGCAAAATCTCAACCTCGGTTTCCCCTAGCTAACTGCCTACTTTGGACCTCCACTCAAAGCAGGTAACTGTTGCTGGGGAAAATCACAGTCATGCTGACTACAGTCATTTCAAAACCATGAGCACACGTGGCAAAGGCATACCACACTAAGTGCCATCCTGCTGTGTCTGCCAAGCAGATTCAATGTCTCACTCTCTGAAATGACTCCTTAAACCTCTTCTTCCCTTCCCCACTCAATCACATGCTGTGATGTTACCATGATCTCATTTTCCTACCACTAATTCTAAGAGCCCCCCCATATTCATACTTATACATTCTGCCAATGTGCCCCTAAGGCCGTTTTGTCCAGGTATACTCTGGATCTCACCCAGAAGTACCTTCAAAAAGACCACTCCTCCAATTATCTTCTTCCTTGTCCCAGTTTTTGGTTCATCCCTGTGCCCTGGATTATGTCAGATAGCATTCAAGTAATGTCTTCCTGTCCTAACCTTGCGTATTTGTTTCCGCTACAGGATGTTTGCATATTGTAGCTACTGCTGCCTTTGCTTGGAAAGAAAGGACTTTGCTCAGATCTACAAGTGACTGCCTCATTATTCTGTTCTCAGCTCAGCTTCTCATCTTGTTGCCTTTAACGACCCTCTTAGCTCAGATTAGCTCTCCCATCTACCACCTTTCAGGTAGGCACCGTATGTCACATTACATAATTTTATTTCCCTCATGGTACATAGTGTCTGAGAGTGCCTAGCTTCTTACTGATGTGTTTATGTATTTCTGTTCCCACTGGAGGGTAAGCTTATTGGAGTCCAGGAACTGCCTCTTCATTACCGTGTTCTGTATTGTCAGAGAACAGTCACTGGCATTCAATAGGTGCTCAATACTGACTGATGGATTGACTGACTGACTACTTAAAGGTAGTAATTACAATAATTTGGAAGAAATTGTTCCCCAGCAATGCTGATAAAAGATGTATTATTGTGTTTTCTCCTTCAAACAAATCCAGTTCTGGAAGGCTAGTGAAAAACAATAATATGAACACCACTGCTAATAAAAATGCTTATATAGAACTTTCTATGTGCCAGACATTTTTCTGGACACTTTTAAAACATTTGTTTAAGCCTCACAACAGCCCTCTGAAGCAAGTACAACAAATGAGGAAACTGAGGCACAGAACATGCCCGCACACTTAGGTATTTCCCAACCTAGATTTCATTGTTGCCTCAGTGGGGAAAATGTTGAGCAGTGTTTATCTAACCTAAATCCTTTCAGATCATCACATTTGCTGGTCGTCATTTCCATAAGAAGGAACAACCATTTAGCATAAAGTATCAGGCAATCTTGTAGCCACCACTGATCTTGGATACACTACACCCCAGGAACTGTGCTAGGTGTTGTGAGAGATACCAAAGAAGAATAAGACGGGGTCCTTTCGGAAAAGACAGGAGTAATATGTTTAGTAAGTCTAAGGATTGTACATCTATAAATGACTGTATAATATCATTAAATAAAATGAACAAATTTATAAAATATTTATACCTTTGCATACTTCTAGTTTTTAGGTGACAATATTCTTTCTATTTTGAAGATATGGAAAATATTCATGAAGTTAGATTACTTGGATAAAGGCCATATCACCATACCTTGGCACCTAGCTTTCAAAGTCTTAGGATATATTAAGGGTGTTGGATCCAAATAAGAATATTCATATTTGGGCATCAAGCAGAATCCCCTTTCTGAATGCAAGTATCAATTGGTCTTCCCAGTTCTGATACCATTTTTCTTTGTACTACATTAAGTGTCTTCTTCTCCACTTTTTTAGGACTTTATGTAAACACAAAAGCCTTAATTTAGTAGAGTTGGCCACATACCACTAGATGAACTATACATTTTTGAAAACTCACAAAGTGGTAATTTAAGAACAAATATAGACAGCATATCTTAAACAATTCGTCATAGCTCCAACATGGGTTGGGTGATACTCAGCCTATTTCCTTAAAGAACTAGGAATACCCTTAGGCAGCAGTGACTAAGGAGACATCTGTCTTCATCCTGTTTTTACATCCTACACTAGCCCACACCTTCCCGGACTGGCCTGGGCACAGCTCATTTCAGAGATGATCACCGGGAGTTTCTGGTATGTGTCTATAATTTCTCAAAGTTAAGTCCCTAAAATATCTTAACTTTCTGTTTCAACTACACAGTCTGCACCAACTCTATTTCAGTTCTGTAGCTACATATACTCCCTGTGTTTATTGCACAGATCTGCAGTGCTAAGAATTTATGATATGCATTTTTTAAAAAAAATATAGAAGTATCTACTGATACTGTGTATAAGAAAAAATGCTTTATACTTTGCATTGCCTCCTATCATCTTTTACCAAAAGCCTCTGTAGCTAGCATGTCTGGAATTTTAAGGTTCTTTGGTGTAGTAAGTTGAATTCTGTTCCCCTAAAAGATATATTCCAGTCCCCAGCCCTGTGAGTACCTGTGAATGTGAACTTATTTGGAAGTAGGGTCTTTGCCAATGTAGTTAGTTAAGGATCTTGAGATGAGATCGTCCTGGATTTAGGGTGAGCTCTAAATCCAATAAATTGTGTCCTTATAAGAGAAAGACTTGAGACACAGAAAGAAGGCCAGGTGAAGACAGAAGCAGACCGAAGTAAAGAGATGTTATGCACACCCAAGTGAAGGGATGCTGAGGGTTGCGGGAAGAAATGCCTGGAACAGATTCCTCCTCAGAGCTTCCAGAGGGAACCGACCCTGCTAACACCTTGATTTTCAACTTCTGCTGTCTGGAACTGTGAGATAATAAATTTCTGTTATTTTATGCCACCAGTCCTGAGGTAACCTTTATGGCACCTGTAGGAAATTAAAACACTTGGTTTTAGTGGGGAAATAACAAGTTCATGGCTTGAGCAATGCCAAGAAGATCCTTACCTATTGCTGATTATTGCTTCCTTTATGGTTATTTCCTGTCTCATACATCGTCAAATGCCCACTTTCACTGTATACCTGGGTAAAAGGTGGTTTCTCCCAACCTTTGCAATAAAGACAACCCAATACCAACAACAATCAACCACCCGAGTATATTAAAAAATCTGTGCTCCTGTGGTTTTTCTTTTTAAGTATCTCATGTGTATTATTATAAAAATTGTAATTGTCATGTATTTAGCAATATTTCAATGAACAATGCCTAACTTAGAATTTTGATGAAATATACCTTCTTTCTGAGAGAATTTTAATCAAAATAATACAGAGAGAAACATACTTAGCAACATGATCTTAGACAGTTTAAGATTGTCATTTGCACGTTATAGGTTTTCAGGACACAGAGAGTGAATCATGTTAGGCTGGAATAACTGAAGGAACACTTCACTCATCCTTCTTCAGGGCCCTTCCGGGAGCCAGGGTAGTGGTGATGTGAATTTTGTCAGAGTGTGTCAGAGATTCTCTGCATCCATGAACTTGAATCTTTCCTGTGCTTGCTGCAGTCACAGTTCTAGGTCCTTGCTCTCTGATCACTTGCTGAAGTCTTAATAGTTCTAGAAGGCCAAAGCTTGTGTTTATTTAGTTAGTAATCACAGTAGGTGAATGCCAATTACGTTAGTTCTATTCATAAAAGGGACAACCAAGGGTTTTTAACCTGGAGTCTGTGAATTCAGGTTCACAGCAAAAATTTTCTATTTTTATTAAACACAAAATGAAACTCAATTGTAATTCAATTTCAGTTGCTTTGGTAAACTTATTTTATTTTATGCCTTTATCAGTTTTATTCTGAGAAGGGGTCCATAGGCTTCCGTAGCCTGCCAAAGAGGTCAATGGCACAGAAAATTTTAAGAACCCTTGCATTAGCTCTTAGAAAGAAAGACGACCAAGGTCTGAGGCCGTTAAATAATTTGCTTCTGGAAACCTGGGTTGTTTAGCACATTTCCTTTCAAGGGCATAGACAAATAGCAGTAAGTAACACTCCAGTTTTCCAAAAATGACCAAGCCCTTGTTCTCTTTAGTTACTTTACATTTTATTTACATCTACATCTTGTGTACCAGCTTTTTTGGCGGCCACATTGAACACGCCTTGTTAGTTTTCTGCGGAGGGTTTTATTATCATTAGTCGTCTGCAGCTCTTGATATTGATTCTGAATGCGTGATCATCTTTACTCTGCCTTGGTCATATACTGACCTTCCTTATTTGGCTTGTAACTGGAGATGGGGTGCATGCTACCCTCAGAATGTTTGTGCTGGAAGACACGAAGTCATTTATGAGAAAACAGGGACATTAGAGGCAGGTCATATGGAAAGGGTGTCATGGAGTTTCCTTTATGGAAATGAAAATGCTGTTTATACTACTTTGCCTTTCATCATGGAAAATTATTCTGCTGATGCTACGGCTTCTGAGTGTATAGGTGTGGCTGAATTAACTTGGGCATGACACATAATTGCATACCTCTTCTCTGATGTTCAAGGCAAGTGGAGCTTATTGTTATTTTTGGCTCTCTTTAGGGTTATTGGTTATAGAATGCTCTCTTTTTTCGGAACTAATTTTCGAAAACCATCAGCAACAGGGAGTCTGGGTGGCTCAGTCAGTTAAGCATCTGACTTTGGCTCAGGTCATGATCTTATGGTTTATGAGTTCAAGTCCCCCATCTGCTGAGCTCGAGCCCCGCTTTGGGTGAGCATGAGGTCCGCTTCAGGTAAAAAGCCCCACTTTGAGTGACCCCCACTTCTCTCTCTCTCTCTCTCTCTCTGCTCCTCACTCACTTGCTCCCTCTCTGTCACTCAAAAAAAAATCTATGTCTATATTCACACATACATATTGGAGTAGGAGAATCATTTATTCATTCAACAAATGTTTGTTACGTGCTGACTGGCTGCAGGGCCTGTGTTTTGAACTGTGATTTCACGTGCTAGCATCTCCATCTCTCTTGGTAGGCCTCTCCTGTGACTTTACAGAGAATGGAAGACCTCACTTAACAATCACCCTCTCCAAATCAGACTTTTCTCTTCAGGAACACTGGTGCTGTTTTTCCCTTCCACGATCTTATTTCTACCAATTTTACTCCCTTTCATGCATTTTTAATGTCTGGGGTCACTGGTCCTTTCCCCATTACCTACAATTAGGTGTTCGTTATTCAAAACATTGACAACCAACAGTCCAAAGCCACCATCCAAACAGAAACAAGACAAAAAAGACAACACTCATGATCAAGCCTCTCTTGTCTGCTTCTCTTCATCTCCAAACACCCTTGGAAGAGTTCTCACTTGCTCGTAACTACTTACTCCTGGGACCTTTGTCATTTGATATTCTCTCTCATCAAGCCACTGAAAAGTGCTCAGTGACTTTTTAATGTGAATTTTGATGGCTAGTCTCAAATTCTCAATTTTTTTTCTGACCTCTCCGAGCTGTTTTAAACTGTGGACTGCCGCCTCCTGAACACTGTCTTCTTTCTTAGTATCACTGGCACTGTGAGTTCCTGATTTCCTTTGATTTCTCTGGGGTTTTGTAGTCCTATTGCCCACATCTGTCCATCCCCAGATGTCGCTCCTCCCCCAGGCCTTACTGGTCCTTCTCTCTCTCTCTGTAAAGCTCTACCTAAGTGAGCTCATGTCAACTGTCAGCCCAGAAGACCAACCCCCATATCTGTAGACACTGTATTGTCTTTCTCCTGGACTGGTGGACACCCCCACTGGGTGAGTCATTTGAAAGTGCCAGGCAGGTACCTCCCATACGCATGATCTCCGGCCTCTTAAACCATTGCTCCTCCTGATTTGTGATGGACTCACTGGTCTTATTCTTGTAGCCACCCAGCCCCCAGACTTGGGACAGTTACCTTTGACTCCTCCTTTCCTCCATTATCCCACACGGCTATTGGTTGCTAAGTGTTGTCCAGTCTTCTTTCTCAGCATTTTTCATACCATTTTTTCCTGAATTAACTTGGGAATGACACATAATTGCATTCCTCTTGTCTGTTCGATTTGTACAGTCCTTTCCTTCTTAAGGTTAATTCTCAATTCCCAAATGATATCTCTTATCTTTCCCCCCTGCTTCCATCCACCACCCCTAAACCCATTCACCAGGTCATTTTCCCAAAGCACTGTTAGGATTAGTCTGGGAATTTTTGTTTGTTTTATCCACCAAATTCATTGTTCTTATGCACATGCACTTATCTTCAAAACTCAGGCTGTGAATCTACTCCCTTTCCTATTGGGGAGCAGAATGGGAGGTTTTTCTTCTCTCTCTCTTCTTCCCTTCTCTTCCTTTCCCTCCATCCCTCCCTTCCTGCCTCCCTGCCTTCTTTCTATTCTCCTTTTTTCTCTTCCTTCCTTCTCTTTCTTTTGGCCACTGTATCCTAGTGAATGGGATAATATTAATTGGCCTTCTGCAGATTCTGCAATATTACTATTTAAGACCCTGGTTTTAAGTAATGGAAACCAACTCAAGTTAGATGGAAGGAAATGGAATACAGCACTAAGAGTACAGATAGGTCTCAAAGGTACAGTAAAGTCTCAAAGGGTGGCAAAACCACTGGGTACTCTTTTTGTGTCTGTTCCTTGATTCTCTTTGTGCTTCTACTTCATCCCTCTCTCTTTGAGTAAATCAGACATGCTTTACTTATCTTAGGAATGCAGTAAGTACAAAGTGGAGTTAGGATAATGGTGGTAAGGTCAGTAGCAGCATCCAGTACAAAGATACAAGCTTCCTAGTAACCCCCTCTAACCAGGGATTACACCATTGTGAGTGCAGATTGTAAGTCTTTCTAGAAGTATAACTTGTCCCTTTCCATGCCCAGTGTTATGCTTAAGGCTGGAGGAGGCCTGCACATTGTCTAGTCTGGGTATGTACAGATATGTCCTTACTTGGTCCAGGTCATCAATCTCAAAATTAGAGAGTGCAAAATGTGATTGAAGCAGTACATTCAGTTCTCATCCTTTACCCTTGGGTCCTTGAGGATAGTTCAGCTGATCCAACTACATTCCTGAACTCAGGCTTATAGAAGCAGAATAGGCATTAGTTTCCTAGAATTCCTTAGATTCATTCTAAGAAGTTCTTAGGTCATCTAAAGGGCATATCTTAGATGTCTTACAGCATTATATATATGGCCTTAAAATATTCATTTGTGTGTTACCTCCCTTCTAGGTGATCTAGTTATTGAAAGGAGAAATTGTAATTTATTTTTATGTCTTCTGTGGACTTGGCTTAAACCCTGTGTATGTGACAGGCGGGGAGACTCACCACTACACTAACGAGGAGGACTAAACCCTGTGTATGTGTATGCATCAAAAAATTTTTTTTATTAAAAAATGAGTCTTCATTATTATTGAAAACATTGGTTCCTACTTACTTCTTCTATCCTATTTCTGGAAACTTCTATTTGTCCTTTGAAAAACTTAGATTGTATATCACCTCTCTTTGATATCCCCCTGACATTCTCCACAAAGTTAGTCATTCCACTCCATATCCCCAGTAGCAGTTTGGATGGAGCTCTATAAGCACTGTTTTCATTGTGTTGTAATAACATATCCTCCACTAGACTGAGTTTATCTAAGGCTGGAAATAAGATTTGTTCATTTTTGTATTCCCTTCAAGAAGCTGAAACTAGAGTCTGTTCATGATAAATGTTTTTATTTTTTATTTTTTTAATTCATTTTTGAGAGAGAAAGAGTGCACATGAGTGGGGGAGGGGGGGGGATAGAGTATCTGAAACAGGCTCTGTGCTGACAGCAGAGAACCTGACCATGGGCCTCGAACCTACGAGAACCATGAGATCATGATCTGAGCTGAAGCAGTCAGACGCTTAACTGACTGAGCCACCCAGGGGCCCCCATGATAAATGTTTACTGAAGGAACAAATTACTAGGATCTCCTCCCCCCTGAGTTTGTAGTGTCACAATGGAACTCACAAGTGGATGCAGTAACAGGTTGTCTTACACAGAACTGGGTAAAAATATGGTCTCCAGAAGTAGTTTTGCTTGGGTTGAATCCTGGATCTGGTACTTACTAGCTCTGTGACCTGGGTCTCTGGGTCTCAGAGTTTTTGTCTGTAAAATGGAATTTTAATCATACCTACCTCATTGACTTGTGAGTATTAAGTGAGATAATACTTGTAAGGTGCTTAGAGCAATGCTCAGCTCATAATAGCTGCTCTGCAAACATCAGCTATTATTACTAGAAAAGTTTTCTACTGAATTTAGTAAGCTGGAGAAAAGGAAAATAATGGAATGAGGTATTTTGCCCTATTATAATCATGATTTTACTTGTTTTTTTTTCTTGATTCCTCACATTTCCCCCCTTTTTCCTTCCTCTTTTTACTTTCCTGATGCCATTTCTTCTTTTTGAATTGGGTGGTAGGAAATGTTAGTAGTACAGTTAGGTTTGGGAGTTGAAAAAGTAACAGTTCTTAGAAGTCATAGATTAAGCCAAGTAGATTGTGATAATAAGAGTTTGATATACAGGAGTCATTTGAAAGGGCTTCCTGGATGTGGGCCTAAAAGGTTTCAGGAGGAGGAGTATCCAAAGATTAAAGGAATGTGAGTTGGTCTGTGTATGAAATGCATTTGCTATCATTTCACCCTTCTTTGCTATTTGATAGTTCTTTGTTTAATGCAAATAAAATGCCAGTTACATTTGGGTGAGCTACACTTTCTTGTTTATAGATTTAGGAATTCGAGGCTACAAGGTTGAGATTTCCTTATTTACAAAGAGGTTTACACTATGCAAGGCATGCACGTATACATCTTCATCTTTTGACCATTATGTTAATTTCAGAATCTCTTTAAGCAATTAAAAAATCTTTCTTGTTGATGTAATTTGGTCATTGGTAGTTACCCGAAAATGATCTTGTCAGGGCTGTTTGTATTGTTTGTTCCTGAAATTCTAGGTACATGTGACTCTCTTCAACTCTTTGTAGTACAGTGGTTGTGTACTACAGAATAGAATAGAACAGAACAACAGAACTTTTGATCAGAAAGTTTGACTTGCTGTTTATGTTTAGAACTTCCTTTTAGTTCTGGATTAGGACAATGCCACAAAATATTCTTTACTTAATGCTTTTAACTTAAGCAGAACTGTTTATTGAAAAATAGGCATTTGCATAGTTAGCTTTAAAATTTAAGTGTTTCTTCATGACTTCAATCATACTATATTTCCTATGTAATCAATTATTTTGGAAAATTAGGAGGGGTGGGGCAGGGCATGAAAGTACTATTATGCCATTAGGTTTGAATAAGGTCGATTTCAGGATTAGAATTAGGACAGAGATGTTACATGCATCATTCAAGCGCTGTGATAAAAAGCTAATGTAAAGGATTTTAAAAATGAGTATTACATGAAATAAGTTTGTTCTTAGGAAGTAGAGTGTTTGGTTTGGGTAATAAGGTGGGCAAGAGAGAGAAGCGTATATAGTATGGTAATTGAAAGCTACAACAAAGCTATCCACAAAATGACTAGAAATAGGTTCTGATGATACATTAACCAGGAAGGTGAAACTTGAGTGGCTTCTAAGGCCATCAAAATTCAACAGTAAGAGACCATACTTATTCACAGTTTTCTTTTGTTAAAGATGCTGACGGATATCTCCCCAGGTCAATGAGAAACACATGCTCAACGAACTGCTCCCTTGGTTTTCTCCAAGGCCTCATTTACTAGAGACATCCAAGTAAAATGTCCTTGCTTTCTTGAATTTTCAAGGTGTAGTCAAGCACAAGCTTTAAACAAGTCCTCCATTTTTCATATTTTTTGGAATAGCGTATTTATATAATTCTTTGAATATATTTTTATTACTTTTGACTGCTCAATTTGAGTGAGTCAGTAGGTTCCTGAACACAAAGATTAAGTTAATATGTCAATTCTGGCATCAGTAAAAATATCAGTCTATTTTTGGAGACATGTTTATTATGAAGAACTTTTTCAGGGATGGGGTGTTTGGATGTGTGGAAACTTTTGGGTGAATAAGATATCAAGAGGGGTATTTCCGTTTCCTCTGGTTATCCCCCAAAACCACAGACATTAGCAAGTGGTGACGGATGACATTTAGGTTTAAAGATTTAAATAGCTAACTAAATATTTCTTGACTAACAAACTATAAAATGTAACACTTGCTTGTGTTTTTTTCTTTCTTTCTTTCTTTCTTTTTTTTTTTTTTTTTTTTTTTAGTAATGAGGGGGTGAGGTAGGAGGAGGGTCTAAATATGTAACCTGAATTCAAAAACTTCTATGTAATACTTAAAAGAAAATTATTTTATATTCATGGTAAAATACACATATAGCATAAAATTTACCATCTTAATAATTTTTAAGTGTACAGGTTAGTGGCATTAAGTACATTCACATTGCCATACTATCAAAATCGCCACCACCTTTGTCTAGAACTCTTATTTAATATTGTTCTGTGAGGTGAAATTCTCACACCTCTAGTTCAACCTACCAAGTGTAAAAATCAAGGAGTAGAAGTACTTTGGGGCACCTGGGTGGCTCAGTCAGTGAAGTGTCTGCCTCTTCATTTCGGCTCAGGTTATGATCTCCTGGTTTGGGTTCATGAGTTTGAGCCCCGTGTTGGGCTCTGCGCTGAGAGTATGGAGCCTGCTTGGGATTCTCTTTCCCCCTTGCTCTCTGCCCCTCCTCCACTCATGAGTGCACATGTGCTCTCTCTTTCTCTAAATAAATAAAGTAAAAAAAAAAAAAAGTGAATCATGACTAAAAGTGAAGTGCAGTTGGCACAGGTGGAAAGAGATTTTTGAAAAAGCAAGTGGACTGTGTTTCATGTGATTTTGTGGTTGGAGATAAGCACCATTTATCTAAAAATAAACTCAACCTGACCTTGTCCCCACAGAATTTCCATTTCTAAAATCTTGTCATGTGTTTAATTGTCAAGGATTAGATCAGATGCTGTACTGTGTGCCGCTTTGGTCACAAATTGGATGATAGGTCAGCGGTCATAATTTCTATTCTAGGGCTGGAAAGAGGCTCTTCACAGCTCTCCAGAGGTTTGATGACCTCTCCTTGCTACAACCTCATGTCTCCCACGTCCACAATAGGCAGAAGAACTTTAGGTCATAGAGTTGTCTTTATTTTCCCAGGCAGAAGCATTCATCTCCCACATCCTGCATGTTCAGAAGCGTGCTGAGAAGAATGAGTAGCTGATGACAGGGCTAGAGATGCGGTAGTCTGATCTAGTAGGGAAAGTCTGTAAAGAGTCTCTGTTTCCCTTTGTACTAAGGAGAGCTTATCCCAGTTCTACAGGACGGGACTGGGCTGAAGAGTGGCCAGAAATGGGAAGAGCACATATTTTTCCCACGTAATTATCTCATTGAAAGGATTGGTCATATAGTATTTTTTCAGACATGAGGTCATGACCCATTAATGATGGCAAAATCAGTGACATATTATTACCAACATTTTAATAAACTGAGATAAAAGAAAGTAGAGAATATCACAATGAGTGTTGCTTCATGAAATATTTTTTAGGTGTATATGTGTAAGTATATTAGTTTATGTGTGTATGTGTGGGTGTGGACGTAGGTATTGTAAGTGGGTGTCTGTGTGCAATGGGCAGTTCATTGCTTACCAAGAAGTCATTGAGAAAAGCTTGAATCTACTGAAATCAGAACTGCTTGTCTCTGAGTTTTAGAGTCTAATTTCCTCAAGGTATTAACTAACATCTAGGTGCAATTAAATCAAACCTGTAAACTGTTTCTAGCTTACTTCTGTTTTCAAATAATTGTTGTTAACTCGAGTTAATAGAGCACTAGTCAGTATGTGGAAATAGTAATTCACTACTAAAGTAATCATATTGTCCAGTATTGTTCTAAGAACATTATATGTATTAATTCTTACTATAATTCTTTGGGATAGGAAGCGTTATTATCCTCATTTTATTGGTTGAAAGGATGGAGGCACTGAGAACTTTAATGAATTGTTCAAGCTGGTAGCTAATATGTGGCCAAGTCAGGATTCTAACCCAAGCATCTGACTTCAGAATCATGATCTTGACCACTGCTCTGTAGTACCTGTCCCTATAATAAATGCAAGTATTTTGTAAACAAAAAATGTTACGTTTTTAGGATCTCATTGTGGATTTGAGTCTTTGGTAACATCTCATTCAAAGTGACTGAAATAATGTTATCACTGCTCTTCTCTGATAATTCCATTTCAGAAAATACATGCCAATGACTTGATCCTTATTCATTGGTGTTGGTGCAAAGATAAAGTGTGACACTAAGATTAGGCTAGCTTCTTATAGTTCATTCCTCTCTGTGTAAAGAGGAAGGGTATCTTTGAACACTGAGTAGTGTTCATTGAACAAGTTGACTTTTTAGTTCAAATTCTCAGACATTTCCAGTTGGTGGGTAACTGGCTGCCTAATGAGGCACTAGAGAGCAACTATGCCATTGTTTTCCTCAGAAATCAGATGAGGGCTATTACATGCCACTTGTCAGGCATTTAACTGTCTCAGGAATTCAAACAACAACAGCAACAGAAACCTCACACAGAGCAGAACTAGAATTACAAACTGATTGAAACTATTAGCCTTGGATGCTTTGAATCACTTTGAATGGTAAATACATGCTGTGTATAGCATTCACAGACATGGTCTCATTTTATCTTGAGGGCTTGTTTCTGGGTGTGACAGAAGAGTCATGACTGCCAGTATCTGGATCAGTGAGCTAATCTAGCTGGTCTGGTGCAGGCAGCTGGAACTGGAGTGTTAGTAACCCTGCAGTGGGCTTCCAGTGACCAGTGGGGATTGGTGTATAAATACCCCAGGCTCCTCCTCCCTTCCTTGGGTGGGATGAATTAATTCTGAAGCATAGATTAATTCAGAAATTGTATGCTGGATTAAATTCCCACCTCTCAGTGTGGCTGCTGGTGGTAGTAATTTGAAAAATAACCGCAAATCATCCTCCTTCCTGCCATGCAACATTGCAGATCTCCCATCAAAAAGTGGAATCCATTCCCCTAACCTTGAATCTAGGTAGTCATGTGAATTTGCTTTGGCCATTGGGAGATTAGCAAATATGACCCAATAAGAAGCTTGAAAAGTGCTTGCTTGCTGGGGCTTGTTTGCTTGCAACATTTAGAACTTGAGGCTGCCACCTAAAGGAGCCAGGGCTGGCCTCTTGGAGGATGAGAGTTGACTTAGAAATGAGCTTATCTAGCTAGAGCTGCCTAGGCCAACCATTAGAAGTATGTGTCTGACCACGGAAGACACCTAGTCGTTGAAAGATCTGCCAGATGAATGCAGGAATCAGTTGAGCCCACTCAGACAAGAAGAATCATCTGGATGATTCCCAGAAGCATGAGAAACTATACATGTTCAATTTTAAAGTCAGTCGCATTGGAATGGCTTGTTATGTGGGACAAACTAACCAACGCATTTGCTTAACCACTTACTGTCTGTTGCCTTCCCTTGCCTTTATCTTTTTCCTACTCTGCTACTGGAGTTTCCTGAACCTCCCAAGGAAACGTTCACTCAGATCCTTACTTCCTGGGGAGCCTAAACTAAAACACTCTGTATTTAATTTTTACATTCACTGACGTCTTTTTCCTTAGGATTATTTAGGGATTGCGAGCTGTTAAGTGGCAGTGGACAAGAAATAGTACAAAACCCAGACTGTGCCCATTTGAACAATCCCACAGTGCTCTTGGCCTTAACAAGCTCACAGGTTGGAACATTCTCTGCTCTGCTGACATAACTTCCTGATTCCCCCAATCAAAGTGTCATACATGCTCGTTGTTCTCCCCCAGCATGACAGTAAGAATCTCTTCCTAAACTGTTAGGCATAGAAAAATTTGTCCTCTTAGGCTGGGAGGAAAGTGCAGAGTTGATTCAATTCCTCTTTGCAGTGAATGAGTAAAAGGTGAGTATTTCTATGAAACTTTACTCCTACACTTTTCTTCTTTGATCAATTTACTGTCGATGTGATTTGAATGAAAAAGAGAAGCTCATAAGCTTAGCGGTGGCTTTATGAATCAAAGAAACTCAATTTCCTCTGGATTTTCCCTAGGTAGCGAAAATAGAAAACTTAGGCTCTATTGTAACTGGATAACCAGACAGCAGAAAATTTGCCAGGTAAAAGTGAAAAGAAATATGAGTTGTTTTTGATTATCATGGTGATAAGAATGAGTGTATGTGTGTGTGCGTGTGTGTATTGGGGAGCACGTAAGCTCAGGTGGGGTAGGGAGAGATTAAAGGAAGTTACATTTGAAGGGTAAATATGTTCATAAACTTGCAGGTACAATGCTTTTATAAATGCTTTAACACAAATACATTTTAAGTGTGGTTATGTGGACCCAATTCCCAAATGTTTCTTCTCACAAAATCTTTATGTGGTGACTATATGAATCTAATAACATAACTCTTGAAATGCTTATCACTGTGCATCAAAATTAGTATCGTGAGTAATATCTTACATGCTGTTAGAACTCTGTTTATGCAACCTCACAAAAAACACTATTTACCAGAGGTACTGTCTACTATTCTCGATGATTTATTCTACCAGCATCTGTCTCTGGGGAACTTTTGCATTTGGTTGACATACGACTTTGAGACAATTAATATTACTTTGGCTTCCCATTGTAGCACTCTGACACCACTTCAGTGTAAGAGTAGTTGTTATTTATTATCATTTCAAGGTGGCAAGATAGAACTATATCTCCAAGAGGTAATACACAAATTATTCTCTGTCATTGCAAGGAACAGCTGCTTTTCTTTCCAATCTTCTGCTGCACATACAGTACATTTTCTTAATCACATAGTTTAAAGACAAATAGGATTTTTTTTTTAATTAACAGGCAATATCCGTTCATTATAGCTGATTTTTGGAGGAAAGGTGTAAAGAAAATAAATAAAAATTATGTGTAATTCAAATAGTTATAGGCAACTACTAATAGTGTTTGGTGTACTTCCCTCCAGAATTTTTTGTTTGAGTAAAAATTTATTTTATTTATTTTTATTTTAGAGAGAGAGACAGAGAGAGAGAGAGAGCACAAACAGGTGAGAGGGGCAGAGAGAGAGAGAGAGAGAGAGAGAGAGAGAGAGAATCTTAAGTAGGCTCCACACTCAGTGCAGAACCCAACGTGGGGCTCGATCCCATGACCTTGGGATCATGACGTGAGCTGAAATCAAGAGTCGGACGCTCAACTGTCTGAGCCATCCAGAAGCCCTGCACATTTATTTTTAACTAAATTGGCATTGTGGTATTGTAAATTATTTTATTTTTAAACAAGAATATATTTTAAACTTAAAACTGTATTGTAGTTACTCTTTAAAACCTCTAAATATTTAAATATCATGGTACTGGCTTCATCACATCCCTGCATGGATGTTCATGGCATGTTTTACTTGGCCCCTATCATTAGACATCTATGTCATTTCCAAATTTTCATGATTATGCTTATATACAATGCCAACATCTGTGTAACTGAATTTTTCTGCACATCTGTGATTATTATCTTAGTCTAATGTCCCAGAAATAAAAAACACTCGATCAAAGAATAGTACATTTTTGAGGCTTTTGATATATTTTTCTCTCAAACAGATTGTACCTATTTTCAGTCTCTAAGGGTATATTTTAATAGCTTTGTTGCTCTTGGCAACATGAGTTTTATATTCAATTGTCAGCTAGTTTGATCTCCAAACACTAAGTAAAATAAGGATCAATCTGTCGAGGAAAATAACATAAGGACGCATATATGCCATGGATTTGTCTTCACACTTTCTTACCTGAGCCCCTTGTAACCTAGTTCTTCCCCTGTGTCCAGTGTGTAAGAATGGCAGGGAAAGCACCTGCCGTTATGTGGCATGAATGTCCCAGAGCGGGCTGTACCATGCCCCTATTTGTTTAGGGATCATGATGCAGTCCAGTTCTTCATTGCTGTGTGAGTCAGAATGGCACTTGTGCTACTTCTTTGGCCCATTCTCTTGCAAGCCAATGGGCTTTAAGGAGAGAAAACTCTCAAACCAAATTCATTTTGCAAGGCATAAAGTTTACTATGTAGGAACTTAATTTGTCCTTTGAGTCTAAAGGACGTGAAACTACAGGGTAAGACATCTTCAAATGTGAAGATACACATTTCTGGCTACATTTTGAAACTAGAAGAGCATGTGCCTGGTTAATGTATGCAGAATTATTAGAAAGGCTATTGGAAAGAAGGAAAAGACCTGTAGGAGAAACCTTGCAACTTTCGGGACAAGTGTCTCCATAGAGTTGCTAGTCTGACATCTCCTTTGACCCCTCCCCAGGTCTCGTCTCTCGCTCCTGTACTGCAGCCTGGGATTGCCCTTCTCTGTTCTCATTGCCATCTTGCTTGGATTGCAGCCGTTAAAGCCACTTGGCTCTCTACTTCACAGAGGCCTTCTGTCTTCCTGAAGGCTCAAGGCCCTTTTATCACCCGATCCCATAGCGGGGGTGTGCTGCAGTGGCTCCCTTTGTGGGCCTCAGCCTATTTGTTTTCCTGTGAGTTCCACCTGCTGTCATTGTTCAACCCAAGAGACATGAAGGACTGAAGTAAAGTCATTCATAACCCTGAACGTACACTCTTGACACTTTGCCTCCAAGTAGAAATATCTCAGTACTTAGATTTTAATTGCTTATTTATCATCCAACTAATAAATACATATTGAGAACTTACGATGTGTCAGGTACCTCTAAAGGGTGTGAACTCCACACTGCTCGAAAATACACAAATTCATGACCATAATGGAAGTTATAATCTAGTAAGGATAGCAGATAATTAACAAATATGCAGCACTTTCATAATGTAGTGTTAGATTGTGGCAAGTGCTATGAAGAAAAATTAAGTGGAATGTGAAGATAAAAAGGGAGAGAGAGAGGTGGTGAGGGGAGGTCTTTCTGAGAAGGTGGGATCTCAGTAGAGACCTGAAAGAGAGAGAATAAGCCATACAGATATCTGTAGGATATCTGTATGTGCAAAGGCCCTGAGGTAGGAGTATGCTTGACAAGAACAAAGAGGCCAGTGTGATGGGTGGAGTAAGTGAAGAGGAGGGTTGGGGGAGTCAGAGATAGTCAAAGGTCAGGTAAGGGGGGGTTATGTAGAGTCGAGATGACATAAAGCCTGGATTTTATTTGAAATGTGGTAGGAAGCTAGTGAAGGCTTTTGATAAAGAAATGATGTGACCTATTAACATTTGGTTGCTGTTGTGATTTTTCTAATTCTGCTTTCATGGTCTTGTCCTGTGGCATTGAGACAGGAGGAGATTTTTTTTTTTCAAATTTTCTTTTGCTTTTGTCAACATCACCATGTGGGGGACAGTTTAGATTAGATAAATGTTCTTTCTCTGCCAGAGGCATAATTAAAATTTCTGGGACTTTTTATAAAACTTTACAGAGGCCTTGGAGTAGTGAAGTTTTTTGGATTTGAAATAACAGAGTTCCATCTCAGATTACTTTAACAAACTTCGTTGGAAAATTAATGATGTATCTTTGAGACTCCAAGGAAGAGGTCCATGTAGGCCTTTGGAAGCAGGGCTGCTCCAGGGGCCTCAGCAGCAGCCATTTGTGGTCCCTCTTCTACAGTTTCACCAACAGTATTGAGACCCACAGTTTCAGGGTCCCTTTGTTTAAAACTCTAAATGACTAGAAAAGAGAATTTGATTGGGTCAGCTTGACTCAGGTATCGTCTTCTGAACCCATCAATTCTAGTCAAGGGGACAAGGCAGCAGAAACACAAGTGCCCTAAGACCCCTGTGGGTATGGTGCATGGTTCCCAAAGAGCAGACTTTACAGATAACTTTTCCTGAAGTGGTATGTGCCTAGTCAGTGGCCAATCACCCATATGCTTTGTTTATGCACTTTGATGGAGGCAGACCACTGAAGCAGGGGCTTCTGGGTAGTAGCTATGTCTCTGCTCTCATTCTCTATCGAGAGTTAATATCCTGGGCAACTTGGTTGCAAAGTCCTTGACAATAAGGGCCAATTTTATTCCATTTTGTACCTCCTTGCACAAAGTAAAGGGTAAGGGATATTTTTGGTGTTTAATTTTGCTTCAGGCCCTGTTCTTCATGATCCTGGAGCTGCCCCACAACTATCTAAAATTACAGGTTCTATTTTACATTCTTAAAAGATTTGCTGATAACTTGGCAGGCAGATATAGTTTTATTGTGAAGAAAGTTTTGCCCACTCTCACATGTACTGCTGTGCCAAGAACATGGAATTTGGAGCCAGGAGACTATATTAAATCTGGTTCCTGGGAAACTGGGAGATGGGGATTTGTGGGCAAGAGGTTTATTGGGGAGTGTTCTGGAGATTGGCACCTGTGAGGCATGAGGGAAATAAGACACTGTGGAGAGAGAGGGGTAAGTACGATGCAGTGGTAACCTTCAGCTGATCCTACAGGAATCCTTGCAGCTTGGGTGGACCTTCAGTGTTATCTAGAAGTGAGGCAAGGGGGCCAGGCCTCTGTACCCTGCAGTGACCAGGATGGGGAGGGGGCTCCTGTTGGGAGAGGCAGCTAGCTCCCTTAGGCCTAAGGCAATACCTGGAGAAAGTTGCTTCTGTGAGCTTTCAGCCACCAATGCTATCAGCAGCTGGGGGAGTGAGTACTTTACTCCTGACGTGTGCTGTGGGCAGAGGGAGAGTCTGGTTGGTTCACCATAGTGTCCACTTCAAAGACTTAAATTTCAGTTTTGCTCTATGATAATCTGTGAGGCTTGGGAAAATCCCCTAATTTCTTTGAGATACCATGATGTCATTAAAAAATGAGATAGAAAAATCAGATTAAATAAACAGTATTGTGAGCACTATGTAAGACACTTCCACTTGTATGTATTGCTTAATTTTCCCTGTAAATCTGTGCTATATCTATTTTAGGACAATTTTATTGATGAGGAGAGAGATCTTCAAGATGAAAGTAGTTCGCTTGAATTTAATACAGGTAAGCCATACAGAAAATACAGTCTCAGATCTTCTGAACTTAAGTCTTTATTTTGGCCAATTATGAATTTAAGTCTTTATTTTGGCTAGTCCATTAGAGCTGCCTCTCAGCAACAGAAATAACATTAACAATAATATTAATAATATAATTAATAATGGCAAGGGATACCTAATTATATATGCTTGTTACAAGGATTGAAAGACATTTGCAAATCATAAGTTACTGAAAACAAGTGACACAGTATCACTGTTTTTCAAAATTGCTTTTTCCGGGCACTTGGGTGGTTCAGTTGGTTAAGTATCTGACTCTTGATTTTGGCTCAGGTCATAATCTCACGTTTCACGAGTTCGAGTCCCCCATCAGGCCTTGCACTGACAGCATGGAGCCAGCCTCTGATTCTCTCTGTCCCTCTCTCTCTGCCCCTCCCTTACTTGTATGCATGCTCTCTTTCTCTCTCAAAAATAAATAAATAAACTTAAAAAAATTTCTTTTTCCATCCATAAGACATGGGCATGGTCTAATTAATCTTGAAAAGAGGACGAAAGGTTTACACAACATCCTGGAAAACCTCTCTTAAAGAACCTTTAAGAGGCACAGGGCATCATGTTGTTTCCATGTTTTTTTAATTGATGTTTGGACTTCTCTGGTTCACTCTTGGAGAACTTAAAAAATTCAGCTCATATATTCTGAGCTGCAACTTAGTCTTTGAGGGCTGTGCTGTAGGGTACAGAAATGAAAGAAATGTTGTTCTTCAGGGATGACAATAGGAGCAATCAGTGACAGTGAGGGGAACCCATGTACTGGGGGATCAGAGACATTAAAAGAGCTTGGAGGCTCTGGATGTCTGGGCCAGACTCTTCAGTTGTCAAGGTGACTCATGCCATAGATGTCAGCTTAGGTTTTGAACTTTATATGCTTTGACTTTCAGGATCCATTTAAAAAAATTTTTTTAAATGTTTTTATTTATTTTTGAGACAGAGAGAGCATGAGCAGGGGAGGGACAGAGAGAGAAGAGAGGGAGACACAGAATCCGAAGCAGGCTCCAGGCTCTGAGCTGTCAGCACAGAGCCTGACACAGGGCTCGAACTCACTGACTGTGAGATCATTACCTGTACTGAAGTCGGACGCTTACCCGACTGAGCCACCCAGGTGCCCCATGATCCATTTTTATAAAGTGAAAGAGTCATGGCAAGGAAGTCATCTGTGTTGTCTTTCCCAATTTAGAAAAAAAGATGCAACTCTGTATGTGAGGCTTGTTTTCCCATTGACCTGTAAAGTGCTTTATATGACACACAAAATCCAAAGGAAAACAGTTGTTTTGAGTGTACGTGGTCGCAGATATATTTTGAATTGCTTTGTGAATGATTGATATTCATGACACTGGTTGCAAACTCAACAACACATTTAAATTTAGGTAGAAACAGTGTCCCACATGATTGTGAAAGCCCCCATTCATATTCATCTCATAGTTACTTTGCTAGAAAATTGCAGGTTTTGGTCGAATTTTTGCTACCTCTTATTTCTGGAAAATAATCAAGTATCATTATTAACACATACTATTTGATTAAAGGCATTTGTCTAAACCATGAAATCTGAAGTTCTGGGTTTTCTCATGTTCATTCTTGTCTTCTCATCCCCTCCCCTGCTTCATTTAGTAAATTCCAGATTCCCCAGTGTAGCAAGTTCAATAGAGGTCAGTGGATTCTCATGTTGCTAGTTTGTTTACTTTTTATCTCCACTTGACCTACATTAAAAAGTCAAGATTTTTGGCAGGAGGAGTTATTTGAAAAGGAAATGTAATGTTATAGGGATGGTTAAAGTGACTATGAAAATTCTATCTATGTAATTTTAGAGAGATTGATTTAAGTCCACATGGTTAGTTTGTTCAATCACAGTTTCACTGCTTGGCTTCAATGGCGATAAGAAAACATGTCTATTAGGCTCTGTTTCTTACCACTCTGCGAACCACAGTCAGTGTCAGTGACTCATTAAGTTTTGGTGGTATATACCTGGCTAATGTTTTGGGTGCAATCTGGCATAACATACCAAATTGTAAAACAATACAGATACATGTGTCACATCTAAAGACAATTTTGGTTGTGATTCGTAGCAGAGAAGAAATATTAGTAAAATCTAGGACGTGTTTTTATTTTCCCCTTGTTCCCAAGGCTATCATCCTTTGAATCAGGATTGTGAACAAACGAAAGTGCTTCCTAGTGAAAAAAGCAAAACCCGTTAAACTCAAGCACATTAAAAAATGCAGTATCGTTTTCACTTTCTAAAGTATTGGTGTCAAGGTATACTGAAAACAACAGTTAACCTTAGGAATGGATACGATAACAGAAACATCCTTCACGTGTGTGCTCTAGCCAGAATTCCAAGATTAATTTGAGAAACGTAAACGCAGTTATTCCCCGTACGTAACACAGGACCAGGGTTTCTCAACCTCAGCACTATAGACATTTTGGGCCAGGTGATTTGTTGTGGGAACTGTCCTGTGCACTGTTGGGTATTTAGCAGTAACCCTGGTCTCTACCCACTATAGATGCTGCTAGAACCACCAGCTTTCTCCCTTTTCCCCAAATCGTCTCCACACATTGCCAAAAGTCCCAGCATTGGGGGTGTGGGGAAGGGGCAAAGCCATCCCTAGTGGGGAACCAGTACGCTAACAACTCTCCCGGGTTTTATGCTTACATTCGGTATTAGAATTTAAAAGCAGGAAAAGACCTCTCTGACCTCAGCCGTAGCAATCTCTTACTCGGCACATCCCCAAAGGCAAGGGAATTAAAAGCAAAAGTGAATTACTGGGACCTTATGAAGATAAAAAGCTTCTGCACAGCAAAGGAAACAACCAACAAAACTAAAAGGCAACCAACGGAATGGGAAAAGATATTTGCAAATGACACATCGGACAAAGGGCTAGTATCCAAAATCTATAAAGAGCTCATCAAACTCCACACCCGAAAAACAAATAACCCAGTGAAGAAATGGGCAGAAAACATGAATAGACACTTCTCTAAAGAAGACATCCGGATGGCCAACAGGCACATGAAAAGATGTTCAACGTCGCTCCTTATCAGGGAAATACAAATCAAAACCACACTCAGATACCACCTCACGCCAGTCAGAGTGGCCAAAATGAAGAAATCAGGAGACTATAGATGCTGGAGAGGATGTGGAGAAACAGGAACCCTCTTGCACTGTTGGTGGGAATGCAAATTGGTGCAGCCGCTCTGGAAAGCAGTGTGGAGGTTCCTCAGAAAATTAAAAATAGACCTACCCTATGACCCAGCAATAGCACTGCTAGGAATTTATCCAAGGGATACAGGAGTACTGATGCATAGGGGCACCTGTACCCCAATGTTTATAGCGGCACTCTCAACAATAGCCAAATTATGGAAAGAGCCTAAATGTCCATGTACTGATGAATGGATAAAGAAATTGTGGTTTATATACACAATGGAATACTACGTGGCAATGAGAAAAAATGAAATATGGCCTTTTGTAGCAACATGGATGGAACTGGAGAGTGTGATGCTAAGTGAAATAAGCCATACAGAGAAAGACAGATACCATATGGTTTCACTCTTATGTGGATCCTGAGAAACATAACAGAAACCCATGGGGGAGGGGAAGGAAAAAAAAAAAAAAAAAAAAAAAAAAAAAAAGAGGTTAGAGTGGGAGAGAGCCAAAGCATTAGAGACTGTTAAAAACTGAGAACAAACTGAGGGTTGATGGGGGGTGGGAGGGAGGGCAGGGTGGGTGATGGGTATTGAGGAGGGCACCTTTTGGGATGAGCACTGGGTGTTGTATGGAAACCAATTTGACAGTAAATTTCATATATTAAAAAATAAAAAAATTAAAAAAAAAAAAAATAAAATAAAAGCAGAATTTACCCATGGAGAGTATTTGAGAGATCCATAATCTTTGCTAGGAAGTTGTTTGTTTTTTTTTTTTGTTTGTTTGTTTGTTTTTTTTTTTAAAGGAACTGTATCCTCTACCTGGTAGACAGTGGCTAGAAAAAAGGTCTTCTTGTGAACTTTCTGTGCTAGGATTTAGTGACACACTTAGAGGAGTAATGGTTATAAGACCTTTCTGTTTTAAAGCCCATGGTATTCAATGGCATGTTTTAAAAATTATGGTTAAGGTAAATGGAGTGGAAATTGTATAATTCTCATATTGACTTCATTTCAAAGCAGAAAATAACATTTAGATTTAGAGAGAAACAAGTTGTCAACAGCTTTGGGAAATCTCTAGGGATGCCTAACTATGCCAAAGACCATGGGAATAAAATTGTGCCTTTTGTCAGTAATGTTGCAGTGAAGAATCCTATTTTCATCCTTTTGTCCACATGATTTTCTTATTTATAGTATCCAAGTATATGAGTGAGAGTATTGGTGTTGTTAAGATGCTTCTGTCAACAAATCTTCATGTATATGGTTTGTTTTTCCTTTTGTGTTTTTTTGGTAAGTTTACTTATATTTCTCTACAGTTAAATAAAAATGGATTCACGATATACTGGGTTTAGGCTTTACAGCCAGTGGCCTTATGATTGGACTTTTATGCATATGTGAGAGTGTGTGTGCATCCGTTCTCGGGAGGACAGCCATTTGCCTTCATTTTTATACCCATTTATAATCCTCTCCCTTACAGTGTCATCCACTTAGAGCAAGTACGTTGTCTATTGAAAGGAAAAGCTTTCTGCAAGACCTGCGCAGTTTAAACTCATCCGGATCCAGATTCTGTATCAAAGCACATGTCAGGAGTCGGAATATCCCCAAATTACAATAGGTCACTCATCTTCCTTTCCCCTTTCAATCTGGGGTCCACTATGAATGCAGTGGTTTGGCTTTCTCTGGGAGTGCACTAGCCCAGCAGGGCACCCATTTACTCTTCTAGCTGCTGATCTGCCCAGGGCTCCTCACTGAGCTGCCCCACATAAAGTCTGAACATCCTGACATACTCCCTATTCAATAAGTTAGGTTGAACAGTTAATTTTCTTCCATCCATCTTAACGCCCCCCCATCTTTTCTTAAAGTTCAAGACAATTCAACATTTTCACAGCTTACAGGAAATAAAAAGTACTGTGAAAACCTTGCATCCCACTATTATCTCCCATCTGCCCATTTTCTATCTTCCCCCAGTCACAGTTAACCACTGTTGGCAATTTCTTATGTGTCCTTCCAGAATTAAAACACACACACACACACACACACACACACACACACACACACACACACACGCAAATTGTACTTTCTTCTATTTCTTACACAAAAGAGAGGAGGTTGTTGGTGCTGTGCAATGCACTCCTGTTTTCACTTAGCAATTTTTCCTGGGGGGACCTTTCCAGAGTTGTACCCAAGACACTTGCTTACTGTTCACCCTTTCTTATAGTTGTAAATATTATTCTTTATATGAATGCACAATACTTTATTTAACCATTCCCCTGTAGATGGACATTTGAGTTTGTTCCATTCTTTCACTATCATTAGTAGTCAGCAATGAAAAATGCTTCATCGTTATGGTTTGCACAAGTGTAAGGATATATGAACGATAAATCCACAAAGTGAAATTGCAGGGCTAAGGGGTATCTGCAGTTGTAATTTTGATAGATTTTGGAAAATCACCTTCCAGAGAGGCAATCTTAATAGTGACGTAGGACTGTGACTCTTTCCCCACGGCCTGGCCAACGGAGTGTTATCACAATTTAAAGTTCTAACAGGGTGGCAGGTAAAAATGGTGTAGTTTTAATTCACATTTCTTTTTTTATGAATGAAGTCGAGACGTATCATCCAATCCTGATTGTTTCTTCTGGATTCCTGTTAGATTATGCCCCTTGAACTCTTATAGTTTTAGGCAACATGAAATCATATGGGGGCTGTTCAGAAGGTCAGCCCCCATGTAGGACCCTCCAGCTACCAGTGATTGTGTTTGGATATCAAAGTTGACACAGCCCACCTCATGTGTGGCTCTCTTTCTCTTGGAGATAGTTCAATGTTTAAATGAGAGTTTCATAACTGTGAGTTTGTATTTTCTTCAGATAATTTACATATCCTAAGATTACCTGTTTTATTAATTCATTTGTTTTCATGCATCATGCCAAACATTTTTTCTTTCCTGTGTAAGTTCTTTGGAATTATGACTAAAGAGTACTATTTTCTATTATCACAAACCTGTAATTCTCCCCCCGTTTCTGTCAGATGAAGAACAAAAAATTGAGGGTTTTCTTATCAAAAATGATCTTTTGGATATCCTCTTTTCCATTGCATTCTCTCTTATATAGATGGATGTAAACGTCAACATGTGAATGTGCTCATATAGGCACTCAACATTCATCCAGTATTCATTGAATGCCTACTATGTGCCAGGCACTGCTATAGGACCTACCATTGTCTGTTGCAGCCCAGCAAAGACATTTGAGTATTCATCAATCTTACCTACATTGTGTGTGGGTAGAAGGGACTTTGAAGGGACAGCACATATTGTACAATCTATCAAAAGATCAACTGGCAATTGGGACACCGAGTTCTATTCTTGGATTTGGCCTTATCTTGCTGGATCGAGCAAGTTCTTTCATCTCTATGGGCCTCAGCTTTCTCATCTGTGAGAAATGTAATGTTGACTAGAATAGATGATATTTACATCCCTTCTAGTTTTGACATTCTAAGATCATAATGCCCATATGCTACTTTTACAATTTAAAAAAATATACAAGAATCCACATTTAAATACTAACAAAAATAATTGCCCCCCCTCTCTTTTGTGGATACCTCTCTAAGGATTCATATTCATTCTTTTCCCATCTGGAGATGGCAGGACATGCATTTTCCACAGTGATATATTAGAATTTGTCATTATATGTAAACATTAAAAATGTTAATGTTATTAAAAATGTAAATGTTAAATGTAAATTTTGCATTAAAAAATCTCCTAGGACATTATTCAACATTTATGACATATTTTTGTTGAAGTATATATAAGTGAGTGAAATGTCACAAATATAAATCTCAGCAGAAATCTTTAATAATAGACAGGTTCTGGAGAAGGCCAAAGTGTCTGGGGAAAGGATGTCAGAAGCAGACAATGTGATGATGGGCTGTGTTCTTTAGGAATATCTAGACCCTTGCTATGGAAGGATCAGCATCCCTCAGATGGCAGATATTATAGTCCAACTCTTCTTCTGGAGGCAGGACACCTGCCTATGAACCTGGATGCAGTGATTTATTTTTGCAAGATGCTTATGAACATTACACAGTATCACTTTATCAAGTCACCCTCACCTGGGGGTTCTCCATACTCCTCTTCTGATCTCTGTTATATTCACCCTGGGTTATTCTTCAGGTTAAGCTATTTCGTGTGTCATGGCAGTAGGTCAGACTGTAAACTCAGTTTTGAAATAAACCAGAGAAAGATAAGTGCCATGTGATTTCACTCATATGTGGAATTTAAGAAACAAAACAAAGAAAGAACAAAAGAGACAAAAAACCAGACTCTTAAGTATTGAGAACAAACTGGTGGCTACCGAGTGGTGGTGGGGGGCGGGAGGTATGGGTGAAACAGGTGATGAGGATTAAGAGTACACCTGTCTTGATGAGCACTGAGTGATGTGTGGAATTGTTGAATCACTATATTGTACACCTGATTCTAATATAACACTGTACGTTAATTTTACTGGAATTAAAAAAATAATTTAAAAAACCTGTAAACTCATTTTAAAAATTTATCCTATTTCAGTGACTTTCAATCAATTTTGGACGAGTTAAATAATTTTGTTGGTTCTCTTTAATGCAAAATACTTAGATTAATGATATTAACGTATCACTTATTACTCTGGATAAAAAATATCTCCTATTATTTTCAAATTAACATAACTTAGTGGGAAAGAGTGGGTTTTTGGAATCTTGTTTTAAATACCAGTTTCATCAGTTATCATTTGTAATTCACCAGCCTTATATTTATCTGAGCTTCAGTTTATTTCTCAAACGATGATACTGGTAATTTTCAAATTGTCATGAGGTTAGAAATAATGTGTGAACATATAAAACTATCTCAACACAGTAGGACTCAATATGTTTTAGTTGTTTTATCATTATAATTATTATTATGAATGATCAGCTAAAATAGCCACTAGCAATTTTTCCTCTGATTTTTTCATGTAAGACAAAAATTAGGAAATTAGGTCTTGTTTTTTTCTTTTTAATTACTTATTTGTTTTTGAGAATATTTATTTCTAATTGCTATTTGAAAACATCTAGCAACTTATATGAGGAACGTGCAAATACTAGATGAATTCAAAGAGGGATGAATCACTGCTCACACGCTCTGCTAATTGATCACTTTGTACGCAAAGTAGTGCATGTATTCCTATGCCAAACGCAGAGCTCTTTAAAAATTTTTTTCTTTTTCTCTTTTTGATAGAGACAGAGCGCAACTGGGGGAGAGGCAGAGAGAGAAGGAGACACAGAATCCAAAGCAGGCTCCACGCTCCAAGTTGTCAGCACAGAGCCCAACAAGGGGCTGGAGCTCACAAACTTCGAGATCATGACCTGGGCAAAGTCTGACGTCCAACGGACTGAGCCACCCAGGCGCCCCCCAGAGGCAGAGCTCTTTAATGAGATATTTTCCCCATGATTGCTGTTCTAAACAAATTCATTATCATACAAAAACAACATCATATTTTATTGAATACAATTGGACTTTTCTAGTATTAAGTTTGAAGACTTATGAAGAAAGCAATTTTGTTTTTAAAGGAGAACAGGAGACCAAAATCTCAGAACAGAGTAATAGTCTAGAAAAGAGGCGCAAGGATGCGTTTCAGAGCTCATTTAGCCTGAAGGACGTGACGCGGCGTTGTTCTGAGCAGAGCCTCTAGGTGGCAGAGGAGCACCGCGCTACGGCGCAGACTTCCCACCGCCGCCGGCGCAAGTGGCCACAGCACCCAGCGGATTTCATGGTCCGCGCACACGGAGTGGAAGGTGGCAGTACCCATTCACCGAAGTTATTAATTATGCGCTTCACATAAATGCTTAATTTATACTTTTAGGCCAGTGTATACCCCTATTAAAAATAGTTACTTAAATGTAGGAGAGCAGGATGTGTAATATAGCACATCAATTTTTATTTTATTTTTTTATTTTATTTATTTTATTTTATTTTTTTAGCACATCAATTTTTAAAAAGACAAACATTCTTGGGAGATTGGCCTCTCAGTATTTCCTTTTTTTTTTTCTTTTCCAGCCTTTTAGTATTTTAAAACCAATGATTTTTTTTTTTTTTTTTTTTTTTTTTTTTTTTTTTTTTTTGCAGATGGAGAGATCTTAAGAAAGTGGCCTGAGAGCAGAGTGGTTAAACTTCAGACTCAGAACTCTGTGTGGTCTGGATCTGAATCCCACGTTTGCTGTGTGTTCTTGAGGAAGGTAGGTGCACTCTCTGAAATTTGATTTGTAGTCTGGACAAAGCCGCGGTGCCTCTGTTATTAGGCGGTTGCGCAGGTTAAACCCGCAAACGTGGTAAAGCACAGAACGTGACGCATAGGAAAATGGCAGAATTTGAACCTGAGGAGATACTAATACAAATTAGATTGGTTTATTCAAGTTGAACGGCATGCATCATCAGAATATGAGACATTAGTAGGCTCTGAGGCAGTTACTAGGCATCCCAACAGCTTTTCATATGTTGCTCTTTAAATGAAAGAATGTGCCTAATCTCCGTTTCTCCCTGACAAAATGTGTTGGGCGAGGGAGGGCTGGTCACAAAGTTCTGACAGACAGGAAGCTCAGGGGCACAACACAAGCACACCACTCTGACATAGCTTCTCAGTAGGAGAATTCTGGTACTTTCTAAAAAATCAGCATAAGTAGTCTTGTCGAAGACGGCTGACTTTCAAAGAGGAGAGGGAAGAGGAGGTGCGCTTTCCCTGATACCTGGTGCAGCACCTTGTGATACCAGATTCTAGTGAAAGTTGGTGCCCTAAAGAAGCACCTACCAAAGGAATCATAGGGAAGTCACAGAAAGTGATATTTTGAGTAGTTTTTCTATAACAAATGGAAAGGAACTCTTGTAGTTATAAAATGCAGGCCTCTTGGGATGAATATGACATGTTAAACCAGTATAATTGCAGCAAGGTGTGAGAGGCAAATCTTTATTTAAATCCCACTTGCCTCCTCTTTCTGTATTTTGGCCTAATTTTTTTCATTCTCCATGAACTTTTCACTCATAAATTAATTGGGAAGCACATGGATAGTGATATGAGAAAACAAAGAAGGCAGAGCTCTAAGTACTTTCCTAGGTGTTCACAGATGCATCTACCTGAAAATGAATGGAAAAACAAAACAAACTTTGGTTCTTAGAAACAGCAGCACATCTAAATGCCAATATTTAACTTACACCCTGTTCTCCATGCCCAGGGGTGTGAAGAAATGGGGAAATGTGGCCTTTCTTCTCTGCTTTTCCTGCATGGATCAGAGTTAACAGGCATGTTTTGGGGTTGGGAAGCCTTCCGGGACAGGAACCTTTTCTGTCTCACGGATCTGCCTCACCAGGGCAGCTGGTCAGTCCTGCTCTTCTCTGCACTGCACCGCTGAACTGGCCTGCACCCTGTCCTCCCCCTCCGCACCTCTCATGGCGAAAGGATCATGGGGTCCCTGTGGACCTGAGGCAGGGAGCCCTCTGTGTAAAGCAGAAGTTGCAATTGTTGCCCAGTCCAGTGCGGCTTTTTCATTGCTCATTGGCAAGTTACACATAAGGGGAAGAGTCCCTGTGTTCTTTGGTTTTGAAGCTTGTGGAAGTATTGCATAGGCATCAGTAGATACTGCTTTAAATAGTGGCTTCAATTCATTCAGATTGCAGTTATTTTGTGCCTATTCCATGCTGCATGCTGTCGGTACCAAATAGAGTAAAACATGGTGCCTGCTCTTAGATGCTCATGGGAGAGAGGTGGACAAAGACAAAAGGGGTGATTACGTTGCCCACACATCTGGTACATGGTTAGCCTACTGTTTTCCTGGAATCATTCTCTTTGAGAGCTGTGGTGATGGGCAATGAATTAATTGTGGAGGTGGTGTGGTGAGGTGAGGGAAGAAAAAGGAAGAGAAATCAACCTCACACATTATTTCAAGAATATCTCAGCACTGCATATCACGGAACAACCTCTCGAGCAAAAAATGTCAGTAGTCGGGCCTTGTATATTACAATCTACTTGATTAGGAAATTACTTGCAGGGATATAGGGGGCACCCTGGGGTGTCCATGATGACTTGGAATGAACACGTTTTCTTTATCAACTGCTGTCTCTCTCTGTTGGGAACATCCATTATTATATTTACAATGTAGCCTCTGAAATCTGAGACAAGACCATAGGAAAGAGATAAAAATTTCATTTTAAAAATTTAGCTGGAAGGAGGAAGAAGGGAATTGGTTAGGATGCGGGGATTTTAAGGTCTCCAAATGTATTGTATGAAAACTTTTTATGGGATCATGGAAAGAACTCTGGGATAGTTTGAATTTATTGTCTCAGAAGTAGCAGATGTATGAATAGATTTAATTGTCTTAAAACAGTGTGATCTTAAGACAAAGGTCAATATTGATACAATGCTTGGATGTAGCCTTTTGGGATAATGACTTTTCAGATGTGAGATTTGTTTTTGCCATCCCTTTTCTTATAGGTAATCATAATGTTACCATATGTGTCAATATTACTGGAGCCTGTTATTCATGTTTTTTGAATGAGATATGAAGCACCAACAAGGTGCAAACTACCATCTAGAACATGAGGGAGAAATAAAATCATTAGATAATCATAAGCACATGAATAAATGGGGCCATCCGTCTTGCTTATAGAAACTGGGGGGTTGACTCTTCGAATATTGAGAACAATTGAATATAAGTAATTGTGTGTGTGTGTGTGTGCGCATATGTGTGTGTTTGTGTGTATTTCTACAAGCCAAAATTTATAATGTGCTTCTGCTATCTTTATTAAAAGTCTTTAAAATGTAAAAATATGAAGAAACACGTATTTATCTGAAGCATGAAATACCCCCCCAGGAAAACCTTTCAAAATTTCATCTTTGTCCTAACACCCGGGAAGTGACAATCATTCATCACCTATAATTAACACATCCTTTCTTCCCTTTCCTCCCCAAGCACAAGGATTGCAAAATGAGTCATGCGGTTCCGTAGTAAATAACACTGTCTTCAGCAATTTATTTCCACGTCTGGACACATGTATCGTTTAATTTGTCAATTCTGAAAATTTATTCTGCTCAGTTTTTATTCTCAAATGCAAACATACACGTACCTGATACTGCAAATATGGAATGAAAATCTTTGTTTTGTAATATTAAGAAAAGCTCTGTTTGTTTACAGACCTTTAATTTCAATATGACAACATGATTTATCAAAAGCAGCACAGTATTTAAGTAAGGTGAAATAGTTTTATGAAATGCAGAGACATCCTCTAGTTGAAGAAAGATCATGGGACTAATATAGGCATTTAGTCTACTTAATTTTATATTCGTGCGAAGCTAATCATTGATGAGTTCCCTCCTCCAGAATAGTGTTCGAATTAATAAAACAAATTTTAGTATTTAGTGTGCTAGGCTATCATGTAGAATATATGCTCAATCAGTATACGGTTATTTAAAGTCAATTTTGGATTGTCTTCCTTTAGGGAAAGTAGCATTTGTGTAGGTAATTCACAGTTATTTGTTCTAGTGTCTTAATGTGTGTTTATTTGATTGTCAGTGATTTTATTGAAATGCGTGGGAAATCAAAACTTTATATACAGGACATCCAATCATCTAACTGAAAATTAACTCAGCTGGCTTTTTGGCTTCCATTTTGGGATTTGATAGTGTCATTTTTTGGAGAAATACAAATCGCCAACATAAGGTAGATAGTCTTTATCCTTTTTTTTCACCAGGTCGGATGGATGATAAAACACTTTGATTTAACATGATAAGCAAAAGATCACAAATACATATATGGCAGGAGAGTAACTGACAAATGATTCTATTAATATCTCTACTTAATTGTGGCAATGGAAGTCTGAAACTTAAACAGATTCTCTGTTAACACTTTTTCCATGAGTAATTAACAGGTAGCTCTATTATTTTTAATTTTTTATTATTTTTTTGTTTTTTGAGAGAGGGAAAGAGAGTGATTGCAAGCGGGGGAGGGGCAGAGGGAGGGACAGAATCTCAAGCAAGGCCCCATGCTCAGCGACCAGTGAGATCATGACCTGAGCCGAAATCAAGAGTTGGACACTCAACTGATTGAGCCACCCAGGTGCCCCAGATAGCTCTATTATTTTTCAAGTTCTTCCCAGTCTTTAGGGCAAATGAATGATAAAAGGTAGTAGGTAACTGAAACAGTTAAATTACTTTCTCGAAAATTCTAACCAGTTATGTGCGTGCTACATAATCAAGGCCAAGACAGTTTAACTGAAATAGATAAACAATTCCTTTGGTTTGCTCATATAATTAACATTTGTCTGTCTCTGAGAATGTGTTCTGTTTCTCAGTGTTATATTTTCTGTCAACTTCAGAAGGAGCTCTCTTAGTTTTAGGAAAAAAAATGTAAATTAAATTCAGTGTCTTTTTTTATCCTTAAAACACATCTGTAGGCCATCCGGGTGACAAGTATTATCAACTACAAGTTGCTGAAAGATGAAATTGGATTTTACCAGTGGCCCTGAAAATGATGACCTCTTGAGTTACTCGCTCTAGTGGATTGCTCGGCTCTCACACTACTGGGTTGAACGGATGTTTATTTTGTCTGTTTGATGAGTAACTCCTTTCCCTTGAAACTCTTTCTGGTGTTCCCAGAATTGCAAATTATTGGAGAGTCCTGCCTGTGGCAGGTGAAGTTCCTCCAGACCCTGCACTGTTCTCCAGACCCTGGGGCGGGGTGGGGGGTGGAGGAAAGGATTATGCTCATATTCCTACAGCTCTACTGACACTGGCCCTTCCAAATGAATGCTTAATTAAGGACAAAGATAAACATGAAGAAGTCTCCCAAAATGTATAGGAATTATGTTGGTAGGCATTGGTTTTATAGTTCCAAGCACCACAGGAACACGGATAGTACATAATTACTCAAAGGATAACATTTTTGTCTCTGACCCCAATAGTCCTGCCCAGTCCTATACCCCTTAACTAAGAAGCCCCCTTCTCATCCTTTCCACATGGTCATTTTTGATTTTTCAGCCAGTGGAAGAATCCCACTTGTGTTCTTGTTGGACATCTCAGTGAATTGGTAAGACCTCGGTTTTCCAGCGAGGAGTCAAAGAATGTGTGCAGTCTGATTTTCCTCTTTTCAGTCATTTCCCCTTGGAGGTCTTGCTTAGAAATTGCTCACTGTTAATTTCAGCTGTGGCACTGTGTGAGCTTCTGGCTCGCAATGCCCATTAGGGTTTCTCTCCCTTCGTTCACAAAGAACCGTAGTTTGGCAGTGATTTTTATTCCCTTTTCCTTTTGAGTGTACATACCTTTAAATGTACAAGTGTCAGCTCGACATTTTCATAACTTGGATTGAAAATATCATAGAGGATGTATACCTGCCATGCCCCTGTGACCCCCATTTACTCATAGGCTGTTCTGTACTCATAATTTACTGATGAAAAAGAAAATAATGCTATTGCTTGATAGCTCACTGCATTTAGGATTCTCAGATATATGGATGAGCTAAGGTCCTAAGGAAAAGTTGCATAAACCGGAGTCATAAAAAAAGCATACTGCTGAGACTGTCTTTGAAAATATGTAGCTTAGAATAAAGGGGCTGATTTTGCCATGGCAGTAAAATTGCAGTAGGTCAGCTCCTGCAGTTTTGATTGCTGCTTAGAATTTCAGAATTCAGATGTTATGAAAATGCAGGAGCGGTCCACATGTGCATTCAAAAGATATATAGTTTAAAAAGCAAAAAAAAAAAGTTCAGATCACTCTGGAATATCTCTTTGTACACAGTGTAATATTCTCTTATTTATATTTTAAATCAGATTTTCTAGAACATTGGCACGTAAGAAATTGAACGGCATGGAAATTGCATAATTTAATTATAAAACTTTTACTTGCCAAGAATAGAAACAATTCTTATTAAACAGGACAGCTAAATATTACATTATATAATACCATAACTCACACAATAAGCCAACTTCAACCTAAGAAATTAGTTTTGCATAAGCCCGGCTATTAGTATCAGCTGCCAGGGGACTGACGTGTTCATTATTATTATTCTCCCTTGTTGAGGTTTCAAGGTAGTGGGATTTCTTAACAGAAGTTCTTGCGAGAGTAGATAAAATAGTGAAGGGCTGAGAAAATTTCTGAGAGGTTCTAGGATTGCAAAATTGCACCCTGAGCCAGAGGAATGCTCAGAGATGTTTCACCAGCAATGTTATGGGGGAGCAGACATAATACCTTCCACACCAAAGGCTAAGGGCCAAAACATCAGGAACTTTCCCTGCTGAAAAATACACGGTGAGATAAGTCAAAAGCAAATAAGCAGACTATTTATCTTTAATGTTCCACTGGAAAATGACTGCTTTAAAAATAAATATTGTGTGCCCAGGAGAGGGGAATTACTTGGTAGTAACTGACTCTTGAATGGGCTTTCATTACTTCCTCATTATTTCATTTAAAACAAGCTTTTAATTTGCTATTCAAAAAAAAATAATGCTATCTGGAGATGTTACCATGGTAACCATGCCTTAGCAACCAACCATGAGTGCCGCCCAAATAGTACTCAAAAATCAGAGAGTCCAACAGTAATAACACAGTGAAACTGCCCCCATTCTCACCTGTGGAAGCTCTAAACAACTAGCTGGTAATGAAAAGATGGAAAAGAGGGAAGGACGAGGGCATAATCTTGAGTGGAGGGAATTGAAAGGAAAAGGGATTTACAAAATTATGCCCACGGCAGGTTCTTTTCTTAAAGTGATCACGGCATTTTAAAAGTTAAACTGGAAGGAATCAAAATCTCTGTTTGGCGTGGGGGGCACAGCCAACAGAGAAAGCAAATCCAGTAGACCGTGTAAGAACTGGCTCGGATAGGGGTCGGGGAGGCTCAGGAGGAAAGAGAATGCCCAGACTGTGGTGTAGACAGACACCTTTCCAAACTCCATTTTAAGGCCATATTCTAATGTTCCAGCATGTGTGCGTGTATGAGCACATGTGTGTGTGTGCGTGCGTATGTGTGTGTGTGTAGGGAATTGTTTCTCAAGTTGAGTCAAAACTAGGCTTCAAAATCTGGTTGTGTTTGACAGAGGGTGTGCTCTTTCCTCTCAAGCATATGTTTACATGTGAGTGTAATTGAGGAGTGAGTTACATTTAAAAAAAAAGCTTTTAGGCAGTTGTTTTTAATGCGGGGACTCTTGAGAGAAGACTGTAGGCCCACGGTTGTTATTTCCTAAGTAGACTTCTCTAGTAGGTTTGTTTATTCTACCTCCTATGGATCCCTTGAACTCATTTCCTCCTCCCTGTTTCCACTGACACTGCTTTTTGGCTTTGGTTCTTATCACCTTTCTCCTGCCGGCAGTTGCTCTTCAGCATTTTCTCCTTAGATTCCATCCTTCTGTTACTTTGTGGGCAAAGTGATTGTACTATAATGCTAGATTGATCACCTCACTGTCTTAAAATCCTATAATGAATTCTGACTGCCTTTTGGAACAAATCCTCACTTTATCCTTCCTGATAAGCCCCTGCTTACTTCTGGCCTCGTAGGTTGACTGATCCTCTCTCATAATTTACCCTCCACCATTAACAGATCTTCTAAGGTCCTGATCTACCTGATTTCCTGCCTCCCCTTCTCTGTGGGCCTGGAATCCTGCCTTTTCACCTCCCTCTCCATCCCATGCTTCCTTCCAACCAGCAAGAGGAGAGCAGTTGAAAAAGCAAACCATGTAGCTGGTTGGCTTCATAACTGAGTATTTGTCATTTATTGAAATGGCAACCTGTCAAAAAACCTTTTCTGACTCATTTTCCCAATCAGTTGATACAAAGAGCATTATGCTCTTTCTCAGTTTCATTGGGAATATCAGTTCCATTTACTAAAGTACATTGAAATTCATTGATAACATTTTATTCTTCTAGTAATGACAATATTATTTGCATGAAACAATGTAAATGAGAAGAATACGCATATTATTTTGTAACATTTAAAAAATCTGGTCAAACTAAGAAACTCAGGTCAAGTTCCACTAATTGGCAACAACGGTGGTAACACTAATCTTCATCTTGTAGGCCTAGCAGAGGCATTCACAGTGAGGTAGTTGGGGGAAGATAGCTGTGAGGAGAATGACCAGATTCTCTCAGAGTTATTTGGGGAAATTTGTATCATACGAGAGTGTAGTCTGGATAATATCTGGTTCTCCCTTCCTAATGAATTTAGAGAAAACTAGATGGCTCTCAAGATCCAGTGTGTATCAGAATCACCTGAAGGGCTTGGTAAACCATCGTCACGTCCCAGTTCCAGAGTTTCTGAATTAGTAGGTTTGGGTTGGGGCCTGAGAATGTGCATTTCTAACACATTCTCAGCTAGCGCTAATGCTGCTGGTCTCTGGCTAGATTTTGAGACTCACTCGGTTAATGACTCTAAAAGTGCCCACATTCAACTTTGTGCATTTAGGGCGTAATTATAAACATGCCACTGCCCTTTGAGTTATACAGTCACTTTTGTAAGATGTAGGTAGGAAATAGTTACAACATACAACATAAAAAGGGAACTAATGTCTTTTGTTAGTTTCAACAAAATGATTTAATACCCTTTTCCTTAAAAAGAAAAAAAAATACACAGGAGTAAGCAAGAGAGAATTGTTGCAAAAGTCCCAACAAGACTTGAGTTTAGGCAGCACATGTGAATGAGCTTAAAAATAAAAATGCATGCACATATACCACTTTTTAATCCAATATAATGTTCCTTCTTAATTGTCTGATAAATAAGCCACAATACACTTAAGGGATATCAGTTATGGTAGAGATGGTTGTGTGATTTTCAAAATAGCTGAGAATTACATTTAATAATAGTAATAGAGGGGCACCTGGGTGGCTCAGTCGGTTAAGCGTCCACCTTCGGCCCAGGTCATGATCTCATGGCTTGTGGGTTCGAATCCCACGTCGGGCTCTGTGCTGACAGCTCAGAGCCTGGAGCCTGCTTTGGATTCTGTGTCTCCCTCTCTCTCTGCCCCTCTCCCACTCACGTTCTGTCTCTCTCTCTCTCTCAAAAATAAATAAACATTAAATAAGAGTAATAGAAAAGAAAGATGATTTTTTTGTTGTTGTGGGAAGTAAAAATAAGAGAATTAAATTATCATATTCTTTTTTTTTTTATCATTCTCAGTCATTCATCATGCAGTAACACTAGCAAGAATCAAGCTTGTTTTCTTCTGTAATTCATTTTCTCACAATGGGATAAGTGATAATGGAATGAATAAACATTAGTATTTTTTTCAAAAGCAATTGTTAGGCTATATCCGGAGTTGAGTACACATTCAACTCAATTTTGTGTTCTTCTCTCACTTCCATTTGCAGTATTGTAAACATATATTTTTTTAAATTTCCATCTGATCACCCTTTGTATTGTCCATTCCCACATGAAGCTTAAAGTATTATTTATTAAGGCAAGAACATCTACCGGTATATTCTGTAAATGTTTTCAGCTTTAATAAGGATGAGATGCTAAGGCTTTTCTCAATGATCTAGAAAATGCAGTTAATCAGAGTAGCTCATTCCCTGAGATTTGGGTGCCTACAAGGTGCCTCATATATGAAATTTCCGAATCTGCTAATATTATGTATTGAGGTACCTAAAGCAGCGATGTTCGGTGAGCAAAATCACATGTGCATTAAATCCATAAACATAGCTTTATTAGCCTAGCATTCCAACCAACAGATGATTATATATATTGTAAATTCTGAGAAGAACTATCATTCTTATAGGAAGTGAGTTGCAAAGCAAAGAAGTTACTTTTATTATTCTGCCTAGTGACATTTAAAATTCATATATAATATGGTCATGCAGAAATTAAACCAATAGTACCTCAAACAATAACAGCAATAAAAAGAACATATTCAGTAGCATCGGAATCCTTTTTATCATCCTGAAATGATGTTATGTTTGTAAGATTAACTGTGTCATCATCACAGTGTGTGACTTAAATCATTTAAGTTGTTGGAAATAATTTTAGTTAGGAGAGTGCACCTCAGCTTCTTGCAAACACACAATTTATAGGACCTAAATGAGAGCATTCATTTTAGCTCAGAACATACTAATTTATTAGCCTAGAAGCACTGTTAAACCTCCTGACTAATCAAAAATATGTGTTAGAGTGAGTTGCTGTTATGAATTCAGCCTTTTGGAACTTTCTACCTCTCTTTTCAATTTTCAGTTTGAGACTGTTCTGTTGCTTAATTCCCATCATAATTAATTAATTTATAAATAATTTATGCCCCATCTTCTCCCAAGAAAGGATTTAAGGAGGCTGCATTTAACTAGGAAACTACCATAAATATATAATGAGGTGGATTTCAGTATCCTCTCTTTGGTGACTGGAAGGTCACTCCTCCTTGCCTAGGAGAATAGTGCAATACAGCCATGTCTATCAGGAGCCCTCTTCCTTCTGCTCTGTCTGTCTCACTTCGGGGGTGTGGGTGCTTGTCCTAGTCAAGACCAGCTTCCAGTTCTCTTTCTTCCACATATTAGCTTTGTGATCTGGGGCAGGATACTTAATCTCTCCAAACCCATGTTCTATCTTTAATACAGGGATGATAATTACAGGTACCTCACAGGGTTGTTCAGAGGATTAAAGGAGTTATTATACATAGAAGCTTAGAAAAATACCTGGCAGGTAGTAAGCAATACTCAAATGCTAGCCATTGATATTTTACATCCTTCTGTTCTCAACTAAAATATCATTTCCTCAAAGATGCCTCACTGAGATGCCACCTTAAACCAATACTGATATCTTAGGAGCCTGCACTTTTCTTCATGATCTGTACCATCATTTGCCATTGATATTTAAGGTCCGTAATCTGTTTTTCCCATAAAGCTGTGAGCTCCAGGAGGGCAAGAATGTGTCTGCCTCAATGCTCTATCTCTGATATTTAGTACAGTGCCCACCACAAAGCAGTCATTTATTAACTGTTGAATGAATGCATCCAGAGAGACCTGTCTGTAAACATGCTAATCGCGATGGGATTACAAATAATTATTTTGTTAGTTTTGCAAGTTTTTATTTAAAAATGTTTAACAATTAATATGTATTTTCCTTATGCAATAAGAAAAGGAAGTAAAATCTTATCATATCACCTTTATGTACTTGTTAAGTCGCTTCAGTGAGGCAACAGTGGGGCCGAAGAATGGAGTACATTTTTTTTTTTAAAGGACCACTGGAGTAGATTAGTGGTTGTCAATTGGGGGTGATTTTGTCCCCCAGGAAACATTTGGAAATATTTGCAGACGTTTTTTGGTTGTCAAAACTGGAAAGTTGCTACTGGTATCTAGTTTGCAGAGGCCAAATTTAACAGAGGCCATGATTATTTAACAGAAATCATCCAGCCTGAAATGTTAATGGTGCCACAGTTAAAGAACCCTAGCCTAAATGGATGGAACCTTGTAAAAAATAGTTAAGTTCAGGCAATTTACAAAATCGATTGAGCTGTTAAATAATGGGACATCAAAATTTTGAAAATTAGTAAAATTTATGGTGACTTAAAAAATGTTTTTTGGTAATTTGTATTTGCTTTGTGGCATGACTTACTGGTAGTAAAGTAAAAATGAGTATTTAATGTCATATATTCACCCATATGGTCTGTGTCAGTAGAGAACTTTGTACTGTGCTATAGATTTTTCCCTTTTTGACCAATGGAAGTGGTTTGAAAAGAACAGTGTCAATTGACTGCTTGTTCACACACTTATAAATGCCCAATTTGATGGAAATTAAAAAAAATTTTTTTTTACATTTATTTTTGAGAGACAGAGAGAGACAGAGTGTGAGCAGGGGAGGGGCAGAGAGAGAGGGAGACACAGAATCTGAAACAGGTTCCAGGCTCCAAGCTGTCAGCAGAGAGCCCGATGCGTGGCTCGAACCCACAGACCGTGAGATCATGACCTGAGCCGAAGTCAGATGCTTAACCAACTGAGCCACCCAGGCGCCCCGAAATTTTTTTCAAGAGCAGTTCATGAGTCAATTTAGCCACAATTATTGGGCAAAGAATACAAATAACCATACTGGTTGTAGATTGTCCTTGTAGCTCTATAGTAATAAAACAGAAAGAAGGTAGGGCTGTTTAATGTTCATGAGTCTGGTCTATTTGAATTTGAGGGTAACATGTGGGAGAGGACCCGCCAGTACAGGCTAGGTGGTACTACAGTAACATCTTTGGTTTAACCCAACAAAGGTTTATTTCTTCTTTGGAGTCCATTGTGCATCTGAGTGACTCTCCCAGACAATTGTCTACGTATAACAATTCTGCCTTCCAGGCTGAAGAAGGTGCCCTCATCTTGGAGCTGCACTGCTCCAAGTACATCCTATGGCCATGGTGCATCATATGGCCTTGTTAGTTGGTGTGGCAAGGAAAAGAGAACATGGGAAATTGCATGTTAACTCCTTCATGCTCTCACCTGTAACTGACATAGATGAATTCCAGTAACATGTCATTGGCCCAGCAAATTACATGGTCATTCCAGATTTAGGGACCAAGGGAGGTTTAATCTTTTCCTGTTGTGTAGGAGAAGCAGAAATATTCCTAAGCATGAGCAATATTTATCATAACCAACTTTAGTGTTTGTTTACTTTTGTATGTGGTTATTCAGAATAGTTTTTTTTTTCATGTTTTTATGATGTTTATTTATTTTTGAGAGAGAGAGTGCGAGCAAGGGGGGGCAGAGAGAGGGGAGACACAGAATCTGAAGCACGCTTCAGGCTCTCACCTGTAAGCACAGAGTCCGATGTGGGGCTCAAGCTCAAGAACTGGGAGATCATGACCTGGGCCAAAGTCGGATGCTTAACTGACTGAGCCACCCAGGTGCCTCCAGAATAGTTTTTAAGAAGGTAGTTGCTACACCTCCCCTGCTCACGCTCTGTTGTCTCTGTCTGTCTCTCAAAAATGAATAAATATTTAAAAAATTTAAGAAAAGGCAGGGTGGGGGCGCCTGGGTGGCTCAGTCAGTTGAGTGTCCCGATTTTGGCTCAGGTCATTATCTTGTGGTCAGTGAGTTCAGGCTCCGCATTTGGCTATGTGCTGACAGCTAAGAGCCTGGAGACTGCTTTGGATTCTGTCTCCCTCTCTCTCTGCCCCTGCCCTACTCATGCTCTGTTCTCTCTCTCAAAAATGAAAAAATGTTAAAAAAAATTAAAAAACAAAAAGCAGGTAGTTGCTAAGTGCTTAGATGCCATAATCTTACACCAAAATATCCTAATTTCATTATACTCCTTTTGGGTCTGTCTTTATATCTCACTTAATGTATTTATAATTTGCTTCTAAATGTTTGGACTTCTAAATGAGAATATTTACCAGATGCTGTGGTCTCTGGTTTCTAGAATGGGCTAACATATTCCACAGGGTACTGAATGCTAAAGGATAAAAATGGTGGCCTTTGAATTTTACATAATGGTCAATAATCAAAATGTTATTTTTGTGGTAAGAGGAAAACAAGCAGAATACAAAAAAAATTGGTGAATTCTTAAGATAAAATATGAACCCTATTGAAATTTTGCACTGAAGCGGGCTGCTTTTAGCTGGGTCCCAAAGGAAAGTAAAGTGCCACCAAGGTTACTTTACCGGACAGAGTTGAGAAGCACTGGTGGGTACCTAATTTTTTATTCGGGTTTGAAATGGATATCACCTTAGTTGTTTTCATTCAGGTGGAAATGGTCATATCGTCATGTTTTTATTTATTTTTATTTATTTTTTAATTTTAAATGTTTATTTATATTTGAGACACAGAGAGAGTGCAAGTGGGGGAGGGACAGAGAGAGAGACGGGGACACAGAATCTAAAGCAGGCTCTAGGCTCCGAGCTGTCAGCACAGTGCCCAATGCAGGGTTCAAACCCACGAACCATGAGATCATCCCCTGAGCTGAAGTTGGACGCTTAACTGACTGAGCCACCCAGGCCCCCCTTACCATGTTTTTGAAACAGGAGCTCCTTCAGGGATCTGCTGTTACTGTATCACAAAAATGGGAGTGATTTGTACAAAGAGGAATTCAGAATTTCTACTCCGTATCTACTAGCCGTTTGACATAGGAAAAACTAGATAATAATGATCGCTGTGTTCATTATTCTAGACTACCACATGAACTACCACACCCACCTGTCTGCATTTTACCATGTGATTCTGTGTGTTCATGGTTCTTATTATTTCTAGCTATTTGGACCTATATGCATTCATTCATAAAACAACTTTGAGCACTGTTGCATGTGCGTGGCATTGAGTTAGATGCTGGCAATTAGGACAAGATGAGTAAAGACAGCCCTTCCTCTCAAGGACATTCTGTGTAGTAGATGATGGCCCCCAGGGGTTGTAAAATCTCTCATTCATTTCACAGTATTTATTGAGCACTGATACGTGACTGGCACCCAGCAATACTACAGGGAATAGAAGCAGAAGAGTGTCGTGTTTAAGAGTGGAGTCTCAGCAGCCAGACAGTCTGGAATCAGGTTGCATTTCGGGCTTCATGGAAGTTCTTTGACCACCTTGTGCCATGGTTTCCTCGTATGTGAAATCAGGATGATGCAGCTTTTATCAGGTTGTGGAATTCTTAGGAGGATCATTTGAATTAGTATATATAAAGCACCATTTAACTTTTAGCTCCTACTGTTACTCCTTATTTTTTTCTCATGCTTTACCCCCTCTTCAAACCTATATTTTTTTCCCATCTCTCCTTTTTATTCCCTTAGACCGAACAGTCCCAGTAATTAATCATTAATTTGTCTATTGTAGTTTGTTGGTAACCTGTTAAAAATATTCCCTTAGGAAAACACAGAGGGAAAAATAGAGCTCTATCATTTTCTGGTTTTTATGAAACCTTTTGTTTTGCTTTGTTTTTGTTTTTTGCAGTCATGGGAAAAAGCCATTGCAAATCACATTCTTCAAGGGACTTAATCAGGTAAGACATTTGATTCCAGGGCAAGACAACCCCAATCACAAGTTGTGCTTTGCAGGAGCCACCTCCACTTTTCCAGCCTCTGAAATTCTGAAACGTCTGCTGTCCACCTCCATCACTGGGGCCCTGTACTGGTTCCGTAAGCAGGCGTTCATCAGGGGCACACAAGTCGTCAACGGCCTATGGGGCTGCCTCAGCATCAGAGCAGGAGATACCTGCTACTTCAGAATCTCATACTGCCTTTAATAAGTGCTTCACTGGTGTGATTTAACTTTTTAAAGGAATAGGTGTAAGGAGAACTCAGTGGAGACCCATTCTTCGGCAATATTTGCATTTTATAGGAAGCATACATATAAATTTCCCTTTTCTATAGTAACGTGGCTTTAATCTTAATGAATGCCATTTTGGTAGTTCTCTTCAGAGAGTGGAATTAACATTCACATGTGAACTGGAAATGTTAAAGTGTTATTAGTCTCATGAGGCTTTTGCTTCTGGCTATGCAGTTTGAGAGATTTCATCATAGTTTAGGTGTAGCAAAATACCACCATTTCTGCTTGTTAGAATGAAACTCTCCAAGGTTTCTGTCTACTTCAGGCCAATATTTGATTTTTCAAAGCAGAAAAAAATGTTTTTCCTGACCCTGAATACAAACCCCATGTCAAAAATCAACTGAAAAGCCAGCAAAAATTGGTCATGAGTGCTGAGAAAGCTTTCACTTTCTCGTAACAGTTTTCTTGTCATTACTAACAAATTTCTTAATCTGACTACCTGGGTTATTAATATGGTTCTGTGCAGTTTTAGAAATTCTATTCATTTATTTAATGATTTATGTCTTGTTTGGCTTTGCAAAGAATTTAAATTGACAACCCCTTTGTTAAGTTGACAAATTCTTTGTTTAAGAATGCAAAGGTAAGAACTTGGATTTAAGAATCGTGTACAATAATCCTGGGTTTGGGAATGCTGTTTAATTTCTTGCTTTTGCGGCCTGTCTTTTCTCTCAAATATGGAGCCCCTCCTTTTCAGTTGCCCTGCAGGTCATGGTCATTTTACCTTACATAGAGATTCTTGGTTATTAAATAAAAATTTGGATTGCACCCCAGGTTTTGGTGATATAGTAATCAGTACAGGGAGTGTGAAACTTTTAACCTTTTTTTTTTAAGATTTTTTAAATTTTATTTATTATTGAGAGAAAGAGAGAGAGAGAGAGAGACAGAGAGAGACAGAGAGAACGAGCAGGGGAGGGGCAGAGAGAGCAGGAGAGACACAGAATCTGAAGCAGGCTCCAGGCACTGAGCTGTCAGCACAGAGCCCAAAGATAATCTGGTCACATTCCCCTCCAGACTTACCTTTGCTTAACTCTTTAAAAGAATGTTGGCTTTTTCCTTGTCTCCTTCTTCAAACCATTAGAAGTGACTTGCAGTGATAAAACCCACTTAAAACAAGCAAGTTTTATCTTACATAGAAAAATGGGAAAATTATAGAAATAAGTTTAAGAAGGTGAAACATTCTTATACCTTGAGTAAGAAATGATTAGTTGCTGTAGTTGAAAATTGAATTTAATTCTCATCTTTTGGGCAGTGAAGTCAAACAGGGAAGTGTAAGAGGCTGTTGGGTTCTCAATGTAAAATAAATAGGATCATTCATGTTCATCTGGAGAGAAACACATTTTCCTACTAGTGAATACTAAGAGGAATATATTAGGTGTCTCTTTGTATAAAACTTCCTAAGGCAATGTAACATATAATGTCATACTTTGCAAAAGAAAATGAAACGCATTCTAAAAATATACCTTTCTTATTAGTCTTCAGAAAACGCTAAGGTCATGAAATTTAGATTTTGCAAAATGATTTTTGGGACAGAATGAAAATAATATGATGGTAGTATATTGTTTCTTGAAGATCAAACAGCTGAATATAGTGGCAAGAGCTTGAGAGCCTTATTTAAGTGTGCAATTTAATATGTCCCTTGGACTGAGCCTCCCTCCTACATTAGGTGCTTTTGAAGTGGGCTTTTGTCACATACGAGATCTTAGTAAGTTTGAATTTTCAGACGTGGGTAAAGTAATAAAATGTTCTACTGTTGGTTCAAGGAGGCTTAGAATACCAGGCATGTTGGCAGAAATGTTGACATCCCATTGTGAAAAGCGTTTTTCTCTTTTTAGTGGAAACTTTCACTGTTGCAAATGTCTTCTGATTAGATAATGGAAGAAACCATTTTCTGAGAGCTTATAGGTGACTCTTAAACCCTGTAACAAAAGAAGCAACTCTTAAATATCTTTCCCAGAATTGTTATGGATGATTATTAAAGACTATGGCTACGTGGTTTATATAAATATATATGTTTTTTCCTAAAAGAAGATTTTATAAATAAAAAATCCAGTCAACCATGTTGAAGGCCATTCACCTTTAAACAGTTTGAGGTTCAATTTTATTTCAGTTTCTTTGTTAACATGGAATAATTATTGAATAAAGCATGGTCTCAAATCTCAAGGTATTTGCAGACTGGTAAGGGAATAAAACTCTCTTAACTATTATTTAATTAGAAATAGTATCTTATAAATTTATATTATGAATAAGGACATAGCCCTAAGAAACTGGTTGATATTTTACCATAGAATCATTTGAAAATGCTTGCTAAAAATGTGGAAAAACAATTCAGTTGAGGACCCAAATCTCCATTTTTAAACAAAATCCCCAGGGGATTCAAAAGCAGGAGTCCTTGGTGGACACTTTGAGAGATAATGGGTGAGAATGGTAACCTTATATTTAATGGACTGACTGGTCATTCTTGCTGCATGGAGACCCAGTTAAAGTGTAATGACTAAGGTCATCTGTAAAGACTAACCTTAATAATCACCTTACAATTTTACTTGAAGCAAGCTATCCATGTTAATCTCCAGGCATGAAATGTAATGATCTGTTTTATTATTGTTAATTTATGCTCAAGCTTCCTTTTGCTCTTCTTTTTAACCAACATAACAATTATACAGGCTAACTATTTGCCTCAGGGAGATGCTGTAATAGGACTAATTAAATATTTAATATTTTAAAGGACTTAAACAACCTTGTAAGTAATACGTTAAGAGGAGATAAAATCATGATGTTCCCTTTAGTAGGAGGAATATTAATGAAGCACTGGGATCAAGCATCCCTTTAATACCCATATCCTATGTCTGTCCAGAAGCAGAATAGCATAGTGATTAAATTAGTGGCTTTGACAACCTATGGGTGTTCTTCCCCTTCCTAGCTGCGAGACCTAGAACAAATTTCTTAGTCTTTCTGGGCCAGTTGCACTTGTGTCACCTATAGGGTGGGGATACGAATATCACCCGCCTTTCTTTCTGAATTGTTGTGATGGCATATAATATATGTGTCTAATAAAGGAAAGTGGGTTTTATTAATATGAGTTAATCCCATATACTACAGATGTTATTGAATTTGTGACTTGTAGATTTTTCTTTTTAAACTAGAAATGTAGGGGCGCCTGGGTGGCTCAGTCGCTTGAGTGTCTGACTTTGGCTCAGGTCATGATCTCACGGTTTGTGAGTTTGAGCTCTGCATTGGGCTCTGTGCTGACAGCTCAGAGCCTGGAGGCTGCTTCAGATTCTTTGTCTCCTTCTGTCTACCCCTCCCCTATTCTCTCTCTCTCTCTCTCTCAAAAATAAATAAACATTACTAAAAAAAAAAAGGAATTTAAACTAGAAATGTAGTTAAGATTTTGGAAATGGATATGTACTTTTAGAACTAATCTCAGATCTGGAAAGAAGGAAGAGTAACAGGAGGAGGAAAAGGAGGAGAGAAGGAGGAGAAAATGCCTTCAAATGTAAACCTACATAGGGGCTAGAGACAAAGGGAAAGCAATCTCTGTTCAGAGGATGGAAACTTATTATAGATATATACAGTCAATGTAAAAATGGCCTCAATAATGTGGACAAATCACAGGATCGTGGGATGTTGGAGTATGGAGATCATATAGGAAATGCTTCATTTTCTAAGTCAGTGGTTAGTGAAAGAATCTGAATTAGCAGAATGTTTTCATCCGCTTTTAAAATGACATCTTATTTTTTCAGAGTTCACATAGAAAAAGAAGATTGAATTAACAAAGATTGAAAAAAAGCTGTCCCTTTGGAAATTGAATCAGAATTAATTGAATGCGTATTTTAATTTTTTTAATGTTTATTTATTTATTTTTGAGAGAGACAGAGACAGTGTGTGAGCAGGGGTGGGGCGGAGAGAGAAGGAGACACAGAATCTGAAGCAGGCTCCAGGCTCTGAGCTGCTAGGACAGAGCCCAGTGCAGGGCTCAAACTCATGAACCTTGAGATCATGACCTGAGCCAAAGTGGGACGCTTAACTGACTGAGCCACCCACGGGCCCCATGGAATAAGTGCTTTAAATACATAAAGAGGTACATCTAAAACATTTTTTCAAAGCTGTCTTCCTATTTCCTAGACAGTTTTTCAAGATTTTCCCTTTATAACCAAAGATGTTTTACAAATTCCTTTCTAATGGAAAGTTTAAATGTAAAATTTATTCATATGGTTTTTCCTGATGATGTGAATTGCAGATTCTGGGGAGACCCAAATACTGAAATTTTATTGAACATTCCCAGTCCACCAGCCTTGTAATTAGCTTTCCTAAAGGAAGCGGTGTTCTCAACTCTATTCATTCATTCAACAAATATTTATGATTGTTTCTGTGCACTAGGCCATTAGAAAAGAGGATGAGGTTTAAGTTTTCTCGGAAATTATATATTTTTTCATGTCCCCTTAATGTACCATCCCTAAGTATTCTTGCTTTGTTCTTAAAATGTATTGACTATGTATTGGTTTTAAGAACTTATTGGAAAATCAGGGTGAGGTTCCACTTTCCTTTCAGGTACAATTGATCCACATTTTTCATGGATTCCATTTTTTGTGAATTCTCCTACTCACTGGAATTTATTTGTAACCCTAAAATCAATTCTCATGGCACTTTTGAGGTCATTCATAGACATGTGTGTGAAAAATTAGAGTTGGCCCATGTACATGTTCCTGAGATCAAACAGGCTGACCACTTTGCCTTCTTGATTTAGCTTTTGTATTGCGACCACACATCCTTTGCCTTGTCTGTTTAGTGCCATGTGTTTTGCATTTTTGTGCTTTTTGTTGGTGATTTAAAATGGACCCTAAGCATATTGCTGAAATACTGTCTTGTGCTCCTATGCACAAGAAGGCTGTAATGTGCCTTATGGAGATAATGTGTGTGGTAAACTTCATTCAAGCATTTTGGCTGTGATTTCTACATTAATGAATCATTAATATATATTTAAAAAGGCATTTTTAATCTGAAATACACATAAAACAAGGTTATGCGTCAGTTGGTTGATGGAAATGTGATCAGAGGCTTGCAAGAATCTAACCCTGTGTTTTCCCAAGGAACATTCAGTACTTCAGCGTCCACAGGGACTTTATAGAACATAACTACCATGAATAAAGATAATCAATTTTATTTACATTTGTTGAGGAGTTTGCTAAATGCTTGTTCTTGGTTATAGCAGTGATCAGAGATTCTTTGGTTGGGCAATTCAGTGACAGTGTTTTGGGAGTTATTCCTGCTCCTTGGGTCCTTCCAGCAATGTGGTAAGGCCCTGATTCCCAACATTACATCTATTCCTGAATTGAATGGTGCCAGAATGGTTTCTGTTATCTACAGTTGAGTCCTGGCTAAATGACTCTTCCTACCTCTGACTTTTAGAATGTTCTCTTCATCCTTATAAGCCAAAAGATTTGAGATAATTCTGGCATAAATAGTTTATTCTCAAATAGGAGTCATGTACTAAAAATAACAAAAATTTCCCTTTCGCTTTGGATCTACTCAATATAGGAGCAAATAAACTACCTTCCTGAGGAAACATAACATGAACAGAAATCCACAGTATTAAAGGCCTTGGACTTTAATTTCATAAATGGTTTCCTAACCTTCTGTATTAAACACATGATTTGTGTGTTTATGGCTGAGCTAAACTAATTTTGTAAGATCTGCTATAGGTTAAGATAAAGAAAAGGATAATCATTAGATTATCTAAATTAACTTACTGAAGAAATAGAGTAAAATATTTTAATTTCTTTAATGGGCTCAAGAATTGTCTGGACACTTGAAGTGATTTAACAAATTATGATTTAGCATATTATTGTGAAATTTTGATAGCACCTATCAAACACTGCAAAGAAATGTTTACACTTATTAATTCCTGTATATTATCTACAGAACTATTTTAATATATCCCTTTTCTTTTACTATTCGATTGATTGAACTAAAATATACAGAGTAACCATGAGAGGCTTAATGATTTTGATGCCATTTAGTGTCCCATTATTGTTAGTCTCAAATATTTTTATTATCTTAGTGTCAAAAAGAACAAAAACTTCTATCTAAATTTATTTAAATATTGGGAATTATAATAACATTAAATTAATTGAAAATGGGCCTCCAGCTCCATTGTTATACTTCAACACATCAATTGTTTGAATAAAATCAACGTCCCTTTAAATGATCACTGTTAACATTTAGCAGCCTTACTGTGCCTGCTCTATAAATGTATTCCTTGCTGCATCTGAGGTATCACTTTATACAAACTCGGAGTTGAGTTGTTGCTTTCAAGATATATCCAGTAATGGGTGGATTGTGGATTATAGCTTCTCAGCAGTTCAATTTTAGTTTTTCAGTTTAAATCTCCTTTTCAACTCTGTAAAATTTCTTTACCTACAGAGGTAGGTCATCAAAGGTAAGGAAATCTTTATAATCTCAGGGTAATGTGAGTCATGAGAATGCTCCACTTCCTTCCATTCTGTTGTCAGTGGTTAGAAATTTTCTTTCTCAAATGTCAATGTTGCTGTATACTGTCTATCCTAGACTTACTGGAGCCATTTTGGAACATTTCAAATTTATTTCATTGGGCGATTGACATTTCTTATCAGGACGCCCAAACAGAGCTCACCTGGGCTCCCTTCTTCGCTCTGTCCATTTTGCTCCCTCAGTCTTCCAAAGAGACTCAGTATTAACCTATGCGGACACTTTGTTGTTGTTTAAACATGGTCCATATACCATGATACAGGTAACATTTAATCAGGCTTGTATATTCTCCTATTTTGGGGCTTATGGAATGTCTCCAATTTTTCACTAGTATGAATAGCTGTGTGAAGTCTTAATTTGTCTTGTAGGTTATTTCTTTTGTCCATATTCCCCAAAGTGGAATTAACAAGGCAATGGGCAGGAACCATTTTATGCACTCATTCTTTCATCAAATATTTATTCATTTCCTGATATATGTCAGAATTTGTGCTAGCTGCTGGGCATATGATGGTGATTATTTAAAAATAAAAGAGATGTGGTTTCTGCCCTTAATTTTCATGTGCCAAATTGTTCTCCAGAAAGAGTGAACAATTTTCAGAATCCCCAACCTTTTTCATTCCCTCGATCTTTCCAGTGTTGGCTTTTAAATTTTATTTCCTTTCTGCTAGTTTAATGACTATGTAATGGCACTTAAAAATGATCTTGATTTGTGTTTGTTTAGTTATTTGTGAAGATGTGCATTTCTCCCCAAATCAGCAATTTATTCATCTTTTCTTTTTGTTTTATTTTAATGGGCTAATTGGTAGATTATTTCCCCTTTTATTAAATAGGAATTTCTTTTTCTCCATTTTCCAGGAATGCTATTTTAAGCTTTAATTAGACATAATTAGACACAGAAGAATGATGTTTAGCAATTCGAATAAATACTCATCTTGAAATAGAACATATAATGAATTTAAAGATCGTAGGGTAATCCTAATACATTTGGCTTAAATGATTGAAAAAACCCCATGAGATCAAATAGCATTTTTGCTTATCCATAAATATATTAGAACTAATTTTATGACACTATGGCTAGAAGAAAAAGAACATAATATGGTAATTAATGAGTCCTTTAGGAAACAAAACTAAATTAAACACATTTTAACTTACTAAAAAAAAAAACTCAAGGCAAAAATTACCTTTATCAGATCATCGTTGAATAGGCTTCTTCAGGAGCCTACATACATTTTCAGTTAAAAATCCTTAGTCTTATAGGAATTTAAACAGATTTTCCGACCCATTAATAGCAGTTTCGCAGCTTCAGCATTCTCATAACCACCAGAGAACTTTAAACTATCTGTTCAGCAGGGACAGCCCAGCTTTGGAGTATGTCTACCCTAGCTGGCTCTATGCGGGATCAGTGCCTTTACTCTCTGCGGCTCCCACATCTTCCCCAGGCTTCCTTTCCATCAGACTTCTGGACCCTAAACGACTCCTGTGTGAATTCTCTTCCCGTTGCTTTTGATTTGCATCCTATGGGAAAAGACTGAATGTGAAAATGTTTTAGGGGAGCAAAACTACATATAAAAATAAGCAATAACAGCAACAACAATGCAATTTATACAACAGACCATGGCAGAAGTTCATCTGCTGGTTTTCTTTTTCAATCTTAGAAACAGAGTAGTATTTGAGCAGATTACTTCATTTCTCCTCAGTTTCTCTTTCTGCCAAGTTTTAGGTTTTCTCATCCAGTCTCCTGCTCCCTAGGACACGCATATACACAGACACACCCCACAGGTGGTGTGGTGGGGCTGAAACTGATAAAAATCTTAAAAAAGAAGTTCTTAGGTTGAGCCACATGGGATTACTGGTTTAACCCAACATGAAGGCCAACTGTGTATCTTCCTTCAATAGGAAACCTCATAAGTATGTAAATGCTGATAGGTGACAGCAAAGCAAGGTGAAAAAATTGAACAAAGCCCATTGTTTGTCACCCCCCCAGGTTGATAGTATGAAACACACAAAAAGTCAAACAAATCAAAATATATTGTAAAGCAGACTTTTTTCAGCTGTACATTGTGCAGTATTATTCCTTCAGGGTTACTAACATACTGGGGCTTCAGAATAGTCAATACGTCCTTTCATTCCGTTTACCCATCCATGATTTCAGAAGCATGACTGCTGGTCCCAGATTCTGCTAGGATCTGTGAGGAGTAAAAAGATGTCATAATTTTTCTCTGCCCGTGACAGTCTAGTTGAGGAGCACAAAACAAAATTATGGAGGAGTTTGAGAATGAGTCCAAGGCAAATACCTGATAATAAAGAGCAGGGTGAGTTCCTAAAGTGCAATAGGGTTTCACAGTAAGAGAAAGTTCACCATAAGTGTATTCCATCCAACCTGGAAACACTTCTTGGGGAAGTGTTAGGAATCATAGTAGAAAAGATAGTGTATGTTTAGGATTGTCAAAGAGGGAGAGTCTACCCTTTAGTTAGTATGTGACATTTCCATTTGCTCTAGAGTAGCCTAGGTACTTTAACTGAATCCATGATGCTTCCTAGATGGCTGATTTATGACGTTAGGAGAATTTACGTATTTTGAGAACCTGCCTCACTGAATTCTTCTTGATGACATAATTGATCTACTTAGCATCATCAATAACTTTTTTCCTGTGGGTAAAGGACAAAAAATGTTAATTGTATTTTTTTTAGGACTTGTGCTAGACTTTTCAGAATGTGTAAAAAAAATCCCTGAAATTTAACCAAGAAAGCACTAAAATTTTCTTGACGCACCCAGTAGTCATGATTCCCACCAAAAGGAGACTGTTTTTTTCTCATCTCACCTATTCAGGAGAGAAATCATATGAGTAAGAGACAAACTCACAGAACATAATAAAATAACTGTCATACATCAAGGAGGAGATTTTTAGGTTTGTGCTTTGCATTGAAGAGAGAGTACAAATAAGATTAAGCAAGATTCTCCTCCTTTAGACTTAAAAAAATGAATAACTTCCTTATAGTTTGTCATGAATACAAATTATATACAAATGACAGAAGAGGAGAAAAACCAGTATGTCATTCAAATTTTAGTATTGTCTTCTAAAGTATAGGACTTGTCAGGATAAGAGAGACCAAACTTGTTTTCTGATGTGCAAAACACCTCTAAGTATAGAAAGAGGAAAAAGATAATGATACTTAGGGGTTTTTAAAAATGAAATAGACTCATTTACCAAGATGATTAGGAGCAGTCAAATAAGCAAAGTTTATTGCTTGCTGTAAATTTTCCACATCATTCCCGCTCCAGGGTGCTTTATTCTTAGCGCATGTGCAGAAAATACACTGTCACTTATGGTCTTCAGCAGTGTAGGAATGGAAAGTTTTTAATCCAGGATGTCTGTACCACTTGTAAATCATTGGTATGCTGACCAATGATTTGCTCTCAGCTGGGGATAAAAGTTCCTGGAATTGAAATCACTCCTCCTCCATTTCCCTTTCAGGTTTGTGTCAGCCTCAATTCCCTCTATCTTTAGCAGAGAACATTCTCAACCTTGAAGCAGCTGATAGTTTAGTGAGGCTTATTTACATGTCTAGACCCACCTAAAAGAGCCAAGTATTGCATAAGTTGGTACTTTATATGCTCTCTTCTGTCCTTTTCAAAGGTTTTCATGCATATAAATATCCCCTCCCAGATTGTGAGGCCTCTGGGGGCAGAGACGTCTTACATTTCTTTTTCCTTACCTTCCTCCCTTGCCCCCATCAGTGTGGCCTGTGCTTCTCCTATCCTTCTCCATAACCGTTTTCTTAATTCAGAAGATGCAGGTCATTCTTAATATTTACTGCTAAATTCTTGGTGAATTTAATTCAGAGTTACACTAACTACAGAGAGAAAAAACTGTGCCAGCAAATTCACCAATATGTCTGCACTCTGGTTTATTCATTGCACATTTGCATTTTATAGATTTTTTTTCCCTTATCGGGGAAGAAAAACTACCAACAAAAGGATAAAGCTGAGGAATATTAGACCTTGTAGCTGTGGGCTGCCCCTAAACTGTGCAAAAGATTTTGTGGGCGAGCCAGATAGGATCCTGAGGGAGCAATTTCAGGGCAGAGAGGCAGAATGAATCCCGTTCAGGTGAAGAGAGAAACATTTATTCATTAAGACAGAAGTTGAGGGGGAGAGGAAGTGAAAGGGGCTGAAGACCTCAGAAGGAAAGAAATAGTTATAGAGTCCTGGGAGGAGATATTGTTGGAAATTTTGAAGTCTAAAGTACCAGCCAAGGGCATTGTATTGCTTCCTCTTGGGGAAAAAGAGGGCTTAGGGTTCAATTCATTTGTTTTGGACTAATAACACAAAAAAGCTCCTGGCTCTACCCTATGATTTTAAATATGAACAAAAAATAGCCGTAGAGGGAAAAGCAGGCTACAGTATGTGACCACCATTGTACTAAAGAACATGAAATTACAAATCAATGAGTGACTTGAAAGAAGATTAAAATTTGTTTGTTGGTCTATTTTTAAGCCTTTCTTTTATAAGGCTAGGAAAGAGGGTAATATAAAGTTTAGCCAGCTTTTCGTAAGATAATCTAAATGCACCTTTTCCACCTTCTGTTCTCAGATTTGGCAGCAAAAAAATTGTTCTGATCACAGTTCCTTGAAGTATAATTACTTCGTCAAAAGAAAACATAATTAGAACTGATATTTTAAAATGCGCCATAATTGTATTTAGAGATTTGATAATTTGCTCACGTACTAAATGTTCTGTTAATTTAGCAACAACTAACACTGCTGGAGTCAGGAAATGATCTGACGGTTTTTCTCTTTCCTGTTTTAAAAATACCATCTATTCTGCCCTTTTGTCTATTCAAAGAGATACAGTCAATTTCAGTGGCGGATTGAATTAAGTGCTTGGCACAGCTTTATGAGTCTCAGGTCCATTTATTTCCTCTGTTCTAGTGCACTTTTGCACGTGTCTCATACCGTTGCTGCAGCAAGAGTAGCTCAGGATTCCAACACACCCTTAAAGGTCTCTTCATTCGTAACCGCAATCAGCATAAATCTGTCTCTCTGGTCCTTATTCCTGCCTTGAAAACTCTGAAGATCCTCTCCTTCCTTTACTGTTCTCAATTATTTCTTAAAAAAAAAAATCCCTTCCATGTGGCAGCAGTTTGATCGATTGAATCCCCCCACGAATAACAAGCTCTTGTCATGTTGCCCACATGCGGATTCAGATCAATAAATCAAAGATTTTCGGAGTACAATATTTCTTATAAAGAAAGGGGCTCCTTTTTCACAAACCGTAAAACTACACAGAATAAATACTGTGTAGACCCACGGGTTTCAGAAAGACCCAGAGACGTCAAGTTTGAGATAGAAAACAAATTAAGTGAATTAATTATTCTTGGTTCACATCATCTAAGGCTAGCGTTGTCAAAGCCAAGACAGATAGATGACTGTCTTCTCTTTTTCTGCGGAGGGTGTGTGCCCGAGTACCTACTACCCTACTTTCTGGGACCTCGTTATTTAGATGCAGGGCCTGATCTGAGCATGTGTGGTTCGGAAGTGATTTAGACGACGGTAAGAAGTGGAGTTTCTGGAGTCAGGTGCTCTGACCCTGAATCTCAGCTCCCTCAGAACCTTTGGCAAACTATTTAGCCTCTCTGAACTTACCCCCATATGTGTAAAGCAAGAGTAGTGATAGTACCTACTTTTTCAGTTGTTGTGAGGCATTTAGAGTGGTTAGTTATTATTATTATCACGCTGGATTAAATACTGTCTAGCCAAATATTTCAAACAAATTACAAGCTGTGATGGCTCACTTAAGCCTGGAATATTTTCTCCTAGAGTTTAACTTCTGGTTAATTGACAGTGACTCTTCGTTAGAATCCCATACACTTCTAGTTAATTTTTTTCTTCTTCTTTCCCTTCAACCAATTTTTCATTGCAATGAATATTGTAGTGGTCGTTTTCCAGTTTCACATTTGAAGTGAAAATATGTATAGGAATTATATGGATAAAATATAATTTTCTCGGGACGCCTGGGTGGCTCAGTCGGTTAAGCGTCCGACTTCGGCTCAGGTCATGATCTCATGGTCCGTGAGTTCGAGCCCCGCGTCGGGCTCTGTGCTGACAGCTCAGAGCCTGGAGCCTACTTCAGATTCTGTGTCTCCCTCTCTCTCTGCCCCTCCCCTACTCATGCTCTGTCTCTGTCTCAAAAATAAACATTAAAAAAAAATATATATATAATTTTCTCATTACTGAATTTTGTTGTGTGGTGCAAATTAACCAGTTGAAGTTAAGAGTAACTGGAAGGGCACAAAAATATATTTGAGGAATATAAATTTCAATCTCTCATTTTGTCTAGGCCCTTTTTTTCACCATGATCTGATATCGATTTGCAGAAGTGGGGTGCATGGAAAAAAATGGCAATCAATTCAGGTCATTAAAATAATTGAACAGAAAAAAGAAATTCAATGTTTCCTCCAGTTGTAATGCAGTAATGAATTCTCACTTGTGACATACATCGTTCAGTGTGAACTTGATAAAGAATAGGGCTTCCTTCTTATTGTAATGTTTTATTTTATCTGAAATGTTGGCATTTAACCAATTTGTTGATCATATTCCTCATGTTCTTCAGGTTAAAAATTTTTTGATTGCAAAATAAGTTTACGTTTTATACCAAACTATAATGACACCAAAGTAAATTTATGAATAACTAGTGTTTGGTTAGGATTATGGGATGATACTAGATCTTTGAAGGTCATTTGAATTGTTTTCATTTGATATTTCTCAATATGAATAATGTAGCCAGGTAAAACTGTAGAAACTGGACTTTTAGTTTTTTAAGTGAACACAATACGCTCACCTGGCGTTGAAAGATGGCATTCTTAGAAACTGTAGGAAAATGTTTTTCTGTAAAACCGTGTTAGTTTCCAAATAATGAAGACCATTTAATTAGCCATGGAGATAAGTTTGAAATAGAACAGAGTAAAAATGAGTGCTTGGATGTAATATCTTTTGGGAAAAATTAAAGAGTGTTGATAATTTTTTTTTTTTTGGAAAAGTTAAAGAATATTCACAGAAGTGGTTTGAACTAGCATCTTTAGTTTTGACTTGAAGAGACAGTCATAGGATATGCAAGCTAGAATCAGAAAGGGTTAAAAAAAAGCCAAAGAAACAAAAAATGGCTTCTTGTTTGACCATTCTGACCATTGACAGAACTATGATTGACTCTCAGATTGTTAGTTTTATGGGACCAGCTAAATATTTATTGTTGGCTTAAGGGAAGTGGCACATCAGTAAATATTCCAGGACCGAAGGGTTATTAATAATGTTGGCTTGGTTTGATTCCTAGAGGGGACGTGGAACTGATTTTCTTTATTTGAATCTGCAGCCTGAAGGTGGAAAGATGCGGCCTGCTGCAGCACAGGTGTTATTAAATGCTTATCTTGCCTCAGACCACAGTGTGACTGTTGTTTAATGCTAACTGTATGCTACATCTCACTGGGAAAAGGAGTTGAATCGTTCCTTAAGGAGTCTCTGAAAGCACTGTGTTGTGTATAGTGTTGTGTATATGTCTTGCTAATTGTACTGAACAGTAGCAATATTTGCTACCACATCCTTTTCTTTTTGTCAAAAGCTGGGGGCCAATACTTAAAAAAAATGTTTTTCTTCTCTACCAGCATCTGCTCAATGATCTGAAAAATCTTTGCCTTAGTAATTCAGGATGATAGTATTTCTTTCAGTTTGATTCAAATTTAGCAGATATTTATTGGGGCCTTACCCTGTACCCCAAGCACTTTGCTAGTCACGTGAGATTATGAAGATGAATATGACAGTCCAGTCCCACAGGAGCTAATAATATATGGGTGACAGGCACTTCTCAAGAACAAAACCAAAAAAAAAAAAAAAATCAAACCCAAAAACCGCTAAGTGTAATATGAGTTACTGAAGTTGCCTTAAGTAAGGAGACTTCACTTCAGTTGGGATGGATTTTGTCCAGGGAGAGAAGGGAAAGGAGATTCCCAGTCGGAGAATAGGATGTGTCAAGGAACAGAGGTATGACAGGTCATACAGTTGTTAGGAAACTGTGAGGTCCAGTGTGTGGTAAATTATAACACAGTTTGTTCATCTCTTTTGATGAACTCCAAGGGCTTGGTCATCTTCTTAAACTGCTCTTTCTACTTTATCTCTTATGACTCCCACAGCATACCTCTTACACCATTCCGTGAATATCTATTTAAAAGTACAGAATCATTAGCACTGAATACTCAATGTTTTTACTGGAATGCACCATTTGAGTTTATCAACGTTACAACATTCATTGCAGATCTTGGAGTTGGAATGGAAAGTGCCGGTTTTTATTATCTAGTCAAAGAACTTCACTTGAGGATTGATTATGATGTTGAGTTGGAGATTAAACCAGACCTGTACGTTGAAGCACTGACAGGAAAGTGGATCTAATGGTCCTCACAAGTGGCCTCAGAGGCCATCTGTATACTTCGCAAAGACTGGCTCTTGGATCACAAACATAACTGTATTATACTTTTCAGAGCGTAAGTTTTCAACAAATGTTTGTAGAAAGAATGAAGGGTTGTATGAAACGCCACATCTCCATTGGATCAGGTGAAGTCATAGATCTCTGCTTAGCCTGTTTACATTTGACACTGGAGATAAATGTCATGATCGTTAGGGTCTCTATTCCAGAATAATAAAATAACCTCCCTGGCAGAATGCAAAATGCAATACTAAACTCTGGTCTGGGGTGTGGGATACAGAGAGTTAACTGGTTAGAGAAGAAAGTTTTTGAAAGAGTTGTTAGTAGTTTGTGATGCAGTCCAATAATTGTTGATTATAAAAGTCACCAGCTTTTGGTTCCTGCCTGTGGTTTTAATTAGTTTTAATGAATGTAAATCATGTGGTCCTCTACTGACCTGCTCAAGTTCATTACTCACTGGGTTGTCTGCAGCTGGTTGTTTCGGGATTAACTGTCATGCTTAGGAAGACGAGGTCTTGTCACTCACACAGTCTCAAGCTAGGGCAGTTCTCTTCCCCCGGGGATGAAATTCAGTCCATACAGAGCATTCAGCTTCAGTGCTCAGCCTGTGTGTTAATGACCCCATGGGTGGTGTGAGAGGAAGACTCACAGATGCCAGGTGGGTGTAGACTCTGGATTTCATATATGAAGTAAGCCCCAGAAATGGATTTTCTGGTGTCTGCCTTATTAAACTTTTTGCCGATTATATATACTTAATAATTTGATCTTACTAAAACAACTGGTAGGAGGGAGGAGTAGATTTAGTGCTTAAACTCAATTTAACATATCATGGGACCATTTTACAGGTGAGAGTAGGTACCTTTAGTTGCATGATTGTTCAATCTGGCTGTACTTTTGTTTTTTTTTTAACTTTTTAAAAATGTTTTTGTTTATTTTTGAGAGCGAGAGAGACAGGGAGAGCAGGGGAGGGGCGGAGAGAGAGAGGGAGACAGAATGTGAGTGGGGGAGGGGCAGAGAGAGAGGGAGACACAGAATCGGAAGCAGGCTCCAGGCTCTGAGCTGTGAGCACAGAGCCCAACATGGGGCTCGAACTCATGACCTGAGCCAAAGTCACGCAACCCACTGAGCCAGCCAGGCACCCCAATCTGGCTGTACTTTTGAATTACCTGGAGAGCTTTAAAAAAACTCCACATATAGCCTCAACCCAAATCAATTAAATAAGAACTTCTAATCAATTAAATAAGAAACTTACTGATTCTAGGGATCTGGGATTGGCTCTCTTTCTCTTTCGTTTTGTTTTGAAATAATTTAAATCTGACAGAAAAGTTACAGAAACTCAGTTATACTTTTTTTAATCTACATTCAACAGTTTTTGACATATTACAACATTTGGTTTATCTCTCTATATATTGTTATTTTTTTCTGAACTATTTGAAATTATGTAGTTTTTTGTTTTTGATAATTTTTATTTTTTATTTTTTTAGCATTTATATTTTCTCAGCTTTTATGGATATATTCTTGACATGTAACATATATAAACTTAAGGTATACAACTTGGTGATTTGATACACGTATTTATTGTGACATGATTACTACAATAAGGTTTGTTAACACCTCCATCCATTAACGTAATTACCATTTTTTCTTTTTTGTGGTAATCACATTTAAGATCTATTCTCTTAACAACTTCCAAATATACATTACAGTAATATTAATTATAATTACTATATTGTACATTAGATCCTATAACTTATTAATCTTATAGCTGGAAGTTTGTACCCTTTTGACCTGCATCTCCCCATGTCCCCCACCACCCTGCCCTTGGCAAACACTATTCTACTCTGTATTTTTTTATGAGTTCAGCTTTTTTAGATTCCACCTTAAGTGACGTACCTTTCTCTCTGTGACTTGTTTCACGCAGCATAATGCCCTCTAGGTTCATCCATGTTGTCACAAAAGGCAGGATATCCATCTTTGTGTGGCTGAATAATATTCCATTGTGTGTATATACTACATCTTCTTTATCCATTCATCTGTCAGTGGACACTTAGGTTGTATCCATGTCTTGGCTATTGTGAATCGTGCTGCAGTGAATATGGGGGTGCAGTTACCTCTTAGTGATTTCATGTCTTTCAGATATGTCCCCAAGAGTGGGATTGCTGGGTCATATGGTAGTTATATTTTTCATTTTTTTGAGGAACCTCCATACTGTCTTTTTAGACTGTACCAATTTACATTCTCACCAACAACGCACAGGGGTTCCCATTCCCTCATATCCTCACCAACACTTGTTATGTCTTGTGTTTTTGATACTAGCCATTCTGATAGGGGTGCGATGTCATCGCATTGTGGTTTTGATTTGCATTTCCTTGATGACGAGTGATGTTGGACATCTTCCTATTTTCTGTTGATCATTTGTATATCTTCTTTGGAAAATATGTCTTTTCAGATCTGTTGCTCATTTTAAAATCAAATTATTTTATTTATTTTTTGCTATTGAGTTGAATGGATTTTTAAATTTATTTTGGATATCAACCCCTTATCAGATGCATAATTTGCAGATATTTTCTCCAATGCCATAGGTTGCTTTGAAAATATGTTGTATACAGCATGCCTCTTGAACCAGTAACTTTTCAGTGTGTATTTCCTTAAAACAAGGATATTCTCTTATGCAGCCAAATTATAGCAATAAAATTAAGGAAACTTAACATTTATATAATACTTTTATCTCATTTGTAAACTGTATTTTGATTTTGTCAATTTCTCCAGTAGTGTCTTCAATAGTTAAAATTTTATGTGTTAAATTGGCTAGATCATGGGGTATCCAGAGATTTGGTCAGACATTATTCTGGGTGTTTCTGTGAGTGTGTTTTTGGGTGAGATTAATATTTATTTATTTATTTATTTATTTATTTATTTATTTATTTATTCATGCATGCATTCATTTTATGAGACTAACATTAAGATCAGTAGGCTGCATAAAGCAGTTTGCTTTCCCTAATGTGGTGGGCCTCATCCAATCAGATGAAAGCCTGAACTAGACAAAAAAAAAAAAAAAAACAACTCACCCTCACAGTCCCAGAGTAAGAATGAATTCTTCCTGTCTGATGATCTGAGACATCAGCTTTTTCATGCCTTTAGGCTCAGACTGAGACACCAACTCTTCTTCATTGTCAAGCAGGCAGGTTTTTTAGACTGGAACTATGCCATTGGTTCTCCTGGGTGTCCTACTTGCCAACTCACCCTGCAGATTTTGGGACTTGCCAGCCTCCTTAGTTGCCTGAACCAGTTCCTTATAATAAATCTCTTTCAATATAGACACACACACACACACACACACACACACACACACACACACACATTTTATTGATTCTGTTTCTCTGGAGAATGCAAATACAATATCCTTTACAGAACTTTTCCCCTAGTTCAAGATTGTGTATTGCATTTAGTCATCATATGTCTTCATATGGTAGTCTTCTTTAAACTGGAAGAACTCCTCAACTTTGTTTTTCATACTATTGATGTTTGTTAAGAACATAGGACAATTATTTTACAACATGGCCTTCTACTTGGATGTCTTTGATGTTTGCTTTGATTGCATCCAGGTTACATATTTTTGGTGGAATACTACATACGAATTATTTTCCTTTCACATTTGAAAGCACACCTCATTAGGTGATGTTACTTTGATCACTTAGTTAAGCTGTTGCCAGTCCCTCCACTCTACTGTTATTGTTTTTTTCTTTTGAAACTAATATGTACTTTGTGGGAAAATACTTTGAGACCACATAAATAACCTGTTACTTTTAAATTTTTGGCCAGGAGATTTAGCACCTCTTGATGATTCTTGCCTGGATCAGTTTTTACTATAATGCTTGTAAAGTGGTGATTTTTCAACTCTGTTCTTGCTTCTTTATGAGTTGGCATCTTACTGTAAGAAAGAATTTTCCTTTCTGTCATTTATTTGTTTATTCATTTGTTTATTATAAACAAGGACCCAGAGATTCCTATTGAATTCAGTGTTATAATGTATTACCCTCTGTATTTTTAATTTATTTTGAAATTTTTTTAAAGAGAAGTTTCAGGTTAACAGAAAAATTGAGAGGAAGGTACTGAGATACCCCAGCTATCCCCCTCCCCCCACCCAGAAAACATCCTCATTATCAATGTCACTCACTAGAGTGGTACACTTACTGTAATTGATACACTTACTGACACACCGTAAGCACCCAGAGTCCATAGTTTACATTGGGGTTTACTCTTCGTGTTGTACATTCTTATGGGTTTGGACAAACGTATGGTGACATGTATCTATTAAGGTATTATGCAGAATATTTTCACTTCCCTAAAAATTCTCTCCATCTATTTATTCCTCCCTTCCCTTTTCAGCCCCTGGCAACCACGGATCTTTTTGTTGTCTCCATAGTTTAGTTTTTTCCAGAATGTTGTAGAGTTGGAATCATACACTGCCTGGCCTTTTTATATTGTTTTCTTTTACCTAGTAATATGCATTTAAGATTCTTTCATGTTCTTTCATGGCTTAAATACTCATTTTTTTAAAGCACTGAATGATATTCCATTTTCTGGATGTATCACCGTTTATTTTTCCATTCACCTAATGAAAGGCATCTTGGTTCCTTCCAAGTTTTGGCAATTATGAATAAAGCTGCTGTGAATACTCGTGTGTGGGTTTTTGGTATATTTGTTTTCATGATAAAATTTTCCTTGATTTGAGCTATGAGAGTCCTGTCAAGCTGGCTTCTGTGTTATCTGGTTACTCCCTCATGGTTTTGGGGTCACTTTGCTTTTTTCTGGCACAAGATTCTCTGAATGTATTTTGAATTCCACTTGTGAGATTCAGCTGTTTCTCCAAGGATTCCTGTTTCCTTTTATTCAGAAAAGGTATTTGGAAACCAGGATATGGGTGATATTATATCCTCTCAACAGAGTCAAGCATCAGAATGAGCATGGTTATGTAGGGTTATGGGAACAGATATTCTAAGAACTAGACTTCTTGCTTTGGAGTACAGTTTGCTTACCAGTTGCTGAAACCATGAAGGAAGAATATACTTAATTAAGAAGATAAATAATGAAATCTTACAGTTGATTTTTAGTTAAAGAAAAAGCATCATTAGAATGAAGAAAAGGAAGCTGCATTTCATAATCTGATTTCCTTACCAGTAAGCAGTGTTAGTTTTGTTACAAGAAACTGTCATAGCCCCTTGCTTCTGCAAAACAAATGACACCAGTTAAGTCTAAATCAGTTGTGCAATGACCAAATCTTGGCAGTGACAAAATAGACTTGACATACAACTATATTTCAGATAAATATTTGAGAAATGGAATATTGATGCAATTTATGAACTTAAGAAATAGCAGTCACTTCAGAATGGAAGGCGTGAAAAATGGGCAGATCAGCTCTGTGCTATGGGTGAATCCTGAGGAAGTAGCAAAATATTGCACCCCAGAGGGGGTAGAAACTTAAGAGAGTTAGCCAGCCAAGAGTGAAATGTATAAATGAAGTCTATGTGCAGAAAAATTAAGACATATTCTATTAAATTTTATTAAAAAAAAAGTTGCTTGGGGCGCCTGGGTGGTTCAGTTGGTTGAGCGACCGACTTCGGCTCAGGTCATGATCTCTCAATTTGTGAGTTCGAGCCCCACGTCGGGCTCTGTGCTGACAACTCAGAGCCTGGAGCCTACTTCAGATCCTGTGTCTCCCCCTCTCTCTACCCCTCCCCTGCTCACGGTCTGTGTCTCTCTGTCTCTCAATAATAAATAAACGTTAAAAAAATTTAAAACAAAAAAAAAGTTGCTCAACTAAGTACAAAACTGTGTTGTTATGAGAACATGCATGGACGTAGCCTTCCAAGAGTCTAGGAATGAAATTATTAAGCCAATTTTTAATAGATGATTTTGAGATAAATAAAACATACTAACATATATGAAATATGAATATATATTAACATATATATATTAACGAAACTTTGCTGAGCCCTATGAGCCCTGTTGGCAGGTATGGGGTGGGTGTGGGTATTGTGGGCAGAGAGTTGGTTAATGCAAATACTCAGATGCTGAACCAGGGGGAATAAAGCATTTTGGGTTTGACATCAAAGAAGTAACATTTCCTGCAAAAAAAGGGTAAAAATGCTTTGGTACGGTCAAAATATGAAGAATGCTAATGCTGATCAGAGCAGAGAGAACAAAGATGGAACATACTGAGGTTAGTTGGGGAAAACAAAGTCACTGACTCATTCAGCCTTTTCTTTTGGCAAGTAGAGGAGGAAGCCAGTGTTTTGCAGAACATGTTAGAGGAAGGCAGAGTATAAATCAGTTAGTAAAACCTGGTGCTTAGGGATTTTACTGTAAGCATGCATAAGCAACAATGAAACATTTTGTGTCATTTGCTAGAGAACTTAGAATTGGACTTGCACACAACACACAAAAATGATCACCAGAACTCAAAGTAGAGGACTATAGATCCAGAAAGAGAAGGCTTCTCTGATTGCTGTGACTGAGGGGCTACTTCGATTCCTTCATGAATGCAAGTTGAAAATGGCTTTAGAACTTCTTGTGTCCTAGCGGTATTTATACATAGGGAAATGTGTATAATTCTTGTTGTGCAAGGAGGCTGAAGCTCTCTACAGTTCAGTAGATGGATTTCACCTATGATTGTTACCAATCGGAAGCTGTTTGAAGACAGGTCAGCTCTTACCTGGTACTGACTTTGTTCAGGTGCCAAACTCCAGATTTTACTAACACTATGAATTCGGAGATGTGCATTTTGCAAGAAAAGAATGATCAGGACTTGAGATGAGCTCACATTATACATTCAGTGCTGATTAGAACACAGATGCCTGTGTAGTAGTTTGTGCTGAGGCTTTTATGGCCACATGGGAACACCCACATTTTTCCCTGATAGGGATTGAATTCTATTCTCCTAAAATTTATATGTTGAAGCCCTAATTCCCAGTGTTTTGCTATTTGGAGATGGGACTTTGGGGAAGTAATTAGGGTTAGATGAAGTCATGAGAGTGAGGCCCTCATGGTGGGGTTAGTGGTTTTAGAAGAAGAAAGAGAAGGAGAAGAGCGAGCACTTTCTTTCTTGCCATAAGAGGACACAGAGAAAACGTGGCCTTCCACACACCAGGAAGAGAGCTCTAATCAGGGACTGAATTGGCCGGCATCTTGATCTTGGACTTTCCAGCCTCCAGATCTCTGAGAAATAAATATCTTTTTTTTTAAGTAACCCAGTCTATGGTATTTTATTAAAGCAACCCAAGGAAACAAATAAACTCTTGTAATCATGTATGGGAAGCATTCATATTCAGAAACTGCTTTATTAGTTTATTATAAGATATCTTCGCAGAGGAACTAGAGATACTTGAGGTCCTTGTTCTGGATGAATTCTTCCTCTACAAGAATTGCATGTAAAATCAGTTCTTAATCAGAGTGATTGGGTGACTATGGAATCAGAACAAGGAGCAGTAGATGAATTGAGTGCTAAATGGATGGCTTGACGGTAGTGTTGAAGACCCAAGGGATACTTTTTTCTTATCGGCAGTTTTCAGCTCAGTTGACCATCTCCTTTATTTTGTTTCTTTCTTTTCTCCTTTTTTCTTTCCTTCTTTCTTTCTTTCTCTTTCTTTCTTTCTTTCTTTCTTTCTTTCTTTCTTTCTTTCTTTCTCTTTCTTTCTTTCTTTCCTTTCTTTCCTTTCTTTCTTTCTTCCTCTTTCTTTCTTTCTTCCTCTTTCTTTCTTTCTTTCTTCCTCTTTCTTTCTTTCTTTCTTCCTCTTTCTTTCTTTCTTTCTTTCTTCCTCTTTCTTTCTTTCTTTCTTTCCTTTCTTTCTTTCTTCCTCTTTCTTTCTTTCTTTCTTTCTCTCTTTCTTTCTTTCTGAAAGAGGGAGAGAGAGAGAGAGAAAGCATGTGAACAGGGAAGAGGGGCAGAAGGAGGGAGGGAGAGAGAGAGAGAGAGAGAGAGAGAGAGAGAGTCTCAAGCAGGCTTCATGCTTAGTGTAGGGCCTGACACGGGGTTTGATCCTACGACCCTGGGATCATGACTTGAGCCAAAATCAAGAGTCAGGTGGTCAACCGACTGAGCCACCCAGGCGCCCCTGTCCTTTATTTCTTGAACCAGACCTCGCTTTGCTCCACACACACTGCACTCCCTGTTTTCCTCACATCTCTGACTGTTCCTTCTCAGTCACCATGACTGTTTTCCACCAGCCTCAACATACTGTTCTAAGCAAACATGTGTTTTCACCTGAATAGGTCTTGAATTTTCCTGCCTTTGTATTATGCTTCTCTCTTTTTTTCTCAAATGTTCACCTTCTTCCTTTCCATTTAAACAAATCAGCTATCTTTTACTGAGCTCAGTTATTCCTCCATTATAGAATCTCTATAAAGGAGCTGACTTGTATTTAAATCACTTATACCTAACCTTTCAGACTGGGGAATAGTTAGGGGATGTTAGTGAACTGAGTGTATGACAAACATGCACCAATGTGGATGAAACTTGGAAATAAATTTGGATGGAAAAGGAAAGGAAAAATACATGCAACATACTATTTTCTAAAGCTCAGTAACGTGTATACTTACATGTATATGTGTACACATGCACACACACACACACACACACACACTACAATGTAAAAGATAGGAATTCTAATGCAAAATTTGGTATAGTGATTTCTTTTATGGGGTGGAAATGGGGGGGTCCCCATACAAGGGAATGGAATCTAGACAGAGCACACAGATGGATGCGGTGGTGAAGGTTATATTGTAATTAAGTAGGGATGATTACGCTTATGGCTTACAATGCTGCATATGTTTTTTTTTTGTGAGTATCAAATATTACCAAGTAAAACATGAGGAAAAGTTTTACTTCTTTCATGTCAGTTATAATATTTACTCAAAATTTAACAAATGTTTTATTAAAAAATTTTGCACAACTTAAGGTGCAACACTTGAATAAACTAATTTAGCAGCTCAGACAAGGGCTGCCAATGCACATGCCCCTTTAACAGCAGCATTGGTTAGGGCTTAAGGACACAGGATCTTACCAGCTCTGTTATCATAAGTAAGTTCCTCATTTTTCCTCATCTGTAAATGGGAATAATAATTGCTACTGTATAGGATGGTTGTGAGGGTAAAATACATTAATGTATATAAATTGCTTAGAGAGTATCTGGCATATAGTAAGAAAGAGTCAAATGGTAGCTATTTTTATTTCTTGGGGAAGTTATTAGGGGTATGGTCCTCAGCTTTGAACTAGGAACAAAATCAGAGTATCATGATAACAGACTTAACCAAGCTTACATGAGAAGGTGTATAAACCCTATGGCTAACTTGGGGTTTATAAAAACCCTAAGGGTGGTAACATTTTTCCAATGATAGAATGCTTGTGTATGTTATTCAGAATATCTGTTTTTCTGGTATTGAGGGACTTAGAAAATTTAGTTCAATTTTATTATCAAAAAGAATGCTTGAGGTCCTGGATTCAGGAGAAAAAAAAAAAGGAAATATTTATTCTAGACCACTGTGAAGGTTGATGAATCAGTTTCCACAGTCCAGACAACTGTTTGTACCCCTTTTGGTCACATTCAGAGTGTCCTCACTTGGAAAGTCCTGGGAATCTGTCACCTTAGGGTCTTAACAGTTTCTTCAGGTTTCACTTTTTCTTGCATATATTTATATTGACTGTCTGTCTTTTTCCTGAAAGGTCAGAATGCAGTTGGCTGACTTCAGTTTAGTGAAATATAATTGCAAAGTTCTTTTTCCCTGAGTAGATAACTCTTTCTCTGTGTTTGAATTTAGTGTTTCTGGTGTTTCTAGTGTTTCACGGACATTCTTTTTAGAATTCTTTGAACCCTAGGCAGAGGGAGGCTAACACATTTTGTAGAAGGGACACATGTGTGGAGGCCTTGGGTCTGAGCACATATTCTATGAAGGGTATGGTTGCCCCTCTTAGCCCCAGAACTCCGTTTCCCATCCAGCCTTTTCCATAAGTTCTGAAAGCTGATGTGAAGAAAGCAGAGGCAGTTGCGGAGAAGGAAGAGAGAAAACAGGCGATAAGACGGCTTCAGAGAACAGAACCAGGGCCATGAATGAGCTACCAATCCCTTTAAAGGGATTTCAGGGAGAACAACAACAACAACAAAAAGGATACTCCCTCTTCCTGAATTCTTTTGTTTGATTTTTGGATAACATTTTCCAAATAGTTGCATTTGCTATAAATTCCCTTTGTTCCTCTGGGGAAAAGGTGGAGTATGTGTCCCTTGTCCCCAAATCATTCCCGATGCTACTTCATGAAAACAACGAGTTATTTTTGCCTGTGAGTTTTCCTGGCTGACTCTTGGCAGTAATTTTATTAACAAGTTTTCAGGAGCTGCTTCACTATTTCCTCATGAATAGTTGGCACGAATTGTGGGATGAAAATAATAAAGAGACCTTTGGGACAAGGACATGGGGACCACTGTCCCGGGGCCTCCCCCAGAGTGCTCCTGGAGAGTCATCAAGGCCTGAGAACATTTGTCCTTCTGTTGGCTGATCAAGTAGTCTCCCCTGGGAGAAGGGAGAAGGACAAGCTGTTTATGGTGTGACCTGGCGGGTGCTAAAAGGACTTTCAGAAAATATCTTCCTTACTGCCTCGACCTGAAGCTGTCATTGGAATGACTCTAATGACGGTTTCCAGAAAAACCTCTATTAAAAATAAATGCTGCCTCTGAGGCAATAGCACATGAGCAAATGCCTGCTTGATAACAGCATGCCCAGTGCAGGGAGCTGTAAGTTGAAAGGGACTGCGGCATGAACCATGAAGGAAGTCAGCCCATTTGGGCAGGAGGTGTAGGAGAAGGAGTGAAGAGAGTGAGGAGTGAAGTGGCTTTGCCATTGCCCCTCTTCAGCGGAGGGACAGATGAAGGCACAGGAGCGGGAGAGGAGTGAACAGAAGGCCACCTGCATCACAGCTTTGTCTCGGATGGGTGGGGTTACTCTTTATAGCCATTGATTTTGCCCATATTAAAATGATACTGCAAATGAACTAGCCAAGCCCTTGATATTTGAGCAGAGAAGACCATTACTGAACTTCAAAGGGGGAAAAAAAATCTTTTTTTTTTCTGTTTTTCTAAATCTTACTTGGCAGCTGTTTTCATCTCCTGGTAAGAAAACATGTTCTCTAGCATGGCTGCATTAAACTAACTCCTCTTGGGCGTCATTCCAGTCAATTAGGACGCTTCATTTCAACGTGTCCTTTCTCCAGTTCAAAGTTGTTATCGCGCAGTCAGGTTTACAGATTTTTCTCATCCATGGCTTGACATATCCCAAGTATTTCTCACTAAGAAGAGATGGGGAAGAATTTCATGACATCATCACAACCATCTTGAGTGGTCTTCTGGTCTGCAATCATTTTAATTAAAATGGAGCCTACTGATTTTAAAATGAACCATAGGTTTTTCTCTGCTTTGGAAGTGATGTCTTTCATTTTCTTAAAATTGATAATTTTAAGACTATGTGCAATATCTAAGTATCTGTAAGTTTGTAGGAGCTTTTTGTTAGTTCGTTATTTTTTTAAGCAATATAAAATCCAGCTACTACCAGGTGAGCTGTTAATATTTTCACTTCCTATAATTCTGGGATTTAGTTCCTGTGGGATTGTTAGTATTATTTTTACAGGGTTCTACTGTGTACAAAAAGTAATATATCTCCACATGACTTAAGGGACTTGGTATTTGACATAAAATTATGATCATGTACAGCTCTGGAGCTGTGTACAGGAAAGATGAAACTGAATCATTTCATTGAATACAGTACATTTTCTCCCCAAATAAATTGATTTTAGATGAATTCCCTTCATCTCCTCCACCCTGCTGGGCCTGGCTGCTTGCTGTGAGACACAGCTAAGTAGGAAGGAGGCTGTTGTTATGTGATGGCAAATTAATTCAACAATTTCAACAAACATTTATCGAATGCATACTATATGCCAAATATAATGCTACGTGCCAGGCATACAAAGAGGAATCAGGTATAGTCCTTGCCTTCAAGAAGTTCACTATTGAATGAGACCAGAGAAATGTTTATAATGAACTACAGTGTATTATGGCAAGTGGTCTGTTCATGATGATGCAAAAGGAATAAATGGAAAGAAGTGATCTATTTTCTTAAGTGACATCTGATCTGGACTTTGATTCTTAGCAAGTGGATATCATACAAAGGATGTTCCATGCAGAAGGCAAAAAAATAAGAGAAATAAGAGAAGCATTCTATAAACTTTAGGATACCTTCTGAGTATCTGGCTACAATGGCTTTTTAATCTGAGCTAGGAACAGAGGTGAGGCTTTAAACCCTCCTATATGTTGGTAAAACCTAGCATTTATATAATGTTTTTTAAAAATCTTTTTTTTAAAGTTTATTTTAATTTATTTTGAGAGAGCTGTAGAGAGCAAGCAGAGAAGGGGCAGAGAGAGAGGGAGACAGAATCCCAAGCAGGCCCTGCGCTGACAGTACAGAGCCAAGTGTGGGGCTAGAAGTCACAAACCCTGAGATCATGACATGAGGTGATATCAAGAGTTTGGATGCTTAACTGACCAAGCCACCCAGGCACCCTATATAATGTATTATAATAGACAGAGTGATTTCCCATGAATCATATTATTTATGCCTCACCAAAACCCTGTAAGATAAAAGAATGACAGAGATTTCTCTGCTTACAAACTTTTAATTATGAACCTTTCCGAATCCAAACAGAGCTACTTTGCAGAATAAAAGCATTTCAGTTCTGTTTTCCACCAACAGATGGCGATGGTGGTTGTGCACCATGAAGCCACTCTGGTCCTCTGTAGCTGCTCACAGTCCACTGTTATGAAGTCTTTGTGCTTAGTTTTGAGTTTTTCACAAGTATTCTTAACTATATTGTGTGCAGGAAGTATAAAGGCAGAGATAATGTGCAAAATGCCAGTAAGGTGAGGGTAGCAGATGCCTCTGGTGCCCCTGTCATGTCCCCCCCCCAGTCCAGTGTGGATTTCCGTTGCAGCCACAGTCTGCAGGTGTGTGCCACACCTGCACACACACTGCAGCCCCAGTCTGTACTGGCACAGACTCACCTCACATACTAGCGTCACCCTCAAGAGTACATGTATTCTGTCCCAGAACCTTCTCTGGACTGGCAGGAGCTTGCTCACACTGAACCCAAGTGCAGCCCAAAGTATACAGAAGTTAATATCCTGGAGATAACCCTCCCCTAACGGTGGGTAGGAGCCCATGGATCAATGTTCCAGGCTCCTGTCTTTCTACTGGGCAATGATGGGATGCATTCCTGACAGTTCTGGCAGAACGGAGCCCCCATTTCTCTAGCTACATCCTTTCACTGGCTTTTCTTCCTTTCCTATCTTACCCAATTGCCTGAGAGCACAATTACCTAGAGACTGTCTCCTTTAGAATATAAACTCCCTGAGGGCAGGAATCTTGTTTGTTTGGTGCCTCAGAGAGTTTTGGGCAAAGCATAGGCAAATAAGTCTTTGTGGAATGAACTAATAAATTAATATATACATGACAGTAAGGAGGAAAATACTATATTTGGATGGAGTTATGTATATATAGCTTTGAAGGAACAAACTAACACTCTTATGTTGTAGAAATGCATTAGGGCCTGCAAAATCAAATCTTTCTCTGGTCACTTTGAACTATAAACAGATGAACTTGGAACCTAACTTGTTGGTATGTAAAGAACTGTATGTGGACTACCTTTTGTACATGAGAGCACTGAGTTTCAGCTAGGCCCAGTGACTTTGTGAGACAAGAGAAACTGGCCTTGGGTGCGGTGGGTTGAATAATGCTCACCAAAGATAGCAAGACCTCATTCCTGGAACTTTAAATGTTATATTATTTGAATAAAGGGTCTTTATATATGTCATTACCCTGAGGATTTTAAGATAAGATGACTCTGGAGTGTTTAGGGGGACGTCCTAAATGCCATTGCTTGTGTCCTTATACGAGAGCAGCAAAGAGAGAGGACACAAGACACACAGGGGAGAAGGTAATATGAGGTTGCAGCAAGGGAGAGATGTGGCCACAACCAAGGAATGACACAGATAGATGCCAAAAGTGAGAAGAGGCAAGGAATGGATTCTCCTCTAGAGCTTCTGGAGGGAGTGCCATCCTGCCAACACATTGATTTTGGATTTGTAGCCTCCAGAGCTGTGAAAAAATAAGTATCTGTTGTTTTAAGCCATTCAGTTTGTGGTAATATGTTTCAGCAGCCCTAGGAAATTGATATAGAGGCCCAGTGAACTGACCATCACCTACTCTAAAAGGTCTCAGAAAAGGAAAAATTCCATGTGGGTCAGCAAACAACCTTGTTGGCATCCTCAGGTCTTTGGCAAGATTTCTTTATGGAAAACTAACCCTTTTTCCCTTTCAAATAGCCTTCCTGAAAGACCAGTTAAAAGTGGCCATCTCAGGGGTGCCTGTGTAGCTCAGTTGTTTAAGTGTCCGACTCTTGGTTTTGGCTCAGGTCATGATCTCACAGTTCATGCGATTGAGCCCTGGGTCTGGCTCTGCTTTGACATTGAGGAGCCTGCTCAAGATTCTCTCTCTGTCTCTCTCCCCCTCATACATGCACACATCCTTTTTCTCTCTCTCTCTCAAAATAAACAAATAAACTTTTTTATTTGTTTATTTGTTAAAAAAAGAAGTGACCATTGACCATTTAGGAGAGCATCAGGTGTGATCATCTAGGGACCACCATGTTAGAACTCGGTGCATATTACACTTTGATGTTAGCTCAGTCATCCATGGCTGCTCTCCTGAACCACCAATGGTAAAACCTTTAGAACAAAAAGACTTCTTAGTTCATTTAAGCAAGTCAAAGGCTGGGGAATTTCCCCAGAAGTGTAATTTGGGGGAGAAATTCCACAGTTAGAGTAACTAGAAATATTACTTCCTCGCTTTCACTCTCCGTCTAGCCTATACATGACCAAAGACTGCATCTCCCACACTACACAAAAACACACCTTATACACACATACCTCTCCCTTCACTATAGCCCACACACATGTGTGTGCATGCAGTTGTAGTGAGAACAATGACAGAATGCCACTACCTAACAACCAAAATGTCTATCAGCATGTGAATGGATAAAAAAAAATTGTGGCATATCATGTAATAGAATACCAGTAGGCCATGAAAAGGAGTAAACTACTGATCATGCAACATTGAGTCTCAACAATATTATGTTGAGTAAAAGTAACCAGACATAAAGCATACATGCTGTGTGACTCCATTTATATGAAATTCTAGACAGGTGAAACTGATCTGCATAGTGGATTATTAGTAGCCTGGGCCTGGGGGTTGGGGACTGAGTGCCTAGAAGTATAATGTTGGAAATGTTCCATGTCTGGATTTTGATATTGATTAGCTGTACACATGTATCAAAACATATAGGACTTGCACACATAATGTAGATACATTTTATTTTCTGTAAATTATAGGTTAATAAAGTTAATCTAAGAAAGAAAAAGAAAAGATCTTTTGTGCCACTTTTGGTATGGGTGTTCTCGCTAAATTGTAGGAAAGCTTAAATATATATGTATATGTATATATATATATATATATATATATATATATATATATATATATATTAAAGGTTTATGTTTATTTACTTGATTTTGAGAGAGAGAGAGAGAGAGAGAGAGAGAGAGAGAAAGAGAGAATCCCACTAACAGTGCAGACCCTGATGCAGGACTCAATCCCACGAACTGCGAGATCACGACCTATGCCAAAATCAAGAGTTAGATGCTCAACTGATTTAGCCACCCACACACCCCTAAAAGCTTAAATATTTTTTATGAAGTACCATTTCCTTACATATTTTATTAGGATAATAATATAAAATGTTAGATAGAATGCAGCAACAATAAGTTTAATTATGCTCCCAAATTAGAAACTTTTGTACATATAAATTTGAAGTTGGAATTGTTGATAAATTTTGAATATAGCACCTTTTTTTTTTTTTATTCTCAAAATAAAGTTTGTCGTAGGCTTAAAAAACATCCATGATTCCGGGAATGTAAGTGGCCCACTCATGACATTTTTAAGGCATTTCTAGTCATTTTGCCTTCAGCAGATATACATACACATTCCCAAATGTTTTTTTTTCACATGTCTTAACTTCTAATGTTGTTTGTTGTAATTGGGGAAAGAATAGTGGTTCCCAAACTGTCTATCTCTCTGGGTGCCATTGTGTTTTTAATAGCAGGTTAAATGAGTACAGACCATTCCAAAACAAAAGAGGTCCACAAATTAGGTACAGGATGAACCTCCTATTACGTATAAAATTATCAGCTCAGTTCAAGTATCCATGAATATCTATCACTATCTACATTCAGTAGATATTTTTGTTTCAGATAGAACTCCAGGATCTAAATTAATGTAAAACTGGATGAGTTCAAACTGTTTCTCAACTAAGCCCAGTTAAAAAATGTAACTAGTTACATCTATTATATCCCTAGGGAATGTGCCTGGGGAATTGAATGAAGTTGCTTGGAAAGTTATAAAAGAAGTTGAAGACTTAGTTCCTTCTTGTGCCATGGTTTAAAGATTAAATTGAATATAGAAGGTGCTTGACACTTGATATTTAGCATTATGGCTGGCATTGGAAATCCAGATTGTGGGTAAGGATACTGCTAAAGGCCATTTTCAGGGGACGCTAGAAGTCTGGCCTGGCCACTCAGTGGATAAAAAGGACAGAGCCAGCCAACAGCAGCAATAGCTGCCTCACACATTCTGCCATCACTGGGTTTCTTCCCAGCATTGTAGATGGAGGCTGGGTTTCTGGCTCCACACATCACTGCTCCTGTCTTCTCCCCTTTCTTCCCCAGCCCCACTGCCATGAGAGCTTCTGAGTGCCATTAGAGCAAGTCAAAGTTTCTTGTTTACATTTGTGTCTCCAGTGACAAGTAAAGTATCTGACACGTAATGGTCATGAAATGCATGTATGTTTAACAGCTCAGTGTTGAAAACTACAAATGCCTCTGCTTCTGGATAATAATAAATGAAATGATAATGCTGTGATGTAACTCACACCGTAGGAAACAGGCTGCCTGTGGGCGGTGGCAGAAGTTAGAGCTGTGTGGAGAAGCTGGGGAGCCTGAAAAGACAGAAGACTAGACTACAAGTAGAGTAGAAGGCAGGCAATAGACAGGCTGAATTCTACATTCTAAAATTTTAAACTTCTACCATAGAGGTATGCTGCCTTGACAGAAGGTGTTTTCTTTCTGAAGTGGACTATTTGCCTGAGAGAATAAATGATAATTAAGTGCATCTGTTCTCTCACCACATTCATACCCCACTTCTAGAAGGGTTTTACTTTATTTTTTAAGGGAGGTAAACTTTAGAGGATTCACACAGTGATCAGTTAGAGTATCCTGATATCCACTTCCATGAATATGTATATAAAATATGTTTACTTTACATGGTTTATCACCAAGATTTAGAAGTAGAAGCCTGCAAATAATGATATTAATTATATTGACAACCTAATGCGAGGAAAGTAGTAATAACTATAATTCTTTAGATGATCTTCAGCTATGTCCATGTATTTAATAAGATCATTATTGAATACACAGTATTGGGTAGAAACTTGGTGAGTTACATTCCATCTGTTCTTTCTTAAGTTTATTTATTTATTTGAGGGGGGAAGGGGCAGAGAGAGATGGAGAGAGAAAATCCCAAGCAGGCTCTGCACTGTCAGCACAGAGCCCAACATGGGGCTCTATTGACACTTGTTCTCATGAACCGTGAGATCATGACCTGAGTTGAAATCAAGAGTTGGATGCTTAACCGACTGAGCCACCCAGGTGCCCTACATTCCCTATGTTCTTTAAATATTTGTTCTCATTGAGCTTCCATGTAGCAGATTCTGGTCAGTGACCATGGTGGAAAGCTCTGGTTCTATGTGCACACATACTGAGTAAGCATATATGCTAATCTGTGTCTTGCTCAATTTAATTTGATCTGCCATCACGGAGTTCCAAATTCATAGATTTTATATAACAATTTTATTTCTTTATTTTTATAAGATTTCATTTTTTTAAGTAACCACTACACCCAGTGTGGGGCTTGAACCTACAACCCTGAGATCAAGAGTTGCAAGCTCCACTGACTGAGTCAGCCAGGCACCCCTGATATACCCATTTTAATGTGCATACATTCTTTCATTTAGTATAGAAATGGAGATTAGGTACATTTTCACTAGTGTTGTGCCCAATTGATACCAGTACCTTATTTTGAAATCATGTGATGATTTCACATTTATGGAAACACAGCTATGTTTTAAAATTAAACAGGTGATGCAAATTGGAGACAGTGTATAGTAAATAACTCACTGTAATTGAATACATCATATGCATAATTATATGGTACATTGTGCACCTATCAATTGGCAATACAGTCAACGAGTACATTATATAGAACACAAATACTGCATTTAGAACAGACAATAATGAAATAGAAGCCTTGTAAAACATGGTATGCTTTCATTAATGTTTAAAATGAAACAATCTTTGTAATAGGCTATCACTCACTGAAATCAATACAAAAAAAGCCTTAAATCCCTTTTTTATGTACCTAGTATGTTTAAGAATATTTTGTATTTGAAATTTTATTTTTTCTTTAAAATTTAACTGTATAATAACCAATAGGATAGATCCAATGAGCAATCACACAACTATTAAACAAATTTAGATAACTGATCAGTGGCCTCAAAATGTTTTATTTCCTTATGAAATATCCTTTTGTCCAGTACTCTTACTCTTTCTTCTCAACGTGTTCTATTAAGAATTCCCTTTACTTAGCTGACATTGACACATTTCTGTTCTGGCAAAATGACCTGCTTCTCTTTGAGGTGAACTGTAAGAAATCAAACTTGCCAATGTCCCCATCTTTAAATGTCTGATTTTTCTCATTTTCTCCTTTGCTGTTTATTAAATGCCTTCAGCAACCTATTCTTTGTATGGAATTTCCCTTTTGGAATGAGGAATTTGAACTTGAAATGCTAGAATCCTTTTTTTAGAATACACTGAATACAGTACACACACACGCACACACACATACACACACACTCATTTTCTTGCTCAAATCCCAATATAGGAATAACTAGAAATTGATTAAAAATGTCTGAATGTTAGAAAACTAACAGAATGCAGTAGTAGGAAGATATATTTGTCAGAAGGGAGAAAACTGAAAACCACTGGGCTCAAAATAAACTTGGGATCTATTCTTAACTCATCTAAGTACTTTCACCCATTAAAAGTAACCCAGTGGACTGCAGGTAGCACAGAAAAGAGGAGCATCAGGTATTTGATAAACCTGGCTACCTCATCTGTGTTTGAGAGTCAGACCTTTCAGAGCCTGGATAAATCAGAATCTTCAAAGAACAGAGGCAATAGCATTTTATAGGTGCTAGGATCAAAAGCTTTCTCCTCCAGGGAAAAATTGCTCTATTATTTTCCATTTCTAGCCTTGGGGCTAGAATTCAGATTGATTCTCCCACGAGCATAGTCTGGCCAGAGCCTTCTGCAAAAAGGATTTCACTCACCTGATTCCTTTATGTAACTTTGGGCCTCCAGTGGTGGCTTCCAATTTTAAGACCTCAGTTGAGCAATTGAAGAAACATCCCTGGGATGTACAATTCTCTCTTAGGGTATTTTAGTTTTCAAACTCCTGTACATACAGATTTATAGGCTATTATGGACAGTTCTTAATATGAAAATTACGTGTGTGTGTGTGTAAGACATCAGTAAATAATCTTGTAGTTTGTTGATGAGACATGAAAATATAAGTATTCATCATTTAACCCTACAGGTGACTATGTCTCCATTTACATGGAGTCAATTATCAAAATCACGACTGAATTAATTTGCTATAAAATCCATATATTTTTACTCAGTAGAGACAAAGCGCATTTGCAGCCTATGTCATACCTTTGTGTATGTGACTTCAAGTATGTCTTCTTACAGTTACCAAAATATGGGTGTGGAGATTGTCTCTTCATTAAGGTCATGCATTAAAATATTAGACTTCTGTGTAAAAACTTCCAAGGGATTTTTTTTCTCCCTCTCTCAATGAGAAGATATCAGACCAGCAGGAAAGGAATCTCTTCCTTTTAGAGTCTTCTGAACATACAATCCAGGGGATGATGATACAGAGCACAAAGTGTACTTTCTATTCAAGTGTTCAGAGGAGGGTCCTGTAATTCACATAATTTGAACTTATTTATAATTGATGAGGAACTTAAAAACGACCAGTACTCATTTCAAGATTTGAAAGTGGCAACATATTCTATAGCTTAGAAATGAAGGAACTGACTAGGTAAGGTGTTCTATTATATCTGCTCTAGATAAAGTTAAAATATATCTGGTAGATATGTAGGAAGATGCCGTTTATTTAGTTTTTTCCCAAGTGCCATGTACTGTGCTATATATCCTGTGAAGTAGGTATTGTGACCTCCATTTTGTAGTGAAAGAAATAATCCTGGAGGTCTTAAGTGATTTGTCCAATAATCAATAGCTCATAAGTGACAGAGAAGTAGGTTTCAGTCTTGGTCTGCATGATTCCAAATTTATGCTTAGTAACTGCTTTACTCCAACAGACCACTGCGGTTACAAAGTTTGTTAGTAGTTTGCTGATGAAAACTGTCCCACCTCTCTGATAAAATGACTCCATTCTGTTAGGATCAAGGCAAGAATAGTGGGAACAAATAATCTATGTGGTTATTTTCATGGGATTTATAATAATTTTGGATTAACCATATTATCATTGCTTTAATTGATAAACTCCCTTGAGTAATAATGAAATCTGCCTTTCAAGTCGGTTTCTTAGGAATTTATAAAATTTAAACCTAAAAAGAAGACCTTAAAGATTATCTGGCTAGATCCTCTCATTTTGTAGTCAGTGCCTTAGGAGTTTGTGTTTGGTTATAACATATGTGAGATTGCGTAACAGTCTACTGCTGTGTGTTTGTCTATGTTGGAGGTGAAGAGGAGATTGTTAGATTCATTAGTAGAAAATATATAAAACTGTGTTGCCTCTGAGAAACTCCCATTAAAAGGAAATGAAAATCTATAGTCTTTGAGAAGAATTAACATGAGTTTCCTTCTCCACTTATACTGAGTCAGTCAAATCATGACTGAATTAATTTTCTGTAAACTTCGTATGCATATTTAGTAGGGTCAGTATATTTTCAGCCCATATCACACCTTTCTATATGTGAATTTAGTTTCATTGTCTTCTCCTAGCTCACTAATTTAGCAACTTCTTCAAGCATAATAATCTTTTTTAAAAAAAAAATCAAAACATTGCTGGAATCTTCACATGATAGTAGTGTTTTTAGCACTCATTAATTGAGAAAATACATAATTTCAAAATGTTATTACCAATTCAATAAACCTTTAAAGTAAATTTGTGTTTCATGAGTATCAAAAGCATCTCCAGACATTTGAATAACAGTAGCACATATATGTAAGGGAAATATTCATTATGTAGACAATGTCTGATGTGCACATGCATTCTTTTAGGTTCTTCATCATTCATTTATTCACCACATTAACTTTTCATTTAACACATATTGACATAAATGTACTACATGCTAGAAACTGTGTAAAGTGATGGGTATAGAGAGGAGGCCAACCAGATTGGTTCCTGACTTGTTGGAGCTCCAAGTATGCAATGTGCAATGGAGGAAGTTTACAAGGCATGAGAAGAGCATTAGTCCTGGCACTTGACCTAGTTTGGGGTTCAGAAAATGCTTCTTAAGGTGGTGAGACTTGAAAGATTGTAGGTTTAATGGAAGTTGTAGGAGAATGGCACAGTGTTAAGGGAGCCATTGGCTACAGACCTAGCTCTACTCCAGAGCCATTTTCTATGGAGTAATAAAAGCATATATTGTGATCTCATTATTTTCCATTGAATAAAGTGGAATAGTTGAAACCAGCTTAAATAGTTTAGCAAGGCCCTGGTGTAGGCATGGGGTTATCAGTGTATACGACTTACACTTCAGAAATTCTTACAATGGTATGCTCAATATAGATGCACTCAGTCTGTGACCCCAAGGCTCATTGCATGTGCTTCTTCCAAAGGAAAGAGGTCTTCTTGCTGAGTCTCTCCCACAGGTAAGGACTAGCCTTTCCTGTAAACACCTAATAGAGCTCTCATGTACTCATTTATTCAACAAACAGTTAATAAGTGCCTTCTATGTGCTAAGTACTCTTCTAGGCACTGGGGATATATAAAATTACGTGTGCTCAAAGTTTATGTTCTAGTGGGTAGGAAGAAAGAGATAAATACAAAACATATAGAGTGGTGATAAGTGTTATGAAGACAAAGCCTATTTAAGCAGAAGGAAAAGATTGAGGGATCGTGGGAAGGGTTACCATAGGGTATAAAGTGTGCCAGTTAGGTGTCTCTGACCAAATGACATTTCAGCTGAGGCCTAGAGTGAGAAAGTCAGTCCCGTTGCTACATGGAGATGGGGGGAGTCCGTGTTTTCCACACCCCGTTAAGTCAGAGAATAATATGACCCCTTCTGTTTCTATTCTAAGGCCTATTCTCCAAGGACACATTTTCTACCCATGATTTTCCCCTTCCTGAATGACCAAAGGTATTAATATTTATTGCATTCAAGAGAAATCTGAAGGGAGGAACTAGTTTGTAAAGGTCTTTTGACCTTATCTAGCTTCTAACACATCTCTCAGCTTGGTACACTAGTTTCAAGTGTTTGCTGACACCTATAATAAATTCTTCTAACTTTTGCTGCTTTAAGGACAATTTTTTGACCTCACAGTGTGGTTTTATTTTATTTTTTTCAATGTTATGGTCTCCTAAGAAAAACACGGAACAAATAGAACAGACAAGTTAGTCATTAGGGTCTGCTCAAAAATGAAATTTCTCTCACTGTGAGTATATAGTGGGATTGTTTTTCTCTGCCAGCTTGAACTTAGCCTTGGTCATGTGACTTCTTTTGCATAATAAAATGTGAGCAGAATGATTGATGTTTGTCACTGCCATGAAGTGAAGCTTTAACAGCCATTTATAATTCACCATGTTTTTTCCTTGCTTCTGAGATCATGGAAAACGTGTTAAGAAAGAGGCTTCGACTACTGGGTTCCTGAGTGATAACATTGAACATAGTTCCTTGACTTACATATGAGAGAGTAGGCAAGCAATAAACTTTGCTGTCAAAAGCCATTGAGATTGTGGTGTTTATGTTGGCATACTTTGACTTAGCTTATCCTGGCTGATCAGCAGGGGATGGCATGTTCCGGTCCCATGCACAAGGCTGGAGTGGTCACTTAGGCATTTGCCTGTACGTGATTTCAGCTGAGCTAAGAGCAATATTTTTCCATGAAGAGAGAAGAAAGCATACCTAGGAAAGAACTGGAGGCCAAGGCCAAGAGTACCTGGATCTTACATCAAGCTAATGAGATTGAAATGATATCAATGGTTTTTACTGCAAAGATGGGGAAACAAATGAGGTAACTATTAGGATGCTAGTAAGGTCACTTGAGAAACAACAGGTATGTGGCAGAATGTTTCCTTTACATGATACCTGATATATCCTGCTAGGTTTGGGGCAACAACCTACACTACTACTGAGGGATGGACAAGTACCTTCCTCTCTAATGCAACCCATACCCCAACATCGATACTCTGTTGAATACATTTACTCTTCCAGAAGCATTCTGTATTCTTTTCTATGCTACTCTCTGCACAGGGAATCTGACCTGTATGAGTTGCCTTGATCTCTGGCTTCTGATTAAGTGTGGGCAATGGGAGGCCCCATCAAATGATCAATAATGATAGGAGAAGCAACAGCTGTACTTAGTCTGCTGGTTCTATCATGGCCAAGTTGTTGTGGGTTGGTTGTGACTTTCTACACAAAGCCACAGCTCTTTACATTGGTCCCCTCTTGATAGCCATTTTCTCAGGGTGCTGGTAACTGCTCCCTCTTGTCATGCCTTTGGCTTAAGTGTCCTAGTAACACTGTGCTGTTGCTGGCCTGGGACACTGCACCATTTCTTGTTTTCCTAAGCCTTGCCCACATTTTTGTAAATGATCACTTTAATGAACTGCCCTTAATTACTCCATTTGATTGTGCCATTTGTTACCTACCAGGAGTTTGATTAGTAGAGGCACCTATTTTTGTATTCTCTTCTACTTCTTTCTGTCTAACTTCTCTAGTGCAGTCATTAGGGTAGTCCTTGTCTTCATGCTCAAAAGAGTCATGATTATCATAAGTCAGTCATCATTTACTCTCTGGACTTACATGGTCTTCGTGCACATGGGATTCCCTGTGTTCTGTCTGTATATCACAATTTCTGAGGTGGGAATGCCAATTATATCCTTACTGAGATCCTTGCTATTTTTTTAATTTCCATTTCAATTTTAAATGCCTAAATAAAAAGTAGTCATTGTAGAAAAATTTTCTGATTTTTCTACCGATGATGATAGCTAGTCATTGCCAACATCTGTGGGTAGTGCTTGCTGTATACCGGGTACTATTTTGGGTGTTGTACATATATTAACTAAAAAAAAAATCTGAAACACTGTGTACAGAGGCACAAGGAGTTTTGTTGTACATATTTTGATTTTACTTCTGCAATATTGCAGTTATTTTTTAACAAAAATGAGATCCTATTATGTATATGATGTTGTAATCTTTTTTCACCTAAAATTTGTGTGAATATTTCTCCAGGCCAATATGATCGACATTATCACTTTTAACAGGAGTAAAATACTGCCTTTTCTATTGTATTTATATATTCTGCTCTTGTTGGATGTATTGTTTCCAGTTCTTTACTATTATGAACAAAGTAATGATAACTATCCTTGTATATAAATCTTTGTCACATTTCTTATTATTTCTTTAGGATAAATTGCAATGCCTGGAATTATTGAGTGAAAGGATATGAACATTTTAAGACTCGTAAATACTGCTGAAGAACTCTACTGAGAGCCATATCAATTTCTACGTGTATCAGTAGTGTGATCGTGTTTCTATATACCCTATGGAAAGTACTATTGTTGTTGGTGTTGCTCTTTCTCAATATAGTAATATGAAAAGTATCTCGTAGCATTTATGTCATTTCTTATTTTGTGAAATGTCTCAATTCCTTTACCTGTTTTTCTACTATGATGTTTGTCTTCTTATTGAATTTTAATGTATTTATTGTTAATCAAAGTTGCATAGGCGCATAGTTTAAGGAGTTACTAAGTGAATAGTTTGTTAAAGATAGTAAGTAGTCCCTGTTCTTCCTGCCCTTCCATTTCCTCTTCCTCAGAGGCAACCATTTTCAATTCTTAGAGTTGACTTTTTCTGGCATTTATTTCTGCATGTCTAAAACACGCTAGTCAATTGATTTTCCACTATGGGATATGAAGATACACCTCTTTTCCCCATTTTTTCCCCAGCACACATATGCTCATGTCTCCATTCTCATACTGTATTTACACATAATTTTTGTTAAATCAGTATTTGTTGTTTGCATTATTATGATAATGCATTTTAAAAGATAAATTTTAAGATAAATTATGATTAATTTCCTTTCTTGAACAATTTTATTGTGTCTCTTGGTTGAAAGTGGTTTGTTTTTTTTTTCAAACTTGCCTTTTTCCTTGATTTGCTTAGTTTTCTATGTCTTTATCAATAACTCAACTTCAAATTATTTCCCAGGTTTCTAATCTCATTCATATGATGTATTCTATCAAATTCATCTTCCTTTCTTTCCCAGAGAGTTATAACCTCCTCCAGTATGGACTAGAAGGTGGCCTTTTGCCCGGAGGCAGCCTAGATGGTGTCCTAGGATCTCCTTTTATTCTTATCTATGTGATTTCTTTTGTTTTTCTTTGGTGTTGCACTTCCTGTTGCCTGTACCTTAAACATTCCTCTTTTTACATTTACTCCCTCTTTTCTGATGAAGTTCATCCTTTGTGCCTTCCAGGGTGCATAATGTTAAAATTTTAGATTTACAAGTCTGAGAATGTCTTTATTTCTGCCTATACACTCTGGACTAGATTTTTGGCTAGATTGAGAATTCTAGGTTGAAATAACTTTTCCTGCAGAATCTGAAGAGGACTGCTTCCAGTTTCTGAACTGAAGTTTTTCTCCTTCCTGATCATTTGAGTGTGATCTGTTTGTTTTGTTTTGTTGTTTTGTTTTGTTTTTTTCTGTCCGGACACTTGGAGGATTTCTTCTTTGTTTCCTGTGTTAAAACTTTGCAATGATATGCATTGGTGGAAATCCATTTTCATGTAGTGCTGAGAACTTGATGGGTTCTTTTAATCTGGACACGTGGTCTTTGGTTCTGACCACTTTTTGAACAATTTCTTTAATACTTGTTTTCCTTACCCTGTTCTTTCTTTTTGGTTCTTCTATAATTTGATTCTTGGACTCTGGACTTTATCATTTTAGTATTTGATTTTTCTGTTTCCCATTTTCCATTCCTATGTCTTTTTCTTTTTTACAAAATTCTCTTATGGTTCATTTCTTCAAATTTACCTTTCTGATTCTTCTATTGAGTTTTTGAAAAATTTTGTTATTATGTTTGAAATTTAAACAACTATTTCTCTCTCTCTCGTTTTTTGTTCCTTGAATTTCTTTTATGTTGATGGCATTCTATTCTCATTTATGGTCCTGATTGATTATCTGGGAATAATATTGTTACTAGTCATTGCCAGTGAGAATTGGCAGTTTGGATCCCCCAGAAACTTAGTAGGCTTCTAGTGTAGCTGTTTCCAGTAGATCTTTTTTTTTTTTTAATGTTTATTTATTTTTGAGACAGAGAGAGACAGAACATGAATGGGGGAGGGGCAGAGAGAGAGGGAGACACAGAATCGGAAGCAGGCTCCAGGCTCTGAGCCGTCAGCCCAGAGCCCGACGCGGGGCTCGAACTCACGGGCCGCGAGATCATGACCTGAGCTGAAGTCGGACGCTTAACCGACTGAGCCACCCGGGCGCCCCTCCAGTAGATTTAAGTATGAGGAGCTACAGTAAATTTTTTTAAGTTTGGAGCTTGAGAATTTTTGGCTTTTGGCTTCTGTTTGGACCCCCTCATTAGCTTAATGGCTGCTGCTTTATAACAATTGGAAATATCTTTTTTGGGTGGAATGACTACCTTTACTGTAGGCTATCCTTCCTGCCAGAGAACTTTTAATGGGATGTGCTTAGCAAGCCCAGGGTCACCAACCTCATTTTCTGTCAAGGCTGCACTTCACAACTTGTAAGAGTTTCATTATGGGGTACAGAAGCAATTGGCTTTTTCACCCTGCAAGAATCCCAACTGGGGGCTCTCAGTCAATCTAGATTGCTTGCTGAAGGAAGAGTGTATCTCAGTAATGCTGTATTACTTTCCACTTGTGCAAGTGGAATGGCTTGCTGTAGTCTCAGTTTGTCTTTTTGTTGTTGTTGTTGTTGTAGGACTTGGCTGAAAATTGCGACAACTAACCCTCCTATTTACACATTCTGAAATGTCTCCACCATTTTTAAATTACATCCTGTATTGAAATCTGGGTCTGCGTTCCAAAATTGGTCAAGATAGTGTGGCCCAGTGTTCTGCCACCACATAACAAAGTCCTCTACATTGCAGCTTGGGATATCTGGGTCTTTAGTGTCTGATAATATCTCCTCTCAGACAATTCTATATTTTAGGTTCTGTTACTTGCACTACCCTATTTTTGGACACCAAATTCTGTCTGAATCATTTACTAATTCATTCAGCTGTTAAGTAACAGGAATACAAACTAATACTGCTTTAAACAGGTAAGGGTTTTGTTTGTTTTGGGTGTTTGGATATTCATAGTCCAAGGGGTAATGCAGCTACTCAGAGATGGTCTCAGTAATCCAGGCTCCATCTGTCTTCTGGATTTGCCATCCTTAGCATGTGCTTTTTACTTGACATCGTTTTATAAGATGACTTTTGTGTGTTTTACTTTTTAGGGAGAAAGAGAAAGGCAACATGCATACCATCTGCTTCTCTCCCTTTGAGAAAGCTTTTCTGAAAGCCCTACCCAGCAACTGCTGCTATCTTACTGGCTTGTCACATGATCATCAGTAGCCCAGTCCCTGGATGGGATAGGGACGCTGTGGATAGAAGTTGGATTGGTCAACTAGCAGTGTCAGCACAGACAGTGTGCCTGAGTTACTGGGACGTTTGTCCTAGCCCTCAGCTTATCTATGCTGACCTTTTATTTTAGCTCTCTTGGAAGCGATCTCCCTTCTGACCAAGATCCAGTCTGATCCTACACAGATTTGTGGGCTTTTCCGACTTTTAGTTCACTTGTGCGGAGCTGCCTGGCTCTCTTCCTACTGCAAGTGTACTACTGCTCCCTCCTGCCCTGAATTCGCCTCATTTTCTCTCTGCCCATTTTCTCCTGTCTCTGCTCTGTTCAGCCAGTTCCTATTTATAGGAAGTTTTGTATTCAATGTTTTAAACTACAGTACATTCATTTAAATGAACCCTGAAGATTTTACAGCATGGTGAAGCTTTCTAACCTAAAGCAAAATATTCAATGTAAATTTTAAATGCATTTAAAAATGTTTCAAAGCAGGTAAGTAGATCTATATTTAATTTCTGGATCTATTAGTGAGAACATGGAAGATAAGAAAAATCTCTTGCCAATTTTACCTAACCATATGTAAATTTGGCTTTAATGAGAATGGGAAAGTCTCTATTTTCACATTATTACTGTCATTCTCATGTTGATCCTTCCTTGTCTTCTAATTTCTGTGTCTATTGGAGCCCAAAGTCAACTGGACACAGAATTCATAACTTCAACTTTGTCTCAGTTACAAGAAATGCATAAGTAAGCAAAGTAGATTTTAATGAAGGAGGAAAGAAGAAGGGGGGCATATATGTCTTGCACTCCACGGAAAACAATGTAAAATCCATTTTAAGCAAAGTCTTTTCTCAGTAGTTCTGCCAGGGGGAGTGTCTCTTTGGGCATTTCCCAGTCAGTGCTCTACTTTGAGGTTTCCTCTCCTTTCCTACTGGATTTTGCCTCCTGCCATCCTTCAGTTGACACCTTTGCCCTCTTATATGGAGCAATTAATTCAGTTTTGGCCTGACTCCCACATGTAAAGTTGTATACCCAAGCTCAGAAAGGTGCTTATTAAAGCAAAGCTTTGTACTCCCCTAGGTGGCATATAAAGTTGTTTTTGAGAAAAACAAAACAAAACAGTTTTCCATTACTGTTTAATCCCATAGTTCTCAGACTAGACTGCAGTCAAGAGAACTATAAATGTATTTTGTGTAACTTGATTATTTCACCGTTGGATTGGTTTTTTTTTTTTTTTTTTTTTTTTTTTTTTTTTTTTTTGAGAGACATCCTTGTCCACAGTCCATTTTGGCTAGATATTTTGCAGATCAAGATTTTTTTCAGATGGACCATAGTGGTAGAGTAAAAAGATACTTATAGGGTAGAGCTCTCCTGTTTCTTTTTTTAAAATAATTTATTATTTTTTACTTAAATACAGTTGGTATACAATGTTACATTAATTTCAAGCGTACAGCACAGTGATTCAACATCTCTATACGTTGTGCTGTGTGGCTACCATCTGTCACCATACAATGCAGTTACAGCATCATTGACTATGTTCTATGTTGTACCTTTATTTCTGTGATTTATTCATTTAAATTAAGTTTATTCATTTAATAATATATCTACCACTCCCCTTCGTGCATTTTGCCCATCCACCACCCCTTTCCCTCTGGCAACCATCAGTTTGTTTTCTGTATTTATAGGTCTGAGTCTGATTTTTTTTTTTTTTTGCTTGTATATTCATTTGCTTGTTATATTTCACATATGAATGAAATCATATGATCTATGTCTTTCTCAGTTTTATTTATTTCACTTAGCATAGTACTGTCTAGTTTCATCCATATTGCTGCAAATGACAAGATCTCATCCTTTTTATGGCTGTGTAATATTCCATCTCGCATGCGTGCGTGTGTGTGTGTGTGTGTGTGTGTGTGTCTGTGGGTGTGTGTGCGTTTATGTACACATCACTTCTTTATCCATTCATCTAACAATGGACACTTAAGCTGCTTCCATAGCTTGGCTATTGTAAATAATGCTGCAATAAAAATAGGGGTGCACGTATCTTTTTGAATTAGTATTCTCAGTTTTTAAGGTAAGTACCTTAAAATTGAATTATTGGATCATACAGTAATTCTATTTTTAATTTTTAAAGAACTCCAAAATGTTTTCTACAGCAGCTATACCAATTTACTTTCCAACCAACAGTGCCTGAGGGTTTCCTATTCTCCACATCCTTGCCAACAATTGGCGTTTCTTATGTTTTTGATCTGACAAGTGTGAGGTGATATCTCATCATGGTTTTGATTTGCATTTCCATGATGATTAGTGATGGTGAGCATATTTTCATGTCTTTGTTGGCTATCTGTATGTCCTCTTTGGAAAAATGTGTATTCAGGTCCTCTGCCCATCTTTTAATCAGATTGTTTTTTGGTGTAGAGTTATATAAGTTCTTTTTATATTTTGGATATGAGCCCCTTATCAGCTATATCATTTGCAAATATCTTCTCCCATTCACTAGGATGCCTTTTGTTTTGTTGATGGTTTCTTTTGTTATGCAAAAGATGTTTATTTTGGTGTAGTCTCAATAGTTTATTTTTGCTTTTGTTTCCCTTGCTGTAGGGGACTTATCTACAAAAATGTTGATATAGCCCATGTTGAAGAAATGACTGACTGTTCTTCCTAGAGAGATTTTTATGGTTTTAGGTCTTTAATCCATTTTGTTTTTGTTTTTTGTTTTTAATTTTTTTTTAATGTTTATTTATTTTTGAGACAGAGAGAGACAGAGCATGAATGGGGGAGGGTCAGAGAGAGGGAGACACAGAATCTCAAACAGGCTCCAGGCTCTGAGCTGTCAGCACAGAGCCCGATGCGGGGCTCGAACTCATGGACCACGAGATCATGACCTGAGCTGAAGTCGGCCGCTTAACTGACTGAGCCACCCAGGCGCCCCAAGGTCTTTAATCCATTTTGAATTAGTTTTTGTGTATGGTGTAAGAAAGTGGCCCAGTTTCATTCTTTTGCATGTAGCTGTCCAGTTTTCTTAGTGCCATTTATTGGAGAGCTTGTCTTTTCCCTATTGTATATTCTTGCCTTCTTTGTTATAGATTAATTGACCATATAAATGTGCATTTATTTCTGGATTTTCTATTCTGTTGCATTGATTTGTGTGTCAGTACCATGCTGTTTTGATTATTATAGCTTTGTAGTGTAACTTGAAATCCAGAATTGTGATGCCTCCAGCTTTGTCCTTTCTCAAGATTGCTTTGGCTATTCAGGGTCTTTGCAGTTCCATACAAACTATAATATCATTTATTCTAGTTCTGTGAAAAATGCTGTTGGTATTTTGATAGGGATTGCATTAAATCTGTAGAATGCTTTGGGTAGTATAGACATTTTAACAATGCTAATTCCTCCAATCCATGAGTATGGAATATCTTTCCATTTGTTTGTGCCATCTTCAATTTCTTTCTTCACTGGTTTTGTTTTTTACATTTTTTAAAAATGTTTATTTATTTTTGAGAGAGAGAGACACACAGAGTGTGAGTCAGGGAGGGCAGAGAGAAAGGGAGACACAGAATCTGAAGCAGGCTCCAGGATCTGAGCTGTCAGTACAGAGCCTGATGCAGGGCTCAACCTCATGAACTCTGAGATCATGACCTGAGCCCAAGTCAGACACTTAACCAAGTGAGCCACCCAGGCGCCCCTCTTCAGTGTTTTATAGTTTTCAGAGTACAGGTCTTTTACCTCCTTCGTTATATTTATTCCTAGGTATTTTATTAGTTTTAGTGTAATTGTAAGTGGAGTTGTTTTCTTTTTATTAATGTTTATTTATTTATTTTGAGAGAGAGAGTGCAAGCAGGGGAGGGTCAGAGAGAGAGAGGGAGAGATAGAATCCCAAGCAGGCTCTGAGCTGTCAGTGCAGAGCTGGACATAGGGCTCAAATTCATCTACCTTGAGATCATGACCTGAACTGAAACCAAGAGTTGGACATGCAACCAATCAAGCCACCCAGCACCCCAGAATTGTTTTCTTAATTTCTTTTTCTGCTACGTTTTTATTAGTATATAGAAATGCTACTGATTTCTGGGTATTGATTTTGTATCTTGCAACTTTACTGAATTCATTTATTACTTCAGATAGTTTTTTGGTAGAGTCTTTAGGATTTTCTCTATAGAACATCATATCATCTGCAAATAGTGACAGTTTTACTTCCTCCTTACAAATATGAATCCCTTATTTTTTTACGTGTGTGATTGCTGTGGCTGGGACTCCAGTACTATGTAGAATAAAGTGGTGAAAGTGGACATCCTTCTCTTGTTCCTGATCTTAGAAGAAAAGCTCTGTTTTTTTACCACTGAGCATGTTAGCTGCGGTTTTGTTACATTTGGCCTTTATTATGTTGAACTCACAGACCTCGAGATCATGACCTGAGCTGAAGTCAGACGCTCAACCAACTGAGCCACCCAAGTGCCCTGAGAGTTTTTATAATAAACAAACGTTGAATTTTGTCAGACGTTTTTCTGTATCTGATCAGATGATCATGTGATTTTTATTCTTTGTTTTGTTGATGTGCTGCATCATGTTGATTAATTTTGAATACTAATCCATCCTTGCATTCCCAGAACAAATCCCACTTGACTGTGATGAATGGTCCTTTTAATGTATTGTTGAATGCAGTTTGCTAATATTTTGTTGAGGATTTTTGCATCTGTATTCATCAGAATTATTGGTCTCTAGCTTTTCTTGTGGTGCCTTTTATTGTGTGTATGTGTGTGGTGTTTTTACCCATGTCAGGGTAATACTGGCTTCATAGAATGTTTTTGGAAGCTTTCCTTCCTCTTCTATTTTTTTGATATAGTTTAAAGAGAATAGGCGTTAACTCTTTTTAAAATGTTTGGTAAAATTCACCTGTGAGTCTGTCTGGGCCTGGACTTAGTTTTTAGTAGTTTTTGATTACTGATTCAATTTTGTTACTAGTAATTGATCTGTTTGGATTTTCTTTCTATTTTAATTAATTAATTATTAATTAATTAATTTTAAGTGTTAATTTAAATTCTAGTAAGTTAACAAATAGTGTAATATTGGTTTCAGGAGTAGAATTTAGTGATTTGTCACTTACATATAACACCCCAGATTTTCTATTTCCTCTTGATTGAGTTTTGGAAGATGGTGTGTTTCTAGAAATTTATCCATTTATTCTAGGTTGTTCAATTTGGTGGCATACAATTTTTTGTAGAATTCTCTTATAGCCTTTTGTATTTGTGTGATATAAGTTGTTATTTCTCTATTTTTCTGATTTTATTTATTTGGGTCCTTTCTTTTTTTACAATCTTGGTGAGTTTGGCTAAGAGTTTCCTACTTTTGTTTATTTTTTCAGTGAACCAGCTCTTGGTTTCATTGATTTTTTTCTGTTTTGTTTCTTTAGTCTCTATATTGTTTATTTTTGCTCTCCTCTTTATTATTTCCTTTCTTCTACTCACCTTGAACTTTGTTCTTTTTTTTTCTTTTTCCTTTAGATATAAGTTTCTATTGTTTATTTGAGCTTTTCTTTGTTTTGTTTTTTGATGTAGGCCTGTATCACTATGTATTTTCCTCATAGAACTGTTTTCTCTGCATCCAAAGCTTTTGGAGCATTTGTTCCCCCATTTTAATTTGTCTCCATGTATTTTTTAAAATTTCTTTGTTGACCCATTGGTTGTTTTGTAGTATGTTGCTTAGCCAGCATGTGTTGATATCTTTTTCCAATTTTTTTTTTGTGATTAATTTCTAGTTTTATACCAGGTGGTCAGAAAAGATGCATGCTGTGATTTTAGTCTTCTTAAATTCATTGATACTTGTTTTTTGACCTAACATCTGACCTGTTTTGGAGAATGTTCCATGTATACTTGAAAGGAATGTGAACATATGTTCAGTTGTTTTTGAATGGAATATTCTGCATATAGATGTTATGTCCATCTAGTCTAATGTGTCAAAGACATGTTTCCTTATTTATTTTCTGCCTGAATGATCTGTCTACTTATATAAGTAGGATGTTAAAGTTCCCTACTATTATTATATTACTATCAGTTTCTCTCTTTATGTGTGCTAATATTTGCTTTATGTTTTTAGATGCTCAAATGCGGGGTGCATTGATATTTACAATTGCTATATCTTCTTTTGAATTGATCCCCTTGTCATTATGTAATGCCCTTCTTTGTCTTTGTTTTAAAGTCTATTTTGTCTGATATAAGTATTGCTACCTTGACTTTTTTTCACTCCCATCTGCATGGTAAATGTTTTCCATTCCTTCAGTTTCAGGCTGTGTATGTCTTTAGGTCTAAGGTGAATCTTTTGTAGGCAACATGCAGAGAAGTCTGGTTTTTATTATCCATTCTGCAACCCTAGGTCATTTGATTGAAGTATTTAGACCACTTACATTTAAAGTAATTATTGATAGGTATGGACTTATTGACATTTTGTTAATTTTTTTTCTGGTTGTTTTGTAGTTATTCCCTATTCTTTTCTTTTTGCCTTTCTCTGTCTCTTTGTGGTTGATGAGTCTCTATAGTGTTATGTTTGACTTTATATTTATTTATTTATTTATTTATTTATTTATTTATTTATTTACTATATCTATTATAAGTTTTGGGTTTGTGTTTACATACATATATGAAGTTCATATATAACTTTCTAAATAATTAGCAGTCTATATTAAGTTGATGGTCATTTAAGTACAAACACATTCTTTTTTTTTTTTTTTTTTTTTTTTTTTTTTTTTTTTTTTTTAAACGTTTATTTATTTTTGAGACAGAGAGAGACAGAGCATGAACGGGGGAGGGGCAGAGAGAGAGGGAGACACAGAATCGGAAGCAGGCTCCAGGCTCTGAGCCATCAACCCAGAGCCCGACGCGGGGCTCGAACTCACGGACCGCGAGATCGTGACCTGAGCCGAAGTCGGATGCTTAACCGACTGAGCCACCCAGGCGCCCCTAAGTACAAACACATTCTAAACCAACATCTTTAATGTATTTGTTTTTACTCCCTCCTCCATGTGTTATGTATATGCTATCATATTTTACATCTTTTTATTCATAATTTTCTTAGTCTAATTATGGTCTTTTCCACATAAAGAAGGCCCCTTAACATTACTTCTAAGGCTGGTTTATGGTGATAAACTTCTTTAACTTTTGTTTGTTTTGGAAACTCTTATTTCTTTTTCAGTTGTGAATGGTAATCTCTCCAGGTACGGTATTCTCAGTTGTTGGTTTTTTCCTTTTGGCACTTGAATATATCATACTGCTCCCTTCTGGCCTGCAAAATTTCTGCTGAAAAATCTGCTTATAGTCTTATGGTGAATCACTTGTACATAAAAAGTTGTTTTTCTCTTGCTGCTTTTACAGTTCTTTTCTTGTGTTTAAGTTTTGACATTTTAATTTTAATGTGTTTTGGTGTGGTTCTCTTATCTGGAACTCTCTGGGCTCTTCTTCCCCAGGTTAGGGAAGTTTTCAGCCATTAGTGCTTCAAATCAGTTTTCTGTCCCTTTCTCTCTTTTCTTCTGGGACCCCTATGATATGAAGGTTTGTTCTCTTGACGTTGTCCAGGAAATTCCTTTACCTATCCTCATTTTAAAAAATTATTTTCTCTTTGTCTTCTTCACCTCGGGTGCTTTCCCTCACCCTGTCTTCCGGATTGATGATATATTCTTCTATATCTTCTAATCTGTTGTTGGTTCCCTGTAATGTATTTTTGATTTCAGTTATGTATTCTAGTCTGACTGGTTCTTTTTCATATTTTATTTGTCTTTACTGAAGGTCTCACTGAGTTCTTCCACTCTTCTCTCCAGCCTGGTGAGCACTTTTATGACCATTACTTTATGTTCTTCATCAGACAGGTTGCTTATCTCCATTTCATTTAATTATTTTGAAGCATATTCCTTTGTCTCCACATTTTGCTTGACTTTCTGTGTTTGCTTCTATGGATTATTAGAATAGCTACTTCTAAACTTGAAGGAATGGTTTTGTGTATGGTCATCCCCTATGTAGAATGTGTGTGCATGGTAACTTTGCTGTCTGGCTTTTGCTGGATGGCTGACAGCTGTGGCTGTCATAGGCTAAGGGTCCCAGGGCTCTCCATACAGTGTGTAACCTGGCAGGACAGCTAAAATTGAGGTGTGCACAGATTGGTGTAGTGTTTGAGCTCTCACTCCAGCAGATACCCTAGCAAGACAAATAAAGCTGAAGTATGCACAAGCTGGAGTGTCCCAGGGTACTCCACATAGTAAGTGCCCTGGCAGGATAGCTGGAGCTGAAGTTGGTCCAAGCCAGGGTATCGTGGGGTGCTCATTGCAAGGGGTGCCCTGGCCAGGTGACTAGAGCCAGGGTTGGCATGGGTGGAAGATCTGGTGTGCTCCACGTAGGGGGTGCCCTGGCAGGATGGCTGAAACCAAAGCACACATGGTCTGAGGTTTCAAGGTGCTGGATCCAAAACAGGTGTAAGCTTGGAGGTCCAGGAGTGCTCTTGTGGGAATGCCCTAGCAAACTGTCAGAAGTTGAAGTGGTATGGGCCTGGAGTGTTCCAGGGTGCTCTGCACCTGTTACCTTGGTGTGAAGTCTGAAGCTGTGGTGAGTGCTAACCAGCCCTGTGGCTACTGTGGGACAGCAAAGGCAGGTGTAGGCTAGGGTCTTGGACCTCACTGAGGTGACAATCTGGTTAGGGCACCTGGACCCTGCTCTGGTCTGAGTTTTCAAGGTAGAGGGGGCAGTGTAAACCATGTCGCTTGCCAGACCCTCTGACCCAGAGAGAGTTGTAGATACTCCTCCACTGTTTGGTACAGTTCTAGGGCTGGATCTTTTATACACGAGTTGCTCATTTAGACATGGCTTGTTTTTTCCTGTGTCCAATGACGGAGGAATGTGTTCTTGGTCCCTAACTATCCCTTCCCACTGCAGTTTGTAGCATTGGGGGTGGGGCTTCCCTTTGTTACTGAGTCTCCTTCTCTCTTGCTGTTCTCTTTCTCTTCCATCTTTTCATCTGCTGTTCAGGCAGCCTTCCATTCTTCTTCAGAAGGAACTGTGCCATAAATAAGTACCATTTGTTGTGCTCTGCGGAGAAGGTGAGTTCAGGGTCTTCCTACACTGCTATCTTGGACTGGAGTTTTGTTAACATTTCTTCTCCTCTGTTTCTTTGTGTATGTATTGATACATCTTTATGCATTGTGGCTTAGACTCTTGGCTCTCCTCTTCCATAATGGAATCCCTGTTTATTTCTTATAGCCAGTTGTAGACTTTGGAGTAATTTCTCTCAAATGGGTGCTGTCAAACTATTGGGTGAAACTTATGAAATGTCTTTCTTTGTTCATTTCTCTGTATTGCTTATTAGAATTTAGATGTGATGTCTGGAGCCCATCAACCATCTTGAACCATGAAGGGAAGCATGTATGGGGACAGAAGAGGAACAAGACAGGAGATAGGCATCATGGAGTGCCAATTTAGCTCTTGGCTATAGATTATCTCCAACCTTTGTTTATGTGAGAGAGGAATGAACTGTCTTGTTTAAGCCACTCTATTTTGTCCATTTTGTAACACGCAGCAAAATCCATTTCTGATGACACATGTGTATTTATTCCAAGGATTTGATATCTAATCAAAGAGTTGTTACTTTGTAGCTAGGCTGACCTCTAAAGCAGTGGTTTCCAAACTGAATAAACATATACCATAGTAAGTGTAAGATACATTGGGATATAGGAGGAAAATGTTAGAATATTGCTTTTAAAAATTCTAATAATAATAATATAATCATATACAAGTTAAGATTTACTCATATTTAATTAATGAATTGACTGTGGTACCTTGACTGTATGTTGAACAATCATGCATCCTAAGGAAAATTTTACAACATGGAAACATTAGTGGTCACAACCTCCATTCTTGGTTTGTTTTTAGCATATTCTAACAATTAGCATGTTGCTTGTGTTGGTTAAGAAGAATCATGGATTATGTTCTCTAGTTTTAGCTAAACTAACCTTTACAAAATGGCTAAATGACTTAATAATATTTTAGGAAAGCAATTATAAATTGAAGATAATCCTGACACAAATGAACAGCAAGAAAAGGGCAGAACAGACACTTTCCCTATTCTGTGGTTTGACTTCTCTTTAACTGTGTTATTTTACCTCACTAAAACATTATTATTTTTAGTGTGAGGAAAACAGTTTGGTACTATTAATAGATCATAAATACTGTATATTCCATATTAATCATTTCATTTATGATTTCTGTTTTGTATCTGTTGATAGTATACATGAGTAATTTATATATGATTTATAAATAAATGTATTTATATATGAGGAGTGAAGGGTTATTTTTCTGATGGGGTGAATTTTTTTAAAGGTTTTTTTTTTTTTTTTTAAGTTCAGAGAAGTTGAAAAGCTGCAAATTGTATTTCTAAACCCTCCTGGCCCGAGATTGGAAAAGATGAAGTGAGGGATAGGCCTCCTTCATGCAGTTAAGTTAGGCTATTTCTGAACTAAAATTGTGATAACTCTGTACCCAGCTTGAAAAGAGATTATGATAAACAAGTTTTGTTTCTTCTCTCTTATAGTTTCCCAGCAGGCCTGGCCTAAGGCCCAGGATGGAAGGAAATTCAGAAACTAGGGATAATAGGAGTAATAACTAGTGTTATCCACTGAAACATCATAATTCTTGAACATCTTTCCTGGATCAGGCTTACATGCTGACATTGAGCAGTTAAGTCAGCTCATTTTAACTCACTGGATATGTGGGATCACTGTTGGAACAATATTTCCTGATATTAAAATTGAAAAATTTAGGTCCAATGCCATTCTCAAACTATCTAAAAATACAACTATTCTTTTACAAGAGCAAAGACTGTAGGCAATACATCTTTTATTTTTCTACTGTGACAATAATGTCTTGGTATAAATTTCTTCCAGTTGAAGTCTGAGAATAGTCATCAATGGAATTTCAGAAGATTCAGATCTGACTAAGAAAAATTCCAGAAATGTCTGTTGTTAATGCTGAAACATGGTAAAATAATCATTTTCCAGAAAGGGTGAACACTCGTTATTTTCTTTTCCACCAAGAATGAGATACAAAGCAGAACCTAAGACATAAGATTTATTTAGAGTGACGTACAGTGAAACCAAGGTGGATGAATTTTCATCAACCTCTACATCTTTCCCTTGTCATTTCTGATATTGACTAAATGGGGTTGTTTACCTTGCTTCTTATTTCGTGTTTTGGGATTTGTGTGTGTAGCTATCTTATCACTCACTTCTACAGGTTCAATAGTCAGGAACAATAGTCTCAAAGTATTTTAAAAGCCATTTTTTTAATGTTTATTTTTGACAGAGAGAGAGAGAGAGAGAGAGAGAGAGACAGAGCATGAGTGGGGGGAGGGGCAGAGAGAGACAGAGACAGAATCTGAAGCAGGCTCCAGTCTCTGAGCTGTCAGCACAAAGCCCCATGCGGGGCTCGAACCCATGAACTGGGAGTCATGACCTGAGCTGAAGTCGGATGCTTAACCGACTGAGCCACCCAGGCACCCCTAGTCTCAAAGTATTTTAAACCTGAATTTAATTGTGTGTGGGGGGGGGAGGGAGCCGTGAGTATGAATTAAATCATTAGAGTGTGGGACGGGAGGGTGATTATGGATGACCATGTGGGCATGGTACGGGCTGGGTGAGAAGATGTGATTGTCTTTTAGTTTAGTGAGTATAATGCTCAGCTAGGATTTTGGTGAGTTTGTTTTCAAATTTCAGATGTCCTATATAATAGGCAACAGAAATACAACAGGATTATGAGAAAGCTAGAAAGGTAGAAATGAACAATGTTGCAGAAACTTTCTCTGTTCTGGATGCTACTCTTTGAAGTAGTTGAAAATTACCCACAGGCAAAGAAAAAGGCAAATGGAGAATTCAGTGGTGTTTTGTAAAAATGAGCAGCATTTTATTTGGCCGTCATAGGTTAAAAATTATGGTGACCTCTATTTTTTAATAGCTTTATTGAGATCTAATACATATTCCATATAACTCAACCATCTAAAGTGTGCAGACCAATGACTTTTATTACATTCTCAGAGTTGTGCATGCATCAGCACAAAACAATTTTAGAAGGTTTTCCTTACCTCAGAAAGAGACCTTACACCCCTTACCTATTCCCCTCTATCCCTCCATCCGCAGCAGCACCAGGCAACTACCAATCTGCTTTTTTTTCTCTGTATATATATATATTTGCTTACTCTGGACCTTCCACATAAGTAGAATCAAACAATATGTGGTCCTTTGTCACTGGCTTCTTTCAGTTAGCATAATGTTTCCCGGTTCATCCTTGTTGTAGTATGAATCAGTATTTCATTTCTTTTCATTGCTGATTACTGTATTTTAAGGATACACCACACTTTATTCATTCATCAGTGGATGGGCATTTGAGTTATTTCCACCTTTTGGCTATTGTGAATAATGCTGCTATGAATATTCATGTACAAGTTTTTGTGTGCACATATGTTTTCATTTCTTTGGGGTATTTACCTAGGGGTGCAATTGCTGGATCATATATTAACTCTGTTTTTAAACTTCAAAGAACTTCCAGACTATTTGCCCTTGTGGTTGTACCATTTTATATTCCTATCAGCAGTGTCTGAGCATTCTGATTTCTCCTCATCCTCATTAACACTTAATTATTTGACTTTTGATTATAGCCATTCTAGCGAATGTGAAGTGTAGTATCCCATTGTGGTTTTGGTTTGCATTTCCTTGAAGATTAATGATGTTAAACATCCTTTCATTTGCTTATTGGCCATTTGTATATCTTCTCTGGAAAGATGTCTAGGGTTATTTTACTTTTTATTATTGAGTATAAGAGTTCTTTGTATATTCTAGATACAAATCTGTTAACAGATCTATAATTTGCAAACATTTTCTTCCATTCTTTGGGTTATCTTTTTGTTTTCTTGATGGAGTCCTTTGAAGGATAATTTCTATTTAAGAACATATTTTGGAGGATACTTGCACCTCGGCTTTATTCAGAGCAAAGCTGAAGACAAAGCTTATATGCAGGTAATTTGGTGAGAAGTCATCTCAGGGAGCAGGAGTGAGGAACAAGGAAGGAAGTGGGACCAGGAAAGGAGGGAAAGACAAAAGCATGATGTGTAACTGAGGTAGCCACCGGTATGGGGGACTGTTACTTGATTATTGCTGGGACTTTCTGAGGAGCTTTATAAAATGTGTTTCAAGAACTATTCATCCGTGGGACAAAGGGAGTGAGTATTTTGCTAATGGTTGTCAATCACCCATTTGTTAAGGCTGGTCCCAAGGGTATTAACTTCTGAGACGTGCATGTCAGGGCTAAGCTGGTTTCTGATGGCATCCCATGGTGCATGCTGGAGGAGGCAGGAAGCAGGAGGTATATCCTGCAGATCCCAGGTGAAGCTGTCTCAGGTAGTACCTGTACTATGCTTGTGAAACTGCCACTGAACTTGCCATTGCAAGAGGGGCTGGAGCAAAAGGTAGACCAAGAAGATCTGAAGTGGAGCCCAAGCAGCCTCTGATTATGAAAAAGCCAGGAGTAAGCTGGTGAAGAAAGTATTCTCAAAAATCCATTATGATTAAGATGAGGTAAATTGTGGATAATTTCTGGTAATAATATGGTTCATTTGAATAGTTATTAGCAGTTAGTGTTTTTGAAAATATATCACTTAATTCTCACAACTCTGAAAAATAGGTATTATTAGTTCCTTTCTGAAGATGAGGAAACAGACGTTCAGAGATGATTCAGTCCCTTGTTCAAGGCCACACAGTGAATGTCGTTGCTGCCTGATCCTTATTCAAAGCTTGGGGAGAGAAATATTGAGGCTGCACTGCCTGAGGTAAATATACTCTACCCATTCCTCCCAGTGGGGGGTTTCAAATTCATGTGAGTTAAGGAGGCCGAGGAGGCAGAGCTGAAGGCTGAGGTGGTCAGAGAGGGGGCAGTGACCAGGAGACAGCTGCTTTCCGGTTTCCAGTGACATCCTCATGTGGGGCTGTGGCCCGGGGGTGGGGGGTGGGGGTAAGACGCACTAAGTAACAAGCACACACCGGATATGGATCTTATTTGGAACTTTCAGTTTAAATGTGGGAAACAATAATAGTAACAACCCCCACATAGACCAAGGAAAATACATCTGTGGGGGCTAGATGTAGCCTATTTTCTGCCTGTTTGTGATTTCCACTTCAGGTGCTTCCAGTCCCCTTCAGGGAATGATACCTAACACATCACTTAGTCTCTTGTAGAACTGGTTTTATGACATCGTGCTTTTAGAACATTGTGCTTCAGCTTACATCAAGGTACATGAGGTACATGATAAGAAACTCATTCTTGGGTTTATTCTAAGACTATTTGGAGGACATTGTTCACTGCATTAGTCCTCATTATAAAAACCCAATGGGAAAAATTTCTCTCTGGACTCCGTGACAGTAACAGTTGCACTCCTAATGAAAAACTTTGTTTTAGTCTTATGGACGCTGTAAATTATGTAACTGGGCATGCATTTTCACTTGCCTTGCCTTCTAGAGGGTTCAGAACCAAATTTGTGACCTACAATCACAAAATAAGGTAATAATGCTATTATTTGAGTGTTGATCATACCATGACTTTTTTTTTTCATTTTCTGCTCCTATTTTATCTTTGCTCCACTTCCCTTATTCTTGAAAATACTTGCACTGAATGCATTTTAAAGATGTTTACTGCATACATGTAGTAGGGAATAAATGGTATACCTAGTGAAGGTTAGAATCTGCATTTATACTCAGAACTTCGATTCTAAGTCCAGTCTTCTCTCCTTCATGACACAATGTACTCATGTTTTCAGTCTCTGAAACCAGAAATAACTGGGTTGGAAGGGACGTGTGATTGGTTGTCTCACTCCTGTGCAATTGCTTTTGTTTTTCAAAAAATGTGCTCCTTGGTGTGTGTGTGTGTGTGTGTGTGTGTGTGTGTGCATGGATACCATAAAGTTTAGAAAGAGGTTAGGGGGTTGCTTGAAATTGATAACCCCTTTATACAGTCACAGCAGGGCAGCAAAAAATTTGAGCTTAATGAAAATTAACATCTTCCTTCTCTCGATTTTAGGCCATTCACATTGACTTGGGAAATTGTGTTTATGGGACAGCTCTGAATGTGTGTGTGTGTGTGTGTGTGTGTGTGTGTGTGTGTGTGTGTGTGAATTAGATTGTGTTCATGGGACAGCTCTGAATGTGTGTGTATGCTGTGTTTGCCAGGATCCACAGGTGGTCATGCTTAGGGAAAGGTGAGGTAACAATGGTGAAACCAGCTCAGGCCAGGACAAGTTGTGCAGCTGAAGGAAAGCATAACACAGGTTCTGCTTACCTGCTCACCCATTCGCCTGCTGTCTCAACGGGTCACTAAAGAAGGTTAAGGTACCACACGTGCTCTCCCATACTTCTTTAGTCCTAAAGGTTTTGAAAACTCATTATGCAGCTTCAGAGGATGCACCAAAGTCGTCCCTGCCTAGCCCATTATTATATTATTAACTTATCATCCCCAAACCAATTCAATCTCTTATTCTCCTTTACCTTTGTGCATTTAATTTATCTCAACACACTTATAGGGCTATGAAAGCTTTCCAGAAGTCCAGAGCCTTCTGCTACTAAGCAAGACTGCCTTTTTCAGCATTTTCAGAACAGTAGATTTTATAACCTCCTTTGGAAATACCTTTTGGCATTTAATCAGTTCTTGCCTTACACTTAGTCTTCATCCCTCCAGCAGTATCTTGAACATTGTTCTAAGAGAAAAAAATGATCTATACCAGTATTTCTAAAACCTTGTATCAGAATAACCCAGGGTACCTGTTAAAAATCTGATTCTGAGGCCACCAGCATCAGAATGATAGACGAGAAGGATCTTGGGTAGGATCAAGGAATCTGTAATGTTTTCAAGCAATGGAGGTGTTGCTTTTCAATACTTCAAGAAGTCCTATTCTGTATCTTCAAACAGTGAGCCTCAGACTTTGGAATGCAGTTTGTTAATTTTTTTTTTTTTTTTTTGAGAGAGAGAGAGCACACGAGTAAGCCGGGGAAAGGGGCTGAGAGAGAGAGAGAGAGAGAGAGAGAGAGAGAGAGAATCTCAAGCAGGCTCCACACCCAGTGTGTGCAGCCTGACCTGGGGCTCAATCCCATGACTGTGGGATCATGACCTGAGCTGAAATCAAGAGTCGGATGCTTAACCGACTGAGCCACCCAGGCACCCCGAATTTGTTGTTGTTAAATACTGCCTACCTATCTTTCTGAAGAACAGATTTTATAGATGAGATATTGGATCTTGAAATTCGTAGAAACACCATTGCTGGTGTTCACAAGTGTTTGAGATATAAAGCATTAGATCACCTCTACTCTTCTCCATAAATTTCAAGTTATTTCATTTTTCTTTGCTTGAAACGAGCAATTAAATGTGTTAAATGTTGTATTTAATATTTCAGAGATATCCACACAGTATTAAATAATGTATAATAAATAATATAATATAACATAACATAACATAATATAGTATCTAATAGTAAATATGCATATATCACAGTTCTTTTCATCCTGAAGTAAAATTCTTATTGTATGTACTAAAAAAGCTATGTTGTTAATTTACATGGACAATTGTAATCAGTTAAATATAAAACAAAAACATACAGAATGTATGGAGAATAACATACAAATAGCCAGATACCTATTGCCTGAATTTAACAAGTGTTGCCATGTTACTGTATTTAATTCATAATTTTATTTTCAATAAAATGTTACAGATAAAACTGAAGCATCATTTGGATCCTAACCTCTCTAATTTCCATTTCCTCCTCATGTTCTCATAAAAAAAAATCTTAATCCATGTGCATATTTTGTCTTAGGATAAATTTCCAGAACCCTACCTGATGAGTCAGCAATTATAAAGATTTAAAATCTTGCCAACACTGCTCCAAAGAGTGTGTCAGTTTGTATTATTGCCACTGTATATAAGTTTGCTCTTTTCTGTTAGGCTGTTGCCAAATGGTCATTAACAATAATTATAAATTTTAGAGGTATAGGTAGTATATCATTGTTTTAATTTTAATTTTATTTTTATCATTGAGTTTAAACATTTTTGAATGTGGTAATACATTAACATTGTTCAAAAACCAGAAACTATTAAAGGCATTTTAATTATTTTAAAAGAAAAATTTCCCCCCCCATTCTTGAATTCCAATCTCCTCAAAAGTAATCACTATTTTTAGTTAATTTCTCTGCTTCCAGAATTTCTGTATGTATATTTGAATATAATACTGGTATTTCACCAGATTTCTATCCCCCTTTCCCCTTAGTACATCAAAGTTAGCATATTTGTTCATGATTTCATACCCTAATGTCCATAACAGTGTAGCTCAGAGTTGTTTCTATAATGGTACATAGAAAGGTCCCTTATTTGTTTTTCACTGCTGTATAGTATTCCATTATACACATGTACCATACTTTATTTAACCAACCCCTACAGGTACATACTTGGATTGTTTCCTTACTCTAGCTATTATACGTGACTTTGACATGAGTCATTTCAAATGTGCAGCAGTGAATTGGCTGAGTCAGAAAGTATATTCATTTATAATTTTGATGAATATTGTCATATTGTCCTCTTTAGGTGCTGTACCAATTTACTCAAGAAATACATGGAATGTATTGTTTCCTCATAATCTTACTAACTGAAGTTTGATGAAACTTCAGTTGAGAATTTGCCAATCTGATAAGTGAAAACATTTCTAAATATATTTCTGTTATATTTCTAATAATTTTCTGTTATTTTAAGTGAATTGAGCATCTTTTCATATGTTTGAGAATCATTATATTTATGTGAACTCCTTGTTAATATATTTTGACCATTCTTATATAAATTTTTCTTTCCTTATCAATTTCTAAGAACCTTTTATATATTAGAGAGGTTATTCTTTGTCTCCAACATGAGTTGCAAAGTACCTTTTTCTGTTTTTTTCAGTTGTCTTTTGACTTTGCTTATAATTTTTATTGCCATAGGTATTTAAAATTAACCTGTTTCATGTCAGATTCTGGATTCTGAGTCATAGATAAAAAGACCTTATAATGGAATTCTTCCATATCTTCTTTTGTTACTTTTATTACTTTATTGAAAAATTATTTTAGGGGTGCCTGGTGGCTCAGTCGGTTAAGCGGCCGACTTCGGCTCAGATCGTGATCTCGCGGTCCGTGAGTTTAAGCCCTGTCTCAGGCTCTGTGCTGATAGCTCGGAGCCTGGAGCCTGCTTCTGTTTCTGTGTCTCCCTCTCTCTCTGCCCCTCCCCTGTTCACGCTCTGTCTCTCTCTGCCTTTCAAAAATGAATAAATGTTAAAAACATTTAAAAAAAAAGAAAAAAAAAGAAAAATTATTTTAATCTTTGTTCCATTTGTAATTTTCCCTAGTGTGATATGGAAGTTACAGATTTCACTATTTTTCCCCAGAAAACAATGGAATTGTCTCAACATGATTTCATTTCTCGATTAGTCTCTCTTTCTCACCAGTGTAAGATTCCATCTTTATCATACAGTGAGTTCTCATAGATATTTGAGTCTATTTCTGGGTGTTCTTTTCTACACCACTGGTCTATTCATGTACCAATACAACACTGATTTGGTTATTAATATTTAATAAATGTTTTAATATCTTATAATAATAATCTCCTCTTAGATATATATATGTATATATTTTACATATATACATATATATATTTTTCCCCTGACTATTCTGATTATTTTTCTGAATGACTTTAAGATTAACTCATCTAGTTAAAAAAAAAGTAAATTTGGGGGCATTGTGTTAAGTTTATACATTTCTTTAAGGAGAATTAAGAGTATGATATTGAGTCTTCTCAAGAACATGGTGTATCTTTCCATTTGGTCATGGTTTCTTCTATGTCTTTTAGTGGTGTTCTAAAGTTTTGTTCATAACGGTTTCGTGTTGGTATTTCATGTTTTTCAGTGCTATTACTTATGAGATCTGTCACTCCATTCTGTTTTCTACCTTGCTGTTATTTCTACTTATGAAAATATGTATTTCCAAATCTGCCGAGAAGATTAGTGTCATCTATTGAATTTTAAATTGTAATGACTCCATTTTTTACATTCGCAGAAGTTCTGTCTCGTTATTAAAGCCCAGCTGGAGCTGTCTTCATAGTGTTCTGGTTCTTTCGTTATAGTTTCTATTTATTCTTGTAGCATCTTAATAATTCTAAAAAGTTTATTTTATTGTCTTTTTCAGCTCTCAGGGTTCACCCTCGCCTGCTTTTGGAATCTGTTCTGTCCCTCATGGCACTTTGTTTCCTTAGGTGATGTAAAATTTTTGCTGTGGCTTCCTTTTCATCTAGCTACTTTCCCCCATGGGAGTCCCTGGAGACGCTGGTTGTGAAACCATTCCGGAAGAGCAGTTTTATGGATGCCTCTTCCAGAGCCGTAACATTTTCAGTGGTTGTGGAGAGGTCTGGATCTTAATTTCTTATCTTCAGGATGCCTTACCTTATAATTAGTGTAGATTGAGACCCCACATTCCTGGGGTTGGATGTCTCATGAGTTTATTTTTATCCTCCCTCAGAGCCCTGGACAGATGGCAGACTTCTTGCTCTTTCCTCAGGCTTTTCGAATTCTTTCTTCATGGAAGTGACAGCTCTTCAACGCAGTGTGTTTTATAGAGGGCTCCATTTCAGTTTCTCTGCTCACTGTAGGCGGAGGTCAATCTTCTGTTCCTGTGGGAGTGTTAACACTCCATGCTCTCATGTACTTTGGGCCTATGTCTTCTGAAAGGAATCCTAGAATTGATGAGGCAACATTGTCTAAACAAAAATTAAAATGAATAAGACTGTAACACTGGGAAATATCAGAAAAGAACAATCATGTGAATGTGGAGAAATTTCTTCCCATTCTTGTAGGAAAACATTGGAGAGACAGACTACAGTGATTTTTTCCCTAAATGAATGCCCCAGGGTTTTTGTCAGTTTGTGCCCTAGCTTTAAGTAAAAGTTGATAAGGTCTGCGTTTTCTTCTGTCACCTTCATTTCTTTTTATGTCAGGAGTTAATTATCCAGTCTGTGTAATTATTACCAGCACACAGAGTCTCTGGGCCTGCAAGAAATTTAGAATTACATATGGGCTTTTAGCAATTTACACAGTATGGGCTTTGAGCCAATTTGAGAAACATTGAAAGCCATTATCATCTATCTGTAAAATACCTTGCCCTGTGTTTGCTGCCCTCAGAACAGTGGGTTACAAGAAAGCCACAAAATACTGGTGAAATAATTGGGCATCCAGTTCTGGGCATTGTGTATACACCCATTCTCTGGCTGCACATCCATCGTGTGCTTATTGGCTTTTTCTTTTGAGAAGTCAGGCAAGTGTTTCTTTTGTTCGAGAGAATCACTATCCTGTTCCAGCCCCCCCCCCCCCCCCCATTCTCTTCAGAATATTTCTTTGCTGTAATCCAATCTTCCCCCCAGATGATTTGATTTTATTTCAAAGCCATGAGTGCCACATCCTTATCGGCCGGGACAGTCGTTTCTGAGTGATATTAATTTTTTTTTCTTTTGAGTACAAGGATTAAGGGGCTAGATTTCCTCCAACAGTTGACTTTATTCAATGTCCTTTCTCTTATTAATCCTCTAAATCTTGGCATTTTGCTCTTCCCCCTCCATAGATATTTACACCAGGAGTCATCCAAGACTTTGGAAATACATTTTCTTTTTTCTTTGTACAGTCTTTGGTTAGAATGTTTCCATATTTTGTGGGAACTATTGTTGGTTCTGAAGAAAAACCCTTTACATCATTGGAGTCTCTTGACAGTGATACAAGATTACTTTATGTCATCTGTTCACTAGGTTAAGAACAGTTGCACTAAGGCTTCTTAGAAAACAAACAGTATCACACAGCAGTCAACAAAGCACCACAGGAAACCTCCGATTCATGAGTGCCTGGAATCATGAGAGGGGGCTGGGGTTTTGCTGTATTCCCAGACCTCATCATTCCCTGCTGTACACAACTGCACTGTCAGCTGCAGATCCTATGAATCACCATACACTTGTGTTGTTACACGGAGACGAATACTCACAAACCTCAGGGATGCTTTGCCCGGAGCGTGTGAGCCAGTTTTGTGGCCAGACCCAGTGTAAACTGAGATTTACCACTGGGCCCAGAAAACTGCCTTTGCTGTTCCTAAGTTTATACCATTTTCTCTCAAGATAATAGGTGTTCCTCATGGAATGGGGCCTCAGATGCAGGGGAACTGGTAAGAAATGAGCACATCCTCCTCTTTAATGACAGGGCTTCCATTTGTGCTGCACACTGAATGCAATAGCACTTTTGTGGGGCTCTCAAGCCTCACTAGGGATGTATTTGGGGGAGAATGTGATGAGGATGGCAAAGTGGCGCCTCATGGCTCCCTGGGCTGCCTGCACTGATGTGCTGATTTGATTCAAGGATGTGCTGAAAAGACACTTCTCTGCTTGGAGCACAAATTCTGGAGAGAAGCACCCTTGCATTTGCTAAGAATGAGGAGATGGCAGCTTCGAACCGCGAAGATTTATTCCTCACTGCAGGTTTTCTTAAGGTGTCATAATTATAACGATGTGGTTGGGCTTAAAGCTGAGTTCTTTCCTTCGGGGGTGGCTGGGTAGAATGACCTGTTTGCTCGATGAGAGCATCACAAATGTGCATTTGCTGACACAGTCCATCCACGTGCTATTTCAGAGGAGGTGGGCACCGTGTCTGGACTGTGGGATGGCAGGTGATTGTCTACATGTAGGGGCAGTGAAGCAACACATAGTTTAAGTCCCCACTCGCCCCGTATGGGCCCTTCCCTCTTGCAGACAACTGTGGGATAACTTTTCTAAAGTAACTTCTAACATAAAATACAATCTATTCCCTTGGGATAGAGAGGGGCTGTAGTAAAGTCCCGATTTTTATACTCCCTTTCCTAAGGAAATTCTAGTTTTATAAAATGAATGTCATGGTAGCAACCTGGTGGTCCAAATCCCTTAATTTTTCTCTTACCTTAATGCTCCACTAAAAGGCATTCAAACAGCTATGGTTTCATTCTGTGTCAGGTTTTCTGCTTTATTCAAATAGAATCCACTTTGAGTGCACTTTGTTAGGAAGATGTAACGTTGTTATTCCTAGAGTTAAATGTTTAGGAATTGACAGATACATGAAAGATGTATGAATGCATTTGCTAGGGAGAGCTCCTTGCTTTAGGAAAGGAGTTTTGGTTTTTAAGAATTAGACACACTATTCAAATTCTTGTAAATTACTATAAAACACTATACTTGGCTAGCTCCCCTATCACCAGCCTCACTTATTTCAGCTAGGTTTTTCACAATTATAAACACTTCAGCATTTGGCTGCGGCTATTTGGGAACTTGCTGGCCCCAATTGTGACATTTCCCCCCTTATTTACTAGTCTATGATGCAGAGCCCTTACATTCAAGGACATAAAGCATCCTTAAGAGACGACAACGAAAACCAAATCGAAATGGAATTCAGTGTGTGAAATATCTCAAATCGCTCACACAGGTTGAACTCATGTTTCCATTTATCTTTTCACCAATGTGACCAGTACTTTCCCTCACTGAGCAGATCTTCACTAAGTACTCATTGCTAAGTGCTGGCCAGAGTACAGACCTGTACGAAAATCTAGGTTTACTTTCCTGACTGTGGCCTGACCACCAACTAATCCCACAATTTCCTGTATTACTAGTATTTAGCACTTCCGTGAATTTCCTTCTGTGAGGACTTCCTTTTTCTTCCATTCACAGGGGATCCTCTTCCTGTGTGGTGGGATTATGCCTGGAACAGCTAAGTGGGGAAAGAGGCTATCAGACTTCAGTCTGTGTGGGAACTTAACAATTTAAGCTCCCCTGAGTAGTGTAGCATGGGTTCTTTTGAATTCTCAGTTTCTACATGTTAGGAACACTCTTTGTAAAGCAGAACCACATTAGCCTTAATCCACTTTATACATTTAGAGTTGTATTGGAATAGAACAACATGTAAGGAATAATGTATAACTGTGTTCAAATCTGGGTTCATCAGTTTCAATTGATGTGTCTTTGGACAAATGACTCTTTCTGAGCTCAGTTTTCTCATTGTGAAACGAGGCTGATAATAATAGCCAACCCATAGCCCAGTTTTGAACATTAAATTGAATATTAAAAATATGCTTCACATTTACTAGCATTTACCTTTGTTTTGTTTTTTAATGTAATAAATCTGCCAGGAAACTCATATGTCTCTTCTAAATTCTGTACCTAATTCTTGGCATGTCAGCATCAGCAAGATGTTATATTGGCAAAAATGAAGGAGATTTAAAAGAAAGGCACTTAAAACAATTGACGTCAGTAATAAGATTTATTCATACAAATAATAATGATAAAGTACTTTTGTACAAACCATGTGGAGAACATACTTTTGCAAGGAATGCAAATATAAATGCATTTTAATTTAATCTTTAATTGAACTTCTTATAATACTTATGCTTTTATTCAAGGATTTTGGAGTCTTTACCATGTTTTCATTAAGTTTTCAGAATCATACGAGGAAGTCATTGTCTTCAAATTGTAGATGGGAGGGAAAAAAAGTGCATAAAGATGATGTGATTTGGGCAAATTCTCACATTGGATGAGAAGCAGACCTATGTGGGCTTGGTCCAGGAGCCTGAAGGTACAAATTATTCAGGAATGTAACACATGCCACCTTGGGTTTCCTTCTCAGAACCTGTCAAAGAGGAGAAATTAATCAACCAGTGATCTGCCACGTTTACTTGTCCCATGTCCAACCCAACTTTCATGCTCAGTGGCTATAATCTCCCTTCTGTCCCCTTCCCTTCATCTTCTCCAAACCATAACAGATTAATTCCAACTCTTGACTTTCTCCAGGACAGCACCCATGTGGTTTTGGAAGAGTACACAATCATGCTGACTAGTCTGTCTTTACTTTCGTGACCTTGAATGTCAGCTGGCTCTGAGTGCCCACTGACATTCGTGCCCAGCTTTGCTAACCCACTCACTTCTTTCCTCTTCCGAACACCCATTTTACCCTTTCCTCCTCGGCAGCTTCAGCACTTTCATCCCCTCCTTCACTGCCATGGAGAAATTTAAAATGTTGGAAGAGGATTGGCACAGTCTCTCATGACATGTCCTTTTGAAGCCTTCCAGCGTGTGCACCCCCACACTCTGCCGTCCCAGCTGTGACCGGAGGTGAGTGTACCCCGAGCTAAGTCACCAGGTTCCATCTTCTCTCGCCTACTCAAGGACGTTCCTCCAGAAATTCTCCCCTCTTTCTCTGACATTATTAGGTTTTGTTATTGTTGTTATTTTCTACTGGTCTTTTGGGTCATTACCATCAGCATTCAAACCCATGGCCATTTTTACCACACTAAAACCGAAAACCAAAGAAAAATAAAAAGAAGCCAAGAAAACCCACAACAAAAACAAAAACAAAAAACGCCTCTCTTCTTTGACTTTGCTTCATCCAGCACCTATTGCCAATTTTCTTTGCAGCAAAACTCTTTGAAGCAGAATTGTCTAAACTCAGTTCCCAATTTCTCTACTCCCATCTCTTTTCAGTCTGGCTTTTATGCTCACCGTTGTCCCCAGACTGCTCTTGTCTGGGTTACCAACGTCTTTCTTGTTGTTAAATACAGTGGTCAGTTCTCAGTTCTCATCTTAATTCTGAAGCAGTTGACACATTGATCTCTTTCTTCTTGTTAATAAACTTTCTTCTGTTGGACACCATGCTCTCTGTTTTCTTTATATTTCACTGGCTACTCCTTCTCATCTGCCTTACTGTTTCCTCCTCATCTCCCAGACCTCTTAATATTAGCATGCCCAGGGAGTAGTCTTTCCAGAGATGCCTTCTTCTGTCTGCATTCACTGCATCTCTGATCTCATGCAATCTTGTGGCCTAAATGAACAAACAAAAAAATCACTTGCAAATTTGCCTCATCCCATCAAACATTTCTTACTAATTCCAAAGTGTTTAAGATTTTATTTTTAACTAATCTCTACACCCAATGTGGGGCTCGAACTCAAAACCCCGAGATCAAGAGTCGCACGCTCCTCTGACTGAGCCAGCTGCACCCAAAGTGGTATTTTTCTTTTTGGCTGCTTAGTTCTTTTATGCTTAGATCGTTATTTCAAATTTAATGTATTTAAAAGTGAACTTCTGACCTACCTTTTGAGAAATCCCATTCTTCCTGTCAAGTGATAGCAAACCCATCTTTCCGTATGCTCAGGCCTGGATTAGGGGAGCCATCTTTTACTTTTCTTTCTTCCACAACCCACATTTGGTTTATCAGAACCTACTGTTACTTCTTTCCACAGTGGATTCCAGAACGTGGCCACTTCTCACCACATGAACTGCTCTCACTGGTCCAGGGTGCCATTACCGCCTACCGTAATTATTAGAATAGCCTTGTAACATGGGCTTCCCACTACTGCCCATATCTCCTTAATCACCTTCCACTACTTTACTGTTCAGTTGAAACACAACACCCAGAGTGAGTCTTTTTAATGTGTCAGTCATATCATTTCTCTGCTCAAAATCTAGCAATAGATCCTGTTTGGGATAAGACCCAGTTATTACACTGACCTACAAAGCAATTCATAGTCTGACCCCTTCTCTCTCTTTATCTTACTGCTCTACCTCATGTCCATTCCACTCTGGCAACACAGGCGTCCTTGCCTCTTCAAACAAGTCAAGCATGCTTCTGTCCTAATGCTTTTGTACATCTCTTAGGAAGTTTCTTCCCCCGTGAAGTGCACATGGCTAACCACTTAACTTCACTTAAGGCTTTGCTCAAATGTCAACTTCTTAATGGGGTCTACTCTGACTGTCCTATTTAAAATTGTCCTGTCTGAAATTGCAAACTGTGCCACCCTCACATTCCCAAGTTCTCTTACAATACTGGATGTTTTTCTGTAGCCCTTATTACCTCCTGATATATGATGTGTAATGTGCTTACTTATTATATCTATTGTTCCTTGTCTCTATCCTGCCAGATGTAAGCCCCTCAAGGGCTAGAATCTTCTTTGTTCACTGACAGAATATCCGGAGTGCCTACAATTATAGCAGGCAAAATGTGTTTGCTCAAAACATATTTGTTGGATGAACGAGTGATTCTAGGAACCTTGCTACCCTAGGTATGCAGTTATAATATAGACAGGAGTGACATTGGGGTATTTTGGGACTTGAGGTTATCTATTCCTGGGCTGACATGATTCCTTTAAATTTTTTTTTAAATATAATTTATTGCCAAATTGGTTTCCATACAACATCCGGTGCTCATCCCAACAAGTGCCCTCCTCCCTACCCATCATCCACTTTCTCCTCTCCCCAACCCCCCTCCCCCCCCATCTACCCTTATTTGTTCTCAGTCCTTAAGAGTTTCTTACGACATGATTCTTTGCTAGAGGAAGTCAATGTCTATTGTGGGGGACTTTTAAGGATTCCTGGCTTGGGATGTTTTTCATTTGGAAAACTACAATTTTTTTTTTCTTAAGATTTTACAAAAATATTCCACATGTTTAGCACCCTCTCTGGTGCTTTAACACATAGATAGGAAAAGCTCCAGACTTTATCTAGACCTCACATTCTTGTAAAGTGACACAGGTTCTAGAACGTACTTACTGGGGTGTCGGGGTACCAACTGGATCTCCTTTGTGGCCAGATCCTTGGACCTCATGGTTACAAGGCATAGATTGTGACATTGGGAATCTATTGGGTTAAGCAATGATAAATGGTCCATGTGGAAAGAAGACAACTTGAAGTCATATAGATGAAGGATCAGGTCAGATTCTGGACATAACACCCCTGAGCTTTCCTTTCTTTTCACTGTTAGTCATTGTGGGACTCAATGGTAAGTATAAAGTTGCCAGCCCAAGGCAGGCACAGAGCAGGACCACTAAGGGTGAATTTTCTTTTCCTGATAAAGAATGCTTTTCATTACTCATGTTATACTATTTCCTGGGTATCACAGAGGAATTTAGCTTGCCTGAACATATGAACATACACTAAAGAGATTAATTGATGAACTGGAAGAAATGGAACAAAGACTTCTTGCTTCTCTTTTATTAACTCTGAATGCCTCAGATTTACAATAGAAATTACAAGACTATAGCAACTTTCCAGGGAATATAAATGAAAAGACTGCAAATCATCAATTTTGGAGTTGAAAAGAACCCAGTAGCCATTCAAATTTCCACTAAGAATATGTGATTGTGAATATTTATTGAGAACCTACTGTGAGTAGGCTTTTAGGTGTTTTGTGGCACTGAACATAGAGGAGATGGGCCTCGTGAATTCCAGAACTACTAAACGTTAATGCGCTTTCATTACAGTGGGCAAAATATTTCTATCGAGATGACTGAAGAACTTCTAAGGGACTTTCAAAGAGATTGTTAGGTACACTTCAGAGGATGCTGTTAGGAAGCTTTTAGGGAGTTGTGCAAATGCATAGTCAGCTTAAAGCTGTTTAACACATTAATTAATGGCAATTATTCTCGTGTGGTGGCTATAGCTTCTATTGAGAATGACTGCACCACATCTGTTTCCTTTAGGCACAACTTTAGTCTTCAGTTGAGAGAGTGTGTAGGACATCTAGGATAAAAAAAAAAAAAAAAAAAAAAAAAAAAAACAAAAAAAAAAACCAAAAAAACAACCCACAACCCTTAGGAATGCCAAGAAATTCAATTCCAATGCGGTCCTATAAAAGTCACCTACCACTTAGTGCTGCAATTAATTCACCTGTGAATTAGCAATAGTAACAATGGAAATAAGACTTACTTTTCTGGAACTTCTAATGGAAGTTCCCCAAAATAGAAGTGGGATGAAATTGACTATGGAAATTATAGCGCAGCTTAACAACTGAGGAAGCCCGATTTCATTAGAGGGCTAAGTATAGACGGAGCCAGTGCTTGTTCCTGTTTCCCTGAAGTTGCTGCTGCTCACACAGGGAATATTTGGCAGCAAGTGCGAGGAATACCACGTTTGAACTGCATTTGTCTAGGCTTCCAAACCGAGTCAATTTCAGCTATTCAGAAAAATGTACACATGACATACTTCTAATGATGTAAAACCAGTTTAGACTATTGGAATTATTTTAATTTATTTTCAAACAATTGGAGCTAACCAACTGCTGATTCCTAAGTATTGACTGGGCTGACATAAATGACTTTAAGATCTACATTTATTTATTTATTTGTTTGTTTGTTTGTTTATTTATTTATTTATTTATTTATTTATTTATTTTGAGAGAGAGACAGAGAAAGAGCATGAGCAGCGGAGGGGCAGAGAGACAGAGGGAGGGAGAGAGAGAGAATCCCATTCTCAGTGTGGAGCTGGATGCGGGGCTCGAACCCATAAACCATGAGATCATGAGCTGAGCTGAAACCAAGAGTCAGATGCTCAACCAAGAGACTAAGCCACCCAGGAGCCGCTAAGATCCACTTAAAATGTGCAGCAATAATTAAGTTATGTATATACCTTGCTATGTTCTCATCAACAGCTAAGTGAAGAACAAGAACACAAAATTAAAAATAAAACATGATCCCAGTTACGCAAAGATATGTACATACTTGACAATTTCTTCACATGTATACATAGGATAATATTGAAAGTAAACATAGCAAATGTTAGCAGTGGTCATCGCTAGGTGATGGGATTATTGCTGCTCTTGTTCTATTTTCTTCTTTGTATTTTCAGTGCTTTTGAGGTTCTAGTGAAAGCCTATTAGTCTTACAGTAATAGACCAAAGCTGTTAAAATTATGCTTAAAGGTACTTTCCACAGGGCAGGAACATAGTACAGTAAATGCTGAGTGAATGAATGGGCCCGTCAGGAAATCTGACAAGCTTTACCAACTCTCTGGCAGCTTTGTCCATCTTTCTTGTAGGATGATAGTAAAATGTCACATTGTGAAAGGTTTCATTACAAAATAAATGATGGTGTATTATAAATCACTACCATAAATAATAAGCATGGACTAATCAAGTCCCTTTGTGATGAGACAGCTCTAATTGCTTTTAATTTCATGCTTTCACTTACTGTACTTGCTAATTCTTAAATTTGTAATCTCCAGTGTTCTCTCAGTCATTAGTATAAATTAGCAATGTTGTACTATATGCAAATCAGTTGGCTGAAAAAGTCAGTTATGTGGAAAATACTGTAAATAACCTTTTTCAACTCAATTAAACAATTTTGGTGTGATGCCCCAGCCTTTGAGGAACAAGTAATTGACTAAAGCAGTTAAAAACCTCTGGGTCCAATCCAGAAAGTCTTACACAGACAAAATTCTCACTTTCTTCAGCACTAATCTTGTACACCCAAGAGTATCAGGATAAGGCCAGGGATAAGATCCTACGTGGACAAAAGAGGAAATATATGAGCTAATATTTACTGAAAGCTACATGCACTATTGTCATACTTTGTCCCCAACATGAAAATGGCATTGAAATATAAAATGCAATCAAAGATATGCCCTTCACTGTTTTCTAGGCTGTGTTCTGCTGGCATATGGTCTCCCAGGATGCCTTTTTTTTTTTTTTTAAAACAAATGGAGTTTCATGATAAAATGATTTTGGGAATTTTTACATAATATATATCACTCTTGAAGGATAATTAAGATATTAAAGGTCTGAAACTTGTGCAGTGAAGAAATACTTTTGAATTGGTTTAATTCAGTGGTTAATTCCATTTGAAAATAAAACTATTTTATAATAAAACTATTTTATTTATTTATTTATTTATTTATTTATTTATTTATTTAATAATATCCACTAATATCTTTTGTAACTATCAATCCACACTCAAAGATCAAAAAGCATTCAAGCAATATTATGTATGTTGTACTTGCTGAATATGATACATATGTAACTAGGAAGTAAATTCTATGGCTGCCACATCCCCCTTTTATCTAGCAAGTAGTGTTACAAACGGATACTAATACCAACAGTCTTTTTTTCCTGTGAAAAGCTGTATGGTGACCTGGTGGCTGCCAGGATCCACTTACGTGCAGGCGCATCTGATAAAAGACCTGTTTAGAATTCTTGATTTTTAAAAATAAAATGAGATATTTTAAAATGATTCAGTTGCACAGCATATATAAAATATCTTTTATAGTTTTCAGTTGCAGTAAACACAATGGATGGTCCCTCCTACCTTCCCTTCCACCCTTATTTCCACCTGCCGCACTGATAACCATTGTTTTGAGCCATAAGTTCTGACATTCAATCCCATATCACTAGATGATAAGTTACATGGGGTCCAAAGTCCAAGGTCCATTAAGGTCTGTGGATCCTTTGTCTTCTTATTTTTCCTCAAAAGCTTCTGATAAATCTCTTCTGAACAGAGCTCACTCTTCTGTTCTACCACTCTTTCTGGGCCTTGTAGGCAATCTGTATATGCAGGAAAAAAATTAAATCCTTCTCCCAAGTTCTCTTCTTTTAAAAGTCACCAAATTATAGTTTATAGTCACCAATTTATAGTCTAGATATAGCCTCAAGGCATCTCTTGAAACCTTGGCTTGATATGTTTGCTGTTTAATATATTTTTAATGTTATTTATTTATTTATTGAGAGAGAGTGGGGGAGGAGCAGAGAGAGAGAGAGAGGGGGAGCTAGAGGATCTAAAGCAGGCTCTGCACTGACAGCAGAGAGCCTGACGTGGTGCTTGAATTCTAGAACCGTGAAATCATGACTTGAGCTGAAGTCAGATGCCTAACCTACTGAGGCTCCCAGGCACCCTGCTGTTTAATCTTATAGGGCTTCACTGTGTGGCTTGAATGTGTTCATTTATACTAAACAGACCAAACAAATAATGGAAAATAGAGCCAACTATGAAATAGGAGTGCTCCAAAGTAAAGGAAAAAAGAGAGTGATTGGGAAGCTATTGAATTAGAAATGGAATTCCTATTTAAACTGTTTCCTTTAGCATAATTTGTACACTAAGACCCTAATGTAATGATAAACCTTATTAGTTCCTTCTATCAAACAAAACCAGAAGTTTGTGCTAGAAAGGATAGAGGGATGGACAGACAATCTTGTTGCTGTTGTCTTGTGAGCTGTGGGAATGACTTTTGGTGTCCTCTTTACCAGTAATCTTTATAATCTTTAAAATTAAATTTAATATTAAATTAACATTTTTATGAACTCTAAAAGAAGAAATGTTTGCATATTGTGTTACTTGAGGGCAATTGGTTTGGAGTTATTTATTTATTTATTTATTTATTTATTTATTTATTTATTTAATGTGTTCAGTAGTATCTCCATCCCAAAGACTTATGTTTACATTTGATTTATTTTTTAAATAAAAAGTTTTGTGTATGAACGGTTGCATTATATTTGCTTTTAGTGTCAGTGTGTTTTACCTCCCTCCTAGACATTTTACCTGACTTGGATAATATTCTTTCATCCTGGGATTTTTTTTTAAAGTATGTTAATTCTTTTTCTTTTGTTATGATTGTGTTCGTCATCATTTTCCTGGTTTTAGGTGAGTCTAGAATCTTTTCTGTAGCGATTACTCTAGGTTGGATAAAGTATTTGAATTTGAAAGCACTTTAAGGAATACATCTCAGTCATACCCAGATATCTGAGATTTAGGGAAAGACCGTATGTCATAGAATGAGCAGCTAAATGTTGCTTTGTGTCCTTTTGTAGCCTAATAAATCAGAACCGAGACATCAGTCTTGTTTTCTTAGTCTGAAAAAATTTTACCTATCTCTCCATCTGACCTTTAAATAAAACAACTATTTAGTTACCAAATAGATTTTTAGAAAAATAAAAATAAGACCAGGGTTAACCTTCTCACGTTGAAGAGATAGAAAAATTTGCATTCAGAGATTAAAAAAAAAGATACACTTTTGCTATCTATCAGGATCAGTGGTTCTCAGTGGGCAGTTTTCCTCACTGTGGGACACTTAGCAATGTTTGGAGACATTGTGGTTGTCACATGTGCAGGGGTCACTACTGACATCTAGTGGGTAAAGGCCAGGGATGCTGGTGAACAAGCTGCAATGTAGAAGATAGTCCCTAACAAGAATTATCCCAAATGTCAATAATGCTGAGATTGAGAAACCTTGATGTAGGTCAGTGGTTCGCAGAAAATGTGGTGCCAGACCAACAGCTTCAGCATCACCTGGGAACTTGTTAGGCATGTACACTCTTGAGCCTCAATATGGGCCTCCCAATCAGAGTGGGGCCCAGAGATTCTGATGCATGCTCATGTTCGAGAACCACTGAAATGGATATTCCAGTCTTCTTCTTTTTCAGCCACTTTGACAGATATGCATTCTTGCTCTCTACTCAACATTTTCCTTAACCAATAGCTAACATTTAAAATCCAGTCCTTTTGCAAACTCCAATTTCTTTTACCCTCAAGAACCTTCTTGTGTGGTGGCCTCTCTCCAGTTCTCTGTCCCAAAGAAATCCACTTGCCTGGAGCAAGTTGTGTCTTCTTTCCTTTTGTATCTTTCTAAAATATTGGCAATAGCCAACCCTATGCTTTGGTTTACCACAACTGGTCTAGCCCACACGTTTGTGTAAGGCTATACCTTGTGCATCAGTACATCTGCGCTGGTAAGTGCAGGGGTATGCATTTGCTCAGCATGTTGCATCAAAGGGCTCTGGAGGTTAACCCTCTGAATTCTCTTTAACTATGAACCTGTTAGATCCATTTTGTTCTGGAGTTTGGGCAGTATATCTCTGTTCTCAACCTGTCACCTCATAACTTTAAATCACTTACACTTGGTGTTTAGTTCAAACTAAAATTCACACCATGAAATTACTCAGTGCCTCTCTCAAGTGATGGAGATAACATAGGTTTATTTCCATATATTTTAATTCCATTACAGTTAACATACAGTGTTACATTCGTTTCAGGTATACAATATAGTGATGTGGGAATTCTATACATTATTCAGTGCTCATCATGATAAATGTACTCTTAATGCCCTTCACCTGTTTCACTCATTGCCAACCCAGCTTTCTTCCAGTAACCATAAATTTGTTCTCTACAATTAAGAGTCTGGTTTTTTTGTTTGTCTCGTTCTCTCTCTCTGTTTTATTTTATTTTATTTATTTATTTTTTAATAAGAAATTTATTGTCAAATTGGTTTCCATACAACACCCAGTGCTCATCCCAACAGGTACCCTCCTCAATACCCATCACCAACCCCCCCCCCTCCCACCCCTCATCAACCCTCAGTTTGTTCTCAGTTTTTAAGAGTTTCTTATGTTTTGGCTCCCTCCCTCTCTAGCTCTTTTTTTTTCCTTCCCCTCCCCCATGGTCTTCTGTTAAGTGTCTCAGGATCCATATCAAGACACCATGGTATTGGCACAAAAACAGACACAAAGACCAATGGAATAGAATGGAGACTCCAGAATTAGACCCACAAAAGTATGGCCAACTAATCTTTGACAAAGCGGGAAAGAATATCCAATGGAAAAAAGACAGTCTCTTTAACAAATGGTGCTGGGAGAACTGGGCAGCAACATGCAGAAGAATGAAACTAGGCCACTTTCTCACACCATTCACAAAAATAAACTCAAAATGGATAAAAGACCTGAATGTGAGACAGGAAACCGTCAAAACCCTAGAGGAGAAAGCAGGAAAAAGTAGCCTTTCTGACCTCAGCCGCAGCAATTTCTTACTTGACACATCTCCAAAGGCAAGGGAATTAAAAGCAAAAATGAACTATTGGGATCTCTCTCTCTCTTTTTAAGTTATTCATTTGTTTTGTTTCTTTAATTCCACATATGAATAAATCCTATGGTATTTGTCTTTCTCTGACTTATTTCATTTTAGCATCATATTCTCTAGATCCACCCATGTTTTTGCAAATGGAAAGATATCAGATTTTTTTTATGCTGGAATACTATTCCATTGTAGATCTATACCACATCTTTATCCATTCATTTATTAGTGGACATTTGGGCTGCTTCCATAATTTGGCTATTATAAATAATGATGCAATAAACATAGGAGTGAATATATCTTTTCAAATTAGTGTTTTTGTATTCTTTGGGTAAATACCCAGTAGTGGAATTATTGGATCATATGGTAATTCTTTTTTTAATATTTCTTAGGAGACTTCATACTCTTTTCCACAGTGGCTGCACCAGTTTGCATTCCTACCAGAAGTGCATGAAAGTTCCTTTTTCTCCACAACCTGCCAACACGTTGTTTCTCGTGTTTCTGATTTTAGCCATTCTGACGGGTGTCAGATGATGTCTCATTGTGGTTGCAATTTTCATTTCCTTGAAGATGAGTGATGTTGAGTATATTTTCATGTTGGCCATCTGTATGTCTTCTTTGGAGAAATGTCTGTTTATGTCTTCTTCCCACTATTTAATTGGGTTATTATTATTATTATTTTTTGGTAGTGAGTTCTATGAATTCTTTATATATTTTGGATACTAACCCTTTATGGGATATATCATTTGAAATATCTTCTCCCATTCAGTTGGTTGTCTTTCAGTTTTTTGATTACTTCCTTTGCCGTGCAGAAACTTTTTGTTGTGATGCAGTCCTAATAGTTTACTTTTGCTTTTGTTTCCCTTGCCTCAGGTCACATATCAAGAACAATGTCAGTATGGTGGCAGAGACACTACTGCCTGTGGTCTTTTCTAGGACTTTTATGGTTTCCAGTCTCATATTTAATGCATCTTGAATTTATTTTTGTATATGGTGTGAGGAAGTGATGTATCCAGTTTCATTCTTTTGCTTGTAGCTGTCTGGTTTTTCCAACACCATTTGTTGAAGAGACTATTTTTTTTCTTATTGCATATTCTTGCCTCCTTTGTTGCAGATTAATTGACAATGTGATCATGGGTTTATTTATGGGTTTTCTATTCTCTTCTATTAGTCTATATGTCTATATGTCTATTAGTCTATTAGTCTCTTCTATTAGTCTATATGTCTTTTGTTCATACCATACTGTTACGATTACTACAGGTTTCTATTATATCTTAAAATATGGGATTGTTATACCTCCAGTTTTTGTTCTTGTTCAAGACCATTTTGGCTCTTTGGGGTGTTTCATGTTTCCCTACAAACTTTTGCATTTTTTGTTCTAGTTCTGTGAAAAATGCTGTTGATATTTTGATAGAGATTGCATTAAATCTGTAGATTGCATTAGGTAGTATGGACATTTTAGCAATATTTGTTAATTCAGTCCATGTGCATGGAATATCTTTCCATTTGTTTGTGTCATCTTCAATTTCTTTCTTCAGTGTTTTATAGTTTTCAAAGTATAGGTCTTTCACCTGCTTGGTTAAGTTTATTCCTAGGTATTTTACTATTTTAGGTGCAGTTACAAGTAAGATTTTTTTTCTTAATTTCTCTTTCTGCTACTTTATTATTAGTGTATAGAAATGCAATGGGTTTCTGTATATTATTTTGTATCTTGTGACTTTACTGAATTCATTAATCAGTTCTAGTAGTTTTTTGGTAGTTTTTAGTAGTGTCTTAGTCTGGTTTTGATATCAGGCTAATGCTGGCCTCATAAAATGAATTTGGAAGCTTTCCTTCTTCTGTTTTTTGGAGTAGTTTGAGAAGAATAGGTATTAACTCTTCTTTTGATGTTTGGTAGAATTCGCCTGTGAGACCATATTTGTTCATTGGGAGTTTTTTGATTATGGATTTAATTTGTTACTAATAATCTGTTCAGATTTTTCTTTCTTTCTGACTCAGTTTTGGGAGGTTATACTTTCTAGGAATTTATCCATTTCTTCTAGGTTGTCCAATTTGTTGGCATATGATTTTTCATAATGTTCTCTTACAGTCCTTTATATTTCTGTGGTGTCAGTTGTTATTTTTCCTCTTTCATTTCTGATTTTGATTACCCCCCCTTTGATGAATTTGACTAAAACTTTGTCAATTTTGTTGATCTTTTCAAAGAACCACCACCTGGTTTTATTGTCTGATCTATTGATTTTGTTTGTTTTGTTTTGTTTTCGTTTCTATTGTGTTATTTCTGCTTTAATGTTTATTATTTCCTTCCTTCTACTGGATTTTGGTTTTATTTTTTGTTTTTTTCCTAGCTCCTTTAGGTATCAGGTTAGGTTGTTTATATGAGATATTTGTTGCTTCTTGAGGTATACCTGTATTGCTATAAACTTCCCTTTTAGAACTGCTTTTGTTGCATTCCAAAGATTTTGGACCATTGTGTTTTCATTTTCATTTGTCTTCATTTATTTTTTTCTTTCTTTTTTGTTTCCTGGTTGACTCATTCATTGTTTAGAAGCATGTTTTTTAACTCTTGTATGTATTTGTGTTCTTTCCAGATTTTTTCTTTTGGCTCACTTCTAGTTTCATAGAGTTCTGGTCAGAAAAGATGCATATCTTTTTGAATTTGTTGAGACTTGTTTTGTGGTCTAATATGTACTCTATTCTGGAGAGTGTTCCAGTGCCCTTGAAAAGAGTGTGTATTCTGCTGTATAAGGATGGGATGTTCTAAGTGTACATTTTACATCTATCTGGTGCATTGTGTCATTCAAGGCCACTGTTTCTGTCTTGATTTTCTGTTTAGATTTTCTGTTTACATCCACTGATGTAAGTGGGGCGTTAAAGTCCCCTACTATTATTGCATTACTCTAGATTACTTCCTTTATGTTTATTATTAGCTGCTTTGTGTATTTGGGTACTCCCATGTTGTGTCCATAAGTATTTACAGTTGTTACATCTTCTTGTTGGATCCTTTATGATTATATAGTGTCCTTTTTTGTCTGTCATTACAATCTGTGTTTTAAAGTATTTTATACAAGTGTTGCCATTGTTGTTTTCTTTTCATTTCCTTTTGCATGATAAATCTTTTTCCATCCTGTTATTTTCAATCTGCATGTGTCTTTAGGTCTGAAATGAATCTCATATATGCAGCATATGGATGGGTCTTGCTTTTTTGAATCCATTCTGTCACCCTATGTCTTTCGATTAGAGTGTTTAGTCTGTTTACATTCAAAGCAGTTATTGATAGGCATGTACTTATTGCCATTTTGTTACCTGTTTTATGATTGTTTTTGTAGTTCTTCTGTGTTGCTTTCTTCTCTTGCTCACTTCTCATGGTTTGCTGGCTTTCTTTAGTGATATATTTGGATTCCTTTCTCTTTAATTTTGCAGATCTATTACTGATTTTTGATCTTGGTTACCAGCAGGTTTGTATATAATATCTTCTGCATATAGCAGTCTATATCAAGATGTCGGCCATGTAAATTTAATTTCATTTTTTTCTCCTCTCTCCCACATGTTTTAGGTATATGGTGTCATACTTTACATCATTCTATTTTTTTAATCCTTTGACTGATATTTATAGGTATACTTAATTTTACTGCTTTTTTGCTTCCTATTTTTCTTACTACTGTTTATGGTCTTTCCTTTTCACTCAGAGTCCCTTTTAATATTTCTTGTAGGGCTGGTTTAGTAGGGCTTGAATTCCTTTAATTTTTATTTGTCTGGGAAACTCTTTATCTCTCCTTCTATTCTCTATGATAGTTCTGCTGTGTAGAGTTCTTAGTTGCAGGGTTTTTTTCTCTCAGCACTTTGAATATATCATGTCACTCTCATCTGTCTGCAAAATTCTGCCGAAAAATCAGCTGATAGCATTAAGGGATTTCCCTTGTATGTGACTGTTTTCTTTTCTCTTGTTGCTTTTCAAATTCCATCTTTATCACTACTTTTTTGCTATTTTAATTAACTGTGTGTCTTGATGAGGACCTCTTTGAGTTGATTTTGTTGAGGGCTTTCTGTGCTTCCTGGATCCGGATTTCTGTTTCCTTCCTCAGATTCAGGAAGTTCTCAGCTATTATATCTTTGAATATACTTTCTCCCCCCTTTTCTCTCTCTTCTTCTTCTGAGATCCCTATAATGTGAATGTTATTATGCTTGGTGGAGTCACTGAGTTCCTTAAGTCTATTTTAATTTTTCTCTCCTGTTCAGCTTCATTGCTTTCCATGACTCTGTCTTCCAGGCCACTGACTTGTTGTTCTGCTTCATCTAGTCTATTATTTATTTCATGTAATATATATATTTTTAAATTCAATTATTGAGTTCTTCATCTCTGGTTGGTTCTTTTTAATGTTTTCTATCTTTGTTGAGGGTCTCACTGAGGTCTTCTACTCGTTCTTCAAGTCCAGTGAGTCTCTTTGTGACCATTACTTTAAATTCTCTATCCGGCATATTAATTTATTCTGTTTTGTTTAGCTCCCTTGCTTTGTCCTCTTCTTTTATTAAAACATTTTTTTAATGTTTTATTTATATTTGAGACAGAGACAGAGCATGAGCAGAGGAGGGGCAGAGAGAGAGGGAGACACAGAATCCAAAGCAAGCTCCAGGCTCTGAGCTGTCAGCACAGAGCCCGACATGGGGCTTGAACTCACGAACTGTGAGATTGTGACCTGAGCCGAAGTCGGATGCTTAACCGACTGAGCCACCCAGGCACCCCTTCTTCTTTTATTTTAGATATATATATTTTTTGTTTCTTCATTTTGTCTAATTCTCTGTGTCTATTTTCTATGTTATGAAAGGCAGCTCCATCTCCTGTTCTTGAAAGTAGTGGCCTGGTGAAGAAGAGATCCTCTAGTGCCCTGTAGTGCTGTGTCCCCTGTTCACCAGAACCTGGTGCCTCTGAGATATCTCCTATGTGTGTTGCATGCACCCTGCTGTTGTGGCTGAACCACTTTTTCTTTCAGTTTCTTCATCTGCAATTGCTCTCTTTGTCTACTGTGCAGGGTTTGGTCCCTGTGTTGTTAATGGGCCAATCCGGGACTGCCTTGGACTTGAGTTGGGTCAGATGAGGCATTTGCCAGAGCTGCAGTTCCAGTGAATTGCAGGGTGCCCTCCCTGTGTGGTCCCCTGAAAAGCTTTTGTTGGTGGGCAGGGCCTGTAGTCAGACCTGACGTGTGTCCCCGGTCCACTGCTAGGGCTGCAGTTGGACTGGTATGTGTGGTTTTCCTCTTCTCTCTCTGGGGCAGGAGTCACTTTGGAATGGTACTGGTCCCTGTAGGGGCTGTTTGCACACTTCCAGGCTTGTGGCATCACTTTGGATGGGTTCTAGCCAATGGTATATTGGATGAGGGCAGGTCTTCAGGAGAAGGCAGAGGCTGGACACATGTTGTTAGCAAGGTTTGCACAGTTGTGCTGTGGGAGAGGATGTGGGCCTAGCTGGAGTGGGCTGGTCTGCAGGAGAATACGTGGGCAGGGTGTGCTGTTAGCAAGTTAGGTAGCGAGTATTGGCACTGTCCTGGTTCAGCAGGTGTTTATGCGTCTAGGCTGGAAGGTGGGAGAGGGAAATGGTGCCCACCAGCTCTTTTGTTCCTGGAGAAGTTTCCCAATGATCTCTGCTCCTCCAGCATAGACTCTGAGATTAGTAAACAAATCTCCTTTTGGTGTACCCCAGGGGTTTTCCAGAGTGCTGCTTCCGTGCTGTATATCAGTGGGGCTGTTTGTTGTGCTGTCTCTTTAAGGGCAAGAACTCAGTTTCCTATCACCCTCCTGGCTTTCCCAGAGCCAAGCCTGCTGATTTATAAGGTTCCAGGTGTTAAGACCTGCTGATTATAAGAACTCCTGAAATTATGCCCCGCTGGGTTTCAAAACCAAATGTTATGGGGATTCCCCATGCCTTGGGTACCTGGTGTTAAGGTTTATTTCTTTTCCTTCTTGGCTTCTGTGTTGTTCCATCCTGTGGACAGTCCCACAGGGCCCTTTAGGTCCCGACCATGCCTCCATCTTTCCTACCCTCTTGGATGTGGCCTCTTCTCTACATTTAGCTGTGGAGAGTCTGTTCTGCCCATCTTTGGGCTGTTTTCTGGCTTATTTGCATGGATGTGGGTGTTATCTAGTTGTATCCATGAGACAAGATGAGCTTAGGGTCCTCCTACTCCACCATCTTCCCCTAAGATGGGTTTCTTCATATTTAAAAAAAGTATTCCACATTTTCTTTCCTGCCTGTAGTACAAAAAATGGAGCATCTAGACTTGTGGGGCCAAGAGCTGAATTTTATTACTGATAGTTTTTGGTAACTTGAGAGGGACCTTTAGGCCTTAAATACTATTTAGGAAAGCTTTACGTTTGCCACCCATCCCCACTTCTCTATCATGCATTCAAATCCTTATTTCAGTAAAGGAAAAAACAGCTTTTGTCTGAGCTTTTATGATGGAGTAGAGGAATGCAAATCCTATAATTAAGAACTCAGTCTTCATTATTAGCCTGCAAATCATACAATAAAATAAACCTGGCAGACATGGCCAACTGTTCATACTCAATTAATTTGGAAATATATTATTCATCTGTTGTGGCCTTCTATTGCAGCTGACAGTTTTGCTTCTCTTCAGCTCTATTAAGGGTTTCTGGCAAGTGGCATTGCCAAAGGGGTTGAAAACCTGAACACAAAGCAATTGGTGTAAATCCAGAGGAGAGGTGAACCGTGTAACCACCTATAGCTTTCTTCTTGAATTGCCTCCTTCATTTCCATGAGAGCTGAAAACGTCTACTGGGTTGGTATAAAAACTTTTTACATTGTGCTTTCAGGAAATGATACCAGGTCATAAGGTTTTTTGACCAAATCATGGTCACAGAGCTTCAGTGAAAGACACATGCACATAATTCCCAGATGGAAGATAAACTTGTGTTATGACTTGCCACGTGGTCTCTTCATCTCATTCACTGTCATTCTTCCAGGATCAGGGGCAATTGTGCTCTCCATGGACCTGGAAACCTTTCCTTTTCTTGATATCAAAAGGGGGGGGGATCTGAGTTTAATTTGTATGTTTTTACCTAGTTTAAACATTAATTTGGATGGTGTCTTTTTTTTAAGTATAAAATGTGGGATTTTTTTCCTTAAAAATAACACTTGTGTGGCCTTTCACAGTTTGCAATATCAGAACCTCTTTCTTTTCCTTAAAAAGTATCTGGAATTCTATAGGTTACTGGGCTTCCTAAAAGTGATCAATAAAATACATGCAGACAGTTTCCTTCAGAACAATTATCACCCATCAAAACAGACAATTTTGTAATGATATTAATTCAGCGGACTTGTTTTGTGTGTGTGTATGTGAGGAAAAAATAATTTTTAATACCCTAAATCTGTGTTTTTGGGGGAGGGGGTTAGGGTGAATGGTGACATTTGGTGTTTGAGCATGTGTGTGTGTGTGTGTGTGTGTGTACCCGGGAACAGTAGACAGTTTGGGGGATGGCATGGAATAAAGGAAGGAACAGACGTTTTAGAATAAGAAAGAGTGGATCTGTGAGGTGAAATCCGTCAGACATTTATCAAATGCTTTAAAAGTCAGCCTTCCTTTTTTGGAACCCCTACCTTATACACTTTATTGTCCTCAGTCATCAATCATTTCTCAATTCAAATGCTAATCACTTTCCAAATAGACCCTCTCCAGAAGAGCTGCCTATCTGTACTCTGCTGCCATCATGCTTATCAGAGAATTCAAGGTTCTGTTTCACAGGACAGGCAAATACAAGATACATTAATGTAGCAGCATTAAATGTAGTTTCCATTCCTAAAACCTCTAGAAGGAAATTGAAGGGATATGGGGCACATTGCTTGCTTTGTTAATATGATTTTACATTGTGCCTGTCACATTGCAAGAACTCAGTAGTTTGTATCTTAAACAAATGAGTATGTAAACAAACACGAATGTGGGCTCCCTTAGAAATGCTGCAGTGGTTACCAAGAACCAGTAGAACCAAAAGATGCTTTTACTGGTCACTTAAGCCATTCCTTTCTTTTAATGAAATTACATATAATTTACTTCAGGTACAATATGAAAAGAAAATTTTATAGTTGTTCAGCTGAGTCATTCATCCTGAACAGGACAACTTAGCCCCAAACTAATGCTGTGTCTCTCTCCCCAGTAATAGGCCTGTGTCAAGTTAGATGAGCTTTGGATTGCTCGACTTCAAGACGATGGCTTAAGCAGTTACCCAGGTTAGATGCTGAGATGCCGCACAGATCTGCTGGACAGATACCAACTTAGTATCAGGGTCAGAGGAGATGTGAGAGTAAGAGCCACATCCTGACAGTCTGAGTGCCGGTCCAGGCGGGGATAAATGGTATCTCACCTTGTAAATTCTATCTTGTTATCGTTATATCTTTATATAAAGTGCTATCTTTATATCTCTCTTCTGGGGAGTTTCTCTCCCCTCAGGTGGGTCTCTTCATCATTGTTTTCAAAGCTAACACCTTCCACTCCTTTGTAGCGGTTGGTAGGCATTTAGGTTGGCTAACTTTCTGACCTATTACTTCTTCTAGGTAGAAGAGCTTGGTAAAGAGTTGACTAGGCAGAATAAGAGATTGGGGTTTTTGAAAGGTCTGCCCCATCAATTTACCAAATCAGTTCCAACTCCTTACCTTGCAGAACCTCGGGTTTGTTGCCACCTCAGAGGAAGGGGTACTAGCATGTAGTGCTTAAATTCACAGACTCATTTTGCTTCACTTTGGATCTTGGGGCCATCACCTTTTGGCTATCACTCAAATCTTCTGTGCCTCAGTTTCTCCATTTTATAAAATGGGGTTAGTAATAGTAGTGACATTAGTGGATAATTGTATTAGATAAGTCAATGGGTATAATTGTCTTAAACAGTCCTTAGTATGTGGTAAGTACTTGAAAAGTGTCAGTTTTTGTTATCCTGTGTCTGTCTCCTGGCAGCATTAGATGGTTCCAACCAAGGAAAATGTGGCTGCTTGTGGCAGCTATGATGACTTCTCTGTGGCACTGTAGACTTCCTAATGAGGTAGTAGAGGATTAGGGCTTAAAGGACTCCCCAGGAGGTGATTGCAAGGGATGGAAACTCTGGTTGACACTTGTCCCTTCTTTCTTTTCCCATTTTTTCCATATGGGTGACTGGTAAATTTCTAGGGAAATTAAAAAAAATGGTCAGTGCAGTTTGGGTACCTTTATTCTATCTAATCCATTTTTAAGAATGGGTGAAGGTTAGATGATGTCTAATAGGTAGAGGTTTATTTTTCTCACAACGTGGGGACTCTGGAGTATTGGCTATTGGTCCAGTGGCTAAGGGGTGTTATGGCTGTGGCTCTGGAATTCTTGTGGCCTTTTCTTCATATTTGTTACTTCACTGTCCCCTTCCAAGTGAGCAAACCAAAGCTTTCCCAGGCCTACCTCCACCCCCACCATCTCTCCAACAGGCACTTTCTACAAAGGTCTGGTAGGCCAGAACTGGAACAGTTGACAAGCACTAAATGTAATGGTGACTGGGAAAGTGTGGAACAAGGTTGTCAGATTGGATTTAAACATATCATGATCCATTTCTTGGAACTAGACAGTGACCAGACATTCTCAGGAGTCTGCAACGAAGGTGGTGGCAGTGATTGCCATTGGCCAGGCCATTAGTAATATCTTCTAAATCTGCATCCATATTTACACTCTCGTGTATTTCAGGTAAGCTGTTTTTTTTAAGTATATAGGTTATTCACCAAAACAAATTTATAAGTATCTTGTTTTACATTTGAGAAGAATGAGACAACTAATAAGTGGTGGGGACAGGATTCAAATTCAGGTCATCTGATGTCACGCTGGTGCTCTAACCGACTTTCCCATAGTGATTATATTAGAGCTAGAGGCAAAGTGATTACCTGGCACCTCCTTGAGAAAATGAAACATGATTTGTCAGGCTCATTACTAGAGAGAAGACTCTCTGGAGTCTCCTATTGTGAGAGTCCTAAGTCGAGAATTACTTGTCACAGCAAGTGACCCAGAATTTCTGTGAAGCTCAGCCTTTCTTCTGAGCCCCTAGACACTTTCATATCTGTACCCATTTCAGGAATTCTATCTCGATCTCTTGAATTCTTCTGCCTAGGATTCTTTTTTGTTCTGTCAATTTATGGCAAGTCCCAGTAAAGTATAACTCATGCAGTGTGGATGACCCTGGACATTTCTTGACTTGTGATTAGCCTTATGTAATGACATCTTTTCAAGAAACACTCACACATAACCAGCGTGCCTCCTTTTGGTGTAGGGAGGCGTTCACAGTTCACCGAGGATGCTGTCGCATATTTTCCACTCCGATTGCACTTACACCTGGTTTGAGGCCTAATTATGCCCATCAGCTCTGGCCTGTATGTCTGGCTGTGCAGCTTCAGGGAGAGTTGGTGCTGTGTTCACTTAAAGGGAACTTAGCAGGATTCTCGCAGAGGAGATCTAGGAGCCCCTTGTTTAGACTAGGGAATGCTAGGGCTTCTTTTTTTTACCATTCCTTTTTAGGCAGTGGGAGGTCTGAGTATACTGCAGCTAAGCGCAATAAAATATGATGCTCTGGTACCTGTCTGTTGACACTGGGGAAGAAGGCACTCTTCCCCTTTATTCCCTCCAGTACCACCTGTTCACAATGGTCCTTCTCCTTTCCAATCTCCATCACAGAAATGGAAAACCTTTTCACATGCCTGTCAAGTTGTTAGCACCTCAGTGTAAGAATTATCTGGTCTTTTCATAAACTCTCAGAATCTGAGAAAGCTTTAGAGTCCTTGGCACCTCTCTCTAGAGCAGGAGTTAGCAAACTTTTTCTATAAAGGGCCAGAAAATAAATATTTTAGACTTTGCTGGTCATATGATCTCTGTTGCACATACTTAACTCTGCCATTGTAGCATGAAGACAGCCATCTGTAATACACAAATGAATGGGCATGGCTTTGTTCGAATAAAACTTTATTTGTGAACTCAGAAATTTGACTTTCACATAATTTTCACATATCTTAAAATACTCACCTTTAAGAATTTTTTCCCAGCCATTTAAAAATGAAAAAAACCTCTTCTCATCTCATTAATTATACAGAAAGATTTGGCCTGTGGGATGTAGTTAGTTGAGCCTTCTTCTAGAGCAAATCTGTCTAATAGAATCATCTGTGGTGATGGAAATGGCCTATAATATTGAGCACTTGAAATATGGCTAATGCAACTGATGAACTGAATTTTTAATTTTAATTAATTGAATTTGAAATTTAATTTTAAGTAACCACCTACAACTAGTGGTTGCTGTATGGAACAGATGAAGAACTCTATTGTTTGTCTTACAGGTGTTAGGAACTTGCAGTTTTTGTATCTTTTAGATCAGAAATTTAAATACTTGGAAGAAGAAGTCTCACTGGCCTAGTTAGGGCAAAATCACAGAGACACTTGGCTTCAGGAACCCCTTTATTGTTTGGGGTCAAAGGGGGATTTCTTGCAGAAGAGAGCCTGACTATACAACCCAGCAGGGGTTTGCTACAATTTCCTTAAGTCTTTGCCTTTCAAAAGGAGGTCCTTAATAGAAAAGGAAGGGAATGACTTCAAAATGAAATACTCTTGGTAGCAGCAGAGTTGACTTGTGTAGCCTGGCATCTGTCAGAGAAGGTAATTGTCATTTTAAAATATACTATATGTGTAGTCAGTCAAGAAGTATTATTAAGCATCTGCTGTGTCCTAAGCACAGGCTAGGTGCTCTCACAAATTGTTTCAGATTTATTTTGCATCTTATCAAAGTTGTCACATAGAATGCTGTTTTGGAAAGTATTAAAATGAAATCAAATGGCCTCATCATGAAAATAGTATGGATTATCAGAAGGCACTTCAAGACTATGTCATGAAAAAGCTCAGACTTTAACCTTATATCAACTTCTGAAACTCTGAAAAGTTTTTTAACTTTCAGAGCTTTGACTCTGCAAAGTAATGTCTTGTTTGCCAGCCTAAGCTGCTAGTCATTCTTACCTTCTCTTTGGGAACCCTCTGGAAGCCTCCTTATTTGTGTGATGTGTGCGAGGAGGTGAGGTTATGCACTCTGAATGAGAAATCAGATAAGGCACCACGGACATTTCCTCTGAGGCTTAAATGATAGGACGGTACAAGTCAGGATGATTTTGGAGAAGAGATTTCTAGAAACAGCAACTGCAGGGGCTCTAGAGCAGGAATGAACTTCCTTTGTGAAAGGAAGGAAACGTGGCCACAGGAGTTTGGAGTTTCATACAGCAGGAGGATACTGAGAGGTGGAATTCTAGAGATGGTCTGTGATCAGATGGTAAACAAGGCATGTTAAACACTCAGCACAGATCTGTTAGGTATCTCATTTTAGCACACAGTGCACAGAAATCACATCACTGACTTGGGAGTCATGGCTGCTCATTTATGACTAAGTTGAAGGTGAAGAATCAGCCAACAAACGTGCATCCAACTGAGCTAGAAAATAGGTTGGCAGTATTATGTCCCCAGTTTCCCTCAAGGTATTGTGGGCCAAGTAGTTCAGAGTGAAATACCTAATGTGGAGCTCAGTGGGGGGGGGGGGGGGGGGGGGGGAATGTAGTTGTCCAGAAATCTCTAACTATGGATGAGTTGGAGCTCTTCTGGTCTTCTGTTGGGATTAAAAACAAATCTAAAAATTCTGGTAAATTGAAGGGCTCAGACAACCAAGAAGAACTAGCCCATTAAATCATAGAAAATAGATTTAATTTTAGAGCTAAGATATCTAACAAGGAAAGCAATTTGCTCTAAACAGAAATCAACAAAAATTCCAAACAACTAGAAGGTAAAACAGCCACAAAACAAATTAGGACCAATTATCAGAGTTATTAAACCTATGGAGCTCAAGAGAAGCTGTATATGCAATATAATCTGCAGTCTGATTGCTTGACTAGTGGAGCCTCCCACAGCAACCAAGGTTTTGAATTACATGTTTAGAGGTGCTGCAACACCGGTATTTTAAACTTCTGTGAATGAAGGATTCTGTGATAGAGATAATTCATTTGCTTCATTAAAAGGTTTGGAAATATACCTGTGAACAGTGAATTTGCAAGGTAGTGTTTTCCATGGTTGACAGTGAAACCATTTTGAGCACACTTAGAATGGTAAAGTGGGGATGGCAATTGTTACTGCAAATGCAGGCAGGATTAACAGTATAGATAGAATGTGATTCATGATCCTCTGCAGAGCAGTCAATGCAGTCGTATTAGCCATCGGTTGGAGATCTTCGCCCAGCTCTTGAGCATTGGCACAGATGTGGTGTGGTATCACCATCAAATGTAACTTCCTTTCTTCACTATGGGTATCAAAGTTTCTAGAACTCAAATATTACTGTAGAGAGTAAGGACTTAATGTTATAAAAATATTTTTTATTTATGAAGGTATAAAATTTTCATAGCTACCAATAAAAGTGGCTTAATAGTATATAACACTGAAAAGTGTTCTAATTCCCAGAAAACTTTATCAGGATTTTAAGACCTTCTTATGGTTATTCCAGGAAAGATAAGCTAATAAACACATATTTGCCAACAATGTGGGTTAAATATAAAGCATAGAAATTACTAGGTTTTAAGTTGTTCATGAGGTTCTAAGTTAGCTAGTTAACTAGCCATTTTATGTTTATAAATACAATTATTTTATTTTTAACCATTGAAGAGGCTCCTTGATGACCCTGAGAATATAAAAATGGTGAAGGAAGGGCTTACAAGGGCAGTGAATGCAGATTTGAGGTGTGGGTATGGAGAGAGGTGTGGCATTGTATCTTTTTATTTCAGAAATCTAATTAGAAATAAGAAATAAGCTACTATACTTACATCAAGCACAAATGATGACTGTGCTGAGGAACACTATGTGATTTTATTCTCTTTCTAGTGAGACTATTCTACTGTACCTACTTAGCTTCATAATTTCTTGGAAGTTTCAAAATAAAACAAAAAATCCCTGTCTGTGGACAGCCAAGTGGTTGATTCTCACCCATTTTAGTCATGTTTCTTCTGATGAAACTGTATCTTAATCCTTTGCAGTTGACTCATCTCTGGCTCCTCCCCTTCTTCCCTAGATGGTATAGCTTTGGAGGCCCACTTCTACTGGTGTTTCAGTACTGATTAGCCTTAATGACTTCATGGCAGACACACTTGGCCTTTTTAACCTGAAGGGGTAAACCCAGATCTCAAATATCTCTGAATCCCAAAGGCAATCCTGGGATAAAAAAAAGTCATTTTCTGCAGTATGGCAAGATGAAGCTCTGAATAGAAATACTTACCCCAATGTTTTAAATTTTTTTCCCATATTTGGCTATACAATAATTCAATTTTTGGAAGTGGTCTTTTCTTATTCACACAATTTTAGGCTCTTTCTTTTAGCACCATGCACATAAAGCTAGAAGTAAAGTGTTAAGGTTGAAGATACCCCCTGAGAGATGAATTACGGTTAAAAAAAACTATTCGAGGAAAGTGAAGGTAATGTGAAGTCCACACATTTATAATCCTCTATTTCCCACCAAAGGAGGGTTCTGCCAGGAATATCATGATATAAATGAGGGAAGGAAGGCTCTCCATGGACCACTGAGCAGTTATTGTCTGGTAACCAGTTCATGTTCTATGCTATTCCTGTAATGATTTTTTTGACAAATAGGAACAAGTTTTCTTTTTTGACATTGGAGAAATTTGATGACCCAAATATTGACTTTTTAATGTAATTGCAATTTTATTTGATGGGATTTCAAAGAAATGGGAGTAATAGTTTTGTATGTCAATTCAGATATATGCCCATTAAAAGACTTGTGGATGCATACACACAAACATACAAATACTATTTTGGAATGGAATGAAGTGATTCCTATGGTTTTAGATTTTGTCTTTAGAAAGATCATCAATTATTTAAGTTTAGAATGCAGCCCTCCAGGGGACAATGTAATCTATAAGTGGCTGAGATTTTCAGTGATACCTAGTAATTTGTCAAATGTTCATTTCACTTAGCATTAGTGTTTACTGATAATTTTTATAACCTCTGTGTTACTCTGTCGATCCTTTTGATCGCATTTTTCTTTTCATATTTATACCTTTAAGTATAATTAGTGATTGCTCATCACTTTAAAAGCTATTTAATAGCCTTTAAATATGCATTTTTAAATGTCCTTGGCTGGTTTTAATGTCTGCGTGTATGTGTTTGTGAAATTCTTCCTAAATAGCCACCATACAAGAATAAAGCATTTAATACTGACTTAAATACACAAACTGTTCAATTCAAACCTATGTAAATGATCTTGGGTTCAATTATGTTAATTCCATCTGTTTTTATCATCTGCTGTTACGATAATTTATCATTTCTACATGGTATTAAAATGTAAATGAATCAAGAGAGGAAACACATCTGTGGACTGTTAGTTAATAAAACTACGTTGGGCAAGTGAGCTAAGTCATAATAATTAATTAAATTTCACTGCCCATATATGCTTGTAATTGTATATTTAGTGTGCATTTGCATAATCACATAATGGGATCTATATGATTCATGCTTTCCTGGGCATAATGTGGATGCACAAATTATCAGTTCAAAATTAGAGTTGCTTATAAAGGTATCACAGAGACATTTTGTTTTTTTTCAGGAAATGATGTGTAGGAAGTAAATTAAAAAAAAAAACCTTTTTGTTTTTGATGTTTATTTTTGAGAGAGAGAGAGAGAGAGAATGCGAGGGGGGTAGGGGCAGAGAGAGAGGGAGATGCAGAATCTGAAGCAGGCTCCAAGCTCTGAGCTGTCAGCACAGAGCCCGACTTGGGGCTTGAAGTCACAAACCCGAGATCATGACTTGAGCTGAAGTTGGACGCTTAACTGACTGAGCCACCCGGATACCCCAAAGCAAACTGTTTTTAATAAGAGCAGATCTACACATTTATTTATTTACTCTTCAGTAAGTTAAATCCTTGAAGGATACAGCATCACATGGATTCTGTGGCCAATGTCTTTAGCAGGAAAGTTGCTTCAGAAATTGGCATGAACCATGCCACTGTTTCCATGAGCATGAATTACTTTTCTCCAGATTACTCCAGTTTCATCTGGTTTGCCACTAGGAGTCACTGTGTTGTTCTTTGCTTTGTACACATAAGCACATCTCTTGCCTAGGTAGAATTCGGTTTCATCTAGAGCATAAATACCTTCAATTTTAAGAATAAAATTGCTCCTTTTGGTTCTGGAGGCCCTCTTATAGCCAGCAAAAATGGCCTTGAACCACAGCCTTCTGGACATATTTGTTGTTTTAAGAGTCTTGTTCCCAGAAGGCCTCCACAGGCTCCAAGATGACAGAAAGAGAAAGGCTAAAAATATACACACAATATGTGTGTGTGTATATTTTTTAAATTTTATTTTTGAGAGAGAGCATGAGAGTGAGCACATACGTGAGCAGGGGAGGAGCAGAAAGAGAGAGGGAGACAGAGAATCCAAAGCAGGCTCTTTGCTCTCAGTGCAAAGCGCTATGTAGGGCTCAAACTCATGAACCATGAGATCATGACCTGAGCCGAAGCTCAACTGACTGAGCCACCCAGGCGCTTCCCCCCAATTTTTAAAAATTTTAAATCAAATTAAATAAAATTTAAGTTAAGTTAATCTTTCTTAAAGTTCAGCAAAGTGACTGTTTGAAAAGACATCAGATCTGGCTTACACAGGTTCTGGCTTTGTTCTTTGAAATCCTGCTTTTAAAAGTACACTGGTAATATATTTTTTATATCAGGGAAGGGTTTACTCTTGAAGAGGTAGTATGAGCAGGTCAGATTAGGTATTGTTCTGAGCCAGGTTGTATGCCTAGGGCCCCTCACTCATAATATTTTTGATTGAATCAGATTCCAATCAGTCTAATCCCCAAATTAATTTAATTAAAAAATGAAGTCAAGATAGTGGTCTTAGGACCATATCCTAGGGCAACATTGTGCATACTGGCCTTAAATTCATAGACATATACAACTTCTAGCTAGTGCTGCAGGTGACTGGAAACAATTTTCCGGCATGATATGCTGTAGACAGCAGGCTCTAGACAAAATCTATTTGGGGCACTGTCCATCTTCACCTCCTTAAAACAAAGTCCTCTCCAACTGCCCTCTGTTTATCAGATCAAAATAGCTCGCAGCAAGTTTGAATGACAGAGACTTAACTTCTCACGTATACCTGCATATTGAAAAGAACCTTGTAATTTTTAATAAATTTTGAAAATGCCAAACAAACTATTCCCCTGCCTCATGTCCTTTCCTGGCTCTTCAGTGTATCAAGTGCAAATCTAAAGTCCTCAGTGCATTTAGCGCTGTTTGCCGGCTGTTTCATCATTTGGTCATCTTGGCTTTCTTGTTCTGCCTTCCTTGTCACTCACCAATTATCCTGTTGTGGCTTAAGAATTGGATTGTCAAGGAACCTCAAGTGAACACAAGTTGGGTGCTGCCATATATTTTTTTAAATGGGCAAATGGTGTCAAGGACTGGACTGTTCCAGTCTCATAGTTAGAGTCTTTTCTCACTAATGCCAAACTAAGGAGTAGTCAGTTGGGTGGTTATTCCAGGTACCAGCCAATGGAAGATGATAAAATGTGATTAGAATAAATTAGAAATATGGAACCAGGGCGCCTGGGTGGCGCAGTCGGTTAAGCGTCCGACTTCAGCCAGGTCACGATCTCGCGGTCCGTGAGTTCGAGCCCCGCGTCAGGCTCTGGGCTGATGGCTCGGAGCCTGGAGCCTGTTTCCGATTCTGTGTCTCCCTCTCTCTCTGCCCCTCCCCCGTTCATGCTCTGTCTCTCTCTGTCCCAAAAATAAATAAAAAAAAAAAAAAAAAAAAGTAAAAAAAAAAAAAAAAAAAAAAAAAAAAAAAGAAATATGGAACCAGTTAATTCAGGTATCTAAGTGTAAGTTTTTTCATGGCTGGACAAAAATAAAAAGTGTTTCTCCCTCTGCCAAAGGAGATGGTGCCTTGTGTGAAAATAAAAATATAACACAGCATAGGTACTGCACACTGGTTTATCCAGTGAGTGCTTTTTAGTGGGTAGAGCAGATTCAAGTTTCAAGTTGAAGTGACAGGGCAGATTACCAACCCAGAGAACAATCAGACAAGCAGCTGAAATGCAGCTAACTGTAAAAAATATAAAGAAGGAAGGAAGGAAGGAAGGAAGGAAGGAAGGAAGGAAGAAAAAAGAAAAGAATACAAATTCCTTCAGCATTTATTAGCAATGAGTGGGTTTGTTTTTGTATTTAAATTTTAAGCTCTTTTGGAAAATATGTGCCCCTGTCAAAAAAAAAAAATCCTTCTCAAAAGTTTAAGAAAAACATGCTTGTAGAACAAAATCTATAGAGAAGATGTTGCCCTGGTAATAAAAGAAATAAACCAAATAAAAAAAAGAAAAAAAATATTAAACATATAGGCCTGATGGGGGAAAAAATGTTAGTAATTCAAAGCAATTTCAAATAAGTTGAAATGCTATGGTATATCAGTGTATTTAACAATTACTTATTTTGAACATAAAGAAGGTATGCAGTTTTGATTAATATAGCATATTTCTCCTTGAATCTGATAAACATTGAATTCTATTTCCTCCTGAGTCTCCTTGTTAATGGGAACAACTCCTCTTCTTCTACTTAACCTTTCTTTTCTAAACTTTTAATTTTGAATTAATTTCAGACTTAACAAAAAAATTACAAAAATAGTGCAAAGAGTTCCTCATGCACTTCATTCAGCTTCTCTGAAAAATACTTCTGACAGTACACCATTGGTGGACTCATGGAATGACTTATTCAGAATAAAGTTATCTCATACAATAGCGTATGTGACCAAGGAAATCATTCACAGCAGAAGTGAGCCAGTGGGCCACAGAATCCTCCAGTCATACATCTACCTTGTCACCCAGAAAAACTTGGCATTGTTGAACTGTGAACTGGCTTACTAAAAACCCAGTATGTCTCCAACTGTGGTATGATACACCATGAGTTGGTGATGCTGTCCTACAAGATGCCATCTGTGCTTTGAATTGGTAGCTAATATCCAGTGCTCCTTCTCCCATAGCCAAATCTCCCATAGTCAAAGAAAGAGGCTTAGGAATGGTTCCTTTCATTATTATAGCTAAGAACTCCTCCCTCCCTCATGATTTTTATCTCATTATAAATCTCATCATTTATCTAATGATTTTTGCTCTCATTCCTACAGCCTTGGGTTTAGATGTTTCAGAGGATTTTGTTACCAGGAAAGTAGGCTACTCTCACAACTACTGGAGTTGTGGGCAGGGGCGTGGGGTGGTGTAAAGATGGTTTTCTTGAGTTGAATTACAGTTTAGATTAACACCTGGCCATCTAGGGCTCCTCATACCATTGAACCAATATAATAGATAGATAAAGAGGTTACTAACCTGGTTGACATGCCTGATTCCAGTTGACAAAGGAAAATTGGATTGCTCTTGAGATGGGACTTAGAAGATTCACTGGGGACTTTAATAGTGAAAGTTTATGGGAGGTTAGGACAAGCCAATAAAGGCTGGACTACCAAAGGCTTAGCTTCTGCAGAGAATAATGTCTAGGTCACTGCGTCAGGTGGAGAATCTCTACTGCCAAGGTGGTGGCTAAGGTCAAGGGGAACATGGAATATGTGTTAGAAGAAGGATGTGTTAAAATATTAATTACCACTCATGATGATCCGTTACTAGAAGGAAGAACAGAAAAGATGTGTATTATGTATATTACATATAAATACATATTTTACTTACATATTTAAAAATATATTATGAATATAAGTTCTGTGTATATTGAGAAAGACAAAAAGCAGCTCCTGACATCTGGTAACTGGTCTGATGCTCCTAAGTAAGCCATGTTTTTCTCCTATTGGACATAATCTCACAGAAAATTAATGTCGGACATGGTGACTCTGAGACCATAATCAAATGAGACAAAAGGAAGAACACTAATCAAGCCACAAACCACCAAATGTCCCCTTCTCCCACATAGTAAGAGTGACTGTTGCTGCTTTTTCAGTTATGGATTTATCCTCATCCTAGTTCTCCCTCAATGCAGCAAGTAATAAACCCAACTTATTCACCTTGTTCAACTGGCGGTGTTTGGCTGAAGGACATGGACAATACTAACCACACATTTCTCTTTTCCTCTTTTCCCTTCATCTACTCTTTCGCATAAAGAGTGTTGTCCTTAATTCTTTCATTAGTTTTTCAGTACAGAATACCCTGGTAGGATTTCGACTGAGTTAGATGAGAAATCAACACTGATGGAGACGTTCTATCCCTCTCTGGAGAAGGTGAGGGTAGCTTAGTTCGTATGAAGGATGTTGTGCCATGACAGGCATATATAAGTAGTTCCTGTTGTAGGAAACTTAAATACAAGTGGAGCATGAGGATGGATGCTGGAGAGCAAACAGGATACACTGTGCTAAACATTTGCCTGTTAAGCTCAGATCCATTCCCCTTTCTTCTTCTACACTGACCTGGTTCACAAGGGTCCCAATTTCTGTAAACCACATTGCCCACTGGTTTCCGATTAGCTTTAAACAAAGGGAGGAATTGCCAGAACATTGGCAGGAGGAGTTGGGAAGAAGCTGGTGGTGCTTCTGGGGATATTTAAGATAGTGGCTGCATCTCCTCCATGGTTCTAGATCCAGTCAGAAAGGCACTCCCTCCTAGTGGCTTTTGCCTGGTTCCAGCTCCTGTGGGCAGGCTTTCCCTCCTTGCCTCTGATAACACCATCTGCTCTATTTGCTCACTTGCCCTAAAAATGGTAGCAACTTCCTGCTGTTGTTAGTTTCTGGTTACCTTTACTTTTCTTGTTTTCATCTCTTCCCACATCTCTGTAAGTGGCTACCTTCTATTGAGATGGCTGTGTTAGATTATGTTTTCCTCATCATAATCTAATGATATACTGGATAATCCTAATTTGTAGATGTCTTTTAAACAGTTTTATAGAAAATAAATGGTGAGTCTTATCACTGGTTATTTTGATAAAATTGTGTTTTCCAAAATGGAACAGCTTAATTCTAAGAAGCTCAAAGTGATTTTTAAAAACAAAATCTTGTGGCATCACAAATCACCAAAAGTAGGTGCAAACCCATCATTTTCTCTATATTTTCCCTAGTACACGTGGTTTCAACAATGCTTATAAATATTTGAAAGAATTAAGTGCAAAAATTCTTAATAGTCATTTTCTAATGATTTGAGATTTAAAAATAGACCTGACAAGACAAGAGTAGGGGTCTAGGATGAAGCATAAATCTTAATGTTTTTCTACCCCCAGAAACTAGTTGAAGGACATGATCTTCTCATTATGATTCAAATTTGCCCTGGCTTTAGCAGGAGTTATGCACAAATCCAGCTGGAGAAGAGGATCTTAATTTTTTATTCTCTCAGTGTGTACTTGTCTGGATCTGCTTTCTCAAGGCTAAATGATACTCCAAGGTGCTTTCAAGATCAGAATTGAATAAGTCTCTAAACCCTTGACATGTCTCTAGGAGGCCTTTGGGGTAGGTCATCATCTTTGCAAACTGCCTTATATTTAAGCAAGGCAAAATAATATCTAAGTGTAGGAACAATACAATTAACAAAAAAATTATTATCTCTAAACTTTGGGTACAATTTCACATTGAAGTTGTGTTAATTCATCTTTATTGTTGATGTTTTTGAATGGCTGCTACAGTTACAGTCATAGATGGAAATTTTTATTTTATTTTTTTTTTAAATGTTTATTTTCAGAGAGAGAGAGAGAGAGAGGGAGAGAGAGCACAAGTGTGAGGGGGCAGAGAAAGAGGGAGAACAAGAATCCCAAGCAGGCTCCATGCTATCAGTGCAGAGCCTGACATGGGCTTGATCTCATGAACTTGTGAGGTCATGACCTGAACCAAAATCAAGAGTCACATGCCTAACCGAGTGAGTCACCTAGGCGATCCTGAAAGTTTTTCTTATACACATTTAAATAGTGAAGAAATAATTTACTTCAGAATAAGAGTGTCAGTCATTGGTGGACATTCTCCTTGGGTTTATTAAAACCAGATGCAGAATTCTACTTCCTCTGTGCTGATAATCAACGTGCTTTAGGGAGTATGATGTTCCCCAAAGGCCCAGAGAAGAGTTCTCACCCATCTTTGGGGCTCAGAGGAATTTTGTTTCTCTTTTGGTTTTTCACTCTGTATTCAATAAATGGCCCTTTGTGGCCTGAAAGAATTAATGTGCCTCCTTAACCAGCCAAATTACCTCCAGGGAGTGACTTGTGGAAAATCTGTCTCCCTGTCTTTGAAGAGCTTTGAGCAAGTTGGATGAAAGCAATTGCCAAGAAGCAAGAAGAAATACATGCTGTTTATTGAAGTGTTGAATATGTTTATTAGATGAGCCTATTAGCCACAGGGGATGTTTAAAATTTTCAGCAAATAAACCAGGGTTTTTTTGTGTATCCGTCTCTCTTCATATACTCCATGAACACACAAGTCATTTATAGAGTGCATCTTCTCTCAATTCAGGAAAGATTTCTTCTGTCCTTTTTCTGTTGTTAAAGAGGCAAGAAAGTGTGTAGAATTATAGAACACGGTAATGTGAAGGAATCAGTGTTAAGCATGAAGGAAAGGAGAGTTGCATGGTGTATATATGCACAAGTGAAGGACTTGAAACACCTCAAACCATAGGTCATTATAAAATTTGAATAAAAATTGGGGCGCCTGAGTGGCTCAGTCAGTTGAGCGTCTGACTCCAGCTCAGGTCATGATTTCTCAGTTCGTGGGTTTGAGCCCCATATCGGGCTCTGTTCTGACAGCTCAGAGCCTGGAGCCTGCTTCAGATTCTGTCTCCCTTTCTCTCTGTCCCTCCCCTGCTCATGCTCTGTCTCTCTTTGTCTCTCAAAAATAAATAAACATTAAAAAATTTAAAAAAAATTTGAATAAAAATTAAAAATGTCACCTGGTAATGTGTTTTAATTCCCACCCATTTCCCCACCTTGGGCCATTTCTCTTTTTCTCTGCAAATCTAAATATTACCTGCCTCTGAATACTCAGTTCACATCTCTCCTTGCAGTTTTCTGACAACAGATGAATGTATAGACATCTCCTTCCTTTGAAATCTCCTTGTTCCTATTGTCTGTATCACTCTGAGGCCAAGTACTAGGTATTCAGTTATACTCAATCAATGTTGGTGGAATAAGTCAAGCAGAAACTTCATCCTTTATTACCTTGCATTGTGTTTGAAAATCACATTATTTGCATGTTATGTGATTTTGTCTGTTTAAGCCCCATTTCCCTTTCCAGACTATAAACTCCTTGAAGGCAGGGATTAGGTTTTATATCACTTGGGTATTATTCACAAGACCTTCCTCCTGCAGTCCTCAGCATATACATAAACATCTGCTTATTGGTTTTTGACGACCCCTGTTGTGATACATCAACTCATGGTTGGCTTAGAGCATTCTAAGATGATTCACTGCTCCTCTCTAGTATTGGTCCTCCATCAGGTACTAAGGGATTCAGCACCCAGAAGCCTCAGTGATTACCTTGTTAATTTTCCATGAAAAAGTCTCACTGCTTAGCACTGATTTTGTCTGTATTTCTTCAAACATAATGTTGCTCCTCTGAGTTTGGCGGGTCATAATTTGCCATTATTTTGTCACTTTGAAGGATGTAGTATCTTAGAAATTCCATTCTTGGTAAAAATATTTAGTTTCATTATGATTTTTTGCCCCATAGAGCAGAGCTTCTAAGTGATTTAAAGCAGGCTCACAACCTTTATCTGAAGAAGCATTTGTATTTCTCTCCTCGTGTCTGCCCTTAGAAATTATAAAAGTTCAGAAATGGAATTAGGTTGTGTAATTTGCTCAGAGGCGACTGGAAAGCTTGCTACTGTAAGTTTCTGGAAATTTAAATAAGTGAAGATGGTTCAGATATTTTCAGAAAGAGCTTCTTTGTTAAATGACTCAGTATTGATAAAGGCCTTTTCATACAGAACAACAGAGCCTGCTGATGGTTCAGGGTTCTTTTGTGACTTTGAAGCCAACAAGGCAAGAAAATATGCTGTAAAGTTTCCCTTGAATCTAGCCATTCAAGCAGACACAGGACAGAGTGCCTCCTTGTGCTCCTAGGCTAAGTCCTGGGGTAAATACAAATCAGGCACAGGCTCTGCCTGCAGGAAGCTCATATTCTAATGCAGGAGAGAGAACATACTCATTAGCACATGTAGAGGAAACAAAGATTGCATAGAGCAGGGAGTGATTCTTTCTCCTCTGAATTAACAGAAGCCAGGTGACAGGAAAGCCTTTTGGAAAGAGGCAGCTTTTGAACTGGATATTGCAGTTGGAAAAGGAATGATCCAGACAGAAAACAGGTGTATATATGAGGGTGGCTTGGGACCGGAACATGTAAAGGTGAGCACTTCAGGAGAGGCAACATGATTTGTAAGTAACAGGAGATGCTCGATGATGTGGATATGTAAGAAATATAGTATTCTTGAGATGCTGTAAGCTGTTCTGAATTGCTAGAGCATAAAGTGTGAGAAGAGTAGCAGAGGTAAGTTTGGAAATTCAGTCCATCCATCTGTATCATGATAGACTCCCCATGTAGTTCTGAAGAATTTGGACTTTAGTTGGTAGGGAATTGGAATCTAGTGATGTGCTAGAAGCAGGAAAGAGGCATGATCAGATTATCATTTTAGAAATTTAGCTGTGTGAGGGGCGCCTGGGTGGCTCAGTCAGTTAAGCTTCTGACTCTTGGTTTTGGCTCAGGTCATGATCTCATGGCTCGTGAGTTCCAGTCCTGCATCCGGCTCTGCACTGACAGCATGGAGCCTGCTTGGGATTCTCTCTCTCCCTCTCTCTACACCTTCCCTTCTCTCTCTCTCTCTCTAAAATAAATAAATAAACTTAAAAAAAAGAATTGTTTATTCATTTTAGTAACATTCTTCTTCTTGGTAGAAATTCATATTTTCATGGAAGGAAGATAAATTTAATTTTATATTAGTTGGGAATGTTTCTTTAAAATTTTTTTAAAACATTTATTCATTTTTGAGAGACAGAGAGAGACTGAGCAGAACAGAGGAGGGGCAGAGAGAGAAGGAGTCACAGAATCCCAAGCAGGCTCCAGGCTCTGAGCTCTCAGCACAGAGCCTGACATGGGGCTTAAACTCACAAACCGTGAGATCATGACCTGAGCTGGAGTCAGAAGCTTAACAGACTGAGCCACCCAGGCGCACCCTAGGAATGTTTCTTCATTATCAAGTATATATTACCAATTATTATTTAGATATCATCTTATACCCTGTGTGTGGACTGCAGTTTTATGATCAACCTTATAAATTCAGATCGAAGACAAGCTACGGTAATAGCAAAACATATTTTTTAGTTAATAAAAATAAAAATATTTTAAATTAAGTTGGTTACTGAACATTTCTTTTTGTGTATATGGCTCTAAGAATCTCTAATACGCCAGGACTATTTTTCTTAGATTGGAATAGCATTTTATTTATTTATTTATTTGTAATTTTTTTAATGTTTATTTTTAAGGGGGGTGCAGAGAGAGAGACAACAGAATCTGAAGCAGGCTCCAGGCTCTGAGCTATCAGCATAGAGCTTGACTTGGGGCTCAAACTCAATGAACTGTGAGATCATGACCCGAGCTGAAGTGAAATGCTTAACTGAGCCACCCAGGTGCCCCAACTGGAGTAGTGTTTTAAAATAACTAGACCAGACCTTACTTAAAAGTACCAAACATTTAGAAACTGCTGAGAAATAATTGTCTTCTGTCAGTGGAAATACATTTAAAAACTAAGTCCGTGAATGACATTTTAGGACTTCAGTAAATTATAAAACCCTTTATCTAGAACCAGAGATGTTACAACCATTTAGGACACTTACAGATGGTTCATATGTGTAATAGTCCAAAGATGATTTTATTTTTCTGGTGTAAGTTATTTAAGATTTGTAAGAAGCTTGCTTCTTGCTCCTCCTACACATTTTTAGTGCATTTAAAAAATATAAGTAGCCTAGGTAATCATTTAAAAATCTTTTGTCCTTTTCTCAATGCCTGTTATCAAATAATTCATGGAATGAAATTTTTTTAAGTGTTATTGAGGTATCAGAATATATATCACATTCAATTCCACTTGTATCAGTCATAAAAGTATTCACCAGTACATGCAAAGTAGAACACAATGGATGGTTTTCTATGACTTTCTGTTTTAAAACACATCAAAGACTTAATTGAGCATTGTGGGCAGTTTTCTTCAAACTCATAACAGCATGAACAAACAAGTGTAGCAAATAACAGCAAATGCTTATATAGAACTTACTAGGTATTGGCACATTTCCAGTCTTTACCAATATTGATTCATTTGAATCAACTGGTATATTATACCATAAATTATGTGATCATATATAGAATTCATGCCTCAATAGTTGTTGAAGCCAATAATTATAGTCAATGATAGTCTCAGTCATGTCTAAAAAATAATACTGAGGACTACTGAAGAGTCAAAATTGTGTGTGTGATCAATGTTGCCTGCTTCTGAAATTTACAAAACAAATACAGTCACTTCTCTTATTATTATATGTACTTCCTTGACCCATGAACTCTCTACTAGCAGGGTATCTGGCATTTGCATGAGGACCACAGTCTCCTTTGCCATATTGTTCCAGGAACCTGAGAACTCAATCAAGGTGTCACTGTTGATGCTGAGTTTGTATGGCCCCATGGACACTTGTCCAGATGTGTGTTTCTGTGGGGAAAGCTTGAGCTCCACCCATCCCCCTGAACCCCCCATCACCACCACCAAGTGCTAAGCACTGCCTAAGAGCCTATACACTATTTCTCCCAGGACCACAGCTCTTTAGTATACTCATCACGGTTAGCCATTTTTCCTCATTGTTCCTAGTCACCCCACCAGACTGGCTGGACCCTGAAGGTTTTCCAGCATTAGAAATACACTATTCAGAAATCAACTCTTCCCCTGTAATCTTATTATGAAACTAGTGTCACCGGCCTGGATGGTCATATTATTTTAGGGGTGAGCAGCTTTAATATATCCTGAAAAATTGCCCTGCTTTAAAATTTCACACTGTAGGAATTAGGGTTTAAATACTTATTAATTCTAAAAGATTCTTGGGTCCTACAAATTGGCCTTATTTTTCCTTATCACTAATTTCTGAGTACAGGGGTTGCAGATAGTAGCATCCCTCAGGTACACTCTAATTCAGAGGAGTGGATATATGTTTACTCAAAATTGGAAAATGAACTCCTTAAGTGGCTAGTCCCAAGATAAAGAATAAACCTCTTATTAAAAATAAGCCACCCCAGAGGATCGGGAGAAGATGGCGGCGTAGGAGGACGCTGGGCTCACCGCGCGTCCTGCTGATCACTTAGATTCCATCTACACCTGCCTAAATAACCCAGAAAACTGCCAGAAGACTAGCAGAAGGGAGTCTCCGGAGCCAAGCGCAGACGAGAGGCCCACGGAAGAGGGTAGGAAGGGCGTAGAGGCGGTGCTTGCTGCACGGACTGGCAGGAGGGAGCCGGGGCGGAGGGGCGGCCCAGCGGCCAAGCAGAGCCCCCGAGTCCGGCTTGCAAAAGCGGAGGGGCCGGATGGACGGAGCGTGTTCCGACAGTAAGCGGGACTTAGCATCTGGGAGGTCATAAGTTAACAGCTCTGCTCAGAAAGCGGGAAGGCTGGAGGACAAAGGGAGGGAGAATTGCTGAGCCCCGGGACGACAGAGCTCAGTTTGGCGGGGAACAAAGGTGCTTGCCAGCGCCATCTCCCTCGCCCATCCCCCAGCCAAAATCCCAAAGGGAACCAGTTCCTGCCAGGGAACTTGCTTGCTCCACGCAAACACCCAACGCTGTGCTTCTGCGGAGCCACCCCTCTGGCAGCGGGTCTGATTCCCTCCCGCTGCCACAGGGCACCTCCTGAAGTGGATTACCTAAGGGGAAGAGAGCTAAGCCTGCCCCTCCTGCCCCCACGCACCTTGCCTACCCACCCCAGCTAATACGCCAGATTCCCAGCACCACAAGCCTGGCAGTGTGCAAGTAGCCCAGACGGGCCACGCCACCCCACAGTGAATCCCGCCCCTAGGAGAGGGGAAGAGAAGGCACACACCAGTCTGACTGTGGCCCTAGCGGTGGGCTGGGGGCAGACATCAGTCTGACTGCAGCCCTGCCCACCAACTCCAGTTATACACCACAGCACAGGGGAAGTGCCCTGCAGGTCCACACCACTCCAGGGACTATCCAAAATGACCAAACGGAAGAATTCCCCTCAAAAGAATCTGCAGGAAATAACAACAGCTAATGAACTGATCAAAAAGGATTTAAATAATATAACAGAAAGTGAATTTAGAATAATAGTCATAAAATTAATCGCTGGGCTTGAAAACAGTATAGAGGACAGCAGAGAATCTATTGTCACAGAGATCAAGGGACTAAGGAACAGTCAGGAGGAGCTGAAAAACGCTTTAAACAAGATGCAAAATAAAATGGAAACGACCACGGCTCGGATTGAAGAGGCAGAGGAGAGAATAGTTGAATAGAAGATAAAATTATGGAAAAAGAGGAAGCTGAGAAAAAGAGAGATAAAAAAATCCAGGATATGAGGGGAAAATTAGAGAACTAAGTGATACACTAAAAAGAAATAATATACGCATAATTTGTATCCCAGAGAAGGAAGAGAGAGGGAAAGGTGCTGAAGGTGTACTTGAAGAAATAATAGCTGAGAACTTCCCTGAACTGGGGAAGGAAAAAGGCATTGAAATCCAAGAGGCACAGAGAACTCCCTTCAGACGTAACTTGAATCGATCTTCTGCACGACATATCATAGTGAAACTGGCAAAAAACAAGGATAAAGAGAAAATTCTGAAAGCAGCAAGGGATAAACATGGCTTAACATATAAAGGGAGACCTATAAGACTCGTGACTGATCTCTTGAAACTTGGCAGGCCAGAAAGGATTGGTAGGAGATCTTCAATGTGATGAACAGAAAAAAATATGCAGCTGAGAATCCTTTATCCAGCAAGTCTGTCATTTAGAATAGAAGGAGAGATAAAGGTCTTCCCAAAGAAACAAAAACTGAAGGAATTCGTCACCACTAAACCAGCCCTACAAGAGATCCTAAGGGGGATCCTGTGAGACAAAATACCAGAGACATCGCTACAAGCATAAAACATACAGACATCACAATGACTCTAAACCCGTATCTTTCTATAATAACACTGAATGTAAATGGCTTAAATGCACCAACCAAAAGACATAGGCTATCAGAATGGATAAAAAAACAAGACCCATCTATTTTCTGTCTACAAGAGACTCATTTTAGACCTGAGGACACCTTCAGATTGAGAGTGAGGGGATGGAGAACTATTTATCATGCTACTGGAAGCCAAAAGAAAGCTGGAGTAGCCATACTTATATAAGACAAACTAGACTTTAAATTAAAGGCTGTAACAAGAGATGAAGAAGGGCATTATATAATAATTACAGGGTCTATCCATCAGGAAGAGCTAACAATTATAAATGTCTATGCGCCAAATACGGGAGCCCTCAAATATATAAAACAATTACTCATAAACACAAACAACCTTATTGATAAGAATGTGGTCATTGCAGGGGACTTTAACACCCCACTTACAGAAATGGATAGATCATCTAGACACACAGTCAATAAAGAAACAAGGGCCCTGAATGATACATTGGATCAGATGGACTTGACAGATATATTTAGAACTCTGCATCCCAAAGCAACAGAATATACTTTCTTCTCGAGTGCACATGGAACATTCTCCAAGATAGATCATATACTGGGTCACAAAACAGCCCTTCATAAGTTTACAAGAATTGAAATTATACCATGCATACTTTCAGACCACAATGCTATGAAGCTTGAAATCAACCACAGGAAAAAGTCTGGAAAACCTCCAAAAGCATGGAGGTTAAAGAACACCCTACTAACGAATGAGTGGGTCAACCAGGCAATTAGAGAAGAAATTAAAAAATATATGGAAACAAACGAAAATGAAAATACAACAATCCAGACGCTTTGGGACGCAGTGAAGGCAGTCCTGAGAGGAAAATACATTGCAATCCAGGCCTATCTCAAGAAACAAGAAAAATCCCAAATACAAAATCTAACAGCACACCTAAAGGAAATAGAAGCAGAACAGCAAAGGCAGCCTAAACCCAGCAGAAGAAGAGAAATAATAAAGATCAGAGCAGAAATAAACAATATAGAATCTAAAAAAACTGTAGAGCAGATCAACGAAACCAAGAGTTGGTTTTTTGAAAAAATAAACAAAATTGACAAACCTCTAGCCAGGCTTCTCAAAAAGAAAAGGGAGATGACCCAAACAGATAAAATCATGAATGAAAATGGAATTATTACAACCAATCCCTCAGAGATACAAACAATTATCAGGGAATACTATGAAAAATTATATGCCATCAAATTGGACAACCTGGAAGAAATGGACAAATTCCTAAACACCCACACTCTTCCAAAACTCAATCAGGAGGAAATAGAAAGCTTGAACAGACCCATAACCAGCGAAGAAATTGAATCGGTTATCAAAACTCTCCCAACAAATAAGAGTCCAGGACCAGATGGCTTCCCAGGGGAGTTCTACCAATCGTTTAAAGCAGAGATAATACCTATCCTTCTCAAGCTATTCCAAGAAATAGAAAGGGAAGGAAAACTTCCAGCGTCATTCTATGAAGCCAGTATTACTTTGATTCCCAAACCAGACAGAGACCCAGTAAAAAAAGAGAACTACAGGCCAATATCCCTGATGAATATGGATGCAAAAATTCTCAATAAGATACTAGCAAATCGAATTCAACAGCATATAAAAAGAATTATTCACCATGATCAAGTGGGATTCATTCCTGGGATGCAGGGCTGGTTCAACATTCGCAAATCAATCAATGTGATACATCACATTAATAAAAGAAAAGATAAGAACCATATGATCCTGTCAATCGATGCAGAGAAGGCCTTTGACAAAATTCAGCACCGTTAATAAAAACCCTTGAGAAAGTCGGGATAGAAGGAACATACTTAAAGATCATAAAAGCCATTTATGAAAAGCCCACAGCTAGCATCATCCTCAATGGGGAAAAACTGAGAGTTTTTTCCCTGAGATCAGGAACACGACAGGGATGCCCACTCTCACCACTGTTGTTTAACATAGTGTTGGAAGTTCTAGTCTCAGCAATCAGACAACAAAAGGAAATCAAAGGCATCAAAATTGGCAAAGATGAAGTCAAGCTTTCGCTTTTTGCAGATGACATGATACTATACATGGAAAATCCGATAGACTCCACCAGAAGTCTGCTAGAACTGATACATGAATTTAGCAAAGTTGCAGGATACAAAATCAATGTACAGAAATCAGTCGCATTCTTATACAGTAACAATGAAGCAACAGAAAGACAAATAAAGAAACTGATCCCATTCACAATTGCCCCAAGAAGCATAAAATACCTAGGAATAAATCTAACCAAAGATGTAAAAGATCTGTATGCTGAAAACTATAGAAAGCTTATGAAGGTAATTGAAGAAGATACAAAGAAATGGAAAGACATTCCCTGCTTATGGATTGGAAGAATAAATATTGTCAAAATGTCAATACTACCCAAAGCTATCTACACATTCAATGCAATCCCAATCAAAATTGCACCAGCATTCTTCTCGAAACTAGAACAAGCAATCCTTAAATTCAGATGGAACCACAAAAGGCCCCGAATAGCCAAAGTAATTTTGAAGAAGAAGACCAAAGCACGAGACATCACAATCCCAGACTTTAGCCTCTACTACAAACCTGTAATCATCAAGACAGTATGGTATTAGCACAAAAACAGACACATAGACCAATGGAATAGATCAGAAACCCCAGAACTAGACCCACAAACGTATGGCCAGCTAATCTTTGACAAAGCAGGAAAGAACATCCAATGGAAAAAAGACAGTGTCTTTAACAAATGGTGCTGGGAGAACTGGACAGCAACATGCACAAGATTGAGACTAGACCACTTTCTGATACCATTCACAAAAATAAACTCAAAATGGATAAAGGACCTGAATGTGAGACAGGAAACCATCAAAACCCTAGAGGAGAAAGCAGGAAAAGACCTCTCTGACCTCAGCTGTAGCAATCTCTTACTCGACACATCCCCAAAGGCAAGGGAATTAAAAGCAAAAATGAACTACTGGGACCTTATGAAGATAAAAAGCTTCTGCACAGCAAAGGAAACAACCAACAAAACTAAAAGGCAACCAACAGAATGGGAAAAGATATTTGCAAATGACATATCGGACAAAGGGCTAGTATCCAAAATCTATAAAGAACTCCCCAAACTCCACACCTGAAAAACAAATAACCCAGTGAAGAAATGGGCAGAAAACATGAATAGACACTTCTGTAAAGAAGACATCCACATGGCGAACAGGCACAAGAAAAGATGCTCAATGTCGCTCCTTATCAGGGAAATACAAATCAAAACCACACTCAGATATCACCTCACGCCAGTCAGAGTGGCCAAAATGAGCAAATCAGGAGACTATAGATGCTGGAGAGGATGTGGAGAAACGGGAACCCTCTTGCACTGTTGGTGGGAATGCAAATTGGTGCAGCCACACTGGAAAACAGTGTGGAGGTTCCTCAGAAAATTAAAAATAGACCTACCCTATGACCCAGCAATAGCACTGCTAGGAATTTACCCAAGGGATACAGGAGTACTGATGCATAGGGGCACTTGTACCCCAATGTTTATAGCAGCACTCTCAACAATGGCCAAATTATGGAAAGAGCCTAAATGTCCATCAACTGATGAATGGATAAAGAAATTGCGGTTTATATACACAATGGAGTACTACGTGGCAATGAGAAAGAACGAAATATGGCCCTTTGTAGCAACGTGGATGGAACTGGAGAGTGTGATGCTAAGTTCACTTACATACAGAGCCATATAGAGAAAGACAGATACCATATGGTTTCACTCTTATGTGGATCCTGAGAAACTTAACAGAAACCCATGGGGGAGGGGAAGGAAAAAAAAAAAAAGAGGTTAGAGTGGGAGAGAGCCAAAGCATAAGAGACTCTTAAAAACTGAGAGCAAACTGAGGGTTGATGGGGGGTGGGAGGGAGGGGAGGGTGGGTGATGGGTATTGAGAAGGGCACCTTTTGGGATGAGCACTGGGTGTTGTATGGAAAGCAATTTGACAATAAATTTCATATAGTGAAAAAAAACCACGTAAATAAACATCAAAAAAATTAAAAAAAAATAAGCCACACCAAACCAAATTAAACCACAGACAAAATCAAACCAAACCAAAACCTCCCAAACTGTATCCAAGTACATACTGATAAGCAAGGGTATATGAATTTCTTGGATTGCCCATCTTTTCTGACTTAAAGTTATCCTATGTCTTCCTGAACTGGATTTGAATTCTAAATCCATAATCCCAAGTAGGGTATGCAATTTCCTTTCTAAATGATGAGTTGTTCCTATAGTACTTAGGAATGAAGATTAAGCCTTCTTTAAACATTTTTAAGCCCTGTATTATCCCCCTTCCATTCTTCTTTTTATAGAGAATAATAATAAAAATAGGAAGGGCAAGATGTCCGTGTGTGTGTTTCCTAATCTTTGGCTCAAAAGATGCAGAAATTACAAAAATTGTAGAACTGTTCTGAGAGGTAAGGACACAGGTAAACGTGTCTCCCAAAGCGATCTCATTGAGCTGGTTTGTTATCCTGTGATACTGTGATTTATAATAAGATACCTATCTATCTATCTATCTATCTATCTATCTATCTATCTATCTATCTACCTACCTACCTACCTACCTATCATCTTCATTCCCATTTCTGGCACAGGGTTTCCAAAACCCTTGGAAATTTCTAAGTGATGAGGACAATAAAGCCTTATGCTGTGTGAATGAGGTGACTTTTAGATTGCACCTAAGAATGGGGGCTGGTTGCCAATAATTGGAGGGTTGGAACTTCAGTCCCACACTGAACATCAGGGGGAGTGGAGAGGGGCTGGACGTTGAGTTCTATGTCCAGCAGGCAATGATTTAATCAATTGGACTTAGGTAATGGAGCCTCCATGAAAACCCAAAAAGACAGGTTTCAGAGACCTTCTGGGTAGCAAATAATAGTGTATAGATAATATACATATTATATTATAAAAATATATAAATAGTAATAGGTGATCACATGGAGATGTGGGAGAGAAGGGCACCCGGAAAGGGCATGGGAGCTCCATGGCCTTTCCCCATACCTTACCCGTCTCTTACATCTACCTGTTCCTGAATTGTATCCTTTTATAATAAACCAGTGATCAGGTAAGTAAAATGTTCCTCTGAGTTCTATAAGCTATCCTAGCAAATCAGTTGAACTTGAGGGGGTTTGGGGAACGTTTGATTTACAGTCAGTTGGTCAAAAGTGCAGGTAATGACTAGGACTTACAACTAACATCTGAAGTGAGGTAACAGTCTTGTAGGGTTCAGCCTTAACCTGTAGGATCTGATGCTATCTCTAGGTAGATAATATCACAATTGAGTTGTATTTTAGGACACCCAGTTAATATCAGAACATCGCTTTTTGGTGTAGGGACCCCTCTGCCAATTGGAAATTAGGTCTCAGAACACCCTAATAGACCCCTCCCCCAACAAAGGGCATCATTTGACATATGAAATGAAAAGGAGAAGCCTATGTTTTGAGACAGTTGTTCAAACCAGTCCCACTGATAGGGAAAGATAGAATTCAGTAGGTAGAAAGGGAGAGGCTAGGGCTTGAGGGTCCCTGGGTGGGGGAAAACACGTATTTTAAAACATTTTTTTGTGCAGAACATCAGAATTGAGCAAACTCCTTCAGGCATTTCAGGCATAAGGTTCCTCTTAGGAATGTAATAGGCACCACCTACTCCCCCTCAGGTTCCCCTCAGGAATTTGACAATCAAAATACTCACTAAAATAAGTAAACCATAAACCTTATGCTATATGAGGGACAATAAGACCATAATCAGACTCCTCACACAATGTAATTGAGCCAATCAAGAACAGACAACCCAGTACCTGGAGTGATCAAGCCAGTAAGGATAGAACCTGAGAAAGAACAAGGGGGAAGGGAAGGGGAGGGGCATCCAAAACCTTATAAAGCAAAGTCCCTTGCCTGTAGTCACAGGCATTCACTTCCGAATGTCCCCTCTCTATAAAGAGAGCTTTCATACTATTCTTACTTTTTAATCTTATATTCTAATAAACTTTTGCCTGCTGCTCATTTTATTGGGGCCACCTCTTCATTCTTCGAAGCGGCAAGACAACAAATCCCAGGTATTGAGGTAAAGAATCCTGCAACACAGTAACAAGAATACCATTTTGTGTTTTTTCCCTCTGACTTAAGGGCAGATCTTATTTTCAGTATTCTAAGTGCTTCTCTCCCTCACTTTCTCCTTAGCTCATTTTTTTCCTTATCATATTATTATTATATAAAATTTTTATCATAGTATAATATTTTAGTTAATGCCTTAATATTTTCAGTTAATATTTTAGCTAATGCCTTTCTCTCTAATCTTGGGCTGTTTAGAAAAAGGAATTTATACTAGATAAAATGTGTATGTTTTGACTAACATAAACAATATGCTATTATAAATTTTCACACACCCACAGCAATCTGCAGCCTGTTAAAGAACAAAATCCACCTGCATACATTTGAAGATCTAATCGGCTTTATTAAGTGATTCATGAATCGGGCATCGTCCCATCCAGCAAGTAGAGAGATGCTCCAGTGGAGTTGTGCAAAATGGAAGGTTTTTATAGGAAAAAGGTGGGGCAAGAAAGTTATTAGCAAAAGAAAAGGGTTGTTTCAGGCCAGAACTTTTTTTAGCTAAGGGAATGGCAGGGTTTTTATCATGCAGATATCTCACTAGTGCTGTCCCAACATTGCTGAAAGGTCTTCAGACAACCGAATAAATGCAGTCACTCCTAGAGATAGGTTTTAAGTTTTAAATTTACATGATTTCTTGACAGAGAGTTGATTAGGAATGGATTTCTATCAGACATCCTGTTTATTATCTTGACATAGCATTTTAGTTAATGTATATTAGTTATAAAGCTAAGGACTCAAAAGATGGCTATTGACTGAAAGAAAAATCAGTTGACCCCTTTGAACAATGCAGGAGTTGGGGTACCAACACCTACACTGTTGAAAATCCACGTATAACTTTTGGCTCCCCCCAAATTTAACTATTAATAGTCTACTGTTGACCAGAAGCCTTACTGATGACATAAACAATTAACACATATTTCGTATGTTATATGTATTATATACCACATTTTTATAAAAAAAATAAGCTAAGGAAAAGAAAATGTTATTAAGAAAATTATGAGGAAGAGAAAATATACATATAGTACTGTACTCTATGTATCAGAAAACATCCAGGTATAAGTGGACCTGTGTGGGTCAAACATGTATTTCAACAGTACACAGTGCTGTAATTTTGATGTCTCAGATAATAGTGTATAGAAATTGTGGTTCTGTAGCTCACTCATTTACTATGGAAAATTTGCTATATGAAGTCATAGAAATCCAGGAGGAACTGAGCTGGCAGTTTTGAAGCACAATACACTAGGTAAAGGATTTTAAAAGGTACTTTGACTTATAGCTGAGACGTTAGAAATCCTGTTCCAAAAACGTCAGAGAAACATAGGTATTTTGCCATGATGAGGATTTTAAAAATATATGGCTCTTGGGGGATAGGAAATTCTAGAAATAAAATCCTAATTGGACAATCTTCGTCCATTCAAATGAGAAGAAATACAAGATATTCTTAAAAGTGTATTCTGATGATAAAAGTAAAAAACTTTGAAATTTGGAAGCTACAGAAAATTATATAGAAAAGTAAAAAATATTACTCATTATCCTATTTGAAAATGGAATATGTTTTAGATTTCTTTCTGAGCTCCCCTTTTTTCCTATGTGAATTTATTTGTTAAATACATGAGAACATCTGAAATTTAGTTTTCTGCCTTTTTAAAAGGCATATCATTATAGAAAATACATTTCATCAAATTATTAAAGTTGATAAAAATGCTGTTTTTGGAGAGCATATGAAGCTACCAAATTAATTTACCACTTTTCATTTTATTATTAAAAAAAATCTTTTAATGGTTATTTTCAAACACACATAGAAATAGAGAAAACAGTATAACAAATGCCCAAGTTTTGGCATTAATATGTATCTAATACATGTTTTTTTTATGGATATGCCACCATCATACCTAAAGGAGGTAGCAGTAATTTCTTAATTTATCCAATACTCAGTTTATATTCTAATATCTCTACCTGTCTCAATACCTTTTTTACCCTTGGCTTGTTTAAATAGAAGCCAACAGTGCATTTGGTTGTTAGGTTTGTTAAATCTCATTTAAATTATAACAAGGTTCCAGCCCCCCCATTAAAAATTTTTTTTCACTGTTATAAATTTTATTAATAGGCTCAAGGATTAATCAACATGAAAAACAATTAAAATTTGAGAAAAGGGGCACCTGGTTGTATACAGTGTGCTCTTAGCTTCAGGAGTAGATTCCCATGATTCATCACTTACATACCACACCCAGTGCTCATCCCAACAGGTGCCTTCCTCAATGCCCATCTCCCATTTCCCCATCCCCTCCCCCGCCCCCCACCTCCATCAACCCTCAGTTTGTTCTCTGTATTTAAGAATTTCTTATGGTTTGCCTCCCTCTCTGTTTTTAACTATTTTTTTTCTCTCCCTTCCCTCATGGTCTTCTGTGAAGTTTCTCAAGTTCCGCATGAGTGAAGACATGATATCTGTATTTCTCTGACTGACTTATTTCATTTAGCATAATACCCTCCTGTTCCATCCACGTTGTTACTGATGACAAGATTTCATTCTTTTTCATTTTTGAGAGAGAGAGAGATAGAGAGAGAGAGAGAGGACACACATGTGCATGAGCATGAGTTGGGGGAAGGACAGAGAGAGGGAAACAGAAGTTCAAAGCAGGCTACATGCTGTGAGGCTGTGAGAGCAGATTCTGATGCTTGGGGCTCAAACTCACAAACCCACAGTGAGATCATGACCTGAGTTGAAATCAAGAGTTGGTCACTCAACCAACTGAGCCACCCAGGCGCCTTAAGCCCCCTGCTTATGTCATTTATTTGAAAAGAGACCAGGTTATTCATTCCATAGTGTGTTCCACATTCTTGATTTGACGGATTCATCATGATTTGTTTTCCTTCCTCTCACCCCTGTATTTACTGTAAACTGATAGTTATATCTAGAGACTTGACTGAAATCAGGTTCAATTTCTTTGTGTCAAGAATGTAGTTTCTATTGTTGCCTCCTTACTGCGTTGCCTCCAGAAGCCCGTGCCATCTGGTTGCCCACGCTTAGTGATGTTAAGATAGCTCAGGTGTTGTCAGCCCAATAGAGCTTTCCTCAGTCTTTCTTTTAAATTGTTTTAACACCTATTGATGAGGATTGACTAGATCCATAACTTCGCTAGGGCTTGCAAAATGTTAATTTTCTAATTCTACCTTTTCTTCTGCATTTATGATCCACGAAGAACTTTCCCTTAATTGTTCTTATTTTTCGGTCTCCCCTGGCAATAGTTTGTATTGACGAGATCTGATTTTTTCCCTTTATTTCTCACTTTTTCTGATGAGTTAATGCCTGAATAATCTCTAATGGTGACCAAAGAGGTATTTTGCTGATTCCTGAGCAAGTCAGCTTGCTAATATGCCTTGCTCATCATGTCATTCTAAACATGATCCAATTTTCATCCTAAATAAAGAACTCTGGCACTCCTTGTATCATTTTTCACCACATTTCTGTATTATCCATCAAGGTTCCTCTTGGGGCGCCTGCAAATTCAGTCTTTCAGAGTCATAGCTCTGCTTTCTAATTTTGTTATGAATCAATGTACTTTCACACCACAATTTGATAATCCAATTGTCCATCTTTGATCAGTGGAAATCCTTTCGGATTTCCTGTGTCTTTGCTATGACCCACCCTGTTTATGTTGGATGTCTTCCATGCTTTCATAAACATTTCCATGACTAACACTTTTGTGCATAAAGTTTTCTCAACTTATGATAATTTTATAAAGGTAGATTTTAAGAATTACTATATCATAGAGCACGATCATTTCTAATGCTTTATTACCTATTACCAAATTGTCCCTCAATAGGTTGTACCAATTTATGCTTCTATCAGCCATATTTATAAATGAAGTTATTCTGTACTCCTGTCAATTTGCTATTATCCTTAACAAATTACACAGCAGAAGAAGGAACTGGTATCTTACTTTTCTTTGCCTTTCTTTAATTATTAGTGGGAATGAACATTTTATTTTGGGATTCAGGTGCAAGTTTTTGAGTTAATTATACTTTTTGGATCATGGCACATTCTTACTATGCATGTATGCAAGACTTTGCCATCTAATCATTTATCCACACCCCCATCCATCTATCTTACCTATCTATCCATCCATCCATCCATCCATCCATCCATCATGTATGTATATGTACTTACATATCAGTTCCCATGGATCTCTACACTTCACTCCCATTCTCCTTGAGTTGTATATAACCATTTTATTATGTTTCATGTATAACTTTCAACTTGAAAATTTTCTTGTAAAATGTGTATTGTTTTCTACATATGTATTTTAATTTATGTTAATCCTATTATGTATCTCATCCTATTTCCTGTTTTTTCCCATTAAAAGTTTTGAGATCTATCCATGTCGTTATTTGTATAGCAAATCCTTATCTGTAACCCCTGCAAAATTCTCAGCAGTGTGCCACATTTTTCCCATTTCTCTTTTCCTATGATAGATTTCTAGTGTGCCTTCCATCTTTCCACCATCACAAAAAATAAATGGTACATAAGATACCCTTATAAATATTCCCATATGGACCTTTGTGAAAATTTCTGTGGAATTTTTCAGTGTTGTATTTGCAGTAGTTACTTTGACTAAATAGAACTGTACACTTATTTCTATAAGCAGTACAATAGGTTTTCTCTATACCCACGTCTTCATCAACACTTGGTTAAAATATGTTTTGTCTCATAGATTTAATTTGCATTTTTCTGAATATCAGTGATTTTTAGCATCTTGTGATATGCTTGCTAGCTTTATGTGTGCATGTGTGCATTTTTAATTACCTATTTATATCTATTGGAGTTTTTGGACGATGATTGTTATTTTCCCAATTACTCTCCAACTCTATCACAATCAATGCTAGGGGTATTATTTATATATTCTATTTTCCTGTTCTTTGATCTTAGCTTCAAAAACATAGCAATCGATAAACCCTAATTTCTAGATCTCTTATAGCCTCTCCCGGATTTTTTGTTTTGTTTTGTTTTATTTGAATACTTCCGGCAAAAATGTTTTCAGTGTGGGCTTTTGGTAGTAAATATTCTGATGGCACATTCCTGAACGTATTTTTAGTTTGCTCTTATGCTGTTTTTTTTTTTAAAGGTTACATTTAAATGAGACAGTAGATATAGAACTTTAAGTTTAAAATTCTTTTAATATTTAAAATATATTTCTCAATTGTGTTATTGCATCCAGAGATGATGGTTGAGAAATCTGATGGCAAGGTGAATTTTGTTTCTTTGTAAAAGATTTACCCTTTCTGGAAGCACTTAGAGTTGCCTCATTGACTTTGACATGTCTTTGTAGGACTTTCGCTTGTCTCTAACCTGGTGAGCCTTTCAATCCACAGTCTTTTATTTGAATTTGGGAGACTCTTTCTTTATCTTCTCAATACATTTTCAAGCTTATTTTAAGTTTTTGACCTACTTTTTGGAAAAAATTCAGTTGGCATATTCTATCCAGTTAAAAAAAAAAAACTCATTGAGATACTTATGCTTCTTATTTTGACTCGAGAATCCCTTGGAAGATGCGTTGTTGTATTTAGTAATATGAGTTGAGGAAGGGTTGACGACTGGCTTCCAGCATTTGCTGGTTTGGTGAACTTGAGGAGGGTGGAAGGGATAAGCCGCAGTGCTGAGAGCCTCAGGTACAACATACCCTGTCGTGATTACTCTCCTCTTGCGTCCTGCACAGTCTGTTCTGCCTCTTGGAAAGCCTTAAAGAGAAGCAGCATTAGGAGGCTACTTCCTTAGTTTGTAACTTAGTTTGTAACCAGCCCTGGGGGATTGGATAGGGAGGGGGTAAAAGTGAATGTCTGGGGGCAGCAGCTCACTGGGCGCCTATTTATATGGAGTGCACACCCTGGTGGGGTATTTGCAATCTTGTGTTAGAATATACCTTGGAACACATGCAGTGACATCTGAAAGGTTGCCAATGACTTTTATGGTGCAGGCATAGGAAATGATTGTCCCAAATGCAGCAGAAGAAAGCCCAAGCCAGTATAGCAGATGAAGGCCAACACAGTAGTTAGAGGTTTTTTTTTTTTTTTTTTTCTTAAATGTTTATTTATTTTTGAGAGAGAGTGAGAGTGAGAAAGAGAGAGAGAGAGAGAGAGAGAGAGAAAGCATGAGCAGGGGTAGGGGCAAAGAGAGAGGGGGACAAAGGCTCTCACAGCAGAGAACCTATTGTGGGGCTCAAACTCAGGAACTGTGAGATCATGACCTAGTCATAGGCTTAACTGACTGAGCCACCCAGGTGCCCCAATACTTAGTTTTATTCTAACATAACCTCTCACTGCTCCTTCAGCTGTCCTCTGTCCTGAGCTTCAGACAACTACTTTCCCTCAACACATCCATGAACTCTGCTTAGTATCTCTCTGGAAAGGTTAGTTTTTGAAATCCACTTTCCCCTCACTTCTGTAGTTATTCCAGGGTTAATTTTACAGAGGGAGCCAGAAGCCCCATGTTAAGTTGCCATATGGGCAGGAACCAGAAGTTCCTACTATGTTGAGTAAATATTTTTTTCACAAACCGATGTCCTATTTTATGAGGCATCTGTTCTTTCTTTTGCCCACTTATCCTGTGTGGTCTTAGTGGTTTTAAAATTGATTTTATGAGCTTTTCATCTGTTATGGATGTTTTCTGCTATATTAATGCAAGTATTTTAATGGAAATATTAAAATAAGGATATTTTTCTCATTTTTTGCTTGCTTTTCATATGTTCTTAGTGAATAAAATAATTTTAGACTTCCAATGTAGATAACTATATCTACCATTTCCATTGTAATGTCCCCTTTTACTTTTAAGCTTAGAAAGTTCTAGGGGTTAAGATATATATAAGTGTAGTGAGCATCTTGATAAAGAGAAAGTAAAAAAAAAATCGTGTTCAATAAATGTAAAAGGCATATCCATTAATGACCAGTAATATGGGGAAAATGCTCAGATGGAACTGACTTTCTTACAAATTGTTTAAAATATATTTAAAAAAACCTTTTAAGGCATTCTTTGGAATAAGGAAAACCCAGGGTCCAGTAACCAAGATCCAAGAGTTTTGTGTTTTGAACACATTTGAAATTTTCTAAGGGATGAGCTTAGATACAATTTAGCTTCTTTGAATCTCAATTAAAAAAAAAAAATCTGTTAAATGATGGTGATAATGAAAAGTGCATAATTTTAACATTTTAAACATATTAAATTTAATAAGAACTTTCTATCTTAATAATAATAATAGTCATAATAATAGTAACAAAAAAGGAAATGACCAACTACTTGGAGAAAGTAAGAGAGTTAGTAGACTGTTAAATTATTTTTTGTTCATCTTCTAAAGAATTATATAGCATCTAGGAAGAATGTAAAAACCTCTAAAATGATCTGGCTTCGCTAATGTCAGAAAATGATAGAATAAAATTCATTGTTCAGTGAGTCCAGGCTCAGACATCATATTTAAATCCTTGTACTTTGTTTTTGGTTGTACCACCCAGGACTGATGAAATCCACACACACCATACTCCCATGAATGTCTGCTGATATTGATTAAACCCTTGATTGGTTAAAAAAGTAAATGAAAAGTCAATGCTATTGTGTTGGTTAAGACATAAGTTCAGCTGCAGGTAACAGAAACACAAACAGTGGTTACACTGAGGGAAGTTCATTTTCTCAGACACAACAGGTTTTGGTTACGTTTTAATGGCTAATATTACAGCCCTATTACAGAGATCTACACTTCTCCCATCTTTTTATTTTTTATTGAGTTATAACTGATGTACAGCCCTAAGTTTAAACTTTTTTTTTCAACGTTTGTTTATTTTTGAGAGAGAGAGACAGAGCGGCAGGGGAGGGGCAGAGAGAGAGGGAGACACAGAATCGGAAACAGGCTCCAGGCTCTGAGCTGTCAGCACAGAGCCCATTGTGGAGTCTCGAACTCATGAATCATGAGACCATGACCTGAGCCAAAAGTCAGATGCTTAACCGATTGAGCCACCCAGTCGCCCCAGACAGCACTAAGTTTAAGGTATCTAACGGTTGATATAATATATTTATATATTGCAATATAATTACCACCATAGCATTAGCTAACACTTCCATCCCCCCACATAATTATGTTTTGTGTGTGTGTGTGGTAAGAACATTTATGATCTAGTCCTCTAGCAACTTTGAAGTATATGATACAGTATTGTTGACTATAATCTCAGTGCTGTGTATTACATGTCCAGAACCTGTTCATCTTCTGACTCCAAGTTTGTGCCCTTTGACCAACATCTCCTGAGTTCCTCCATTGCTCAGCCCTTCCTTTTTTCCTCTCCTTTATCCCCTTTCCTCCCTGTTTTCCTCTTCTCCCATCTTCCCAACCTCTTCCTGTGTCCCTCCCTCCTTTCTTCTGTTCCCTCCCTCCACCCTGTCCCCTGTCTTCCCTCTTTCTTTTCTTCCGTTCTTTCTTCCCCTTCTTCCCTCTCTCCCTTCCTCCCTTTTTTCCTTCTTTCTTTCTTTCTTTCCTTCCTTCCTTCGTTCCTTCTTGCCTTTACATGGATTGTATTTATGTCTGCTTTTTATTAAACTGGGTCATCTTACTGTTCTGAAGATGGCTGGGTTCCAAGTCTAAGTTTTGTAAATAGCCTATTTGCAAGTTAATGTCCCTCATAGACTTTTACGACACTTGAATAGGGTCACCAGTAAGAGCTGGGGTGAAATTTACACATGATGAATTATTTGCACATAGGTTTACTTTCTTTTCCCTAGTGGATTTTGACTAGCATTTCAGTCACTGTTATCAACAATGGAGAAAAACCTTGGTTTTGTCACAGAACATCTTTGAGTCCCTTCAAGTTTAAAACAGTCTCTCTTTGGTGAATTCAATCTCTTGGGTCAGTGCTCGGTTTCTCAGGATCTTTCCTCTCTGTCCTTTTTCCTCTCTGTCCTTCCCTCTGCTTCCCAGCCTGTATCTCACCATTACCATAGCCCCATCTCCTGCCAGCATTCAGGACCAGGGGGAAGCATATAGAACATCGTGGTGATGGGAGTGGGGCTCACTGGCTCCTTTCCACTTCTCGGTGAGGTGTAGCTCCTCTTGCCAGCTCTTTGGACACTGCTCTCTGTCCTTGCTGCCTCTGTTGCTGACCTGTTGGTGGCAGGTATGACCTGTATTCTCCTTTCTTAGCACATACAATCCATGCTAACTGCTCCCAGATAGATTGGCCACCACTTCTCACTGGAAACGCACACTCCCAGAGCCCTCCCTTTTGATTCCTGGACTGGGGAGCTGACCGTGTGTCCTTCTGCTAGGGGGTCCCAACTTTCATGGTGAACTTGCAGCTTCAGCTGTCTTCTGAGTCCACCAGTACATCACAGAGGGGTTTCTGTACCCCTTAAGTGCCATCACAGGCTGAGAGGAAATAGAGAGCTATTTTTAGCACATTCACCTGGCCCCTCCACTCAGTCATTTCTATTCTTATCATTCAGGTACCATGTTCCCATATGGCCCCCCAACACCCTCAGGGTTCCTCTGAAAGGCATGTGCCTTTGGAGACTGTGTCTGGGTATGCAAGCACACTCCCTTATTCTAGAATTCAGATGAACTATTTGCATAGTTTTACAGTCACAACTTCTCCTCACCCCATCCCCGATCTCCCCATTTGACTCTGGGGCTGTGTTGGAAGGTTGTGTAGGGTTTTCCCTCTCCCCCCCCCCCACCCCCCCCCAGACTTCTCTTTTCATTTTTTCTTCCTGTCAGGCAGGGATGTTCCTAAATCATTTCCTTCTGATTCCCAGAGAGATATTTCCCCTCCACTACTTAAAGAAACAAGTACTAAAGTCATACTTGTCTTAATAGCAGAAGCTGCAGAGAAAAATTCAAATTACAGACAAGGAAAAATACCATCAGGGAATATTTAAAAATATATTGTCCTGCCACAGAGTGGAGGGGCAGATACTCCAGGCAGAAGGAACAGCATGTAGAGTCCCTGAGGTGGGAAGGAGCAAGGCCGGTGTGGTGGGAACAGAGAAGGGAACAGTGAGATTCCTAGGAGATGGGGCTGGAGCTGGTTGCTGACCAGATGATGAAGAACCTTCTAGACCATGTGAAGAAGATTTTGCTGAAAATGTTTTTTATGTCCAGGCAAGGAATAAGGCTGTGCCTTCTTCTGATTCCTCAAAATACACAAATAAACAACAGCAAACATCCTCTTCTTCTGGGCATCCTGTTGCATTTTATTCTATCCTAAGTTTGGATACCGTTCATGTTTCTGTGCGGTAAGTGCAAAATGAATGCTGACCTAGGAGCCCGGGCATGGTCAGCCCTGGGTGGACATGAGGGAATTTATGGGGTGGAGGTTACTGTGTTAGAGATATGCTTACTCTTTCCCATTCAGTGTCACCACTGGTAGTGGTGGTGCACAGAAAGGGGCCGCAAATCCCAGGTCCAAATTGCTCAGAGGTCTTCTAGGCCTGCTGGTCACCTTTGTGGCAATTTTAGGAGCTGATTATGGTCTCTGTAGACAACGGAATGGAGAAGATTGAACACATGGGGGTGACACTTCGGCATGGACAGTATGAACTGTGGGCCTTTCCTTCAAGTCAGTGTGGCCACGGCCACCTGGCCTGTTGTAAGACAGCTTCCTGTTATCATCCAGGGAAGAGAAAGGACTGAGGCTTGGATAAAGCCATTTGTTCAGACGGGTTTGCATCATTTGTTTTTTGTCTGTAAAAAACAAATACTGAAATTGGTTTTCTGTCTCCTGTGTGGTACGTGGACTCTTAGGAATAACATACCACCTTGGCCTAAATACAGGCATTTGTTACATTCGGCGTCAGAATGCACTTTATCTTAGTGAGAGGAGATTTTTGGTAGCAGTCCAATGAGATTGCTTGTCAATAGTTATTATTTTCTTTTCTGAGTTTTAAAAGATGGTCAATGTGAATTTAGAAAGCAGATTAAAATTGTTTCAAAATACTAGATTAAATATTCTGGCATTTAATGAGAACATATCAAGAAAGAGAAAAAAGAAAAAGGTAACATTTTTAAGTTTCAAGTATACTTTTTTGGAAAGCTAGTGTGGTGTAATTTGCATAGTGCTATGAGTCTAGGCATATGCGATCTGATTCCAGCTAAAATCCTTTGATATGAGGGTGGTTCAGCTTTCAGAAATTAAAAAAAAAAAAAAAAAAAAGAGATTTGACTAGGTTACATGCGGTCTTATTTTTCTTACCATGCTGTGTCTGACCATGCTGTAATGGTTAATTTTATTTGTCAACTTGACTGGGCCATGGGCTGCCCGGATATTTGGTCAAACATTATTATGGGTGTGTCTATAAGGGTATTTTTGGATGAGATTAACATTTGAATCAGTAGACTGAGTAAAGCAGATTACTCTCCCTAATGTGGATGGGCCTCATCTAATCAGTTCAAGGCCTGAATAGAACAAAAAAAAAAAAAACACAAAAACTAACTCTCTTGCAAATGAGAAGGAATTTCCTCCTGCCTGTCTTCCTTGAGCTGGAACATTTTTTTTTCCCCTGCCTTTGGACTTGGACTGAAACATTGGCTCTTCCTGGGCTTCAAGTCTTTAGGCCTATGGAAAGGAACTACACCATCATTTCTCTTGGGTCTCCCACTTGCTGACTGCACATCATGGGATTCCCAGCCTCGATAATTGTGTGAGCCAATTCCTTATAATAAAACTCTTTATATATATCCATATGTATCATCAGTACTTTAAAAAACATGGGCACTTCATGTTTCTCTGGAGAACTCTAATACACTTGCTGATGATTTTTTAACAGCTATTTTGGAAAATGAAGACAAACTCTTTTCTGGCACCATGGGCCTACTCCTATAAACCAGTTTTATGTTTGCTTCTCAGAATGAGTATCTTTTCATTCTGAGAGGAAAGGATGTAGAAGAAATGCATTGCTCATTGAGTTTTTCTGTGAAACACACATTTCTCGCTCCCTTGGACCGCTTCTGCACATAAATGCAACAAACACAATCAAAGGACCAGATTTTTATAATTAACAAGTCTTTGGTATAAAATTAGAGATCAAGTATTATGCTTTCCCTTAATCTTCTGTCGTTTTACTGCATTTTACTTATTTGCCATTCACTGCTACTGCCTCTGGGCTATTCCTGGCTGACTCAGCCTCAGCTCAGGAAGAAACCACTCATCTGGAATCTGGCCAGGTGCACAGCTTGGGCTCCAAAGCCTCTTTCATCTTTCCAGGAAGCTGCCAACCCATGTCTTAGTTTGTCTTTCTGAAGAACATCAGTAGGAATGTAAGTCTAAGCACTAAGAAGATGTTGGGGAGTAGATAATATACTTCAGTGCTAAAATTATAAGGAAAAATATACCAGCACTTTATTAAGATTCAGTTTTTTATGGAAATCCTCCCAGATTTTAAATTCTGTACTGGTTATTTAATGCTTAGTTGATAATTTGACATTTTTCTATAAACAGGCAGGTGTCCTGTTTTTAAAATATAACTATGTAAAATAAACCTCTTGTTTAATTGGAGGACGTAGCTAATTTTTCCTTCCAAAATCCTAAAATTGAGGCTTTTCATTTTTACCTTTTACTTAAACATATAAAAAAATAAGCATAAGTAATGAGAATTTTATCATGGATGTTTCATGAAAAAATAATATAAAGTGATCTTAGAGATATGGGGCAGGTCTACACCAGCAAAGAAAACAAAGATTTGAAGGAATTATCCAGCTATCTTAAGCAGAATGTGCATTTTTTTTTGTTTAAGTATTTCTTTAAGACCGTTCCAGCACTTATATGCTATTCACTCCCTTCCCTTTTTTGAATTTTACTAATTGATTTATAATTATACCTTACTTTGTTAGCATAGATCTGAATACAGAATCATTACTTGATGAAGATATTTATGATAGAATTGAAGTGGTGTTACCATAGTCCTTATAACACACTGGTGTTTTTGTAAATAATTTGCACACTTATTTAGAAAAGTGCTTGATCAGAAAAATAGTCTAGTGTTTGTTGATAATAAAAAAAAGCCTAAAAAAATGGAATATCATCATAATTGAAAGTCTAAACCTGAAGGTGAAAAGCTTGAAAGCTAGGCTATGTTTCACTGAAAAAGTGTGTGAATTACAGGCTTCTTCTTAGAATTCAGGTGTAAGAGCCCTAAGCTATTTGAGACTGAGCATGTTGAAAGTGAAGGTGCTTAACATTAGGTTGTGATAAGAGAAATCCAAAGGAAATTGTTGTTGTTAGGATACAAACTGTCTTTCTGTCATTTTCCTTTTTAACCCTTACTTACCTTCAGTGAACTTAGTTCACTTGGGAAAGGCAATGAGCATCAGGGCCAGTTTTTTTTTCTGAAGATGTGTTTTTCCTTTTTGAACGCTCTGTGACTTTTCAAGTCGCTTAACCTCTCTGTAGCTCGGGTCCTTGTTTGTAAAATGGGGATAATAGCAATGCTTACCTAGTTAGTGTGGTTGTGTGGATTAAAATGATAAAGACAAGTAAAAGTTGTAGAAGAAGGTAGTCCCTCTCCAGTGTTTCTTATTATTTAGTATCTGATTAAAAAAAAAAAACATATGCAACAAACACAATCAAAGGACCAGATTTTTATAATACTCCATTGTCAAATTGTTGGCTTGTCATTTAGCTTAAGGACAGAATAGATTCTTAAGCTTCTTATCAATATATTCTTGAAAAGATATTTTCATGCAAGAAAGCAGAATTGTGTGTGTGTGTGTGTGTGTGTGTGTGTGTGTGTGTGTGTGTTGTGTGTGTGTGTAATTGGGAATACAGTAAGGGCAAGATACTAATCTTATAAAACTGGGTATACAGTAAGCCTATATACATGTCATGCCTGTGGTAGGTTTTCAGTGTTTTTTCAACTAAATATTTTTGAATAAAAAAGAAACCACATACACTTCATACTAAAGAGGACCTTTTAGCTGCAAGGTGAATGCTGTAGTTGGGAACATTGGAAAGTGAGGAAATCACTGATACTGCCAACTTGGTTCCTGGCTTGAGATAGTTCAACACCAGTCACTATTAACTGCAGTGATTCAGTGAATATGAAGAAGGAAAGGTAGGGGTGTGTGTGTGTGTGTGTGTGTTATATGTTTACACACAGGTATATATAAAATGCATGCTATATAATATGCATTAAAGAGAGAGAGGAGAGAGAGAGAGAGAGAGAGAGAGGGAGAGGAAGAGAAAAACACAGAATATGGAATAAATGTTCTCTTGTTGGGCTAACCTGTTCTAGAAAAGTTCTTCACATAGACATGTCTTTCAGGTCAGAATAGGGTTATCATTCCATTTGTCAATGGAGTCATGATTATTTCTCCTCTCTGATGCCAATCAACTACATTTCCCTTTATTTGCAGATTATATCAGAAAATCGATGTTGCTAGTAAATTGAGTGTGATGGAGTCTTAGGTTCAGAATTATCTTTCTTCCAATGAACACATCATTGTCAGGTTTCTCCCTGGTGAATAGGGAAGACATGAATTATACTGTGGAACTGTTTTTGTATGTCATTTTGCTGGTCTCATGCATTTAATCAGCTCTTTTGTTCATTACATAATTAAGAATTCAATCAGTGCTGCCAAGACTTTAATGATATTTTTCAACAATACAAAACACACCAAGAAGTTAGGTGTTTTGTTTGTTTGTTTTAATTCTCTTTTTCTCTGCATATCAACAACTACTTGGTCTTTAAGATGCAGACCAGGGTGTTCTTCTATGGGAAAACTCCTTTGGTGGCCTACACTGTTCTGTCACATCTCTTGTGCTTCTGTTTAATATAGCAAGTATTTTATTATAGTAATCATTTTAATTTTCTATATCCTTGACTAGATTTTCAACGGGTCAGGATTTGTTGGTTCTTGTCTTTAATGTTCAGTATATAAGTAGGTACTCATAAATATCTGCTAAATGAATAAATCATTGGGCAATTTTTACATACATTTTCCCTTCTGTAAGTCTATTCGATTTCACTGCAGGAATTCACCAGGTAGACAAAGATGAGATATTTCTTGTAAAGGACACAGTATGGACCATGAGAAAATAGGGTGAAGAATATGGTGTATTTTGGGGATTGCAAAGATTTAATAGGAGCATGGCACTGTTTGCCCCAATAGTGACAGAGAACTTCTGTCTGTTTTATTTTTTTTTAATATTAATTTATTTTTGAGAGAGAGACAGAGCTTGAGATGGGGAGGGGCAGAGAGAGAAGGAGACACAGAATCCGAAGCAGGCTCCAGGCTTTGAGCCATCTACACAGAGCCCAACACGGGGCTTGAACTCACAAGCTGTGAGATCATGACCTGAGCTGAAGTCAGATGCTCAACCAACTGAGCCACCCAGGCACCCCCTACTATCTGTTTTTAAAGACAGAGTTCTAATAATGTCTCTTTGGAAAAGATCTAGCAGACCTTTATCCTTTTCCTTTACCCCAAGTAGGATTTACTCCCTTATTTTGCCATTACTTTATATTATACATATTTCCATTATCCCATAAACTTTTTATTATTAGTGTTTACTTTCCTATCTTCTCTGCTTGGACTATTGGCAGTTTGGTGGAGAGAGTTTGGAATTTGCAGTTCAACAAATCTTGGTTGAAACACTGATTTTGTTCTTTACTGGGTAATTAATAATAAATAAGCAGTTTCCTTGAATCTTAGTTTATCAGTAAAATGAGGAAAGTAGTACCAACTTCACAACAGTGCTGTGATTATATACATTGGGTGGAATGACAGATGCTCAATATATGATATTTCCCTTTCTCTTTCACCTTCTCTGAAGACAAGAATCATGTTTAATTAATTTATTCCTAGCAACTAGTACTTCCTCTGACACCTAGGAGATGTTTAATAGATACTTGTTGAATGAATAAACTGTGTTTCTTTAATATATTAAAAATATTTGTTTTTGAGAGAGAGAGAGAGAACATGAGTGGGGGAATGGCAGAGAGAGAGAGGGAGATACAGAATCCAAAGCAAGCTCCAGGCTTTGAGTTGTCAGCACAGAGCCCGATGTGGGGCCCAAATCCACAAACCATATCATGACCTGAGCTGAAGTCAGACGCTTAACTGACTCAGCCACCCAGGTGCCCCTAAACTGTGTTTATTTAAATGTCTAATATAAGTGTGTGCATGTGTGTGTGTGTGTGTGTGTGTGTGTGTGTGTGTATGTGAATGTGAATAAATATTCAGAAAATTTATTTGGAACTGTAAATTTGTTAAATTTAGAGTATCAGGGTCACTGCTAGAGCAATTCCCATATGGTCCAATCGTCTTTACCAACCTTGCCAAATTTCAAGCTAGCCTGAATTCGTATGTGAAAGATGCGAAGAACATTTTAGGCATTCCACTTGCTTAGGGTGCTTCTAATTGGAATAGCTGGGGAAACGATGCACAGCCTAACACAGGCTTCCAAATAAGTACAAATCATTTATCAGCCTACCAAAATTTGTAAGTCTTCCCTTCCCTGAGGAGACGCACAGACAGTTAAATAAATTGAATTGGCGTTGTTTGTTACTGGTCTATTATAAATCATTGAGTGAGTGCATGCTATTAGCTAGGTTGCTTTAACATACCATCTTCTTTACATTCCTGAGCATAATTGCTGATTAAAGATTGCTTCCAGGAGGCTCAATGTTGCCTTTGGCAACATGCAAATGGGTACCCTCTGCCATTTCTATGTGTCAACCATAGCAAGCCTGGATGATGTACACATCAAGGTCTGTGGATAACTTAGTCACTTTCAACATGTCATTTCATTCTGGGTATCTGAGCTGACGTTTTCCTCTCCTCTTTCTTCTGATCCTCTCTTTCCCTCCCACTCTGTTTTCCTTTATCATTTTTTACTGGCCCAAAAGCTGGATCAGTGAAACAATCTGAAGACTACATGCCTCCATCGAGGATGTGATCGAGGCTGATAAACTTTTTGCCTGGAAATCCCATTTTGGCTGATTACTACCTGTCAGTAACACTGGCTTCTCCTGTTACTCATTTGGAGAGTCCAATTACTTTGAAAAGCTTCAGTGCTTTAGTGAAAGGAATTGGAGAGATGAGATAATGCAGTCGTGAGAGGATGACTCTTCTAAATAATTGATCTGTTTTGCTAATTGAGCTCTCAATATTCAATTATTATTTAGGCATGTGTACCCTAGTGGAATTTCCTAACTTTGTACAGTTAAATTAACAGGAGTAGTTTTTATTGCAGCAAACTTTTAATTCCCAGCTGAATTTTATCTTATGCCATTTAATGTTATTCTTAAATTTTTTCACTTAAATGTAGAATGATTTTGCTTACATGGGAAATTGATCAAATTAAGACCTTTCTACTTTTTAAAAAAGATTCTTGGTGGACATTCAATTTAAAAAAATTTACCGTCAAAAACATCATCTTTACACTTGCTTTTTAAAATTTGCTTTCGCCAAATTTTCTCTCCTTTGTTTTGTTGTTCTTGTTGTGGTTGTGTGAGAAATTCTCTTCTGACATTAATAAGCAGCCATCAAGAGCTACATATTTTGTGATTTCTTTCGATATTCCAGAATTAGTTTTTAGGTGTTCTTCAAAATACAATACTAAATAGAGTCAAGCTATAGTTTAAAGAAAACTATGTATTAAAAACTTAATTTTGATTAAATGATGGAAAAGTTTAAAGGTTGGATTAAAGATTTTTTTTTTTTCCATTTCAGGTTAGAAGATACTCCCTACTGAATGCCTAGTGTTGAATAAATACAGAGCACATTTATAAGATTCACTTATTCATTTATAAGAAGCATATTCATATTTAAAATCATTTCCCTAGGTATGCTACAAAGCTGATGTGTCTAAAGAAAAAGTCCAGTGCTTCAAGTGTTCATGAGTTTCAGGGATGAGGTATTTTTCTGGGCTCCTTGCCCTTCCCATTTGGAAGGCAGCTTTACTTCAGCTGAGCTTGTCAAAGCCAGTAGCCTGGCACCCTGCCTCTGGCATTGAACTTGATTCAGCATTTTAAGAGAAACATGAAAAACATCAACATTCTGTGTTTACACTTTGCCAGTTGTTGTACATAAAAAAAAATCCTTTTTGATGTTTTATATTTAAGCAATGTATTTACACTGGCATTTTCTTTTCACTGATCAACAAAGTATAATTGAAATGCAACCATCTATTTGTTCAATGTTCTTAGGAATTCATCTCAATATCTCTGATATAGTTCTAAATGTACTAATGCCATTATACTTTTTTCCAAGTAAATACTAAGCTAAATTAAAACATGTTATATAAAATGGATACTTCTTTACAATAAAGAAATTATATCCAATCTCTTTATATATATATTTTATATTATAAACAATGACATTGACCAAAAGGAAACAAATGATCTATTTAACAATATTCAGCATTATTTTTTTAAAGTGGCATGCTTGGGGTGCCTGGGTGGCTCATTCTGTTCAGTGTCCGACTCTTGATTTTGGCTCATGTCATGATATCACAGTTTGCTTGAGATTCTCTCTCTCTCTCTCTCTCTCTCTCTCTCTCTCTCTCTTTCTCTCTCTCCCCCCTCCCCTGCTCTAACTTTCTCTCAAAAATAAATAAACTTCAAAAAATATAAAAGTGGCATTCTTCCTACCTAAGTTAGTTTAAGTAATATCTAGGCACAAAGAAGGGAAAATATTATTTTTTCCCCTGTAATGGACTGAAATGTGTATCCCACTGAGGTTCACATACTGAAGCCCTAACTCCCAGCACTCAGAATGTGAGTGTATTTAGAAGTAGGGTCTTTAGAGGTGCCTGGGTGGCCCAGTCGGTTGAGCGTCTGACCTCGGTTCAGGTCATGAGCTTGAGGTTTGTGAGTTCGAGCATGGTTTGTGAGTTCAAGCCCTGCTTCGGGCTCTCTGCTGACAGCTTGGAGCCTGGAGCCTGCTTAGGACTCTGTGTCTCCCTCTCTCTCTGCCCATCCCCTGCTTGCACTCTGTCTCAAAAATAAATAAAACATTAAAAGAAAAAAGAAATAGGTCTTTAGAGAGGTAATGAAGATTAGAAGAGGTCATTGGAGGGGGCTGTAATTTAATATGCTTGATGTCCTTATAAGAGAGGAGAGAGGCGTGGGATGCCTGCAGAGAAGGAAGGCCACATTGCTGTGAGGTCCTAGTGAGAAGATGGCCTCAGGAGAAACTATCTTGTTCTTGAACTTCTAGCCTCCAGAACTGTGGGAAAATGGATTTCTGATCAAAGCCATTCAGTCTGTGGTTTTTGTGATGGTAGGTAGCGTGAGCAAACAAATACATTTCCTTTTATTCCTTTAACCAAACCTTATGATACTCATGTCTTTTGAAAAATGGGAGGCAGGGGCAGGGGAGAAAGAATGAAGGAGCATGAGCATGAAGAGGAGGAAAAGGAAGAAGAGGAGGAGGAAGAAGAGGAGGGGTGGCGGCAAAGAGAGCGGTAGAAGAAAACATGATGAGATGGTTCACAGAAGTGATGTGGCAGGATATGTCACAGTACTATTCTCAGGACAAAAGGGGAAAAGTAAGAAGTAAGAGTGGTAGAGTTTAAAATGTGTGAGGATCGGCGCTTAAACACTGTACACTCATTGCCTCATATAGTCCTCACAAAAGTCCTGTCAAAAAGAGATTATCATTAACCCTATTAGCCTTATTTTGTAGATAAGGAAACTAGGGCTTATTGAAATTAAATAAGTTTTCCACGGTTGCTTATATAGGCAGAAGAGAGGTGGGATTTGAGGCCAGTTCTTTCTGATACCATTGCTGATGCCCCTACATACTATATACTATATTTTCTTTCAATGGAATAAAAGCCCTCGGCAGAGAGCAGTTGTGGTTCTTACATTTTCTTAATTTTTTTAAACGTTTATTCATTTTTTGATAGAGACAGAGTGCAAGCAGGGGAGGGGCAGAGAGAGACACACAGAATCCGAAGCAGGCTCCGGGCTCTGAGCTGTCAGCAGAGTCCAATGCGGGGCTCGAACTCACAAACCGTGAGATCATGACCTGAGCAGAAGTCGGACGCTTAACTGACTGAGCCACTCAGGCACCCTACATTTTCTGTCTCAAGCACCGAGCTGGTCTTTTCAAGTCTGTTCTAATTGGCATAATTCAATCCAGCAAACATTCTTTAAGTATCGCAGTGGGAATGAAAAAGACAGTTTTGCTTGAAGCAAGAATCGAATAGTAGAATTGCTGGTGATGCAGTCCTACAAGAATGTTGGAGGTAGAGGAAAGATGACAGTTTCCTAGGTTGGTGGTGGGTGTGACGTTGCTGCTGAGGACAGTACGGTGATTGGCCATTTTAGTTTTACTTCCTTAAATATTTCATGTTCTATTGTATTCCTTGATACTCTGTTTTGTGCAGAAACCATACTGATTGATCCAGAATTAAAATTCCTTTAGGGACTTTGCTTTTAAGCAATGCATTGATATCATCATTACTTCATTGGTAGTTTCATTTGGCAAGTATTTTATTGTCTAGATATGTTAGGTTCTCTCTGAATTCACTCAGTAACTTGGGTACCTTCTTTAGGATTTATATGAATGCTGGTATGTTAAAAAATCATATGGCCAATACAGACATCTTTTGTCTACAGATATGAGTGGCTCTCAACAGTTTCAGAGACCTCACATGATTCTCTCCTGCTCTCAAGTCATCGGCCTACCCCTCTCCTTCCCTTTGACCGTGGTGTCCAATACCACGGTCTCCCAATACCTTTTAAATCATTTCTGATCTGATTTCTGCACCTACAGCTGTCCTATCCCAGCCCCACCAGAGGTCACCAGTGACTCCTAGTTACCAATCACATCACCTTTTCTCATTCTCTTCTCTGATTGGTCTCTACCCAACACGAGATCTTTCCCAAAATGTTCTATTCCTGGATTCCATGACACTGCACTTGCTTGGTTTCCCTTATTCTCTGAAAGGATCTCAGCATCTTTCGTGAACTCATTTTCCATTCACTCCTTAGTGATAAGTTCTTTTCAGTTCTTTTTCCTTGAGGATTTCATTCATGCCTGGGATTTAAACTCTCACCTCTCCAAGGTTGACTTCCAGTGTTTGTTCTTCTTAAATCTGTCATCTGCTTGTCTTAAATCACTCTCTTAAACTTTACTTTTCTATTTCTTAATGCCTCACTTTCTCCCTTGACATCACACCAGCATGCAAAAACAAACATATCTCAAATACCCTTTTAAGGACAACCCTATTTTCATTTTTTATTAAAGTTTATTTATTTTGAAAGAGAGACAGAGCTTGTGGGTGTTTGGGGGGAGGGGCAGAGAAAAAGGGAGAGAGGGAGAATTTCAGGCAGGCTCTGCACTGCCAGCTGGGAGTCCTGATGCGACTTGGGGCTCAAACTCTGGAACTGTGAGCTCATGACCTAAGCTGAAATCAAGAGTCACACTCTTTTTTTTTTTTTTTTTTAATTTTTTTTTTTTTTAACATTTATTTTTGAGACAGAGAGAGACAGAGCATGAATGGGGGAGGGTCAGAGAGAGGGAGACACAGAATCTGAAACAGGCTCCAGGCTCTGAGTTGTCAGCACAGAGCCAGACGCGGGGCTCGAACTCACGGACCGTGAGATCATGACCTGAGCCGAAGTCGGACGCTTAACCGACCAAGCCACCCAGGCGCCCCAAGAGTCACACTCTTAATCGACTGAGCCACCCAGGTGTCCCCCTATTTTCATTTTTTAAAGAGATACCATTTTCCCAGGCATTCAGGTTTTATTTAACCTTTTATCATAGCTTTGAATCTCCTTTCTGCCACAATATCAATACCTAGTTCTGCCTGTAGACTGTGTTCTATAAGTTTTCTCACATCCACTTGTTTGGAAATTATACTTTAGAGCCTGAATGCCAGGTTTGAATTCTGGGTCCTCCATTGAAATTGTGTTACTTTGGCAATCACTTTATTTCTTGTGATTATATTCCCTCTTCTGTAAGATAGGGGAATAATAGCGCCTATCTGTAGGGTTGTGGTGAGGACTAAATGGGTTAACATGTAACATATTTCAAATAGTTTCTAGTACAGTAATCACCATACACACAAGTTTGCTATCATCATCATCACCATCATCTGTAATCCCCTTACTGTTTTCATATATATCCTGTTTCAGGTTCTTATTATGTCTTATTTAGTCAAAGATAGATCTCTCTAACTGGTTTCTCCCATTGTCCATTTCTCCCTATTCTACTTTGTTCCATAACATGTTCTAAGAATAACATTCTAGAAGCAGAACCAGATCATTACCACCCTGTACTGAAAAGCATTCAGTGGTTCCACTGTTAATCATTTGTGTGACGTCAGCCAAATCACTCTCTGGCTTTAGTGCTTTTATCTCCACCATGAGGGGTGGGCTGAATGCTCCCAGCAAAAAGATTGATTCTAGCTTTGATTTCCCATTGCTTGTACGGTGTAATACACGTCCCTAAGCACGGCATTTAAAGATTTTCTTGCTTTGGTTCCAGACTGCATTCCCAGCATTCTTTTTTTTTTTTTTTTTTTTTTTTTTTGCTGCTAAGCAGCCAGAAGGAAATACGGTATTTCTTTTTCTCTGGAAACATCTGATGCTGTCCTACCTCCGTAAATATAATTATGGCATTCTCTCTGCCTGGCACGTCCTGCCTCTTTATTTACCTAGCACAATTCTGCCCTTTCCCTCATGTTCAATTCAGTGCTGCTGCTTTCATAAATCTGCCCCACAAACAAAATTCCCACAAATAAATACAATTACTTTTTACTCTGTAATCCCATAATGAGTAGCTCATATCACATAATTGTTTTTCTGTCTCTCCTCCTTTACATGTAATTCCCTTACGATTTAGAGACTCACTTTTACTCCTTTTTGTATCCCCTGTCCTCAAACCTAGTGTATGCACTATGCATGTAGTCTCTCCATGGATGCTTATAAAATGTGTGGAGCATCTAGTGTGAGCAACACTTTTTGTGGCCCACCAGAAACTTATTAAAATCAGAGAGGACACAGTATTGTTGTGTAAAGATCCTATAATGTAATAGGAATCTTCAGAGCAGTGTAGCCATGGAGAGCTCCAAGTTGTTGCATGACCCCACAGAAGGTCCTGGGCCATGCAGAGAGACCCCTTTCTCAGTGGCAGCGATTGGTGAGCCTATTTTCATTTAGCTACTTCAGATGACTTCATATCCACCTGCACTCAGCTAGTAGATGAGCTTCTTCTTGTGACTTTCATAAGGGCAAGTGCTGTATCTTAGTATGTAGAGGAAAGTATTGAAACTGAGCTCCTTATTGACAATGGCAACCCTAGGGACTGGAAAATGGTGGGTTCTTTGTTTTTTTTAAGTTTATTTATTTTTGAGAAAGAGAGAAAGAGCACAAGTGGGAGAGCTGCAGAGAGAGAGGAGACAGAGAATCCTAAGTAGGCTCCAGGCTCTGAGCTGTCAGCACAAGCCGGACACGGGCTTGAACCCACAAACCATGAGCTCATGACCTGAGCCAAAGTTGGATACCCAACTGACTGAGCCACCCAGGTGCCCCAGTGGGTTCTTAATATGTGTTTGGTAGGGAGCCATAAGATCATGCCTTTATGGGTGGGGCTCACGACAGGCTTGCATTCCTATGGTGGGAGTCATCATCACCAAGGCTTGGCACCTGGAGACAGTAGAATCAGGGTCAATCAGAAAGACAAACTGCATAGTTTCTCTGAATACATAATACCAAGCTGAGTGAGTGTAAAGCCTAGTATATTTTGAGGTTTCCTAAAATAATGTAAATTTTAAACAAGTGTCTGGTATTTTTTTTTTTTTTGCCACTTAATTTACAGAGGCTTTTTAAGATATCAGAGTTAAAATAGCACTATCCTTTCATTTAACCTCCATGCATAATTTAGAGGAGTGTGGTGTTATCTGTAATCTAATGCTATCTCTCTTTTGCAAGTTAATTGTTCTTCCCTATACTAATGCAAAATCCCTATACACAGAGATAGGGTCACTGGATTATCTGGGATTAAAATTTCACTTATTAACCCAAATTCTCTTGCTGACCACATAGTACTAGCTCACAGGATAATTGTCAATTTTCTGTTTGGTGAAGAAAGAGCTATAGAAAAATAAACTTAAATAACTTGGCCAAATTTTATAGGAAACTAAGTACAAACATGGAAATAGATGTTGAACAATGATGTAGTTTTCACAAAATCTTGGTTCCTTTGCCATTCTTAAGCATCTCTTTAGGTCATGAGTAACTTTACCTCTGCTATTTTTGTGTTTGATAATAATACATAAAAAATAAAATAGTAAAGTATAAAAATTAAAAATAAAATATACTTAAAGGTTTTGGCTTGCGAAGTTATTGTGTCAGCCACATTCAGAATTCTGTTGTGTCTAAGTCTCATCCCTTTATTATTCTATTTAAATTATAAACAAATTATGAAGGGACCATGCTGTCCTGTTAAGTTAGTGTATGCATTTGGAGATACCAGTTTTCCTAATGAAATTTAGGGGACATAGTTGGTATATAAACATGAGTTGTCCTCAAAGCCAAAAGCATTAACATGAAGGGAGCAAAGTTCAGCTGGCTTCTGAAGATTTTTGGTTCAATTCATTATGTAAGCAATACTTCCTGCTACTTTGCATGTTATTTTGAGTTGTACAACCAGAAAAAACTGCTCTCAATAGATAACCTTTTTGGGGGAATACTTCAAATACTATTCTTCCTAGTGTAGAGAACCCCTCTCTATCTAAAATATCTCAAATTTATAAGATTATATGATTTATGAATATTTATTGGATGTATTTTGTCATACTGCTTCTCTAAGGAAATGTTAGCTATTCTAGATAATTGATTATGAGAAGTCCTTTGGCTATATCCATACTCTATAGGAAAATCTGGTTTCAAGTTAGAACTTGAAGAGTTTTCTTTAACAACACTAATAAGTGCCTTAGTATCTGAAATTTTTCCGAAGACTCTGGTTTGCATTTTTATATCTAAAAAAAAAAAAAAAAAACAAACCATACACAAAGCTAATATACAGAAGCAATCCTCTTCTAAAATTTCCCATGTAAACAGCTCCCAAACCAGTAAATTTGTGAGAGAGTTCGGCAGAAAACACACCATTAATAGAAATATACAACAAAAGAACAGTGATAAAGTCCAGATGGCAGCACCCATAAATCAAGCAATGTTGTCAGTGCCACGTTGTTACTGGAGTAAAATGGATGGGTGTTTGCTCCAATCAGCCTGACATTCATTCAGCGTATCCATGCTGCTGCTGGAAGGATATAGAGCTTGCTAAGTATTAAGTACTCTACATTTCTGTTTGTCTCATCCTGTCACCTCATCTTCCATGGCCCCTTATCTTTTGTTACATTAAAGAATGGCCTCGTTTTAACCCTTTTGGCCAGCCACCTCATTCCAATATGATTTTTTACTTTTTCATGGCTATGTTGTCTTTCTTGATACTTTTGTTAAGTGATTTCCTCCTCCTTCTCCCATGTTTGGCTTTCGTTTTCCTCTGCAGATGTTCAAAATGCCACTGAACGATAATTTCCTCCAGGAAACCAACCCCCAAGTCACCTTGTAAAATCATTGCTCAGACCGGGTGAAATTCTCCAACAGATTCAGCTGTATGGAATCTTTTGAGAGCGGATTCATTCACTGAGTATAGATTGGGCATGTAAAATATGCTGCAATTCTGCTCATTTCTATGGGGAATATAAATTTTCAAAGGCTTCCACTTTTAAATAGTGCCATAATGAATGGTGATAAATATTAGGGGAGAAGATATGAAATGTGTATTTAGCTAGAAGAGTGAAAAGGGAGTATTGGTGTCTTATTTGCTTACATAAATATGGCTACTGACAAGGGGTGAAGCATAAAATAAAATGGAGTCCCTTTCCATTAAGTTAATACTGAATTTACTAGTTACACAAAAAAATGAGTTCTTAAAAATTATGGTGTGTATTTCAGTATTTAAATTTATAATACACTTTGCTCCAACCAACAAATGAATGAAATGGGGGAAGGAATTAATGAAAATAACAAAATCAGGTAAAGAAATATTGTGACAAGAAAAATGGTGTGAGCATAACCTTTTCTTAAGCTTTCAAAGATGCAAATCATCACTGAAGTTGCAAAATAGTTGTTTCCAGTTGCTAAGATTCTAAAGAAACAAGAAATAAAAATACCTGGAAGATGGAAATGGACATTAACAATTTTTAATTTTTTTTATGAAGTTTATTGTCAAATTGGTTTCCATACAACACCCAGTGCTCATCCCAACAGGTACCCTCCTCAATACCCATCACCCACCCTCCCCTCCCTCCCACCCCCCATCAACCCTCAGTTTGTTCTCAGTTTTTAAGAGTCTCTTATGCTTTGGTTCTCTTCCACTCTAACCTCTTTTTTTTTTTTCTTCCCCTCCCCCATGGGTTTCTGTTAAATTTCTCAGGATCCACATAAGAGTGAAACCATATGGTATCTGACTTTCTCTGTATGGCTTATTTCACTTAACATAACACACTTCAGTTCCATCCATGTTGCTACAAAGGGCCATATTTCGTTCTTTCTCATTGCCACGTAGTACTCCATTGTGTATATAAACCACAATTTCTTTATCCATTCATCAGTTGATGGACATTTAGGCTCTTTCCAAAATTTGGCCATTGTTGAGAGTGCTGCTATAAACATTGGGGTACAAGTGCCCCTATGCATCAGTACTCCTGTATCCCTTGGGTAAATTCCTAGCAGTGCTATTGCTGGGTCATAGGGTAGGTCTATTTTTAATTTTTTGAGGAACCTCCACACTGTTTTCCAGAGCGGCTGCACCAATTTGCCTTCCCACCAACAGTGCAAGAGGGTTCCCGTTTCTCCACATCCTCTCCAGCATCTGTAGTCTCCTGATTTGTTCATTTTGGCCACTCTGACTGGCGTGAGGTGATATCTGAGTGTAGTTTTGATTTGTATTTCCCTGATGAGGAGCGACGTTGAGCATCTTTTCATGTGCCTGTTGGCCATCTGGATGTCTTCTTTAGAGAAGTGTCTATTCATGTTTTCTGCCCATTTCTTCACTGGGTTATTTGTTTTTCAGGTGTGGAGTTTGGTGAGCTCTTTATAGATTTTGGATACTAGCCCTTTGTCTGATATGTCATTTGCAAATATCTTTTCCCATTCCATTGGTTGCCTTCTAGTTTTGTTGGTTGTTTCCTTTGTTGTGCAGAAGCTTTTTATCTTCATAAGGTCCCAGTAATTCATTTTTGCTTTTAATTCCCTTGCCTTTGGGGATGTGTCGAGTAAGAGATTGCTACGGCTGAGGTCAGAGAGGTCTTTTCCTGCTTTCTCCTCTAGGGTTTTGATGGTTTCCTGTCTCACATTCAGGTCCTTTATTCATTTTGAGTTTATTTTTGTGAATGGTGTGAGAAAGTGGTCTAGTTTCAATCTTCTGCATGTTGCTGTCCAGTTCTCCCAGCACCATTTGTTAAAGAGACTTTTTTCCATTGGATGTTCTTTCCTGCTTTGTCAAAGATTAGTTGGCCATACGTTTGTGGGTCTAGTTCTGGGGTTTCTGTTCTATTCCATTGGTCTATGTGTCTGTTTTTGTGCCAATACCATGCTGTCTTGATGATGACAGCTTTGTAGTAGAGGCTAAAGTCTGGGATTGTGATGCCTCGTGCTTTGGTCTTCTTCTTCAAAATTACTTTGGCTATTCGGGGCCTTTTGTGGTTCCATATGAATTTTAGGATTGCTTGTTCTAGCTTTGAGAAGAATGCTGGTGCAATTTTGATTGGGATTGCATTGAATGTGTAGATAGCTTTGGGTAGTATTGACATTTTGACAATATTTATTCTTCCAAAACAATTTTTTAAAAAGTTAATTTTCTTTATTTGAGAGAGAGTATGAGAGCGGAGGAAAGGGGCAGAGGGAGAGAGAGAGAGAGAGAGAGAGAGAGAGAGAGAGAGAGAGAATCTTTTTTTTTTAAGTTTATTTATTTATTTTGAAAGAGAGAGAGTGAGTGAGGGAAGGACAGAGAGAGAGAGGGAGAGAGAGCAAATCCCAAGCAGGCTCTGCACTGACAATGTGTAGCCTGACTTGGAGCTCAAACTCACGAACCATGAGACCATGACCTGAGCTGAGATCAAGAGTTGCACTCTTAACCGACTGAGCCACCCAGGTGCCCCAGACATTAGTAAATTTATTAAAAATCAGGCATTATTTTTACAAAAAGGCAATTAAGGGGAGGGGTCTTTAAGTACCTTCCTAGAATTTTAAAAATGTTTTTATTTCTTCTACTTTATTTTTACAAATTTGAAGAAGATAAGGAAAATAACTTAAATGATCATTCATATTTGATTTTCTTCCCCAAACTGGGAGCACATAAAACTTTTTAATGGAAAATTTGTGTTTACTTGTTAGTGTTTTAATTAAATTGTTAGGGTTTACAATACAGCGTGGGCAGTGGCTTTCATGCCGATCTTTGATGCCAGCCCCCTTTAACTGTAGAAAACCTAATAAACACAAGAGTTTCACCCTCTGGTGAGAATTTGGGTGGATTTTATCACATTAGAATGGCTTCTTCTTGGGGCGCCTGGGTGGCTCAGTCGGTTAAGCGTCCGACTTCCGCCCAGGTCACGATCTCGCGGTATGTGAGTTCGAGCCCCGCGTCGGGCTCTGTGCTGACTGCTCAGAGCCTGGAGCCTGTTTCAGATTCTGTGTCTCCCTCTCTCTCTGACCCTCCCCCGTTCATGCTCTGTCTCTCTCTGTCTCAAAAATAAATAAACGTTAAAAAAAAATTAAAAAAAAAAAAAAGAATGGCTTCTTCTCATTATGTTTCAACTCTGACTTTGCCAGTTTCTATTCTGAAAAAGTGAAGAAAACTGAAGTGTTTTTGTAAATATAACATACTATATAACAAATATAACATAACAAAGATTCTCCAGTGAGTCCATGTTTAGCCTTGAAATGTTAGCCAAATGCGGTTCTTTCAGATGACAGTGAGTTGAACTCTAAGAAATTGCTCATGTTTGGCCATTATTGATTTTAAAACGGCAAGTTTATATGGTTCAATTTACTAGTAGCTGGTATTTATTGAGTGTTTACTACTGTCAGACTCTTCTAAGCATGTTATCTGTTATCTGTCAGCTTCTTCATCACATCCCTTTGCGGTAGATCTCATTAATGTTCTCCATTTCATAGATGAGGAAACTGAGGCAAGGAGAGGTTAAGCAACTTGTCCAGTGATTAGGAGGGCAGGCATGAAATTCATCCTCATTGTATCTGTTAGGACGAATTAATAGAATTCTAGTAATAGAATCAATAGAAGAAGTTAGAACGAATTAATAACTAGAGAGCCTGTTAACAGGATTTTGGGAAAGTCACTCTTTATACATTCTAGCGTTTGATAGTCAGACCTCTCTGTACCTCAGTTTTCTTTTTTATTGTAGAAATATTATTCCTACCTCAAATGTGTAGATATGGAACATGTATTTTCTAGCCCTACTATTTCTTTCTGTATCAGTCCTGTTATATGCAGACAGGTCATATTCTCACCGATCAGCCCTATCAATAGCAAAGGTAGTATTTGGATCTCCTGTCTCTCTTACTTTTAGTTTTGTTTTTCAATTTGGTTCATAGCTTACGCATGGATAAAGTTTTTGTTTCCCTTTACAAGTAGCTAAGGGAGCTAAATAAGAAAAATGCATCCAGGAAGGTTATAATATAGACTTTGGTAAATATTAAACACTTATTATATTTATTGTTATTACTGTAATATAATCCCTCTGGCAAATTCATACTTTAAAATTCCTGTAAGGTTTTTAAGTTGCAAACTGCTATTAAGACTAGTTAAAAGTAATAAAACTATATTTTAAAAACACTCTGTAATTCAGAGCTTTTGCTTTTCACTAATTTGAAATGATATTTATTATACCAAGAAATAGTGAGATGTAACTATATCATATTTCATCTAATCCAAAATGCCAACAGCAGTAGCATACACATTTATTTTATATGCCATTTTGCAAGAAAAATGTTTCTAATTAATTCTAAGATGCTATAGATTAAAGACACATCACAATTTCAGGAGGTTAAATATGTAAAAATGTCTTAGAATTGATGAAATATGGTAATAAAATCGATGAGTCTGATTTTTTCCTTCACCCATGAGTTGGGATAGTTTGAGATTAAACCAGAAAGGCAGCAGGCAAAACCATCCATATTTCTGAGCTGTATTAATGATTTCCCAAAACTTCTTGGAAGTACCAATAAGCTTCTGTTTCAAGTCACCAAATCTGGAAAATTAGTATGGATTGTACATTCCACAAAAATGTGCCTTAATCATGGACATGAACTATGTCCTGAAACTAAACCAATATTAAGTTACTGAATTTCAATCCACATTCAAATTCTGATGTTTTTCTAAGGCACCTGCAAGTCAAAACTTTTTAAAAAAATATTCAAAAAACGTATTTATGGATATGTGTGCATGATAGTTTACTGAATTGGCTTCAAACAGAGCATACAGTTTACAAAAAGTACTTCATTAATGTAAAGCTAAAACATTAAAATAAGTTCTGCAAGGCACCTCGAATGTGTCAGTATTTCCTTTGATTTGAGTCAGTGTTTATAAGAACAAGAGGTTTAAAGAAATCAAAATGAATATACACAGTTTATGCAACACATCACACAGGAATATTTACTATTTTGGTAATGTATCGTATCTTTCTGCTTTCAATTTTCAAAACCATTAAAGAGAGGAAGATTGAATATAAATTCTCCTAAGCAGAGTTATTTTTTTCTTCAACTACTGTTTCCTTTTCTTTTAACAGTATTCTGCTGCTACATGGACATGTTTATTCATGTGTCTCATTGATTCATGTGCTTACTGTACTTGTTTATATCTGGTGCACAGTTGGTATTGTAATATATTGGTTCGTGGAGTGCGACTCTTGATTTGAAATAGCTGGCCCATAAAACTAAGCTATTAGATTAACAAGTCAGCGCATTAAAGCGAGAAGTCAACACAAGGTTGATTTTCAGTCTGTTTATCACTTCCACACCAGATGAGAGAAAAAGAATGACTTGATGTTTGCCTAGTTCTTTAGTCTGTCTGGGAAGAATTGTGTACTTTTAGTAACATCATGTTGGCAACAGTTTAGTTTTATAGTCTTCTGCCAGATCCATTCCATGTCCTTTAAATATTTTCTAGGCCATATGTGATGAGGCTCACCTAGAATGATAGTAAACAAATACATACTTGAAGAACTTTAGTTTCCTCATAATTTCCATCCTTCAAGGTCAGTGACCAAGGTACAGGATATTTTCTGCTTCTGTGTGCAAAATTTATTCTGTATCTTGATTGGCAAAGGTTCATAGTTTTCCTGAGCAATACAGGTGACACAGTGTTTCAGGATATTTAGGACAATGCAATATCAAGGAGTCATTGTCAAAATCTGTCGATTTTTAAAATGACATCTTTTAGTAGACTTTTTAAAATTTGGGATTTAAAAAGCATTGTTTCTGACTGAGTGCTGATATGGAGAGCTCAGACCTGGTCAGTTTTATGCCACCTCTTCTGGAGTAGCATGAACTAAGCACCGATTTAGAACATAACTCTGTTATCTCTCTTGATCGTTCAGAGCTTTGATTCTCAGTATACCTTGCCTGCCGACTCCATGGTAACAATGGTACTGATTTGGATTTTGTTTTTTTGTTTTACCTCCTTTACCTGACTATGAGCTGCCAGTGAACTACTTGGAATGGGTTGAGACTCAACACTGTAAATGGTCATCGTCAGCTTTAACCTAGGCACTCATGGTGTCAACCTGTCACTCTGTTTGTGAGAGACAGCACCTAACACTGCTGTTTCTAAAGCAGATTTCTCACCAGTTCTCTGTGCTGAGGATTACAGACAGTGTTTAGGGCGTGTTACAGTGGCTGGTGTCCTTGCTGGGCACCTGCTAAAGATCAGGCTATTCCACAGTCCATCCACTTACTCCTCCTGATTCCGAGACCTTAGTTAACACTTTCTCACTCATTACTTACTTGTGTGCAGCCAGCAAGCCTGGAGCCAGCACTGAGGTAAGGCCTCCAAAGTTTGCTGCTCACTTGCTGCTTTGACTAAACACTTTACCTCAGCATGGAAGAAAAACTTATTTGAGACAAATATTTTACTGGGATTCTCTTGTTAGAGAAACAAATATCTAGACCAAACGCATAAATTCTTTGTATAATCACCCACCTCTTAAAAAAACAGATTAAAATGACTAAATCATAACTGTTGAAATCCAAACAAATGGTTATCTGAAGTGTTAATGAAGTATTTTTGTCATGTTTTAAGGAATATAGCACACACAGATTTTCCATGTCCTTCTAAAACATATGACCTATCAGAAACGTATAAATTGCTCCTCGGATTGTTTCAGAACTCATAGGAAAGAATATCTGCTTTGGAATCATTCAAATGTGGAGTTTAAAAAAAATGTTTATTCATTTTTGAGAGAGAGAGAGAGAGAGAGCATGAGCAGGGGGCAGGCAGAGGGTGGGTGACAGAGGATCCAAAGTGGACTCTGTGCTGATAGCAGAGAACCCAATGTGGGACTCGAACTCATGAACTGTGAGATCATGACTTGAGCCAAAGTCAGACCCTCAACTGACTGAGCCACCCAGGTGCCCTCAAATGTGGATTTGAACCCCAGCTCTGCTACTTATTCACTGTGTGAACTTGGGTAAATATTGACTTATCTCTGAATTTCAAGATTCTCTTTTATAAAACTGGCATCGTCTTACCACCTTGGAGAGCTGTTGTGAGGGAAAAATACTATCCTATGAAACACTTACAGCTGTTCCTGGGACATAATGGATATATTGGAAATTCTCTCCTGTCCCGACTCACTGAGGACGTATTCAAGGTCCTGAGAATTTCCTTGCTGAGGGTGTGTTTACGTGAGACAGGTATTTCTGAACTGTATTGTGCTGTTAGACTTCCAGACTTTCCCCCCTGCCCCCCATTCTCTATCATTTTGCTTTTTTTTTCTCTGCTCCCTTTTTTGAACACCCTTATTTAGCTTCATGGCTTGGATGAGCAGATCTGTGCAGAAGATCCTTGGTTATCTGTCTTCAGCCCTGATCTTTCTCCAGGGCTCTAGGCCCCCATTCCTAATTGCCTATGAATGTCTCACTTCTGGTACCCTGACAGTACTTCTAAATGGGAGTGCCAAACTGAATCTGTGACTTTTCCTTCCAGACCTCTGCACTTTCTCCTTGGTTTCATGTCAGATTAACCAACTGTCCTGGGAATCTTGGGATTATGTTTGACTCTTCTGTCTACCCCTGGCCCTGACAGACCATCAGTCACAAAGTCACAGGGAGCTCACTACTGGAAATTTCTCACTTCCATCCTTCCCTCTCAATTCCCTCTGCCCTCACCGTGCCTCAGATTGTCACCTTCTATCATAACTGTGCATGTGGCTTTGTCACTTATTTCCCTGACCTTCATCTTTCCCCTTTCCAATCCATTCTTCACTCAGCTGTGAGAATGATCAGAGTCCCAAGACTGTCATTTCCTTCTTAGAAAGCTTCACTGACTATTTCTTTTAGACCACAGTCTAAATCATCAGTGTGGAATTAACATTTTTATCCCAATTTGGCCCAGACCTACTTTTCATTTTAAATACATGTTTTCTAAAATTTAATATAAAACATATAGGTAAGTACAAAGATTATATAACAGAAACCAATATGCCACCTACTTAGCATTTGCTAATATTTTCCATATTTGCTTCCTATTTTTGTTTTATTTACATATTTTTAAGTAAAATCTAAACTCTTCTCCCTCATCTCCTTCCCCCCCCCCCCCCCCGTCCTTGGTATCTACCAACCTTATTTTCCCTTCTATTTCTCATATTCTATGTTCCTAGAAGTCGTCAAGCTAAAAGAGGGATGGTATTCAGGGAGGAGACAAGGTGTCTTTCTGAGGTGGGTTTCTCAGGCAGCAATCTGTGTAGATGTGACTTCGCTCAGGAAAAAAAAAAGCCACATTACATCACTGATCACAGTGATTATATCACTGATGTGTGAGGAGTAGGCAATATAACAAAGTGATTTCTGATCATGGCTCAGGTCTCAACTCTATAATACTGATTTTTCTCATACATAGAGTGAGTATCACAGTGCCTACCTCAAAGATTATTGTGAAGATTACTTGAGATAATGTATGTGAGGTGCCCAGATCAGAGCCTGGCACTGATACATCAGCTGAGGAATCAGAATGGATCATAATGGGCTAAATAATACAGTGTTTGCTTTCTTTGCAGAATCACTGCACCATGAATGTGTAAGTACCATAAATGTGGCCCTAGGGATTTGGAGGGGAATATCATGAAATGTGTCATGTTTGGATTTGGCTTGAACTTGAAGCTGGCAAATACTAAAGTTAACCCCTCCCCCTCTCTCTTGTCTCCTCCCACCCCCACCAGCTTCTGTGTAAGAACTAGGGGTTAAAGTGCATAACCCTATGTTAAAGTATCCATGGGTAATTGACCCCAGGGAAACTATGATTATTGCTTCATTAAAGGCTTTGCCACCTGCTACAAAAGCCATCTTATGCCCCTCATTTCATCCAGTGTATTTTTTGTACTTGGGCTAAGAAATAGTTAAATAGGTTTCTCACTTATATCTTTGACATGAATCATGTTTAACTGACTTCCTGAAATAAGAAGTCAATGTTACATCTGCCACAGAGGGAAAAAAAGAAACCCTACATATATGAATGATTATAATCCTTGGCCAGGGCACGAATCCCCTAGTGCTACAGAAAAGACCATAAATCCATGCAATATCCCTGACGACTGCACTTTACGTCCAGGTCTTAGAGTTATGGAAAGATATGTAAAGTTAGGGGCAGGCAGAAAGTGGGTTGACTATACATTAGGGAAAGTTCTTATGCATTGCTTATTCCCAACTGTTCATCTTCTGCTCACGAAGTCTGACACTGTAACACTCCTACCTGATGACGAGGAACTGAATAACTTGTGTATGGCAGAGACATTTGTCCTCTTAAGGAACCTCTCATCTTTTGACTGTTGGTTAAAATCCTTCATGGATGACATAATACCCCATTTAGTATGCGGATTAGGAGCAATCCTTTTCTTGTTCTGATATTGCGACTTTTATATGAAGGGTAACAAAACTTTTCCAAACATCAAAAAAAGTTTTACATAAAAACCCAACCCTTGGCATTTAAAGAAAGACCAATGTAAATTTTTCTTATGATGTAGGAAATGTGGAGAAGTGTGTTAACAAGGCCAAATCCCAAATAGCATTATGCTAACTCTGAAAAGTCAGATGGCAGAGAGCTTAGGAAAGGGCATAAATAGTGGCTGGATTCTCCATATTTGACTACAACTGAGCTAATTTAGGTTGAGGAAATACATTTTCATAATTCAAATATATTAATGAATGAATAAATTCAATTAAATCACTTTCATTGCAGATCTAGGCTCATAAAACTTGGGTTGGAAAGCGTGGGTTGAATTAACCATTGCTTGTTCTGAAGGGAGGAAAGGTGGTTGAGCAGACTGAAGGCAGCGGGAGGCTGAGAGTAATTAGTTCAAGATTTCCAAGTGGGAATAATGAATCAGCTACTGAAATTTTCATGATTTGTTGGTTGATTCTTTTGATGATAACTTCTATGTCTCTAAATAAGGTGCTTATATTGCTATTTCATTGTTTTTAAAATTGTAGGCTCTATCTTTGGCCTTTCCACTAAGGATTTAGCTCTGTTTTTCCGAATTTTCCAGTATTCTACCACTACTCATATGCACACCTCCCATTTCTCCAATGTCTCAATATATTTCTATCATCATTTTTGGTGTATTAATATTCATATGTGTCTTCTCAGAATATGAAAATTATCTAGAATGGAGCCATGTACTAAACTATCATTACTGTATTTATTTTTTACTTAATTGTAATTGTATTGTTTTTGCTTAATTTTTAAGTGTATTCATTTTTGAGAGAGAGAGTGCATGCATGCATGCAAATCAGGGAGGGGCAGAGAGAGGGAGAGAATCCTAAGCAGGTTCCGTGCTGTTAGCACAGGACCCAATGTGGGGCTTGATCTCATGAACTGTGAATTCATGACCTGAGCCAACATCAAGAGTTGAATGCTTAACGGACTGAACCACCCAGGCAGCCTTCTTTTTGCTTAATTTTAAAACATATTTATCACTAATACCTCCTCACCTATTCCATAGTATTAATGAATCTATCATTTGTGCTTAATTTCTGAAGACATATTTATCAATAATTCAATCTCAAATTCTTTGCCACGTATCTGAACTTCTTATTTTCAAAGTATTCATTCCCTTCAGGTATATTGGCAACACCTGCTGAAGTTCTTCTCAAGCATTCTAAACTGCTTCTCCTCAGACTGGTTGCCCTCTATGGACAGTTGAATATCTGAATTTGACTTGATATAGAACTCTAAGCTGTACAACATTTCGCCCTACATTGTTGAGAGCATTGGCTTTTTATATTCAAATTTCTAGGGTTGCTGTTGAGAAGTCTTATAACATAATTTTTGAGACCTTTATAACCGCTTTCCTCCCCTTTTTGCATGCTTGTAGTGTTTCCCTTTATTCTTGGTGTTCTAAATGTGCTTTGGTCTCTTTCTGATCCAATGCTCTGGTTATTCAATGTGTTCCTTTTAGCATGAAAACTCATATTTTTCACCATGGAGAATTTTCTTAAATAATTTCCTTGATGATTTCTGATTTTGCATTTTTTTTGTTTTCTGTATTACTATTCATATATTAGACTTCCTGCATTGGTCTTCTTCTTTTTTTTTTTTTTTTTAATTTTTCCTCTCTTATTTTTAATTAGTTTGTGTTTTGGTATACTTTGAGGGGGGAGTTTATCAACTTCATCCTCTAACACTCTCCAAAAGAATTTTTATTTCTGCGATTGTATTTTTTTAAAACGTTTATTTATTTTTGAGACAGAGAGAGACAGAGCATGAACGGGGGAGGGTCAGAGAGAGGGAGACACAGAATCTGAAACAGGCTCCAGGCTCTGAGCTGTCAGCACAGAGCCTGACACGGGGCTCGAACTCATGGACCGCGAGATCATGACCTGAGCCGAAGTCGGCCGCTTAACCGACTGAGCCACCCAGGCGCCCCTCTGCTATTGTATTTTAAATGTCCAAGTGTTCATATTTTTGTTTTCAGAATATTTCTTCTTATAGCATTCTGTTCTTGTTCAGGGATTCAAGTTCTTTTCTTACCTATTGGAAGATATGACTGATAGGCTTATTTAGAGTTGGCTTCTATGCATCATTTTTGTTATCTCCATGTTGCTTATTTCTGTAGGTTGTTGTTATCCTTGACTTTCATAGGAGAGACTTATCAAATCTGGCTTTACTTGACTATATATGTTCATGTTTAATAACGGGATATTAAAAGACATTGGTGGCTCTGTTCTCATGGATGGGGCTTGGCAATTGTGGAATTCTCTGTAGGGTAATTCTAGATTTACCTTTTCCTTAAGAAATTCCTGCTCCCAGTGTCTTTGGGTTCTCTTCTCTGCAGCTTTTTGGATTCTCTAAGTGATTTTCTAAACTCCTGCCTGAAGGGTTCTTTTCCACAAACCCCTGGTCCTCTGCTGGGATGGAGAGGGGCAGCTACAAGCCTGTATGCGGAGGGAGGATGGGATCTGTCAGTCCAGATGGTTCTTTAACAGATTTGTAAATCTTTCTTCCTAGTTTTGCGCATCTTCACCTCTACTTTTTAAGATACTGCCATGTAAACTTTTTTCTTTGTTGTTTACTCCACTGTCTTCTTAGGATTCAGTTTTCTCAGATTTGTTAAATGAATAACCCTTCTTCCTCTAGTTTTTTGGGATGCATATCTTGTTAGATTGATTACAGTATCAGTCCTGGTTCCAGCAGGGATTAGATGGGATCCTCAACTTAGGATATTTTGAATAGAGTTTCATTTAGGACTATTCTCAAAGATATGGGTAGAATGTAGGTACACCACAAGGAAAAGGACAGCATGCTGTAGCTAGGAAGAAGATTCTTTCCTAATCCTGGCCTCAAGGTGTGAAGAGAGTGTATGATTCCCAGTACCTGAACGTAGAGACAGCTGTACATATATGGAGCGGGCTGCTTGACAGGAACTGGGTTTTTGTTGGACAGACACAGTCAGCCCTTGGCAACCCTACAGGAGGAAACTAGGGGAAGAAGTCCTGCAACCAGTTCCACTTCCTCCTGCCATCTCCTGGTGGTGCCTGATATTGGTCGAGTCCACAGGAAAATGTCAATGTCACGATCCAGGTCAGTGGCTCTTCTTTGACACCTCTACCTGCACAGAACAAAATGAAAATGGATAGTGGTTGTTGAGAGGAAGATGAAAGTTATCCTGATTTACTCTGTGATTATGTTTTCAACCTTATTTATTTTAAGAAAAAGTAAAATTGAAAGCATTTAAATTCTATACAATTGAATTTGAATGGTAAGGAATAACTAAGGAAAATTATTCAAGACACTTTGAAAATCATAAAATGAAGTATTAGGTTTAAATATATGCTTTACCTCTTTGTGAACTCACAAAAATAATGAATGTGATTAACCAAGTTGTATACATATAGTTATGTGATTTAATTCTTACTGCATCTGGATGAAATTATCCCCAGTTTGATCTGACCCCAATATCTTTCACATTTGTGTTTGACAAAGATGACTTACAATTACTGACCCATAAATGGCACCTGTAGAATAAAGCCATTTCACTTACTTTTCCATTTTAGAATAATTTGGTGGAACTTCTCCCGTTTGAAAACTCCAGTGAATATATATAGCAATTAATCTTGCAGTTCTATTTTAAAACTAATCAGAAGCAGTCTTCATGATTTCAAATTCAGGTACAAAGCCAAAGCAAGGATCTTTTCAAGTAATCTGAGTTTTAGTGCAAGTGCTTCCCTGGGATCTAATTATAAGTAGAATGTTTTCTCTGTTGTGTTTCCCATTTTTCTTCTAATCCTGGAAAGGGCCACACAGATTTTGAACATTTTAATAATTTCACACAAAGAAGTTCAAAACTTGTTTTATAAGATTGTTTAAAAAATTGGAGGGAGAAGTTCTACTAGAAGGTATTCAACATATTAAAATAGAAATAGAATTGTTTTCTTTCAATGTGATTGGTCACTGAAAACATATCTAAGCAACTGGAATAAATTAAACAACATTATTAGTGATACCATTCTAATGCGAGTATAAAGATTCACATGTTACAAAGTCAGAAATTCTATGAAGAGCCATGTAAAAGATTCAAACAGCAAAATTTGAACTTTTGAGAAATTTTCTCTGCAATGCATATCCATCCATAAAATGGATGTTCATGATGTTCTTATATATTAACCTGCTGTTTTCTAGAGCAGTGACTCTAATAGTTGGTAGATATGGCATGAAGGCTTAGTAATTTTTATGACTGTGAACAGCCCTGAGAGATTATGAAGTCTGTGAGAAGTCAGCATTGATGAGGGAAACTGGGCATTTCTCAGTGGTGGCAGAGATTGCATGTAGTTTTTGTACCTGAATAGAGGAGTGAGCACCTGATGGGTGTATCAGAAGTGTGGCTGTGGAAAGTTAGACATTTTTCATATGCAAGAGGCCAGTTCCCTATCAGCCTCACCTAAAAATTTGAATACTTTCCCCGGAGTCTAGTCCTAGCCCTCCTTTTTGTTTTTAACTGTTTTTAACTGGTGCATTTAAAGGATGCCAGTATGTATGGCTATATATATATATATCCATAGCCATACATATATATATATATATATATATATATATATATATATATATATCCATGGCATATATATACATATACATAATATATATATATATATATATATATATATATATATATATATATATACACATATACATAATATATATATATGCACCAGCCAAGTATTGTGGGAAGGTAACTAGTTTGTAAAAGGGGGATGATAGAAAGAGTAAAATGTTAGTACATGCCTTATGCCCAGTCAAAACTGCAGGGTACAGGAGACCACGGATCATCTGCTGTCATGACTGGTTAGTTGCTACAAGTTGGATAACAAGAGCAGTATCACTTCTGGTACATCCTGAGGCCAGAATCTTGCTGTGACAGGTTCAAGTGTGACCCCCTCACAATTCATATGTTGAAGTCCTAACTGTAGAATGTGACCTTGCTTGGAAATAGGATCATTGCCAGTAAGCTAAGTGCTTCCTCAGCTGAAATCCCAGAGTTCACTAGATAACTGACCCGTGGAAAGAAGACTTCATTACTTATCACATCTTTTGTTAACTTCCACAGAATCCTAAAGGTGAATCTTATTGGGCAGGTATGTGTGAAAATAAGCCTTCTATGTACCTGAACCCTATCTGTTATCCTGTCTTATTTTTCAAAACTCTGTTGGTATCACAGAGGGATTAAGATGGGAACTTAATAAAGCCTCCAAGAACTCTCTTTCTGCTTTAGACTCTAAAACAACTGAACATCAGATTTGTGAATGCTTAGCATCTATTCCTCCTTATTTTGCTAGAACATGCCAATTGTCCCCTGAGAATTGTCTTTCCTCCACCACCTCTCCTGCTTGGTTATGGTAGGACAGGGAGTGGAAGAGCCACACAGCCTTTCCTGGCCAGAGTTTGTGGATGTGACTGAGGCTAGGAGAATCAGATTTTTCCTTGTAGGAATCTTGACCTTGTCACAAGGACAGCAAACGTTTTGAATCAATTCATTTCAGTAGTGGTGACAACTCCTTTTGTTATGGGCTAGAAGCACCCCTCAACTATCTGTCCTTATTTTTCCCAAGACCTTAACTTTCCCTTGGCATTCTGTGAGATAGTCAGCGTCCCTCCAATACATTCAATTTTTGTAAGTTAATAAGGGTTGTTTTCTGCTGCCTTCAGTCAAAGATCCTTAGCTGATTCAACCTACCATCCTTTTCTGATGTTATACTTTTCTATTGTTCTGACATTGTTATGTCTGGATATGATTATCATAGTGGGGAATATAAATTACTTATTTGATAATTATTGTTTTGTAGATTTTTTTTCTCTCTGAAGCATCTGTACAGGTACTTTTATCAATTGATCCTAGATCATTAAGTGGTTAAAATTTTCAGAGGAATACAATAATCATGAAAACCATCCAGGGTTTCATGTTTTGTGTATGGGTATATTTGAGTTGAAATGGCTTCTCAATGATGTACATTGTTCCCCAGTCCCTTTGTCTAATGTGCTTGAAGAATGAGGTTAAAACTAGAGAAAACATTTTCAGTTCCCTGAAGATAAAAATTGCTGGTGGAAAGAGGAAGGACATTGATAGTAGCCTACACAGCAAAGTATAAATGATATTTGATTACCGTTCTTGAAAATACTTTTTACTGTTCCACACAAAGATTAGTTTGTTTATATATTATTTGTCACAGTTAATGAGAATAAGAAAAAGCACAATGAATTTCAGCAAAGACATGCAAATTCTGAGATTACATGACAAAAACAGAAAATTCTATTTTAGTTCATAATCCACATAATACTCAGTTTAATAATTGTAAATATATAAAATGTTTCTTGTTTTTCTGGTAGTAATTCTAAAGATGCAAGTAACTTTGACAAGAGTATATAATTATAAGGTGTCTAATTACTGGAAATAATCTTCAGATAGCTTAATTAGAATTAAAGTCCATTTTCCAAATAAACAAAAAAATGTATTTTTTTTCTAAACATCATTCCAAAAACTCAAGATAGTTGGCATGTATAAACAATTCTAAAATTTCAGACTTTTCTTTGTTAATTAAAATTATAAACAATTTTAGGTTTAAAAAGAAGGTTAAAAGTTTTCACTAAAGAAGACTAAAATTAAATATTCTAAAAGAATTATACCAGAATTTATCATTTTGATTACTTCCATTTTATCCTACACCTGTTCTAAAAGTGTATATATGTGTATACATATGTATATAACACATACATACATACATATACCATTGTGTTCAATTAGATAAATGCATCAAACATTTTTTTCCTTTAAACCAGGTATACAAATGCCCTACATTTGCAGTCAGAAATCCTTGCAATGAAGTCTGTTTCTGCTGCTTACTACCCTTCTAGCTATTGACTAATACAATCTTAAAAATGTCCCTTGGTTTTTCTGCAACTCAGTTTTGTTACCTATTAACTGTGGAATCAGTGCTTGTTTTGCCTGCCTGTATCAGTCAGATAGGGTAGGTTATCCTGTGCGAGCAAATGACCTACAAATCCCAGTGGCTTTAAAGAACCCTTTTAAAGTTGTTGCTCACCTAAGCAACATGTTCTTTAAAGATTTGCAGGAGAGAGTGGGGTTGTTCTTCTCATAGTCACTCGGACTCAAGCTGACAGAGTGTGTGGAATGCTGTCTTTCTCTATGCCAGAGGACAGAGAGAAGGCTCAAGAATATCGCATTGTCAACTAAGTGGTCTAGTCTGGAGGTGACAGATGTCACTTGCATACTCAACTCATTGGCTGGTCATGTGGTCCCACTCAATCCCAAGGGTGCCAGGAAATGCTATTCTATTATAAATATGGAAGAGAGAAATATCTTGCTAACAGTACTTAGGGCTGTCCTATCACTTTGTAGGATTCTTGGGTTTTGTTTATAAAAATTCTTTGTAAACTATGAAATAATATTTACACTCAAGTCTTTTGACTCCAAAGACCATCTTTTATCCATGATGTCAAATTGCTGTTAAACTTCATTGTCTTTATTTTGTCTTTCACTTAATTAGCACTTATGTGTTGAGTGCTTATAAAATGTTAATCACTGTGGTAGGGGAACAAACGTGAATAGGGCAGTCTTTGCCCTCCGGGCATCCAAAGTTCAGTAGGGAAAAAGAACATAGAACTCTGCTATGATGAGATTAGTTCCATGCTTGCCATGGAGGAGAGGGTTATTACTTCTGCAGGGGCAGGATGAAAATAGCACATATGAAATGGGCTATGGATCATGAGGCTTTTGGAGTTCTAAAGTCATTGAATATTTTTAATCACATAATCTTTGCCTCATCCACTTAAAAGGTAACACCTAAGTCAGACATTTAAAAAAAAAAGAGAGAGAGAAGAAGAAAAAAAGAAGACAGAATGCTGATCTATTAAGGGAAAGAAACTGTTTTGCTATGTGGTCAGAATTATTGGGTATCTTTAAAATCAAGTCTAGATCATTTATTTTTTAGCTGCTTTCCCTTAAAAACAGACCTATGCTTCAAAAAGAGAAACACATCACTGTTCTTAGAAATTCATCTATTTAGCTTTAGCAGTGCTTGATTAAAAAAGGTACATTTAAAAAATTCTGTTTCACCTCCATGTTTTAAAAAAAAGTTAGTCCTGGGTTCTTTACAAAAGAAATAAATTGCTTCTTCTAGGTCATTTTAGCTGAAACAGGAGCGATCAGTGGGTAATAAAACCTAAGAATGGCATATTCTAGAAAAGTTAAAAGTGTGGAAGAAAGGACTTTGGTCAGTAGCTTTTAATTCAGTTCAACAAAATCTATTGATTGTCTGTTGTAGGTAAGCTGTCAAGAGATTTACTAACTGTTGGGGGAGACAGACATAAATGATCTATATTATAAGTTAGAGTGAAAACAAGTGGTGCAAATAAGTGTGGAAAAAATAGCTGGGGCTCAGAGGAAGGGGGGTAATTCTGACTCAGAGGCCAGATAGTGCTTTACTAGCTCTACCTTAAGCTGGACCCAGAACAATGAGTAGAGTTTTAAAAGCTGGAGAGGAAGGCAATGGACAGTGGGACTGGGGAAAGAGTAATCGGGATTAAAGTAAAAATATCAGAAGAAGCATAGTGACAAGAAAATGCATGACCTATTTGGGCAATGGCAAACAGTCCAGAATGGTTAGGCATTGTGGTGTGAGTGTGTGTGTGTTTGTGTGCACACGTGCATGTGTGCACGTGTGTAACAGGAGGTGAATACTGCAGAGTACATTGAGGCTACACCATGGAGAGCCCTGAATGTCATGGTAAAGTGTTTAGATTTTGTCCGCTAAAACAGGTGCCCCTAAAGGTTGTCAAGTTGAAGAGTGACATGTTCAGACTTGGGCTTTAAGAATATAGCTCTTTTGGGGCACCTGGGTAGGTCAGTTGGTTGAACTTCTGACTCTTGATTTAGGCTCAGGTTATGACCTCAAGGTTTGTGTGTTCGAGGCCTGCCTTGGACTTTGCGCTGGCAGTGCAGAGCCTGCTTGGGATTCTCTCTCTGTCTCTCTGTGCCCCTCCCTGCTCATACTGTCTCTTTCTCAAAATAAATAAATAAACTTAAGGAATGTAGCTCTTTTATTTTTTTTAAATAAAATTGTATATATGAAAGGTGTACATGATGTTTTGATATACTTAGTGAAATGACTATTACAGTCAAGCTAATTGGCATATTCATTTGTTAATATGTGTGTGTGTGTGTCTGTTGTGAGAGCACCTGAAATCTACTCTTTCAGCAAACTTCCGGTGTACAATACAGTATTATACATTATAGTCATCATTCTGACCATTAGATCTCTAGACTTATTCATCCTACATAACAGCAACTTTGGACCCTTTGACCAGTATCTTCCCATTTCCTCTGTCTCCCTGCTGTAACCACATTTCTACTCTCTTGAAACTGAGTCAAGTATGACTATGGTTAGATCCTGTGCAAGAAAGACCAGCTGGGAGATCCAGGAATGAGAACTTGACAAGCGAAACCAGAGTAGTGGGAATGGAGAGGAGTGGCTGTAGAATATTCTGGAGGTAGATTTGATTGATGATTGATTCCATACGGATTGTGAGGGGGGGACTGGGTGCTCTAACTTGGGTGATATCCAAATCTTAGCATTTTAAGGTTATATTCCCTTCACCTAGTAGTTGCTCAATGACTCCCATAAATACAGGGAATGTCCTGGATCCCTTCTTTAGTTTGCTTCTTGCAAATGCATTGGTATTGTTGGGCTGAATGGCACCAGATACCTCAGTTAAATCCAGGTTTTGCCTCACTGCCCACACCTAAGAATTGATATACATGTGGGAACTGTAATCATAAGAGCAACCCCATTAAAAAAACAGTGTCCCACTAATCTTTTTAAAAATGTTTATTTATTTATTTTGAGAGGGGTGGGGAGCACATGCATGCGAGCACACATGAGTAGGGGAGGGGCAGAGAGAGGAGAGAGAGAGAGAATTCCAAGCAGGCTCCATGCTGTCAGCACAGAGCCAGATGCAGGGCTCAAACTTATGTGAGGCTTGAACTCATGAACCATGCGATCATGACCTAAGCTGATATCAAGAGTTTGATGCTTAACCCACTGAGTCACACACAGGTGCCCCCCCCCCGCCCCCCCCGCCCACTGATCTTTTTATACTGCTTAGTAGGGATAGTATTCTCCCTGTCACTGGATACAAACATGAGCAGACTCCATAACTTTTCTGTTCATTCTTAGATAAGAGTAAGAATTAGAGTTGTTTTAAATAATTTGTCTCGGTTCAATAAGAAGAATATTCAGTCAAATAACAATAACACTCAGAAAGTGATTTAAAGTTGAAGTCTTCTCCCACTATCCCTTGCCAAGCTGGGACATGCTTTGCAATGGCTGCTGGTGGCTTCAGTCCTGGAATTTCTTCTCTTTGTTTAATTTGCTAGATCCAGGGGGAGGAAGGAGAGAGAAGGGAGATGCAAAAGTTTTGTGTTTTCACTACCATTGTAACAAGATTTTGCCTTCTCAGCTTATCAGATGATTAAAATTGATTCTCTTGTAAACACTTTTGTGGGATCTTTAGAGACCCTTGCATATCTAGGAGAGTCTCACCTATAATTTCCTTGATGCAGATGCAAGTTTTCCGATTTCAGCTAGTGACTTACTCCTCTGCAGCTCTTAGCAATTCCTTGGTGCATCTTGAGCCCGAGAGCTCATCACAGGCAGTCTTTACAGGAGAGGCTCTAATACAGCTCACATGCTGGCTGATCTTCATCTGGTCGATGGGAGGCATGAGTACGTTTTTGGTCAAGACAGGCTTTAGGAAAACAAATTTATCCTCAGTCAGCAGCATGCTGCTTCTAAAACTACTGTCCAACCCATCTCAACCTCTTGATTGCCCAAGTAGGAGTCCAACAATAAGTTACCACCTCTGCACAAATACAGAAGACACATCAAATACAGAAGATCAGATCAATACAGTGATCTCAGGATGCCTGGGTGGCTCAGTCACTTGAGCGTCCGGCTCTTGATTTTGGCTCAAGTCTTGATCCCAGGGTTGTGGGATCAAGCCCCATGATGGGCTCTGTGCTGAGTGTGGAGTCTGCTTAAGATTCTCTCTCTGTCTCTGTCTCTCTCTCTCCCTTCCTCACGCTGTCTCTCTCAAATAAAAACAATAAACCAAAAAAACTCTGAGTGATCTCTATGAACTCTCTCTCACCAGCTTGAAATAAGGAGCAGGCATCCATCATTCTTCTGTCTTCTCATCAACAGGTGGGACCCAGGTACAAATGCAGCAATCTAAGATACCTTCTGCACGAAAATGCTCTCTATTTCTGTTCTCATGCCTATTTTTAATTCTCAACATGCCTGAGATATTTGAATCGTGGAATTAATACTTAACTCAACCTTTTGAAAAATGACATATAGTCTAGCATCCCCTTTCCAATGCAGTGTTTATCATGTGTTGATATTTCAGATGAACTTTCCAACTTAACACTGCTTTCAGTTACCGTCCATTTGATTTTCAACCCACCTTCACCGTGGAGGCCAACCTACTGTATTCAGGCCCTTATTGCTTCAGGACCTCGAGCTACTTGAGTTTCAAATCCATCTGTGAAGGCTCCTGGGATCCACATCTGTGCCAGAGCCATGGATCACTTGCTTGGCTTGACGGACGATGGATGAGTGATAGGAATAGAGCAGTATGTCTCAACTTAAGCAATGTTAACATTGGGCCAGATGATTCCTTTTTGTGGGTGCTGTCCTGTGTATTGTAGGATACTTAGTAACGTCAGCAGTCCTACTCACCTGATGCAAGTAACACCCCCTTCCCCAGTTGTGACAACCCAAAAATGTCTCCAGATGTTGGCAAATGTCCCTTAGAAAAATCTCCTATAGCTGAGAATGAGTAAAATAGAAGGAGAGGAGCAATTTTAAGTGTTTTTTGTTTGTTGGGGAAAATAGTGAGTTTGATTTTGTAGGTTATGAGAGAAGCTAGCAAAACACCCATTTAATAGTCCATTAGGAATTGAGGTCTTGTAGTCATGAGCAAAGTCAAGGTTAGACTTGTGATTTGAAGGTCATTTGGATAGGGCTGATATCTGCACACTTTGGTATGGAAGTTCTCATCCTATGGGATGACTAGTAAAAAAGGCTGAGGAGAAATCACTGTGAAAGACCTTTGTTTAGGGAATGGACAATTATAATTAGAGATAGGAGTAGAACCAGAGGGATATGGTGGGGTAATCATAAAGGGAGAGAATGTTTCGAAATGGAGAGACTGGCAAAAAGTGTTCAAAGCTGCTGAGAGGAATTCCTTTTCCTCTGTTCTGAGCCACTCAGGCCAGGCTCCAAGTCAGGCATATGGATGGTCTGGGCTGGCCCTTATCAGTATTGAACCTGTGGAAGGCCCAGTATGGAGTCTGATATGTTGAGGGTCTAAATGCTTTGAATATAATTCATCATCTTACATAATACCAACATGAAAATTCCCAGACATCAAGAAGTTTAACAATAAAGTTTAACAAATTTTTCTTTAACAATAAGTTCCCAGACTTCCATAATGGCATGGCATATTCCAGATAAAGCATCGTGTTGTTCAGAACAGATTCTGTCAAGTCTGTCTTTGGAATAGCACCATCTGATGTATCATACCCTCAGATGGAATCATTGACTGAGACTAATTTGTCTGTTCAAAAGTAGGAATCAGAAGACTTTGTACTGTCTTAGATTTTGTAAGGTAACAGACAACCAAAAATGGAACAACACATCAAGGATGATAATAGTCAATAAGCTAAGCACAGAAAGAGTAAGGAATGGACAAATAATGAGTGCTTTAGATCAGTGGTTCTCAAAATCCCCTTTAACAATTATTGAGGACTTCAAAGAGCTTTTGTTTATATCTATCTATATTTTCTGTGTTGGTAATTGAAACTGAGAAAAGTTAATACAGATTTATATGTATTCAAAATTTATATGTTCATTTCAAAATAATACCTTCATTGCTTGTTAATGTCAAAATGACATATTTATTTAAAAGAACTATAGTTTTCAAAAAAAAATAGTCATAATGGGGGTATTGTTTTAGATTTTTGCAGCTCTCCTTAATATCTCCGACTAATAGAAGATCACTGAATTCTGACATTACCTTCTGCACTAGTTTGTCGTGGTAGTACGCATTATGTAGCCCTCTGGGAAACTGCATTGTATAATTGGAAGAGAATGGGAGTGAAAAATACAAATAATATCTTAGTATTATTTTGAAAATAGTTTTGAGCTCTCCGACCCCCAGACAGGGTCTTGGGGGGTCATAAGAGCACACTCTGAGAGTTGCTGTTTTAGATGATGGCTATGAGGTTTCGAAGGGCTATTGTTAATGTCAGCAGAGGCAACAGGTTTTTGAAACAGGGCCTTAAGAAATAGAACAAAATTTCATTTGTTCTGGTAGGTTCTTAAATAAGTTTCAGGCATGGCAAGAGCCAGCTAAAATTCATGTTTATTGCTAATTTTTGACAACTATCAGATAGCTTCTAATATTGGTTATTATAATTGTCTAATATTTAATATGGTGGGAGACTAGTTTCTTTTATTTTTTCTTTCAACAGAGTACTAGATTAAAAAAAAAGAGCTTTCACTTTTGTCATAGAATGTCAAAATGTAACGTGATTAATGGTCATCTGGTTTGCTTTTTCCTATCTGAAAAAATGTTTATGAAAAATTAAAAAAAATTAAATAAGATTTTAAAAGGAGCTTTTGTTGAATGAATATTTGTAATGTAGCATTTTGCATTTATTAAATTTTAATATAAACAGATTTACATATAGTAACTAACATTTTCATTTGCAATAATAATTTAAGTCAGGCAAACAATACATAGAACAGAAAACCTTTGGATTTTTTTTTCAGAAAAGCTGAAGTTGAATATTTTCTCAGTATATTATTAAGCATAAAGTATGGAGCTCGTATTTGATAGGTCTTGGCAACTGAGTATATATGATAAAAATATATAGAGGCACTTGGGTGGCTCAGTTGGTTGACTTTGGCTCAGATCGTGATCTCACGGTTCACGACTTCAAGCCCCGTGTTGGGCTCTGTGCTGACAGGTCAGAGCCCGGAGCCTGCTTCAGATCCTGTGTCTCCCTCTCTCTCTATCCCTCTCTGGCTCATGCTCTGTCTCTGTCTCTCTCTGTCTCCCCTCACCCTCTCTCTCAAAAATAAATAAAACAATAAAAAAGAAATTTATAAATAAATTTAAATGTCTGCAGGCATGTCTGTCTATCTATCTATCATCTATCTATCTATCTATCTATCTATCTATCTATCTATCATACAACCCTTTGATTCTATATATTCCTCATTTGGCTGTTGGGTTGCTCTTAGAATAATATATTGAATAACAGCATGGGCTATGAGATTCAGGTTTCTTGGGTTCAAAATTTAAATTTAAACCACCTCTATGCCTTTTGACTGTTTCATTATCTGTAAAATTGGGGCTGTACTTGTATCAATTCATATGGTTCTTAGAGGCTTTCAAAGATGCAGTTAGAGGTAAAGCTCATACATAGTGCTAGGAACAGAGCAAGTATTCTTTACATTATTTTTGAAGCTGTGGTTAAGAATTTGTATGAATTGTATGTATGTTAGCTGATGGATTTGAGGCCTAAAAATAATTTGTTTAGGCATGTGTGAAATAATGAGAAATATGTATATATAATGATCCTTGCCCCTGGTTCCTGACACAGAGCTCCTAAATCCCTAGGAATTTCCTGGATGCTGGCAGTGTCTTTTGTTCAAGTGAGGTGACTTTTGGTGGACTCCTGGATGTGAGCTATTCCTCAGAAAGACCAAGCCATAATTAGAAGCTTGGAATTTTCAACCCCATCTCCCATTCTCCAGAGTGGGCATAGGGGCTGGAAATGGAGTTAATGATTGATCACACCTACGTGATGAAGCCTCCATAAAAATCCCCAAAGTAAGAGGTTAGGAGAGCTTTTGTGTTGGTGAACACATCTACCTGCTGGGATGGTGGTGGAGTCCAACACCACAGGGACAGAAACTCTTGTGCTCGGGATCCTAAAATGCCTCAATGTATCTCTTCATCTGGCTGTTCACCTGTATCCTTTATCATATTCTTTATTATATAAAGAACTGGTAAATGGAGGTGTTTCCTTGAGTTCTTTGAGCTATTCTAGCAAATAATCAATTCCAAGCAGGGGGTCATGGGAACCAAGTTTGAGAAGTTGTGGGTAAGCTGGGAACATACTACTTGGGCTTGGTATCTGAAGTGGGGGTGGGACAGTCTTGTGAGACTGAGCCCTTACCCCGTGGGGTTTGCACTAATTCTTTTTAGTGTCAAAACTGAATTGAATTGTAGGACCCCCAGCTGATGTCACAGAAGACTGCTTGGTGTGGGGAACAAAACCCACCCATCTGGTGTCAGAAGCGTTGTGAGTGTGGTAGTAGTTTGAAAGAAAAAGAGAAACACTTAGGAGAAGTGAATCTTTTCCTACTCAGCATGTAAAATGCTTTCTTAATATTAGATCACTAAAACCATCAGATTTTTAAAAATACCATACACGAAGAAACTTTCTCCAAAATTCTTGATCTGTAAATGAGTTATTTAATGGTAGATGCTGAGTGAACCTCATGAAATAGACTGCTATAAAATGGCCACTTGAAGACTGTAGTTGTGGCTTTTAAAATTATTTTATTCCAAACTTATTTTATTCCAGCTCAGAATTTCTTGCTCAAATTAATGACTCGTGATTTGAGAGGACTTGAGCAACACCTGGATTGCTTCTTGCTTTGTGTAACAGCCAACTTCTCTAATGCCTTACTTCTCTACTCCCAACAACACTAAAGGCTCTGGGATGGTCAGATTTATAATATATCATGACTTTAGCCCTTGCACAGTGGTTGATCATAGCAGGTATTTTGACCCCAGTGCTTTAACTGCAAGGGCATTTTGACTGTGTTGTCTTCTGTTGAGACGACATTCAGTCAATATCAAAGGAAAAAAAAAATTGACGTAAAGTAATTAGAAATACACAGAAGCATTGGTTTAGAAATTCCAGATACTTAGTAGGCATGTGATAGTCATTGTTGTGTGTGTAATGTATTGGGCAACAAGTCAAATGTGCATAAGAAACTATTCAGTGAATGTGGAAGCACATTTTTTAAGGATATGGAATTTTTAATGATTCCTTTAGATCAATAATGGAAAACAGATTTTTCTGGCAAAGTATATTGCCTCTCCAGAATGAAACAGTTACCCCTGAGGCTAAGAAATAAAGTTACATATAAACAACTATGTTTTTTTGTAAGCCCTGATCAGATCCACTGTGTCTTCTGGTAACATTTTCCCTCTTTACACTGCAGTGTTTACACTATGTCTTAAACTTTTTATTTACACACAACACAGTTAACTTCTTTCTTATAAATAAAAGAACAGTTGCTAATTTCCTTTTAATTTTATATTTTAAAGAAAATTACTTTACTCTATATTTATGAATAAAGTGGATTGTTTTAATGCTCAACTCAGAGTATATTTTATTTATTTATTTATTTATTTATTAATGTTTATTCATTTTTGACACAGAGAGAGACAGAGCATGAGCGTGGGAGGGGCAGAGAGAGAGGGAGACACAGAATCCGAAGCAGGCTCCAGGCTCTGAGTTGTCAGCACAGAGCCCGATGTGGGGCTCAAACTCACAGACCGCGAGATCATGAACTGAGCCAAAGTCGGACGCTCAACTGACTGAGCCACCCAGGCGCCCCTCAGAGTATATTTTATACTTAGTTAATAATTGGTGTCCTTTTGGCACATTGATATTGCACATTATTAGAAATGAGCAATTCTCTATGTAATTCCCATTTGCAAATATAAATACTTTCTATACCTTTTTTTGATACTATAAATATAAATACATTCAATGTCCATGCTGGAGTATTAGGGTCCAAGGTCTGTACATGTACAGACAATCTTATGAATGATTTAATGGCACAGCAAGAGTGGTGAGATAATATATAATTTTAGAGGAATTGTATTTAGTAAATATCAGTCAACCACCAGGAAGTTTGTAAAGATAGATTTCTGTAGCTTCAGTTACTCTACATCCAAACTTCAAAGTGTTCAAAATTATGACATGAACTTAACAGAAATATTTCATCTACCAGCAACTTAGCTGCTCTTCTGATAAAATAATAATGGACAAATTAGAACCAAACCAGGACATATGTAGAACAATGGAATTATAACTAGAATATGGCAACCTACGATCTTGGATTTATAAAGGAAATTTCATCTCTCTTGATTTCTATGTAAGCAGATATGGTAAAAATTTCTTTTTATATTGTATAATACATTATACAATATATTGTATATTATATTGTATTGATTGTATATTGAGTGTTCTCTCAAGCCCAAAGAAGGGAGTAGGATCCATTGTCTCTTATTGAGGATGGGGCATAAATTGGGGATAAATCACATAGGACAGAATAAATAATAACAGTATCAAATGCTAAGTCAGAGCTACTTTGTGGGAGAAGAAACCACACTACCATGGCCATACTTGAATTCTGGCTCCACATTTACTAGCTGCATAACATTGGTTAAGTTATTTAGACTATATCATCCCTTGGTTTTTGATCTGTAAAGTAGAGATGGGGTAATTGTGAATATTAGATGAGATAATGAATATAAGATGTCTAGAATAATATCCAAGTCATTATAGATGCTCAGTAAATAGTCTCCATAAATGAGCAAAGTATCCCTAAAAAATTTGTTAGGGATATAGCAACAGCTCAGGCTCAGTCTTTTCCTTCAAATAGCTTATAATTCATTAGGTGCAGGTAGGCTTAAAATTTTTCTAAAAATACAAGAAACTATAAAACAGGCATGTTGAGTTTTACCTGAAGGCTTAGGGGAAAGAAAGCATTCATCAGAATGATATTGCTTAAACCGAGTATTCAAAGGTGAGTTGTCTCTTAAGCAGACTGTAGAGATAGGGGAGGATGTGATAGTGGTAATCCAGGTAGAAGGAGCAAATTCAAAGAACTATAGTTTCATTTTGCTAAATCATGATGTGTGAGAAGGTGACTTGGTAAATGCTAAGGATGACAAGTTAAATGGGGGTCAGATCATGTATGGTCTTACATTTTGTGTTGGGCAGTATGAGTTTCATCCAAGGAAGTCATTGGAGCCCTTCAGCTGGAAAAGTGACATGATCATATTTCATTGGAAAAATATTATGTTTGTAGCAGTATGAAATATATATTAGAGATGGGCAAGAATAGAGGCAGAGAGACCAGTTAGAAGTTGAATGTAGCTGTCCAGCTGAGATAACATGACTTCCTGAACTAATCTGTTAGAATTCGGTGTGTAAGAGAAGTAGGCTAAAGGAAAGAAGGTGTTTTAAGTATAAAATCAATTTCGTTGAATAAGAGAAGTGAGTGTGTCCAGAAAAGAGAAGGAATCAGTTGTGTCAGATGTTAAGAAGATGTTGGGTAAAATGAGACCAAAGAGAATTAGAATTTTGACCAGATTGCACATACATACATACACATATGTTCTTTATGGATGGAGGTCTAGGCAGCTTAGTGGCAATTATAATAATAGATGTTTTGGGGGAAGACAGAGTATGGAAAGACTTTTACTTTCTGCATTTATAATGAATTATAATCATTACTGAAAAAAAACAAAAATGAGGAATTCAAAAAAAGGGAGAAAATAATATATTTTGTTCGCTTTGTGTTTAAAGCACGGGTGTTATGAGTGATTGACTATCTCTTATGGTAAAACTAGTGGGGTACAAATTTGGGTCATTTGAGACCTGAAATTATCTTGAAAACATGGATATGGACTTACCGCGTTCTCATTGCTTGGTGTTTTATCAGAGGTTTTATGAGGACCACATGAAACCTTTATTTTCAGTTTGGAATTATTTAATGAGAACTTTAAAATAGTATAAATAAACCTAGGAATTAGACATATAGAGGATTATGTTTACATTTTCCATTAGTACAGCAATAAAAGTACACATTTAATTCAGGGGAGGGAAGGGTCTTGGGAATATTTGCCAGAGATGTTTTAGTACCATGGTGAGCCTGGGCTGCGGGGGGCCTCGTGAGTGAATGGGAGGTGAGGATGTGGACAGAAAGTTGCATGTTCTGAAGGACTGGATATGAAGTTTCCATGAGGTACAAGCAGAGTTGCAGGCCAATGCCAGGTGGACAGGATCCAGGTTCCTGAATTTGTTTACACCCCGAGAGAGAGCTGTGTATTTACAAGCTGTGCAGACAGAGCAGTGAAAGAGGGGACATGTGACAATGCAGAAGAGAGGGTAGAGAAATGGAACAAAGTCCTTATGCCAGATGAGATGGGGGTGGGGCAGCTGGATGGAGGTCACAGGTAGAGGGACTTGCCTGAAACAAGGCAAAGAAACATTTCAGCTTCTGAGACTTGAAAGGAAGAGTGAGGATGAGATCCTGATGTTTGTCACTCAGAGGGCAGGAAGTTGAAGGCCGTTCTTCCTGACAGCTCCAAATTCTCTGTGCCACAGAAACAAGGTCATCAGCAGAGAGGAGAGCTGGAGAGAAGAGGGGGTTGGTTAGCACTTGAGAAAGGTGAAGGACTCTGTGTAGTTTCTGTGAGGACAGGGAGAAGGATGTGGCCAGAGGAGGATAAAAGGTTTTGCCTCTGTTCCACCTGCATGACTATGTGGTTTTCTCTGGCCCCAGTCAGCTGTCTGGGCTGGCTGCAGAAATTCTTTTGAAAGGACGGGGGGGAAATCTGGTTTGACAGAAATGGAGGCTTCTTCAGTCTTCCAGTGTAGATGAAAAATAGAACACCCAGATCTGTATTCTCTCTTCTTATGTACAGTCTAACTATTTAGGTATATTTTAATGACTGAGCATGAAGAATTTGAATTCACTCACTTAAAAAAGATCGTTTAATTGCCATCTTGGCTGAAGGACATGTAGTGAGGCCTTAGGTAACCGATGTTATCTTTCTGACCTGTTTCTGAATGTGTCTGGTGCCTAAAATAAGTGTCCTCTTGTCTCTCTCATTATCTTTTTTTTTTTTAAATTTTTTAACGTTTATTCATTTTTGAGAGACAGAGACAGAGTATGAGCAGGGGAGGGGCAGAGAGAGAGGGAGACAGAATCTGAAGCAGGCTCCAGGCTCTGAGCTGTTAGCACAGAGCCCGACGCGCGGCTCAAACCCATGAACCATGAGACCATGACCTGAGCCAAAGTCGGACGCTCAACCGACTGAGCCACCCAGGCACCCCTCTCTCATTATCTTATAAATGACATAATTCCTGCTAGTTAACTGGAGACCAGAATTCTTCCTCTCACTTTTACTACTTCATTGTTCTTTGACTTGTTCATCTGCACAACTCCAATGTTTAAATGGCTCTACTTTCTGTATGTCAGTCATTTCTTCCCCAAAAGACCCCAAAACAACACAGCATATTTGGGTGAATCTCACTTAATTTTGAGTCACATCTCTGTTGCCTTTCAAAATCTTTCTATTGGTAAGGCGATTGCAAAAGTGATTTAAGGTAGGGGCCAACCAGCTATGGCCTGTGTGCCAACTCCAGACTGCTTCCTGGCTTTGGGATACATGGCCCACGCACTGAGGATGCATTTTACATTGTAAAACGGTTGAAAAAATATCAAAAGTAGGATAATGTTTCATGACGTGTGAAAATTACATGAAATTCAAATTTTAGTGTCCATAAATAAAGTTTTATTATGACATACCACACTCATTAATTTGTGTATTGTATAATACATAGGCTTCTTATAATGTCAGAACTGAGTGGTTGCTACAGAAATCTGTATTGCCTGCAAAGCCTAAAGCATTTACTGTCTAGCCTTTTATGGAAAAAGTGTGCTAACCCCTGTTTTAGAGGTGGTCTCTGGGTATGTTAGTATATGTTTAGCCTTTTTTTTTCTTGCTCTTTAGTGGAGTTAAGTTATTTAAAGGAATAAAGGCTTGACACTTTACATGTTATGGTCCGGATATTGCCTCTGTCATTTATGTGTTCAGTTGATCTTTCTTGAATCCTTCCTAGACTCATTGCCAGATGCTGTGAATCTAGTGATGGGAAGATGAATAAGTATAATATGCTACCATACAGTATATTACTCAGCTCTGGAGTCAGATAGCCTCATTTCAAATTCTGCCTCTATAACTTTCTTGCTCCATAAACTTAGACAAGCTCTTTTGGTTTTGTTATCTGAAAATGGGATATTATCCATACTTCTCTCAGAGCTCTGTTTTGACCCCTCTAATGAGATAATTCATGTAGTCCAATATCTGGCAATACATAGTAATTTCTTAGTGTTGTTGTTGTTAATAGATTGTAATAATTTATATGATGGGGAAGAACTCTGTTCTATAGAACTCATGAGACGAGGCCAGCTAAACCTTCTTGGGACCCTTCATCTTGCACCCATACATTTGGTTAGAGACACTATGCTTCTTTGAACACTATCAGAAAACTGGATTCTTGGCCACTGCCATGGGGTCCAATCTTTTGAACAGGTCACATTTCTTTCTGTTTTGAACCTGGCTTCCTCTTTTGAGACCTTGGCAGTCTTTGGGAAAGCCCCCTAGAGCTCAGTGACAATCCTACACAAATCTCTGTGGTTAATAGAAATCCTTTAGAAGGAGGTTTTCTTTTTGTTGTTGTTGTTGTTTTTCTCCACCAGTGTAAATTTTTACTTTCACAAACCTGCATTGTTAGTAAGAACTGGGTCTTTAATTTATGGACCTACTTGCAGGTGAGATTTGTAGTGCCGAACCAAGTACCCACCTGCCTCTTTCTATTACTCCTAATTGATAAACACGTGATGGGAAAAATTAGCCCCACTTCAGATGTGCTTTCAAAACTCCAATTCTTCGTTGCTACTACAGCTGACTCCGGCCTCATAAATGTTTAAGTGAGACAGAAATAGGTGAGAGAAGGACCAAGGAAGATACTAGCAGGAAGTGACATCAGAATTCTGTCTGTTAAAAATCATATCTAGGATTTGAAAGCTGTGGTGAGGACATTGTCACCACAAATGGAGAGCCTCTGCCTTTTGCATGGTACCAAAGTAGTTGATTTGAAATGGTGCCCAAGTTCATTGCTGATTTGCTTAGATTGTGGCACCTTCAATTATACAGAGACTCAAAATATTTTAATTAGTGGGGAACTTTTTGGTGTAAATCATTCTAATAACAATACAGTCATACATTTTAGTTTGAGTAACCAAGTCTCTCCTTAGCTGTTTTTGAATTATTTGTTGAATTTGGCAATGAAATTAACATAGTGACTAAGGGAAAGCAGTTTTGGAAAGAAAACTTGTTGAAACCTTGATATCATATAGGAAATATGATCTTGGCAAGCCTTGTTTTTTGTTATTAGAAGGTGGGATAATACGATTCATCTCCAGATATTGCATGGGTTTTATGAGTAAATCTGTATGAAGTTCCTGGCATATATTAAGCATTACCTAAATTGTAATCATTATATTATAAATGAGTTCTCTTTGTCTCTTTGCAAAGATGCAATCATTCTGTCAACCTTTTATTCAGAATAATTTATCTTGGAAAACTTTAATCTATCAGTGCAAACCACCACTTAACTATGTGTTAAAATGGATTTTTGACAACAACATTCTATCACAAAATTGGCTTTTCAGACAAAAAAGGACTTATGTCCTTATTAAACATTACAGAGTAAGAAATAACATTTAAATGAATAAGAAACATATCCTCTTGACTTAGTGGATAGCTTGGCAGAATTTTAAATAGTTAATTTTTAAAGATTATAACCTTGGGGTGCCTCGGTGGCTCAGTCAGTTAAGCTTCTGACTTCGGCTTAGGTCATGATCTCATGGTTCGTGGGTTCAGGCTCTGAGTTGGGCTCTGTGCTGACAGCTCAGAGCCTGGACCCTGCTTTGGATTCTGTATCTCCCTCTCTCTCTGCCCCTCCCCTGCTCTCTCTCTCTCTCTCTCGCTCAAAAATAAATAACATTAAAAAAATTTTTAAAAGATTATAACCTTGAAAAATAACTGGGTTTTAAGGTGATGGCTTAGTTACTTGGAGTACAACCATATCAGGTTGAAAAACGATGTTACTGACAAGTCAGGAACCTAAAAGAATCAATGGTGATTAATAATAAAGTGTGTGGCTGTTGTCATTTTTCTTCACTGTACAAAAACTTGTACTTCACAAGACAGGAATGGGAAGCTGGCTGTAATTAAACATTTATATAGATTTATTTTAATGCCTGGCTCCATGGATGGCCCTAGCAATGTAATCTGTGGCGGAGGAATATAATATAGTACATCCACGAGAATGGAAAGTTGTCCCACAGTTTATGGCCACAGTCTCAAAGGAAAGACTTATTAAAAATTCATGAATGGTTCTAAGTAAAATGTAATAAAATCTATCTCTAAGTTGTAAAATACCTTTCCCCCCAAGTTTATGTAGTTGCCATTCGTTAGGAAATAGTAAAATTATGTTTATCACATTTTTTTTCCCGAAGCAAACAAGATTTGTCACTAATAATACAGCAAATATTATTAATAAAGTGCTTACTGTGTGCCAAACACTATTCTTGTGAACCAAACTGACAGTGAACAAAGCAGGCAGAAATCTCTTCTGGATTTCTACATTCTTATGGACAGAGGCAGACAATAATATTGATGTGTATGTTTGTATGTATGTTATAGGAGAGCAAAATTTGCCATCCCAAAATATGCCTCTTTGGCTTGTGGATTATTTTAGGCTGATTATTTTTAAATAAAAGAAGACTCAAGAATTTTTTTTTCCTTTCCTTTCCTTTCCTTTTTCTTTATTTTTTTTTATTTTTTTATTTTTTTGCCTTCTCAACTGCCCAGAAGTATTTAGACAGAGGAACTTCTCCAAGGTGGGAGCTATCACCATAGATAACTACAGTATAATATGAACAGATATGATAGATAGGAAGGAAACTAGCATGGCCTGTTTGATCAAAGTCCTATGTCCTATTGTTTCTGGATGGCCCAACAAATATTCCTTTACCAAACGTTTACTCTTTCATCTTCCTATGAATTTTCTTCTTTGTCTTTGAAACCCCAGACTCCACCTCTTATGTATGTCCAGAATAACATACATACCTCATCTTGCCTGTCTTTGGCATCTCTTGTGTTTATGTGGATTCCCCATATGTATACAACTAAGTGTAATTTTTTCAGGTTAACCTGTTTTGTGTCAGTTTAATTTTTAGACCAGCCAAAAGAACCTCAAGAATAGAAGAAAAAATTATTCCTTCCCAACAATGTGTATATATACATACATATCTGTTTGTGTTTGTATGTGTGTATACATGTTTAAATAGTGATAAGGACTATAAAGAAAAAGTAAATAAGAAAGGGTGATATGGAGGGGGTTTGCAGTTTTAAAGAGGGTCTGGAAAGGCTTCACTAAGAAGGTGGCATTTAAGCAGAGATTAGAAAACAATAAGGAGGGGTTCCTGGGTGGCCCAGTCGGTTAAGCATCCACCTCTTGGTTTCATGGTCATGATCTCATGGTTCGTGAGTTTGAGCCCCACATTGGGTTTCATGCTAACAGGGCAGAGCGTGCTTGGGATTCTCTCTCTTTCTCTCTCTGCCCCTCCCCAACCCCTTCTCTCTCTCTCTCTCTCAAAATAAACTTAAAAAAAATAAAGAAGAAGAATACAATAAGGAAATGCACACATAGATTTCTGAAGGATGTTTCAGGCAGTATGATCATAGCAAAGGCCATGAGGTGGCAGTAAACCTGGAGTGTGTGGTAAATGCCAAGTTGGCCAGGGTGGCTGGACTTATGTTCTAGAAGATGAAGACCGGGAGGTCATGGTTGGGAAAAGTAGATCTTGTAAGTTCTTTTACATCACTGTAATGATTTTGAGTTTTATTCTTAGTGAGAGTAGGAACCATTGATCTCACGAGTGAAATGATTTAACATATTTTAAAAGGATTGCTCTGGTTGCAGTGTGGATCATAGAGTGTAAAGAGAAAGAAAGGAAGCAATGGGGCACTTAAGAGGCTTTTGCTATGTATCAGGTGATATATAACAGCAGCTTGGACCCGGGTAGTAGTAGCTTAAGAGACAGAGACTGAGAGAGAGAGAGAGAGAGAGAGGGAGAGAGAGAGAGAGAGAAAGAGAGAGAGAGAGAGAGAGAGAGAGAGAGAGAACGAGAGAGAACGAGTGGGGGAGGGGCAGAGAGAGGGAGACATAGAATCCAAGGCAGGCTCCAGGCTCTGAGCTGTCAGCACACAGCTGGATGTGGGGTTCGAACTCATGAATTCTGAGATCATGACCTGTGCTGAAGTCAGACACGCAACTGACTAAGCCACCCAGGCACCTCTCCTTTTTCCCCCCAAGAATAAATGCACCAGTTTTATTTTAAATGTTTCACTGTCAACAAAGCTGCAGTAAACATGTTTGTAAGTATATGTACACATACACAGGTATGTTTTTAGGGTAGACACTTATGAGTAGAATTGCTGGATTATAGTCTTCACATTTAAGTTTTGGGAGGGGGGGATTATGGGAGAGATCCAAGAATCCCTAGGGGAGCCTGAAGCCGCAGAATCAGGAGAAGGTTGAATTCTGGATATATTTTCAAAATAGAACCTACAGATTTGCTGAGTATATGTGAGATACACATTTCCTTCCTCAAGTATTTGAAGGGTGGGATTGTCAATTACTGAGGGGAAGTTAATGGAGGAAAAAATTGGGGGTAAGGTCAAGAGCACAGTTTTAAAATGCTTATTTGGAATAGTATGCAATTGAGTTGGTAGTTGGCTATAGAGGTCTGGATTTCAAGGAGAAATCCATGCTGGAAATACAGATATCTAGGTAATGAGTCTTAGGTGCCTGCATAGTATTTAGAGCAGTGAAACTCTCTGGTGAGATCACTAAAGGAATAATGGTTACTAGAGAAAAGAGAAGGTTCAAGGGCCCTTCCTTGGCACAGTCCTAAATTTCTGGTAGTGTTTCTCAACTTTGGCTGCAAGTAGAATTACCAAGAGACCTTAAAAATAAATATTAATGCATGGGTCCCACCTCTAAAGGTTAAGAGTTAATTGTGCTGGTCAAGGTGCTGCCAGGGTGTCATGGAAGTGACATCATATCACTTTTGCTGTATTCTGTTCATTAGGAGCAAGTCTCTAGGTCAAATCCATACTCAAGAGGAGAGGCTTGTACAAGGGCATGAACATCAGGCAGTGGGGATCATTGAGAGTCATCTTTAAAAGCAGTCTACCAGAAATAGGTATAAGTTTATTTTAGTACATCTTTGGAAAAAACTCATCTTTTAGCTTAAACTATAACGATATAATTTTCATTTTTATAATAAATTCATATTCATAAATAAATATATTGATCTTAATATATTAAGTCAGAAAGATTAATAGTAAAAGTATACATAAATATTGCAATAAATAAAGATGATATAAATTATATACACTTGGAATGTATCTATATCAATGACACTGTGTGTGTTAACATTATGTGCTGTTTCCTACTACTGGTATTAATGCTCCCTTGGCTATTATAGAAAAGAGAATCATAAACCACTAGGTTCTGCCTGTTAGCAACTTCTAAAAAGTATAATTCAAAAATATTCTCTAGACACCATCAAAAATGACATTTGAGAACTAAGAGACAATGATCTATGTATTGAATCTTTATTTTGCTGAAAATCAGGAATAGTGAATTGCTGTAGCAGCAATTATAACAGCTGTAGAATTACAGAGTGAAATCCTCCTTCCTTCCTAAGCAGCTGCCAAGTTTGAATATTAATTATCATATTATGCCTGGCCCAAATAAAGGATGTAGTAAGAGAATGGATTTGAAGAAAAATGTTCATGGAGGATTTTATGGAGAAATTTTGAAATAGAGAAGGCTTTTGCCAGTATTATTTATTATGAGGGTTTTTTTTTTTTCTGTTTTTGAGTCCTAGAGGGACAATCATCTTATTCCTCTTGCATATTCCTCAAGAGAACATAATCCCATGAAAATAGATTTAAGATTATGACCTAAAATCTGAAACATTTAGACTGAGCTCTGTGAAAGAGAAGAAAAGCACCAATAAGCGCCTATCATCAGTGAAATTTTAGTTCCATTTTTTCATGTCAGCCTGGGAGTGAGTCTATGCCAAACCCCAAAAACATACTCAGCACATAAGGATGGCTGTGCTGTAGAGAGAATCTAGACTGAACACAGGAACCATGTGCATAGGGCTCTGATTGTGGATCTTTGAAATATAAATGTGATCTATATCTATCTATATAAGCATATTTATAGAATGACGAGAAAGGACTAAGACTTTTTCTTTCCTATTTCATAGGTGCCCTTACTGCTCTACTCCTTCAGATTATTGTGCAAATATATTTTCCCACAAGGCCTGCTGTTCTCTCACTGGGAAGGACCAGCAGCAAATCTTATGTCAGATGCAAATGTTTAACTATGAAATTGAAAATTAGATCTATACTAAATACTCTTGTCCCTTTATCAAACGCTCTTGGCCAACTGTGAATCACATGGCATCAGCCTTTTATAAAAGCCAGAAATCAAAGGGTCCTTCCTCCTCCAATTTCTCTCATGCTTTATGGCCAGTCTGTAACTGAAGTCTGTAGACCTTGTTTTTCCAAAATGTCTTTCAAATTTCTTTGCTCTTCTCCATCTTCACTATAAAAAAAACCAGTTTTGAACTACCACCACTTGTTTGCTCAGGTCATTGCAATAGTGAGGTGAATTATGTAACTTAAGTCATGTTTTTATTGGCATCAGAAAAGGACTTGAGATTAGACATGGTATGCAGTCAAATAATCGCCACAGAAGGTTAGGTCTTGGAAGCCATCTTACTGAGTCTGTCACTTAAAAATGAGGAAACCGTGGTCCCAGGAAAAGTCTTGTCAGAGTTTATTTAGTTACTTACTGTCAGAGCAACAGATAGCTTTTCTTCAGAGTGCCAACTCCACATGCCCGCATCGGAATTAGAGGGAAAGGAAGCAGGATATGCTTTTGATTAGTAACATTGGGTTTGGAATTAAGAGGCCTGGCCTTGATGCTGGGTGCCGCCACTTCCTAATTCTATGGTGTTGGGTGATTTTGTAAATATTTGTTCTATGTTTTGCTTTAGTATCTTACCCTCAGGTATGTGATCCCTCCTCAGCTTCTTCACAGGATTAGTTTAAATATCAAATGCTACACCATAAGGAAAGTACGGGCACAATGTTTGATGCACACTAAACATTCAGTGTGTCCTTAAGTTATATATATTTTTTGTTCAAGATTCAAAAGGCATAAGACATGTGAATGATTTTTTTCAAATTGTGATCCAAATATTACATTGTTTCACAGGTGGGAAGGTCTTTTTTTAAAAATTTTTACAAGTGTTTATTCATTTTTGAGAGTGAGAGAGTGCCAGCAAGGGAGAGGCGGAGAGAGAGGGAGACATAGAATCTGAAGCAGGCTCCGCGCTGTCGATGCAAAGCCCAACATGGGGTTTGAAACCATGAGTGGTGAGATCATGACCTGAGCCAAAGTCAGATGCTCAACTGGCTGTGCCATCCAGGCGCCCAAGCTGGAAAAGGTCTCAAACCTAACATCTTAATTATGCAAATGAGGAAACTGACATCTAGAGGCTTGTGATGATATGTCCAAGGTTATATAGTTAGTTAATGCTGTGATGTATACAAGAGAGGCTCCAATTCTTACAAAGATCCTTTAGGGAGATACACACCCACATTCCCTTCCTCTGTCTATCAGTCTTATCAGTGACATGGCTTGCACAATCAATTTATTTTGAACTCTACCAAGGCAATCCGTTTGCATGATGCAGATAACACACATCTTTGTAGCAGTTTGACAAAGTATAAATGGCTTGTAATAAATTGTCACTATGTAATAGCTCAACAAACTTAGAACCTTTATCTTGGTTTTGCAGGAAGTTAAATGAGATTTTCTTCAGTCTATTTCATCTTTAAATCATTGTATTTATTTCACCACATAAGTAAAATAAGCGATAAGTACAAGGTAAATTGAGGACTGAAATTTAAGAACCAGAGATGATGGTTTCCTATTCTTTAAGCAGATTTCATATCATATTTGAAAGCATAAAAATTCATATTGAACATGAAATAGACATTATATAATAATGAAAGTGTGATAGTTGGGGAAAAATTACCTGAGAATCTGGGCAATATGCCTAGACCAGAGAGACCACTTTTTGAAAGAAGAACAAAATTTCTGTGAGCTCAAAGCTTCCCCATAAAACATCATCCTGATTGGATTGATTCTCTAAGAAGTAATAAGCCAATGAGTCAACAGCAGGGTTACTAAAAAGATAGCTACACAAAATACTATGGGCTACAGTTTAATTACAATTACATTTGACTTAAAAAGGCCCCTCCTCATAAGCCCCCCCTCTTTTTTTTTCTAATGAATCACTTGTCAGTATAAATCTCTGCTTTCTAAATAGGGTATCCATGAAATTTATAATCCAGAGGACCAAAGGAATAAACCAGAACTGTGCTGGACAAACTGTGGTTAATGTTGATCCTATCTCTGCTATGGAAATAACCAGTTGGAATAATGTGTAACTGGGAAATGGATGAAGTTTACTTTGTCTTTTCCTTTTTACGGTCTTTACACCTTGTCTGATGTTTTCTTTCTGTGTTCTTGACTCTCCTGACACTCCATCCAGTCCTACCATCTCCTGGTAGGGTTTCACATGCCAATATTGTTCTCTTTTCAGATGAGAGCTGCTATTGTCCTCAGTACTTAGTTTTTAGCAACGTATCTGGATCCTGATCTAGTAAACCAGTTCACATGGTATAAATCATAACTTGGTGCAGAGGAAAAGCATTCAATGTTTGAGCTTCGGTTCCCTATGCTAGCTGTGTGGTTCTAAGAATGTTTTCTAAACTGTGATTTCTTTGTAAATTTCTGTATGATAGCTATTTATGGGCTTAAGTTGGAAGACTGCATGCCTTTCTAGATACCCAACTTGGAGAGCTATGAACTTCAGAATCTGTTCTCTACCCCATTTTTATGAGCTTAAGCCAACATTTTATCTCCCAAACCAAATTGTTGTTTTTCATGGAACATCATTTCTTCCATTCGTTTTGCTCCTTTGCTTGGAGCTAGTTGCACTTGCACTTCTCCAGGGTCTAAGGCATAAACAGAGGAAAGACATTGTACAATTGTAATTCTTGTATCTTAAAGATTAATATTTGGCTTGACTGTGATATCAAGCACCAAGATATTGACTTAAATGCCATACATTGCTGAGGCTCACCAGAAGACAGAAAAGGGTCTTCTAAGGTATTCCCTGTCAAAGAGAAGGGATTGCATTCTTATGAGAATGGTATGAGAAAGGTATTTTTTCTCTTTTTAAATGATTCTTCAGAATGTTTATTTGCGAGCTTTAGAATTAAAAAAAAAATTTTTCCCCCATTACCCCTAAAGGCATCAAGACATCAATAAAATCTATAGCATTGTGTGAAACATTAATTTCTGTTTTCTTTTAAGTGACCATGGAACTTAAGAGGGTGTTGTTACTAAAAAACATGATCTTGGCACTCAAAACAATACCGAATTTAAGAAGTTCTTTCAAGAATTAAATGAAATACTACCAGTACCAGGTATATGAATCATGGGGTTTCTTCTTCTCAGTATTTTTTTTGCATCCCATCTGAGTTTTCATTTCAAGTGAAAGATACTGGAAAATGATCTTGTAGTACTTAATGGGGACCATTTCAAAGCACCTGACAGAGTCTTGGGGAGATACATTCAGGCTCAGAGAGGCCAAAATTGCTTTTCTCCCAATAAAACTTTTATTATGAAAAAATTTCAAACATACAGAAAGGTTGAAAGGATTGTGTGGTGAACACCCGTAGTCCTCATGTAGATTCAGATTCTACAATTAATATTTTTCTATATTTGCTTATCTATGGATATTTGCATATCTGTCCATCTACCCTAATCTCTACCTACCTGTCTCAGTTTTTAAATGGAATTTCAAAAGGAGTTATAGACATTTGTACACTTAATTCTAACTTAATTAATGCACATAATCAATGGGTTCTATACTTGTTATGTTGCTATTTTTAATATACATACATATATAACATTTTCTATATAGGGAAATGCATATATCTCAAGTGTACCATTTGATGAGGTTTGACAAATGCATACACAGGTGTGATCCAAACTCCTATCAAGATACTAAATATTATAAGGACTCCAGAAAATTCTGTGGTAAGTCAGCACTTCTACCCCTCACACTCAGGATGTAATCCTCCTGCTGGTTTTTTACTATTAAGATAAGTTTTGTTTTTCTGGTAGAAGTTCATATAAGTGAATCCAATCTGTGTACCCTCTTTTGTGTCTGGCTTCTTTCACTCTGCATAATGTTTCTGAGATTCGTCCATGTTGTTGCGAGTATCAGCAGTTCAGTCTTCTTTATTGCTAATACTAAAGAATTGCCTTTTGAAAGCTCCTGTAATTTTATCTCTGCTCAAGAGTAAAGCCAATGATTTAAGAAACCAAACAGGCAAAGGGGGGAAAAACAGAGAGAGAGAGAGAGAGAGAGAGAGAGACAAAGCAAGAAACAGACCCTTAACTATAGAGAACAAACTGATGGTTACCAGAGAGGAGGTTGCTGGGGGGATGGGAGAAATAAATGATGGGATTAAGGAGTGTACTTGTCATGATAAGCACTGAGTGATGTATGGAATTGTTGAATCCCTATATTGTACACTTGAAACTAATATAACACTGTATGTTAACTGCCTGGAATTGAAATAAAAACTTGAAAAAATACATAAAAATAAAAAACAAAAACAGGTTATAAAACAAAATAAAAGGAATAAAACCAATCAATAGCTTTTTTTAAGCAGGGTGCGGAAAAAATGATAGGTAGATTTTTTCTCACCGAATTTTCACATATTAGGATCTGCTCTCTCAGGGTGTTTTTCTTAGTTGTCCTTCAGACTTTAACTTTCACTTGTGCTTTCTACAACAGGAATTGGCTCAGTAGATAAAGAACTTGATTATTTCATGGGGTTGAAAATATTTAGCCTTCCTTATTTGTTGTTTTTCTTTGCTCCCTCAATATACTTATCGTGTACAGACAGCTGTGGTAATACACAAGCTGGAGAAGAGGGAAAAACTAAACATACATGACTGTTTGCTTCTGTCGCTAAGCTGATGTGATAGTGGTGGGAGTATAGTCTCTTGATTGTAAGAATTTTTCCATTAGTTCCAATTCTAAGCCACCAAGAGCCTATGAAAAGAAAGCTTGACAAAGACCAGCCACATTTTGCCACTGACACTCACTGAGTATGGATAAATCTATGGCAGGAGTGAAAAAGAGAGATAAGCAACCAATTACCTACTGTAACACCAAGGATCTCAAACTGACTCTGGTTAAGTCCTAAACTTCTATTAGAAGTATGTGCATATGTGAAAAAATTAAAGGACAGTTGTTGAGGTTATTGACAAATTAAAATAAAATGGAAAAAAGTGTGCCTTGTCGAAGCTTATGAAAGCAATATATTTGACCCAATCAAATCAATGCTAGAGTGAGTTACCAACAATGAAGGAAAACAGGGACTGTAGAGGAGGAAACAAATTAAAAAAAAATCCTCCAAAAAGTTGTCTTAACATCTGTGATAGAATTTTTGTCCAAAAAATTCCCTTTGCAAGTAAAAGAAAACAAAGCCCAACCTCTGTTTCCCCACACCTATTCTTTTTGTTTGATTGGTGTTTTTCTGTTTGTTTTCTAAGTTTGGTGAAGGCATGTCCTTTTTCTTCTTTTTCTTTATTTTTGATTTCTGTATACTTCAGAGAGATACTTTTGTAAAATAAATTAGTAGAAAAATGAAATATGCAAAATAAATAATATGGGTCCATAGTTCTCATTAGATTAAACAGATAGAATCTTACTCTACCAAATAACTATAAAAGTTTAGAAACCCATCCTCTCAGCTCCTCCCCTATCCTGTTGTGGACCTGTAGTTAATGGTCATGGGCAGCACAGTGGGTAGTGCCGACTTACATCACCTCTTACTGTGTTTTGAAGGTTAGTGTCCCAGAAAAGAGAGATAAGTTTGCACAAATTTATTCTTTACAATGACATTTACTGTCCCATTTCCGACTCCTAAATAGTTTATTGGTCATTATTAACACCTTCTCTATCATAAATCAATAACATGTTTAATTTTATAGTCAGGATAAATTTATAATTAACATGTTATGACAAGCCCATATTTTCACTAAAGCAGAGTTCTTAGTACGGAATTATAATCTGAAAAATGATTGCCCTTCACAATAGAACTATTAAAAATACCATAATCAATGAATTTTTTATTTCTTTTTTAAATGTTTATTTATTTTTGAAAGAGAGAGTGCAGGGGAGATGCAGAGAGAGAGGGAGACAGAGGATCTGAAACAGACTCCACGCTGGCAGCACAGAGCCTGAGGTGGAGCTTGAACTCACAAACTATGAGATCATGACCTGAGCCCAAGCCAACGCTTAACCAACTCAGCCACCCAGGAGTCCCATCAATGATTTTTTTTTAAATAGACAGTCTCTTACATATATGGCTATTTTGATTTTCCTAAATACCTCGTCTATTAGGAAAAGATAAAGGGAGGATGTGTCATGTCCCTTCTGCTCCCCTCCCTGCCCTACTATCTGTTGCTCAATAGACTTTGTCCATTCCTTCTCTTTTCAGGCTTCATCTGCAATAGATACACTGTCTTTAATGAAATACCAAAGCAGTAAGGGCATTCGTAATATTTTCACTCCTACGTGACAAATAAATCTCATTTTTTTTTTACATTTATTTATTTTTGAGAAACAGAGAGAGACAGAGCGTTAGTGGGGGAGGGACAGAGAGAGAGGGAGACACAGAATCCAAAGCAGGCTCCAGGCTCTGAGCTGTCAGCACAGAGCCTGATGTGGGACTCAGACTCACGAACCGTGAGATCATAACCTGAGCTGAAGTTGGACGCTTAACCGACTGAGCCACTCAGGTGCCCCTCTTTATTGTTCTTAAAACACACTTATCAAAAAGATGAAGTACAAATACTTCCAAATCAATGTTTACTTAATCTCTGAATCTACAAAGACTTATCTTAACACCAGAGGTGTTAAAATAGACAGAAGCTCCAATACTTCAAAGAAAACCAAATTAGAAATTTAGCTTTTTGAGTTCAGACTTAGAGCATTCACACCCACCAAATTTATTTGCAGAGCCCAATAAGTTTTATAACTTTTATTTCTAACAAAGTTGTTTCAAAAATATGTGTTATCTTTTTACATCTTGAATGTATGATTTATTATATTTAACTGGCTATGTAATGAGATCTTGCATGAAGATTAATTAACATATTACTAGCCCAGTCAGTAGCATAAAAGGTTGAAGAATGAAAATATGAAAACCTGAACTCTGAAATAAGAGTCAAACACTAAAATGGTAGAGGAAACAGCTGCCGTGTTTATTATATTTTGTCAGTCTGTATTTATGTTAGTGTTAGATGACATCATAAACATTTTATAAATAATGTACATCCCCGGCTTATTTCTTCTTGAAATATAATAAACAATGGTTCTTTTCCAGTCACTGCACCTCTGTCTATTTAATGGGCCTTGCTGGGGGTAGTACTGTTTTTAGCAGAAAGTCATTAAATCACAGACATTTCTGGAATTGGATGTAGTAGCAAAGAAAAACGCTTGGAGCAGAGATGACCAGCAAGAAGGAAAAGTAGCAGAGAAAATTATTAGAAACAAGATCCCAACCAGCCCAAAGTCAGTAGACACCATAAACTTTGTGGCCTCAAGGAACACTGTGGTTGAAGTACGCTAATGTAGAGCCAGAGAATGGCTTATCTGTTGATTTTGTTTATTGTCTGTCTCTCCCCACGGGAGTGTACAAGTCCATGGATATGAATTTTTGTCTTTTTTGATCAAGACTGAGTTTGCAGTGTTTGGCCCTAGTACCTGTCCAGTAAATGTTTGTTGAATGAGTGAATGAATGCCTTGTCTTTCTGAATGGATGGGTGGGTGGGAGAGACATCTTATCTATATCAGGGACTACTTAGATCACCATGAAAAAGGGGACTTGGTTCTGGTACATTTTTACATTATATTTACATTTTACATTATATTCTGTCTCCAAACAAAGGGAGCTTAAATATTCTTAGTTATGAAAGAATTATCTTTTCAGTCAAGGGATATTACCAGCAAGGACTTAACTAACCAATAGATTCACTTGAGTCTATCTGTATCTGCAAGAAGATGTTTAGGTGAATAACGCTCCCATTTTATTTATTTGTCTCTGTTTTGTTTTCATTTTTTTTTTCTGTAAACAAATCCACATGTCACTTCATCAAGATAAAAAAATGAATAGTGAGAGCACATTGACTTTATTCTGAAATGAGGAATGGGACAAACTGGAGTGCAGCAAGCTTAGTTAGCCTCCCCCAGTGGCTCTACACCAAGCAGACAGTGTGTGGGGATTTGGAGATCTAGCAGAAACACTTGAGAGCAATAACAGTGATATGAGGCAGCGCTTCAGGGTTCCGTATGGTTACAAGGGACTTTTGACATTCTGATATTTTTCAATCACAGGAGTTGGTGAAGGGAAGCTGTGAGGGGCAGGGGAGTAAAAAACAAGTCTTGGTCTAGACATCCACTGTATACTCTGTATGTTCCAGCAATTTGCAATAATTCCCTAATTGTTCTTAACTTTATTTTTTGCTCTAATTCCCAACCCTCATCAAATCTCCATCAGTAATGGCATTGTGTCTGGAGTATAACCTGATAATTAGATGGGAGGTTCTTCAACTAAGAATTTAATGTTCTTAGATCCCATCGATTCTTATCTGCCCAAACCCCCAATAGCAGAACAAAAGGGCACAAAAAACTAAGAATAATCTAACCTAATAGTTTCTGAATGAGATGGAAGGTACAATGGAAATTGCCCATGAATAAGTGGCCATATTTAATGATTGACACGTTGGAAAATAAGCTAAAAATTAACATTCTTTCCTTAGTGGGATTTCAGATTTAAAATATGAACATTTCTTTGGGTAGAAATATGGATGCCACAGTTCTTTCATGAACTTAGCTATTTTTTCTGTGTAATTACTTTATGTTTACTATCAAGTATGTTTGTTAGTCTAAGTATCCGTAATTCTCTATTTGTCTATATGCCAATTTCAAATACATTTCTAGAACACACACACACACACACACACACACACCACTCCTTCCCCACATAAAAGATAAATAGGTTCAGTCAAATTAACCAATTTAAATTCACACACCAAATTCCTGTTGTTCAATAAGGAGGGGCACAGTTACAATTCATAATCCAGATTCATCCTGGATTATAGGTAGAGTAAAAAAGAGCTACTTTACTTTTATTTTTTTATTTATTTTGGGAAAGAGAGAGAGGGAGCATGAGCAGGGGAGGAGCAGAGAAAGAGGGAGAGAGAGAGAATCCCAGGCAGGCTCCACACTGCCAATGCAGAGCCAGATATGGGGCTTGATCCCACCAGCTGTGAGATTGTGACCAGATCCAAAATCAAGAGTTGGATGCTTAACCAACTGAGCCGCCCAGACACTCCCAAAAAGAGCTACTTTAAAATAGTCAGTCTTTCCACCCCAAAATAATGTTTTTATTAAATTCTTCTGTTACGCATCTGAATTAGTGTTTATAGGTTTCTTCATAAGTTTTCTTCTATGTTTCGTTTTTCCTGTTTAAGCCATTGACGTCCTTGTCATTGTAGTTTTGTTTATTTTTGTATATAAGAGGGATACTGAGTTTTTGCGTATATGTCTTGTGTCCAGTTGCTTTGTGGATATATCCCTTGAATCCTAATTTTTTTTTTTACTACATAGATACTTTAATCTGTAAAGTTTAGTACTGTCGGGTTACATGGGTAATAGATGAACAATAGACTTAATGAAAGTAGGCGATAATAATCCACATTTTATAGGAAGACCTAGGGTTCATAACTGCACTTCAGGTTACGGAATCAACTACCATTTATTTCCTTGTCTTTTCCTGTCTTCTGAATAGTTCATACTAGGAATCCATAGCCACAGTGATAGGAATGAGATCAAGAATCTTCAGCCCTTTACACACACACACTAACATACACACAATCCGTGCCGAGGGACCTAAGAAGATACGTAGTCTTACCAAATACCAACAACTATAATAAGTCTTGTTTTGCAAGCCAAAAGTGTAATGAGAGTTTATTTAGTTTCATATAACTAAAGTAGACAATATAATAATTTTCTCTAAGCTAATGAGAAGAAACATTAGTCTTAAAATATCCATACACAACCAGAAAAAGCGGAAATGAAGCATAAGTAAAGAGAGTGAAATATGATTTGGTTAGGGGATAAATTGCATATGGCAAATTTTCAAGAAATGGCTTCCAGAAAAGTTTGTCTTGTTTTACTAGCGTGTGATAGCCGAAGTCATTTCTTAATTCCTCTGCACAGCTTCTGATTCTCTAGACTTGTTTGCTAGAGGGAATCATAGTGGAAAATGGATGAGGAATAGACTATGAAACTGAAATGATACTTAAGGTCTATTTAAGTTGTCACCCAGATTATATGCGAATGCAAGCCAAGCACTTCTTATAAATCCTTTTTGTTAAATCATACTTCATATAACATATCAACTGTGTGATCTAACCTTAGAAAGGTATTCAAAAGTTAAATATACTTTTAAAAGGTAACAAAGTAAAAAAATGACTTTCCTATAGATAAAAATAAACATGGGTTAAAGTTTTATTTTACTCCCATGATATGAGGAAACCAAGTAGATATAACTGACTCAAAAGAAAAGTCAAAAAAGCAAACATTTTTATAGGGTAAAAGAATGGTGAAATGAATTGCAAATGGAGACAAAACTTGTTTTTCTCAGGGGATGTGGGGGGAGTCAGTTAAATTTCTATCAGACAGGCCTGATTTCTTTATTACAATTCTACCTTCCTTTGATCAAAAACAATCTCAAAGAAAGATTATCTTCGTCACAAAATATGATTTGTCTCATTAGATTTGACCTGATTATTTACATAGGTGCAGCAAGTGTGTTAATTTGCCATATGGTCTTCTGAAGTTTGCTTTGATAGAAATTTTTATGAGTAATATCAGATTGGACTTTTATAAGCCTCTTATTATTTGCAGTCCTGAGGCTAGGAAGCAAGCCAGATTTTACCTGTAGTACCTAAACATTTATTTTTTAAAACTTAACTATTATTTTATTTCTTTATTTTTTATTAACTTGTTTTATTTTTTATTTTTTTTAATTTACATCTAAATTAGCATATAGTGTAACAATGATTTCAGGAGTAGATTCCTTAGTGCCTCTTACCCATTTAGCCCATCTCCCTTCCCACAACCTCTCCCATAACCCTCAGTTTGTTCTCCATATTTATGAGTCTCTTCTATTTTGTCCTCCTCCCTGTTTTTATATTATTTTTGTTTCCCTTCCCTTATGTTCATCTGTTTTGTCTCTTAAAGTCCTCATATGAGTGAAGTCATATGATTTTTGTCTTTCTCTGACTGACTAATTTCACTTAGCATAATACCCTCCAGTTCCATCCACATAGTTGCAAATGGCAGGATTTCATTCTTTTTGGTTGCTGAGTAAACACTCCATTGTATATATATATACCACATCTTCTTTATCCATTCATCCATTGATGGACATTTGGGCTCTTTTCATACTTTGGCTATTGTTGATAGTGCTGCTATAAACATGGAGGTGCATGTGTCCCTTCAAAACACCACATCTGTATCTCTTAGATAAATGCCTAGTAGCGCAATTGCTGGGTCGTAGGGTATTCTATTTTTAGTTTTTTGAGGAACCTCCATACTGTTTTCCAGAGTGGCTGCACCAGCTTGCATTCCCAGAATTCTAGTTACTTTTAATATATCCTCTTGGGATTTTATAAAAACAATCATATTATGTGCCCCAAATAATACATTTGACTAATTTCTAATGCTAAGCAACTTTTCCTTGCCCCATGGTTTTTGAGTTGTAGACATTTGAGTCAGTGATGGCTAAGCATGTGTTTTTGCCTGGCAGTTTAAATCTTGTGGAAATAAAGCAAAGGAAAAAAGGCCAGGGAGAGAGATCATTTGCTGTGGCTACAGAAGACTGGAAGGCCCAGTGCTATAATGATGAGAGTTTGATAATGTTGAGGGCCTCCCCAACAGGTCATCCCTATTATGTAATCTTGGATTTCTTCCTTTCATAATTTCCTTCCACATATACTTCTCTAGCTTTCCAATTGATTCTGTGAACTCTCCACCATCCCTCCAATTAATTCCTTTTCTGTGTGATTTAAACAAATTCACAGTTTCATTGAAAATAAAGATTAAAAACAGAATCCTGACTGGGAGTGGAAAGTGGGGTAGAGGCTGGAGATTCAAGAAGTCCAGAATTTAGAAACTAATGATTAAATCTGGGGCAGCAGAGGATGTCCAGTTTCGCTCAGTAGTAGGGAATAGATTAGAATGACCAGGCAGAGAAGATTAGAGACGGCTTTAGATTAAGAATCTTAGACTAAGAAAATAGCCTATGGGTCTTATGAGCATATGATGATTTTTCATAAAAGTGTGAATTGAAAAAAACTAACAAACTATAAAAAAGGAACTTTTCACTGGAAATGGAGACTAAGAGGGATCACATACCTGCTTTGAATCCCGCACGATTGCCAGTGCCTAGCATGCTAGTGGATTGGAGACCTGTTGCTGCCAGTGTCCTGAATGCTCACTTCCATCTTTGAAATGTATGAGGGTGAACAGACCAGAGGGAGTTTCTCTGGACAGAGGTGCCTGTAGGTTATATGTCTACCTATTGCCCTTGTAGGGGAGCTATGTTCTGTGTCTGGATAACTGCAGTCAGCAATGCTAAGAGAGGTCTTTGGAAAACCTATCAAAGTGCTGCCCAAATGAGAAAGGAATTGAAATGAAACAGTACTTGTTCATCCATCATATCCAGAAGGAGAAACACCTCTGTTAACCACATGACACGACTCTGTTTATCTCTAATTACCCTGTTTCAAGGTCCTGGCTCGTGAGGTGTCCTTTAGAAAAGCCAAAGGTGGAGTAGAGAAGAAAGTGACAGAGAAGTAGAGAAGAAACCCTGCATTGGGCTTAAATCTGATAAAGACTCTCTCAGGGTCAGGGAGAAGGAGAGGAAGATTTTTTAAATTGTTATGGACCAGAATGAGACTGTTTGTGATCAAAAGAGCCTAGAAAATTTTGTGATGTTCCTGTGACTTATGGTAGATGCAGGGAGAGAATTAGTTCAGCATGTTTGAATGCAGAACAAAATGACAAATATCTTGGGGTTTCACTCATATGTGGAATTTAAAAAACAGAACAGATGAACATAGAGGAAGGGAAGGAACGATAAGATAAACACAAGGAGGCAAACCATAAGAAACTCTTAAATACAGAGAACAAACAGGGTTGCTGGAAGGGAGATGGGTGGGGGATGGGCTAAATGGTTGATGGGCATTAAGGAGGGCACTTGTGATGAGCACTGGGTGTCATATCTAAGTGATGAATCACTAAATTCTACTCCTGAAACCAGTACTACACTGTATGTTAACTAACTTGAATTTAAATAAATAAATTTTAAAAAATAATCCTGTTTTCTACCTGCACCTTATTGAGTCCAGCTCACTGAATACAATATTTACAAATTGTTGTGTAAAGGAGAAGGTTTAGTTAAGGAGACGTGGGGAATCAAATCAGATAGGGTGTACTAATAGCTAGCTAGCAATGAGTTTCTAAAACCCTAAAGCTGGTGATGATGACAGAAAGAAATGGACAGATGTGAGAGAGATTTAAAGGACACATTTTGTTTTTCTATTGGATGATGGTTAATTGAATTGAACAGGAAGATAGAAGATTAAAAGATTAGTTTGAGGTTTCAAGCCTGGAATAATGATGGCACTGTTTACAGAAACAAAGTAATCAAAAGGGGTTCTTATTATTGGGAAAACAAGAAATAAAGGGGAAAAAGGGAACGTGTTTTGCAAAGTGAAATGAAATGATGACAAGGGAATTTTCAGAGGTCTTTGGAAATCAAAACCAAGTTAGAGCTGGTAGATCTTCATAGAAGAGAGTGGAAAGGGGTCATGGTTTATCATATACCTTGTATCATCTCTAACGCTGAGAATGTGGAAGAATGATGGTAATAATAATAATAATATATCATTATATATATATATATATATATATATATATATATATATATATATATATAATTGATGCTTAGGGGCATAATGGAATTATTGAGGGCTTATTGTGTGATAGACACTATGGAAGTGCTTTAAATGCCCATATAGCAGCATTTTTAGTTTTGCAGCACTATTTATTTCAAGAAAAGGAATTGGAGTCTCATTGCTGTCATTTATTTATTATCAGTTAGAGATCCTGGTACTGATGGTTCCTAAAAGAGTCATAAGATATGGAAATGACCAGTTTCCCAAAGAAATAAACAGATAAGGATATAACCACTCACATATAAAATTTCAGTTGCACAACGTTGGCTGCAGTTTCTACCCTTATGCTCTGTTTACTTTGGCCAAATGTTTTGTTTGAAATTTGAAAATTTCTCCTTTATTTATTGCTTTTAAAAATGTATGTTGTGATTTTGGTTCCCATATTCAGATTTATTGTTTTCTTTTAAACTCATTTCCTATTTCCTTTTTTTAAAACATAAACTTTGCATTTTAGAAAAGTTTTTTTTTTAAAGAAAAGGTTTTGAGTCTTTGTTCTGGTTCACAGAGATCTTAGCTTATTTCCAAGCTAGCTATGTGTTTTTGGTTTCCCCTTGAATATTTTATCAATTACCATTATGTTTCAAGCATATAGGTTTTAAAAGCATGAATTTATGGTGCCTTGTCGAGTGCAAGTTTTTGTATGGTATCTGCAGTAGAGTTTACCAAGCCTACTTTCACCTTTTCTTCACAAGTCAGATATTTATGTTTGAAAATTATTGTATCATGTTATAGCACAATGATAACCTGAAGACATTTTTTTTGTCTGCTAGGTAATTTCTGTGTATACTAAATGGCCTCCGTTTAGGTTTACTAAATCCTGCTTGTTTTACTTCCTATGTAGTTCTCAATTTATACTCCTCTCTCCATATCTACTCTTTCTGCCTAATTCACGCCATTACAAAAGATTCTCAATTTGTGTCCCTACTTTCAGCTCTGCCTCCAAAAATATATCTGTATGCTGTTGCAGATCTGGTGATTTTATTCACCATCATCTCCAGGTGGAGCTCCAGGCACATGAGCCTCACACGGTCTGATCTGGTCCTGTCTCTAGTCCTACCCTTTGTCCTTCCAGATTTTCTGTTCTCCATACACTTCATGCCCTTCCTTCTACCTGTAATTCTGGTCACTTTTTCCTTTTCCTGCCATTCCTACATATCCTTTAGGACTGATCTTGGGTATTTCATTAAATCCTAGATTAGTCTAGGAGCTCTGCAGGTCCTGTGCACCGTTGAGCCTTGTGCATTTTTTCGTTAAATCATTTAGTGCTAGAATTGAGTTGGTGTCTTTACTCTAATGTCTTCCCAATTGTGCTCCAACTACTCCAGGATAAGAATCTTGTCTTATTCATTTTTAAACAAGCTTTTTATTTTGAAATAATGTTAGATTTACAGAAACATTGCAAAGATAGCACAGAGAATCCGTTTAAAACCCCCACCCAATTTTAGTTTCCCTAATGGTATCATCTTCCATTACTGTGGTATATTTGTCAAATCTAAGAAACTAACATTGGTACATTACTATGAACTAAACTTTATTCAGATTTCACCAGTTTTACCATTAATTTCCTTCTGTTCCAGAATCTAGTCCAGGATGCCACACTCATTTAGTTCCCTTGTCTTCTTAGTCTCTGCTGATCTGGGACAAATTATCAGTTTTCCTTGTCTCTTTCTCTTTTTAATGTTTGTTTGTTTGTTTGTTTGTTTATTTATTTATTTATTTAGAGAGAGTGTGCTTGCATGTCTGGGTAGGAGAGGGGCAGAGAGAGAGGGAGAGAAAGAATCCCAAGTAGGCTCAGCGCTGTCAGCACAGACCCTGATGCATATTCCTGTTTGATCTCATGACCTGAACCAAAATCAAGAATCAGATGCTTAACTGACTTAGCCACCAAGGCACCCCAGTTTTCCTTGTTTTTTTTTTAATGTTTATTTATTTTTGAGAGAGAGAAAGAAAGAGAAAGAGAGAGAGAAGCAGAACATGAGCAGGGAAGGAGCAGAGAGAGAGGCAGACACAGAATCTGAAGCAGGCTCCAGGCACTGAGCTGTCAGCACAGAGCCTGATGCGGGGCTTGAACTCATGAACCTCGAGATCTTGACTTGAGCCAAAGTCAGACGCTCAACCGACTGAGCCACTCAGGCACTCCTTTTTTTTTTTTTTTTTTTTTTTTTTTTATTCAATTTTGTAACCCAGCAACTAAATGAACTAATCTGAAATATCTTAGAATATAGGAAATTAATCAGTCTTTTTATTTTTTTATTTTTATTCATTTATTTTGAGAAAGAGAGTGTGCATAAGTGAGGGAGGGGGCAGAGAGGGAGAGTGAGAATCCCAAGCAGGCTCTGTGCTGTCAGTGTGCGGCCTGAGGTGGGGCTTGATCTCATGAAACATGAGATCATGACCTAAATTGAAATCAAGAGTCAGATGCTTAGCTGACTGAGCCACCCAGGTGCCCCGAATTCGTCTGATTTTGATAGTTCTTCTCGCTCACTTTGCTTATTTCTATATTGCTTAATTGCTATTTCTATATTGCTATTTTGCTATATTGCTTAATGTTCTAATTGTTGCTAAAAGTTTTTGCAATACATGGTTATCTGGCTGCTAGTCCCAGCTAGCTTTAGTTTGGACTTTATGCTACCTACTTTTGGTTTATAGGCCTTTTATGTTTCTCTTGGATCCACAGAAATTTCCTGGATGGTTAAGACTAAAAGGTTCCAGACATAGGGTTAAGGGTTCCAGAACTCAGAATCTCAAATGTTTCCTATTCACCAACTGCTCGGCATAACACCATCGAAGAGTAAGGTGAGACTCCAAAATTCTTTGGTGCTCTAGCATTGCTAATAGACCCCATGTGCACAAGACCAGAGGAAGTCAGACCCTCCTCGGTGTTTTGTACCATCGGCTCCTTTTGGCCACTGAATGAGATAGCAGTGCTAAAGAACATCCATTACATGAGACCAACCTCTCTTTGGAGTAAACCCCAAAGGATGGACTGCCACCTTGGTTGGATCAAGCAGCAGTGAGAATATGCTTCTGTGGTACATATATGGTACTGGGATGAATACTTCAGTACTAGATCTGAAGGAACAGTGTAAAGTGGGCAAGAGGAAGAATTCTGGAAATATCTGTGTGTAGTTTTGTGGCTTTAGGCTCAGATCATTCATCTAAAGGCTATCCTTGAGTCCCATAAATGATAAACTTGTCCTAACGGGCATGGTTTTAGACAAAGAATCTTTAGTTTAGGTGCTTAACTTTTATTCCCTTGAAGTCTTCAATGATCCATAAGCCTGCCCTAAAAGCAACGAGTGAAAAAATTACTTGGTCTAACTGGATATAGAAAGTAATTTTATAAATTTACTAACAATATCCCAATAGACTTTTCACATTATCCCCTTTATAACCCTTTGACAAAAATACAATTTAGATAAATCACAGCTTTGGAAGTACCTGCCGCCGAGAAATACAATAACGAAGATTATAGGGTTTTTCATGAATGTCATCCCCAAAGAGTTACAGCGAAATTATTTAGAACCTGGGATGGGAAATAAAAGTCAGGGTGCATTTATATGTAATTTTATTTGTCCTGAGGCCAGCCTATGACAAACAGGTTGATGTAGGGGCACAAAGCTTTCGCTCAAGATAGATGTTGGACTTTTGGACTATACCTGTCACCATGGTAATTGGTACATGCATGATATCCTAAAAATTATATGTATAGATACATAGGACGCTAATTAAAAGCCAAATCTGGAAACCTTGGGCATTAACACCAGAGCAATAAATCACTTCTGGCTCTGAGAGGCAATCTTTTAATTCTGTTGTTCGTCTTGCTAAATGCATTGGCAACCCCTCTGCGCCAGCACCTGTGTGTGGAATTCCCTCTATCTTAGTGACTAGTCCAGAGCCTTGCCCAGAGTCAGCAGGTGATAAGAATATACTCATTGGTTTAATACATGATCGTGAACCTAATTAGTATGATGAAGTTATGGAATATTCCTTTGCCTTTCTGGCAAACTTGAGAATGAACTTGAAGGAAAAAAATTGTCATGCTTTATAAAACTACAATGGACTTTCTGAGGCCAAACTGCTTTCAGCTTTTGTTTGTGGAATAGGGGGATATCCTGTCAGGTAGCCAACAGTACTGAATCGTTCATTCTTCTGCATTTCCACACAAATTGTCCAACCCTGTCTCTTATGACCTCTCACAGGACTACTGCAAAATACCTTTATACTGAACTCCTAGCCTCAGTCTCCCTTTTATCTTAGAGAATGTGGCATCATAGTCACCCTTTTAAAGCACAACGCAGATCATTTCAGAGCTTCCTGAGGAAAATGTTTAACAGCTTTACTGAGGTGTAATTGATAACACACTAAACACACTTAAAGTATGATATTTGATGGGTTTGGACATATGTATACGTCTGTAGATTCTTCACTAGAATGTGGATAATGAACATAACCGCTGCCTCCAATCACCCTCTGACAAAGGGTTTCCCAATGTGCCCCATTATCATCATGTCTTGCCCTTTGTACCCGATTGCACACCATCCCCATTCCCAGGCAACCACTGCTCTGCTTTCTGTCACGACAGATTAGTTTGCATTTCATTGAGTTTTATATAAATGGAATCATACAGAATATAGTCTTTTTTTCCCGGCTTCCTTCACTCACCTTGATTATATCAACATTCATCCAGGAGCCCGTTCCCTTTATTTGCTGAGTAGTATTCCATTCTATGAATATACTTCAGTTTTGTTTATCCATTTACCTGTTGATGGACATTTGGGATGTTTTGAGTTTTGGCTTATATTAATAGAGCCTCTCTGAATGACATACAAGTCTTTGTATGAACATATTTTTTCATTTCTCTTAGGTAAATACAAGGACTGGAATAGCTAGGTCATATGGAGTGTATGTATTTAACTATTTAAGAAACTGCCCAAGTGTTTTAAAAAATGTTTGTGGCATTTTACATTTTTATCAGCAGCATACGACAGTTCTCGTTACTTCACTAGTTACTTTACAGCCTTACCATCATTTTGTAGAGTGGAAATTTTTAACTTAAGAAGTTATAAGAAATGTATAGTGACTTTTCATTGCCTTGATAACTAATGCTAGTGAGTATATATTTATATGCTTTGTGTGTGTGTGTGTGTGTGTGTGTGTGTGTGTGTCTTTGGTGTGCTTTCCATTTAAACCTGTATATTTTGTTTGGTAGACTGTCTATTCAAACATTTTCCCCATTTTTCTTGTGTTTTCAAAGTTCTTTATATATTCAGGATATAGGTCTTTTATGAGATAAGTGATTTGCACATATTTTCTCCCACTTGGCAGCTTGTCTATTAATCCCCTTAAGAGTGTCTTTCAAAGAGTAGAAGTACATAATTTTGATGGAATTCAATTATCAGTTTTTTGTTTTTTGAATCATGCCTTTGTCCTTCTAAGATATATTTTTTAAACTCTTGGTCATGAAGATTTTCTCTTACGTTTTCCTCTAAAAGTCCTGTAGTTTAATTTTTTTTATTGCGGTAAAAAACACATAAAGTCTACCCTCTCAAATTTTCAAATGTCCAGTACAGTATTGTTAACTATGAGCACCATGTTGTATAACAGGAGTCTAGAAGTTTTCATCTTGCATGCCTGAAAAGTGATACCTGTTTAACAACACCATGTCTGTCCTCCCTTTCGCCTTCGGCAACCATCATTCTACTTTGCTTCTAGGAGTTTGACTGTTATGGATAACTTGTATAAGTGGAATCATGCAGTATTTGTCCTGCTTTGATTGATTCATTTCACCGGCATCATGTCCTGAAGGGTCATCTGTGTTGAAGGATGTGATAAGGTTTTCTTCTTTTTTAAAGGCTGAGTAATATTCCATTGTATATGCACACTACATTTATTCATTCATCCATTGATGGATATTTAGGTTGATTACATTTTGGCTATAATGAATAATGCTTTAATGAACACAGGAGTGCAAATATATCTTCAAAATCCTATTTTCAGTTCTTTTGGATATCTACCCAGTGTGGGAGTGTAGGATCATATGGTAGTGCTATTTTCAATTTTTGGAGGAACCTCCATACTGTTTTTCCAGAGTGCCCTTACCATTTTGCGTTCCCACCAAAAGTGTGCATGTTTCAACTTCTCCACATCCTTACCAACACTTGCTATTTTCTGCTATTTGGGTAATGGCCCTCATAACAGGCGTGAGGTGATACTTCTTTGTGGTTTTGAATTGTGTTTCCCTGGAGATATTTTCTTAATTTTTTTTCTGGATTGCTTATTGTTAGCATATGGAGATACAACTAATTTTTATATATTGATTTTGTATCCTACAACTTAGTGCTGAGTTTATTAGTTTAATATGGTTTTTTAAATTATAAAAGACCAAATAAAATCAAAAGAGAAAATATTTTTCTTGCTTGGAACCTTGGAAAAATCCCATAAAATGTGAGTGTGTGAAGATATTGAATAATATAATGGGTGGTATCTTTAATAGCAGTTTTATCAGAACTACAGAAAGTTTCTTCATAGAGTACTTTATTATATCAGTCCTCAATAAAAGCTGAGGACATAATGCTAAATCATAGTTCTGGGAAGACAGTTCTATGATTGATTGATTTCTAATTATGGCATGAGTGTGAGGAAAACAGCACAGTGTGACTTCCATGTGTCAAGACTGATTGGCTTATTTTAGAAGTACACACTGCAGGGAAAGAAAAACCAGAAAAAAATGGCTTTAAATACATTAAGTTGTGAGATTACAGTCATATATTAAAAATAACTGCCTTTCTCATTTTCTATAACATAAGACTAAACATAATTGCTTCTATATTAACCTATAATAAGAAATGTTTGATTGACTTCCATGGATTTATGAGGAACTTTATGTAGAAGTTCATCTCAGTTAAAGGAGAAGTCCTAATCTTAAAATTTTTAATTATAACCACAAGGAAGCAAAAACCTTTCAACTACCTTCCATTTTGTAAACTGTGGTAACTTAAATTGTGAAACTCACTATTTCTACCTTATATAGTTTTAAATGGAGAGCTGATTAGGAATCTTTATATAGAGTGCTTTAGACAAAACTTCTTAAAGTCGATGTAAACAGAGAAGTAAACAGAAAGGTAAACTATCACTGCAATAAGAAAACAAAATGTGTGTAAACGTGTTAATAAGAATAAAACCGGCTTCTATAACTCCCAGGAGAGACATGGGGACTTATATATAGTCTCTTTATTTTTTAAATAAATGAAGAGGGGAATGGAATGTAGGATAATCAAAACAGCTAGGGCACAGCTCTTTAAAAATAGGTTTTCAATTTGCACAACTGAAGAAATGACATTATTTTCTCAAAAGGCTCATGAGGAAACACAAGTAATGAAGCAGCAGGCAAAACAAAATAGAAAACGTGAATGAAACAGAATGGTTTGTGTTTGGAGTACTAAAATCAACTAACTTGATTTAATAAATTGTTTTTGGGAAAACAGAACTTGAAAGCACCAGTATTATCTTTTTAATGGTCCACTTTTCAACTAAAAAAGCAAATATTTAGGTAGCAAATTTCACCTATGTTTTAGTCTCCAAATCTGAATAAATAATAAAATAAAATGAAAGAGGGAAGGAACTGCTGATGTTTTTTAGGGGAAAATTTAAAATGATAATGACTAGTGATGATTACTTATCCCAGCTTTAAGCGTAACTCATAATCATGGTCATATGTGATTCTATGCTCATATGTGTCCTACAGCCTAAAATATTTACTACCTGGCCCTTATGGAAAAGGTTTTTTTTCACTCTTAGACTGACAGATAGTATTTGAATTATCTTCCCATTAGTTGTTCCGTCGGCAAGAGAAATGGAATAAAAACCATTAGAAGGAATGATTGTAAAGTACTTGACAATATTGGAGTCCAATATACATTTGTCATGACAGTGAGCAGCTTAGTTGTAGAAAAATTCCTTCTCTACTGGTTGGTTGCTGAAGGAGTGTAGATCCTCTTGTTTTATAGTTTGAGTTCCAAAGTTCAGTGAAGAGTAATACTATTTTATTCTCTCCTTTTCCAATGATCTCAAAAGCATTTTCAAGCATTAACTAAACCTCATGGCAAATATTATCACCGTTTTACAAATGTGCAAATTAAAGCAGTGAGAATTTAAATGATTTCTTTAAGATCACGTGGTAAAATGATCGAGGAAGGGGGAATAAAACTATCCTCATGAGTCAGTACATTATCCCTTTGATTATTCTCTAGCTCTAGCATACAGTTAAAAGCTTTTAGAATTGTTTCCATTTATTATTTTGCCTTTTGGGATAAGAGTAAGAAGGACACTTACTTGGGGAATTGTGACTTACTTCAGCCATTACAATCAATCAAACAAATGTATGAAAGAAAACTTGACCAACATTTCATCCACATTATTGATCATTCCTAGAATGTGAAAGTCAGGTTTGGACAATACAAAACATATAGTCTCAGAGGAAATTGAGATTATTTGAAATGGAATAAAGAAGGAATTTAATAGGGCTTAAAATATGTTAAAAGTATTCTTTCATTCCTTTCTGCAATGTCAGGACCCCAGATGAAGCCAAGAAAATATCAGTGTGTATTGAGTTGTGAGAGAGAGAGATGGTTTTATAACTTTCATTCCATTCTGCACGAGCAGAGTGAGGCCACCAGATCACTAGGATGAGAGAAGGATGAGTGACCCTGAAGGATTATGCCTCCTCTGGAGACAGAAGCACATTATCTCTCAATAGCTGAAATTCTCCTCCTTTGTCAAAGTACAGTTCAAAGACTAAGCTCTCCATGATTTTTTTTTTCCTGCTTTGGAAGGCTTATTACATCTTACTCTATGCTCTCTTAGAATTCTGGTGAACCTCTACTGAGATAGTTCTCAGAGCGTGGTTCCTGAACCAGAAACATCAGCATCACCTGGAAACTTGTTAGAAATGCTAATTCTCACACCCCTCCCAGACCTTCTGAATCAGGAGCTTAAGGGGTGAAGTGCAAGAATCTACTCAGGAACAGGTTCTCCAGGTGATTCCAATGCTCACTAAAGTTTGAGAACCATGGCTATCACAGCTTTTATTTCGTTTGCAGTTTGTTGTAGGTTGCAGCGGCTCCACCCAGGGCTTTCCAAGACTGCAGGTGTGTATATTCTTCTTCGTTTTCTTTTTTTTTTTTTTTTAAATGTTTTTACTTATTTTTGAGACAGAGAGAGACAGAGCATGAGCAGGGGAGGGTCAGAGAGAGAGGGAGACATAGAATCTGAAGCAGGCTCCAGGCTCCGAGCTGTCAGCACAGAGCCTGACGCGGGGCTTGAACTCATGGACTGTGAGATCATGACCTGAGCTGAAGTCGGACACTCAACCAACTGAGCCACCCAGGCGCCCCCTTCGTTTTCTTTTTTAATCCTAAATTCCTTGTATTGCTAAGACCTCAGAGTTCACAGTATCTTTTACACTCAATACTAACTCCTTGAATATCTACTGTTAAATGGGTATCATGCTTGCATTTGTTCTGTTAGTATATCATGATAATTCTATTTGTAAAATATATACCCTTTGATAATTTTCTTGGGACAATAGTATAGTACTTGAGAAAACAGTATTGTGCATTTTTTCTTGATCAGATGAACCGTTAAATAGTAATGCAGGTTTTCAATGTCTAGTTTTCCTTGTACCTTCCTCAGAGACGTTTCCTTAATGATTCTGCTGTGTGCTTATCCTCTTGGTGAAAGTGTAACGATTGAGGAGCAAGCTTTGAAGCTGGAGTGATAGGAATTGTATCCCAGTGGTCCCATTCCTTTTTCTGGGTTTGTTTTGGTTTCTTAACCTTTTTATGCTTGAGTTTCTATATGAAAAATAGGGTTATAATGCTCATTTTGTTAAGCTGGTATGAGGTTTAAAAAGAAAGATTGCCACATGTTAACCAATCAATAAATGTTTTCTGCTATAAAATTATTAATTTTATTATGGACTTGAAGAAAGAACAAATGTAAGTTTTCCACTGTGAGTAATCTTAGCATACTCAACTGATTATCCTAAAAGTACCACATAATTGCTCTACTATGAAATAATACATTTCTACACTAGGAAAAAACATCTGGACAACCATTTATTCTCTAAATGGTTCAGTTGATGAAATTACTTTATTCTAAAGAACTTGTGTTTTTAAAAAAAATTTTTAATGTTTATTCATTTTTGAGAGAGAGCGAGTGAGAGAGAGAAAGCACGAGTTGGGGAGGGGCAGAGAGAGTGGGAGACACAGAATCTGAAGCAGGCTCCAGGCTCTAGTTTCCAAGCCATCAGCACAAAGTCTGAAGACACGGGCCTCGAACTCGGGAACCATGAGATCATGCCCTGAGCTGAAGTCGGACGCTTAACCGACTGAGCCACCCAGGTGCCCCTAAAGAACTTAATTGTCAGACTCTTAAAAGAGATAACATGCTGTCCAAGAGACAATGGTAGACTTGAAATCTGAGTGCCCAGTTTAGAGTCCTGTTTCAGTTCTATTGATGGTTAGGATTTGAGTTCTGGTGATAAATCAAGGTACAAGTTACTTAGCAAATCTGAACTTGAAGTTTCCTCCTTTGTAAAATAAAAGTGGTACTACTTTGTAAATTAGTCAATCTTGTAAGTTCATTAAAAGAGATAAATAGTAAACATAAAAGTGCTTTGTAAAATACTCTGTATAAGGTACTACCTAAATACCAGGTGGTTTTGTTGCTGTTGCTATGATAATTATAAAATTATCTGCTCTGATAGCCATTATTTGCTGCTTTGTTCTCTTGTCTTATGTGGACATGGTTTATCGTTGGAGGTACCAAGTGGGAGCAAATTGAGTAGTATGCTTGATAATGTAGTCACATCCCCTAAGAACTAGGTTCTGAACTTTGAACATTTCACATGGGCTAATAAAATGCTATTAGGCACAAATGACTTGTGCTCTGACAAATGACCCTGCTTGGATTTAAATTGGTGTCCCTGAGGTGTGTGGCATTGCACTGTATCATTCAGGGCCATCAAATGCTCTGCATTGGAAGAGAAAATGTATTTTCTAACTTACCGTCACCACAGTCCTAGTTAATCAGTTCCCTGGTGCTTCCCTTTATGATTCCAGGCTGTGCAGTGGTTCTATGGTAAAACTACATTCTCACAGGGCTTTTGATTTTTATTTGAAGTTTTCATGCTTTTGCTTGACTTTTCTATTTCTTAATATTTATGAATGGCAGCAAAAACTTGCTGACACTATTAGAATCAACCAAAAAATTCCCCAGGATCTCTGATTTGACTGTTTCGTTTTGTTTTTCTCCCTAAAAAAACAACCCCTACCAAGTTCTTCCCTTTTCTTACGCTGGAGTTTACATTAACAGAACTGGAAGACATGTGTGTGAAGCGTGGGGCTCCTCTTGCTTTTTTGATTGAGAGGTAATATATACATTACATTAAGGGAGTAATATATACATTAAGGGAGGATTCTCTAGAAAGACAGGTAGAAACTCGTCCTTGAGCCCTCAGAGCAGGAGACCTTGATGAAGAAAGAATGTTCTAGACTTTGAGAAGCCAACTCGGCAGTGAAGTAAATTCCAAAAGTCAACAGGGATGGAGTATCCTGACCTGGATACTAAAGAAAGAAGAGAACATAGGCTATGCCCACAGGGATAATACAGTTCAGTAAAATACAGAAAAGCATAGGAGGAATATGAACATAATATAAGCATGTAGTATATTACATATCTTCTGTTTTCTGTATTTTTAAAATTTTATATAGTGAACATGTACTATTTTTGTCAGCAGGAAAAGTCAATGTTTATGTGCTGTGGAACATCCAAGGAAATAGAGTAACTCCTTATAGGATTCTTTTCTTCATCTTTTTATCTCCAGAGGCTAGAATAGTGCCTGGAACATTGTGGGTATTTGACAAATATTTTCTAAATGGATGAATTAATTAGTCTTAAAAAACATTTCAGACCAGTACGTATCATAGGACCATGAATGTATTAAAAAAATATATAACTAAGTGGTTAACATTACTACAAGTATGAAGTCATTAGGTGATTTTGGTCATATGAGTGATAGAACTTGAATTACATTTTATAAAAAAGATCACTTTGGATACTGTGAAGAAGAGACCTTTGGGAACAAAAGTAGAAAAGCTCGACCAGTTAGAAAGTTACTCTAGATGAAAAATGATGATAAATTGAACTTAAGTGGTAGGTAATGAGCTGCTGCTGTTAGACTCTATTTTGTGTAACTATACAATTCTTGCTAGCAAATTGGATTTAGGCTTTGAGGAAAAGAGGATTATAAAAGATGACCCATGGATTTTTAGTGTGAGCCATAGGAACAATGATATTACCATCTCCTCAGAAGGATAAATAATGGTGGGGAGGATATATAGGGGGGAAGTGGAGAATACATAATTCTCTTTTGTTTTTTTTTTTTTTAATTTGTTTTTTAACGTTTATTTTTGAGACAGAGAGAGACAGAGCATGAACAGGGGAGGGGCAGAGAGAGAGAGGGAGACACAGAATCTGAAACAGGCTCCAGGCTCTGAGCAGTCAGCACAGAGCCCGATGCGGGGCTCGAACTCACGGACCGTGAGATCATGACCTGAGCCGAAGTCGGACGCTTAACCGACCGAGCCACCCAGGCGCCCCTCTCTTGTGGTTTTAATACATGCGAGCTGCCCAATGTATACAAAAGATGCGCAGTTAATGCAACTCTTATTTATGTATACAAATCTACATAGTTCAGGGGAGAAGTCAGAGCTGGAGATAGAAATTGTGTGTTGTATTGTCATTGAATACATGTATTCAGTTATGGGACTGGGTGATAACGAGATGGAGAAAGAAAGAGTTTTGCAGGTAGATGAGACGTAAAATGCAGGAGCAAAGTCCTGGACTGAACGAGGAAGGATAGGCTGGCATCAGTGGAAGGAGGTATGTGTTTGGACTTATACAGGTTTAGGGACAGTACATTTTATTAGAATTGGAGAGAAAGAAGAGCATTTACATATACACATAGGGAAGCCAATAGGTGGATTGGATGATGAGAATATGGTCTTGGACTAAGAGGGAGGAAAGAATGGGGAGGGACTATTGGCAGTTTGAATAAAGACATCTGGAATAACATCTTGGATTATGGGAGAACCAAATGACTAGAGACATGCTGAGGGTTTACTGGAGGTATGTGCTTAAAAGTACTAGGGGAAATCTGTCAGTAGGGTTGAGCGCTTTTCATTAGCATTCTCTGATGCCCAGGGGCAGGCATGGATTAGGCAGATAGGTGGCTTTAAGCAGGGCTCCTGTTATGTCAACTGGGTGTGACAGAGAACAAGAGAGTGGATGGGCCTTGAAAAGGAGTGATTAATGGGGCACCTGGGTGGCTCAGTGGGTTGAGCATAGGACAACTTCATCTTCGGCTCAGGTCATGATTTCTCATGTTTGTGAGTTCTAGCCCCAGGTCGGGCTCTGTGCTGACAGCTTGGAGCCTGGAACCTGCTTCTGATTCTGTCTCCCTCTCTCTCTGCCCCTCCCCTGCTCACTCTCTGTTTCTCAAAAATAAATAAACGTAAAAAAATATTGAAAAGGAGTGATTAGCAATTACGGTGAATGTTCTCTTTTCTTATGTGACGTGAAAATGTTTCATGCCACTTAGTATTCTTACACAGCACAGTTTATAATATACCCAAAGTATTCCATCAATGCATAATCCTTTTTTTGATGTGTATCAAAATCAGTGATGTCTCCTTTTCCTACTTAAATGTGTCGCACCTGCAAACATATAAAATAGGCTATGAAAAATTGAGGGTTGTTTTTTCTGTGCTTTTTTCAATTAAAGTTTATGGTCTATGTTACAAGGTATCAGGAGCCTCTTCTCTACAGTTTGACCGATCACTTAAACAATTTGTTCTTGATTTGGTCTTGAGCAGGAAAGTACCCCTTCCTCTTCTCCAGTCCAGAATGTGGCCCTGCAGAAAATCTAGAGGGCATGTACCGAGAGGGAACACATTGAGAAAAATGTTGTTTGTGTCTTGGTAAGACTGGTGCCCCATTGGACTCCCCAGTGGTCCCTGTGGATTCCAGCTGGTAGGTGGCCCTGCCTCTCAGCCTTCCCTTTTCAGCTGCGATGAATGCTCTTCTGCAGCTGCCACAGGAAAGCACATTTTACTAGAGGAAATGAAATCCTTAACAACAGATGAGAAGATTCATGTCCCTGGTAATTGATGGTAGGATAATGTGTGGCCGACTTCATAATGTGGTTACAGTCAGGCAAAATGTGCCAAGTTCTATCAAACAAAATACCAACCTGACTACAGAAACAGATTTTGAACACCACAATGAAAGGAGAAGCAAGCAGCTGAGAAGGGAAAGTGGAAGAATCATTAGAAAGATGCACATTGGAGCTTTCATTAGACTTGGCTGAGGACGGAGATGTGCTAGGTGTTAGCTGTACGAACTGTTGAGGATGATTCAAGTTGACTCCGTTTTATTTAGGTGCCTTTTATTTAGGTGCCCTCTTTACCAGCATCGCATTGTGAATAAGGGTTCTCACATTTTATCTTTTTAGAATTTATTTATTACTATTTTTTCAAATTTATTTATATTGAGAGAGAGAAAAAAGAGCATGAGCAGGAGAGGGGCAGAGAGAGAGAGAGAGAGAGAGAGAGAGAGAGAGAGAGAGAGATTCCCCAGCAGGTTTCACGCTGTCAGCACCGAGCCCCATGTGGGGTTTAATCTCCTGAACTGTGAGATCAAGACCTGAGCTGAAATCAAGAGTAGGATGTTCAACCGACTGAGTCATCCAGGTGCCCTAGGATTGTCACATTTTAGAAATGACTTTTCTCCTTTATAGCCAGAATCTAAGTCCTCTTCGTGTTTGTCTGAAGCTTTAGAAGGTATACTCTTTTAGGCCACTAAGCAAACATTTAATTAATTAGCATTGTTGAGGTGGAGCAAAACAGCTATAAATATGTGTTGACTGAAAGGAGGTAGGGCTGTAGGGTTTTAGTTCCCTCTAAAATGGTCAGGGATGAGGACACTTCTCTTATTTATATAACATTTGTCCTGGACAACAAGATGGTCCTGTTGGGACAAGTCAGTCTTCTGCTTGCCTCATGCCGAAGCATGATATTTCATGCCCTGAAGTAGGAGGAAAACCCTTCTGCATAAAGAAGGCAATAAACAGCCAAGAAACTAGGGAGCTCTCCTTAATCTCCCTCTGGTGGCCCCAGTAAAGTGAATTGTAAAAGCCTGACTTGGAGCCACACTGTTTTGAGTAAGACAAGGCCCAAATGTCTTAATTCACTCCTAGGGAGCACTCAATCCCGCTGCCTGTAACATAAGGAATTTAATAAAGTAAAAGCAAGTTATCTAGTCAAACCTCCTGCTGCTTTTTTATAATATCAAAATGAAGATAGGCTTAATTTGGTGTTAATGTAATCGAATTTATTGCAGTGTCCAAACATGCTTTATGCTCTCTCCCCTTGGATATTATATTGACACTGATTGTATGGAGGAGAAGGGGATAAAATGATTCACTTATTGAATGCAGATTATCTAATTCTTGACACTGAGGAATCATTTACCAAGCTTCGCAGATGGCACTTTATAAAATGGTCATTTCAAATGAAAATATGGCTAAACAGAGTTATTTTATATTATTTATTTAATAAGAGAGTTCATCAGATAATTTTGTATGCAACCTTATTATAAGCCCAGTATAAGAAATTGTTTATCCATGAACTCACTGTAAGTGCAAAAGGTTAAATTCATAATTATCAAACAATTACTGTGTGCCCTGGTCTGCTGGGTGCCTTGCGGGCTTACCCAGCGGGTAGACATCTCCTCTCTGTCCAAGAGGCTGCTAAACAAGATAAAGTACACAAGGAACTGAGCCTTAAAGAATACAGTGGACAGCAGAAGAGTACAGTGTCAAGAGAGTTCAGAGGGTGAATTCAAGCTGATCCTTGGCTCTATTAGAGGTATAGTACCCATTTTAGAGAATTTCAATTTTCTTGCTTTCCCCACGGGGGAGATTTCTCATATCTCTCATATGCTTTTTGAAGGCAGTGATCAGCTAGGGTTCATTAAGAATAGGTGAAGGAAGTTATTTATGTATTTTGGATATTAACTCCTTATTGGTTAGATCATTTGCAAATATCGTCTCCTATTTAGTGGATTGTCTTTTTGTTTTGTTGATGGTTTCCTTTGCTATGCAACAGACTTTTTTATTGTCATACAGTCCCAATAGTTTAACTGGGCTTTTGTTTCCCTAGGAAAGGTTATCTATGGCTGATGGCAAAGAAACTATTCTCTATATTCTTGGAATTTTATGGTTTCAAGTCTGACATTTAGATCTTTAATCCATTTTGAGTTTGTTTTTGTGTATGGTGTAAGAGAGTGGCCCCGTTTCATTCTTTTGCATGTAAATGTCCAGTTTTCCAGCACCATTTATGGAAGAGACTGTCTTTTTTCCATTGCATATTCTTGCCTCCTTTGTCATAGATTAATTGCTCTTATAATCATATAATTATTATTTTTAGGCTCTCTTCTATTGAATGATATGTCTTTGTGCCAGTACCATACTGTTTTGGTCAGTATAGCTTTGTACTATGTTTTGAAATATGGGGTTGTGATACTTTGAGCTTTGTTTTTCTTTCTCAAGATTACTTGGGCTATTTGGGGTCTTTTGTAGTTCTACATAAATTTTAGGAACATTTGTTCTAGTTCGGTGAAAAATTGCTTTGTTTTGTATGGAAATTTTAATAGTATTTGTTCCCTCAGTCTGTGAGCATGGAATATCTTTCCCTTTGTTTTTGTCATCACCAGTATCTTTCATCATGGTTTTAGTTTTCATAGTACAGGTCATTCAACTCATTGTTTAAGTTTATTCCTAGGTATTTTATTATTTTTGGTGCAATTGTACATGGGACTGTTTCTTTATTGTCTCTTTCTTCCACGTTATTATTGGTATAGAAATGCAACAGATTTCTTATGTTAATTTTGTATCCTGCAGCTATGCTGAATTCATTTATTCTAGGAGTTTTTTGGTGGCATCTTTAGGGTTTTCTTTCTCTAGTATCATGTCATCTGCAAATCCTAGGGATAAATCCTACTTGCTCTTTGTGAATTATTTTTTAAAATATATTGTTGTGTTCAGTTTGCTAATATTTTGTTGGGGATTTTGTGTTGGTGTTGTACAGAGATAGTGGTTTGCAGGTTTTTTTGTAGTGTCTTTATTTGGTTTTGGTATCAAGGTAATGCTGGCCTTATTGAATGAATTTGGAAGCTTTCTTTTCTCTTCTATTTTTTGGAATAGTTTGAGGAGAATAGGTATTAAATCTCCTTTAAATATCTGGTAGAATTCACCTGTGAAGCCATTTGGCTGGGACTTTGGTTTGTTGGGAGTTTTTTGATTACTGATTCAATTTTATTGCTAGTAATGAGTCTGTTCAAGCTCTCAAGTTTCCTCCTAATTCAGTTTGGGAAAGTTATGTTCTTAGGAATTTACCCATTCTTCTTGGTTGCCCAATTTGCTGGCATAGAGGTTTTCATAATATTCTCTTATAACCCTTTGTATTTCTGTGGTGTTAGCTATTTCTCCTTTATTTCTGATTTGATTTGAGTACTTTCTCTCTCCATTTTAATTATTAATGTGACTAAAATTTATCAATTTTGTTTATCTTTTCAGAGAATGAGCTCTTGTTTTCATCTGTTTTATTGTGTTTTTTTTTTTTTTTTTCTCTTATCTTGATTATTTCCCTTCTTCTACTGACTTAGGGCTTTGTTTATTTTTTCCAGTTCCTGGAGGTATAAAGTTAGGTTGTTTATTTGAGATTTTTCTTGTTTCTTGAAGTAGGCCTATATTGCTATACACTTCCCTCTTAGAACTGCTTTGGCTGCATTACAAAGAATTTGGACCCTTGTGTTTTCATTTTCCTTTATTCTCACGTACTTTTTGATTTCCTCTTTGATTTCTTGGTTGACTCATTCATTGCTAAGTAGTATGTTATTTATCTTTCATGTATTTGTGTTATAAGGGCAATGCAAATTAAAACTGCAATAAGATATCACTTGACACTTGTCAGAATGGCAAAAAAAAAAAAAAAAAAAAAAAAAAAAACCAGAAATAAATCCTCCTGGTGGCGAGGATGTGGAGAAATGGGAAGGAACACTTGTGTGCTCTTTCTGGGAATATAAATTGGTATAGCTACTGTGGAAAACAGTGTGCAGTTTCCTAACAAAATTTAAAAGTAAAATTACCATATGATCCAGTAATTCCACTACTGGGCACGTACCCAAAGAAGATGAAAACACTAATTTGAAAAGATAAATGCAACCCCTATGTTTATTGTAGCATTATTTACAGTAGCCAAGATATGGAAACAATGCAAGTGTCCATTCATAGATGAATGGGAAAGAAGATGTGGTATGTATGTGTAGCTGTATATATATTTATACATGTATATGTATGTGTATAATGGCACATATATGTGTGTGTATACACACACACACATACACACACACACACACACACACACACACTAGAATATTACCATATTATGGATGGATCCAGAGGGTAAAATGCTAAGTGAAATGTCAGTAAAAGAGAAATCCCATATGATGTCACTCATATGTAGAATTTAAGAAACAAAACAAATGAAAAAAACAAAGGACTCTTAAATACGGAGAACAAACTGGTTGTTACCAGAGGGTAGGTGGATGGGGAGATGGATAAAATAGATGAAAGGGATTAAGTGTGATTTAACTTGATGGACACTGAGTAATGTACAGAATTGTTGAATCACTATGTGAACCTGAAACTAATATAATACTGTATGTTAATTTTACTTTAATTAAAAAAATAAGCTCTGGTAGGTTAGAAGTGGGGAGCATCCCCAAAGAGGACCTACCCAGGTACTTGAGGTGGGAGAGGCTAAGGATACAACCTCTAAACTTTCTCTTCTACATACATATCTGTAAATTATGTAAACTCTCTACTCTGAATACCCATATCTAGCTCAAACTTGAGTCTTCTTTTCCACAGAGGACTGATCGCAGAATGCTTGCTAACTGTTCTCTGCCATCGCTTTTTATTCTTCCTGCTTAAAAAAAGTAGGTGAAGAAGGAAAATTAATTTAGGATAATCAGTCTGGCTCATTGGAACTCTACTAAAGATAAGAAGTCAATGCTTGTAGAAAACGTGAGTGCACATACCATACAGAATAGGAAGTGATATCCACATGCTGTCTTCTAAATTACCTAAATGATGATAGAACATGGTATTGGCTAAAATGTTAATCACGAAGAGGATTTTGATATATTGCTAGATAGAAAATTGTTTATAGTACATAATAAAAACCATCAGTCAAGACAGACTTAGATATCTGAGAGAATGCCCTCCTAGACAAATGGGCAAGGCACAGCATCTATCTGTAGAGTGATGTTAATGGGCTTGACTCTTGATTGTTACTTTGTGTATCAAGTGATACAGGTGACCAATGAAAGAAGAGCAACTTCAAAATGGGGCAGAAACAGACCACAGTCCGTTTGGAATTCTGTGAGGAGAGTTCTTAACTTTTCTGGTCAGCTGTCTAGAGGCCATGGGTTGATGATTCTTTGAATTTACCATATTGTGTGTCTGTATATGTGATGGGGCTTAAGATGGATTGTTTCTCCTCTGAGCTAGTAATTAGAAAAAAATTAAATGTCTTCTTTCTCTCTCTCCCTATAGCTCTCTGTTTTATGTTAGGGTCTTGTTGTTCTCCCACTCAGTAAGGTGTGGTTGACTCCTTTGTCTTTTCCTTTGCTCTTGGTTCTTAAGTAGTGCTGGGATAAAATTATTAGTTATTTATCCAAAATAGAATTAAAAAAATTCAAACCCCAATGCCAATGTTAGGATTTGGAGAGAGAAGGGACCACAAAGTTGATCTTATGAGAATAGAGTAGTGTCTCTCAGTCAAGATACAGTAGGCCAAGTTATCAGCATCCCATAAATTCAGTATGAAATAGAAATAACATATCTTCTATTTTACCTTGAGAGCAATGCTATCCAACTGCAAGCCACAGCACACTGATGGAAGGGACTACTGGTAGAATAGCCTCAATAGCTATATGGGAATGTTTATTCAGTAGTTAGCAACAGCAACAACAACTTATATTTCAATGGAACTTTAAAATTTAAAGTAAACTTCCACATATTTTATTTGATTGTTAATAAAACTCAAACTGTGAAGTGAATACATATGGTCGGAAAAATTCACCTACTAATTATTCCTTGGTTACCTGAAACAATTCTTGATTTGTATGAGATAATATTAGTCCATATTACATTCGACATCAGTAACTCATTTGTTGTCTTCATGAATCAATACAGTATCTGTGGTGCTGTATTTTATTAGATGAGAAAGTCTACATACATATTCTTCTAGAAAACCAAGCAGTTAGAAAGTGAGCTAAAATTAAAACTCACAATTCTTACTCTTATTCTAATGGTGATAAGGAAGATAATCTCTGCTAATTATATAATACAGAGGAAGTCTGTGCTTCCATATATATGTGGTGGCCACATCTTTCTCAATTCAATATTTAACTACACATTAACATATGGTACTTAATTTGAAATTATCATTAACTTCTCAGTCAGCATGTGGCGTTCCTCTTTCTAACTTTAAACCATTTCATTCTGAAAGTATAAAAAAAGACCAGGCAGCAGCAAGATTTCACTGGACACATTTTCAGCTCAATGATGCATTCGATTTCAACATTTTTGTCTTTATAATCAAAACTCTGTACCAGCACTTTAAATGTAAAGATATAAGATGAATGGCATAGAAAAGATAAATTGTCCTCAGATGCTCTTTATGGCATTACAAAGGAGTTATTTTGGAAAGAACTTTTTATATCAAAGCTCTTTCAAAGAGCTAGTTCAGGGAAACATTTGGTATTTACAATAACTAGTATTTCTAAAACTGCAAAACTCACATTCTATTAAAAAAATTCTCACTTCTCAGAAATTAAAAAAAAACCCTAGATGCTAAATGCAAAGCTATTTAAAATAAGTGAAACAGACCAACAGTGAAAGAAAGCTGTACCATGATTGACTAGAAGCAGAGATCATAAGGTCTGGCTCTATTAAAGAGTATGAACTTGAGAAGGAAATAATGTCTCGAGACTTCACTTTCCTCATCTGAAATCAAATGGGGCTGAACTATATAACCTATAGAGACCATTTTGGCTTTAGTGACCTGTGGTCATAACATCTGTATTTTAAAGTAGTATTTGGGTTCAGCTTCTTCACCTGCCTCACCAAATAAGGTTTTTGCATTTCTATCCAGATTTCACTGAACACAGTTCTCCTACTTTTCCACAACAGACCTCAGCTCTTTGAAAGGTTCACCAGTGTATTTCTGGAAGTTCCTGGATTTGCCCAGCAGTCAGAGCTCCTCACTGTGCCTCTCTCATGGACACTTAGCTCCACTACATCTGGCAGAGCTTTGCTGGGACTGCTGGCCAGTTGCTACCCTGGTCAAATAATGTCTCCTGGAACTCCCAAGCTGTAGACCTTTGAGATGCAAACATTGTGCCGTGTTTCCTAAAATTCCTGCATCAGAACAAGTCTATAAATATGTTTTCCTTCTAAGGCTTCAGATCCAGTCCATGAGTCTGAACTGTGGATAGAGGCTGGGAAGTCTTCTTCATTTCCCTTCTCTCTTTGCTGGCCATAGAACCTGTGCATCAGTCTCTTCACTGATACTTTTTCCTCTTAAGCAAATGGTTAATAGGTCTAGATTCCTGAGAGGGTGTTGGCTCGATAAAAGTTATCTTAATTTGGGTCCAAGTAAAGGCTTTTCTTTGACTGTACTTTTACAAATAATTATTGGTGGGAATTAATATTTTAAAGCGGTGCATAATACGTCCTGTGACAATTAGATCCAATCCCCTTGATAAAAAGAAAAGACAACTAACGTGAAAAAGGATGCCTTCGGATTAGAAGTGTCTTGATTTTGGGTCAGATTGATTTTCCTGTTAGAGGTTCTTTCTTCTTAGATCTACTCTTAGGACACTGAATTTCCTAATCATGATCCATATCGTATCAATTGCCACCATCAAGTAGATGTTCATAAATGTGACTCCAACTTAAAAAGGAGGTAAACTGGGGCGCCTGGGTGGCTCAGTTGGTTAAGCATCCGACTTCGGCTCAGGTCATGATCTCACACTCCGTGAGTTCAAGCCCCGCATCGGGCTCTATGCTGATAGCTCGGAGCCTGGAGCCTGCTTCAGATTCTGTGTCTCCCTCTCTCTGACCCTCCCCTGTTCACGCTCTGTCTTCCTCTGTCTCAAAAATAAATAAACATTAAAAAAAATTTAAAAAAATAAATAAAAGGAGGTAAACTGACAAATGTGATATTTCTGAAGGGACTCTTTTTTATGATTGGTTTCTTCCTGATTGTCACTCACTCTTAGTATACAGGAAGCACAAAATGTTACTCTGTGATCTGTTTAAAGTAAATTTACCTCTCTGGTTTTTATCTCAATGAGAAAATGGAGACATTGGCTCCAAATGATTTTTAAAGTCCCCCTGAGCTCTAAAATTTATGATTCTATAATTTTTAGATGTTTAATTCATTAATTAAATGATACTACATTTTCTCTTTGATACCTGTCAAGTTTACTTTAAAAATGATCATCACACTTCATTTATTTTCTAATACATTTCTGACAGGATGAATTAAGTGTTCAAGGATCCCACTGATTTTGTTAGATTAAGCCTACATCATGCTGAGTGGGGTCTGAAGAAATAAAATCTTCTGTTATGGTTATCACACATATTATTTAATGAAGGAGATAATATGAAGTTTCTAAGTGCTGTTACTTTTTAGTGCAAAGTGGTAATTAACATTATTATACCCATCAGATAACACACTATATGTTGTTTCTTCATTTATTTTCACTGCGCTATGTATTTAGATACGAACTAAAGCTAAAATCAATCATTTTTCTACATGTGCCAATTGGGTTTAGTTGTGCCAGAAGAGTTTAATTTTGGAGAGGAAAAGGTGATAAAACAGCTTTGACAGCATAAATTTAATACATAGACATTTTTGTGGAATAGAGCCACATCTCACCCCCCTCTTGGAAATACGTATTTGCTATAAAACTAGCTAATGTTATGATCGTTCCCTCCATTTGAAAATGTTGGGAAAATTAGTTCCATCATTGTATCCCATTATTATATGAATAAACAATTTTGGGGTATCTTCTCCTGTCTTTTCCAGAAAAAATGCTTAATTTTTGTTTAAGACTTTTTCCCCCCAACTTTCTCTTCTTTTCTGAGAACATAGTCCTTATACCCTTGTGGATTCTTTATTTTCTTCCCAGAGTTGATTGTTTTCAATGCTTTTTATCCTTCCATTTCTTCTTAACTCAGTGTTTGGTTTTGATTTTTCTGTTCAGAAACCAAGACCCGTGGACTTTACTTAAAAAATGATACTGTTCTTTCTTAGGACATCTTTCAATCCTTAGCTATGTACATTTGCATAAAGCCATCAAACCCCAAGAGTGAGGAATTGATAATTTGAACAATTAAAAAAAAGTTACCATGATTGCTACATGAACTCTTTATAGTCTATGTTAATAAAAAGGATTAGAGTGGCGGTAATGATCCTAACATTTCTCTGAACTGCTGAGATCTAATATTTTGGCCACATAATTGTCACCTTTACATATTTGCAAAGGACATTCATTTTTTACTTGAATATTCTTTTTTATTATTGGTACTTTTCTACCACTAGATGATTTCTTAGTGCCAGTATCTGCCACATGGTTTCTAGTGTTTCAGTGTATATAGTATCAATAGAATTTTATTGTAAAGACCTGTGCCAATATTCATAGTGCAGATTCTAAATATCTCATATTGCTTATATAAAAGTTATATACCAATTTTGTATTTGCTTTTCATCATAGAAATGAAAAAGATTATTGTTTAAAACACATATTTTCAAATTTTCATTAAAGAATGAAATGAAATCATTTAAAGAGGAAGAATAGTAATAATGGCATAGTTTTCATTAAAGAAAATTATAAAAATCAAAAAGTAGGAAAAAATAAAAGTTACCCACAGCTTTCTGTCCCTGTGTAGCCAGTATTTACACTTAAGCAATGTAATTGTGACTTGTTGGCTTTTAATTAGTAAGGTCCTTTCTTTTCTTACTTTGAAGTAAATTATTTTTTTAAGTTTATTTTTATAATTTAAAATTTATTTTGAAAGAGATATAGACAGCAAGTGGGGGAGGGGCAGAGAGAGAGGGAGACAGAATACCAAGCAGGCTCTGCACGCTGTCAATGCAGAGCCTCATGGCAGGGCTTGAACCCACAAACCATGAGATCGTGATCTGAGCTGAAACGAGTCAGACGCTTAACCGACTGAGCCACTCATGCACCCCTGAAGTAATTTATTTAAAGCATTCTGTATGCTTTTTGGCACTTCTGAATAACAAATTTTTAGATAGGGAAGAGTTAACCTTTGCCTAAATTTCATGTGAGAATCTGAAACTGAATGACAATCACTGAAATTTAAAATGACTGACAGCAATGTAACAGAATTTTATCTTGTAAAATTATGTAAAAGAAAAAGCATTGTAGTATATAAAGCTTGAAATAGATGATAATATTCTGACATTTGGGAGACATTCAAATCCCAGAATTTTATAACTCTTTCAAAGATGCATGTTGACCTATTCAGAAGAAAAGATACCCTGATCCACAACCCAAATATCATAAATTCCCTTTTCATGTCCTCAAACACTAAAGAAGAGTAATGCTCATGTTAATATATATTTTCTTTGCCGTCTTCCAAAACTTCATGACTTTTCTATCCTTGACCTAATTATACAAGACAAACAGAAATTATTTTCCCTGTAGGTTTACTTATCCCCTAGTATGGAGCAGACAGAATGAGTAATCATAAATGTAAGAATAGAGAATAGAAGTTATATAAAGGAAACAAATCGGGGAGTAGTTATTTGCTCCATAAAAACATTCATTTAATTTTTAAAAGCCCTTATTTTCTTTAAAAAAGCATGGTTGAATTTCATCACAAACATTTTTAAGAACTAATATATGAAATGGTGTATATTGGATTTGGAATTATAGTGCAATTCCTTTAAAGTTTATCTGGTAGTTTACTCAGGTTTTATTCAAGAAATATTTATTGAGTACATCTTTTATAACATACCTTTTGAGCAAATACACTTGCTGTATTTGGGGAGGCATTATGTAATACTAACCATATCAACATTACTGACAAGCAGCTGTGGTGAGGCTTGTTCTAACAGTTGTTCCAGAATTGTTTTCTTAGGGCGTAGGATTAAGCACTGATTCAAGAACAATATCAATGTCAAATTGATACTGTTTTATAAAGGTGTTATGATTCCATAACTGAAGAAATTATCTAGGAAAGTAAAGGTGTCTAATAGGGTATAGAGAAAATAATATTTCTGTGTATTTTGTTTTTGATTATCTTACTCTGGCAGTTATGAAGAAGAAGTTGACCATAGTCAGCCTATGTAAGGGATCTCTTTGGAAGATAAGAAGATAGAAGGGAAAGATAGAATAAACAATATCAATATTTCAATAATCATATTTTGACTCAAAATGTGTTCAGAAACTAAATATAACTTTATGCTGTTTCAAAAGGTCCCAGCTGGAAGAATGTTCCCATTTATTAAATCTGTCTCTCAAAGTCACTGATAAAGTTTTTGAACCAATAGATTTTAAAAGGAAATGTAATCAAAAAGTAATAAGCATTTCAGCTACTACTCCCGAGGTAACATTAGGTTGAGAGGCTGGTTGAGAAACTAACTCCACTTTTACGCCCAAGAGTTCTGAGGGGTTGTTAGAAAAGTTGGCTGCCTTTGGCATGACATTTATTCTATTATGATGATGCCTCATGAAAGAACCTTACTCTCTTCACAATTAGTAAGATAGATCCTTGTACTAAGGGTGAGCCACTGACATTACTTTTACTTTGTTACAATATTTCCCCAGAAAGCATGCTCAGGCTCATTAGTGTCTGGAAGAAAATGACCAGGGAGGAAAAGAAGGTGAAATGGAGTTCTTGTGGAGAAGCAAGGACTGAGAAATTGACGTGCTACCATTTCTCTCTTGCTATTTTCATGCACATATCCAGTAAATGGACATGTAAGGATCCATTTTAAAAACATGCTTAAATAACTTGAATCCTTGTAGACTGGTTATAAAGAATCAAACCAGACATTGAATTATTGAAATTAGTCAGTAAATCATTCTGCAACAGCCAGGTGCCTTATAGGGCAAAGTCAAATATGATGTAAGTCTTTGACATAAGTCCTTGAATAGCTTACTTCTGTAAAGGAGACCAAAAAAAAATCCACTACTGTGATGCCACATAATGCAAGTGCTATGATACATAAGACTCCTTAGAACCATGGACAGAATCGTACTGTACTGTTAGGAAAGGCTTTTGGAAAAGGATGACCATGGTAAAGGGATGAACATGACTTAGCCAGATTAGTAAGAGGGAGAAGGATAGAATTTTTAGAATGTCATAAGAGCATGTGCCAGTACTTATGCATACTTGAAGCTACAAATAATACATCAAAACAGTGACTGTTAGTGACTATGGGGTAATGTCAGAAGCTGCAACTAAGAGAGGTAGTCAGAGGACCAGATCCTGGAGGGTTATTAGTTACAGACAAAGATTCCACATTTTATCCTGAAAGCTAAAGGGAGACACTGAAATACTTTTTAGATCTCAACAGGTTAAAAAAAAATAACCTCCATTCTGTTGTACAATAATTGACGTGACTAGGAAATTACTATACACTTTGCCTTAAATATGAAAAAGTGTCCTAAATGAAGAGACAAATTTTATCTTTGTTAAGAGTAAGCAGACTGCTACTTTTGGAACTCTTGTTCAGAACTGATGAAGATAACCAGGGTTTCATGAATATTTTCTACATACTTATATCTAGTTGAGTTATGTCTTTAAGTTGCTTTCTCTTGATCCTCCTAGTTTATGTGGTTGAAAATAACAAATAGCACTTCAGAAGGAAGCACACAAAACACTGTATGTTATAATCAATTCAAAATATGAAAGTTTACAGACAATCTGTAATGTGCATTTAATTGCTGTGAATTTACACACACATATACACACACACACACCGCACCCACACCCTACAAATATATGTGCATATAATATTGAATGTTTTCTTTCTTAAGCGTTTGTTAATTTTTTCTTAACATGTGGTACCTAAAGTTTGTTTGAACTCTCAGTAATTTATTCAGCTCTGCATTTGATAAATGACTCGTGAAATTACTCACATTTTGTATCATTTTGATACAGCAGTACAATATTGCCCTGGGTTAATTTACTATATCTAGTAATTTCAAGAAGAACAATGACTCCTGGCTAAATAAATATTTTTGCCTGATTTCCATTTCCATGTAACTTGCTCTCTTTTGAATAGTCATTATATAAGAGAGATTTAATGCAGTAATCTCAGTGAAGAAAATGGGAGAACTACAACAAAAACAGAGTTTTTAGAGAGTTTACAGAGTTTTTTGATTAGAAAAGTTGTTGTATCCTGTGTCTTATAGAGATTTTTAGTTTATTATTTTAAAATAATTTAAGTAAAAAAAACCTGTTTCCATTTATTGTTGGAGTCCTGATGCACCACTTATTCGCTGAATGGGCTTTCGGCAAATTTTTTAACATCTGTATGTCTCAATTCCAGCAGCTGCAAAAAGGACATGATCATAAATTAATGAATTCACATATTTTATGAATATTATATGAATTCATGCATGTAGAAGTCTTTAAAACAATCACTGGCAGGTAATAAGCACTTACTATTGATTAGCTATTATTATTATTATTATTAATTATTATTATTATTATTATTATTAGTTTACACTGAGGGTAAGTAACTAGGTTCCTGTATCCTATTTAGGGCAAACTTAGTTGCATCTGATTCTGAATCCATATAAGTGGGATCTATATATAGCATCCCTTTTATTTTTCTCCAAGCTGTAATATTATGACCCTTTCCCTTTGCTTCACTGGCTTTAAATATCCTACTGAACTTTCAAGGATTAGTTCAATTCTACATATTCTGTCAAGGTTTATCTAAATGCCTCATCCTACAAAGCTTCTTTTTTGTTAGCATCTTATCTTTTTGGCATATATTCTCAATAATATTGTACTCATGTCAGAGAGATTTGTAACTTACCCAGTATCTTGCAGAGTATGTGCTTGGTTAATAATTCATTCTCTTTCCTTCTCTTCATCGTCATTCCATAAATGAGAAACTGGATTACCTGGAACACAGAAAGACTGGGTGAATTATTACCCAAATTTTCAAACTTTTCCCAGTGTGTCATTTTTGTTAGCCATAACTCATTCCTTTCCCGAACTTATATATCCACCCCTTTTTATTCAGTTTTTTTAAGACCCTTTGTGTACATTTGCAGCTAAAGTTATATTGAGAGGATGACTGAAATAACATAATTTTTTAGTGCTACAGATGATATGCATTGGTCTTTTCCTAAATCACCTACTTGTTCTAGAAAAATTCAAATTTGATTGGCACAATTTTCATCTCTAAGAAAAAGCAGCTTTCAACTAGAGAAAGTGAAAGCTTCATCTACTGAGTGTCATTACAGAACTATGCCCCAGAACAGAAGCTTCCAAATTCTAAGAAAGCTTAATTGGATGTTCTATCCTGCAATGATAATATGGTTCATTTCATGATCAGATGAGATTGAGAGAGTTGGGTCTTTTCTGATACTCAAAGTGACTTAGTTGTTTTTCTTTAATTCAGCATTTTGATAAAGCAAGATTTATACATTCAGAAATCACTTTATTCACTGAGATAAAGATTTTGATTCATAGATCAAACTATAGAAACAAAATTCAATTTATTTTATTATAGTATTTTATTAGTGATATTTAAATATTATATTATTTGTGTTTCAAAAAATGTTCTTTTACTGAACAGAATCAGATGATTCTTTCTTCTTTCCATTATGGGGTATACAAATTTGGATTATGCAGGAGACGTGAAGGAGAAGATAACAAAGATAACAAAAACATTTGCTTTTCAAACATATGTACTCTGCCTGCTTCTATGAAAGGGTTTGTGACCCTCAAACAGTGCAATACCAAAATAACACAGTTTGAGATGCCCTCTCCCCACAGAATGTGCTGGAAGCCACATGGAGGGAAGTCATCTGTGTTTTGGTAAAAGAAACTTTATTGTCAACTTGATCACTTTAAGGTTAATTTAGAATAAGAAAGCTGAAAACAATAATCCAAGAGTTTTGGTGTGCTTTATCTAGTCCACTTAAAAAATATGCTTTTTACAGAGTTGTGGTGTATAAAAAAATAATCTCTTCAGCTTTTTGTTTTATTTGTATACTTATCTGCATATTTCCATGGCAGTTTGCCATTTTTTTATCTCAATTTTCTAACTGAAAGGCTAAGAGCAGACTGCCTTTTATAAGGTGAGGATACCTATGTTCTATTACTTGTATTATGATTTGGCAATTATAGATGTACTATCCGTGGACAAATATTTTGGCCTCTTCAGGATTCCATCTCTTAATCTCTAAATGAGGCTGTTGGATGAGGTAACATTGGATACTCTTAAGGTTCAAGATTTTATGATTTTATCATATTAGATGTTCTTTTAACATTTCTCCCCTCTCTTTTTCCCCTCCCTCTTAACTTCTTTCCTTCTCTTTGATGCCGGAAACTATCCTTGGAACAAAACATATAACACTTCTGCCTTTAGGGAGCTTATATTATATTTATCATAAATTGAAGCAGACAGGTATATAGTTACATAATGGGGATGGGGAGTAAAGTGAGTGCAATACTCCTAGAATAGCACACGGTCTGGTAAGGGATGTCTGCTGCAGTCAGTTTATCATGTGTTATAAGGAAATAAAATTGACTTTTTCTACTTGATTGAATTAATGAAGCTCCACTGGATTTTCAGAAAAAAAAACTGTTAAAAACTACATGAATTCAGCAAAGTTGCAGGATATAAGATCATTGAATAGAAATTGGTTGCATTCCTATAAGCCAAAAAATGAAGCAGCAGAAAGAGATATCCATGAATCGATCCCATTTGCAGTTGTACCCAAGACAAGAAGCTACCTAGGAATAAACCTAACCAAAGAGGTAAAATATTTGTGTGCTGAAAACTATAGAAAGCTTATGAAAGAAATTGAATAAGACACAAAGAAATGGAAAACATTCCATGCTCATGGATTGGAAGAACAAACATTGTTAAAATGTTGATACTACTCAAAGCAATCTACACATTTAATGCAATCCCTATGAAAATAACATGCACATTCTTCATAGAGATAGAACAAACAATCCTCAAATTTGTATGGAACCACAGAAGACCCTGAGTAGCCAAAGTAATGTTGAATAAGAAAACCAAAGCTAGAGGCCTCACAATTCCAGAATTCAAGTTGTATTACAAAGCTATAATCATCAAGACAAGTATGGTATTGGCACAAAAACAGACACACAGACCAATGGAATAGAATAGAGAACCAAGAAATGGACCCACAAATATATGGACAACTAATCATCAACAGAGCAGGAAACAGTATCCAATTTGGAAAAAAGACGGTCTCTTCAACAAATGCTGCTGGGAATACAGGACAGCAACATGCAAAAGAATGAAACTGGACCAGTTTCTTACACCATACACAAAAATACATTTGAAATGGATCAGAGATTAAATTTGAGACAGGGAACCACCCAAATCCTACAGGAGTAAATAGTCAGTAACCTCTTTGACCTCAGCTGTAGCAACTTCTTACTTGACATGTCTCTGGAGGCAGGGGAAGTAAAAGCAGAAATGAATTATTGGGACCTCATCAAGATGAAAAGCTTCTGTACAGCAAAGGAAGCAATCAACAAAACTTAAAGGCAACTGACAGAATGGGAGAATATATTTGCAAATGACCTACTGGATAAAGGGCTAGTATCCAAAATCTATAAAGAATTTATCAAACTCGACAGCCAAAAAAAATACAGTGAGGAAATGGGCAGAAGACATGAATAGACACTTTTCAAAAGAGGACATCCAGCTGGCTAACAGACACATGAAAAGATACTCAAGATCACTCATCATCAGAGAAATACAAATCAAAACCTTGATAAGATATCACCTCACACCTGTCAGAATGGCTAAAATGAACAACTCGGGAAACAATAGATGTTGGCAAGGATGCGGAGATAGGGGAACTCTTTTGCACTGTTAGTGGGAATGCAAACTGGTGGAGCCACTCTGAAAAACAGTATGGAGAGTCCTCAAAAAGTTAAAAATAGAACTACCCTATAATCCACCAGTTGCACTACTAGATATTTATCTGAAGGATACATAAATGCTGATTCAAATGGGCACATGCACCCCAATGTTTACAGCAGCACTACTAACAAGAGCCAAATTATGGAAAGAGCCTAAATGTCCATTGATTGAAGAATGAATAAAGATGTTACACACATGTGCATGCACACACACACACATACACACACAATGGAATATTATACAGTGATGAAAAAGAATGAAATCTTGCCTTTTGCAACAATGTGGATGGAGCTAGAGGGTATTATGCTAAGTGAAATAAGTCAGGCAGAGAAATACAGATATCATATGATTTCATTCATATGTGGAATATGAAAACTGTAATAACTGACCAAAGAGGAAGGGAAGGGAAAAAAGTACAAATAGAGAGAAAACTATAAGAAACTCTTAAATACAGAAAACAAACTGAGGTTGATGGAGGGGAAGTGGGTGGGAGAGACAGGTGATGGGCATCGAGGAAGGCACTTGTTGGGATGAGCACTGGGTGTTGTATGTAAGAGATTAATCACTGGATTCTACTCTGTAAGCCAAGGCTATACTGTATGTTAACCAACTTGAATTTATATATATAGAAATAACTTAATGGAAAAAATCACAGTCTGACAAAGAGATCTGAGACTCAACCAGATACTCGTATATTATTTATTTTTCTGAACTGAGCCATTCCCCATCTTGAAAAAGAGGAAGCTTAAGAAAATGATGCTATTGTAACACTAAATGTATATACTATGAAAATTGATCCAGTCTTTCTTCAAATGGGATGAGTTAATTTAGTAAATATAAAAAAAAGAGATATAAAAAAGTTTGGGGGAGACAATTGGATCCTGGCTCAATACTTGATTAATTCCTTATGTTACAGAACATCAGTGAATTTTATCAGTAAGGGAGATTTTGAGGGTCAGAAGATAAATGCAAATGACCTAAATATGCCTGCGGCAAGAATCAATAGGGTCTCAAACTCTAGAATCTCCCCAATTCCTGATTGTAAAATTGTATAGGCGTGCTGGAGCCATTTTGTATTTACTTACAGAGCTGATGGTACACATCTCTTTCCCTCTGCAGTTCAGTGACTTTACTTTGGTAACTCAAAGTTGGCCATAGTGGAAGTGTTTATCGAAATCAGCAAACACTATAAATCAAGACCTATCCCCCCCCGAAAGTTGTTAACAATTTACCAGCACAAGGCAAATAACAAATCCTTATACTGTCTCCCTTTAATTTATTTTTTAGTTTTTTTAAATGTTTATTTCTTTTTGAGAGAGACAGAGAGAGACAGAGCATGAGTGGGGGAGGGGCAGGGAGAGGGGCAGACCCAGAATCCGAAGTAGGCTCCAGGTTCAAGTGTCTGCAAAGCCTGATGTGGGGCTGAAACCTATGAACCGTGAGATCATGACTTGAACCAAAGTCTAATGCTTAGCCAGCTGAGCCACCCAGGCAGCCCTGTCTTTAATTTTTAACATGAGTTATTATGTTGGGAAGGAAAAGTGGAAGTTTTGGACTATTTCTATAGGGCAAAGAACACTAGTTGGGTTTCAGGGTATAACTGGACATTGTACACTGGTGGGGAGGAAGTACATGTGCAGGGGACAGTTTAGATCTTATTAGGTGGTGACATTTTTGGATTAAGGGAACAAAGGGGTGTGTGTGTGTGTGTGTGTGTGTGTGTGTTTGTGTACATGGGTTAAGGACCAAGTAAAAAAGAACATAATAGACCAAAGGAGAGTGATCCATCATGTTCAAAGTGATGCTCTAGTGAATGTAATCAAGCCCTATTTCTAGCCATGACTGATTAATTCTCAGGCAGACACCAGGGCCACATTTGAGTAATCAAATTTACTGTCATTGGGATTTACTTTGAGCGGAAACATCTGGAAGATGGAGGCCATAGGAACAGTGTGATCTTCTAGCAGGTGACATTTCCTTTCTGGAGGTTAATAACACAGTCTTGGCCCTGCTGGGTTTGGCTTATTGCTAATCCTGGTGAGATCAGGGATCACATTTTTATTCTATTTCTGTTTACTAGAATTAAGAGCCAAGTAGAGCATTTTTTTTCAGAGAAACTAGGACTTCCATCATTAGCCTTTTCCTAATTGAAAAAAAGAGTTAAGAGTTGTCTGGACCCTGGCAATGCAAATAGGGAGGGGATATGTACAGGATGGATCCTATCTAACATTACTTTCTCCTGTAGTCTTTGAATTCCTTCTTTTGTATCACAGCAGGGACTTTATTTATTTATTTACTTATTTATTTATTTATTTTCAATATATGAAATTTATTGTCAAATTGGTTTCCATACAACACCCAGTGCTCATCCCAAAAGGTGCCCTCCTCAATACCCATCACCCACCCTCCCCTCCCTCCCACCCCCATCAACCCTCAGTTTGTTCTCAGTTTTTGTTTTTTGTTTTTTATTTTTGAGACAGAGAGAGACAGAGCATGAATGGGGGAGGGTCAGAGAGAGGGAGACACAGAATCTGAAACAGGCTCCAGGCTCCAGGCTCTGAGCTGTCAGCACAGAGCCCAACGTGGGGCTTGAACTCACGGACCACGAGATCATGACCTGAGCCGAAGACTGCCGCTTAACCGACTGAGCCACCCAAGGCACCCCTGTTGTCAGTTTTTAAGAGTCTCTTATGCTTTGGCTCTCTTCCACTCTAACCTCTTTTTTTTTCCTTCTCCTCCCCCATGGGTTTCTGTTAAGTTTCTCAGGATCCACATAGGAGTGAAAACATATGGTATCTGTCTTTCTCTGTATGGCTTATTTCACTTAGCATAACACTCTCCAGTTCCACCCATGTTGCTACAAAGGGCCATATTTCATTCTTTCTCATTGCCACGTAGTACTCCATTGTGTATATAAACCACAATTTCTTTATCCATTCATCAGTTGATAGACATTTAGGCTCTTTCCATAATTTGGCTATTGTTGAGAGTGCGAGCAGGGACTTTAAATATTACCTAGCATAAGCCACCTGTTGATCTAGTTTTGCTTTGACTAAACCAACAAATTCTTAGAATCACAATTAGCTACCTGCAAGCTATTGAATTCCAAATTGTTGTATGTTCACCTGTAACAAAGACATAAGCCTGATCCAAAATCATACTCTACTCTTCATGATTGAGTGTTCCCAAAATACTCCTGTACAAAATACCATTTTTATAATATAAACTTTTAAATATACAAAACTTATTTTGGGTATAATACTTATATTCTCTATTCTGATTTTGCATTTCACCAATTGGAACAGTAGAGAGGCTATAAATGTTTGAATTGGGTAAATTATTAGATCTGTATGGCAAGAAAGACACAGTGGGAACATTACAGAGCATTTTGAAGAATTGAGAGTTTCCAAATCCTTTGAATCCTCCTGGGATACCCTTATTTCAATGATACCCTTAATTTCCTATCAATATCATATCTTTCATATAAAAGAATTAGTGAGGTCGTGAATTTAGCTGGTATTGGTAGTTAAGCGTCCCAGAGAATCAGTTTCTGTATTTGATATTTAGTAGCTTCAGCTTTATGGTTATAAAAAATAGAAGATTCTTTTTTAGCATGGTAACCTACAGGAATGGAGTATCAATCCCAGCCTTGAGGTAGGATTTTCAAGGTTAGTTTTTAGGGTTCTCTCATTTTAAATCACTCTATACCATTAGATATACTAAAGATAATATCATAGCCCTAGAATTTTTTGTCCTTTGTTGCTTGTCTAATAACCAAAATCAGTAACTTGATTGGCTAATTGACTGCTCTGTACCATCGTGGGCTGGAACTTTCCTATCGTGGAAAGGGGGAGAATATCCCAGTGCTTTTGTTCCATGTTAACTACATCACAAATTTCAAACAGATAAATTTCTCTGAGGATCTGCTGCCTTTGCCCTACTCCCAGTATCTAATTCCCTGTCTGTTAAGGTATTTGTGAATGAAAGCAATAGACACAATTGTGATGGTACCTGGTTAGGCCTTTTGATGCTACATTCCCAGACTGGTCATCGTGATGTAGCTATGTTGCATATTGGGTAAACACAATAATATACATTTTAATTACTTTATAATCTGCAGACAATGGCATAATACAAAATTGTACATGAATTGTGGGTAATAGATACAGGTGACCTGGCTTGCTAAGTGACTTCACAATCATAAAATATTGTTATATTATAATTTCAGGAACATTAAGTTGATGGTATAAAAGGCTAGTAAGTAAGCCTTCCTGTGGCTTCCTAAGACCTGTTGGGTCTAGGATCTGAGTAGGAGAATATCATCTCTACCAAACTAAGTATATTGTCCACAACAATCTGGAGATTCTTGAAAAGCAGCACTCATTCCAAATCTTTTACTTTTGTGCCTCCCAGTACATTCTCTTGAGAATGAATCTTTTGTGTATTTCACAATAAATTGTACCTTTCATAAGAACAATATATCATAATTCTTTCCCTTTCCAAATCTCGTGACTAATCTTTTAGAAGACTGAGTCACAAACTTGGTTTAAAAAATTTGAGGAAAAAAAAAAGAAGGATGTCTCTTGAAAGGGAAGTGAGATAGTTTGCAAAGTTAAATAGCTAGATAGTTAGATCTAAGGAAGGACAGAAAATCCCACTTAAACTTCCTTAAACAAAGAGGAAATTAATGGGCTCATGTGCCTGCCATAGTGTTGGTTTGATCCAGCACCTCAAAAGTTTCACCAAGAAATTAGCTTCTTTCTCTCTCTCCTTCCTTCCTTTGTACCCCTCTGACATCGACTCTGTTGTACCATAGGACTGCAGCCACAGGCTACTTAGGGTATATTCTTCCTGGTTTATATCAAGTGTGTGCGTGTGTGTGTGTGTGTGTGTGTGAGAGAGAGAGAGAGAGAGAGAGAAAGAGACAGAGAGAGAGAGAGAGAGAGAGAGAGGGAGGGAGGTGTGGGGGAGAAATGTCTGTTTCAATCATTGAATCAAAATCCCAAGATTCCACTCTGACTGGACTAATTTTAGCACTTGTTCATTCATGGAAAGTCATACACTAACTACTTAGCTTAGGCATTGGTTTGCTGCTAAATGATTAAAATCAGCTCTCTGAAAAAAAATACAACCATGTATCTATGTACGTAAGATCATTATAAATTTTACTCATGAAAAGGGTGTTTAGCACATAATTCACAAATAAAAAATACACAATACTCTTCAATGTAAATTCCCTATAACTAATTAAAACTCACAGAATACTTTTATTAACTTGCCAACTCTTGTATCTCTAGCCAACCTATGGTTGCAATCCAACAATGATTTGCAAACATCCTAGCTGTTGGGAAACCTCACCAATTCATTCATTGATTATGTGAATGAACTGCCTGTTCATTGGGACAGTAGTTTTCAAGTACTGGAACAACATATATTACTTGGCTACCAATGAGATGTCACTGACTGCAGAGTTGGGAAACGGTATGTAGTAGCATACTTAGTAGCATATGTAGTATGTAGAATTTCTACCAATCTGAAGAAGATAAATGCTAAGAAAGTATAATAAAATAATATACAATGAATAGGAATTGATATATTTTGAGTATTCATATAAGTGCGAGTTCATAATTTAATTTTTAATGACAACTTTATGTAGTAACTGACTGCTGTTGGCTTTGAAGAGCTGCTATGAGTCAGCTCCCATGCACCTAGCCTGGGGTCTAGGTTACATAACTAGCCCTAATTCTGAAACTATGACATGGGGATGAATTATGCTGTTGGCTTCAGAAAATGAGGACACATCTTGAATTAGAGATCAGATGATGCCATTTCACCTACATGAATGGGGCAATAAAGTACTGTTAGGACTGGGGAAGGGAAAGTGAATTCTGGAAAGGCAACCAAAAATTTCTGCCACCAACAGGAATGTGAGCATCCTGAGGTCACAGAAGCAGGAACTTGGGGCCCTTTGCTACAGTGCTGTTTTGACATGACTCAGCTACCACTTTCCAACTTTGTGCACTTTGCTCAACCTTCTAGTTCCCGGGGAAAAGAATAAGATTGGTCTAGCTTAGATCACTAGGAGTCAGTATTTCCTCTGAATAAAATTGTTAGATGCAACTGAAGTAGCAAAATACTTTTAATGTATACCAAATAAAATATAAAGTATTCTCATTTTAATTCAAGACGTTGGTAATATATTCCAAGTTTAAACAAATGAAGTCTCAAGTTACAGTTGACTTTGAGTAACACGTATTAGAACTGTGTGGGTCAACTTATCTGTGGATTTTCTTGATTAAATACAGTATGATACTGTAAGTGTATGTTTTCTTCCTTGGTATTTTCTTACTATTTTATTTTATCAGTTTATTTTATTGTAAGGACAAAGTATAAAATACATATAACACAGAAAATTTATGTTAATCAACTGTGTTATTGATAAGGCTTCCAATCAACAGTAGGTTATTAGCAGTTTAGTTTTGGGGGAGTTGAAAAGTTACATGCAGATTTTCAACTGCATGAGGGATTGTCACCTTGAATCTGGACATTGTTTGATGGTTAACTGTATTATGTTTTTGGAGGTCGTACAATAACTGCATCATAAGTAAGAGTTTAGGGGACTTTGTATCTCTGTTGATATTAGATTTACAACGTTTTTCTAAATAAAAGAAAAAAAGACTAAAACCATCTGATTGCTTAGAGATGTGTGTTAATTGGATTAGGTTTGGTTACAAGTAGCAGAATATCGCACACAACCTTGGTTTTAATAAGAATAAGAAATTTCTTTCTTTCTTAGAGTCTGGAAGTAGTCAGTTGAAAGACGGTGTGATAGTCCACACAATCTGAAAACCACATGACTTCTCTTTTGCTCTGCAAAGACCTCAGTTCCCAAAATAACCGCATGGAAAGAGATGATTGCTCTAGTTCTAACACTGCATCCTCACTTCAGCCAGCAGAAAGGGCGTGTTGTAGAAGTTTCACACTTTCTTCTGTTTACATTTCATTGGCCAGCGCGCTCAGGGCTACTTCGGTATTGCTGTATGAGAGCTGTGTGTGCAAGGGGAACAAAACACACATGTAACTGTCTGGAACTTTAATAATATACCAAGAATATAATTATAATTAGCCAACAAGGAAATATTTACTTATAAATTGTGAATAGAGCTGTGAAGAAAATAGATGACAATACAGGGTGGAAAGTGAACAGTAAAATGAGTGGTAGAAATTAATTTCCATAAGAAGCAAAAGAAAGATATATGGGGAAACTTCATAGGCTTTGATGAGCTGATATAATTTGCAAAGATGTGGGCTGGCGATATGCTTAGAAAGGGAATTTAAATACTAGGAAAACGAAAGAAAAATCATAGACATCCAAAAATGTAGGCTTTGTTCGGGGAATATCCTGCAGTTTTGTTTGTTGAAATTAGGAGTGTGTGAATAGTAGAATGAATAATGTAACACTTAAACAGGATTTATTCTGTGCCAAGTACTATTCTAAGTACTTATCTTTATTCATTTACTATCATATCAGGTAGGTTCTATTATTTTTTCCATTTTTAGATGAGCAATTTGAGGTGTGGAAAGGATAATAACTTGGTTGTATTCACAAAGTTCTGATTCACAAAACTGAGTCTGCTCTCAACCCTTGGACTAAGTTGCTTTAAAATAGGGAGATTTCTAATTTTTTTTTTAATGTTTATTTATTTTTGAGAGAGCATGAGTGGGGAAGGGGCAAAGAGAGGGAGACACAGAATCTGAAGCAGGCTCCAGGTTCTGAGCTGTCAGCATAGAGCCAGATGCGGGGCTCAAACTCACGAACTATGAGATCATGACCTGAGCTGAAGTTGGACACTCAACTGACTGAACTACCCAAGTGCCCCTAAAATAGGGAGATTTCTAATGGAGGGCCGTGTTGTTGTACTCAGTAATCTGGACGTAATTCTGTAGGCAATATGTAGGAGCTACTAAAGACTTTTGAGTAGAAGTAGGTGATATATTTGGATATATGTTTGGGGGATATTGGTCTAATATTTGTAGAAAAGACAGATAATTAAATAGACTACGAATGGAGTGTCACTTGGGAGATGGTAGAAATGACCCAAAGAGAATCAATATAAACCTTGACTGAATAATGAATAAGGCCTTGGAGAGAGTCTCTGAGACTAGTTTTTCTAATCTGTAGAACATATTCAGGGTAGAATAAAATAGAAGGAAATGTTGGCAATCCTTTGGTATGAGGTATAAGTATTAATTATTGATCCTCTATGAAGCGGGAGGGTGAACTCAGGAGGAAGGCAGTAATGTTTATTAAGCATCTAGTTTTTGCCTGGAACCGACTTTGGCTCGTATTAATTTTAATTCTCACAATAGAAATACAGGAAGTAGGGCTTCTCATTGAATTCTATTCATTCTCAGGTAAGGATGGCATGACTAATTTTTTGACAAGTTTTGTAAAAAATGACAGAACTGGAATTGGGATTCAAGTCCTCTGTCCTTTACACTATACAGCACCTATGGCAATACCCAGTTCACAAGGTAAATTTGCCAATTTCAAAGCCTCAGAGGGCGTGGCCACATGGTCACCTTAAGACATGTTTTGAATTACATATTCCTTTGAAATACAGTCTTCTGTGAGATTACCTTGACTTTAGCTCTAAAATACAACAAATTGAAGCATGAGAAGACAAATCTTCATTTATTTCTGGCTTACCCACATGATTAGTTTATATGTACAGATTGCAAGACCTCTTTATTATAGAGGAAGAAGATGTTGAATGTTTCCTGAGATTCCCAAGTTTTCTTGTTTCATGGGGTGCTTAGTCCTCACTCATATTGTAACTATGTCCTAAGACCAAAAGAAATACTTCAAAGTTTCGTTTATTAAGCAGTGAAGTCCAAATAACTTAGTAAATTCTTAGGTCCTAACCACTTATTTGATATTTGAGGAAAATAATACATGTAGATTATAAAAAATAATTTCATTTAATTTTTAGATAAGTACAATTACTAATGGGATATATGTCTCTATTTGAGTATGGCACACATCTAAGAGATCAGAACCACAGTAGATGCCACCAGGACCCTAATTTTTAAACTCTTCCACAGTTGTTTATTGCTTAGTATTTGGTTCTTTTCACAGCAATCACTGAAAATCCAGCTATGCAAAGAGATGCCATTGAAAGGATTTTAGCACAATCTACTCCCAAAACTGAACTACCTCAAGCTATTAGTTTGCAGCAATCTGACAAATGTCAAGTATCACTGTATTTTCTCTTAAAAATTTAAGATACTCCATACTTCCTGGTGAATTTGCTGTGACATCCCAGGGCACAGTTACACAGTTTGGGAAACATTGGTGTACATTATACGACACATATCAAGAGTTTTGACTTGAACACATTACAATTTGCATGCAAGCGTACTTATTCAAAACATGTTTTTCAACACTGATGTTTTTATTCCAAATTCAGATTATTTTATACATGCATCCTTTTGCTGGGGAAAAAATAGAAGAAGAAAGCATAGATTTGAAGTCGTGTTTCAAATCCTTGTTTTCATTACTCACTAGCTATTGGTCTCTGGGCAAATTACCCAACATCTGCGAGCCTTAGTTTCTTATTTTTTAATCTATAATGTGTAAATAAGCACTTCTCATGGTGGCTGTCAGAATTAGAATAAATAATGTATTTGAAATACCTAGGACAGTACACAGCACCCTTTGGGCTTCGCTGAATGTTTTCTCTCCTCCTTCCTCTATAAACAGGGATTGTCTCATGGAATTGACTGTACTTCTTTTCTAAATAACACATATTTAAAATGAGAGATCCTTCTGTAAAGGCTGTGAAGGGCAATGATTTTTAAATTAGCAGAAGGAGGCTAACGCAGATGAGATGAGATGTTAAATGCTGAAGAATTTATGCCGCCAGAACCATTAACAATCTCTTTTCCAGGAGCAATTATCTCAGCAGCAAGGTAAGCATTGAGGGATACAGACAGAAGAAGTAGACAAGCAAAAGACAGATGAATGTAGAAAATATGAACGAAGAGGTGTTCTTTTAATAGAATGCGTTCCATGCATGCCTAAGAAATAAGTTCTAGGGAATATTATTCTGAGTTTTTTGGTTTTTTTTGTATGTTACCAGTGCCCTTGATCAGGATTCTCACTAAGAAGAATAATTCCTAATTATTTTCAGCCTGTTTGTCATGGGTAACTGTGTGGCTGAGAGAAATTGAACTGCTGATTCCATTGCCCATTCCGTTCACATTTCTCCAGGATCAGCCATACACAGTTGGGAAAATTGTTTCTACCAAAGAACAATTTCTCACTCATTCAACATTCCCTCAGAGCTACATCAGATCATTAACAAGGATTTTCTCAATTAACTACTAAATCAGCAATTAAGGCTTATGAGATATCTACTGCAAATAAAAGGGTTATTGATTTTAATTCAGTCATATCTTATAATTATGGATATTAATCACACGCAGTCTTTAACTGTGAAACATGACTCTCCCTACCAGTTAAACATGACAGAAGGAGGCAAAGTTAAATGACTTTGAAGTGGACAAACTGCCATTACTTAGTAATGAGGTTGAACGGTGTGGCACTAATTAAAAAAAAAAAAAAAAAAGGGATAGAGGCTTTACAACATAATTTTCAAATAACTTGAGATTTATATTTAGGCTTAGTTAAAACTCATCAGTCATGTAATACATGAATATATTCATACACAGTTATAGTAATGGAAAGGCAACATGCTATATGAATAGTTACAGTTGTATTCTGTGCTCACACAGACCAGATCATGTTTTCATTAACATATGACATGGAAATATAATTTGTTAAAAATCATAATGGAAGAATGGTAAGAGTATAGTAAGCTAATGAATTCCTTCATATTTATATCTATTAAAATAAAAATGTAGGCTTTTTTCTATCTGGGTATGTTCATTTTGGTTTAACCATGTATGTAAAGTCTCATAAAAAAGAATAAAGACTGAAGACCACCACCTTTCTCTCTTTTACCAGAAGGCAACATTTTCTTTAGCATTCTTTCACGTTTGCCAAAGCAGCAGCTATCAGCCGTGTGTTGAGTTTTGGCAATCTGGAAAACACAGTCCAGATTCCTTTAGACAGTGTTATAATTTTGTACAAAAATTTTTCTTACCCAAGACCAATTATATTTAGACATGTATGATTCCAAGCTTCGTGTTAATTCATAGGACTGGTAGCAACCTTCTCAGGAAGGATAGTTTGTTTACCTTGTATCTTTATCACGTGTTACCGTTCCTTCTAGTCTGCAATTTCCATGATTGCAAATTGAAACTTTTTTTTTTCTGTCCTAAGAAGTCTCATCAATGTTGAATCAAAAATTGCACTGGACGAAGTTAAACAGGTAGGGAAGATTTTATTTAAGATTTATTATTATTTTTTAATAATAATTTAATATTATTATTATTAAATTTATTTTATTTATGAAACGAAGGGTGAGGACATTTGTAAGTATGGTGTGAGAGAGAACACAGGCCATGTGTATTTGCTGATTTGCTGTATCCAAAAGAAAATTAAATTTTCTCTTATCTTTGTGATAGGCGGTAGTTTTAACTTGGAAGAGGTCTGAAGTTAGGCTCCTGTCCTCTCCCACAGGGATTGGGAGGTGGGGGCACTAGCTTCTTTGATGTTTACACCTGGAAGGATTAGCTGCCAGATCCTGGAGAAAGATAGTCCTGGATTGGAACACAATACACTTTAAAAAATTTGTATCTCAAAGGCGGTAGAGAAGGAATTTGCAGTTAGAAAGTTTTTAAAGTAAATGCTTCAAGAAAAGGAAGATAAAGGTACCAGAGTCAGGAATAAGCCTGTCTAATGTTTAATTAAGCCGAGGAGAACTTTAAGGCCCTGTTCATCACTAGTAATACATGGAGTATTACTAATACTCCGTGGTGAGAATGGATAAGAATAATGAGAACCTCATAATAATGGCAGATGGTTTGGATACATTTCAGAATTTAGTAGTCAAGGTACTCTAGTGTTTGTTCTTCCCAGAGTCATTTACAGTTATGGCGATGTACTCATTAAATGCACCTTAGAAGTCACTAAAAAACTCAGTCAGAAGGTGAAAATTTGTTTTGTGCCTGCATGTCTTAAGTGATACTTCTCATTGATTCCTACCTTTGTCACAGAAATGTTTAAGATTAAAAGTGTATCCAAAACCTGTCATTACTTCTCCTGAAGCCATATTGCCCTTCCATGGATTTGATGGTGGTTATATAGTAAGACTCTGCATATACCCATATGCCATCCACTTGGTAGTGTTTAGAAATTTTGAAAGTACTTTCTCACTTATTTTTCATTTGATTTATGCAACAATACCTTAAAAGGGGACAGATACTGTGATCGCCTTTTTACAAGACAGAAAATTGAGGTTCCCAAGAGCTAAGCAACTTGCTCATGGTCACATAGAGGGTAAATAGTAGCATTAACTTCTATTCTTATATCCAGCCTTTGATATAAATTTCTCCCCAATACTACTACTCTACTGCTTTACTTGTGACTCATCCAGAGTGAGATTTTTGAAGCACATGGATTATTTTTGTTTTTTTGAGGGTCTTTGAGGAAAATCTGCCCTATTATTAGAGTGATATTGTCCAAGTAAGTGAGCCAGCATTAGTCTTAGTGATGTTGTCATTCCTCTCATTTGGATGTTCCTCCTAATTGCTTGTGTACTTGGTTTTTCAAGTCCCTGTCAAATATTAAGATAATTAAAAGGACATTTGATCTCTTTATATATTTTTATAATCTGTAAATTGGTAGACAGCCTTACATTTCTATACATTATTGTGCATCCATATGTAGAAATTTATACTTATCAATAAGACTTTTGGGGTGCCTGGGTGGCTCGGTTGGTTGAGTGTCCGACTTCGGCTTAGGTCATGATCTCATGGTCTGTGAGTTCGAGCCCCGCGTCGGGCTCTGTGCTGACAGCTCAGAGCCTGGAGCCTGTTTCAGATTCTGTGTCTCCCTCTCTCTCTGCCCCTCCCCTGTTCATGCTCTGTCTCTCTCTGTCTCAAAAATAAATAAACGTTAAAAAAAATTAAAAAAAAATAAGACTTTTGTTTCCCAAATTACTCCTCTATTTCTAAAGTTTACAAAATATATTTCATCATTAACATTTTTATGTTTTCTGTTAGAGTTAGACTCTGTTATTTTGGGGGAAAACGTGTGATTCTCCAAATGTGGCCCATTACATTCCATTTGGGAGTACAGTGCAGACTACATATTAATGAATGGGAATCAATGGGGGTGGGTACAGAGAGTCTGCATTGAAAGAGGCTCCCAAATAATTCTGTGTACATTATGATTTAAGATACACCAGTCTTGGGTTTTTATTCTGCCAATTCCACATCTTGATTAATCTGTTTTCTATTCTTATGAAAATCCTGATAAAAATAGCAAGCCCATCATTGCCACTACCATTACAACGTAGTAAATAACAACATCAGTGGTTTTATAGTACCTATTTTTCTAAGTATTTTAATCTTCTTATCAAATCTTTATAACAACACTCTGTGAGGGGAGAAAATAACTTCCTCAGAAGAGTTTGCAAATGAGATTCAAAGTCAAAACTAAAATTATAGGCACAGAAGAGAGTTTATCCAGTGAACATTTTTTTATAATCTTTATTGTGTTAACCTGTCATGAAATGGACCATGTTTGTATCCCCAATCCTCAGAGCCCATTATTTTTGTAGTGGACTCTTAGGCCTTAGAGTAGACTTCTATGACACTCCATTTCAGAGTTCAGGTTAATTCCTTGAATTACTACTGGCAGCTGATAGAGCCCAACTAGTATTTAAAGAGAGAAACACAAGGAGAAAATTATAGGTAGTTTATATTTTTGCCAAAAAGACCTTTATAACATTTAGAATATTCCAAAGGTAAAATTGACTGGTTGGGAGTTAGAGAACTCCTTGTTAATTGAAATATTGGAACTGAAACTGTATATAGGATATAAAGGAAGGAATCAGTGTACTGGTTTAAAACAAAAACAGACTATTCGATCTCTAAGATCCTTTTTAATTCTCTTCTTAATCTCAGAGTATTTAGATTTGCCATCTGTCCAGCCAAAATTATTACTGCTTTTCCATTCAATTATTATTCCTTGAATGCTAGTTATAATTCATTTGAATTTCTCATTTTTATAGCGCTAAATCTGTGAGAGAATATTAAATGAAGTATTATGCCTTGAATTTCTTTGTCCAGGATGTATGCACAACAAAAATAAGAATTCTTCTAAGTCTCTCTCTGCCAAAATAATACAGAGTTTAATAAAATCTGGTAATTTTTAGGTAATGGAAAACCATGTGAACTTTGAAGGATCTTAGGTTCCTCAAGAAAATTTTAAACTCAAAATTATCATTGATATGTTTCTATATATAATGTTTTCCCCAGTAATTTGCCAGTGATTAGTACTCCTTTAAATCTGTCAGAAGATTTTGTATTAGATATTTAATATTTTCTGTTGTTAAGCATATTTTGGACAATTTGGATAAATATTAATGATAGTACAATATCCTGAGAACGTTAAAAATCAGTCAGTTATCTGGACACATTGTCGTTCTAATGAAAAGGACTCTGGAGTTTCCAAACACTTATGTAGGCACACACTTCACTTTTTCATACAATTGTACTGCATGAAAAACTCATTTAAAAGATTATGAGAAGGAGGAGTTAAGATGGTGGAATAGTAAGGAGATCCTGGGCTTGTCTTGTCTCACAAATATAGCTAGATCAACATCAAACCATTTCAAACAATGATTATAATGATACTATCTGAGCTATGAAAAAATATAGAAGACACTGGAGAATCCCTTTTTGAAGAAATAAAACTAAAATTTAGTCAGGCCAAAGTTAAAACTGCTATAACCGATATGCAAACCTGAATGCATGCTATAACATCAAGGATGGACAAGGCAGTGTTGTGAATTAGCAATATAGAAGATAAAATTATGGAAAATAATGAAGCTGAAAAGAAGAGGGAAACAAAGGTCAGTGATCATAAAGGCAGATGTAGGGAACTCAGCAATTTATTAAATATAATAACATTCATATCATAGGAGTTCCAGAAGATGGAGAAAAGGGGGCAGAAGATTTATGTGGGAAAATTATAACTGAAAATTTCCCTAATCTGGGGAAGGACACAGACATAAAAATCCAAGAAGCACAGAGAACTTCCATTAAATTCAACAAAAGCCATCCAATGCTAAGACATATCATAGTCAAATTCATAAAATACACATATAAGGAAAGAATCCTGAAAGTAGCAAGGGAAAAAAAGTCCTTAACCTACAAGGGAAGACAGATAAGTTCACAGCAGATATGTCCATAGAAACTTGGCACGCCTGACAGGAGTGGCAAGATATATTCAACCTGCTGAATGGAAAAATATACAGCCAAGAATACTCCATTCAGGAAGGCTATCATTCAGAATAGGAGAGATAAAGAGTTTCCCAGACAAAGAAAAACTGAAAGAGTTTGTGGCCCTACAAGAAATTTTAAGGAGCACTCTTTGAGTGGAGTTAAAAAAAAAAGACAAAAAGCAACAAAGACTGGAAAGGACCAGAGAGCATCACCAGATACACCAACTCTACAGGTAACACAATGGCATGAAAGTCATATCTTTAAATTATCACTCGGAATGCAAATGGACTAAATATTCCAATCAAGACATAGGGTATCAGAATGGAAAAAAAAAAAACAAGATCCATCTCTATGCTGGCTATAAGAGACTCATCTGAGACCTAAAGACATTAGCAGATTCAAAGTGAGGGAATGGAGAACCACCTGTCATGCTAATGGATGTCAAGAGAAAGCCAGAGTAGCCATACTTAGGTAAGACAAACTAGATTTTAAAACAAAGAATGTAACAAAAGATGAAAAAGAGCATTATATCATAATTAAGAGGTCTATGCATCAAAAAGATATAACAATTGTAAATATTTGTGTCCCAACTTGAAAGAACCCAAATATAGAAATCAATTACTAGTAAACATAAAGAAATTAATTGATAATAATACAATAATGGTAAAGGAATTTAACACCTCACTTATAACAATGGACAGATCACCTAAGCAGAAAATCAGCAAGGAGACAATGAATGATTTTGGATGACATACTGGACCAGATGGACTGAACAGATATATTAAGAACATTTCATTCTAAAGCAGCAGAACACACATTCTTCTTGAATGTACATGGAACATTCTCCAAAATATATCACATACTGGATCACAAATAAGCCCTCAACAAGTGCAGAAAAATAAACATCATACCATGCTTATTTTCAAATCACAATGCTATGAAACTTGAACTCGACCACAAGAAAAAATTTAGAAAGCTCTCAAACACATGGAGGAATACTAAGGAATAAGTGGGTTAATTAGGAAATAAGAAATTTTAAAAAATATGAAAAGAAATGAAAATGAAACACAACAGTCCAAACCCTTTGGGATGCAGCAAAGGCAGGCCTAAGAGGGAAGTATGCTACAATTCAGACCTATCTGAAAAGCAAGAAAAGTCCCAAATACAACACCTAACCTTATATCAAAAAGAGCTAGATAAGGAACAGCAAATAAAGCCTAAAGCCAGAAGAAGGGAGATAATAAAGATTGGAGAAGAAATAAATTATATAGCAGCAAACAAACAAAAAACCCAGTAGAACATATCAATGAAACTAAGAGTTGGCTCTTTGAAGAAATTAACAGAATTGATAACCCTCTAGTCAGAATTATCAAAGAGGCAGGACCTAAATAGAAAAATCATGAATGAAAGAGGAGAGATTACAAATAAAACCAAAGAAATACAAACAATTATTAAAACATATTATGAAAAATTATATGCCAATGAACTGGGCAATCTAGAAGAAATGGACAAATTCCTAGAAACTCACAAACTATCAAAACTGAAACAGGAAGAAATAGAAAATTTGAATAGACCCATTACTAGCAAAGAAATGGAATCAGTCTTCAAAAATCTCTCAATAAATAAGAGTCCTAGGCCAGATAGCTTCCCCAGGGGAATTGTAGGAGACATTTAAAGAAGGGTTAATACCTGTTCTTCTCAAACTATTCCAAAAAATAGAAAAGAAAACTTGGAAACTCATTCTATGAAGCCAGCATTACCTTGACTCCAAAACCAGATAAAGACCCCACTAAAAAGGAGAATTACAGGCCAGTATCGCTGATAAACATTGATGCAAAAATTGTCAGCAAGATATTAGCAAATCGAATTCAGTGGTGCATTAAAAGAATTATTCACCATTATTAAGTAGGACTTATTCCTGGGCTGCAGAGCTGGTTCAATATTTGCAAATCAATCAATGTGATGCACTACATTAATGAAAGGATAAAGCCATATGATCCTGTCAGTAGATGCAGAAAAAGCATTTGACACAATACAGCATCCATTCTTGATAAAAAATCCTCAACAAAGTAGGGATAGATGGAACATATCACAACATCATAAAGGCCACATACTTAAGACCCACAGTTATTATCATCCTGAATGAGTAAAAACAGAGAGCCTTTCCCCTATGGTCAGGAACCTTAGCCTTAGCAATCAGATTTAAAAAAAAGAAGTAAAAGGCACCCAAATCATCAAGGAAGTCAAATTTTCACTATTTGAAGATGACATGATTGATACTCTATGTAGAAAACCCAAAAGACTCCAAAAATTTTCTATAACTAATACATGAATTCAGCAAAGTCACAGATATAAAATCAGCGTGCAGAAATCTGTTGGGTTTCTATACACCAATAATGAAGCAGTAGAAAGAGAAATCAAGGAGTCAATCCCAATTGCAATTGCACCCGAAACAATAAGATACCTGGGAATAAACCTAACTAAAGAAGTGAAAGATCTATAGTCTGGAAACTATAGAACTCTTGTGAAAGAAATTGAAGATGACACAAAAAAATGGAAAAACATTCCATGTCATGGATTGAAAGAACAAACATTGTTAAAATGACTATACTGCCCAAAGCAATCTACACATTTAATGCAATCCTGATCAAAATATCACCAGCATTTTTTCAGAACTAGAACAAACAATCCTCAAATTTGTATGGAACCAGAAAATACCCTGAATAGCCAAAACAATCCTGAAAAAGAAAAACAAAACCGGAGGCATCACAATTCTGGATTTCAAGCTATATTACAAAGTTGTAGTCATCTAGACAGTATGGAACTAACACAAAAGCAAACACATAGATCAGTGGGACAGAGTAGAGAACAAAGTACGAAAGACGACTGAATGGAAAGAAGACAGTCTCTTCAACAAATAGTGTTAGGAAAACTGGGCAATGACATGCAGAAGAATGAATCTGGACCACTTTTCTTACACCATACACAAAAACAAATTCAAAATGGATGAAGAACCTAACTGTGAGACAGGATACCATCAAAATCCTAGAGAACACTGGCAGCAACCTCTTTGACTTCGGCTGGAACCACTTCTTACTAGACATGTCGCTGAAGGCAAGGGAAACAAAAGCAAATATAAACTATTGGGACTTCATCAAGGTAAAAAGCTTCTGCACAGCGAGGGACACAATCCACAAAACTAAAAGGCAGCCTAAAGAATGGGAAAAGGGTGGTCTGGGTGGCTCAGGCGGTTAAGTGTCCGACTTCGGCTCAGGTCATGATCTCGCAGTTCGTGAGTTCGAGCCCTATGTTGGGCTCTGTGCTGACAGGTCAGAGCCTGGAGCCTGCTTCAGATTCTGTGTCTCCCTATCTCTCTGCCCCTTCCCTGCTCATGGTCTGTCTGTCTCTGTCTCTCAGTAATAAATAAATGTTAAAAAATTTAAAAAAAAGAATGGGAGAAGATATTTGCAAATGACATATTTGATAAAGGGTTGGTATCCAAAATCTATAAAGAACTTATCAAATTCAATACACCAAAAACAAATAATCCAGTGAAGAAATGGCAGAAGACATGAATAGACATTCCAAAGAAGACACCCAGATGGCTAACAGACACACGAGAAGATGCTCAGCATCACTCATCATCAGAGAAATACAAATCAAAACCATGATGAGATAACGCCTCACACCTGTCAGAATGGCTAAAATTAACAACAGAAGAACAGGTTTTGACGAGGATGCAAGGAAAGAGGAACCCTCTTGCACAGTTAGTAGGAGTGCAAACTTGTGCAGCCACTCTGCAGAACAGTATTGAGGTCCCTCAAGAAACTGAAAATAGAACTACCCTACAATCCAGCAGTTATAGTTTTAGGTATTTACCCAAAGGATAGAAAAATACAGATTCAGAGGGGTACATGCACCCCAATGTTTATAGGAGCATTATGAACAATAACAAACTATGGAGAGAGTCCAAATGTTCATTGATTAATGAATGGGTAAAGAAGATGTGGTATATTTATACAATAAAATATTACTCAGCCATCAAAAAGAATGAAATCTTGCCATTTGCAATGACATGGATGGAGCTAGAATGTATTAGGTGAAATAAGTCAATGAGAGAAAGACAAATACCATATGACTTTACTCATATGTGAACTTTAAGAAACAAAACAGATGAACATATGGGCAGGGGGTGGTAGAAAAGAGAGGGAAACAAACCCCAAGACTCTTAGTGATAAAGAACAAACTATAAGTTGTCCGAGGGAGGTGGGTGGGAGATGGGCTAGATGGGTGATGGGCACTAAGGAGGGCACTTGTGATGAGCACTGGGTGTTATATGTAAGTGATGAATCACTGAATTCTATTCCTGAAACCAATATTGCAGTGTATGTTAACTAATTAAAATTTAAATTGAAAAGAAAAAAATAAAGGTTCTAAGGAATAATAAAGATAATGAGGAATAGGTCTTTCTTTCCCTCTCCTGCCCATAGAAATTGTACTTTTCCTTTACTAGCCATTTTTGACAGATAAAAATCATTGGCGTATTTTTATGATGCTTGGTATCATTTACTCTAGACATAGTCATTTCCCTTTGAGAAGCTTACTAAAGAGAGCATTTGATAGCTACTTAAAAACATGATTGAATGATATTCTCAGCATTTATGTATTGCCCATTTTATGTTTTTACCTAACAAAAAAAGTGTATTAAAGGTTGCTAACTTACAGTCCAAAGGAAAATCTAACAAAAACAATTCCTTTGGCACAAAAATTAATTTTCACTTTCTGAATTGATCTGAAATTAGCAAACTGGAAGTCTAATTCTAAGTTCTAAGAAATAATGTACATATATTACACAGCAAAACTTGTCTTAAACCTTGTGGTTAATAAAATAAAATACTAAAAAGAATGCAGCTTTGGAAAATGTTTTAAGGGTGATATTGTAGTCCAATTCTTTTTGCAATAAAAGTTTTTGCCTGTATGCTGAGGAAGATTTGTTTAATTTTGGAAGTGTCATTGTGATAGAATAAAACTGCCTTGGAAGAGAGGTGATTATCAAGGGCAAGCAAGTATTAAGGCACTAGCTAGTTCCAAATGCAGAGTATTTGTATTATATATGAAGTTGTATAAAAATTTCCATAGGGCTTAAGTAAATATGTTTCATGACTCATAGTACTGCACAACTGGTAAGTGATTTTTATTTTTACACTATACACAATTTATTCCTAGTTTGTCATAAAGTTTGTGGCAAGTTTTTAGTTTAGGTGTTTAGAAATCTGAATAGAATTTTCTACAGAAATTACATTATACATGGTGGTTGGATCTTTAGGCCAGTTCATAATGTGTCTGTCAGATCTGTATGATTTAACCAAGTACCAAAAAAGAAAAATTAAACTCCTTCTACTATACTCCTTTAAGCGCAATGATTTAGAATTTTGACTTAATCTTACAGAAATAGATCTATCTTTGAAGTAGGATCCTAGGTTGTCCTTGTGTTCTACTTTTCAATTTAAAACATAAGAGAATGGGTTAGCAAGGTGGCTGGAGATACATTGGAAAGAAATAGGGAGATAGAATAATAAAGGGTATGAAATGGAAGGAAAGGAAAATCTTTGAGGAGGAGTTAGATTAACTAAATAACTCAATACTGATCAGGCAATAGTGGCTTGGTTTCTATTTTGTTCATTGCTCATGGCATTTGAAGGTTCAGAACTATTGGAACAGTAAAATTTGTGCTTTAGCGCTGTGTTATCCAGTGTGGTAGCCACCAGACTGTCTAATAACATTTCAAGGACTCAATAGTTACTTGGGTTTTTTGTCACTATTGTATCAGGACAGCAAAAATACAGAGCGATCTACCATCACAGGAAGTTTTGTTAGGTAGTACTGCTCAAAAGGAAGGATTAGCAAACTTTTCCACAGGGCCATATAGTAAATATTCTAGGCTTAGTGGGATGTGCATGGTTTATGTCTTATACTTCTTCTCTCCTTTTCCTCCTCTTCTTCCTCTGCTTTTCTTTTTCTTCTTTTTACAAACTTCTAAAAATATCAAAAGTATTCTTAGCTCATGGATTATTGTACAGTAGTAGGCTATAGGCTGTACATAGTTGGTTTCCTTCTCTTGTTGCTCTAGAGTATCTCATTCCTTTTTTTTTTTTTTTTTTTTTTTCTGATGAATAGGAAGACTAGAGGTCACAATTAGTTCATGGGTAAAAAATTCTTGTTTTGTTTGATCTTAATATAGTACTTATACTTCATGTTGAAATTTCAGCAAGAACAGTGGTATGGTCCCCTTCTGCCTCTTCTAAAGTGGGTGATTGGGCCTGCAGAGTTCCTATGGTGCTTTATTTCAGTGATGGTAGAACTTGAGAAGATGTTTTACAGTGTTATAATATGACTGTTCTGGAAGCATCAGTTTGCTCATCCATGGCTTTTATCAATACATTACTGAAAATATATATTGATTAAAAGTTTCTAAACTCTGTTACAATGTCATTGTAATTAATCTGAAAAGACATCTTCTACATGTTTAATTTTGGTGACGTGGAATCTCTTCTAGGTTTTTTTACATTTCTTTAAAAAAGGTATCTTATTTGATATTTACAGTGATAAATGAAATTCATGTATATATTTTACATCATGAAAATGTGATCATCTCTTTTTTTAATTACATTTTTTTTTTTTAATTTTTTTTTTTTTTACGTTTATTTATTTTTGAGACAGAGAGAGACAGAGCATGAACGGGGGAGGGTCAGAGAGAGGGGGAGACGCAGAATCCGAAACAGGCTCCAGGCTCTGAGCTGTCAGCACAGAGCCCGACGCGGGGCTCGAACTCACGGACCACGAGATCATGACCTGAGCCGGAGTCAGCCGCCCAACCGACTGAGCCACCCAGGCGCCCCTTTAATTACATTTTTAAATACTTGATTTTATATTTCTCCTTTAGCCATCACCATTTTTAATAGTAATAGTTAATTTTTAAATTTTGCTTTAAAAATAAGATAGTAAAATTTGGGAGTATTATTTAAAATATTTATGTATTCAACTCAACAAGATTTGTTGAATATCAACTATGTGTCAAGCACTATGCTAAGCACTGTGGATACAAAATTCAAGTAGGTAATTCCTGATTTCAAGGAACTCATGTGTAGCAGGAAGGCAGGCACATAAACCTATAAAACAGTGTATTGATGCTATATTGTTCAAGGGAAAATATGGAAGCCTGAAGCCAGGAGCTATATTAATGTGTATAAAATCTTCAGGAAGAAAGAGATGTCTTTTTGGGCTTGTAGGGATGAATGGGATATTTTAAAAGTGGGAGAGAAAGCCAAGCCATGTTGTATAAAAAAAAAATAGCATGAATACATATATGGAGTATGTACTTAATGAGAAAGGGAGGTATTATAGTCTGGCTTGAGTAGAAAGTGTGAAGCTGAGATGTTAAGATATGTGGCTAGATAAGTAGCTAATCTAAAGCTTGCTTTAGCTTGCTAAAGCTCTTGAATGCTATAATAAAATATATGGGCTATTTATATAATAAAATATAAAGCTGTTGAATGCTCTAATAAAATATATTGACTATTTATATAATAAAATATAAAGCTGTTGAATGCTATAATAAAATAGATCATGAGATGAATTAGTTTTGACCTTAGTCAGAAATATGATTCTGTTAGGAGGGTATAAAATGAGTTGAGTAAAATATTGAAGGTAGGGAGATGCCCTAGGAAGTACTTCCCATAGTTAAGAGAAACAAAACAATTAGTTTTGGGTAAAGGAGAAATAAAAATGGTAACTCCACATTTTATAGCTTGATGTCTAGGTCAGCTTATAAACTGTTAAAAGAGAAAGGTAACATGGAAGAGAAGGTAACAGGGTTTTAGAAATGGAAATAGAGATTTAATTTTAGAAAGGCTGATTCTGAAGAACCTATCCATCATTGAAGAAGAAATGTCTAATAATAGGATAGGTATTCATTTAGAGCACTATCATCCAAAGAACACATTGTATGTGAATTATTTAAATACTTTAAGTGTTTATTATTCATTGCATGGTTTATTCCTCATAAAAACCTCATGAGGGGACATTATGATTATACTCATTTTAGGAATGAGACCGAACTGCTTATTTCTTCCAGGATTATCTTTTCTTCTATCTGATTCAGAAAAATGTGACAATATATGTGAAAATACCTAACAATGCCTGGTTCATGGTAGAAAGTCAAGTGTCAAAACCCATTCAGGTAGTAGAATATAGTAGTTAAAAACAATGGGTTCTGAAATCAGATTAAGGTTTTAAAATATACTCCAGTACTGAAACCAAACAAAGACATTATAAGGGAGGAATACTGTAGATGAATAGGACTTATGAACTTTATGTGCAAATATCCTCAACACAATATTTGCAAATTAAATCCAATAATGTACAAAAAGAAATGTCCAGGGGTGCCTGGGTGGCTCAGTTAAGTGTCTGACTCTTGATTTTGGGTCAGCTCATGATCTCACGGTTTGTGAGTTTGAGCCCCTCATCAGGCTCCATGCTGACAGTGTGGAGCCTGCTTGGGATTCTCTCTCTCTCTCTCTCTCTCTCTCTCTCTCTCTCTCTCTGTGTCTGTCTGTCTCAAAATAAATATAGAAAAGTAAAAACAAAATAATTATCCATCAAGTGGGATTTATCCTTGGTATACAAGACTAGCTCAGAATTCCAAAATCAAATAATATAACCTATTACATCAATAGGCTAGAAAAGAAAAATCATGTAATCATATCAATAGATGCAGAAAAATATTAGCAAGAATATAACATCCATTTATGACAAAAACTGAGTAAATTAGGAAGATAGGGGAAATTCTACAACTTGATAAACAACATTTACAAAAAGCCTACAGGTAACATCACATTTAATAATGAGAAACTGGTAAATTCCTCCCTAAGGTTAGGAAAAAGGGAGGATTTTCCTCTCATCACTCCTATTCAATATTGTATTAGAAGTCCTAGCTAACGAAATAAGACAAGAAAAGGAAATAAAAATATACAGTTTGGGAAAGAAGAAATAAAATTATCTTTGTTCACAGATGACATAAAGTGGTTATGTAGAAAATCCCAGAGAATCAACAAAACAACTCTTGGAACTAAGAAACGATTATAAAAAAGTTGCAGGACCCAAGGTTAACATGCAAAAGCCAGTTGCTTTCCTATATATTAGCAGTGAACAACTGTATTTGAAATTGAAAAGACAACATTGTTTATATGGAAATTAAAAATAGAACACTTTGTTTCAAAAATGAAATGCTTAAAGAACATGAGAAAAACTAGAAAACTCAAGTCAAAGATATAAATAAATGGAGAGTATTCTATGTTAATGGAGAGGAAAATTCAGTATTGTTAAGATGTCAAGTCTTCCTAATCTTATCTATAGATTCAGTACAATCCCAAGTGAAACTCAAGCAAATTAATTTGTGGATACTGACAAACTGATTTGAAAATTTATATATACATGCAGAATATCTAGAATAGTCAAACAGTATTGAAGAAAAATAAAGTCAAAGGACTGACACTATCTGACTTCAAGACTTACTATAGAGCTACTGTACCAGATTGCATTGTATTGGTGAAAGAACAAATAGAATAATGAAACAGAATAGAGAGCCTCAAAAATTAGTCCACTTATTTTTGACAGAGGAACTAAGACAGTGAAAAAATCTAATACCCATTCATGACAAAAATTTGATGGAAAAAGTAGAGTCTTCAGTAAATGTTGGTGGAACTACTGTACATTCACATGCAAACAACAACGACAGATATCTTACACTGTCAACAAAAGTTTTCTAACAATCACAAACCTAAACATAAAATACAAAAGTATAACATTTTTAAAAGTTTTTTTCCTTCTTTTTTTAAAAATATTTTTTTATTTTATTTGAGAGAGACAGAGACAGTGTGAGTGGGGAAGGGGCAGAGAGAGAAGAGAGAATCCCAAGCAGGCTCCACACAACCAGCACAGAGCCTGATGTGGCGCTCAAACCCACAAAACCCCAAGGTCATAACCTGAGCCAAACCAAAAGTCAGATGCTTAACTGACTGAGCCACCCAAGTGCTCCACAAAAATATAACATTTAAAGAAGATGACAGAGGAAAAAATCTAGGTGACCTTGGGTTTAGTGATGACTTTTTATATACAAACCAAAGTAAAGAAAGAAAAAAATCAGTTGGACTTCATTAAAATTAAAAGCTTCTGCTATGTGAAAGATTCTTTTAAGAGAATGAGGATTCAAGTGACGGACATGGAGATAATCTTTGCAAACACATATCTAATAAAGGAGTTGTCTCCAAAACATACAAGAAACACATAAAAACTCAATATTAAGAAAATTAACAAACTAATTTAAAAATGGGAAAACCACATGAACAGACAACTCAAGAAAGAAGATATACAGATAGCAAATAAGTGTATAAAAGGATATTCAACATACTATTTCATCAGGGAATTGCAAATTAAAATAACAACATACTACTGTAAACCTATTAGAAAGACTAAAATCTAAGACAACACCAAATGCTGTTGACCACGTGGAGCAACAGAAACTCTCATTCGTTGCTAGTGGGAATGAAAAATGGTACAGCCATTTTTTTTTTAAGTTTTAATTTAAATTCCAGTTAGTTAACATACAATGTAATATTAGTTTCAGGTATATAATACAGGGATTCAACACTTCCATATAACACCCAGTTCTCATCAAAAAGTGTACTCATTAATCCCTGTTACCTATGTAACCCATTCTTCCCCCCCTCCCCCACCTTCCCTCTGGTAACTATCAGTTCTTCATAGTTAAGAGTCTGGTTTTTGTTTTTTTTTTTGGTTTGCCTCTCTCTCTTTTTTCCCTTTGTTCATTTATTTTGTTCATTTGTTTCTTAAATTCTACATATGAGTGAAATCATATGGTATTTATCTTTCTCTGTGTGACTTATTACCCTTAGCATAACCCCACATACCCTCAAGATCCATCCCTGTGGTAGCATATGGCTGGATTCCATCTTTTTTATGGCTGTACTTGTTACCATTAGTTGATCATTTTCTGGCTTTTTTGCAGTTCTGTGTTCCTTTCCTTACTCTCTTCATTTGTGGTGGGATTATTTTTTTAGGGTTCTGCTTAGATTCCTTTCTTCTGTTTACCTACTACAGGTTTTTGCTATGTGGTTACAGTGGGGTTCACATGTAACAGCCTATATATATAATATGTTTATATATTTTTTTAAGTTGATAGCAACTGAAGTTTGAGAATTCCTTTAAGGTTTTTTTTTTTTTGGGTGGGGGGGAGAGAGGGAGCACATGTGAACAAGCAGGGGAGGAGCAGAGAGGGGGAGAGAGACAATCCCAAGCAGGCTCTACACTGTCAGCACAGAGCAACACAGGGCTTGATCCTATGAACATGAGATCATGACCTGAGCCAAAATCAACAGTTGGACACTCGACTGACTGAGACACCCAGGCGCCCCCCCGCCCTGCTTCTTCTTCTTTTTTGAGAAAGAGCCTGCAAGAGTGTGAGAAAAACAGAGGGAGAGAGTTAAACACATTCTAAATGCTACATTTTTACTCCCTGCTCCCTATATTTCATGTTTTTGATACTACATTTTACATTAAAAATGTTTTTTAATGCTTATATATTTTTGGGAGAGAGAGAGGTGCGAGCAGGGTAGGGTCAGAGAAAGAGGGAGACACTGAATCTGAAGCAGGCTCCAGGCTCTGAACTGTCAGCGCAGAACCTGATGCGGGGCTCAAACTCGTGAGCCATGAGATTGTGACCTGAGCTGAAGTTGGACACTGAACCAACTGAGCCACTCAGGTGCCCTGCATTTTACATTTTTTATTTTGTATGTTCCTTAACTGATTTTGTAGTTACATCTATTTTTACTTTTGCCTTTTAACCTTTATACTAGCTTGATAAGTGATTATCTTCTACCTTTACTATATTTTACCTCAACCAGTGAGATCTACACTTTCATATTTTTTTTTGTTGTTGTTGTTACTAATCAATGCCTTTTTTTTTCAACTTAAAGAAAGTCCTTTAACATTTGTGGTAAGGCCAGGTTAGAAGTGATGAGCTTCTTTAATTTTTGTTTGTCTGGAAAATTCTTTGTTTCTCTTGCAGTTCTGGATAATAACTCACTAGGTATAGTTTTATTGGTTAGAAGTTTTGTGTTTTTTGGTTTTTTTTTTTTAGTCTTTCAGCACTTTGAATGTATCATTCCACTCCTTTCTGGCCTGTGAAGTTTCTAAAAAATCTGCTTTTTGCCTTACAGATTTTCTTGTATGCAATAAGTTCCCTTGTTTAAAAATTCTCTGTCTTTAACTTTTGACATTTTAATTATAATATGTCTTGGTGTGGGTCTTTTTCAGGTTCATCTTATTTGGAACTCTTGGATTTGGGATTCTTGGATCTGGATGTCTGTTTCTTTTAGAGAAGTTTTCAGCCAGTATTTGTTCAAATAAGGTGTTTTTTTCCCTTTCTCATTTTCTCTTTGTATGACCCCTATATTGCAAGTGTTATTCTGCTTCATGATGTCCCTTACACTATCTTTACACTTTTAATTCTTTTTTCTTTTGTTGCTCTGTTTGGATGAGTTCTACTGCCTCATATTCTATGTCACTGATCCTTTCTTCTGCTTTATCTAGTCTGCTGTTGAACCACTTTTGTTTATTTTTCAGTTCAGTTACTGTATTCTTCAGTCTGTAAAGTCTGTTTGGTACTTTCTTCTATTTTTCATCTCTTTGTTGAAGCTCCCACTATGTTCATCCATTCTTCTCCCAAGTTCAGTAACATCTTTATAACAATTACTTTGAACTCTTTATCAGGTAAATTACTTCCCTCTGTTTCATTAAAGATTTTTTTTTGAGATTTTTATCTTGTTCTTTTGTTTGGAACATATTCCTCTGTTTTTTTATTTTGCTTGACTCTGTGTGTTTCTATATCTTGGGCAAAACAGCTACCTCTCCCTGTCTTGAAGGAGTGGCCTTATGTAGGAAATGAAGCTTATCTTTCAACCTTTCTTTAGCTCTTGGTTGTCTCTCAAACCTTTGTGATTGTCTAAGCAGGGTAATTTATTCTGGATAGGTCCCAGTTGTTGAAGATAGGTCTGGCTGATTGGATGCCAAACCCTTAACTATATATATATATATATATATATATATATATATATATATATACACACACACACATACGTATACATATACATACACACACATATATACACATATGTATATATATATATACACATATATATACACGTATATATATGTGTATATATATCATATATCATATATTATGTATATCTATATCTATGTCTACACACACACACACACACACACACACACACATACACACACATATTCCTGTGAGACAACATTGTAACCCTGCTGGTTTCCAGACCAGGTGATCTGGAAGTATCCTCTGGAATATCCTCTGGAAGTATCAGTAATTAGAGCTTCAGAGAGAGTCTAAGCTCCTTTTTGGAAGGTATTAGTGAGCTGCAGTGGGATTAAGGGAGAGTACATGCATGGTGTCTCCCTGCTTACATTCCCTGAGAACTCCACTGTAGCTTCTAGATGTGTGGCACACTTCAAGTGTGACCCTCAGGCAGAAGATCTAGGAAAAGTAAATGGGCCTTTTTTTTTTTTTCACTGAAAAACTGAGGATGTGTTTCAGTCTGCTGTCTGTGCAATGCCCTGTTGGTGGTTGTCTGCCAATAACTGTCTCTCCAATTGTTAACAGTTCTTTGGGACCCAGGAACTCAAGCGTTTCTGTCCACCAGAGCCAGGTGATTAAGGAATATCTCCTGTGTGGATTGCATGTGCCTGCTGGCTTTAGCAAAGCATCAGGAGAGCTTAGTCCCGGGGTGTGTGTGGCAGCATAGAGCTCAGATAGGGCCAGGGTTTTTTTTGCCAGCACTATCAAGGTAGGGGGAGAATGCAGAAATGATTCCCACCAGCACCTCTATCCCCATAACGTCCCAACAACCCCTATACCACCCCCCCCCCAAAGAGATGCTTTGAGGTGGGAAAATGAATCTCTATATATTATCTAGGTACTATCAAGCTGCTGCTTTTGTGCTGGTGCCTGGGGCAGGTGAGTTTGCACATGAGCCCTTCAAGAGAAGTGTATCAGTCCCTTACAGTCTTTTGGATCTCCTGGATGTGAAGTCCCATTGATTTTCAGAGCCAGGCATTTTGGGGGCTCATCTCTCTGATGTAAGTCCTAAGGGTTGAGGTGTCTGATGTGGAGCACCTTTACTCTTCAGGTAGAAGCTATAGATTTGTGAGATTTCCCCTTGATTGGAGTTTACCATGCCAGAGGTAGATTTTTGGTGAAACCATATCTCTGCTGCTCATACCCCTCTTGATATGAGACTTTTAGTGTTTATTGAGAAGAAGCTGTTTAGCTACTTTTTAGGTCTATTTTAGAGGAAATTATTCCATATGTTGCTGTAGATTTAATGTCTGTGGTAGAAGGTGAGTTCCGGATCTTCCTTAGCTGCCATCTTGAACTGTTTTCTTACATTGGTTTTTGAAATGGATTTTTTTGATGTAGCTAGACACTAGCCTGCTGGAAATTTAATATATACATTAGTATAAAGTTTAATTTCATTACAGTTCACACTGGGCTTGTGACTGATGTGTAGTGTTGAACCAATCATTTTAGATGAGGGAATCTATTGGTAATATGTGTTTTCCTATAAGGGCTGAAAGACGTTATACAAGTCTTTGATTTCATGCAGCAGATGTAAACATTATATGAAATTTACTGTGTGGAGTTACTGAGACAGACAACTGTGGACATATCTGAAATGCCTTACCCCGAGTGCTCTATTAAAGGAAACTTGTTTAGACAAACAAGAGTTTAGAACCATATTAGTGCACAGAGGATATCTTTGGGGACAATTAATAGTGGCTTATCTCTTCTTATTTTATTAGAAATCTCGCCTTTACTAGCAGGTGAGGTTGAAAATCAGCTTTATGTTATCTAACTCAATTTTCAGACCCCAGCAACATAAAGCTCACAGGCTGATGGCAGTATTTGTAAATTAAAGATTACTTTAATCTTCAGTGACAGAGATTTATGAAATATTGCTTTAAATTTGTGCTTCATGTGGTAAAGCAAATTGAATTTATTTTATAGACAAAAGCAATTTGAAGAAACCCATAGATTACTCTGGCCACTGAAGGGTATAAATTATCTCTAACTAAATTTTGTCAGTACTGTATGTTGAGCTATTTAGATAAAACATGTTTTTGACATTTATTGCAAAATGATACCTTCCTCTAGACTCCTGCATTCTCTAGAGTTGAGTATCGAATGAATCATTAAGGGAATTAGTAATCCTTTTCTTGACACGAATTGCATTATCCAAGGCTGTGAAAATTTGAATGTATTTTTCTAAGTAAATTATTGTGAAAAGGTATCCAAACCTATTATGATGAATTTGAGGCATGCCAAAACATTATACAACCCACATGCATAATTTCTAGGCAAATTCACTGCCATTATTTAGGATTTTAAATGCATATTTATTCCCACAGGGTATAATCCCATGTAGAGGCAAGGTAAGTAAATCATTGTGATAGTGGTACTTGCTCATGTGAAGTAAAGCAAGTCTTACAGGGCATGAGGCTTTCCAGTGGACACCCACCACAAATATTAATGTTGCTGTTATTATTCACCTCTAGAAACAGCAAAAAGGCATCCATTATCAACAAAGCTCTACACTAGAAATACAAGAACAATATGTATTTTAAGAATTCAAGGAGCATGCATATAATGGGCAAAAGAGGCTAATGTGTGTATGTTTATAAATATTAAAACACAGACAACCAACCACAGGACTCAACAACTGGGATGTATAAAAAATGAAGAGTGGGTGGATAGTTTAAAAGAAAACACAAGGGATGCCTGATTTCTGCTCAGGTCGTTATCTAACAGTCATGAGATGTACTCTGTGCTTGGGATTCTCTCTCTCCCTCTCTGTCTTGCCCCTCCCCCATGTGCACTCGCTCTCTCTCTCTCTCTCTCTCTCTCTCTCTCAAAACAAAACAAACCAAAAAGACACTATAAGTGGATCCAGGACCAATTACTATTTGTTAATATCTGTAATCAAATTAATACAACAGTCAAATTTATGTAGCAACTGCCATTAAACAGCATTTCAAATTTAGTAATTTAATTATGAATTATGCTGACTGCCACTAGTTGGAAAGGAGATAATGAGCCTTTGATTAATTGTTCCCCTCCTCCTCATCGTCCTCCTCCCTTCTTTTTCTTTTTCTCCTCCTTCCTCTGCCCCTTCTCCTCTTCTTTTTCCTAAAGATGTTTCTCTAGACAAACCCAACTTTAAACATTGCAACTTATACTCGTTATTTATATTGAACCCTAGTGGTACTGACATGCATAGCACATAGCTCTTTCTCCTAGCTGATATAATTTAAGTGAAATGTCCTGACTCTGTTTCAAGTAGAGAGTAGAGGGGCACCTGGGTGGCCCAGTCAGTTAAGTGTCTGACTTCAGCTCAGGTCATGATCTCATAGTTCATGGGTTTGATCCCCATGTTGGACTCTGCTGTCTGCACAGAGCCCACTTCAGATCCTCTGTTTCCCTCTCTCTGTGCCCTTCCCCTGATTGTTCTCTCTCTCTCTCTCTCTCTCTCAAAAATAATGACTAAACATTAAAAAAAAAAAACACTGTTAAGAGCCCCCTGGTAAAGATGTCACAAAACAATAGATTTCATTAATTCAGCAACCAGTGAATTTTCCACTCTAATGATGTTTGTTCTTTCATAGCTAATATTAGGTCATTTACATTTATCTTTATTACAGGCATACTTCCTGTTAGTGAGTTTGCTTTATTGTGCTTTGCAGATACTGTGTTTTTACAAATTGAAAGTTTGTGGCAACCTCGTATCTTGCAAATCTATCAGCATCATTTTTCCAACATTTGCTCATGTCATGTGTGTGCCACATTTAGTAATTCTTGCAATATTTCAAATTCTTTGATTATTTATTTGTTATGGTCATATATGATCAGTGATGATGACTTGAAAGCTCAAATGATGGTTAGCATTTTTTTAGCAATAAAAATTGTGTTCTGTTGACAGAATACTATTGCATACTTAACAGACCACAGTGCAGTGTAAACCTAACTGAGAAACTAAAAAATTAATTTGACTTACTTGATTGGAATATTTGTTTTATTGTGGTGGTTTGGAACTGAAATAACAATATCCCCAAGGTATGGACTTATTTCCACCATAGATTTTTGTTGTTGTTTTTGTTCCTGTTTGTTTACCATGTTCTTAACTTGCTTTCATCTTCTTTCCTTTGTTCTGTTAAGTGAATCTGATAACTTTTTTCTTATTTAAACTTTTTTGTTTCCACTGCTGGTTTGGATGCTACAGATTGTATCTTTTTGTAGTTATCCTTACATTCTTTTAACCCTCATATTGAAAAATAATATTTTCTCTTAAATTCTTCATTTGCCTACAATATCACTATTCCTTCCCCCCAAGAAAATTAGAATTTTTGCATATTTTAATTTTTCATTGAGGCTTTAATTTTTTTTTTTAATTTTTATTTATTTTTGAGAAAGAGAGAGACAGAGCATGAGCAGGGGAGGGGCTGAGAGAGAGGGAGACACAGAATCCGAAGCAGTCTCCAGGCTCTGAGCTGTCAGCACAGAGCCTGATGGGGGGCTTGAACTCAGACTGTGAGATCACAACCTGGGCTGAAGTTGGATGCTTAACCGACTGAGGCACCCAGGTGCCCCTCGTTGAGCCTTTTCATTTTCCTTATTATTTGTTTCTAAGGAGCACCTGGGTGGCTTGGCTGACTCTTGATTTCAGCTCAGTTCTTGATTGCACTGTTGTGGGATGAAGCCCTACATTGGACTCTACACTGAGTGTAGAGCCTGCTTTACATTCTCTCTCCTTCTGCCTCTCTCCCCTTGCTCGTGTGCCCTGTGTCTAAAATATATATATATAATATATATTATGTATATTATATATATTATATAATATATATAATATATATATATATAATGTATATTATATATATTATATATATTATATAATATATATAATATATATATATTACTTTTACTTAATATAATTCTTATAATAATTATAATTATTTAATATAATTTTACAGTCTAATATTAGATTTAACAAAAATTTATTCATTTATTTTGTATTGCATCTATTGCTAGGCCAATAGCAACTATTTGATACCATTGTATCTCAGGAATAATTGCCAACCCTTCTCCTGGAAAAGGTAGCCTAGATACCATAGGAGTTATGGATTCCAGCCATCTCTATTGTAACTTGGGAGCACATAGGGAAACAATCTTAGACCAATCAATAAAGAATATAAAATTTTCACATATATTAGGTTGATTTATTAGTGAGTATGCTAACTGGAATTTAAGATTTGTTGGATCTGGCAATTTGGAGAGGGATTATGTGTACTGGGTTGTTTAATCAAAGCTTCGACACAATTGTTGCCCACAGTTGAGTGAGGTGAGATGTAAGGGCTTCCATTTTATATTTTAGAGGACCAAGTCCCAACAATTAGTGAAATAGAAATATTGAAGTACACATATTTGTATACACCTAGTTTAGTCATTCTCTAACTACATATCTAGGAGGGTCTGGCAGACATGCCCTTCACCAAGAAATTAAGAACTACATTGGGGAATGGAGTATCATTTTGTCCTGGTTACTCACAGCAGAAGGTAAATAAAATACGATGGAAGATACTGCTGTGGATTGAGTTCGTTAATTTCAGTAGGAATAATGGGCTTAATACTTGAAAGATGCAGAGATGGTCCTTTTTAAAATGTCCATGTCTATTTGGTTGTGGAAAATTCAGGTACGTCTGGTAGAATATCTGTATATTCTGTATATTCATCATATAATCATAAAAGTCTACAGGGACCTTGATCATCCTATAGATCCTCACTATGGTCCGTTACATGTACGACATTATGTTGGTGAAAAGGAAATGAGCAAGTACCTAGCTATCTCAGTAAGAAACAGTAAGAAACATAAGCCAGAGGATGGGAAATAAAATTTCAGGGGGCAGCTGCATTGGTAAAGTCTCTAAGGATTGAATGATCTCAGAAATGTTAAGATAGCTCCTTAAATGAAAGGGATTGTTCTACCTCCTACCGCTCCATACAAAGAAAGAGTCACAATTGGTGGGCTTCTCTGAATATCAAAGTCAACATACTTCATACTTGGAGATGCTCTTTCAATTCATTTACTGATTAATTGCAGATCTTGAAAGGGTCCCAGAATAAGAAAAGGATTTGCAACAAGTTGAAATTTCAGGGCTTTGACCCAGTAGATCAATTACACTTAAAGGATAAAAGGGGATGCTACATGGAGGCTCTGCTATGTCCCAAAGAGAACATAACGCAGAGTTCTAGGGTTTTGGAGTAAGTTTCTCCTTTGTGCTGCACTCTGTGACTAAAGCAGAGCATGATAGTAGTTCCCCTACCAGAACTAGACTGTTGTATTTCCAGATCTTTGAAGAGTGTTTCATTGTTTGTTTGGATGATATCTGGATAGTCCAATGGTAAATAGAACAATGTCTCTAGTGCTTAAACTATATGGGTGTATCCACAGTTGGATAGGCAATGGTTCTGCAAATGAGACGCCCCTGACTGGTGACTCTTGAGGGGCTACTTTGCAGGACCATTCACTTTATAAACTTTAAACCATAGGGAGTAGCTATAGTTTTGAAGTCCCTTTTGTCTCCATTTTTAGAAAGTTCTGAGCCCTCTCTTTATCCCATAGCTTAGGTATTAAGCAATTAGTGCAATCCCACCAGTTCTTTGGTCAGTTGAAGGATGCCCCCATTCCCACCTTCCAGTGTTTTATTTTATATAAATTAAGGTTGGGAACATCATAGATCTCATCATATTCATGTCCTTTATCTGAAAGTTATTTTATAGCCTTATAATTGGGAGACTCCTTAAAAAAGTATATCGAGTGACTCTGTCAGGTTTACTTGGTACCTTTAGATGTGACTTACTTTTCTAATGGGAGGGCCGTGTGTTTTTGGTCTTTTTAAATCTTAATTTCTGTATACACAGAACGTGGAGCACGTGGAGCACCCTAGCAACACTATTTGGTTTTGGACTAATGTACTTAGTTTCAGAAGAAGATAAAGGATGAAATCAAAAGAATGTTATTTCTCCCCTATCAGTTAGCAAATTGTAGCTTTAATCTCCCTCTCTCCCTCATGGAGACTTTTCATTTCTGGGAAAATCCCTTCAAGATCATTAATAATAACAAAAGAAGGTTGTCTTTGGTCCCTGGTGTATGATACAATTAACAGAAGAGATAAGTAACAAATTAGTAACCTGTAATTCAAATCCTCATCATTGATAGATCCCACCATCCTCTGAATAATTTCTTAACCTTCCTTGGATATGTTCTTGATCTCTAATCCCTTGGTTCCCCTTTTGAAGCCTATGGTAAGTTTGGGGCAAGATGTCTAGCTTTCTGCACCAAATTGTCAAACAAATGAGGATAAATGACCCAAGAACACACACACCAAGCCTGGATGTCTGTAAAGAGAAACTTGTGATATAGGAGGACTAGCAGATTTGCAGTGCAGCCTGAAAAGGCACTCTGGAGGAGCCCACAGGAATATAAGGCAGTTAGATATCAGACTCTAAGAGCTGGTCCCCTGGCAGAAGAAGTACTATCACATGGTCTAGACTGCAGGCTGAGTATTGTAGTCATGGTCCTATGATCTGATAGAACTTTGACCATCCGCACTGATTTGTCATATTACTATTTTTGGTTGGAAGAGTATAAGCCTAGCTGCTATGATCAGAGACTTGGGTCCATGCCTTGTGTTGTAGATCTATGACAGAACAAATCCTTGGCTTCCAACCCTGATCCACTACTGCCTTAGCATTCTTATAGAATTGAATTCCTTAGTACTTGTTTGTATCTCTTTTCTGTGGAGTGGTTTGTATTTCCAGTTGGTTCTGCTCTGCCAGCAGCCACCACCTCTCAGAAAGACCAGTCTGTAGGAAATCAGTTTTTGAAAAGTTAACTCTTCTTACCTCTCACTTAGACTCTCCTAAGAGAAATGCTGAGAAACATTAAGTGATTTGAAAGAAACAACAAAACAAACTGTGGAGGTGGCATAGTCATATGGGAGATGAACCCTTTAAAAAATAAGATCGGATTGAAACACACTGCATAGTATTTATGTATTGATGGTGTTGTAGCAATGATAGGAAGGTATAAAAGCTTTACACATTAAGATCAATTTGAAAACTCTGAAACTGAAGTAATATGTTTTTCTCTTCACACAGAATCTCTTATGTGTAAAGGTGTGCCTGGAGTTCTGGAATCCACATTAAATAATGTTGTCAAAATGATAAATCTATTAAAGATTCAAGCCTCAACCTTGCAATTCTATTTTCAGTTTTATTTAAAGAAATAGGATCAGAACACCATACTGTACTATTTCCTACTGAAATATGCTGATTATTTAAAGAAAAAATTCATCAAGAGTTTGTGAATTAAAAGAACTGTAGTGAGTGTGTGTTGGTGGGGGAGGGGGGGTGGCAAATGCATCTGTGTGATTCTCACTTAGGAGAAATTATTGAATGAGATCTGTTGGTTTCCAAAAATGACCCACCTAATGGAAATTTTGGAACACCCAAGTAAAATTAACAGAAAAATAAAAAGACAATTATATATATATTTGTATGTTCATACTAAAAAGGTCTGTGTTTTCATAGTCAAAATTAAACTTGATAAAAATGTATTTAAAATGCATTCTAATAATATTTAATTTGAGTTAGAATTTGAATCCTGAACACTAATTATAAAAATTGATGGGAGAAAAAACCTATGTAAGCTACAGGGGAATCTTCAATATTGTGTGCATCTTATTAATACCTTTTAACTGACATATAATTGTGTAAGTTTAAGGTGTGTGAAGTGTTGATTGTAGTATGATCATCACCATGGCATTAGCTAACATCTCTATCATGTCATATAAATATTATTTATTTATTTATTTATTTATTTATTTATTTATTGTGGTTAGAACATTTAAGATCTCATCTCTTAGCATTTTTGAAGTATATATAATGCAGTATTGTTGACTGTAATCACGATGCTGTGCATTATATCTCTAGAACTTACTCATTTTCTGGTTGCAAATTTATAATCTTGGACCAACATCTTCCCAATTCCCCGACTCCCCAGCTCCTGGTAACCACCATTCTAATCTCAGTTTCTATGTGTTCACATTTTTTAGATTCCACATGTAAGTGATTTCATACAGTATCTTTCTTTCCCTGATTTACCTTACTGAGCATAATGCCCTCAGGGTCCATCTGTGTTGTTGCAAATGGTAGGATTTCTATCTTTCTATCATGTATCATATGATATATCACAATATAATATGTCTTCTTTATTGATTTGTTGATGGATGATTATGTTGTTTCCATATCTTGGCTATTGTTAATAATGCTGCAGCGAACATAAGAATGCAGATAACTTTTTAATAATTTAGTTTTTATTTCCTTTGGATATATACCCAGAAGTAGGATGGTTACCTCAATGATAGTTCTTTTTTTTCCCATTCTCATCTATAAGTTTTGTTGCTTTTTTTTTTTTTTTTAATGTTTATTGCTGATAGAGAGCTTGAGTAGGAGAAGGGTAGAGAGAGAGGGAGACAGAGGATCTGAAGCAGGCTCTGTGCTGACAGCAGCAAGCCCAATGTGGGTCTCGAACTCATGAACTATGAGATCATGACCTGAACCGAAGTCAGATGCTCAACCAACTGAGCCCCCCAGATGCCCCAATCTGATTGCTTTAAGGTCATTCTTAGGATCAGAGGATGATTATGTACTTCTGCCTCATATGGAATAATTTAAACTTTTATAGATTATAGTCCAAACCATTGATACCAATAAACTTTATTTGATGCCCATCTTTAAAATTAAAGGAGGAATTAGTCATAAAGATAATAATATTCCTGTTTTCATTTTCTAAGGGGTAGAGAATTGTCTTCATTCAGGGACTATGGTTAGGGAAGATGACAGAGAACATGATAGATGATGTCTTCAAATTCAGAGAAAAGTAGTTGAGGTTTTCCATTGATCATGATCATCACCATGTCTGTAATCCATAAGCCTTCGAAAGATTTGGAGAAATATCTTGGATCTCTTCTACCACGTGAGGAGAACACAGTGAAAAGATGGCCATATATGAACCAGGAAGTGTCCTTCACCAGATACCAGCCTGTGGGCACCTTTCTCATCAACTTCTCAACCTCTAGAACTTGCCATTTCATGTAGGTTTTGAATCTTTGTTCATGATGTTTCTCATCCATTCAATGTCCCACTTTGTACACCTGGGAGACTTGCACATGAACTTTTGTTTTGGATTTTCTCATTTTGTAATCTGCATCGTTTGTGCTGACATTTCCTGCTTAGAGGGATGATGCATGACTTCTAGCCAATATCCAAGTATGGTACAAGACTCAGGCATTTCTACTCAAAGTAATTACCAATGAAGTAGTTGCCATTCTAGACTTGAAGTTAGAAAATGAGATAGTCAAGAAACACATTTAAAACATAGGAACAGGCTAAGGCTTGGCACTTATTCCCTGGTTTTTTTCCAAACCGTCTGCATGAAAGCCTTTGATAGTTCTATTTTAAATATTTTGAGAAACCTCCATACTCTTTTCCTTAGTGACTATACAAATTTATATTCCCACAGGTAGTGCATAAGAGTTTCCTTTCTCCACATTTTTGCCAACATTTCTTATCTTTTGTCTTCTTATAGATTGCCATTCTAACAGATGTGAGGTGGTATTTCCTGGTGGTTTTGATCTGCATTTCTCTGATGATTGGTAATGTTGAACATCTTTTCATGTATCTGTTGGCCATTTGGATGTCTCCTTTGAAAAATATCTGTTCATTTCCTCTGTTCATTTTATAATCAGATTGTTTATTTTTATTATTGAGTTGTTTGCATTCTTTATATAACTTAAATATAAGACCTTATACTGTAAAGCTCCTAAAAGAAAACATAGGGAAGACGCTCCTTGATATTGGTCTTGGCAATGATTTTTTGGATATGATACGAAAAGCTGAAGCAACAAAGGCAAAAATCAGCAAGTGGGACTATATCAAACTGAGAAAGAAGCTTCTACAAAGAAAAAAAAACAGTCAATAAAATGAAAAGGCAACCTACTGAATGGGAGAAAATATTTGCAAACAATCAGTTGAGTGAGGGGTTCATGTTGTATCTAAAATATATTAATACTTAAAAAAATTTAGAATAGTTAAACATTTATAGAAAAGTTGTGAAATAATATAGAGAATTTTCATATACCTCATACCCAATTTCCTCTATTAATAATGAACCAGTATTGTACGTTATTATTTTTTAGAAAATTAATTTTTGTTCTATACCCATATGTGTTTTTTTCTATTTTAAAGATATTCGAGTATTTTTTGACGTATAGTTATTGTTATACTAGTTTCAGACGTACAACATAGTGATTTGACAATTCTACACATTATGCTATGCTTACCACACTAAGTGTAGTTACCATCTGTCACCATATTGTACATTATTTTTAACTAAATTCCACATTTTATTCATATTTCCTTCCCTTTTACCTCATTTTCTTTTACTGTTTAAGGATCTCAGCCAGGCTACCACATTACATTTGGTTATATCTCCTTCGGCCCTCTTGGCTGTGACAGTTTCTTAAGCTTTATTTATTTTTGAAGACATTGGCAGTTTTGAGGATTACTAGTCAGGTATTTTGTAGAATATTTCTTAATCAATTTTGTCTGATGTTTTTCTCATGATTATTACAGGGGTTATGGGTTTTTAGGAGGAAGAGCAGGGAGGTAAGTGCTGTTATCGTCACATCATATCAAGGGTACATACTATCATTGTGACTTTTCACTGTTGTTATCTTTGATCACCTGGTTGAGGTAGCGTTTGTTAAATTTCTCTACAGTTAAAGTTATTTCCCCCCTTTTTTTTCATGCTGTATCTTTTGGAAAGAAATCATTGTACCACCTACACTTAAGGAGTAGGGAGTCGAGCTCCAGCTCCTTGAACATACAGCGTCTACAAAGTTTCTTTGGATTTGCTACATAAACTGTTCTTCCCACTCTTCCCATTTTATTTCTTTATTCAATAATTTATTTTTATTAGTATGGACCTATAGATATTTGTTTTACTATTAGAGTTATAATTTTAGTATGAATATCATTTATTTGAGCAAAAAGTATTCCAACTTTGGTTGTGAGGAGCTCTTTTACTTGGCTCCCATGTACCATTGTATTTTCCTTCCTAACCCATGTATTTATAAGTATCTATATTTCTTTATGCATGTTATCTGTGTCTTCATTAAGTTAAGCATGAGCTTTACTGATATCTCCAACTCAAATCCAATATCACATGGAGCATTCTAGCCTTAATGCTTACTTAGTTTTAATTTTCTTTTTTTTTTTTTTTTCAACGTTTTTTATTTATTTTTGGGACAGAGAGAGACAGAGCATGAACGGGGGAGGGGCAGAGAGAGAGGGAGACACAGAATCGGAAACAGGCTCCAGGCTCCGAGCCATCAGCCCAGAGCCTGACGCGGGGCTCGAACTCACGGACCGCGAGATCGTGACCTGGCTGAAGTCGGCCGCCCAACCGACTGCGCCACCCAGGCGCCCCTAGTTTTAATTTTCTATGTCAACTTTGAGAAACCTGGCTCCCACCATCTGCCATATATTTACCTAATTATTAAAGTGAAGTATATATTTATAGTAGTTTTGGAAATTTTAATCTATATTCCTGTGAAGGAAAAAAACTATCAATTATAGTATAGGACTTAAGAAATACCTCTTTTGACATTAGTTTTACAATCTCCACTCATTTCCAGAATTACTTGGGAGGGCATCCTTCTTCCCTATCCACTTCAGTGACATTGTTTCATACACTTGTGATACAGTTAGATTATTTTGTCACCATATTTATTCCATCCTTCGATCCCTCCTAAGTGATTTTTTAAAAATAGCTATCGGTTAGGGTCACTTTTCGTCCTGTGAGGTCCTATGAATTTTTACAAATCCATAGTGTCACGTGGCTACCACTACAGTAAACACAGAAGAGTTTCCTCATTCTAAAAACTCCCGTGTTCCACCAATCAGCACCTGCCTCCCACTGAATCTTTGTAAACACTGATCTGTTATCAATGCTATTGTTTTTGCCTTTCTCAGAGCATCATATAAATAGAATTATGTAGTAGGTAGTCATTTGAGACTGGCTTCCTTCACTAGAAATCTGCAGTTAAGATTCATCCTTATTATTTACATTGCTTGATAGCTGACTATCACACTGACTAATAATTCCATTATATGGATGTACCAGTTTGTTTATCCATTCACCTATTGAACATCTTGACTGTTCCAAATGTTTGACCATTATGAATAAAGCTGCTGTAAGGATTCTAGTACAGGTTTTTATGTGGAAATAAGTTTTTCAAACCAGCTGGGTAAATAAGGAGGAGCTCAATTGCTTGATTGTCTGGTTGAAAGTATAGTTTGGTAAGAAACTGTTAAATGACCTTACATAGTAGCTGAACCATTCTGCATTCCACCAACGAGAGTTCTTGTTGCTCTATATTCTCGTCAGCAATTTGTATGGTCAAAATTTGGATTTTAGCTAGTCTCCTAGTTGTTGAGCTCTTGTTATTTAGCTTGCACTTCTTTAATGACAAATGATACTTTGTTTTTGTTGTTGTTGTTTGTGTTTATTCTTTGGTGAAGTGTCTGTTCAGATCTGTTGGGTATTTTTTAATTGGGTTGTTTGCTTTCTTATTGTTGAGTTTTAGGTGTTCTTTTTGTATTTTGTGTATAAGTCTTTTTATCGGACATGTGTTTTGCATGTATTTTCTCTCAATCCATGAGTTGTTTTTTCATTCTCTAACTAGTGTCTTTTATATAGCAGAAACTTTATTTTTAATAAAGTCTAGCTTACCAGTTTTTTCTTAATTGGATTGTGCTTTTCGTATTTTATCTAAAAACTCACTACCAAAACTGAGGTAACAGATTTTCTCCTGTTTCTTTTAAAATTTTTATACTTTGTGTTCTGCATCTAGGTTTTAAATTTATTTCGAGTTAATTTTTGTGTAAGATGTAAGGTCTGTGTCTAGAGTTTTGCAAAATTTTATTTATTTATTTATTTATTTATTTATTTATTTAGGGATGTCCAATTTTTCCAGCACTTTGTTGGAAAGGCTACCTTTTCTCTATTGAATTGCTGTTTTATTTTGGGGATTTTCTTCTGTTCCATTGATATAGATCTATTCTTTCTCCAGTAGTGTGCTGTCTTGATTCCTACAGCTTTATAGTAAACATTAAAATCAAGTAGTGTAAGTTTTCCAACTTTATTCTTCAGTTTTGTATTGACTATTTTAGATCCTTTGATTTCTTCTTTGGTTTGTTTCTATTTATTTTTTTTTTAGTTTGCTATATATATCCTGTGCAAACTGTATTAGATTTATGCCAAAGTACTTCAGTTTCTGGATGCTATTGTAAAAGGGATTGCTTTTCAACTTTCAGATTCCAATTGCTTAATGCTGGTATACAGCAACTGACTTCTGTATTTTGACTTTGTGTCTTGAAATTTTGCATTTTTGTTATTGGTTCTGGGAATTTCTTCATAGTTTTTTTTAATAGATTCTTTGGAGTGTTGTCCATAAACAACATGCTGTCTTTGAATAAAAATGGTTTTATTTCTTCATTTCCAAACTGCATAATTTTTAATTTAATTTTATGTATTATTATTGTCTTAATGGACAAACTAGGAGTATTCAGCCTCTAACAAGTCATCAGAATTACTGACTTATGGCCCCAGAGGCTTTTGCTTGAAGGGAGCTGATCTAGCCTGTGTCTCTGGGTGTATGTATCTCTTTAGATGATGGGGTTTTAGTTTGTACTGTGATGTCAGTTCTCTGATGGGTCCAAAACAAGTCATTGATTTTCAGTTTGTCCGGCTTTTTCTTGTTAAGGATGGAGTGGTGGTAATTTCTAATCTCTTTGTCATAGCTGATCCTGGAAGCCTCTTCATCATTGTTTTAAATATTTAATATGGAAAACATGTCAAAGGAACTGTGTATCTTCCACATTTTTGAACCAAAGCAGTGCTGATGAGGTTAATTAAAATGATTCCCTTGAAAGGTCTGATTTCCTATTTCTCTTTTCTCACTTGGATTCCTGATGTAGTAAACTGAAAAAGGATTCTGTGAATGATTCTTTCTGACATTCTCTATTTTTGTTACCCTGATGATTAGCACCTCACTGAAACAATCAATCATATTCTCAATCCTAGAAAGCCTGTTGACACATCAGAACATGTAAAAGATAACAGATATTCATATGTGAGGTGTTTAAATTTGGAATATTCCTTGGTGAGAGATAATTTAGTATCTGTAGAAGTAGTATTGATGGCCAGTTCTTCATAGGTTGAGCACGATTAATAATTTAAATACTTTTCTCCTGGGAAAATGGAATACTTTATTTATTATAGCCTGTGGATGTGATTCATACGCAAGAGCCTTATTTGAAGTTCACTCCAAGCTTTCACAAGATTCTCACGTTGTAGCCAGGATATGATTGTACTTGGAAGGAACACAGGATTACGAGCCTCCATAACCACAACCTTGAAAGACTTTGATCTTTTTCTGCTAGCCATTTGACACATCTGCAGATGTCCCAGTTTTCCCTCAGAGCTTGCTTTGGACCCTATGAATATAGCATAACAATATAATAGTCATAACTCTACTGTAAATAGACTTCATCATCTGCTGATTAAATGTGGTATGATGCCATGGTAGTTTCTTTATTTTGTAGGGAGTTTTTTTTAATATTTGTTTATTTTTGAGAGAGAGACAGAGTGCGAGCAGGGGAGGGGGAGAGAGAGAGGGATACACAGAACCTGAAGCAGGCTCCAGGTGCTGAGCTGTCAGCACAGAGCCTGATGCAGGGCTTGAACTCACAAACCACGAGATCAGGACCTGAGCCGAGGTCAGACACTTAACCTACTGAACACCCCAGGCACCCTGGGAGTTCTGAGTGACATGTGTCTCTCTAAGTTGATCTTTGACAGTCTGTATTCCTAATTAGCAAGCTGGATGTTAGCATCGGTTTATACGGTATATACCTATTTTCTAAAATAGATGCTCTGTGTTTTTACCTAATTGGAGTCTATCCATGTATCAGATGATGTTATTTTGAATTAAACAAAGAATACAGCCCAAGAAGATTTTAACAAAGTAAAGTTTTTTATTGCTACATTTCTTTAGACAAATGGGTCACAAATCTTTGCAAAAATACAAGTGAAACTAGAAAAAAAAATACCACAATAATGTCTCCCAAAACACATAAATCTACTGAAAACACTAAAGACATTTGACCATAAAATGAAAACAAGCATTAGGGTTGGCTTTTGTACCTCATAAAAAATCATGTAGAAGGCAAGATTATCTTACCATAGCAACTTTGACCAGGAAAAATTGGTCAAAAAGAAATCAAGGATAAAATGATCTGGAATGTCCTTAACTTAATTGTTTATCTCACTGAGGTCTCCTGTTGTGATCCAAAAACATGTTAACCTCAGCCCTAGCATCTCTCCTGCTGGGTGCCCAGAGGAAGACTGTGCTTCCTCCCTAGTGGAGGGACCTCAGACAGTTAATTGCAGTCATCTCGTCCAACAGTACAAGGCAGGAAATGGATGGCCTTTTACCTGATTGACTGATCTATCCATCCACTCATTCATTTATCTAATTCTAATAACTGAAGGACTAGAAATGAGATCTACATACTCATTTTGAAATGAGTTCAAGATGCTGCACTTAAAATTCATTTACTTTCAAATGTTCAGGCTCGTTAAAAAATACGGGGGCAAGTGATCAGCAGCAGGCCTTCCACAGAACTCTTGAAAGCCTCTGTTCTTTTCTGTGTTAATGAGAGTGTGAGCTTTAGAAACAACAGCAGGGAAACAAGCCCAAATGGTTAGAAACAAAGATTAGAATTTCAGAAATGCTTTGGTTGACGCTGTGACATTTCTAATTGTTCTATTTATTGTGCTATACATTAGCCAGCTTATTTGAGTGGGCTTATTAGTAACAGGCTCATGCACAATCACATTGAGTATGTGAAGCTATTAGTGTTGCACAGATCATCTGCGTGCAGCAAATTCTGCAGGAGGTTCTCACACACTGCTTTTTACCTTTAATTGGAATTTAGTATGAAAAGTTTCCTATGAAGGAAATATTTAGCCTTATTTGGACAGACAAAAGAAAACTCTGCCAAAGTACTTTTTATCCTTACTGTCCACTCAGCTCAAATTCATTTATTTATTCTATAAATATTGATATAAAATGTAAAATAATATTTAGGATACAGAATTTAATTTTGATATATGTATATGGGTGTGTGTGTATATATAGATATACATATAAACTTAATAAACTTATATTATAAATTCATATAAACTTAGTCTAAAGGAAGTATAATAAAAGAATGGCTGTAGATGGATTTTTAAATAAATGATATTGAGAAAATTTGCTCCATAGAAACTTCAAGGTAAATTCTCACATCCTATCATACACTAATTTCCTTATAACTTAAAAAGCTAAATATAAAATTCTAAGTAATAAAATATTGGAGAAAATGTAGAAGCATAAAATAATGGATAAAATTTGAAAGCACAAGTTGATAGGCTTGATAATATAAATTAAAATTTTTCTTTACATTACAAATAAAATGCATAATATTAATGAACAAATGATATAACAAATTACAGGAATTTTTCAATAAATATGTGAAGAGTTAATCTCAATATATAAATAACCCTTATGAATCTATAAATTATAAGCAAAGGACTTAGACTAAATATGAAAAAATGATCAAGAAATAAAAAAATTAGTCAATATGTTTATAACCAAAGATAAGTGGGATATTATCACTTTTTCCTCATGCTTAAATGTTAGTATACAATATTGAATATTATTTTCTTCAGCTTCCCAGCTAACATTTGTATATGTTAAGTAGTTGCTAGGCATTATTTTAAGCATTTTGCTTATGTTTACCCAACTTAATTCTCACGATAAGCCTGTGAGCTTGGTATTGTTGTTAGCTCCTTTTTATAGCTAGGAAAAGTGAGGCAATGAGAGATGACACACATTTCCCAAACAAAGCTAGTAAGTGGCGAAGCTAGGGTTGGACTTGGGCAGTGTGCCTTTGGCTGTTGAGCTCTCAACCACGCTACTACCTTGCCTCTGAGTTCTCAGCACCAACAAGGAGAGACATACCATGTGTGTTCACTGAGGTGTGTATTGATAGATCCTTTCTGGAAAGCAGTTTGTGTATAAACTCTCTCACACACAAATATACACACATATAGCTTCAAAGAATTTTGTTTAGTGCTAAGAAAAGCCTAAATATTGGATAATGAAAATTAGAGTATAAAATTGTACATGCATTATGACACCCACGTGAAGATATTAGCCATGGATAACCTGGGGAAATAAATTTCTAGCTGATTTTTTAAAGCATACTTTTCTATTTTTAAAAATTTCCTAAAATGATCTGTATAAGTCTGAAATCTCTGTACAATCCTATTTGAATGAAGGTAACCTATAGGCTCCTTAAACTTTACAGGTGTTACAGGTTAAAGACTTGATGATTACAAATGAGGGTTATCATTTCAATACTTATCCTTTGTTTAGTTGCCCACTTAAGCAGGCTGAAAATAAGAAAAATCCCTGAGCTATTTCAGTTATATTTGACTTGCTAATTCAACTAATACTGTCTGTATTTGGGCATTCTTTGTGCCACACATTATTTTAGAGATACTGCAGCACACAAAAATATACCAAGTATTCTGTACTTGTGACATTTTCATTTCGGCAGGGAGGGTCAAACAATAAACAAATATGTGATAAACAAGAAGAATAAAACAGTAATAGGACTAAAGATTTAGGGAAGATGCTATATTAAGTGATACTTGTGCAAAGACAAAAAGAAGAGAAGCAGCTATGTAGGGAAAACTGTTTCATGCAGAGAGAACAGTAACATGCAAGCCTGTGGTGGGAGTGCCCTTGGTTTTCTGAAGAACAGCAAGGAGGCCATATGGCACATGGAAGCTGGGCTGGAGAATGGGGAGGAGATTGGAGATAAGTGCAGTCTGTGTAGGGCTTTATGGGGCATGGTTAGAACTTCACATTATACTCTAAGTGAGCATCGATTTTAACCAATGGAGTGACAAGATCTGATTTAACTCCAAAAAGCCCATTCTGAATTTGGGTGATGAGATGCTAGGAGGCCATAACAGAGGCAGGAAGACCAGTGAGAAGACCATTGCATTAGTCCATGTGTGAGATAACTGGAACTGGAACTAGCTGCGTACAGAGCAGTAGATAGCATGAGAAAAACAATCAGATTTGGGATAGATTGTGAAGGTAGACCTCATAAAATGTGCTAATGGATTCGATGTTGGGTGTAAAGAAAGAAGGAGATCAAAAATGACTCTAGAGCAAGAGAAAAGGGGCAAAGCTTATTTCACTTAAATGATGAAGCACCTCTTGCCCTTTTCCACATCAGAGTACTGCCCATTTTTATTCCTGCCACTTTCAGAGGTGATGTGGGTAACTGCCACCCCTTTGTGATTCCCCAACATCTTGAATTATTCTTTTGACCACTCTATGAGCCTCTTGGGGAGGGATATTATTCTACTGTTATTTCTATCTTCAATACCTAGTACAGTGCCTGGCAAGTAGTATGTGCTTCATGTCATATTTGTTGAATGGGTATGTTATTGACTTAATTGAGCAATTAGTTAAATGAGTAAATAATTATTGGGTTTTCTGTATAGGTATGAGAGTTTACTCTCTTTCCTTTCCAGGATAGAATCAAATAAATAAATTAAATGTGTTTTTGCATTTAATAAGTTTTCTTTCATTCAAGGCAGTCTTGGGTTTCATTTTTCAAGTTGTTTTCATAAATTACACATTCTAATAAACATGTAATTATTAAGCTGGTCAGCAGATCCTCTGGCAAATGTCCCAGAACTACCAGCTGGGCCCAAATCAAAAATACTAATTCAGTTCAGAGGTGCAGGGAGCCTGTTCGATGGGGGATGACTAAGATGTTACATATCCTGAGTGTTGGGAGCTTCATAAATAATTCTGATAATTTGATTTGAAAACCCAAGCACTATTTTTAACTTTCTATTTCTTTTCTTACTAGCCATGACACCTGGTAATGTCTCCTTTATAAAGAAGTAGGCCCCCATTGTGCATTTCTTCATTCTCACGTATCTAGGCAATTGTAACCTCAAGCCCAGATTTCTGCGGTTTTCTTCTGATATCTTGTCAGCCATGAGAAGCTCCTGCCCTTCTTCCTATTTCCTTCTTATATATCACTTTGATTATTTTTCCTAAGGATCCATTATGTCATTCTTCTTAGAAAAAAACTTAAGAAATCTCCCCTTTAGCCAGAGGATACTGCCCAGATTGCTCAGCCTGATTTGCCTGGTGTCTTCAATCCTGACTAGTATTTATGCAATGGCCCCCTCTATAAGACAATTCCACTATACCACCTTGCCTCTATTTGACTGCGTTGCTCACAATCCCCTCTCTAGGTAGGAATCCTCTTTGCTGTGTCTCTTCCTCTCTGCCCTGCAACTATACGTATGCTTTTCATTTCTGTCTTTCATATGGTATCTCCACCTGATGAGCAAACCTTGTGACTCCTCATTGTCAGTCTGAAAGCTCTACAACCCTTCAGTCTATATTCAAGAATTGGCTGCTGCACACCACTACTCATCTCAAACTGTTCCCTACCAAGCTCTCTCTTCTGAAGTAATGCTATCCTGCGTGCATTTCAAACCTTTAAAAAATTTTATTATATTGTGAAATTCTTTGGATTTTCATACGAGTTTTATATTTCCAACTAGACTGTAAGTCCCTTGTAGGCAGAGAATATATATCTTTTCTTTATATCCCCAGTTTTTCAGTTACCTCGGCTCGGTACACTGTGAATTGTGAATAAGTGCATATTGCCTTGATCTAAGAAGTGTCACAGTGGATGTTAAATATCTTTGGTATCAGATTCTCTGTAAACTCAGGAGCAGGCTTGTGACATACAGGGTTGGGGATTGGCAGCCGCTACACATGCATTCACCTTGTGACCGCAATGACTCTTTTCATTGAGCTTCTTGTCCTTGATTTAATCTTGGCCAGCATGTAAACTTTATAAATCATACAAAAATGTGCTTATGATATCTGTTGTCCATTTGTGATATCCATTATGCTGCTTTGCAGAATCAGTCAGTATAGCATGGTAATGGGAAAACAGAGACCTCGGAGTCAGTCAAACTGGAGGGAAAATCCCAGATTCTCATTTTTTTTTCACTCTAGGAATAGGCAGTATCTTTGGTGTAGTCCTCTGTTTTCCTTTTGCTACAACAGTGGAGATAATACTACTTCTTTGTAAGATTGTAATGAGACATATACATAATGCACTTAAAATTGTTCTTAAAGTGAGTCCTCAATAAATATTAGAAATTTTGATTATTACTACCACCATCATCTTTATTATTGTTATTACGGTACAACAAGGCCTCATTTATTCAAAGACCATATTATAATAATATCAATCATATTAAAAATGTAAGCAAGAGAGGGAAAATAGAGGGTTAGGACCTCCAGCAAAGTACCTATAAAAATTTATTTTAATATTTTATGCCTTTTTTATTATTTTTTTAAATATGAAATTTATTGTCAAATTGGTTTCCATACAACACCCAATGCTCATCCCAACAGGTGCCCTCCTAAATGCCCATCATCCACTTTCCCTTCCCTCTCACCCCCCATCAACCCTCAGTTTAATCTCAGTTTTTAAGAGTCTCTTACGGTTTGCCTCCCTCCCTCTCTAACATTTCCCCGCCTTCCCCTCCCCCATGGTCTTCTGTTACGTTTCTCAGGATCCATGTAAGAATGAAAACATATGGTATCTGTCTTTCTCTGTATGACTTATTTGACTTAGCCTAACACTCTGCAGTTCCAACCACGTTGCTACAAAAGGCCATATTTCATTCTTTCTCATTGCCAAGTAGTATTCCATTGTATATATAAACCACAACTTCTACAAAGCTGTAATCATCAAGACAGCATGGTATTGGCACAAAAACAGTCACATAGACCAACGGGATAGAATAGAGACTACAGAATTGGACCCACAAAAGTATGGCCAGCTAATCTTTGACAAAGCAGGAAAGAATATCCAATGGGAAAAAGACAGTCTCTTTAACAAATGGTGCTGGGAGAACTGGACAGCAACATGCAGAGGAATGAAACTAGACCAAGTTCTTACACCATTCACAAAAATAAACTCAAAATGGATGAAGGACCTGAATGTGAGACAGGAAACCATCAAAACCCTAGAGGAAAAACAGTAATTTCTTATTTTATGCCTTTATAGAGTAGAACCACTCTAGCCTTCCATATTGTATGTAAAATAGGTGGAATAGAAGCCACTAATTCATCCTGTCAGTAATGAGATACAAAGATTAATTAAAAATAAACCAAATAAGTATAGAATAAAAGTATAAAATTAAGCAAAATTAGAAAACTTGGGGGCTACCTAGTTTAAGATAAGTAGCCTTCTATATTATGAAATAAAATGTTGAGGATATAATTTATTGTACCAATATCATATAATTGATCAATCAAATTGCCATAAATTAGGAAAAAAGTGAAATTGTTTATGATAAACCCTATTTAAGAAAATAAAGACAAGAGAGTAGATATTTCTATATAAGAACATTTTATGAATTATTAAACATAGCACATCTGATTGAAACTGTGGCAGTGAGTGCACAATTGTATATCACTACCTCCTAAAATAGCACTAATATGATAGTATAGGACTTTTAAAATCGTGTAAGACACATGGACAAAGAATTCAGAGAGGAGAAAGTAAAAAAGATCTTATTAACTAGAAAGCGGATAAAGTGACCAATGCCCTAGCAGATGCAAAAATGCTGAATTCTGTATTAGCAGTGGTGAAGGTAACGGACTTAAAAATAAAATTTCCCAGGAGGCTCAGGTTTTGGTTACTTCTTGTTACTGATTTGTTACTCTTAGTTGTAGAGATAAGGGAGGGGCTAAAACCAGAATGATTAGTTGAAAAATTCTTTAACAAACAATTGGGTCCACAAGATCCCTTCTCCCATTCCATCGACGGCAGGGCTCACTACTCCTCTCCCTTTCAAGCAGAAAAGAGAAGTTTTATTCTCTCGAGATAATAAAACTAAGAATTTCTGCATTGTCTGAGACCTCCAGCTTTCTTCTACTCTAGTCCAGAGCATTGGCAGACACACTAAACCTTCCAGGTAAGAGAGGGTCAACACTCCAATGCTGGCTCAGATCAGCAAAAGAGACAATACACTTCCCAAATTACCAACCTTGTTACCTTCCAGAAATTTTTGAGAACAACAAACAGAAGGGCCCAGTCAGCTTTCTAATGCTTCAACATTAAATATGAAAGAGAAAGAAAATCAACAACAGCAGCTTTGAGGAAGCAATTTCAGGGAGGGAAAAAAAAAAAGAAAAACCCTCTGCCCCCATTATTATTATATGCGATGAGATGAAAGATGACACAGAATCCATAAATAAGACCTATATTCATGGTGAAATAAAAAAGGATAATTCAGAGAACAAAAAGAGCTCTAGAAATTTTAAGTATGCAGTGAAAACTAAAACTGCAATAAAAGAATTGCAAGATAAACTTGACGAACTCTCCCAGACAGTAATTAAAAAGAGAGGGAGAGAGAGAGAGAGGGAGAGAGAGGGAGAGGGAAAGAGATGAAAAATAGAAGAGCACTATAAAGAGAACTGTAAAGAAACTAGGAGACTATTCCAGGAAATCCAGCATCTGTGAAATAGGATTTCTAGAGAAGGGGACAAAGAAATGGAGGAAAGGAAATCATTAAAAAATTCAAGTAAGTTTTCTAGAATAAGAATATGAGAATTTTCAATCAGTTTCCCAAGTGAATGGATAATAGCCACAACCACATAAGTGACATTCTAGCGTACTAAGGGGGAAAAAAAAGAAAGATCCTGCAACTTCCAGAGAGGGGAATTTATTTATTTATTTATTCATCTATTTATTTATTTATTTATTTATTTATTTATGTATTTATTTATTTATTTATAAATGTTTCTTTATTTTTGAGAGAGAGAGAGAGAGAGAGAGAGAGAGAGACAGAGTGTGAGCAGGGGAGGGGCTGAGAGAGAGGAAGACACAGAATCTGAAGCAGGCTTCAGGCTCTAAGCTGACAGCACAGAGCCGGATGTGGGGCTTGAACTCACAAATGTTGAAATTTGTGAGTTCAACTTCCGTTGAGCGGAAGTTGGATGCCCAACCAACTGAGCCACCCAGGTGCCCTGAGAGGAAAATATATTTAATACAGTATCTGTTACAAAGCATTGGATGTCTTGGAAGCATGACTGAAAGCCAGAAAACATTGGAGAATGTCTTCAAAATTCTAAGGAAGATACTTTCTCAGGAGACTATGAAAGGGTGCGCTTCACAAAAAAAGAGGGTAAAACCAAGAAAGAGAGAGAGAGAGAGAAAAAAAAAAAAAACGGATCCATAGAGCAGGGATGCCAACCAAAGGGAAAGGAGGAGAAAAAATGCCAGGATGATGGTGAAGGGAGATACTGTTTTATGTTGGGTTTCCTTGGAACAAGAACTTGGTAATGCCTTATGTTGGGAGATAATCCCAGGGAGTAGGAGTGAGGGAATGGAGAAGTGAGGAAAAAGAAAGAGAAAAAAAAAAACAATATAAAAATGCCTGTATTAGTGTCACTGTAAGCAACTAAGACTCCATTCCAGAGAAGCATCTAAAGTGGCCCCAAGAATTGTTCCCTTGCGGGAGAGGAGGCTGAAACTCTCATCCAGTGGCCACCATCCCAGTTGTTTGATCTTACGCCTGGAAGGTTAACTCCTCCTCACTTCTGGGCCACATTTGGGAGTCGGCTAAGGTGCCTAGTCAGAGGGCAGAAAGTTGTACAAAGAGAGCTTGAGATGGTATGATGCCACAACAAGGTAAGTCTGAAATCACAGGGCATGGTCTGTTCCAGCTGCAGCTGGAATCACACAAGGGGAGACAATTTGAGGTGAGAAAGCAAAGGTGACTGCTACAGATCCCTGACTTTCATGGCTACAGAGTTGTTCCCTGAGACTGCAAGTCATAATTCTTCCGAAGAGTTCCTCAACAAGGTGAACCGGGTAGACTATCTACCTAACACAGTAAGTAAAGATAGGTGAGGGGAGAGTGTGGCCTTAAATTAGTGGGTAAGTAAATAGAGTACTAAATAATAGGGGGGAGGGGAGAAGTACATTATTAGCTGCAGAGAAAACTATTATTGAGCAATATAGGAAAGCTATCAAAAGCTATCATAGTGTGTTACATGCATCAAAAGTGAGTATCATTTACATGGCAGTAATAATATACATGTTGAATATTGAGCTAACCAGGATTATGATATAACTCCATTTAGAGTTGTGGGGGCAGAGAGTATTCATTTGGGGGCATGTGAAACAGTGAGGTGCCAAAAGTAGTGCCTACAATTTTAAAAGTTAGAAACAGCAATATAAGTATGGTATTTATAAATGTGAAATACGTCAGGAAGCAATATGAATATTTTCGTGTTTCTGCATGGTCAGGGCTTTCTGAGCAATGGAAGCTGACTGCTGAAAGCGGAGAGAATGTCTCCTTTTCCCCCCAGACCCATTTGGTCTTCACATCCCTAAGGCTGCTTGACCTGTAATCAGTTATCCTTCATTGCAGAGCCCTCTGCCCCCATTCGAAGGACAATAGGTTAAGAAAACTTTTCTTATCTCTCCCAGAGCCAAATGCTTACACTTTTCCCTGTTCTTCCAAGAAAGGCTTTCTGTCTCTGTCTCTGTGTCTCTTACTGTAGGGGAGAGGGTAGATGTGACAGCTTCGATATACTCTCCCAATTTCATAATTTCTGGAATCAGAAATACAGAATCCCTGCACATAAAGTGAAGACAGACCCTGTTTTATATTGGTTTCTTCAAAACGGAGCCTGCAATGAAACTTGAGAAATAATTGCCTTGTGGATGAAATGGAGCATAGCGTATACTGAGGCAAGATATTTTGAGTAAACAGTTGGTCTGCCTCTGATACAGAAACCCAGTATTATTGTTGAGATAAAACAAATGCGTATAGATATAAAAAACTTACCAGAATTATATACTAATGAATCAGCTGAAAAAAAAGTGAATTTGAGTATTTCAAGATTGGGAAATAGGGATGGAGTCAAGTGGAGACCTGCTGTTTCTTATGATAAGCCTCATATAATCTGTTGGAGACTTGAAACTATGAATATGTGTAACTTTGATATTAGTAAACATTGAGTTAAAATTTTAAATGATCACCTATAAGTGCCATTATCACAAAAGTAACTATTTTGCATTACCCAAACAATTACGTTGACCTTAAAATTTGCACTAGTATAATATTTTTACATAATAGTTTGATTTTCATGTTACTGAATTGTTTGCTATACTCTTACTAAATAAAAGATGTATTAACCTATGTTATACACCTGTGGTTCAGCTTACGAATTGAAGAGTTATATGGTTAAAAAGCTGGGCTCATATTGTAATTATTTAAGTTTGGCCACAAATGGCCTTCAAAGAGTGCCTTGGGATTTTTTCATTTTCCCTGGGTCGGTACCTTTCCTCTCCAGGACCTTTTGCTACAAATGTAATTGCAGTTTATCAAGGCAGTTAGTCATACACAAAGGATTTCTGAGATGCCAGTTTGAGAAGGTCTGCACAGTATTTTTCTATCTGCTATCAGCTATAAAACTTGGTGACACAAAGGTTTTATCCTCATCCCACATTTTTTCTTCTTAACCTTGAACAGTACTGCTTTGTGTATTAGAGTTATCTCAATAGCTTTTGTTGAAACATAGATGAAAATAGTCTAAGGAACTGTTATTACATTTTGATATTAATGTGAGATTTGCCATTTCAAAGATAGAGAATGGTAAGAGGTAATGTGAATTTCCTATATTTGTTGCAGATATGAAGTTATTACCTAAACAGAACCTATTGCTTCTTGTATGAATGCTGTTTTTTTTTCTGTAACTAAGATATTTAGTAGACTTTATTCTTTTTTAATTTATTTATTTATTTTAAGAGAGAGAGCACACGCACGTGCACACACACACATACAACGCACGCATGAATTGGGGAGGGGCAGAGAAAGAGAGAATCCTACTTAGGTTCTATGCTGTCAGCACAGAGCCTGATGTGAGATCATGCAGAACCATGAAACTGTGAGATTGTGACCTGAGCCAAAACCAAGAGTCAGATGTTCAACTGACTGAGCCACCCAGGAGCCCTTTCTCTGCATAATTTAATCATATCTTTGAAAAATTTATAATTTAGGGGCTCTTGGGTGGCTTAGTCAGTTAAGCATCCAACTTCAGCTCAGGTCATGATCTTGTAGTCCATGAGTTTGAGCCCCAAGTCCAGCTCTGTGCTGACAGCTCAAAGCCTGGAGCCTTCTTCAGATTCTGTGTCTCCCTCTCTCTCTGCTACCCCCCTGCTCCCCGCTCATACTCTATCTTTCTCTCTCTCAAAAATAAACAAACATTAAAAAAATTCTAATTTATATTTCCATTTATTAGCTTAGTTGCCATTAAAATTCTTCGAGAAAAGTTCATTTTAAAGTTTTTTTTTTAAACTGTTTTAAATATACTTTGAGAGAGAACATGCAGTCATAGGGCAGAGGCAGAGAGAGAGAGAGAGAGAGAGAGGGATAGAGAGAATCCCAAGAAAGCTCTGCACTGTTAGTGTAGAACCTGATGGGGGGCTCAATCTCACAAACCATGAGATTGTGACCTGAGCTGAAATCAAGAGTCAGACATTTCATTGACTGAGCCACCTAGGCACCTTGAAAAGTTTATTTTAAAATATAATATTATCATTATCATTGTTTATTTGTCAGGTTAAAAGTGAGGATAATAGGTAGAAGAGAAAGTGGGATAAAATACCTTTTAAAAATAAACTTTTTATTTTGGGATAATTTAAGATCTGCAGAAGAATTTCATATAGTACAGAGAGTTGCTACATACCCTCATCAGGTGTCAGTTTCCCCCAATGTTATCAGTTTACATTGTCCCTACATTGGTCAAAACTAAGAAACCAGGATTGGCACATTACTTTTAACTAAATACTTCACTTTATTTGGATTTTGTCAGTTTTATAATTAATGCCTTTTTTCTTCCACATTCTAGTCTAGCCTATCATATCTCATTTAGTCATCTTGTCTCTTAGTGTACTCTGATCTTTGATAATTTTTCAGCTTTTTTCTTGTATTCGATGACCTTGATAGTTTTGAGAGTGCCAGCCAAGTATTTTGTAGTTTCCTTCAATCTTGGTTTGTCTGATATATATTTCAGCATTGGACTGGGATTATGAGCTTTTAGACAGAATAATATACAGATGATATGCCTTTTTTATCACTTTGTCAGGAGTATGTGACAACCAACTTGGGAGTAGAGAGGGCTTTGTGGGCATCTGACCTAAGCAAGCTGCACAAGATTCCACAGTGAGAAGGACCCTATGCTTGGTTTAATGCTTTCCTGTTGTCATCTTGACATTCCTTTTTTTTTTATTTTAATTTTTTAAATATAATTTATTGTCAAATTGATTTCCATACAACACCCAGTGCTCATCCCCACAGGTGCCCTTCTCCCTGCCCATCAGCCACTTTCCCCTCTCTCCCAGCCCTCATCTACCCTTAGTTTGTTCTCAGTCCTTAAGAGTCTCTTATGGTTTGCCTCCCTCCTTCTCTATAACTTTTTTTTTCCTTCCCCTCCCCCATGGTCTTCTGTTAAGTTTCTCAAGATCTACATATGAGTGAAAATATATGGTATCTGTCTTTCTCTGCCTGGCTTATTTCACTTAGCATAATACCCTCCAGTTCCATTCTTGACATTCTTAATTTTATCTTTGAATTTGTGATTTGTAAGAGAATTATGGGAGCATGCATGTGAACAGAGAAGGTACATGCAAGATAGTGTGTCTAGTGTTCCTTTGCTCTCCATTATCATATAGTGTTCAGCGTGCCCCGTTAATGCAAAATTCCTACGGATTAACAGTTCATGGGAGTCACAAGACTCAGAGAGAGTACAGGGCAAGCATGTTACTTCGGCAGTTAAGTGGGGTTGCTTATAATCCTAAGAGGCCAGGCATTCTGTTTGTACCAGAACTTGTTTCAAACACAGAAAGAAGGCAATGTAATACAAATGACCAAGGGACCCCACTGTATCCTTCCTTACTTGTGTTACCTCCATATATTAACTAACCACTTCAAATGAGAGGAACCTCATAATCAAACCTTATATACGTATATAACTTTTGAGACAGAAGGAGAACACTTTAGAGAAAGTGAGATATATAATAACCATTAGATGATTCATTTGCACCCTGACTCTTCATCTACACAAGGAACAGTGGCCTGGAGAGATGTATTACAGGGAACCAAAACACAGTATTATGTTTCATGACATGAGCTTACTCTTCCTTGACATGGTAATGCAATTTGGACATTTCTACCCACAGTTTTCATTAATCATTTGGGGAAACCCCTGCCAATCCTATTGATTCTCAGACCCCCTTTCCAGATATCTGTGGGCAATATAAAATTGTGTAAGTATTTCTTAATGTTAATTTATAATATGCATTATTTTATTAGTCTTATCAAAATCTTAAATTAATTCATTTAATTATATGTACAATGATTTACTTAATATTTATATAAAATTAATATTTATAATTAAAATAATTTAAATGTATTTAATATAAGTTATTTAATGTTTATTTTAAATTGTGGATGCCTGGTTGGGTATTATGTATATTGTTTCTTAGGCTATACTTTAGGCAAATCTTTCCTAAACTTTATCTCAGTATCTCCAAGGTCATGAGTGCAAATCAACATAGAATTATGAAGTTTATGAATCAACTCAATCCTTTAATGGTAGAATTTGAATATTTTTGATCCAAAAAGATAGCAGAATGTATCTCAGAATTAAATTGTTGCTTAATAAAGAACAAATCCACTCCTAAAGTTTATAGTCATCAGTTAGGAATCACCTGAAAGTAGTATATTTGGTAAAACTTCAAAAATGGACTGGATTTGGAACAAAAGATTGCTTAGTTATGTGTTCAGTTGTGTCCTAACTCCCAGTACCTCAAAATGTGAACTTACATGGAAATAAGGTCTCTCTAGATGTAACTAGTCAAGATAGGAGGGGGGCATACTGGAGTAAGGGAAGTCCCTAATTCACTGGGAAAGTGAAGATGAAGGTTGAATTGGGAATGCTGGAGATTGCCAACAGGACAACATAAGTCTTCAGAAGGAACCAACCCTACAACGCACATGATCTCAGATAAACCAAGAAGAATTTCCCTATTTAAAAATTTTTTTTTAACGTTTTATTTATTTTTGAGACAGAGAGAGACAGAGCATGAACGGGGAAGGGGCAGAGAGAGAGGGAGACACAGAATCAGAAGCAGACTCCAGGCTCTGAGCCATCAGCCCAGAGCCTGATGCGGGGCTCGAACTCACGGGCCGCGAGATCCTGACCTGAGCTGAAGTCGGACGCTTAACCGACTGAGCCACCCAGGCGCCCCAAATTTCCCTATTTTAAGATCAATTGATTAGCAACCTTAATGCTATCTCCAACCTTAATTCCTTCTGCTACCTAATAGGTTCTGGGGATAAGAATATGTACATCTTTGAGAGGGACATTATTCTGCCTACCACAAAACTCAAAGAAGGAAATAATAATGATAAAAAGCTAATGAGGTCAAGAAGAGAAAAACATTGGACCTAGTCAATAATTCAAAAATCTCATTTTAAAAAAAAAGTGAGCACAAAAGACACAACACTAGTTAATTTGGTGAAAAAAGAAAAGAAGAATGTACACAGAAGCTAAGACAAAACAAAGAGGTAAGTATTGTATCAGAGGAAAGTTTTTTTTTTTAAATCATGAGATTACATTGCAGGCATCTATGAAAAAAGAGTTGAAAATGTGGATGAAATGGACAATTTCCTAAATGAATTTTGATAAAATTTATTAAAGTAATATTAATAAGCAAATGGTACATCCAGGACATGGTTTCTAAATATTTCCCAATAAAAGGGACCAGGGCTCCTTGAAGTTTTTAAGTATGAATGAGGTAAATTATAAAATGAATCTGGAACATTGTGTGTTTTCTGAAAATAACAAAGAATTGAAAAATAATGAGAGAATGTGCAGAATAAAGTTTCCAACTTCAAATGCCCAAATTTGGGACAAGTTGAGAAAAAAATCTATATTATAACTCAGAAGAAAATTACATGTACATAAGTCCATACAGATATAAACAAGTGACTGGATAAATAATAAATAAATAGAAGTTATACCTTTTTATAGTAGAATACAATTAATAAATGTAGATGGAATGAGGGAAATAAAAACCACCATTAGTCAAACACCACAGTAATAATAGGTACAGACAAGAATCAAAACTGAATGCTAAAATTGGGGGCCAAAATATGATGAGAAACAGATAATTTGCATAAACTTGAAACATCTTCCCACAAAATTTTTAAAAATATAAAAATGAAAAGGGTTACTTTACAGGGCAGACACATAAGAGCCACCATCTCAACTAAGTGATCGATATTAACATCATTGGTAATAAATCATATCAACATCATTTACCACTTGGTATTCTTAGAGAAGGGCCCAATATTATTTCTGTGTTTTTTTGTTTTTGGAAAATTGACTTCAGTCTAAGATGAAAAAATATTACACAGTCAAATTGAGGGGAATTTTACAAAATAAGTGGTCAATACTTTGCAATAGTGTCAATGTCACACAGGGGGATAAAAAAAGGCTAAGCAAGACCACAGATTGAAGAATAATGAGACAGCATTTATTTGAAATGTGGGATCCTGAATTGAATCCTGTACCAGAAAAAGAAAGGAAAGATGAAAGCCAGAAAATAATAGAGCTGTGTATTAGTTGCTCCTATTGTATAACATTGATTTCCTGCTTTTTTTTTTAAATTACTATTCTGTGGTTTTGTATGATATTAACACTGTGGAAGGGGAAGGAAACTACCTGCACTCCCTTTAGTTTTTTTTCCTGTAATTCTAAGTTTTTCAAAATAAGCATTTTGAGCCTGGGTGGCTCAGGGAGTTGATTGTCAAACTCTTAATTTTGGCTCAGGTCATGATCCCAGGGTCATGGGATTGAGCCCTGTGTCTGGCTCTGCACTGAGCATGGTGTCTGCTTAAGATTCATTCTGTCTCTGTCTCTGTCTCTGTCTCTGTCTCTATCTCTCTCTCCCCCTCTCCCTCTCTCCGCCTCCCTCTGCGACTCTCCCTGGCTCCTGCAAGTGCTCTCTCTCTCTCTCTCTAAAAGAAAACAAACAACAACAAAAATAACTTTTAAAAGGTGTGGAAAAGATGTATTATGCAAACTGTAATAAAAAGAAAACTGGAGGAATATATTTCTGTAAGACAAAGTAGATTTCAGAACAAGGAAATTACTAGACATAAAGGGGGAGTAATTCACCAAGTGGACTAATTTCACCAAAAAGACATAATAATGCTATGTGTGTTTGCACCTAACAATAAAGCTTCAAATTACATGAAGCAAAAACTGACAGGGAGGATGTAATATTCTTCTTTCTGTAATCAATAAAATAGAAAATCACCAAGGATGTAGAAAAATACTATCAATCAACTTAACCTAATTGATATTTATAGAATAATAAATATCAAGAGAATACACACTCTTCTCAAATATATGATGGAATATTCAACAAGATGGATCATATTATGAGCCATTAAAATAATTATGAAAGGATTATAATCCTACAAAATATGACCTATGATCATAATGGAATTATATTAGGAGAAAAAGGGAACTTCCTTAACCTGAAAAAGAGCCTCTACAAAAGCCTTACACCTAACATCATACTCAGTTGTGAATGTTTTATAACCAAGATTGGAACTAAGGCAAGGATGTCTTTTTTCACCATTTCTATTCACGTCTCATAGATGCTGCTAGCCAGTGTCATAAAGCAAAAAAGAGAAACAAAGGACATACAGATTGGAAAGGAAGAAATAAATTTACAGACACATTGCAGGCAATATGACCGTTGAGTTAGAAAATTCCAAAGGATGTTGAAAAAAGCCACTACAACTAATTAGTGACTTGAGCAGGGTCACAGGATATAAGCATAATGCAAAAATCAAATTTATATACTAGCAATGAACAATTAAAAAATGAAAAGTCCCATTTACAACTGCACCAAAAAACAGAAAATACAGATAAATCTATCAAATATGTGAAATACTTTATACTAAAAAGTATAAAGCTTTGATGATAGACATCAAAGAAGACTTGAATAAATGAACAAATCGCTGTGTTCATGGACTGGAAAACTTGAGTATTACTAATATACCAATTTTCCCCAAAGTGATCTGTAGATTCAATACAATCCCAAAGAACAAACAAAAAAAAGACACCTGATTTCAATACTTACTAGAAAGCGACAATAATCAAGAGAATGTGGTATTAGTGAAAGTTAGACACCATGGAAGACAATGGAATGTCTAGAAATAGACCCATACCAATATCACTTAACACTGACAAATTTCCAAGGCATCTCAATGGAAAGGAATGGCCTTTAAGTAAGTTGTGCTGGAGCAATCTGACATCGATATGCAAAAATATTGAACCTTGACCTGTACTTCACACCCATACACAAAAAGTGACTCAAAATGAGTCATAGAAATGTATGTAAAAATTAAGCTGTAAAATTTCTAGAAGAAAACATGAGAAAATCTTGGTGACTTTAGATTTGGCAAAGATTTTTGGATAGAACACATACACCAAAAAACACACACCATAAAACAAAATGATAAATTGGACATAAATATTAAAAGCGTCTGCTGTTCTAAATTCTTTGTTAAGAAATTAAGACAAGCCAGAGACTGGAAGAAACTACTTGCAAAAGAAATGTCTAAGATCTGATATCTGAACTATAAGAACTCTCACAACTCCATATAAAGTAAATGGTGCAGGACTTCGAATTTGAACATACATTTATCAGAGAACTACCAATGGCCAAATAAGTACATGAAATGATCACCACCATTATGGAAATGCCAATTAAAACCATAATTCATTAACATGTTACACCAATTAGAATTGTGAAAAGAGGGGTGGAAGGGAAGGGAGGGAGGGAAGGGCAATAAAGGAAAGTAAAGAAAAGCAAAGGAAATGGGAAAAAATACAACTGACAGCAGCTGGAACTCTAATACATTGCTGATAAGAATGCAAAGTAGTACAACCACTCTAGAAAACAGTCTGGCAGTTTCTCATTAAACTGAGCATATGTTTACCATGTGACCCAGCTATTCCACTCCTAGGTAATTACTAAAGGAAAATGAGGCTATTAACACAAAACTTTTATGTGAATATTTATAGCAGCTTTGTTCACTATTTGCCCAGTTATGGAAATAACACAAATATCCTTCAACTGGTGAATGTATAAACACCTATGTACACCATAAAACAGATACCACACAGTACCAGAAATGAATGTACCCATGATCCACACAGCAATGTGGATAGCTTTCAAAAGCTTTATGCGAAGTTATGGAAGCAAGGGTAAAGCTAGGCGAAATAAGTCAGTCAGGAAAAGACAAATACCATATTATGTCTCTCACGTGGAATTTAAGCAACAAAACAAAAGAGTACAGGGGGAAGAAAAAAGAGAGGCAAACCAAGAAACAGACCCTTAATGTAGAGAGCAAAGTGATGGTTACCAGGGGAGGTTGGGGGGTGTGGGGGATGGGTGAAACAGGTGTTAGGGATAAAGGAGTGCACTTGTGACGAGTACCAGGTGTTGTATGGACGTGTTGAATCTCTGTATTGTACACCTGAAACTAAGATAACACTGTATGTTAACTAACTGGAATTTAAATGAAAACTTTGAAAAAAAAAAAAAGGGACAAAACTTGGTAGTGGTAAAATCAGCTCAGTAATTGTCAGGGGATGGAGGAGGTTAACTATTAACTAGTTGCCTAAAAACAGCAACTTTTTGTGGTGATAGAACTATTTTATGTCCTGATTGGTGGCAGCAACATGACTATTTATGGTTGTCCAAATTCATAGAACTGTAGACCTAAAAGGGTGAATTTTACTGTGTGTAAATTATGTCTCAGCAAACCTTCTTAAAAATAATAAAAGATGGGCAAAGATATACTAGATGAATACAAATCAAAAGAAAGCAGGGCTCACAACCATACCTTTCAAGGCAGAAGTCAGACCAAAAATCATCAAAGAGATAAATAAGTATATTTTATAATCTTAAAGGCTACGAATCACAATAAATTTAATAGTTATTAATATTTATGTGTACACTAACACAGCAATAATTCATAAAGCATAAAATGCAAGAGATTCAACAGAGAATGTACATGGGGAAACTTTTAAAACAAAAGAATAATGGCCAAAACAACAACAACAACAACTAGAAAACAGAAACCAAGTAGGTTGTTCAACTTAGAAATCAAAGAAAAAAAATGTTAAGAAACTTTTGGGTCAAATTAAAAAAATAAAATTATAAAATTTTTTCAAAATTATAGAGCATGACATAAAAAAATACCAGCAGGGTACCAGCAGGGACACCAGCAGAATGACTAACAAAAAAGTAGAGTACAAATGTCTATTTAAGTAACACAAAAAAGAAATAGATTAAACAGCTCAATAAACTAGAAAAAGAGTAAAGTAAAAGAAAGTAGAGTTAATAAAGATAAAACAGAAGTTAATGAGCTGAAAAACATAAAAACAATGGAACTAAAGAATAAATGTAAAAGCTAATTTCCTTGGGAGAAAAATAGACAAAATAAACCACTAGCTAATCTAGTAAGAAAAAGAAAAATGACACCAAGGAAGGCAAGCATTAAAACCCATACTTTGGCAAAATTTTAAGACCACTCCATTTCTAAATTAAAAAAAAAATGAATTGCAAGGAAAAAAACAAGATTAAGGGTGGCTAGGGACATATTAACCTAATTTAAAGCACATGGACTTTGGGGCATCTGGGTGGCACAGTCAGATAAGCATCTGACTCTTGGTTTCAGCTCAGTTCTTGATCTCACAGTTCGTGAATTCAAGCCCTCCATTGGGCTCTGTGCTGATAGCATGGACACTGCTTGGGATTCTCTCTCTCTGTCTCTCTCTGCCCCTCCCCTGCACTCACTCTCTCTCTCTCTCTCTCTCTCTCTCTCAAGGGAGTAAGGAAGGAATAATAATAAAAAAAGGGTGGCTGGGTCGTCAGTTGGTTAAGCATCTGACTTAGGCTCAAGTCATGATCTCATAATTCCTGAGCACGAGTCTCACTTCTGGTGATCCCCAGTTCTGTCTGTCTCTTTCTGCCCCTTGCTTACGTGCACCCTTTCTCTCTCTCTCTCTCTCTCTCTCTCTCAAAAAACAAATTAATTAATTAATAAAGCACGTGGACTTTGGACACTGCTTTAAGCAACCAACCAGACAAGCAGAAAACATGGGGAAAATGACAAAATTGGGACATTTGAATGCTAACCAGAACACTAAGAAATTCTTTTATTTTTAGGGATGATAATAGTATTTAAAATAAATTTTTAAAAATGTTTATTTATTTTGAGAGGAAGAGAGAGTGAATGGGGGAGGGGTAGAGAGAGACGGAGATAGAGAATTCCAAGCAGGCTCCGCACTGTCAGTGCAGAGCCTGACCCAGGGCTCGAATTCATGAACTATGAGATATGACCTGGACCGAAATCAAGAGTCAGATGCTTAACTGACTGAGCCACCCAGGAGCCCCTAAACTAAATTTTAAAATAACTTGTTGTTTTCTGAGTTAAACACTGAAATGTTTATAGATGGAATGATACTGGGTATTTAAGAAATAACCCCACATTGTAAATTGAAGAGAGGGAAGCAAGTGGAATTTTAGATGAAATAAGAATTCCTTAGCCGACGAAGTCGTGGCCACTAGATGCTAGCTACGTGTGAGTTCATTTCATTCTTCTCTCTACTTTTGTATTGAAAGGGCGGGCCTACGCCGGCTGACTCCATCTTGTTCTGTGTTCTCCACCTTGAGTGACTATGTCCCCAACATGACCCCTTTTCCGGGAAAATCACAGAAACCTCAGACTGCGCCTCCTCCCCTTGAGTAACCTCCCGCTCACCCGTTCAAACTTTCTGATCAAAACACGCCCAGCGACCTGTGTAACAGGACTCCGACCCTTCCCCAGCCAATCGGCTGAGGCCACAGCCATTACCTCACCAACTGCCCATAGACCCCTATAAAACCTTTGTGCTTTTGAAACTCGCTCTCTCTCCCTGGTATCTCACCGCTGCGTCGGTGCAGGTAGGGGATTGAGCTCGAGCTAGCTCGAATAAAGGTTCTTTTGCTTTTGCATCGGACTCGGCTCCCTGGTGGTCTTTGGGGATCACGAATTCTGGGCATAACATTTGGGGGCTCGTCCGGGATCCCCAAGACCCCCGAGGGACCCCCGACCCGGAGAGCCTGACTGGCCACGGTTAGTGTCTGTCTGTTTGTTCTGTCTTTTCTGTGTGAGCTCACTTCTGGAGTTCTGGTAGTGCCCGACGCGGTCTAAGTGGACGCACTGGAGGACCACGGGCCGGGAGTTTCGGAAGACGTTCCGATTCTCCCTTCTGGAGGGACGTGGAATCCCCTCAAAGGTCTGAGACGAGGCGGGTCGCTCCCGCTGGTCGGCGTGAGGCCGTCGTCTTTGGAGGGACGTGGAATCCCCTCATCGGTTTTGGAGGGACGTGGAATCCCCTCATCGGTTTTGGAGGGACGTGGAATCCCCTCAATCAGTTTTGCTTCCATGGAGTTGGAAGAGTTTCTAGGGGCCCTCTGTTTGTCTGTTTTTGTGTTTCTCTGTTTTGTTCTGTGGACTTACTGGACGGACATTATGGGACAGACTCAGACTACTCCTCTAAGTATTATGATTGATCACTTTAAGGATGTGAGGGGAAGAGCTAACAACCTCAGTGTGGAAGTCCGAAAGGGTCGGTGGCAGTTTTTTTGTTCTAGCGAGTGGCCAACTTTCAATGTCGGATGGCCACCAGAGGGGACCTTCGACCTCCCTACCATCCACCGAGTCAGGAGTATCATCTCTCAGCCTAAGACGGGCCATCTTGATCAGCTCCCTTACATTATCACTTGGCAGGACCTTGTAGAAGACCCACCCTCTTGGCTTAAGCCCTTCCTAGCCCCGCTCCCTCCGGAGCCAAAACCCATTCTTGCTTTGCAGGGGACAAAGAAGAAGAAAAGTCTTATCCAGCCTTCAGCACCCCTCTACCCTGTCTTACAGTGGGGTACTGAAGAAGAATTAATTTTTCCTCCCTCGTATAACCCCTCTAGGATGCCGGAAGAACACCATCCTCCCCCTCCGGGGGAGGCAGACGCTGTTCCGAGAGCGGGAGGCGGAAACGCTCCAGTGGGAAGCCCGCCCTTCACCAGACAAAGGGCTCAGAGGGAGCAATCTGCCTCCGCCGCCGACTCCACTATTCTGCCCCTGCGAGCCACCAGACCCCCAGACGCGGAGGGGAACCAGCCCCATCACTATTGCCCTTTCGCCACTAGTGACCTCTACAATTGGAAAGTTCAGAATCCTAAGTTTTCTGAGAAACCGGCAGGGCTTATTGATTTATTAGACTCTGTTCTTTTTACCCATCAGCCCACGTGGGACGATTGCCAGCAGCTTTTGCAGGTCCTGTTCACGACTGAAAAAAGAGAAAGAATCGTCAACGAGGCCCGAAAACTAGTTCCGGGCACAGACGGGAATCCCACCACCAACCAGGCTCAGATAGATGCCTCCTTCCCCTTAACTCGGCCCCAGTGGGATTTCAACACGGCAGAAGGTAAGGAGAGGCTCCGGGTCTACCGCCAGACTCTAATGGGGGGTCTCCGAATGGCTGCTAGAAAGCCAACCAATTTGGCCAAGGTAGGAAATGTACAACAGGGAAAAGATGAATCTCCGGCTGCCTTTTTAGAACGGATCATGGAGGCATTCCGTACCTATACCCCCATGGATCCAGAGGCTCTGGAAAGCAAGGCAGCTGTTATCATGGCCTTTGTAAACCAATCGGCCATAGACATTAGGAGAAAATTACAGAAAATAGATAGACTAGGAGAAAAAAGTCTGCAGGACTTACTGGTGGTAGCCGAAAAGGTATATAATAACCGGGAGCTTCCTGAGGACAAGCAGGCCCGCGCCATGGCGACTGCCAGCAGTAAGCAGACTCGAGACCTGGCCAGAATACTACTAGCTACCACTGCTGACTCCCCTGAGGAACGAGACCGCCATCTCCGGCAGCTGGCAGACGACACAAGAAAAGGTAAAAGAACCACCAAGGGGGGGAAGCAGAGGCTGCAGAAGGATCAGTGCGCATACTGCAAGGAGATAGGGCATTGGGCCCGAGATTGTCTGAAAAGGGCCGGCGGGAAAGGAAGCAAGACTGATCGAGTAAAAGTCCTAGAGCTAGATGAACTAAGTGATTAGGGGAGTCGGGGTTCGGACCCTCTCCCCGAACCCAGGGTAACTCTTAAAGTGGAGGGGACCCCTGTTGACTTCCTTGTCGACACCGGAGCACAACATTCGGTCCTCCGCACCCCACAAGGAAAACTAGCCAGCAAGAAGTCCTGGGTACAAGGGGCAACTGGTATGAGCCAGTATTCATGGACTACCCGAAGAACAGTAGATTTGGGAACGGGCCGGGTATCCCACTCCTTTATGGTAATACCAGAATTCTCCTACCCGCTGTTAGGACGGGACTTACTGACCAAGATTGGAGCTCAGATAACTTTCAGACAAGGGGGGCCTCAGGTCACCGATGGCAAGGGCCACCCCATCCAGGTACTGACCATGAAACTGGAGGATGAATACCTCCTCCACCAGGAGGCGCTCCTGAGAGAGGATAATATAGACAGATGGCTACAAGAATTCCCCTCGGTTTGGGCAGAGACTGGGGGGGGGGATGGGACTAGCCGCTCATAGGACCCCAGTCCTCGTAGAGCTCAAGCCAGGAGAGAGTCCGGTAAGGATCAAACAATACCCCATGTCTCAGGAGGCCCGGAAGGGGATCCAGCCACACATCCGGAGACTACGAAGCCTAGGGGTACTAGTTCCTTGCCAGTCTGCCTGGAACACCCCCTTACTGCCGGTCAAAAAGCCTCACACAAATGACTACCGACCGGTACAAGACCTCCGGGAAGTAAATAAGAGGGTCGCGGACATACACCCAACTGTTCCCAACCCATATACTCTCTTGAGCTCCTTGGCGCCCTCCAGGGTCTGGTATACTGTACTAGATTTAAAGGACGCCTTCTTCAGTCTGCCGCTGGCACCCCAGAGCCAACCCTTGCTCGCCTTCGAGTGGCATGATCCGGAGGAGGGCTACAGTGGGCAACTCACCTGGACACAGCTACCTCAGGGATTCAAAAATTCACCCACCATCTTCGACGAGGCACTACACGAGGACCTGGGTGAGTACAGAAGGGAGCACCCTGGCCTCACCCTCCTACAGTACGTAGATGACATCCTGATTGCTGCCGACACGGCCAAAGACTGTGAGCGAGGGACCCAGGACCTGCTGGCTACCCTGGGGGCCTTAGGGTACCGGGCATCCACGAAGAAGGCTCAGATATGCAGGGAGAGGGTAAGTTACCTGGGATATATCCTAGAGGGCGGACAGCGGCGGTTATCAGATGCCAGAAAAGAAACTGTCCTAAAGATCCCTACTCCCACCTCCCGAAGAGAAGTGAGGGAATTCTTCCTAGGATCAGCCGGCTACTGCCGCCTCTGGGTTCCAGGTTTTGCTGAGATCGCCAGGCCCCTATATGAAGCTACCAAAGAGGGGAAAACATTTAAATGGACTGAAAAAGAAGAAATTGCCTTTAATCGGTTAAAAAAGGCCCTCCTAAGTGCCCCAGCCCTGGGCCTACCAGACATTACGAAACCCTTCCACCTCTTTGTAGACGAACATAAGGGAATAGCAAAAGGGGTTCTAACTCAAGCCTTAGGCCCCTGGAACCGCCCAGTGGCTTACCTGTCTAAGAAACTAGACCCAGTGGCTGCCGGCTGGCCGCCATGCCTAAGAATTATTGCGGCGACAGCACTCCTAGTCAAGGATGCAGACAAGCTCACCCTAGGACAGGAGATCTGGATCACGACCCCACACGCCATTGAAGGGGTCCTGAAACAGCCTCCGGATAGATGGATGAGCAATACACGTATGACTCATTACCAGAGCCTCCTACTCAACCCTCCACGAGTGCGGTTCCACCCCAGTGCAGCCCTCAATCCTGCAACCCTGCTGCCCGACCCTGACCTAGGTGCTCCACTACATGACTGTGCGGGAATCCTGGAACGAGTACATGGATTCCGGATGGACCTGACCGACCAGCCCCTCCCCGATGCCGAGGCTACTTGGTTCACTGATGGCAGCAGCTTTGTGCGAGATGGACACAGGTATGCGGGTGCAGCGGTGGTCACCGAAACGGACACCGTATGGGCGGAGGCTCTACCCTCCGGAACATCAGCCCAGCGAGCGGAGCTCATAGCCCTCACCAAGGCGCTGATGCTGGGAGCTGGAAAACGGCTTAACATCTACACAGACAGCCGTTATGCATTTGCCACAGCTCATATTCATGGGGCAATTTATCAGGAGAGGGGGTTACTGACGGCAGAAGGACGGACTATAAAAAATAAGCAGGAGATACTTAACCTGCTTACGGCCTTATGGCTTCCTGCCAAGCTAGCCATTGTCCACTGCCAAGGGCACCAAAAAGCTGATAATCCAGTAGCTAGAGGTAATCGAAAGGCTGACCAGGCAGCCAAGGCAGTAGCCCTTACTCCAGTCCCCACCATGACCATACAACTACCATACCCGGGAGACCCAGTTTTACCAGACCAGCCCAAATACTCCCAGGAGGAGTTACAGAGGATCAAGAAACTCCCCATGGCCCAGGAGATAAAGGGATGGTGGTATACACCTAACAAGGAGCTCGTGCTGCCAGACCGGCTCGGAGTCTCAGTATTAGAGCACATGCATCGGTCTACTCACATGGGGGCCCAAAAATTAAAAGACTTAATCCGACATGCCGGAATCAAGATTCACCAACAGGACACCAAAATAGAGCAAGTTGTATCTGCCTGCAAGACCTGCCAACTCACCAACGCGAAAGCCATATCAAATAAAAAAGGAACCAGGCTCAGAGGCACCAGACCGGGAGCCCAATGGGAAGTCGACTTCACTGAAGTCAAACCAGGAAAGTATGGTTATAAATATCTTTTAGTATTTACAGACACCTTCTCTGGCTGGGTGGAGGCATACCCAACCAAGCATGAAACGGCTCAGACGGTGGCTAAGAAGCTACTAGAAGACATCTTACCCAGGTATGGTTTTCCTGCCATGGTAGGATCAGACAATGGACCAGCTTTTATCTCTCAGGTAACACAGGCAGTAGCCAAGGCGGTGGGGGCAAACTGGAAATTACATTGTGCTTATAGGCCCCAGAGCTCAGGACAGGTAGAAAGAATGAATAGAACCCTAAAAGAGACCCTTACCAAATTAACCATGGAGACTGGCGGGGACTGGGTGACTCTCCTACCGTACGCCCTTTACCGGGTTAGAAACACTCCTTACACTCTGGGTTTTACTCCCTACGAGATCATGTTTGGCAGGCCACCCCCTGTTATTCCCAGCCTTCGAGCTGAACTTCTTGCAGAGTTTAAAGATCAAGAACTTTTTCTTTCCTTGAGAGGGCTCCAGAGGGCGCACGAGGACATTTGGCCGCGCCTCCATGCCATCTACGAGGCTGGCCCGACCCTGACACCTCATCAGTACAAGCCGGGAGACTGGGTCTATGTCAAGAGGCACCACCGAGAGACTCTCAAGCCGCGCTGGAAGGGACCCTACATTGTAGTGCTGACAACCCCCACCGCTCTCAAAGTAGACGGCATCGCGACCTGGGTCCATCACACCCACGTTCGGCCAGCGGACCCCTCCTCGATCCGGAAGGACTTCGTCACGCGATGGGCCATCAGTCGGGACCAACACAACCCGCTCAAGCTCAAGCTCAAGCTACAGCGCATTCGACCCACCTAATATTGGTAACTCTGTTAACTCTGCTTGTCATTGCTCATGCTACCAGGAGTCCCCACACCCCCCAAAACATCACCTGGCAGATCATAGATACCAGCTCAGGGACAATACTTAATTAGACCTCCCAGAGCCACCCCAGGGACACATGCTTCCCAGAACTTAGCGTAAACCTCCAAACTCTGTTCCCCTTGTCACCATAAATGCAGCTGGTCCCATGATTGGGTCCGTAAGTTACATGACAAGGGGGGAATGAAAGGGCGGGCCTACGCCGGCTGACTCCATCTTGTTCTGTGTTCTCCACCTTGAGTGACTATGTCCCCAACATGACCCCTTTTCCGGGAAAATCACAGAAACCTCAGACTGCGCCTCCTCCCCTTGAGTAACCTCCCGCTCACCCGTTCAAACTTTCTGATCAAAACACGCCCAGCGACCTGTGTAACAGGACTCCGACCCTTCCCCAGCCAATCGGCTGAGGCCACAGCCATTACCTCACCAACTGCCCCTAGACCCCTATAAAACCTTTGTGCTTTTGAAACTCGCTCTCTCTCCCTGGTATCTCACCGCTGCGTCGGTGCAGGTAGGGGATTGAGCTCGAGCTAGCTCGAATAAAGGTTCTTTTGCTTTTGCATCGGACTCGGCTCCCTGGTGGTCTTTGGGGATCACGAATTCTGGGCATAACAGTATATACTTCATTTTCATAATAAGTTGACCATTTCACAGAATTTAAAGCTATTACTCTACTGGTTTCAGCATTTTATGTGAATATTACAGGTTGGGAATGTCTACCACTTGAGGAGGCAGAAAATACAGATTTGCCCAAACCTAGTCTCATGCCTACAAGGTGGGTTGATCTCATAAGCCTAATATGGAACAAAATAAATTGTACACAAGAGCATATACTGTATGATTCCATTTATATAAACTTCAAAACAGCAAAATAAACCTATGGTTTAAAAGTTTGAATAGTCGTTTTTCTTTTGGAGAGGAGTAGTGACCAGAACAGTAATTCACAAGAGGCTCTTTATTGCACAGGCACATTAAATTTGTGGCATTTCTTTGAGTTATGTACTAATGACTTGTGTATTTCTCGGTACACATGTTACATTTCAATAAAAAGGTAAAAAAATGTCTGAGGCAGGAGCAGGTGTTCTAAGATCTCTCGTAGCCTCCCTTGGCATTGATTTCATTTAATCATAATTTTATTACCTCATTTGAAGCAGGTTCAATGGACAGGTCCCCTTCCGCTCTTTAATAACGCCATTTAAAAGCAGTCTAGTACCGTTTTTGGCAAATTGTTTCTAATTGGAACTTTGCAAGCTTATTAAAAAATGCCAGATTTATTTTTTGAGAAATTTATGCAAATTGGTAAGTATACTTGAGAAAGTAATTAACATAATGAATTTGTTATTTCTATTTTTTCAAGACAGAGGGAAGCAGTGAATGCATTCCACATATTCAGGGGGCTTGAAGTCTTAGGAGGGAAATTGACCAAGAATCTTATTATTGGGTATATGGTACATAGGGAAAAACTGTGAGCTATGAAATTCCTGTCCTCAACAGGTGCAACTGTAATCAGATGAGAAAGGAGAAGCTTAAAAATTCCCTATTTAGAAAGCAAAATCTTGGTATCATATCGGTCATATCAATATATTAAAATTTTTTTTAATATTTATTTTTGAGAGAGAGAGAAAGCGAGAGCGAGCACGAGCGGGGGAGGAGCAGAGAGAGAGGGAGACACAGAATCCGAAACAGGCTCCAGGCTCTGAGCTGTCAGCACAGAGCCCGACGCGGGGCTCAAACTCACAAACTGCGAGATCATGACCTGAGCCGAAGCCGAAAGGTCAACCGAATGAGCCACCCAGGTGCCCTAGATCAATATATTTTTTAGAAGAAACGTATATAAAGCAAACTCAGAAAAACCCACAAAACCCTCAAACAGCAATAGTTTATCTTGAAAAACAAAAGCACAATATTCAGACAGAACTTGATTTTTGCCTTCTCCAAACTTTAAGATCAGTAAAGAGAGCCTGTGCCTGATGTTACCTCAGATTTGCAGCCAGGTAGCACTATGAAAACACACTGATTTATTACAGTTAAAAACTTTTTCGTTATCAAATGATGACAGTGATCACACACTGAGAAGTAAAAGACACAAGGAATATTATCGGAAAAGATTATTCACCCAGGTCCAATCATTCAAGAAGCTTGATGGTGAATCAACTTTCCTGAGTTTCCAGCACATGTTGAGATTCATTGCTGTTGTTCAACCAAATGTAATTTTCACTTTTTGGTATTTGATTAATTTCTATTCTTTGCTCTTTCTCCTGAGAAAACATTGCAATTTATTGAAAATCTGAGCCAATTACATTATTAAAATTTTCAAAAATCATGAATTCTTAATTTTTTGCCCTCTAACTTAGAAACGTTTTTGATCACACTATGTGCTGTTGATACTTTTCCTATAATTGAATACAATCCTGTTTACATATTTTAAAAATTCAGTTGGATCCATGCTTTTTCCCACTTGTATGCCTGTCACTGCTACTACTTTTTCATTGAGGAGAAAAATTCAATCAAACACTTGCTTTTCATGTTTTGCCTGATTTTGCAGCTTGCACTGCCATAGGGAACTCTCTCTTAATATTTTTCCTGTGTCTGTCACCTTTCATATTTATGACCAAAGCTGAAAATCATAAGCAATTTTATGTTCTTATATACTGCTGACTATCCACCTCTGCTCAACACAATGACATCCCTGTTGTCCCACATTTCACTTGAAAGCCATTTCTAGAATCAGGAATATATAAGAGGAGTGACTTCAGGAGAGCAGAGAACAATATTTATTGAGTGTCTGTGAGTCAGATGATATGATGGTTATTTTATACCTGCCATCTCATTTCATCTGCATAGCTTCATTATTTCACAGAAGAGAACATTGTATCTCATAGAGATTAGGTAAACTGTCCAAGATCACACTCAACGTTATTTCACTCCAAAGTCAAGAGGTACAAAGATCTTGAATGAGAAAATCAAGCAAATTCTAGATGCTCTTATAAATGATTTCTAACCCTGGTAAACCCAGCCTTTCCATCCTTATCTTCTTTGACATCTGGTGCTTTGGGAGATTGTTAAGGGTTGCAGGCAGGTAGTTATAGAGTTATCAGTTCCATTTGGGGAACCACAATATAAGGAAATTGCTAATTACTTACAAAGTAGGGAAGGAAGAGTCTTTCTGAACACACCTTCAGAAATACGGTCTCCTAAATGCAGAGTTTTCTCTTCCTAACCATTTTTATCAACTACTGTCTAAATTAAAAATATTAGCATGGTCTAGTTCAAGTGTGCATTTGTCTTGTCTCATGAGAAAAAAAAAAAGTCCGTTCCTTGGAGGAAGCCGTCTTGAAAAATATCTTTTTTAGTATCCTCAAATTCCCAAGAGCAGAGTTAACTAAATAGAATTGAGTTTTGTTGAACTAAATTGTCTCAGGTTTCAATTTCTGTTTGGATTTTCACCTGCCTCTAAGTTCTCTGTTGTGGGCTGCAGTGACATTTTAGAGCCGATCTTTCAAAGAAATGATACTACGCTGGAAACAGTTGTAATGTCTGCAGGGATAAGACACCACTTCCCTGCAGCTTTTGGAAGGTGTTTCCTGCAGTTCAAAAGGAAGCATTTTAAAATTAAAACTTTTGGCTTGCCAGTGAATGTTCATCATGATCTCTGTTTTGTCAAAAACGATGAAGGTTCTGAGATGTTCTCCCTTATGTGTGTATTTGTGTACATGAATGCTGCATATCTATGTATATGGGTGTGTATATTTAGACTTATATATGTGTGTCTCTGTGTGTGTGTGTATATATATATATATATATATGTTAATACAAGAACAGGAGGCAGCTGTGTGAGGGAAGAGTTCTGTATTGATACTTACAACCAAATCAACAGTAACATTGTGACATTTCGTTCTCCACAGCTAGACTGAGGGAACATAAACTCCTATGGACACTTTCAAGGCAAGTGATGAGTTTCACTCCCTAGAGGAGAGATGGAGAACAATGGATTTGTTCAGGAGGAGAAAGACAACTAACTGTTCCTGTCTCCTTCTGAAAGGAGAAAAAAACCCTTTGATCTTTTGAAATGGAATGGAAAGGATTCTGGGTTGTCACTCACTGGAACCTTTTAGAATATAAATACATGTTTCCAAGGAACATGTAAACCCTGGGATCCACAGCTTTTATAACCAAAAGATGTATCCAATGTCTGGGTTTTATCCCTTTTGAATTACAAATTCCTAGGGAAAAAGTCTTCGTGATACCTTGATTTCTTAATCTAGGTGCCTAATCCAGATTGTAAGCATTTGGCTCTCTAGGGGAGATAAGAGAAGTTTTATCATATGTACAGATCAGAGCAGTTAACTGTACAAATAAGTGCAGATCTAATCTTAATGATATATGGAAGGTAAAATGTTTCTAGGGAAAGTGAAAGCAAGCATTTTTCTTTTTTATTTCTATGTCTCCAGCTTTTTACAGGAGCACTCAGAAATCAGGGAAATTTTATTTCCCTATGTGTTCTCACTATTTCCCTATTATTACTTATATTTCCCCTTTATGCATAGCATTTGCCAATGGAATTGTTCTCTGGACCTGGTGGTATATGTCTCAGAATTTCTTACTTCTGCAACTTTGCTTGTGTTATTCCCTCTACGTAGAACTCCCTCTTCAGGCCAGTGGATCCTAACCCTCCCAAAGACTTGGACACACACTCAAATACTGTCTGCCTTATGGAGTATGGCAGATTTCCTAACAGTATACTTTATCTCCCTTCTTTGAACTACCATCTCATACTCTGGTCCTCACATATGGCATTTAATCATGTTCTAGCTTGTATTATAGCTATTTAGATATCAGTCATTTTTCTTGACAAACTATACACTCATTTGAAGCAAGACTTATGATTCTGATTTTAGGTAATACTGAATGTGAGCGTTTTTCCCCCCAAGCTGAGGAGATATCATTTTTTAATTTTCTTCTTTGGCTTATTATGTTTGATTTAGGAACCTAATATTTCTATTAAAAAATTAAATTGTTTAATTTGTGAAAATGCATTAATTTAGGTAACTAATTCTGACTTTTCCACAGGCCAAGAGCTAAACTTCGTAGATGTACATAGCATCTTCCCTCATAGTGTGGCAATCATGACCACCATCATGTGTTTGCTTCTAACTGGTATTTTAAAAATAATTTTTAATGTTCATTGTATTTTTGAGAGAGAGAGACAGAGAGAGAGAGAGAGAAAGAAAGGCAGAGCACAAATGGGGGAGGAGCAGAGAGAGAGGGAGACACAGAATCTGAAACAGGATCCAGGCTCTGAGCTGTTAGCACAGAGCCTGACCCTAGGCTCGAACCCATGAACCATGAGATCATGACCTGAGCCGAAGTCCGATACTTAACTGACTGAGGCACCCAGGCACTCCATCTTCTAACTAGTTTTTATGTTAATAGATTCTTGGAACCACATGAAGACTTATTCATGTGCTGTACTTAATGTAACAGATTAATATGCTTCTATTAATATACTTCCTGTAATTCCTAGCACATTGAATTATGGTTTAATAAATATTGAATGAATAAAAACAAAGCTTGGTTACTTGCTAATATTACCTTTTGACTCTCTTGTAACAATATTATCAATTCTTTGTGAGGTAACTCAGCATTTTGTGGAGTCCCATTAGGTGTTAAGATTATAACAAGACTAAGGAATTGAAAGAAATGTTTTTCTTTGCAGTATTTTGCCTATTAGCTTTTCATTTTGAATATTGCTAACGTTAGTATTTAATTTTGCCATAGAGTATAGGCTGAACTTGAACATTCCGCTTTCACGTCACTGCTACAGACTCTTAATCCGTCCTTGCTTCTGAGGGAGAAATAGTGGTGGAAACACTCTTGTTGGTGTCTCCGTTTGGCTCTTGCTCTAATTCTGTTCTATCCTTACTGCAGTCATATTCCTGAAGTGCTGGATTATAGAATACTCAGAAAATATGAAAACGGGTTTCTAAATATGTAACAGTGGGAGCACAGCATCCTTTGGCGAAAGCGTGAGCGGGGTGAAAGTGGGACGGTGTGAATGTCTGGCCTGATCATTCTGGGGACTGTGGCATTGCTCTCATGCCATCCAACTAAATGGCGTGTACTAGACAACCTGCTTTTCTGGTAGAAGTTCCACAGAGAACATTTCAAAGTTCAACCCTGTATAACTATTTGGGGTTTTTTTGGAAAAGTTTTGTACCCCTCTGAGTTAAAAGGAAAAAAATCTCTTTGTTAATGAGACCAATTAGTGTTCAAAAATTTGAACTAGGGTTAATTGCATCAGAAACATCATTTTTTTTTTTTTTAAATAAATGAGTTTGAAAGTTAGGGAACAATGCCTTTAAAAATTGTTTTCTGATATGCCAAAACCATGAAACATTAAAAAACAAAATAAACCCCTGCAATTTCTCCATGAATTCTAAAACACTCAGTCACACTAATGGTAATACTTATTTCTCGTAAATATAAGATTATTCCTGCTGCAGATTTTCCATAACTGTGAAGCTTAAAGAAATATTAACAATTTGAAAAATTCAATACCTTTCTGTGCTAATGAGAGATATACTTCATTTATATAAATAAGCCTTATAATGACTTGACTTTCTTTCAACTCTTTTTATTCCTTTCTTGGTTCATGCATGAGCATTATTGATACAGCATCAATAAGCACTTTGTGTGTACCTGTTAGAAGAGAAAATCCTTTGTGATTTGCCACTTCGAATAGGTTTACTTGTATTTTTCTCTTGTATTATATTCAAGAGGAGGGAGTCTTCGGATGTGTCTGGTATGTGTACAGATCAGAATACTGGAACAACATTCTTTTTTTTTTTTTTTTTTTTAATATATGAAATTTACTGTCAAATTGGTTTCCATACAACACCCAGTGCTCATCCCAAAAGGTGGAACAACATTCTTAGATGAAGCTTATTTACATTGGGTCTCTCAAATACTTATGTATACATGTCCTATCTTTTACTTTTAAAAATCTGCTTCTAGACAATGTGACTCTTCACTGTCTAATGAATATTTACTTTTGATTACGATTAAACCTCTTATGTGAAAAAAACACAACAACAACAGCAACAAATTTTTGGTTTTCATTATTGTACTCTTCCCACAATCTTTGAAATGGAAAGCCTTGATGGATTCATAGGAAGGGTTTTGCCCACTAGAATGCATGTTAAACAAAGTTTGAAGCAACAGAGGTGCCTGGGTAGCTCAGTCGGTTGAGCGACTGACTTCAGCTGAGGTCATGATCTCGCTATCTGTGGGTTCAGGCCCTGTGTCGGGCTCTGTGCTGACAGCTGGGAGCCTGGAGCCTGTTTCAGATTCTGTGTCTCCCTCTCTCTCTGACCCTCCCCCACTCATGCTCTGTCTCTCTGTCTCTCTCTCTCTCTCTCTCTCTGTCAAAAATAAACATTTAAAAAATTAAAAACAAAAACAAACAAAAAAAACCCCCTCACAAAGTTGAAGCATCCAAACCAATGCATTTCTTTTTGTTGTTTTGTTTTGGTTTTGGTTTTCCTTTACCTTTTTTTGAATTTAAATTTTAGTTAACATCCAGTGCAATATTGGTTTCAGGAGTAGAATTCATTGATTCATCACTTAAATACAGCACCCAGTGCTCATCACAGCAAGTGCCCTCCTTAGTACCCATCACCCATCTAGCCCATCACCCACCTACCTCCCTCCATCAACCCATAGTTTGTTCTCTATCATTAAGAGTCTCTTGTGGTTTGTTTCCCTCTCTTCTTGCTCCCACCCCTTCCCATATGTTCATCTGTTTTGTTTCTTAAATTCCACATATGAATGTAATCATATGGTATTTTTCTTTCTTTGATTGACTTATTCTGCTTAGCATAACACACTCTGGCCCCATCCACATCATTGCAAATGGCAAGATTTCATTCTTCTTGATGGCTGAGTAATATCTGTCTATATATATCCATATCTATATCTATATCATCTATGTGTATATCTATAATCTATATCTACATCTATATCATCTATATCATCTATATATACATCTATCTATATCAATATCTGTATCTATATCTATATCATCTATATCTATGTAGACTGCTGTTCTTTACCCATTCATCAGTCGATGGACACTTGGGCTGTTTCCATAGTTTGGCTATTGTTGATAATGCTGCTGTAAACATTGGGGTGCATGTACCCCTTTGAACCTGTATTGTTTATCCTTTGGGTAAATGCCTAATAGTGCAATTTCTGGATTGTATGGTAGTTCTATTTTTAGTTCTTGGGGAGCCTCCATACTGTTCTCCAGAGTGTCTGTACCAGTTTGCATTCCCACCAACAGTGCAAGAGGGTTCCCCTTTCTCTGCATCCTCGCCAACACCTGTCATTTCTTGTGTTGTTAATTTTAGCCATCCTGACAGTGAACTGATACATTTTTGAGGAGAGCATTCTCAGCTGGATGATGGTAATAAAGCTTGTGCGTAGTTCCCCTGTCCTGTGACTTTTATCTTGAAATATTTTGAGAACCTTTTTTTCTCCATTTCAACTCCATCTATTCTAGACTGTTCTTCATTCCCTCCAGCTGGAGTCCCACAAGCCATTCCTAACTTATCTCCCTGAATCCATGATCCCTTTCATTTACCTCATACTTTCTAATTTACTATTATCAAATATTTTATTCATTCAAATAGTTGTGTTCTTTATTTGTTTAATCATTCACTAATTTTTCATGTATCAGGCTTTTATTGAATACCTTCTAAATGCACAAATTCTGCTGAACTGAGATGATGATTCAGTTGCTACTTTCATGATACTTAGTAATTCATTTTTCTATTTTGTAGCTACCCAGTTTTCCTAATGCAATCCCAATCTGAATGCTCCATTTCTTTCACAGGTTCTCTACATTGTAGCCCTTTGGCTCTACTAAATTATTCAGTCAGCCCTAAGGTATGTGTGTTTTAAACAACTTCAAAATTCAAGGTATTGTGCTCTTTGATATTCTTTGTCAATGTCACTCAATACGTTTCTTTTCTGGTTGCCTAATAAAATACAAGCTGTCCAGTTAGTTTGAATTTAAAATAAACAACAAATAAACTGTTAGTATAAGAGTGTTCATGTAACATTTGGGACATACTTATTCAAAAAATAGTCATTATTTATAGGATAATAAACTTTAATTGGGTATCCTGTATTTTTATTTGCTGTATCTGACAATGAAAATTTTGGAAATTTCATCCCCTCTAGTGAGATTGAGTTCTTTGTTCTGGATTCCTTGGTAATGAAATATTCGTATCACTTTGCACATTTTACCTCAGGTAATTCCCAGGCTACCCAATGATGAAAGAACCAGTATTATTCCCATTTTAGATATGAAGTTGTTGAGAAGCAATGGTCAAGGAATTTACCCAAAGTCATCCAGCTAGTAAGTATCACTTCTGACTGTGAGCCAGCCAACTTTGGAGCAAGAGCCTAGAGTCTTAACCATTACATATTATAGCTTCTATGGAGCAAGACCATGTTGCTGGTGTCAAAGTTTGCTCCAGAAAATAGTACTTTATAGTGACATCTTCCATGACACTTTCATAATCATTCAGTCTAAAGTATTGGCATATTTATCTTGCCTGGGCATTTCTAGACCCTGAGTGCATGGACACCACAAGTAAGTAACATTAGACACCCTCTTCTGTTTCCTGTTGACTCTGAAAAGAAAGCAATGCTAGCCTGTAAGAAGGAGATGGCTTGTGCCAGTAATCATCTCTCCAGACACTGAGGTATTAGGACATACTCTCATTCTGTGCCCTGTAGTTAAACCTTATGAGACCTACTGAGGGAAATTCCATTCCTCTTTCCTCTGTATAATTAGACTCAATCTGCACATCCATCCACAGAGTGTCTGTTTACTCTTTCATGCTTTAGGTGTGTGTCACATTCTTCTGCAATAGTCACAGACTTTGCCCTTATCTCTCTCACTTTGGCTAAGGATCCTTTCTTTTCTTTTCCACTGGGTTCCTTGGACAAGGCAATAATAAAGCTTGTTGTATATAGTCCATCCCTGTGAGGCTATGTGTCCTTGCAAAGGTGTTATGGTCTGAATTGTGTCCTCCCTGAATTCATTTATTGAAATGCTGACCTCTACTACCTCAGAATGTAGCCATATTTGAAAGTAAGGTCTTTCAAGAGGTGATTAGGTTAAAACAAGGTCTTCAGGGTGAGCCATCTTCCACTACGACTGGAGCCCTTAGAAGAAGGGACACCAGAAACATACATGCACAGAGAGACAACCAGGTGAACATGCAAGAATGCAGCCATCTGTAAACCAAGGAGAGAGGCCTCAGAAGAAATCAAACCTGCTGACACCTTGACCTTTGACTCCTAGCCTCCAGAATTGTGATAAAGTACATTTCTCTTGTTTAAACTACTCAGTCTGTGTTATTTTGATATGGTGGCCCTAAAACGGAATGTAAAATCTCATTTAGGGAAAAAAGCTCTTCCTCCAAAAATGGACATCCAGCTAATTAATACACATTAATGCTTCCATAAGCACGTCATTACCGTTTGAACCCACAGGCTTAAACTATTCAAAATTTAGCTGTCCACTACTACGGATACGCACATTACCTATGGCACTAGCTACTATTTCTCGATCTCTTATTATGCGCTAGGCAGTGCTCTAGTGACTTTCATATGGTATCTCAGCTAATCTTCACAACAACTCTGGAAGTAAGTTGATTTTATTACACTTAAGGCACTTGAGTCCAAGATCTCCAAGTAGAAAAACTGTTCAACCCTAGAATATTCACTGTTGCATGGGCAGAAGTTTGGCATTCACTTAAATTTCAGGTAAGTAAGATCAGGTTCAATATCTTAGATTACCTACAGAATGAGTGTATGATTGGTGCTTAATGTATGCTGCTGATCGATTGCCCGATTGAAAGAGGAGGCAGAAAAGAGTATCAATTCACTATGTTTGTGGTGACACTTGTTTCCACTTTATCCCTCCTGTGGAACTCTGTGTTTTGTTGATGGAGAGGCTGCACATCCATGCACTCACATAAGTGATACCACAGTGATTATCGAGATCATTTAAGCTTGACACAGGAAAGAACCTTTTAATAAAAGGCTTTGATTTAAAATCCTTTGTGGGGGTGCTTGGGTGGCTCAGTCAGTTTAGCGTCTGACTCTTGATTTCAGCTCAAGTCATGATCTCACAGTTAGTGAGTTCGAGTTTGACGTAGGGCTCTGTGCTGGCAGACAATATAAATAAACACTTAAAACAATAAAATAAAATTATTTGTGTGCATATTAAGAACTTTGGATACTTGAGAGAACATTTGACAAGAAGCTATATATTCTGGTTTCTAGTATTGGTTTTATTCCATAATAAAAGGAAAACATGAAAACAGTTTACTATTTTCAATTCTTGAATCTTGAGGACAATTGTGGAAGCTTTACATGGTTCACAGAAGTGGCCAAAGAACCAAATAAAGCAAAATGTTATGGAAACCAATTTGACAATAAATTAAAAAAAATAAATAAAGCAAAATGGATATGCTTTGAAACACTTGCTTCCTTAAACCTAGAACAATGTGAGTTCCCTTCCTTTGTTCCTTTCCAAATTTTTCTCTATTTCCCAGTTTCCACAGCTTTGTAGTGATTTCTGGATATGATAGGTTAGCTTGGTTATTAATTCTCTATTACACATACTAGACAATATTTTATGTTTTCAGATTAGAAAAGTTTCATAAAAAGAGTAAAAGATCTGTTGATGTTCTAACATCACACTACTTTGGTGGCAGCTAATATAGCTTGGAATTTGTTGTCAGCATTCAACTATTTTTCTAGCAGCGGGACCCAGTAATATTGGCAATAATAGCTAACATTTATTAAACAATTATGAAGAGGGGCTAACCTGAGATCTTTACATATATTGTATCACTTAAACCTTTCAACAACTGGTAAGAAGCAGAAGTAATTATTATCCATATTTTAAATAGGAGAAAACAACGGACTTACGGGTGAAGGAACTTGGTTAAAGTCAAGTTCATAGTAACTGTTGGGCAAGGCTTTGAATGTTGGTCGTCTGACTCCACACTCTTCACCATGACTTTATTTTGGAAGAATAAAAATTTGACAGAAAACCAAAACAATAAGGTATTCCAGGCAGAAGACAGAAGGTGAACAACAAGATACATTTCAAACCACGAGTGTAATTGTATCCTCAGCACCTGCCATACTACCTGGGCACAGAGTACATATTTTTTTTTTCAATATATGAAATTTATTGTCAAATTGGTTTCCATACAACACCCAGTGCTCATCCCAACAGGTACCCTCCTCAATACCCATCACCCACCCTCCCCTCCCTCCCACCCCCCATCAACACTCAGTTTGTTCCAGAGTACATATTTAATAAATACTTATGAACTTAATGATTGAGGAGCAGAGACTTCCTGGAGTGTCTAAGAACTGCAAGGAGATTGACATGCCTAGAACTTAGAATATCATGGGTAAAATAGCAAGAAGTCAGCATGTGCTAATAATTGTATAAAGATTTCTAGATGAAATATTGTATGAAGCAAGTCCATTCATTCATTCATTCACTCATGCTTTAAAAATTTATTGATCATCTGCCTTATGTAAAATATTTAGGAATCAGATACATAACTAATGTAGCTACAATCTTTGCTTTGCAGAGATACACTGCAAAAAAGAATTTACTGTCACTTGGTGGTAAAGTTTTATAAAAATATATGAGCTAATAGATTTCAAAACTGAGATGTGGTTTTTTTGCCCAATCAGTAACGATATCTTGTCATGAAGGAAGTATTGATGAAATTAAAGTGTATAATAGAAAGGAAACACAGTAACAAACAACTACTAATGTTTTCTTTGTATTTAAAATGACACTCCAGTTTCATGTTTGGGCTAGATATTAGGTAGAAAGCAGAGAATCCTTAACAAAAATACGAAAGAGAACAAAGTGGAATAAAATTAAGTGAAACTTACGTTAATAAAAGTGAAAGTGAATTATATTGTCACAAATCTTCTCTGTTTTACTGGCTAATTATTTGTTGTGTATTACAGTGAATAAACCATCACTGGCACTCCTCTAGCATTTAAACTTGTGTTTATCAGTGCAATACCTCCACTAAATTGTCATAGAGAGTTGTGAGAGAAAGTTTAGTGAATGGGTTATTACTGAACACTATTGGGATTAACCCTTGTGGAACGGAATGAAAGCAGAAATATGTACAAGTGAAGGCCCAGTGACAATATCATGTGACTCGCAGAAGCTAGAATGGCTCTGAAGATTTCTTGGTTCCAAGTTGGGTTGAGATGGCCAACCTTAACTTCAGGATCAGTCTGTCATTAAATGTGGCTGCCTGGGAAGCTGCCTGACTTGGGAGGAATGACTTTCTGCACCTGAGACAATTGCTGAAGGGGTTCATGGTGAACAGCACTCCCAGCAGCCAGAGCAATAAATCTGTCACTGAAGGGGCCATGTTTCAGTCACAGTGGCCTCTTAGTGCAAAGAGCATTTCAAGGAAAGGAACAGTCTCCTCCACAACTCCCCATCCCATCACTAATGCTATTTATTACCCGTAGGCAACCTTGTTCTACTCTTTGTTTTTATATTTCTTAATGGCTACTTCCATAGCTCTAGATTATATATTTTTACCTCTGTTTCTTCAGTCATGGTCAGATTCCATGCATTTAAGCATGAATTTGTGTTGGAGGAATAGACATTTTCCAGAAAACAAGAATAATAAAGCATTCTAGAAGAGGAGAGAGGGTGAACAACAATGAGATACCTTTCAAGCATCAGTTTCCCCCTCTTGTTCCTGTGTGCATTACTGCATCCTTGGCACCTGGCCTAGTGTGTGGCATGGAGTAGGTATTTAATAAACATCTACTGACACCTTCTCTGAAACATGAGAATTTGGCTCACTTTTTCTCCTCCTCCTTTCAAATATTTAAACTATTTTAATTTCTTATACTGATCTCTTCTGCATTTCTCGTGTTATGTTTACACTTCTCTTTTTTGTGCGTATGCTCTCAACTACCAACAGTATCTCTTGGCTTCCCACTCATAAGGTAGGGACTCCAGTCTCCCTATCCTTTTTTTCACCTTTCCCCACTTTTTTGCCTGCCATGATCAATCAACTATAGATTAATTTTTTTTAATGTGTTGACATTTATATACTTTTTCTGAACCCATAGCCATAGTATTTATGCTTTTCCTCCCCTGCCTGACTTTCTGAATCAAACATGGTAATGGCTACAAACTTCTCAAATAAAATGAAACTTTTGAAAATTTCTGGCTTAACACCACCATTTTGACGGTTCTGTCAGCTGATGGTTGGGGTCTGTGGCCTGGACTCATCCTGTGTGTTTGTTTTATTTGCCCCATGTAATATTTTATACATTTGAGCTGACATTTAAAATCTGGATAATTTTGGGTTTACTCTAAAAGTGTCTTCACTGTAGTGAGCAGCATTTATATTGTTGGTCATTGTCAAATGTGTGCTAGGATGACATTTCTATAGGAATAGTGTTACCAAAATTGTATTACTCTTAGGAGAAGTTTTTTTTAGTTTCTTGAGTTTTACATTATACTACCTAATGTGAGAAGTTCTCCTTTTTCCAGAATTTTCTCCTCCTGGAGACCCCCCTATCCTCCTGCTCTAGTCTGGATTGGATGCTCTCTGGGTTGGGCTGCATTTGAGTATGTTCTCTTATTCTGGAACTCCTGCTACTTGGAGGCTGTATCTCTTGTATAGATCTTTTATTTACCTCCTTCTATTCATATTTTCTGTCCATATTTTTTGTCTCTACACTTTCAAATATTTTATGCTGTTTAATTGTAGCAATTTTAACATAAATCTCTAAGAATGCTTTCACATTCTCTAGTTAACACTTTCCCCAAGAATCCTAGCTTACATTAATCTCCCTGATCATGTTAGAGGTGTCTCTTCTGCTTCCTGGGTGATGTGAAATTTCTTATTTTGGTCATCATTCTCTTTTACAATGTTGGTTCTCCTCTCAGGCCTCATGATCTTTGGTTGTCCTTAATGATGATTTATGAAGGGATGGGTCGGTGGTGTGGGGTTTTGTGCTATTGTGTAAATAGGTGTGGATTCCTATCAGGTCTCTGCTGTGATTGGTATTCTGACTGGGAGTTCCTTGTGGGGTAAGTCATGAAGTGCTAATGTTCACATGCTCTTCCTGGGGTTGAGTTTGTGGGGTATGGTCTAGTTGCACCTTCTGTTGAGTCTTAACTTTTTGCACCAACTGGAAAACAAGATACTATTCCCTAGAATCACCAGTGGCCAAGTTTCTAGAAGCCAAGTAGGTTCTGCACACTATAGAAAAGATCTTCTCCCTCTTGTCTTTTGGCCATTTCCTGCTGGCAGTAAAGGTGTTGGAGGTGCACCTCTGCAGGAGTGTTTCAGGCTCTCATCTCCAGCTTTCTGGAGCCTGTCAGAACGCGCAGCAGCTCTTTCCTGGTTCCTGTTTTCCAATCTGTATGTTCAGAACTCAGTAGTTTTCATAGTTTTACTTTGGCAGAAGTAGCTTCTATTCTTATAGATCAGTTCTGTACTGTTGTGAGGGTCCTATCTGAAAGCTGATTTAGATCTTGTTACTTTATCACTTCCATTGCTTTTGTAATCATCTAGTTTCCTTTATTCAACCTCCCCCTCCCCCCCACAGAAAAACCAACGTAGAATGGTTTCTATTCCCTGTACTGACTCCAGATAGACAGAATGAACAAGTGGGGAATTGGAGATCAGGCTATAGGCCCTCAGATGTCAGAACGAGAAGAATATTATTCTAGGGAGCTAGTATCTACACTACCTTTCTTGATAATTTCTTAAGTGAGGAGCCATTTAGGATTGGGATAAGACTGGGCTAAATACCAGATGCCTGTGTCCTGAGTTGGGGTGGAGGAAAAGAATGAGGGAATATCTGACCCTCATTGTTGTTCTGTACACATATCTTCACTTAATTCTACTGTTTTCAGACTCGTATTGCACCTTACCCCTTATTACATCTGCTGCGTTTGGGGTTTCAACAGACAAATGGGGTAACTCTGGCCCTGTGGTTTCTATTTAGTGTATTCTCACTCCTATTTTTATCAAGAGAAATGCCCCAGTATGCTGTCTTCCAGAAATGTGTTAAATTTCTTGGCCTACTGGTGATACCCCATACTCATATTCCTGATGATTATTTCTGTACTGTATTTCATTAGGTTCTCTGGGGAGAATGTTTGTTCTCAGTCTGGATCTTTAGCCAGGATCTTACCTGAATTACCTGGCTTACCAGTTTTAGAAGCAGACGTTAAAACAAATGCTTTCCATTATAAAAGTGATATAGCTGACCATTTATTATTATTAAGGACTTTTGTGCATTTTCATAATAGTTGTAAAGTTTTAAAGCAATTTTTAAAACTTAAACGTTTTTTCCTGTTAGAAGGAAAATGTCTTAAACGTTTGAATGTTCTATTAGTGACAGTCAAGCAAACATCATCATACTCTGTTTAAATCTACTCATCAAAACTGGAAAAGCATAAGAATTTGAGTTAAAAGAAGACTTGCGTGTAAATTTTAATGCTGTCACTTATAACTTTGGGAAGTGGGTCATGTTACCTAATATGTCTGGTCTTCAGTTTTTTAAATTTGTCAAATGTGGCTAAAATTATTCGCTATGCAGTAATCAAGTGAGAACTAATTATTATGAGGTGGACAAATGAAGATGACTTCTATTGTGTGCCTACCATATAGTATTTGTTAAACTAAAAAAAAATCTTTTCTTTGGTTAATTAGAAAAACTTCCACAAGTGAGTTACTTTAATGTTACCTCATAAACATAAAGATTTTAGTGAGGCATAAGGAAAACCAGGTATACAGAAAATTCTGCACACAACTGTGAAAAGGGAAAGGTTCATTGTTTTGCCCCCAACACCAACATGATCATTTGTACAGAAGATAATATGGTTTAATATCTTTAATTATGCTCAGTAATAAAAACCCTGGATTAAGAGTTCTGAGGTACATAGTTCAACTCCCTCGTCCGGAATTTTTAAAAAGAATATAGTCAATAAAGCAAATGAAACATATCGAATCTCAAAGTCATATCTAGTTTATTTTCTGATTCTTTATCCTGAACATCGTTTTGCAGCTTCTGAAACCATGTAAAAATTCATAATTTTGGAGATAAAATTGAGGAAACATTTCTATAAAAAATATCATGGTCCTTTATCAAGGTGCCCCGCATTATAATTTCTGTGTGTGTGTATTTTTTTAAATCTTTTTTGGTAATATGTAATGATATGTAACAACTTTGTATGGTAACAGATGGTAGCTAGATTCATTTTGGCAATCACTTCATGATGTTTATAAATGTTGAATCACCATGTTGTACACCTGAAATTAATAGAATATTGTGTCAACTACACTTCAATAAAAACTAATGTGCAAGGTAAAAAAAAAATCTTTTTGAATGTTTCTCTGTGGGAAAAGGGGCCCTGCAAGTCATGATCAGCATATTATTATGAGGGTGATTTAGAGAATATTTTTAAATGGTCACCATGACCTGGCCACTTAAATACTGGCTTTCAGTATTATTAAGCTTTGTGTTTCTAAGCACAGTGAAATGTTCCGCTCTCCCAAAATAGACCTCTGTGCCTCTGATTGGATTTTAGGATTGAATAAGCCAATGAGTATGAAGTCTCGAAGTAACAACCTAGTGGGGAGTTTGTCTAATAAAGAACAGGCCCTGGTTTTGATGGTGAGGAGATTTGGGACAAGAGCCTTAGCTACGGTGTGTTGTTCTGAGATCATTTGTTTTTTGATTTGTGAGATGTTTAAGACATGAATTAACTCTTTGGCTTCTCTCTTTAAGTACACAAACAAATTGAGAGGGCCCAAACAGGCAAATCACAGGCCAGAGAGACAACTGATCACATATGCTTCCTGTTTTATCTCTTCAAGTGAAGTCACCTGATCGATCCATGAAGGAACTGCAAATTTTGAGAGAGAGAAAGAATATATATTTCCTTCGAGAGATTAAGGATCAGAATGATAATGGACTTCTCAGCAATGCTGGAGCTAGATGATGGTCTTGAAAATTTCCAGTGAATATTATTTACCATCTAGAATTCTATACTATCAATCAGACATAAGAGTAAAAATAGGACATTTCAGACACGCAAGATAGGTGAAAAAAGAATCTTACATGTATTCTCTTCCAGGAAACTACTGAAGTATGTGCTTTTCCCAAAGCAGGGAGTAAACTGAGAAAAAAATATGCAGGATCCAATAAATGGGAGATCTGGGACAAGGAGAGGGGAAGGGAATCTCAGGATGGGAATGAAGAGATATATGAAAATAACTGCCGAGCAACTTGACCAGATTGAGCAAGTCAGAGGTGTCTGGGAGAAATATCTCTTTGAAGATGGAATTGTTAGGCTTCCTGATGGGTTTAGATATGATGAGTGAAGATTTACATAACTGAGACATTATGTTTAGGACTAATAGTGATAAATATACAGATTATTAGACCAATAATAATTTGTGCAAGAAAGGAAAAAAAGGTATGGTATACTACATAGATCAGTCATGAATAGCATTTACCTAATTTGTAATAAATACCACAATGACTCAAGAAATGATATACATCAAACTGTCATATTTTGATTTCTTAGTGGGTAAAACTTTATTTACTAATGGTTTGTAAAGTGCTGAGTATTCTTTCATCTTTGTGTGTAAAATAATGTTTTCATCAGTAATTATTCATCAGTTATTTTTCAAGATTTAGACATGATTTTTAGAGATATTAAGTTAATGACAAATTTTTCAGTAATCTGAGTTACATATTCAACCTGTACAAATATGGACATATAAATATGGACGTATAATAAATAGTTTCTAATAATTGAAAAAAAATATGTTAAGTAGATAGTAAGAAAAAAAACTAGGGCTGCCTGGGTGGCTCAGTTGGCTGAGCTTCTGATTCTTGGTTTCAGCTCAGATCTTGATCCCAGGATCTTGGGATTGAGTCTTGCATCTGGCTCCATGCTGAGTGTGGAGCCTGCTTAAAAATCTCTCTCTCTCTCTCTCTCTCTCTCTCTCTTTCTCTCTCTCTTTCTCTCTTCCTCCTCTTCTCCCCTGCTTGTGCACTCTCTCTCTCTCCTTTCCCTCCCTCTAAAAAATAAAGGGAGAGAAGGAAGGAGGAAGAAAGAAAGAAACAAAGAAAAAGCTAATGCATGCTTCTATTATACACCTTTATCAAAATAACTTTTCTTTTAATAGTCATTTGATTTCCATTTTGCATATATATATAAATATTATTTGCTGTATCAGATAGGATAAAAATTTGCAAAAAAATTTCATTAAGGTACTAATTTAAGGAGGAAGTACTATAATGGGATGCTGTACTGGCTAGTGTATTAAAGAATAGCAACTATTTTGCATATATTTATTATATTTAAAATTATATAATAAATATATATTATTATATATAATATTTATAGTTTGTATGGAAGGTAAATGTTATAAAGTCTCATTCTTATGCCTAAAAGCATCTAATCATTAAACACATTGCTGCGACTATAATAAGAAAGTTATTTTTTTCTTTTATTTTCTAACTGTATTTCTTTTGTGTGTTCTATTTTTTAAATGTAGTGAATTAAAGCAATATAAAAAAGTGAACTTAGAATGTCAGGGTACTGTAATTGAGTTCTAAGTCTAAGTGATTTGCCTGTTATTATAGGTAAAAGACTATCTTGGTTGACTTTTTAAAAAAGAGCTTTCATTTTTGAAATGTGAAATGCTGTGTAGTTTTTTCAGGCAAATTTTAAGAGAGCATTTACTGGAGTATACGCAAACACAATAATTATATACCTAATGCCACTTGAACTAAAGTAACTCAAAGGAAAATGTGTGCACTTCCTTCCTTTAAGGGTTCATCTGTGGTAAAATGTGTAGCTTTTTCAAAACAAAAGCACTGAGAACATGCAAGAAAAGTACCATGTTTATTGCTGAAATGCACATTTCCAATGGTTATGTCCCAGGGAAATCCAAAGGCTATAATGCATTTGGTGGAGGTCTGTGTGGGTGGGTTGTTTTAACTTTTTAATCTTTTAAATTTTAATTTCTTTTGTTACTATCCTGCATCAAGAACAAATGGTAGCTCAGCATGAAGCAGTAACTGTATACCACATCAGGTATATTTCAGGTATTTGAAAGCTATAAATTTTCTCTTCTGTTGACTAGTTTCAGCTTCATGGCTGCCTTGCTGTGTGAAATTGGACATTTAATTCTTGCTGACCTTATTCCTCCATGTTGTAAGTGGCAATTACAAAACTCGATAGCATTTTATCTATGCATACGCTATGTTATTCCATATAGAAATGTTCCTGTTGATTATATTTTCTCCAGGTTTGTCTAAAGTGTTCAGTGATGATGTATAATCTAGTACTTTGCTTAGTGAATGTCACTCATACCTATGAAGTTCCTATTAACCTGCTACTGATTCTGCCCCTCAGGTTGCCTGAAATTTACACTCAAACAGAGCCGCCGTATCTATGGTTACTGTTTGCCAGTATAGTCTATTAGTAGCACTTTTATAAAAATTCTAGCAGCCATATTAATGTGATCAAGTGATTCATTTGTGGGCTTTAAGCTCATGCAAAAATATAAATTTTCTCCATTGGTCACATTTAGGGTAATCCTCTTTAGTTCATCACTCAACAGATGAGTGCCATCACATTATGGTCTTTTTTGTCTTACATTAATATCTCTAAGGGATTTTGTAATTTTGGATCTTTCTGATGCAGAAAATCACATGGGCCTATGTGTATATTAGATGGAAATCCATTGGCTATTTTCAGACAATTTTAAATTACTGACATATAGAAAACACAATACCGGCATGATTGACAGAACCACATTCTTCCTTTGCTTATGACTATTCACTTAAGCATGTATTTTTTTAACTACCAGGAAATGAGTCATTAATATTAATATTGTATATAAATTATTATGGTAGAATTATAATTTTCCTATTGAATAAGTAACTCAGATTCATGAAAAATTGTCATGGGCTTGATTTCCTATAATGTCACAGGTAGAGCCTGAGTTATTATTGAAGCTAATATTATTTTACACTTCTGTACCAGGTGGTAATATGCTCAGCACTTGGCGAGCCACTGGGAGTGAAATTTGACCTATCAAGAAATCATAGTATGACAGGTTGATGTATGTGTTTTTTCCCCAAGGTCTGTCAGAGGTTGCATTTATGTCAGGTAATTATCTTTGCCATAGAAAAGTAGAGATTGACTTATAACATCTTTTAAGTTTCTAGAAGCACTAGGAACATTTGGTTAATGTATAAGCCTCAGTGTCCTGTCATTAATACTAACTTTTCATCATTTTAGTCATGTAAGAACTATCAGACATGACTCTGGAATAGGAATATTCTCTTGTGTTAAAAATATCCTTTTTGGGGGGAAAATTCATTTGCCATGTATAGCACCCTCAGAAAGAAGAAAGCATTGTGAAAATATTCTGTCTTTGATAACTCTGAGCATCAGACTCTCTGCTGTTTTCAGGTAGAGGGTCAACCAGGTATATCAATAATAGGCTCAATTATCTATATTGAAAATTTATTAAGAGAACAAAAATAGTAGTTGAGAGTGAACAAGTATTTAGGAATAAACCCATGTTATTTTTAATATTCATTGATATAAATGAAAACATATGCAATAAACTGTCAAAAAGGGCACTTTTTGACATCAGTACTCATGTATCCTTTTAGGTTTTAAATATGATACTGCCATTTTTTTTAAGTGGTGTTTCTCATTGTGAAATTCTGTCTTTTTCTTCCCACCTGTATGCATCCCATGTCATGCTTATACTCCATTTTGATACTGTGATAGTCGTTCTTTATATTATCAGTTGTCAAAAATTCTCATTTTTTTTATTAACAAGTTCTCAAAATTATAAATACTACAACATAGGTAAATTCTCCAGTAATTTTGCTTCCTACTAATATGCTCTAGAAAATGGTGGCTGCCCAGTTTGTTTATTACCCCTCCCCCCCCCCAGGTTGTTTATTACCCCTCCCCCCCCTCCCCCAGGTTGTTTATTAACCCCATGACTGGCTTCTGTAGGGCCCTGAAGCTTTCATTTTATTTTAAATGTGTGCTCTGTTTTTAGTTTCTGACAGACATATGTGGCCAGGAAGATCCCTTTTCATAGGAAAAGTCCCTTTTGGGTTAGGATCTCAGCTGAGAAATAGATACAAAGGTCCATGTTGCTTCTGCAATAATTCTATTAAAGACCATCTGTCCCTCTGCCCTATCAAAAGTGTTTCAGCAGTGTTACTGTTTAATATGTTATTTACTGTTTATTCAGTCTTCATTTCTTACCTTGATTTAGGCAGTGGTAAGAATAGAAAAGAATTCTGATTCAATACGTGTGATAAGCATTTTTTAGGTTCTAGTTGATTGTAGATGCTATCCTAGATCTTTCACTTTCATTATTTTCAATCCGCAAAACAAATCTTAACTATAGGTGTTATTATTATTTCTAAGATGAATAAACAATGCCTGAGAGAGATAATATGAATTGTCCAAGGCAGTCAGCTGGTAAATGGCTAAATTCAGGTGTCTTGACTCTTAGTCCAATGGTACATTATTTTGCAAAATTTGAGACTTTCTTTTTTATGGGTTTGACTTCATATACTTTGAAACTTTGGTTTTAGGCACAAGCATATTTATGATTGTTATATCTTCATGATGAATTGATCCTCCCACTGGTATGAAATGTGACTCTAGCTCTGGTAATACTCTTATAGTTGATTTTGTCTTATATTAATGTAGCCACATCAGCTTTCTTATGTTTATTGTTTGCATGGTCTTTCCTATCCACTTGTCTTCAGCTTATCTGTGTTTTTATATTAAAGTGTATTTCTTATAGGTGGTGTATACTTGAGTCTTGCTCTTCTTTAAAAATTTATTTTGATATCTGCCTTTTAATTGCCATGTTTAGTCCATTTGTTTCTTTTAATTCCCCTTTGTTTTTTGTTCCTCTATTCCATTTTCTGCATTCTCTTAGATTTTTTGAATAATTTTTGCAACTATTTTAACTATTGACTTTTTAGCTATCTCTCTTGCATTATTTTTCTGTAGTTTCTTTAGAGATTAATGTATGCATTTCTTGTAAATACGATTGTAATATTTAATGTAAAATGTAGCAAACTTGTAATTATGTTGGTCTCCCTTTCCTTCATCATCAATGCTATAGCTATTATATGTATTACATTTATATGCATGATAACCCCACAAGATAATGTAATATTTGCTTTAAAAAATTCTTAAAGCAAGATCTCAAAGATATATTTGTACACTCATGTTCATAGCCACATAAGGGATATTGGTCTGTAGTCTTGTAGTGTCTTTGTCTGGCTTTGGCATCAGGGTAATGCTAAAACTCATAGAATGAATTAGGAAGTGTTCCCTCCTTTTCCATTTTTTTGAAAAAGTTTGAGAAGAGCTGGTAATAATTATTTCTTAAATGTTTGATAGAATTCACCAGAGAAACTATCTGGATTAGGGCTTTTCTTTGTCAGGAGATTTTGATTACTGATTCAGTTCTTTATTAGTTATGCGTCTATTCAGATTTTCTATTTCCTCATGATTTAGTCTTGATAGCTTTTGTATTTCTAGGAATTTGTCTATTTCAAGTTTATTCAATTTGTTGGCATATAGGTGTTCATAATACTCTCTTATAATTCTCTTATTTCTGCAGAATCAATAAAAATGTCCACTAAAAATTCTCATTTAAGTAATTTGAATCTTCTCTCTCTCTCTCTCTTTTTACTTAGTCCATCTAGCTAAAAGTTTGTCAATTTTACTGATCTCCTTAAAGATCCAACTTTCAGTTCCATTGATTTTCTCTATTTTTCTATTCCCTGTTTTGTTGAACTCTGCTCTATTTCTTATTGTTCCCTTTATTCTGATAGCTTTGGGCTTAATTTGTTCTTCTTTTCTAGTTTCTTAAGTTGTAAAGGTAGGTTGTTGATTTGAGATCTTTCTTGTTTTTAATGTCTGCCTTTTTTCATTTTTTTATTAAGGTTAATTCACTTACAACATTATATTACTTTGGGGTATACAACATAACAATTTTATATATATATATATATATATATATATATATATATTTTGCTAATTTTGCATTCTTCAACTTTACTGAATCTTTTCATTACTTGCAATAGTTTTTTGTTGGAGTCCTTAAAATTTTCTATATATAATAACATGTCATCTACAAATAGTGACACTTTCACTTTTATCTTTCCAATTTGGATAACTTTTCCTTCTTTTCTTATCTAATTGCTCTGGTTAGAATTTCCAGTACTATGTTGAATAAAATTGGTGATAGTGGGCATCCTTGTCTTATTCCTAATGTTAGAGGAAAAGCATTCAGCTTTTCATCATTGAAAATGGTGTTAGCTATGGTATTTTCATATATACCCTTCATTATATTGAGGTACATTTCCTCTATATACACATTATTGAGAATTTTTATCATAACTGGATGTTGAATTTTGTCAAATAATTTTTCTGCACGATCAATGATTTTTCTCCCTTTGTTAATGTGGTGTATCACTATGATTGATTTGTGGATGTTGAACCATTCTTGCATGCTAGAATAAATCCTGCTTGATCGTGGTTTTTGATCTTTCTAATGTGTTGTTGAAAATTAGCTTGGTGATACTTTGTTGGGGATTTTTGCATCTATGTTTATTGGGGATATTGGCCTATGATTTTTTTTCTTGTGGTATCCTTGTTTGGTTTTCATATCAGTATAATGCTGGCTTTGTAAAATGAGTTTGAAGTGTTCCTTCTTCTGTATTTTGGTTTTGTAAGAGTTTGAAAAGAATTGGTCTTACTGTTCTTTAATAGTTTGATAGAATTCATCAGTGAAGCCATCTGGTCCTGGGCTTTTGTTTATTGGGAAGTTTTGTTTTGTTTTAAAGATTTTATTTTTAAGTAATCTTTGCACCCAATGTGGGGCTTAAACTTACAACTCTGAGATCAAGAGTTGTCTGTTCTAATGATTGAGCTAGCCAGGCACCCCAAGAAAAGTTTTTGATTATTGATTCAGTCTCCTTAGATCTTCAATCAGTCTGTTTAGATTTTCTATTTCTTCATGGTTTGGTCTTGGAAGATTGTATTTTCTAGGAATTTGTCTGTTTCTTCTAGGTTGTCCAATTTGCTGATGCATAACTGTTCATATAAGTATTTTATGATCTTTTGTATTTCTGTAGTAGTAGTTGTAACAACTCCTCTTTCATTTCTGATTTTATATATTTATATCCTCTTTCTGTTTTTCTTAGTGAGTCCAACTAAAATTTGTTCATTTTATCTTTTTAAAAACCATCTCGTGGCTTCATTGGTCTTTCTATTGTCTTTTTAGTCTTTATTTTATTTATATCTGCCCTGATTTTTGTTTTTTCCTTCCTTCTACTAACTTTGGACTTAATTGATCTTCTTTTTCTATTACCTGAAGGTGCAAAGTTAGGTTTTTGCTTGATATTTTTTTTTTTGTTTCTATGAACTTTCCTCTTAGAACTGCTTTTGGTGTGTCTTGTAAGTTTTTGTATATTTTATTTTTATTCTCATTATTGTCTGAAGGTATTTTTTGATTTCTGGTTTGGGTTTCTTTGTCAACCTTTGGTTGTTCAGTAGCATGTTACCTATTTTAATTTTTTCATTTTATTTTTTAAGTTGATTTCTAGTTTCATACCTTTATGGCCAGAAAAGATGTTAATATAATTTCTTACATTTGAAGTGAGTCTCTTATAGGTGACACATAGATGTGTCTTATTATTTTTTTTTATCCATTCAGCCACTCTGTGTCTTTTGATTGGAGAATTTAGTCCATTTGCATTTAAAGTAATTACTGATAGGTATGTACTTTGTGCCATTTTGATAATTTCTTTCTTTTTGTATTTCTTCTGTTTTTCTTTTCTTTTTTTCTTTTCTCTTTCTGACTTCCTTTTTGTTTTGATGACTTTCTTTAGTGATATGCTTAGATTCCTTTCTCATTATCTTCTGTGTATTGACTATAGGTTTTTGATTTGTGGTTACCATGAGGCTTACATATAACAACTTATGTTTATGACATTCTATTTTAGTTGATAACAGCTTAAGTTTGAATTCATTCTAAAGCTGTGCATTTTTACCCCTTTCCCATGTTTTATGTTTTTGATATCACATTTTAGATCATTTCATCTTGTACATCGTTAGTTGCAGTTACAGGTTTTTTTTCATCACTTTTGTGTTTAACCTTCATACTAGCTTTGTAGGTGATTAATCCACTAGCTTTACTATATATTTACCTTTACCAGTGAGATTTACACTTTCATATGTTTTCTTGTTACTAATTAGCACCCTTTCTTGTCAGTCTAATAAGTCCCTTTAGTATTTCTTTTTGGGCTGTTTGTGAACTCCTTCAGCTTTTGCTTGTCTGGAAAACTCTTTATCTCTCCTTCAAATCCGAATGGTAACTTGTGTAGGTAGAAATATTCTTAATTGGAAGTTTTTCTTTTCAGTACTTTGACTATATCATGGTACTTCATTCTAGCCTCCAAAGTTTCTGATGAAAAATTTGCTGTTAGTATTATAGGGGTTCCCTTCTACACAACACATTGTTTTTCTCTTGCTGCTTTTCAGATTCTTTCCTTGTCTTTAAGTTTTGATATTTTAATTATAATGTGTCTTCATTTGGGTCTCTTTGAGTTCATCTTATTTGGAACTCTGGGCTTTCTGGATATGGATGTCTGTTTCCTTTCCCAAGTTAGGGAGGTTTTTATCCATTATTTCTGCAAATAAATTATCTTCCCCTTCATCTCTCTATTTACTTTTGGAATTCCTATAATGTGAATGCTATATCACTTGAGGTTGTGCTATAAGTCCCTTAAACTGTCTTCACTATTTTCATCCTTTTTTCTTTTTGCTGTTAAGATTGGATGAGTTCTTTTGCCTTGTCTTTGAGTTCACTGATCCTTTCTTCTGCTTCGTTGTTGTTGAACCCTTCTAGAATGTTTTTCAGTTCATTTATTGTATTCAGCTATGTGACTTCTGTTTGGTACTTTCTTATATTTTCCATCTCTTTGTTGAAGTTCCTGCTGTGTTCATCTGTTTTTCTTCTGAGTTTGGGGAGCGTCTTTAATACCATTATTTTGAACTCTTTAACAGTTAAATTACTTATCTCTGTTTCATAAGTTTTTTTTTCCTGAGCTTTTATTTATTTTTTCTTTTATTTGGAACATATTTTTTTGTTTCATCATTTTGCTTGACTCTGTTTAGTTTCTACCTATTAGATGAAACACCCATTTCTCTGAGTCTTGGTGGGTTGGCCTTATATAGGAGATGAAACTTGTTGTTCAACCCTGCTCTCGATCTTTATTGTCTTTCTAACCTCTTTGATTGTCTAGGCAGCCTTTTTTATTTTTAATAACTCCCAGGAGTTGAGGGTATGCTAAGACCAGTCAGTGTCCCAAAGTGGTAGATTTCAGTCAGTACCTAGATGTAGGCTGATTGGAGGCCAAACCCTCAGGTGACAGCCTTTGAAGAATAAAAATATATTCAGTCCTGTGGTAACACAGTTTAAGCCCCACTGGACATCAAAGCCAGGCAATCTGGTTGTGTTCCCTGAACTGCTCTTGCAAAAATTAGAACACCAGATAAGGGTATAAGCATTTTTGTGGGAGATGCTTGTAGCTGAAGAGAGGCAAAGAGAGAGCACAGTGATGGTATCCCAACCTATGTTCCCTCAATAGCCCCTAATGTGTGCCAACCCTGAAGCCTGTCTCGAAAGATGAAGCTCCAGGACTAACATGTAGACCTCTTTTACAGAATGGTTGAGGATGTGTTTCAGTGTGCTGTCTGTGCAGTAACCTCGAATTGGTAGTCTGCCACAATTGTCTTTCTCAATGTTGCAATTTCATGGGCCCCAGGAGCACAAGCCCTTCTGGCCACTAGGTCCAGGTGATCAAGGGATATCTATTGGGTGGCAACCTCAAAAACCAGAGTACCAGATGTAAAGACTGGTGTACTAGACTTGTAAGAGGTCTCTTCCAAGATATGCTGGTGTTCTGTAGCAGTAGAAGAAAAGGACAGAGGTAGCCCCTCTCTCTGAGGTCTCAGGAAGAATTTACATCCAGTCCTTAGATGTATGCCTAATTTGAAGTGTGACCCTCAAGCAGTAGCTATAATGAATAGCTAATAGGCCTCTTTTACATACAAATTGAGCTCCTGGGTCTGTTGCTTCTTGCTGTGTCCTGGGCTTGACAGCTGTTCAAAAGCTCTTTTTCCATTGGTTACAGTCCTGTGGGACCTGTGAATACAAGCCCTGCTGGCCACCAGAGCCAAGCAATGTAGGTGTTTATTTTTGGCAGCAGCCCCAAAACTCAGGACACAAGTTAAGTGTATAAGCTCCTCTCTGGAAGACACTAGTGAGTTAGAGCAAGGCAGAGGGAGAGTAAAAAGATGATGTGCACCAGCCTTTGTTCCCTGAGAGCACCTTCATAAGCCACTGTAAGTGTGCCAAAGCATAATTTGTCCAACAGGCTAAAGCTTCTGGATAAACAAATAGACTGTATTTGACAGAACGGCTGGGGATATGTTTCAATCTGCTGTCTGTACAACGACTGGGAGTGGTAGTCTGCCAAGACCTGTCTCTGCATTGTTACAGTCCCATGAGACCTAGGAATACAAGTCCCTCCCTGGTCTTTGGATCCAGACAATTAACAGGTGTCCCCTGGGTGGCAGCCACAAATACTGTGTCACCGGACATAAAAACTGTAAAGTCAGATGTGAGTAGAACCTTCCCCCAGGAGATAATGGCACTCTGGGGTGAGACAAAGGGAGAGTGTGTGGATGGCACCCACTGGCTGGAGTGGGTCAGAGGCAGAGTGCAAACATGACACTGATAAATAATAAATAAATAAATAAATAAATAAATAAATAAATAAATGTAAGAATAAAAGAAATAAATAAGAAGAATAAAAAGAAAATAAAAGGAGAAAAAGATGTTGCCTGCTGACTTTAGCAAGCTGAGAGCAGAAGATGGCACTCACCAGCCTCCATCCCTGGAGAGTATCTCAGCAGGCCTCTGCCCCTCAGGCCAATGTTTTAAAATTAGCAAATCAGCCTTTCACATAATGTCTGGGCAATCTTCTAATGGGCTGCTTCTGTGCTGGGCCCTGGGATGGCTCAATCTGTGGACAGATCCTTCAAGAGCTATTTCTCAGTTCACTACAGCCCTACATGTCTCATGGGTATGAGCTCCATTGGTCCTCAAAGGCAATTGTTTTGGGGACTTGTCTCTCAAATGCTGGTCTTAAAAGTTCAGGTGTCCAATGTGGCGTATGAGCCCTTTACTCCTCAGAAGCTCTAAGTTTTGAGTTTTCTCCTGATTGAGAGCTGCTGCATTGTGGGTGGGGTTTATGGTGAGATTATCTCTCAGCTTTTCCTACCCTCTTTGATGTGGTTTCCTTTTTGTTTGCTTGATGTAAAGGGGTTGTCTCATCAGCTTTTAGGATTTTTTTTTCACCTGGAGGGTATTGTTCCATATATAACTGTAGAATCTGTATGTCTGTAGGAAGAGGTAAGTTCAGGATCTTCCTATATAATCATCTTGTCCTGGAACTCTATTAATGTTTGATTGTAAATCTTTAAACTCCCCCTTTACAGCGATTTCACTACATCCCCAAAGTTTTGGTATGTTATGTTTTAATTTCCACTTTTCTCTAAGGATTTCCACTTTTTTATGTGATTTCTTTTTTTTTTTTTTTGATCAATTGGTTAAGAGTATACTATTGAATTTCTACACATTTGTGAATTTTCCAGTTTTACTTATATTATTGATTTCTAAATTCATCCCACTGTAGTCAGAGAAGATAGTTTCTATGATATTTATCTTTAAAATCTATTGAGACTTTAATTTGTGGCCTAACATATGAGCTGTTCTGGAAAATGTCTCCTATGAACTTGAGAAGAATGTCTATTCTGTTGTTTGGTAGAGTTCTGTATATGCCTGTTAGATCTAGTTAGTTTGTTGTATTTTATCATTATTATTATTTTAGAGAGAGAGAAAGAGAGCGAGCGAGCATGAGTGGGTGAGAGGGACAGAGGCGGGGAGAGAGAGAACATTAAGCAGTCTCCATGCTCAGCACAGAGCCCGATGTGTGGCTCCATCCCACAACCTTGGGATCATGACCTGAGTTGAAATCAAGAATTAGACGCTCAACCAATTGAGCCACCCAGGCATCCCAGTTTATTATATTTTTAAGTCTTCTGTTTCCTTTCTTAATTTATGTCTGATTGTTCTGTCCATTTTTGAGAGTGAGGTATTGACATCTCTATTGTCATAGAGTTTTCTATTTCTTCCTTTGGTTCTGTCAGTTTTTGCTTTATATATTTTGTTGGTCTGTTATGAGGTGTGTAAATGTTTATAATTGTTACAAATTCTTGCTGTATCGAACATTTTACTAATATATAATGTCCTTCTTTTTCTCTTGTAATCTTTTTTGATTTAAAGCCTATTTTGTTCTGTTATTAGTATGGCTCCCCCCATCTCTCTTTTGTTTATTATTTGCATGGAATGTTGTTTTCCATCATTTCACTTTCAATCTATTTGTGTCTATAGATGTAACAGAATATAATTGTATTATGATTTTGTCCATTCTGGCAATCTCTGTCTTTTGGACAGTCCATTTATTTTATTTATAAAATTTGTCCATTTTATTTAAAGTAATCACTGATAAAAGGAGACATCTGTAATTATTTTATTTGGCTTCTATATGCCCCATATTTTTGTTCCTCATTTTTTGTATTACTCTATTCTTGTGTTTTTAGTTGATTTTTTGTAGTGCGGTGATTAAATTCCTTTCTCATTTCCTTTTGTGTATATTCTGTAGCTCTTGTCTTTGTGATTATCATGGGAATTACATTTAGCATCCTAAAGTTATAACATCTTAAATTGAATTTAAACTAGCATGACTTCAATAACATACAAAATCTCTGCTCTTTTCCAGCTCCATTCCTATACTTTTCAGTTGTTCATGTGACCAAATCATGACTTTATACGTTGTATGCCCCCAAAAATAAACTAATAATTCTTTTAAATGTGGTAGTCTTCAATTATGTAGAAAACAAAGTGTGGCATTACAAACCAAAGTTAAAATAATACTACATTTTTAGACTAATACAATATATTTTACTCTCTTAAATAATGTAGGAAAAAAGTAGAACTACAAAACATTGTTATAATAATACTAGCTTTTATAATTGCCCACTCATTTACTTTTAAAAATATTTTATTTAAATCAAAGTTAACACATAGTATAATAATGGTTTAGAATTTAGTCACTTACATATAATACCCAATGCTCATCCCAACAAGTGTCCTCTTTAGTACCCATCATTCATTCAGCCCATCCCCTCACCCACCTCCCCTCCAACAACCCTGTTTCTTCTCTGTATTAAGAGTCTCTTATAGTTTGCCTCACTAACTGTTGCCATCTTATTTTTCCTTCCCTTCCCATATGTTCATCTGTTTTCTTTCTTAGATTCCACATATGAGTGAGATCGAATGGTATTTGTCTTTCTCTGATTGACTTACTTTGCGTAGCATAATACACTCTAGTTCCATCCATGTTGTTGCAACTGGTATGATTTCATTATTTTTGATCACTGAGTAATATTCCATTGTACATATACCCTATCTTCTTTATCCATTCATCAGTCGATGGACACTGGGCTCTTTCCATACTTTGGCTATTGTTGATAGTGCTGCTATAAACATTGGGGTGCATGTGCCCCTTTGATTCAGCATTTTTGCATCCTTTGGATAAATACCTAGTAGTGCAATTGCTGGTCAAGGTAGTTCTATTTTTAATTTTTTGAGGAAATTCCATACTGTTTTCCAGAGTTCCTGCACCAGTTTGCATTCCCACTAACTGTGCAAAAGGATTCGCCTTTCTCTACATCCTTGCCAACATCTGTCATTTCCTGAGTTGTTCATTTTAGCCATTCTGACAGGAGTTTTGATTTGTATTACCCTGATGATGAGTGATGCTGAGCATCTTTTCATGTGTCTTCAGCCATCTGAATGTCTTTTCTGGAAAAGTGTCTCTTCATGTCTCTTGCTCATTTCTTCACTGGATTATTTGTGTTTTGGTGTTGAGTTTGATAAAATTCTTTATAGATTTTGGATACTCATCCTTTTCTGATATGTCATTTGTGAATATGCTAAACCATAAAATACCTAAGAATATACCTAACCAAAGAGATAAAAGATATGTATAATGAGAACTATAGAAAGCTTATGAAAGAAATTGAAGAAGACACAAAAAAAATGGGAAAAAAAATTCCAGGCTTATGGATTGGAAGAACAAATAATGTTAAAATGTCCATACTACCCAAAGCAATCTGTACATTCAAATCAATCCCTATCAAAATAACTCAGACATTCTTCACAGAGATAGAACAAACAATTCTAAAATTTGTATGGAACCATAAAAGACCCTGAATAGCCAAAGCAATTTTGAAAAAGAAAACCAAAGCAGGAGGCATCACAATTCCATATTTTAAGCTGTGTTGCAAAGCTGTAATCATCAAGACAATATGGTATTGGCACAAAAAGAAACATATATCAATGGAACAGAATAGAGAAATAGAAATGGACCCACAAATGTATGGCCAACTAATTTTGACAAAGCACAAAAGAATATTCAATGGGAAAAAGACAGTCTCTTCAGGAAATGGTGCTGGGAAAACTGACAGCGACATGCAAAAGAATGAACCTGGACCACTTTTTTACATGATACACAAAAAAACCCTCAAAACTGATGAAAGACCTAAATGTAAGACAGGAGGCCATCAAAATACTCGAGGAGAAAACAGGCAACAACCTCTTTAGCCTCGGCCACAGAACCTTCTTACTAGACATGTCTCCAGAAGCAAGGGAAACAAAAGCAAAATGAACTATTGGAACCTCGTGAAGATAAAAACCTTCTTCACAGAGAAGGAAACAATCAGCAAAACTAAAAGGCAACTGAGAGAATGGGAGAAGATATTTACTTTTTTAAAAATGTATTTACTTATTTTGAGGGAGACAGAGAGAGAATGGGGAAGGGGGAGAGAGACAGGGAGAGAGAGAATCCCAAGAAGCTCCACAATGTCAGTGCAGAGCCCAACACAGGGCTCTATCTCATGATCGTGAGATCATATCTGAGCCAAAATTAAGAGTCAGACAATTAACCAACTGAGCCATCCAGGTGCCCCCTCCCCTATTTACTTTTATTGAGATCTTTATTTTTTCATGTAGCTTTGAGTGACTGTCTGGTGTCCTTTCATTTCACCCTGCAGGGCTTCCTTGAGTATTTCTTGCAGGTCAGATATTTGGTCATGGATTTCCTCAGCTTTTGTTTATCTGGGGATGTCTTAATTTCACCCTCACTCTTGAAGGACAGTTTTGCTGGATATTGGATTCTTGGTGGACAGCTTTTTTCTTTTAGCAGTTTGATTATATCTGCCCACTGCCTTTTGGCCTCCAAAGTTTCTGATGAGAAATTTGGTGATAAACTTATTAAGGATCCCATACATGTGCTCACTGTGGGTCCTACAAGCTATGTGCTGGCTGTTTTAGGAACATGTGTACCTGCCATAGAGCTGGGGGAGAGGAATGGGTACCTGCTATTGTGATAATAACTGAAATTAACTGTAATTTATTTATTTATTTATTTATTTATTTATTTATCAAAACTTTTTTTTTAACATTTATTTATTTTTGAGACAGAGAGAGACAGAACATGAACAGGGGAGGGTCAGAGAGAGGGAGACACAGAATCTGAAACAGGCTCCAGGCTCTGAGCTGTCAGCACAGCTTAACCGACTGAGCCACCCAGGTGCCCCGAAATTAACTGTAATTTAATATTCAAGCCTTCCTTTGAAAGTTGCAACCTTCAGTATCCTCTAGAGTTCCTAAATAGTTATGTTAGACAGATTCTGCCAGTATAAGTGTTACCTCGTTGGGAAGACAGATTCCTGGTACTTTCTACTTAATACCTTCTCAGAATCCTGTCACATTCAGTTCTCTTTTATAGCTTTTTATTTCATCTCCAAGAATTGCTTTCTTTTTCTCATTGTGATCATATTTTTATTGAGTTTAATTATAACAGTTATTTAGAATTCCTTTTCTCATAATTTCAAGACCTGTTTCTTTTTTTGATTGGGTTTCAGATGATTTTTTTTTTTAAGATTCCTGATTCTTTATGAGTCAAGTAGTTTATAATCATGTCCTGAGCATCCTGAATTTCAGGTTGTGGAGTCTCTGGATTTTGTTATATTTCTAAGAAGCGTGTTGATGACTTCTTTCAGTAGGTAATTTGGAGTCAAACTGAAAACTCTGCCTCTTGGCTGGATATTTAAATCTCAGGTTATTTTGGTTTTTTTTGTTTTTTTTTTTTTTTGTTTTTTTATATTTAGACATACTACTTTGACTTTTCCCAGCGCATGTATAGTTCGGGGTCAGCCAAACATATGGACGAGGTATTTGAGCAGAATCTGTGGTTTATATTTCTGGTTTTTTAATTTCCTTGATTTTACCTTCACTTTTAAATACTTGTGTTTTCCCTGAACTTTTTTTTTTCTCATTTCTTGGTGTAGAACGACTGTGGGTTTTCTCTTGAAATTTTAGCCACTTTTACACTGCCAATTCCAGTCTGCACTCAGAATAAAAGCCATAATAAATGAAAACTTACTCCTTTCTCATCCCTTCTGGTTCTGTAGAAACTTAGCCATTCCAGAAGCCTTATTTTACAGTATGTTCTAAAATTTTGTGGACTTTAAAAAATATTTTAATATCATAGTTCGGAGTTTTACAGTGTCATTTCATTTTATATTCAAATGCTGAATATTTAATGATGATTAAATCTTTCCAAAGACTCCTTCAAACACTTTCCAAAATTGGATTTTTCCAGATTATATTCAGATACTGATAGAGTGATTTTACAACTTCCAAAATAGAATGCTTTTCACTTTGGGAATTTAAATTAACTAACTGCACGATTAACCTCTATTAGGATGCTAAATATGACAAAGCAAACTAAAAGTTTATGAAGCAGGTATATCAGTATTCACAAGGCTTCAATGGGAATTTTGTCTCTGTAAAGACCAAAGATTTGTGATCAATGTTGGTGGTGACCTTAGCAGAAAAATCAAGGGAATAAATTATTGTGTCAAAATTACCTTTATAGGCAATGTTTTTGCTGTCATAAGGCAATCTATGCTTCCCTTTCTTCTTATAATTGTATCAGTTTCTCATTGTTAAAGAATTCCTCATCCCAAGCTACTCTATTATTTCTGGAATTTGTAGAAAGGTCAGTGAGTCTCAGGAGTTGTGATTACTTTTTCTAGCTGACATTTATTGATCTCATTACCTTCATGCTCATATTTCAAAAACTTTTTTTTCATTCTGTTACCATTTCAAAGATGACAGAAATGCTGCAGTGCTCACTGTATTAGAACTGTATGTAATTAAAATTTGTACTCTGTGTTTCATCACAGTTTCACTGTCAGAACCATAGTATGTATTGTTTATAAATTAGAATGTTATAATTAGAATACATAATGTGCATAAAATCAATTCTGAATATATATGCTAAAATATATTTTACTTATTTTCATATAAATGAATGTTGTAAAACCTTTGGGCATAAACCTTTTGCTTGTGCTGAATGGTTCACTTGACTCTTTTGATGGCCAGTATTTAGTTTTAGATGACTGCTTTCAAAAGTTTCCATTAAAAAAATTTTGACGTTTACTCATTTTTGAAAGACAGAGATAGAGCATAAATCAGGGAGGGGCAGAGAGGGAGAGGGAGACACAGAATCGGGAGCAGGCTCCAGGCTTCTGCACTGTCAGTACAGAACCTGATGCGGAGCTTGAACCCATGAACTGTGAGATCATGACCTGAGCTGAAGTTGGATGCTTAACTCACTGAGACACCCAGGCACCAAATTTACACTTTTGCATAAGCAGTTATTTCTTATAAAAATCCTAAAGACAAAAGATAATAAAGAGATGTATGCATGAATAAAGATGATTAAATAAAGTTAGACATAAGCATAGTATACATCGCCTTACTAAGATTGAATCATAATTTGATTTATCAAATAAATATATATTTGTTTCTGAATATGTAACTCCATAGTTCCAGTCCAATTTTACTTGTCTACATAAAAAGAAAAAACCTTAGAAGGATGGTGAAAATTATTTTTTATTGAAGTCCTATTTGTGTGGAGGTAGGTGTGGGGATAGTTTTCTCTTGCCTTGTATCTGCTTAAGCCACAATTGTACTTAGGAATCTGTCATTCCTATTTGCCAAGAGTTTATTTAACCAGGAATATTTAAGGATTCTATGAAAATCAAAAATAAACCCAGACATTCATCTGTCATAATGAATCAGAAATCTAATCTATGAACCATTTTCTAGAGGTTAAGTTTTAGATTGATTAATTCACAAAGGGCCTTAATTTATGGAAGCTAATAAACTGTAGTTGATTGTTATGACCAAAATCACTGTTGGATAAACCTGCCAGTTTATGTATTTGATTTTGGTCCTCTTTTCCACAGATTTGACTTCTATTAATTCATTCCTCAGGGTTACTAATTTCTTTATTCTTCCTAACATGGGGTATGAGGTCCAAAGAAGCCTGGTCTGCCTCTCACTGCAGTTCATGGGTTTGAGGACCTACTGAAACCCTTAATTTTAAATTTTATCCATGTTTCTGATAAATTTGCAATCTCTTGCTTACTCACATCTATTTAAAGATCACTGATACACTGAATTCTTCAGACAAACCCCAGCCTTACAGTTTACGAAATACAAAGATACACAGATAATTTTGAGTTCCCCATTAGACAGGCACAAAAATATTCTGTATTGAGTGGCGCCTGGGTGGCTCAGTCGGTTAAGTGGCCGACTTTGGCTCAGGTCATGATCTCTCGGTCCGTGAGTTCGAGCCCCCCGTCGGGCTCTGTGCTGACAGCTCAGAGCCTGGAGCCTGTTTCAGATTCTGTGTCTCCCTCTCTCTGACCCTTCCCTGTTCATGTTCTGTCTGTCCCTGTCTCAAAAATAAATAAAACGTTAAAAAAAATTTAAAAAGATATTCTGTATTGAAATCTCTACTAGCTATAATAGAATATGCTAATTTCAAGGGAGGAGTGTGTTTTTTTTTTTTTAATGGACCTTTTTTAAGGGTAAGTCTAGTATTCCCTGAAGAAAACATCTGTATGCCTTTTCTTGTAAAATATTAGTTTTTATAATTTAATGACAAGCATGTGTAAAGTTCAGAAATTCTCCTTATAATATTTGAATTCATCTACATGGCACATAATCCTAATTAAAAGAAAAGCAAGGGGCGCTTGGGTGGCTCAGTTGGTTGATCTCAGGTCATGATCTCGCGGTTCCTGACTTTGAGCCCCGCATCCGGCTCTGTGCTGACAGCTCAGAGCCTGGAGCCTGCTCTGGATTCTGTGTCTCCCTCTCTCTCTTTCCCTCTGCCACTCACTCTCTGTCTGTCTGTCTGTCTCTCTTTCTCTCAAAAATGAACATTAAAAAAAACCCCAGAAAAGCAGTCTGTTTTAATGGCATCCATGTCTTGGGATGTTGGTCAGAGACCTGGTTCCCCTTGTCATCACAAGAAGCTTTTTCTCTGGGTATTGTTATGGCTAAAGTTGATTTTTTTTTTGAAATTAAGTCAACACATTTACTAGGTTAGGCACCATGTTCCCTGTAGTGGAAGATATGAGGGAGGTACGGGTACTAAGTACAGGGTAGGTCAGTTATAGACATTATTTTATTTATTCTCAGCAATCTTGAAAGAGGAATTAATCCTAATTTATTGCTGATGAAATATGCTCTGGTTAGAAAGTAGTACAAGAAATTATTACATCTCAGGAATGACCAAATCCAAAGCCCCTGCTCTGTGGTAATGCCTTCAAACTTCTTTGCTCATATTGTCTTTAATACATTGTGAAAAATATGCTCTCCAATATGCACGTCTAAGTTGATAGCTAAAATTTTTAATCAAAATTTTAAATAGTCATAATGATGCAATTTGACAGACTGCAACTGTTTTCATTAAAAATTAACATCTAGATAATTCTCTTAAAAATGTCCGATTGAACCTAAATATCAGTGATTTCATGCTCACAATAATTTATTTTTTTAATCATTTTTTAATGTTTATTTTTGAGCGAGAGACAGACAGACAGAGCATTAGCAGGGGAGGGACAGAGAAGGAAGCACAGAATCTGAAGCAGGCTCCAAGCTCTGAGCTACCAGCACAGAGCCTGACGTAGGGCTCAAACCCATGAACCATGAGATCATGGCCCGAGCCAGTGTCGGCTGCCCAACTGACTGAGCCACCTAGGCACCCCTACAATCATTTACTTTTTAAAAAGTACTCATTCTTTTTATGTTTAGGAATTCTATATAATACCTTTTTTATCCTAGATCTCTGAGTTTTGTTATACAACTTTCATAACATTTTATCTTAATGTAATATTCTATTTTTAGTATCTTTTATTGATCACCTTATTATAATTTTCTACAATAAATATGGGTATATAATTCAAAATTAATTTTTTAAATTTCTTATGAAAAGAATTATGTCTAATTACTAAGACATATCTTCATAATTAATTTGCCAATGCAATTTTTATTAGGTCTCATGTGGTCAGAACAATATAGACATGTTAAGAGGCTGATAAATAATTATTAAATATGACAAAATTGATCAGTCTTACATTTCTAAATGAGAGAGATTAAACTTTGTCTTCTATCTATGGATGAATAATTAGAATTGTTAGAGAATCAGAGTTCAATCAAATCTGTTAGGTTTTGTTTTTATGAATGTAAAATCCTTTTCACATTTTTAAGTGGATGGGATGGGAGTATTAATATTACTCAATTTGTCTGAAGCTTTTATATAAATATGCCAAAAGTCACAAAAATTATTTTCAATAATATGGTATTGATTTTATTGGGTATTACATCAATTTTGTTGAAAGCAAAGAATTTAAAGCCAACTGATTTGCAAAACAAGTTGTTAAACAGTCACTAAAGTCACTCACCAATGTTTCTTTCAATCAAACTGACTTCATTTGATGCCTGGGATAGTTTTTTTGGCTGGGGACACACCTCACTGCAAGCTTCTGGATAATGTGAGAGGATCATAATCTGGGTGAAGTAGGAGAAAGGATTATGAAAGGGGAGTTGGGAATGAAGAATCAGCAAAATATGTTCTTTTTCAGATAAGGATTGGAATAGAATCTACGTAGAAGCTAAGGATCTGAGAGTATCAGCATCAGTAAAGGAAACTTGAACCCTTGGAATGTCTTTGTGTACCCTCTGGTGTGTTTATGCCCAACCTTGTGTGAAGACCACAGCTCCATGCCACACTGTGAACTTGGCAGTCCAGTTAAAACGAATCAACTGGTAAGGTATTTAATTTCAGGGAAACAATAAAAATCTTAATAAAAGTAGGTCAAGTCCACAATAAACTGAATGTCACAATAGTTTCATATTAAAAACAATCGCACTGTATATATTTTTCGTTCAATATTTTGTTGGTAATGTTCATCCAAATACTGACATAACCGTATATTAGCCAGGATAAAGTATACAATTAAGTCAAATGTGGATTCTTGAATATACTTTAAACACTCAGGTTTTTCAGTATATTTTAACCAGATAATGGGGCAAAGAGCAAGAAATTGGTGTCCTTTCAGGTTCTGACCTGAAGTTTGCTCTTACACGAAGGGCATAACTGAAATTAAGCAACAGTTAATCAGCAGGAATCCCTCTCCATGCTGCTTCTCATCTGTTCTTGCTGCCACCAACCTCCATGATCCCTTAAGCACACAAATTCTATGAACCTCATCTGAGCTTGACAAAGATGTATCGAACACTCTCACAAGATCTTTGTTTCAAATTCATCTTGTACTTCTCATGCTTCATTTTGTTATTTTGTGTAGCAGGCACATAGAAGTGTATGGCTGTATTACCTATCTGGTAGATTATAACTCTTTGGTCAATATAAACAATCCTAGTGCCTCTGCATTATTTTTTCAATCTACTCTATTAATATTGCCACTTTTTTGCTCTATTTCTACAGCATTTTGCTTTAGATATATATTTCTTCTAGGCAAAATATTTTCTTTAAACCGAATCAGACAAAGTAGTTTCTTTTTCTGAGTGAATGTGAACAAATTATATTCATTGATATAACTGAGATGCCTGTTGTCTTAGTTTTCTGTTGCCAAGTAAGGAATCACTGCAAACATAATGGCTTCAAGTAATACCAATATATGATCTCACAGTTTTGTGGGTTATAAATCCAGGCACAGAGAAGCTAGGTTCTCAGCTGTGTCTTCATCTGAAGTTCAGAGTCCTCCTCCAAGATGATTCAAGTTGTTGGCAGAATTCAGTTACTTGATAGAAACCTACTAGAGGGTCACTTACATACTCGCAGGTCCATGCCATATGACTCTCTCCATCTTCAAAGCCAACAATGGAAAACTTCCTGCACATAAAATTTGTGTTCCCGACTTTGACTTTGTTTTTCAGGAAGAGGGCTCCCTGAACTTATGCTCACTTATGCTGGAGCCCAGCGAGGAACTTCACTCTTTCTTAAGGTCATCTGTGCAAAGTAGCATTATCCAGGCATTGGAGTGACCATTCCATCATATTTACAAAGCCTGCCTACCCTCAACAGAGAGGATCATGCAGACGTGTACACCAAGGGGCAAGAATCTTGGGAGGGTATTAGAATTGTGCCAACCGTACTTGTCTTTACTTTTGTAATCTTATATACAATTTATTTGAGCATTCTAACTTTTTTTCTAAAGGAATTTTTAACAGACTTTTTAGAGAAGTTTGGGATTGGTAGCAAAATTGAGAGGCTGGTATAGTGAATTCTCATAAAATCCCTCCCTCAACACATGCACAGCCTCCCTTATGATCAACATCTCTCCTAAGAACGGTACTTTTAAAAAACCAAGGTTGAACCTAAGGAACTTTGTTTCATGAAGAAACCTGAAATTATGGACATAGTTTGGAAAATGACTGAGCGTGGTGGTGAAAGGCATAGTTTTGAAGATATCACTTAGCTTGAAATCCCAGCTCCTGTTCTTTGTGATTTGGGGCAAATTACTTTTCTTTGCACGTGTCTTATCTCTAAAATGGAAATAATATTACCTATTCCCCAGGGCAATTTTAAAGATTAAGTGATTTAATATGCATAAGGAACACAATGGCCAGGAAAATAGAATTCAGGAAGTGTTAGCAATTAGTATTTCTCTTTCACAGTTACATGGAAGATATTTATTGTTTTAAATCTTCTAGATTTCATTCATACAGTGAAACTGTATTTCTCTAAATATATATCATATCTGATCCAATACAATCTCTAATGATGGATGTAGCAAGCATTTACTATTATGCATGTTCTAGCCTTTATTAATATTCTATTTTCTGTCAGACCTGTATGATAAGTTAACAGAAGATTGAAGACAGTGAAGAGGTCTGCTTTGTTGATCCACATGGAAAGGTGATCCACAGGCAAAGGAACACAGGCTCTTTGGATGACTGAGGGCCAGATGTGTTCTAGAAAATAGAAACATGCCAGTGTGACTAGAAGTGAGCAAGGGGGGAATGGGTAAGAGATGACATTGGAGAGAGATCTTATTGGGCTGGATAACAGAGGGTTTTGTAAACCATGGCAAGGACTTTGATTTTTACTCTGAGGAGGCTGGAAAGCCATGGGATGTTTTTAAGCAGAGGCATGCCATGACCTGCCTGTGGCTCCTGTGTAAAGAACAGACTGCATGGAAACAAAGGTGGAAGGAGAGAATCCATGTAGTTGAAGTGAATGATAATAGTGGCTTTGACTAGAGGGGCAATGATGGTAGTAATTAGATTATTCAGAATTATTAGATTATGGATATATTTTGAAGAAAAAGTTCAGAGTATTTGTTGTTGGTTGTTATGTAGTTATGAGGAAGTGAGAAAACTCAGTTGTGCCTCCAATGTTTTGATCTGAGCAACTGGAAAACATGGAATTGCCATTTTCAGAGATGTGGAACCTTGAGAAGAAAAGATACAGGGAAGGTCAAGACCTCAGTTTTAAATATGTTAAAGACGCCTCTTAGTTATGCAGCTGGAGATGTTAAGTAAGCAATTTGAATATATTAATTTAGAATTTAGGAGTGTGGTTTGGCTTTGAGATATAAGTGATGAATCTTTCAAGAGATGAAGCGTATTTGAAGTCTAAATTTGAGAACATTTAGGGGTCAGTTGTAGACCAAGATGTGAAGAGTACAGGGAAGAGCCCTGGGCATGCCAAAATTGCATACAGTGATACAAGAGGGAGAGAGAGAGAACGACTACAGAAGTTATTCTTTGAGTAGTCAGTAGCAGATGGCATCCGGTGAATAGTAGAACACCTGAGTTTAGAGAAGAGCATTGACAGTTCACTCATTGGAACCAGGGAGAAGACAGAGTGTATACTATTTGGGTATAAGAGTTCTGCCTGAGTTGATGTAATATGGACAGAGAACTTTTTTTTTTCTGGTGTAAAATATTATCTTTTTATGCATAATAATTATGATAATAATAGGCCTCTATTTTTTTTAACAGAAACTGGAAGGAAATAAAAGGAGAGATAAAGCTTCCTCTTTGAGTGGAGATGGTTGAGCAGTGGCTAGAAACTAATGGGAAGGGTCACAGGGAAGAAGCCAAGACAAAAGCTGTACCACTGCCAACAGGCAAGAAGGCTGAGTGCACATATCATGGGTAGGATGTACTTCAAAACTTCAAAACAGCTCAACACTCCCCCCATAAAAGCCAAATGTCCAAAAGCATTTCAGATCATCATGTATTTGTCTACAGTTATCATGTCATACCAAACAGATAGTATACTCTGCACCTATGAAGTTAGATGAGAAATTATATATTTTATTATTAAATAGTATGGGTGATTATGTGTAAGTGTACTCTATCCTCATTCCTAATGTCCAAGAAGAGAGGTAGGATTTCCTGGAGAGGACATATGCCTTTGGAAAATATCTTACCCATATTAGAGTAAAATTACTGACACTACACACCAAACAAAAATATAAATAATTATTTCTTTTTTTAATTTAAATTTTTTTAATTTAATTTTTTATTTTTTTTTTAATTTACATCCAAATTAGTTAGCATATAATGCAACAATGATTTCAGAAGTAGATTCCTTAGTGCCCATTACCCATTTAGCCTGTCCCCCCACCCACAACCCTTCCAGTAACCCTCAGTTTGTTCTCCATATTTATGAGTCTCTTCTGTTTTATCCCCCTCCCTGTTTTTATATTATTTTTGTTTCCTTTCCCTTATGTTCATCTGTTTTGTCTTTTAAAGTCCTCATATGAGTGAAGTCATAGGATTTTTGTCTTTCTCTGACTGACTAATTTTCACTTAGCTTAATACCCTCCAGTTCCATTCACATAGTTACAAATGGCAAGATTTCATTCTTTTTGATTGCCCAATAATACTCCATTGTGTGTGTGTGTGTGTGTGTGTGTGTGTGTGTGTGTGTGTGTATATATATATATATATATACACCACATCTTCTTTATCCATTCATCCATCGATGGACATTTGGGCTCTTTCCATACTTTGGCTGTTGTTGATAGTGCTGCTATAAACATGGGGGTGCATGTGTCCCTTCGAAACAGCACACCTGTATCCCGTGGATAATGCCTAATAGTGCAATTTCTGGGTTGTAGGGAAGTTCTCTTTTTAGTTTTTTGAGAAACCTCCATACTGTTTTCCAGAGTGGCTGCACCAGCTTGCATTCCCACCAGCAATGCAAAAAAGATCCTCTTTCTCCACATCCTCACCAACATCCGTTGTTGCCTGAGTTGTTAATGTTAGTCACTCTGACAGGTGTAAGGTGGTATCTCATGGTGGTTTGATTTGTATCTTCCTGATGATGAGTGATGTTGAGCATTTTTTCATGTGTATGTTGGCCATCTGGATGTCTTCTTTGGAGAAGTGTCTATTCATGTCTTTTGCCCATTTCTTCACTGGATTATTTGTTTTTTGGGTGTTGAGTTTGATCAGTTCTTTATAGATTTTGGATACTAACCCTTTATACGATATGTCATTTGCAAATATCTTCTCCCATTCTGTCGGTTTCCTTTTAGTTTTGCTGATTGTTTCCTTCACTGTGCAGAAGCTTTTTATTTTGATGAGGTCCCAGTAGTTCATTTTTGCTTTTGTTTCCCTTGCCTCTGGAGACATACTGAGTAAGAAGTTGCTGTGGCCAAGATCAAAGAGGTTTTGCCTGCTTTCTCCTCAAGGATTTTGATGCCTTCCTGTCTTACATTTAGGTCTTTCATCCATTTTGAGTTTATTCTTGTGTATGGTATAAGAAAGTGGTCCAAGTTCACTGTTCTGCATGTCCCTGTCCAGTTTTCCCAGCACCACTTGCTGAAGAGACTGTCTTTATTCCATCGGATATTCTTTCCTGCTTTGCCAAAGATTAGTTGGCCATACATTTGTGGGTCCATTTCTGGGTTCTCTATTCTATTCCATTGATCTGAGTATCTATTCTTGTGCCAGTACCATACTGTCTTGATGATTACAGCTTTGTAGTATAGCTTGAAGTCTGGGATTGTGATGCCACCTGCTTTGGTTTTCTTTTTCAAGATCGCTTTGGCTATTTGGGGTCTTTTCTGGCTCCATATAAATTTTAGGATTATTTGTTCTAGCTCTGTGAAGAATGCTGGTGTTACTTTGATAGGGATTGCATAGAATATGTAGATTGCTTTGGGTAGTATCAACATTTTAAAAATATTTGTTCTTCCTATCCAGGAGCATGGAATCTTTTTCCATTTTTTTGTGTGCCTTTTTCAATTTCTTTCATAAGCTTTCTATCATTTTCAATGTATAGTTTTTTCACCTCTTTGGTTAGATTTATTCCTAGGTATTTTATGGTTTTTTGTGTAACTATACATGGGATTGATTCCTTGATTTCTCTTTCTGTCGCTTCATTGTTGGTGTATAGGAATGCAACCGATTTCTGTGCATTGATTTTATATCCTGCAACTTTGCTGAATTCATGAATCAATTCTAGCAGTTTTTTGGTGCAATCTTTTGGGTTTTCTATGTACAGTATCATGTCATCTGCGAAGAGTGAAAGTTTGACCTCCTCCTGGCCGATTTGTATGCCTTTTATTTCTTTGTGTTGTCTGATTGCGGAGGCTAACACTTCCAATACTATGTTGAATAACAGTAGCGAGAGTGGACATCCCTGTCTTGTTCCTGACCTTAGGGGGAAAGCTCTCAGTTTTTCCCCATTGAGGATGAGCATTGGGTCATTCATATATGGCTTTTATGATCTCGAGGTATGCTCCTTCTATCACTACTTTCTTGAGGATTTTTATCAAGAAAGGATGCTGTATTTTGTCAAATGCTTTCTGTGCATCTATTGAGAGGATCATATGGTTCTTGTCCTTTCTTTTATTGATGTGATGAATCATGTTAATTGTTTTGCGGATATTGAACCAGCCCTGCATCCCAGGTATAAATCCCACTTGGTCGTGGTGAATAATTTTTTTCATGTATTGTTGGATCCAGTTGGCTAATATCTTGTTGAGGATTTTTGCATCCATGTTCATCAGGGAATTTGGTCTATAGTTCTCCTTCTTAGTGGGGTCTCTGTCTGGTTTTGGAATCAAGGTAATACTGGCTTCATACAAAAAGTTTGGAAGTTTTCCTTCCATTTCTATTTTTTGGAACAGTTTCAAGAGAATAGGTGTTAACTCTTCCTTAAATGTTTGGTAGAAATCGCCTGGAAAGTCATCTGGCCCTGGACTCTTGTTTTTTGGCAGATTTTTTATTACTAATTTGATTTCCTTACTGGTTATGGGTCTGTTCAAATTTTCTATTTCTTCCTGTTTCAGTTTGATAGTGTGTATGTTTCTAGGGATTTGCCCATTTCTTCCAGATTACCCATTTTATTGGCATATAATTGCTCATAATATTATCTTATTATTGTTTTTATTTCTGTTGTGTTGGTTGTGATCTCTCCTCTTTCATTCTTGATTTTATTTATTTGGGTCCTTTCCTTTTTCCTTTTGATCAAAGTGGCTAGTGGTTTATCAATTTTGTTAATTCTTTCAAAGAACCAGCTTCTGGTCTCATTGATCTATTCCACAGTTTTTTGGTTTCGATAGCATTAGTTTCTGCTCTAATCTTTATTATTCCCTGTGTTCTGCTGGTTTTGGGTTTTATTTGCTATTCTTTTTCCATCTCCTTAAGGCATAAGGTTAGGTTGTGTATCTGAGATCTTTCTTCCTTCTTTAGGAAGGCCTGGATTGCTATCTACTTTCCTCTTATGACCACCTTTGCTGAGTCCCAGAGGTTTGGGGTTGTGGTGTTATCATTTTCATTGACTTCCATATACTTTTTAATTTTCTCTTTAACTGCTTGGTTAGCCCATTCATTATTTAGTAGGATGTTCTTCAGTCTCCAAGTATTTGTTACCTTTCCAAATTTTTTCTTGTGGTTGATTTCAAGTTTCATAGCGTTGTGGTCTGTAAGTATGCACGGTATGATCTCTATCCTTTTTACATACTTAGGGCTGATTTGTGTCTCAGTATATGGTCTATTCTGGAGAACGTTCCATGTGCACTGGAGAAGAATGTATATTCTGCTGCTTTAGGATGAAATGTTCTGAATATATCTGTTAAGTCCATCTGGTCCAATGTGTCATTCAAAGCCATTGTTTCCTTGTTGATTTTTCGATTAGATGATCTGTCCATTGCTGTGAGTGGGGTGTTGCAGTCTCCTACTGTTATGGTATTACTATTGATGAGTTTCTTTATGTTTGTGATTAACTGATTTATATATTTGGGTGCTTTCACATTTGGTGCATAAATGTTTACAATTCTTAGGTCTTCTTGGTGGATAGACCCCTTGATTATGATATAATGCTCTTCTGCATCTCTTGATACAGTATTTTAAAGTCTAGATTGTCTGATATAAGTATGGCTACTCTGGCTTTCTTTTGTTGACCGTTAGCATGATAGATGGTTCTCCATCCCCTTATTTTCAATCTGAAGGTGTCTTTAGGTCTAAAGTAGGTCTCCTGTAAACAGCATATAGATGGATCTTGTTTTCTTATCCATTCTGTTACCCTATGTCTTTTGATTAGAGCGTTGAGTCCATTGACGTTTAGTGAGTACTGAAAGATACAAATTTATTGCCAGTATGATGCTTGTAGAGTTGGAGTTTCTGGTGGTGTTTTCTGGTCCTTTATAATCTTTGTTTCTTTTGGTATTTATTTATTTATATATATATGTTTTCATCTTTTCTCTCCTCAGAGAGTCCTCCTTAAAATTTCTTACAGGACTGGTTTAGTGGTCACAAACTCCTTTAATTTTTGTTTGTCTGGGAAACTTTTTATCTCTCCTTCTTTTTTGAATGACATCCTTGCTGGATAAAGAATTCTTGGCTGCATATTTTTCTGATTCAGCACGTTGACTATATCCTGCCACTCCTTTCTGGCCTGGCAAGTTTCTGTGGATAGGTCTGCTCCAAAGCTGATCTGTCTTCCCTTGTAAATTAGGGACTTTTTTCCCTTGCTGCTTTCATAATTCTCCCCTTGCCTGAGTATTTTGTGAATTTGTCTATGATATCCCTTGTTGATGGTCGGTTTTTGTTGAATCTAAAGGGGGTCCTCTGTTCTTCCTGGATTTTGATGTCTGTGTCTTTCCCCAGGTGAAGAAAGTTTTCTGCTATGATTTACTCACATAACCCTTCTACCCCTATTTCTCTCTCTTCCTCTTCTGGGACCCCTATGATTCTGATGTTGTTCCTTTTTAATGAGTCACTGATTTCTCTAATTCTTAAATCATGCTCTTTTGCCTTGATCTCCCTCTTTTTTTCTGCTTTGTTATTCTCTGTAAGTTTGTCCTCTATATCGCTGATTCTCTGTTCTGCCTCATCCATCCTTGCTGCTGCTGCACCCATCCATTTTTCACTTCTTTTATCTCTGTATAAAGGGATTCTAACCTATTTTTGACTCCAGCTAGTATTCTTATTATCGTGATTCTAAATTCTGGTTCAGACATCTTGCTTGTATCTGTGTGGGTTAAATCCCTGGCTGTCGTTTCTTCGTGTTCTTTCTTCTAGGGTGAATTCCTTCGTTTTGTCCTTTTGAAGGGAGAAAAGGAATTAATGAGATAGAAAAATTGAAAGTAAAAAAATATTAAAATTAAAAATTAAAGACACACCCCCACACAAAATTAAATAGATGATGCTAGAAACTAGATGTGTTTTGGTCTGGGTGTTCAAAGTGGTTTGACAGACTAAACAAAAAAAAGGGGGGGGGGGAAGGAAATCATTTGAGAATTTGAAAAAATGAATACACTGAAGTAGACTAAAATGAGATGATGGGGGTAAAATAGAATTTGAAAAAATATACACAAAAATAAAGACCACAGTAGAAAGAAATTAAAGAAAAATATTTTTAATAAAAATTAAAAACAAATATGATTTTTTCTTTTTCTGTATTTAAGAAAAAAGAAAAGAAATGAAAAAGAGAAAAAAGATAAAAAAAGAAAAAAGGAAATTGAAAATTTGAAAAAGTGAATAGATTGTAGTAGAGTGAAATAAAATGATGGAAGTAAAATAGAATTTGAAAAAATGTACATAAAAGTAAAAAATATAGTAATAAAAGTAAAGGAAAATATTTTTAATAGAAATTGAAAGTAAAAATGAAGTTTTTCTCTTTCTACATTCAAGTAAAAGAAATGAAAAATAGAAAAAAAGAAAAAAAGAAAAAGAAAAATTAAAAAAAAGGAAATTTTTTGAAACTTAAAAAGGTGAATACACTGAAGTAGACTAAAATAAAATGATGGAAGTAAAATAGAATTTGAAAAAATTTCACAAACGTAAAAAAATAGTAATAAAAATTAAAGAAAAATATTTTTAATAAAAATTGAAAATAAAAATGAATTTTTTCTCTTTCTGTATTCAAGAAAAAGAGAATAATTGTAAAAGAGAAAAAGAAAAAAGAAAAAGAAAAAGAAAGAAAATTGAATAGATGAATCTGCTAACAGATTGAAGGAGGACTGAAATTCTTTCATTTTTCCCCTAGAAGTCAGTCTATGTAGCTATTTATAGTCCATAAACTAAGCTGGCGATGAGACTAGTGTTCTTGAAGAGCGAAGTTGGCCCAGTTGGGCGGGGATCAGTGTAACAGCTCCGCTCTCCACTAGATGGCGCTACTAGCCCACTGGGGTGGATTGTTGTGGTGCTTGTAGGTGCGTATGCGCATGTGTGGGAGCGGTGAAAATAGTGCCACCCAGCTACCCAGTCTGTTCTCCCGGGTCAGCAATCACACACCTGTCCTCTGTCTTCAGCTCTCATTCACTCCCCGCTTTTTCACCCTCCGTGACCAGGCCCCAGACAGTACCTCTCTCCCGAGTTTTATCTCAGATGCGGCTGTTTTCCCCAGCCCCTTACTTCTGAAGGACTGCGGCTTTGACCTGTTCAGCCCCTCTGTGGGAGGGTCTCACCAAGCAATGGCCAAATGAGCAATGGCCGAATGTCGGCTGCACCCAGGAACGCTTGCTGGACCCTGCTGCTGCCGGTGCCCAGAGACTGCAGCCAGGTGCCAGCCTGCCCCAGAAAAAGTTTGCAAGACAGTGTAGCAGCAGCGTTTCAGGGATTATGGAAAATCACAACACACATCTGGCACCAGGCTTCACCCTTAACAACCTTGTTCCAGCACCAGCGAATGTGGCCATTTTCTGGGGTCTGCTGGGACCAGGTGGCTTCAACAGTCTCTTCCAAATGTCTTTCCAGCAGTGGAACCGCTTTTCCCCATGTGACCCGAGAACCTCCACCTCCACTCTGTTCCTGGGGATTCGCCCTTCCTACCAGAGCACCACCAGGTATCGAGCTGCGGAGTTGCAGCCTTTGTGCTCCTCTTGTTTACAGTCTTAATGGAATTTAAGACTCTCCTTCCTCCTTTCTCCCTTTTTAGTTTAGTCCCTGAGGCTGTTTCCAATTTTCCACTTTCTCTTCAGCTGCTTTTGAGGAGGGGTGCTTTTCCCGTATTCTCCACCCCCCCCCCCAGTCTCTGTCCTCTCTCCGCCCACAATAGTGGTTCCCTACCTTTCATGGCTTCTCGCTCCCCAAATTCACCTCTCCGTGCCGTGTACCTGCTGAATTCTGTGGTTCAGGTTGTGCAGATTGTTGTGTTAATCCTCCAATCAGTTTTCTAGGTGTATTGGATGGTTTAGTGTTGGTCTGGCTATATTTCATGGACGTGAGACACACAAAAAACTTCCATGCTGTTCTGCTATTTTGGGTCCTCCTTCAAATAATTATTTCTTATTGACAAAAATACAAAAAGTTTATTGAGGAGCCTATGAGAGTTTTTAAATATAACAAGACAAAAATGTCCGAACACATTTAACTAATGAGGCTAAATAATCTTAACAAGACTGATCCAGCTTAACAAGCTGTACAATTTTAACGTACTCTACTTGAATATATTAAACTTTATTTGTTTGTAAGATTGCCTTTATGGACATTCCCTTTAACTAAACCCAAATTATACAGTATTATATATTGAAGAGTATTTTCAGAGGAAAACATTTAAAAATGGTTGATAATTTATGAAAAGAAATGCAATTTGAAATAAAATGAGATATTACATTTGAGTTAAAAATTGGCAAAAGTTACAAATATTGATTTTATTTTCTATTGGAGAGTATGGATTTATTCATAAGATTCATTTATACTTGGATAAAGTTTAAACTGACACAGAATTTTTGAAGTGCAACGTGGCAATATATGTTAAAATTTTAAACGTGTCCTCAATTTACTTTCTAGGAATTTATTCAAATAAAACTCCCACAGGTGTGCAAAGAAGAGTGTTGAAATATATACAGTGAAGCATTATTTGTACCAGAGAACATTTGGAATAGTTTAAATATATATCAATGTAGGCTTTATTAAGTTATGATGCATCCTATAACCTCTAGACAACAGTTAAAGAATATTTATTAATTCAGAAAAAAGTCCAACATACACAGTTATATTTTCCATTTAAGATACAGAAGAGCATTGGGTATCGTGGCAACAGACTGCCTTGAGTGGGCAGTCATGGGCAATAAAAATGATGTGGGATTTCAGTACAACAGTAAAGCCAACAAAAAGTCAGCCTGCTTTTATTATTACCATGAATTGGCAATTTAAACAGCATCAAAAAATACTCCTCTCCTCTGGCATAGGTACACTTTGTACACCTTCACCCCTGCCCTTGATGAACTGTGATACAGCAGGTCAGAGGAAGGAAGAGTAAAAAAATGGGGAGAGGAGAGGAAGGGGGAGAGAGAATATGAACAAGTAGTAAATTTGGGAGTGGCCCCCTATGTTTCAAATGTGGAATCCTATACGTTTTTGCTATATTCTGAAGAGTCTTCTGTGCCATATTATGGGATTTGTCAAACAGTGATCTATGGTCCAAATCTGGACTGTTGATTGCCTTTGTAAAAAAAGTTTTGTTGGGACATGGCTACACTCATTCTTTTATGCATGGCTGTGGTTGTTTTCATCCTTTAAGAACAAAGTTGAGTAGTTACAATGGAAGCTGTAAGACCCAAAAAGCGTAAAATATTAAGTATCTAATCATTTATTGGAAAAGTTTATGGACCTCTGTTATAAGTAATGGAATATTTTAATTATATTTGATGACAACAATTGTTTTCTATTGGGTTGAATTACCTTAATTGTTGAATTATACATTAAGGGCTATTTGGGTCACTAGCAATTTCTATCATATTTAATGAATGCCATTTATCAATTCCTACTTTTCATATCTTAGCATTTTTGTGTGACTTACAAGTAATCTGTGGGAAAGTTATCAGCCTTTCAACTAAATAATTAAGAATTTTCTAATAAGTTGTCCTTGTGTAGAAGGCCATGCTTGGGATTCTGTGTCTCCCAATTCTTTAGAAGTAATATAAAATACAGAAGTAAAATTAAAAGTAATTTACTTCTTCCTCTTTCCATAAATATACATACAATTCATGGTAACCAGGTTGCTTACATGGTTTTGGTATGTCTTACCTGTCCCTGTGATACAGTACTCATTAAGTTCTGGAAACAGAACTACTATGTTTATTCAAAAAATACATGACTTAATTTAAATTACAGAATCTTCCTTTGAAAGAAGTGCAAGTGATTTACGCAAGACCACATTCATAACACATAGTTTAGGTTGCGCACTCACTTAAAAGTCTATTATTTTTTAAGGACTGCTCTCCTTCCAGCCTCAATGATTCAAAGGTGTCTTACGCATATTTCTTAACAGTCTGTCAGAAATAGACGTTCCCTAAACTTCAATTATTTTAATTGTGTGTTTTCTTCTGATTGAAGTGTTTGTTGAATAGAATGATAGGGAAGAAAAAGCTTCTGGAATACAAAAAAAAGGAGATTGTTGTTACCTGGTAGCATATTCCCAGAGAAGACCAAATCCCTAGAGTTTTACCAAACCCACCCCGGAGTTATTTGAATCTCGATCTAGTTTATCCATTAGATATTCAGTCTATTATTTGATTTTATAAATGGCATATTACAAAACCATTTTTTTCCCTTGAAAAATTATTGTCTTCCTTTGATTCATTTATTTTACAACTAACTATTAAGCATTTAGCATGTACAAGGCTCATTTCTAACCACAGAGGAATATGAAACTAGACAAAAATCTTTGTTCCCTGAGACGCTATGTTCTACGTTCCAGTGTGGATATTCTTGTTCGTTTGCTCCCTTCTCTCGTCCCCTGTTCATCTCTTCAAATTTTACAACTACTAAGCTAACGCTTTTACTGGGGAATTCTGAGGAAAAGGGCAGCCTGAATGAATGCTTGTCAACTCTCCACCTCTCAATTGTTTCCTTGTTGAAGGAGACAGCAAGGATACTCTGCCACTCAGAGGAGAGGGGCTTGGCCTTTTAGCCCAGTAAATGACTTTCCCAGGGGGAAGTCAGCGCCTACCTACCTGCCTACCTACCCAGTCCTGGGAGGGTAAGCTGTGTCTTGCTGACCTTCAGGACTTGCAGGAAACTTGAAAGGTGAGAGAGGGCTGCCTCTTCAGCTTCAGAAGACCTGGGCAGATGCTCAGTAGTTGATATCTGGTGCGTAGTTGTACAACCCTTTTTAGCATCGTTTCAAAATGATATACCCCAGTAGAAATATATGGAGAGAAAAGAAACAAGAATAGCAACATGGTGAGATAAAATAGTCTTATACAGCAGCAAGCACCTGTATATGAAATATAACCCCAAAGACCACATGTAAAGAAATAAACTAACAATGCAAGGTGTAGTTGAGAGGAACTATCTATGCAGTAATCAGGTATATATATGATTGGAGAAGGCACACTGGAAAAATAACCAAATTTGAATGATATTTAGAGAGATTGGTTTAATGAGGAGTTGTGTTTAGCTGGGCAGACCTTAAAAGGATAATAATTTGAATGGAGGCTTAGTGAATTTCTTGAAAAAAGTTCATGTGTTATACACACATATCTCAAACTTGGACAAAGTTGTGGGGTCACCATTTACCAGAAACTTTCCTACTTTGGACTCAAATTAAAATAACTAAAATGATTAAATAAATTATTTATAAATTTATTTTAATTAAATTAAAATCATTTCAACACATTTGCTTCATTTAAATATTTGTCTCAAATTATGTCCTCCATACTTTTTATAATACAAATCCACTGAAGTGGATTTTACTCTTATAAATCACATATACATATATATAATGATGATTTTGCATAAAGTCCAAACAAAATTCACATTTTCTTATACACTCACAAAAAAAGGAGATTTGATCATTGTCTTGGAAATGTCCACCAAATGAAAAAATTTTCTCTGGGGACTTTAGAAATAGGTCAATCTAATGAAAAAGAAAAGACACATTGAAATGCAGAACATGTTCTTCTTGAAAAGATTGATGTATTAAATATTTATGCAAACACATTAAATTGGCAAGTGTATGAAAACATTATTACATATTTATCACCTCCACATCTCATCATTCTGAAAAGAACTTCTTTCGTATAAAACTAAAATGGATGACTATAAGTTTTCCAAAGTCACATTTTTCAAACTTCATAACATGGAATGGTTTGTTTTTCAGAGTTTATATTAATTCACATAAATAATAAAATTAGTGCTGACACTAGAAGGGGCTAATAATTTATTCAAAATAGGAGCAGTCAAGTCCTGTTTCTTCGTGTTTCTCCACAAACCCGAACGGGAGCCCCCTAATATGAAAGATGCTCCGTAAAAGTGAATATTCACTCTGAGAAATAAATTAGCTGTTTTAGGTCACAGAGTCATTTAGCCAGAAACTGGTTCTGTGGCAAAAGCCAAATGTCATAAGGGAATTAATGCATTTCTAAAGTACCTAACTTTTCCTAGAGGGTAATAAATCCTGATGGAGTCCGAAATTTTATGGTCTTTGGGAAGTGTTACTTAAATTAAAATTTAAATTGACTACACTTCTCATTAAAAGCCAGAAAGTTGAAATGATTTTATATAGGCTCTAAAAATATTCATGTTTAATACAAACTACCTTATTATGACGATACAGTGTTCTGTATTCAAAGCTCTCTTTCTGCTTCTTCTCTGCTTCTACTTCTTTTTCTGCTGAGCTCTTTTCTCCATCTCTTCCAACTTTTCCTGACCTCCTTGTTTGATTTTAACCACACTTCTATTTACTCTTTTACTCCTGAATCATCCCTCCACCCATTTCCAGAAGCTTCTGTTACTTTACTGTTCTCATCTGCTTGCGTCTCTCCTTTTTCAACTTTCCTCCCCTCCTCGCTGTTTCAAAGAAAGACAACTACTTTAATTCATCACTCCTCCTCATGTGGAGTCCTCACAAGCTCTCTGTGCTTTGATTGTTTTGTCACAGGATCAGTCCTGCAGTGCGGTAGCATGCCTCTGGTGTTGGATTTAACTTGACTATTCCTACTATATACCAGAATAAGAAAAATCCATATCATAACATGGAAGAGATGGAGAAGGAAGAGAGAGAAAAGGGTATGGCCTCAAGTGGCTTTTTTTCTTGAAGTTTATTTCTTTTGAGAGCGAAAGTGTGAGTGGGGGAAATAGCAGAGAGAGAGAGGGAGAGAGAGAATTCCTAGCAGGGTCTGCCCTGACAGTGGGACTTGATCTCATGAACCTTAAGATCCTGATCTGAGCTGAAATCGAGTGGGACACCTGACTAAGCCACCCAGGCAACCCTCAGGTGGCTGGTTTTGAAAGAAACTTGGATTTTAACCCTGCTTGAAATTGACTTTGACCTCTCCTTCTGTAATCCAAACCCCTGTTTGTCTGTGTGTGGCTATTGTGTACTTCTCCAGCCCCTGGCAGCTCTGTGGTCATTTCTCCTTTCCTGTCTACATGCACTCACTGGATCCAATGCTCTGTGCTGTGAAAGGTCCCCTGCCTCCTCCAGGTCGCTGTAGGTTGTCTGGTTTTTGTTTTCCTTCTCACTACTCATTACTGTTGGCATGCCACAGCTGATTTCTGGAATCCTTCTTTGTTTCGCCCCTTCCCTGTACTGTTCTCCCTTGACCCTGCTTCTCCATGACTCGGAATGCAAACCCCTGCTTGCTCACTCTCCAAAGCACCATTCTTTTAGGAAAACACTTTCACTGAAGAAGGAGGGATGAAGAATAAAGGTTAAGCTAGGGAACAGCACAGCATAGATAATAACATCAAAGTGAAACTAAGTTTGTTAGTTTGATAGCTTCTTGGTCATACGCACCTCAGTCCTGCTCGCCACTTTGTGCCACATTATGTTCTTTCTGGAGATTATTTCCCAAATCCTCTTCTCCCCATGCAGGTACCCTCAAACTTGCTGTCCCACAATCAGGAAGAGATTCTCTATTCTTGCTACTTTATTACACAGAGTGATTTATTTCGACTGCTGTAATAATTTCCATAAACTGTGTGGCTCAAAGCAAAGCACATTCATTCTCTCACACTTCTTGAGGCCAGAAGTCTGGAATCAAGGTGTCAGTGAGGCCATGCTCCCTCCAAGGCCCCAGGGGATATTCCTTTCCTTGTGTCTTAGCTTCTGGTGGTTCGGGGCAGTCTCTGTGTGTGGCTGTATCATGGCAGTCTCTTCATCCTGTGACTTTCTTTTCTCCAGTTCTTCTGTCTCTTGTAAGGAGACTGTCATTGGAGATAGGGCCCACTGTGTAATCCAGGATGATGATCTCATATCAAGATTCCTAAAATACCTACAAATAAGCTTTGTCTGCAAAAGGGAACGTTCAGAGGTTCCAGGAATTAAGATATAGGCTTCTCTTTTGGGGGGCTGTCATTTGACCTGCTGCACAGGCTCAATCTAAGCAAACTCTGGTTTTCTCAAGCATCACAATGAGAGGCAGACAATGTAAGTATTTTCCCAATGTAAAGGAGGAAGACCAATTCTGTCCTCCAGAATACTTCTGTACTTTTAGGGCTTTTAGAGCAAATTACAGTTAGATTTTATTTTATTTTATTTTATTTTATTTTATTTTATTTTATTTTTAAATTTTATTTATTTTGAGTGAGAGAGAGTGCATGCAAATGCGTGCTCAGGGGAGGAGTAGGAGAAATGGAGAGGGAGATGGAAAGAGAGAATCCCAAGCAGGGTCTGTGCTGTTAGTGTGGAGCCCTACACGGGGCTTGATCCCATGAACCATGAGATCATGGCCTGAGCTGAAATCAAGACTTGGAGGCTCAACCAACTGAGCCACCCAGGTGCCGCTACAGTTTGATTTTACATGACATTTTTCTTCTCATTAAAAGACCCAACCCATTAAAAATGGTTACAAATAATGTAACATTTTAAATATGGGAAACTTATAATAAAAAAAAAGAAAAATTTGTATATATTTATACAAATGCCATTGTATCTTTGTGTATGTATGTGAATATGTAAAAATGCATATTTCTTTTTTTTTTTAATTTTTTTTAACATTTATTTATTTTTGAGACAGAGAGAGTCAGAGCATGAACAGGGGAGGGGCAGAGAGAGAGGGAGACACAGAATCTGAAACAGGCTCCAGGCTCTGAGCAGTCAGCACAGAGCCCGACGCAGGGCTCGAACTCACGGACCGCGAGATCATGACCTGAGCCGAAGTCGGATGCTTAACCGACCGAGCCACCCAGGCGCCCCTAAAAATGCATATTTCTAATCCTCATCTATTTACAACTGTATACTGTGCTTAGTCTTAGAATCTAATAAGTCTGTTCAATATTTTGACAATTTACAAAACTATTTTTTTGTTTTTTTCTTTTAATTATTTAAGGAATGATTAGTCATTGTAGAAAACACAAACTTTTTTTTTACAAAAGGAAAAATTGATTGTCTGATTCTACTGGAAAAAAAATAACCAATTTGGGGGCATATCCTTATTTTTCTCATGCGATTATGTCTGTATGTATATATGAATCTATATACCTATAACTACATCCACATTTATTTATACTTTTGATTATAACAAATCTTGAACCATACCCTGTAGTTCTATCCTTGATTTTCATTTCTCCAGTTAATATTATGTTGCACTTTTCATTTTATTTTATACTAGGATCATTATTATATATATTCTATCTATATAGTACATCATTGTTTTGATGTCCTATAAATTATTATCATTGGAGATTATTTTCACTAGTAAAATGAGCACTAATATATAGTGAATATACTTATTCATACATTATTATAAATGTGTATCATTATTTCTTTAAGATTAATTCTCAAAGATAAATTTTCTGACTCATATGATGTATATGTTGTGGCAGAGATTTCTAGTCATATCCCAAATTTCTCTCTGCTTCCGAGGAACCAGGTACCTCATTTCCCAGTTCCCCCTGCAGTTGGGTGTGGCCACGTGACTGAGTCCTAGTCAGTGGCATAGAAGAGTATGATTCTTTTGTGCCATCTCTGGGCTAAGATAATTGACAAGCAGATCTCCTTCCTCCAGGTCCTCTTTCCTCTGGGGCGCCAGGAGGCAGCAGAGGAAGAGGTATGAAGGACAGAACAAATTTGTGCTCCTTAGCCACCATGTGGAGCGAGCTACCCTTTAACTGAACCAGGAACATTCATCTCAGGGGTTGGTCGAGTGAAAGATACTGGTCTTGAGCCATTATATATTTAGGGTCTTTAAAAAAAATACTGCTTTATGGTAAGTAATACACTTGTTTTTGGAAGCTTTGATACATATTGTTAAACTACATCACTCAAAGTCTAAGCAGTGAGGGTATCCCTGCTGCTTTCTTTAAAAAAATTTTTTTTATTTGAATGTAGTTGACATACAATGTTATATTAGTTTCAGGTGTATAACATAGTGATTTGATGAGTTTATAAATTAAGCTGTGCTCGTCCAAAGTGTAGCTGCTGTCTGTCACCATGCAACGCTATTACAGTATCATTGACTATATTCCTTAGGTTGTGCCTTTTATTCCCGTGACTTACTCATTCCATAAATGGAAGCCTCTATCTCCCACTCTCTTTCACCCATTTTGCCCACCTCGCACCCCTTCCCAGCAACCATTCATTTGCTCTCTGTATTTAGAGGTCTGATTCTGCTTTTTGTTTGTTTGAGGGTTTTTGTTTCTTTTAGATTGCACATATGATTTCTAACCAAGATTATACTCAAACGTTTACAGTCAATTTTAATATTTACTAGAAAAGGTCTGGTAATACTTTCTAGAGATTCTCCTACATTTATTCTTCTACATGACCATTATAATCATGTTGCCAATTTTCCTATAAAGGTTTAAAGGAGATGGTTAAGGCTGCAACTGATGTAAAATTAGCAATTTTAGCATTCTTTCATCATTGAAACATACATATATTCTAATTATTTATTGTTATGTTGCTGTTATAAACTGTTTTGTATGTATAGATTTGCAAAGTTAAGTTATTTTCTTGCATGAATTTCTTGGAAATATGGGAATTCAGATCGCTAGTAGCAATAAATCTGCAATTGTTCTTAAAGATCATAGTTTGCCTCTCATAAAGAATATGTAAAGACAGTTTCATCAGAGTAAGCCAGTTTGACCCCAAAGTCAAATATCCTGTGTTTTGATATTAGCATTAGTTTTTTTTCAACATAAAGAAAATAAAATGTTACCTTACTTTTCATTTAATTGCATTTCTTCTGTATCAAAATTAAAGTTTATAGGCAGATATTGAAGTTTATTGAAGTTTATAGCTTCTAGGTGGGTTCAAATTCCTTTAATGTAAATTATTTATTATCTTTGTTCACTTATCTGTTGGGGTCTTGATTTGAATAAATTGTATGTATTACAGATGGATCATCCTTGTAGTGATCTGTACTTAATTAAATTTTCTAAGATTTGTTTTTACTTAATTCAACAATCCATCAGGAACTAGACTGATATAGTGTATGTGAGCTATGTACCTAAGTTAAGTTTTCCACAAATTCTAATTAATTATTCTCATTTATTAATTTTCTTGTCTCTGTTATTTCCAGATGTTACCTATATCGAATAAAAATGTTAAAGTTTCAGACATTTTCACTATATTCTTTTTATCTTCATGAAACTTATTTTTGTTCTAGGAGCATACTGTTTTGATTACAACTGTTTTGAAATGTGACTTGATATTTGATTGGGTTGTCAGCCTTCTTAGTTTTTCTACTAAAAACATCTTTGATAATCTCTTTTTTTTCCTTTTTGTTTTTTGCAACTTAAATAAGTTGTGTCAAATGGCAAGAAAACAAGTGGGAACTCTTTCATTTAATGGGCATGGTATCAACTCCACAGATCAACTTATGTAAAAGCACCTTTTAAAAAGTATTGGTCAATAGGTCACTATTTCCATTGTGGAGGAATCATAAAATACTCCAGAAGTATTTTGCTTACAAATAGTGTGTTTTTCGGGTGCCTGGGTGGCTCCGTCAGCTAAGCGTCTGACTTCAGCTCAGGTCATGATCTGTTTAGACCCCGTGTTGGGCTCTGTGCTGACAGCTCAGAGCCTGGAGACTGCTTTGGATTGTGCATCTCCCTCTCTCTGCCCCTTCCCTGCTCACTCTCTCACTCACTCTCTCTCAAAAATAAATAAACATTAAAAAATTTTTTTAAAAAGCAATGAAAAAAACACAAAACAAATAAAACGAATAGTGGGTTTTTCTTTTTTTACTGAAGTATAATTGACATAATATTCTGTGTTTCAGATGTATAACCTAATGATTTTATATTTGTCCATATTGCAAAGTGATCACAGTAAGTCCAGTTGACATCCATCACCATATAGAGTTACAAAATTATTTTTCTCATGATGAAAACTTTGAAGACCCTCTCTCCTTACTACTTTCAAATATGCAATATGGTATTCTTAGCTGTAGTCCCTGTGCTGCACATTACATCCCCATGACTTACTCGTTTTGTAACTGGAAATTTGTATCTTTTGACCCCCCCTTCTTCCATGTTGCTCACCCCCCATCCCCCACCTCAAGCAACAACCAGTCTCTTATCTGTATCCATTAGCTTGATATTCTTTGTTTTGTTTTGAAAAACAGGTATTTTTAAAAGCGAACTAAGAAACATGTGATTATTGCTTAAAATAAAACTAAAATAGTGTTATATGAAAGCATCTCCTTTATTAGTAAATCCAAATATACATACACATTGCAGGGATTTTTCCCTTACTTGAAATATCACCAGATATATGCCCATCTTCCCTGATAACTATATTGTCTTATATTCTGCATTTCCTCTAATACGGAAATCCAGAAAACTTCAAGAAGATTTGGTACAATGTCTTAAAAGCTCAAGGGTTAACATGAAATGTTTGATATTATAAGAAGTCAGGAAATGCAGCTATTTTTTTTTTGAGTAATGGAACTATATTTATATCTGGAAGTTAATTAGATATTATGCCTTATAACCAATATGGTCTAATTCATAATGAAAGTATTTTATGAAAAAATAAAGATTAAAATTTTCATTAAGACCTTTTGTGTTGGCAGTTTGCCTGTGCAGTTGATTTGCATAAAGCATGATTAATGATAACTAAAGAAATAGTCTAACAGGTACAGGAAAATGAAAAATTATCCTAATGAAAGAACATTTTATGGGGTAAGCATTTCAACAACAGAAACCCCCATTCGTTGGAAGTCTGTGACATAACATAACTGTGAAATAGTAATAAGATAAACTTAGTAGCCAGTGTTCCTTAGTTTGACTTGTTTACCTCTGGCATGAGTTTTCTAAGACTGAGGCTGGTAGTCCCGATTCTTTCTAAAAACTGCACAAAAGTCACAGGCAAATAACCAGTTCAGCACAATTTGACAGCACAAATGCAAACATTACAAACCAATTCATGTGCAAATAACTGAAAATGTGAAAATAAACGTAGTAAAAACCTACGTCTTCTCGTATATTATTATTAAATTGCTGGATTACTTTCTCATGGACACATTGGAGAAGATCCAGTTTACAGCTCACATAGTATAATTTATGTGGCTTATGACAAATGTTTTCATATAGCCTTCATATAATAGCCCCAGGTCATGTGATATGAAAGATTAACATACGAATTTATATTTTGAATACAAAATTTAATAAATACTATTAATGCAAAACAATGTTAATAAATTATGGAACTTGTATGTGGAAAGAATGCATTGTAGAGCTCATTTATTTCAACTATAGTTCTTGACACAGGCTACAGTGGTTCAATACAATCTCTATTCTGGTTGAGTGACTATTGATTTTTTATAATTACAGGGAGAAAGCTGTGACATATTTACCATTTTTTTACTTGTAATAAGGATGGGCTTCGTGGACATGAGACCTGGGTGGTTGCACAGGGTGTCCCACTGTGAAGGGACCCACACTTGGTTTAATGTTCTGGTATTAATAATGCCAGGATACTAATAACATTTGAATAAGAGTTCCCTCCTTTTCATTTTGTACTGAGCCCTGCAAATTATGGAGCTATAATCAAATATTCTCTTGTATTAAGATTATCAGTTATCCTTAATCCAAAAACTTCAGCCCTCTGCAAAAATCTATTATTTATTATTCCTTCTATACTTTCTTATCCTTAAAGTTCACAAAGAGAAATTATCAAGGGTAGACTGGTATGATTTTCTACTGGTCATGTCTTTTAACTTAATTTTTTTTCTTGATGAAATGTAATTTTTAAAAAAAATTTATTTAAATTCCTGTTAGATAGCATATGGTATAATATTACTTTCAGGTGTACAATTCAGTGATCCAACACTTACATACAACACCCGGTGCTCATCACAAGTGCCCTCCTTCATCACCTGTTTTCAATTACAACTCATGCAATTTTTTTTTTTTCCTTTTAGAAACTATGTGAATGCTGTTGCAACTGCAAGCCATATTACGTAATCTCCTATTTCACCCTAAAACAGAAAAAAACACAGTAAGTACCCTTATCTACTTCCCCTAGATTCAGCGGTCTTTACCATTGTACACCATTACTTTCTCTCTCTCTCTCTCTCCCTCTTCATGCACGCACACACGTTTTTCTTATGAAAATAAGTCATTTTCATTTCAATTTTCAAATAACGAAAATTATTTTCATTTGAAAATAAGTCACAGCCGTTTTGACATTTCACCCTGAAATAATTCAGCTTGTGTCTTCTAAAAACATTCTCCTGTATAACCTGGGTACCATCCATGATATTTTAACTTGATCCAATAATATTTTCAGATATTATTCCAATTTAAATATCTCGATCCTGAAGTATCTTTTATAGATTTTTTTTAAAAACCTAGCATCCAATCCAGAATCAGGAATTCCACTTGGTTCTCATGCTACTAATTTAGCAAAAACATCTGTATTTCCTATTTTTCCTCCAGAGAATTTTCAAGTTGATGAAAGCTGGAACCCCTGTGGCTTATCCTCCTTTGATCGTCCAAGGAGGCTGAGTGATACAGGATAAAAGGCAATGTGGTGTAAAGAGTCTAGGCCTTAAGTAATATGTGCATGAATCCTAGCTCTACCACTTTGTTCTGTGACCTTAGATATTCTCTTTAAATTCTCTGTGCCTCGGTGTCCTTCTCTCTGAAAAAGTAGCCATATTACCTACAATAAAGCCATTGTTGTAAAGGTGAAATGATATGACAAATGTAAAAAACCTTGCAAGTGGATGGCAATTCATAAATATTTCCTCTTTCCATCCTTCCCTCAATGTGTGCTGAGAGTGGGGTTTTTTTTCCAATATGTAGAGTGAGATTGAAAGAAAGAAAAAAAGGAAATGTTCTATCTGCCAGTGTTAAAAACCTTTTTGTCTTGTATCATCTCCAAAGTGCTAACAGATTTTATAGTATATCAAGTATACTGAGATTCACTTTAAATTTCAAGGGTATATACAATCAGGTTGTATTTTGAAACTGTGGCACCTGGAAATCAGAAACAGTAAAGTTTAGAAAACGCACCTTATGTGTAAATGAATGGTTATCGCCCTTGAATGTGACATGGCAAAACTCCAGGAAAAGCAGAAGAGGGTCACGGCTACAATGAATTACTCTCCCATCCTTCCAGACTCTACTGGGATTCTGAATGCCAACAGGTGTGATGATGACCCCCTTTCTTGCCATTTGCTGGCAGGCAAGACTCTCTTCTGTCTCCAGTTTTATCAAACTGGACCAAAGCTTTGGAAATAGGGAAATGAGAACTCCAAAATGCTGTGTGAACAGTAGGGACTGTGGGTTCCCTTTTTTTTGATTCTGTCATCTGAAGTTGTTCTCTACCTCCTGTGCTTCTGGGGCTTTTCCATGAGGAGGAAGAGGGTGGAATGGGACTGGGTACCTTACAGTGGGAGGCTATGGATAGGTCTTCTTTGGTTATGAATTTCTGAATTTTAATGGGAATGCGAGGTCTTTCTTCTGATGACTCAGGACAACAGCGATCAGCCTCAGAGGTTTCTCTATGCTGTAGTTTTGATTAATTAAACTGAAACTTTTTTTCATTTGAAGGCAAATCTTGGAAATACTTTTTAAATAAATGTATGAGGTCTGTTTGATTTCTTATCATTTGCCCTGTATTCTCATGTTTCACAGTATAAATGTAGCTCTCTGACTTACTGGTGTCGTTTTGCAAAATTAGTTATTAAATCTAAGTCTGAGGGACTCATACCCTAATTTGTTTTCTTGACTTTGATTAAATAATCATCCCTGTCTTTGTTATTTGATCTGCTATGAGGCAGGACTAAAAACAGTACACTTTCTGCCTTAGGGACTGCAGGACCCTTTAATCCTCTTCAATCCACTTTTTAACCCTGCTGGGTTCATTTTAGGGGGGAACGTCACTCTCCTAAGGATTTTAAAGATGCTGCTAAAAAAAATGCTCTCTTTTTCTCTCCCCACATCCTCTCCTTCTTCCCCCGCTTCTTCTCTTTCTCTCTTTCTTTTTTGGTATGCTTTAAGCTCAGATAGAACTTGGCATATGAAAGTTTTTATTTACTTTTAGATTTACAATTGTGAAAATGCTAAGGCTTTTCATCTTTTACCGTGACTTCCTATGCAGGTGCAAGTAAATTATGCCTGTAAGAAACTAGTTTGAAACAGTTACCCTTCATAGAAAATTTCACTAACAGTTAAGACCTAGGAAAAGAGAGATTGGTTAAAAAAAGTCCGTGTAATTGGGGCGGTTTGGAGTCAGGCACGTGGTAAGCCTCAAACTTCTCATTTGAGCCTTTCGGTGAGCTTGGCCTGGCCAGGGTTTGGCCAGTTCCCTGGAGTTGTGGCTGGAGTTTGGATCAGGTGCTGATTAGAGGCAAACACAAAGAACGACTAGTTCTGTTTGGAGACATAAGCGGAGTTAGACACTAACTGGTTGAAAAACATTGCTTTTTCTTATTTCAAAACTTTAAACCTCTATTAAGCTAAATATTAGGGTAAAATGGAACAGACCTGTAAAAGTGAAAAAGGCCAATATGAGAGAAGAGATGCAATTAGCAAATCAGTAAGACAATTTAGAATGAAAGAATCAGTAGAAGAAATGTCTGGAAAAGAAAAATATTACAATTTGTAGCTTCTGAAGACTTTCTCAAAAAGTGTTAAGTTTGAGGAATTTATTTTAAAAATTGTATCACTTTTCATAGTCATGCTACCATGATAATTTGTTTTAGTGAAAATCAGAATTGCCTATCTGTAGTCTCTTTTATGTATATGTATGATGAAATCAGAAAATGCAGACCTGCTTCCCTTTCTGGTTCTGCGGTGGTCTGGGTCAGCACGCTGACAGCACCTGGGTCCTGGGTTTCTATGCTGCTAGCGAGGTCTGGCTACAGCTGAGGCAGCCTGTGTTGAGTGGTACCCACAGCAAGAAGGAAAGACCTTACCTACCTCATCATGCTTCTTGGGCTGGGACTGAGCATGATGAATGCTTCCCTGAAGAGCACCAGACATCCAGGTTCATCACTTGCCTCCATTTTCACATCAGGTCCAGCCCCTTTCCTGGGGAGATGGTAACCATATTCTGTTCATAACCCTCATGTGAATCCACTGCCCATTGGTGATGAAAGTGAATAAAGAGAACCTGGGATCACTTCCGAGGCCCTGAGACCACAGCACTGGTTTGGATTGTTACTCTGGACACGGATGAGAAAAGTGCACGGGACTTCAAGTTCACCTTCTTTACTTGTATCAAATGATGACCAGTGTACTGGTCTTCCATTCCTTTGCTTGTGGAAGAAGATTGGCATAGATAAATTAACTAACTTAGATTGGTCGCAGGAAAGAAAAGCCCAAGAAACTAACCAAACAAAAAACCCAGTAGAGAGCCAGCTGGTAGGGGACTAGATGTGTTTCCAATTTGCCTCACTTGAATATTTTTAAGCTTCCCTGGGCCTTACTGTCTTCATCTATAATATGAGGGATTTAATTTTTTAAATATACTTTAAAAATTGATTGTAACATACATTGAGTAAATAAGCAAATCATATGATGAATATTATTTGCCCCCCAGGATCGACCTTTGTTCCCCTTCCCTTATTAACCCCCAAAAGTAACCACTAACCTGATTTACAACATCATAGATGAGTTTTTGCCAGTTTTTGAATTTATATAAATAGCATCATACATTATATACTTCTTTGCATCTGATTTCTTTTGTTCAGCCAGATCTCCATGGGATACATTCAATTCTTTTGTGGAGCAGTTTGCTTGTTTTTACTGCTATGTTCTGTTCCACTGTATGAACGTACAAACAGTTTTTATCTATTCCACTGTTGATGAAGATGTGGGTTATTTCCATCTGGGGACTAGTATGAATAATTCTTCAGTGAACATCCTTGAATGTGTATTTTGGTGTGATAACACATGTATATGTGCCATGGAATTGCTAGATCACAGGTTATATGAACACTCAACTCTAGGTGTTGCCAACAGTATTTCTAGAGTTGTTGTATTAAGTACATAATATGTTAAAGTTACACTTATTCCTTATCCTTGCCAGTTCTTAGTACTGTGAGTCTCTTTAATCTTAGCCATTTGGGTGGATGTGTACTAGTATCTCATTGAATCTTCAGTATACAACTCAAAGAATTTTTACATGCACATTCACGCACACACATGACCACTACCCAGATCAAAACAGCATTGGCACGACTCTCAAGAAGGGTCTCTTGTATCCATTCGCAGTCAGTGCACCCCACCAAGAAATAGCCACTATCTGACTTCCATCAGAGATTGGTTCTCCCTGTTCTTGAATTTTATATAAATGGAATCATGCAATTTCTAGTCACTCAGCTCTCAATTCATTTGCTCATTTTTTATGCCTGTAATATTAATCAGTGTTATTTTACACAACAGCCACCTTTCCTTTTATATTGCAGTATAATATTCCTTTTAATGAATATGTTTCATTTTATTTATCTGCTCTCTTGGTGATGAAGAGATTGCATTGTTATATTTTTTGGCTATTAGATACAAAGCAGCTGTAAATACTCTTGTATGTGTCTTCGGTGAACCTAAGTTCTCATTTCCCTTTGGTGTTTACCTAGGAATAAGATTGCTGGGTCACAGAATAAGTTTAGCTTTAGCAAATATTGCCAAATAGTTTCCCAAATAGGTTTCTCCAATTTAAACTCCCATCAGCAATGTAAGAGAGTTCCAGACTCTTGCTACCATTTTATGCTTTAGGTTTGTTAATCTTTAGTCATTCTTGGGGTTGTATAGTGATATGTAATTGCTGTTTTAATTTCCATTTCTCTGATGAGTAATTATATTGAACATATTTTCTTCTGTTTTTTGGCTGTATCAATACCTTCCTTGGTGAAATGTCTCTAAAGTCCTTGTCTTACTTTTTAATTCTTTACTACTGATTTATATGAGTTCTTTATGTATTGTAGATGGGACTTCTTTGTTGTATCTCTATATTGTCTATATCTTCTCCCAGTGAAATTTGTCTTTCATTCATAATATGGTGCTTTTGTTTAGAATTCTCATAGTATTGAACAAATACGTTCTTTTAGTTACCAATATTTAAATACTAGGAGATTTTATATAAATATCTGGATTTAAGATATCTTTTAAAATACTGTAAGACTTCTGAAACATCCTGCTTGAGATCTCATATACTTAAGACTCTATAGGAGCTGCCCACATGAGATGCCCACCATGCTCTCTGTTTTCTATACCAACACAATTCATGGGTTCACGTTACCAGCCTAGTCCAATAGGCACCCAGTATGGGACCCTGCTCTGAGATAGTCTCCTTTTTTAAAGCCTGAGTTCTGCTAACCAGACCTCTTTTGGATTAACAGACTTAATCAGTATGAGGGATAACACATGTCTTTTGGGGATCACATACTTAATAATGTCAAATCTCTGGCCACCAAATAATAAATACTTTAGTGCAATTAAGTACATACTTTCTACAATAGTTTCTTTTTCAAGAATCAGAATACAACCCATAGAATTTGGGAGAAGCTAAGAGTTCAAAAGGTGTTTAATAATGCTGGAATTATTTCAGTTTAAGTAGTGGAATTAGTGGAATTTGACCAAATGTGTCTTAGAATGCAGACCTAAGAAACCTAAAATATTGTAACCCAAATTTCAGAATTTCTCTCGTGTGTGTATGTGTGTGTATGTACATATACATGTATACTCATATGGAAAAAAACTTAACTGTAGTTATCAGGAGGTTAAAACGTAAAACACGTATTCATTCCCTTCCCAAATATCACTTAAGAGCTTCTGCATTGGCAAGGTACTCGTCTAGGTGTTAGAACCAGAGAGGGGACAAAATAGAGGAGTTCCCAGCTTTCAGAGTTGTCATTCAAGAATGAGAACTAATTGATACCTAGATACACAATAAAAATTTGAAAACATCTACAAGTTTAAAGTGTTAAAATTAGATTCTTATAGTAATCAAAACTGTGGTATTGGTGAAAGGGTAGACAAAGAGATCAACAGAACAGACAAGAAAATACAGACATAGACCCGCGCAAATATGGTCAACTCATTTTTGACAAAGAAGCAAAGACAATTCAATTCTTTTCAACAACTGGTGCAGGAACAACTGGACATCGACATGCAAACCAGAAATATGACAGAAACCCCTTTCACAAAAAATTCACTTAAGATGGATCATGGACCATGATGTAAAGTGCCAAAACCATAAGACTCCTGGAAAATGACGTAGAAGAAAATCCAATTGACTTTAGGTTTGGTGGTGACTTTTAGGTACAACACTGAAAGCACAATCCATGAAAGAAAAAAATAAATTGGACGATATTAAAATTAATAACATTCTGCAAAAGATACTGTTAAAAAATGACAAGAAAAGCCACATATTTTTTAGTATTTATTTTGAGAGAGAGTGTGCCGAGTAGGGGAGGGGCAGAGAGAGGTGGGGAGAGAGAGAGAATCCCGAGCAGACTCCTCACTGTCAGCACTGAGCCCGACGTCAGGCTTGAACACGAACTGTGATATCATGACCTGAACCGAAATCAAGAATCCAACACTCAATTGACTGAGCCACCCAGGCACCCCAAAAAGCCACACACTGGGAGAAAACATTTGTAAACATATATCTGATAAAGGAGAAGTATCCAAAATATACAAAGAATTCTTAGAACTTGACAATAAGAAAGCAACCCAATTAAAAAAAATGGGGAGTTGATATAAATAGACTCCTAACCAAAGAAGATATACACATGGCAAATAAGCATAAGGGAAAAGATGCTCGACATTGTATGTCATTAGAGAATTGCAAATTAAAACAATCGTGAAATACTACCACATACCTGTCAGAGTGGCTAAAACACAAAATGATTGACAATACCGAATGCCGGTGAGGACGTGGAGTACCACAACCTGTCATCTGTTGTTGGTGGCAGTGCTAGATGGCACAGTCACCCAGGAAGACGGTTGGGCAGTTTCTCCCAAAATGGAACATAAGATCCAGCAGTTGCATCCCTTGGTGTTTATTCGAAAGAGCTGTGAAGCTATTTCCACACAGAAACCCGCACGTGAATGTTTATGGCAGCTTGATTCATAATTGCCTAAACCTGGAAGCAACCAAGACGTCCTTCAATAGGTGATGGATAAACAGACTGTGGCACATCTGTACAAGGTGTATTAGTCTCCTCAAACTGCTAGAACAAAGTACAACAAACTGGGTTGCTTTAACAGGAATTGTCCCGCAGTCCTGAAGCCTGGAAGTTTGAAATCAAGATGTTGGCCTTATTGGTTACGTCGGAGGGCTGGGAGGGAGAATCTGCTCCATGTATCTGTCCTTGCTGGTGGTGTGCTGGTGATCTTTTGCATTCTTTGACTTGTGGAAGCATAATTCCAGTCTTCACATGGCAATCTCCCTGTGCCTCTGTCTCTGTGTCCAAATTTCCCCTTTTTAATAAGAACACAGTCATATTGTAGTGGGGCCCACCCTGACGATCTCATGTTAACCTGATCATCTCCCAAGACCCGATTTCCACGTAAGGTCACATTCACAGGGCATCAGGACTTTAGTATTTGGGGGGAGAGGTACCATTCAATCTATACTGGAATACTGTTAAAATATTCCATTATTCCAGCAATAAAAAGCAATAAGATAGGAAATGATCTGTGTTTTAAAAACATCGCTGTGGTTCTTGGGTGCAGAGAATCTACTATGTATGAAAGCAACATGGAAGCAGGGAGATTGGTTAGGAGGTTACTGCAATCGTCCAAACAAGAAGTGATGAGGATCTGGACTAAGGTTGGACAGCAGATATGAAAATAAGGAGATCAATTTGAGATGTGTTTGATAAAGGTAATGGAAGGAAGGGATTCTCATTCTGTCAACCATCTGTGATACAGCCATGAATCTGGAAATACATGGAAATGTCAAATTGATCATAGGCTGAAATCCATGCCCTTTGTTCTTCACATCTCCTTCCATGAGATGAAAACTCATCAGATCAATATTACTTTACTATAAATGGGCCTTGCAAGACTGCACATAATGTTTGTTGTAATAGAATTTGACCTGTATCTAAAATTCATTTACCATAGGCTTATTTTAAAGTGTTTTCCTTTCCTTTCACTTCCTCTGAAAATTTTTAATTACTAAAGTTAAAAAGTGCCTCGTTTAGCAAAGAGAGAATACAACTGAGCAACTTTGTGTCTGTAAGCACCCCTGCGAATAAAATCACTTAGGTTTCTATTAATTAGATTGGGCAAACCACATCTAAAATACAGGCCAGCAATGATGGGGAGTTGTTGAATATGATAGCATCACACAGATAGATATCAATCACAACCTGGCAAGGAATAGAAGAAAATTGTTTTTGTGATTGTTGTTTATTTTAAAAACTATTCTTAAAATTGGCTGAGAGTAACAAATGTGTCAATTTTTGCCTTGACATTTTAAGATGGATGACAAAATTAGAAAGCAAAGAACAGAACAACCATAATTGACTTAAAATATGGCAAAAAACAGAATTGGTATCATTCATTTTATTATTATTTTTTAAATGTTTATTTATTTTTGAGAGACAGAGTGTGAACAGGGGAGGGCAGAGAGACAGGGAGACACAGAATATGAAGCAGGCTCCAGGCTCTGAGCCATCAGTACAGAGCTTGATGCAGGGCTCAAACCCAAGAGATCATGACTTGAGCCGAAGTTGGATGCTTAACAGACTGGGCCACCCGGGTGCCCGGGTATCATTCATTTTAAAGAAGAAAGACTGCAAAAATTAAATAATTTTAAAGAAATTTAGGGAAATTACTACAGTCTTTGAAATACTACTATAAAAAGGGATTACTTTGTTTCCTATGGGAAAACTCAAATGCACATGGGAGAACAGTCAAATGAACTAGAATATCAGGATAGCTAACAAATACTTTGAATAAAAAAAATCATACAATAAGATGGTATATGTGAATTGTATACTTTTTTTATATGAAATTTATTATCAAATTGTTTTCCATAGAACACCCAGTGCTCATCCCAGCAAGTGTCCTCCTCAATGCCCATCACCCACTTTCCCCTCCCTCCCACCTCCCATCAACCCTCAGTTTATTCTCAGTTTTTCAGAGTCTCTTATGGTTTGCCTGCTTCCCTCTCTGTAACTTTTTTTTCCCCCTTCCCCTCCCCCATGGTCTTCTGTTAAGTTTCTCAGGATCCACATAAGAGTGAAACCATATGGTATCTGTCTTTCTCTGTATGACTTATTTCACTAAGCATCACACTCTCCAGTTCCATCCACGTTGCTACAAAAGGCCATATTTCATTCTTTCTCATTGCCAAATAGTTATACTTTTTGATTACTTGTCAGTTCTTTCATTTTAGGAGAGTATACCTGATTCTTAGTGATTAAACATTATTAGGAATTAAATTTGCCTAATTAAAAAGGGATAGTATCTTTGGAGTTGTTATTCACAGCATGTGACATCATTCATTTTTCTAGTCCATTCCAGGATGCTTACACTTATGTCCTCAATGCTTATTACATTTATGAAGAGTGAAATAGTAGTTATAGACTGAGCTGCACTATCTCCTTTTAAAATTTCACTTCACTCATTTTTTTGGCAAAGCTTTTGCCTGATTTTGAAATTTTGCTATTTGCAAATACATTGTTTTCTTGGTAGAGAATGTATACTGTCTATACATGACTAATATTACTTACTCTCAGCTTCAGGAAACATTTCACAGCTCTAAGTTCAATAAACACCACATTGTTAAGCACATCAGTCTTAATAGAAAGGAAAATGTGGTTATGTTGTATCTATTGTCACTGCTCTATTATTTTTTATTTCAGACATTCTTACCAACAAGATAGTTATAAAATAAACAATTCCTACAAGATTTATATTACACTATGACAGTTTCAGTAGTTTTCAATTCGAAGTTCGCAAAGAATCGGCATTTTGCCTTATATAAGCGCTTTTATAAAGACTATCTGAAACATTTAAAAAACATCTATGTGTTTAATAAAATATTAAGGATATAAACTATTGTAGTAATGTGAACAAAAAGTCATCTTTATTGACTTGACTTTATACTTTATACTTTATAAAAAGTATATTAATTGGAATATATGTTCGCTTCAGAGTTTTATGAGTTGCCTCAATAGGAAAAACTGAATTACCTATTTTCTTTGACCTGTTTCTGTCATTTGTGAAAGGTCCTCAGGGTGCTAGTGGAGCACTGTGCGAGACGGAAGAGGGAAAAACTGGGGAGCTGACTAGGAGCATTAGCCTTAACCCTGCTCTAATTACAGTGCTAAGGCAAGAAGGAAAGGAGCCCCCACCCCCACCCCTTTATCTTCTCCCCAGCACAGACCTGGGCGAGTGGGGCGAGAGAGAACCGTACTAGGTCAGCGCGGGGTGGAAAGGGCACACCTCCTCCTGACTCCGGCAAGGCTTCCTTCTCATTTCAGAACACGTATCTGCACAGGTCATTTATTCTCCGTGCACCTCGCTCCCTGGTGGCTTCATTTGTAGCAAATGATTTAACGTTCATTAAGAAACGCCGCTGAAGGGCGATTGTTGAGGGTTGTGGACACGCAAACGTCCTGGACAGGTCCAAAGTATCTGCCTCCTTAAAGATACAGAAAGACTTGTAAGTGTTTGTAACTCTGGAGACACACACACACACACACACACACACACACACACGAGTGCACGTTTCGTTTCTATTCCTTACATAAGTTTTCTATCTAAAACTTATTTCCTCCTGCATCCATCACCCTCCATCGCGCATCTAATCAATCTGCCTTATTTGGGGCTGCTAGGCTCTTCCAAACAGCCAGCAGGCTGGGGAGCTGTTGATTCCGCCAATGCCGCCGGCAGCCGGAGCGCGGAAAAACGCTGAAGGCGAGCAGGCAGCCAAAGAGTGAAGGAAACGCTCTCCTCCTGCTCCTCTCCTCCGCCGCGGCTCTCCCCAGGCGCCCGGGCTCCCGCCCGCAAACCCGGTGCAAAGTTGGCCCGGAGACCGCGCGGAGCGACCAGGGGGCCGGGGCGGCTGAAGGCAGGAAGCGGGCGCGGCGCGTCCCGCAGCCGCCGGGGCCTCGGGGGCGCCACCGCGGCTGCTGTCACCTCCCCGCGCGGCCGCCCGGCGCGCCCTTCGCCCCCAGCCGACGGCTCTGAGCGGGGGCGCTGACTGCTCCCGCTCACAGGTCGCCGCGTCCCCACGTCCCGGGCCTCGCCCCAGCCCGCGCGCTGCCTCCTGCGACCCCGCCCCCGCCACTGCAGCGGGGGCAGCGGCTTGGCGCTCCTGGGGGCTGCCCGCGGCTCTCCCGCGCCGACTGCTGTTGCCGCCGCCCGGCGTCGCAGTCCCCTGCCCGCAGCCCAGCCCGCGGACGCCTCCCCCCACCCTCCCCACCCCGGCCAGGCGACCGGGACCCGCGCCGGAGCATCTCGAGGCGTGCACTGGGTGCGAAAGTGGGGGGCGGGAGGAAAGGGGGCGGGGGAGTTCCTGATTCCCTGGCGGACCCAGGAAGTTGTCCTTAAAAAAAAAAAAAATTATATCGCCGGCCCGCGGTTGAGCAGCCGCCTCGTCAGAGCAGCATGTGGACTGGCTCGCCGGGTCCCCTAAGCGCTGTGTGGCTGCCGCTGCCGCCGCCGCCGTCAGAGCAGCCGCTGCCGGCAGCAGGAGCCCCGCGCGGGGCGAGGAGCGGGGACGCGCGGCCGCCGCGTCCCCTGCTTGCCGCTGGCCGCTTCTTCTCGAGAGGTGGCAGTCACTGTTGCTGCTGAGAAACCAGCCCGCATTTCCACGGCTGGGCGTCTGGTGCGGAGTTGAGACGCTGCGCCTCCTGCTTGGACCCACATGGCTTGTTACCTGGTCATCAGTTCGAGACATCTCAGCAATGGGCACTACCGGGGCATTAAAGGAGTCTTCCGAGGGCCCCTCTGCAAGAATGGATCTCCCTCTCCGGTAACCTGCTCACACGCGCGCACACACACACACACACACAGACACACACACGTTGAAAATCAAGATAAACAAAAAGAGATATCGTCCTGGTACAATCAGTGGTTGGTGGATATCTACCTTACCCATAAGTATATTGTGTCTGTTTTTTACAGTTTATTGGTAGACTGTTACACAGGGAGGGGTGTGTGTTTACATGTGTATATATGTTCATCACAGTTATTAACATCTATAGTGCTGTGGATGCAAATATTTACTGAATGCAGTTAACTGCAGGGCTGTAAAGGTAGCTCTAGCGTGCTCTGTCAAGTTATGAATCTGCTGATTTGGGCAGTGTAGAAAGTTTGAGTGGCACTTTATAACCGTGCTTGGTGAAGTCATTAGTTGGGATTAGTTAAATAATGCTGCTGTTACTTTACAAGAAAATAAACTCTTTAAAGATTTCGCATCAGAGCACTGGCAAACGGAAAGGGTTTAGATGTTAAAATTTGCTTAAATCTAATGCTTGACTGTATACATTCTTTAAGGAAAGCCCAAGAGTCCTTTGTGGAAAGATGAAGTGGATAGTTTGTGGTATTAGGTACAAATGTATTTATATGCCATTTGATCGCTCAACTTAGTATACTATTCAATTTAGTTTACTATTTGATTTATTTATGTTTTTTTAAGAAATAATTTTGACCAGACTCTATGACTTCTGAGAGTCTTATTAATTTACTAATTAGTACGTATTATAGACAACTGTTTTACAGATTCAGATGTGTTTCAAAAAATGTCATGAAATATTAAAATTTTGGATTATTTATAAATGACTGAGATCAAGTTTCTAGTTTAATACAAAAACCAGTATTTTAAGTCTGTATGATATAACGAGTGAAAACTTAAGTTGCCTGATCTTTATTTATTTACTTTTTGTACTTTTCATCATGGTTTCATGCTTCATTAGCATGAGTTATTCAAAACTGCAATATATCTTTAAAACTTTTGATTAAGCACTATATGTGATTTGCATGAGAAATTTAAAATCAGAAAGTCCAAGTGCCCAGAGGTATCACTAAGTCCTAATTATGACAAACTATCGCCTCACATGTTTTTATGCACTGGAAGTATGGGGTTATTGTAATCCCTCCGACTTCCTCAGTTACGCAGTACTGAATCAAAAGCGTTAGATGGAATATGCTGTTTATATTGGCACTTTCAAATAAACTCTTAGGGTTAGAGTGGTCTTGGAGAGTTTTAGTTGAATAAAGCCCACATTCAATCCTTCTGAGCAGCTGGTCGGAATCCTTTCTATTTTTAAAGATTCTCAGGATTGGAGTTTCTGCAGTCTCAGCAAACCACCTCAATGTTTAACAACCCACAGTGTCAGAATCTTCCTTATAGCAAACTTAAAGATATCAAATTTTTCTTTAAGCTCATTTCATCTTGAAAACCTAGAATTTTCCACCTTTTATTATTTTCCAACGCTTCGATAATCTTTGTGGCTGTGTTCCAAAACCCTCTCTTTGATTATGGAGATCTGAACTGGGTAGTGTGTTATAGTATATGTATGCCTTAGTAGTTCACAGGATAAAGGAAGAATTATTTCCTAGTTCCTAGTGTTCAGTTCTATTGAAGTTGCTTTAGAATATGGTGTTAATCTTCCAAAATCTAAGGGGCTTGCAGAGGAAATTTCTGTCACATGGTCAGAAGGTGTCCTCCCTCCTCCACTATTGGTCATTCATATCCCAGAAGTCTGATTAATGCCCCAGGGACTGGACACATGAGTGTGGACGTGACAAGACATCCCATAATCCACATGGCTCTGCTAGCTGACCAGGTGCTCACACGCACAGGACACTGTTCGTTTTCACTGCTGGGCTCATTTTTACTAAAATACTAATTCATTTACTTTTATCTAGGTGCTACACTTTGACTCATGGGATTGTTCTCTTCAGTATTAACACATTTGAGTGTGCTTAAATTACATTTGCATCATTTAAAAATATCTGTTAGTCTGTATATGGGCTTCCTACAACTGATTTATTTTTTCTTCTTTTACATTTTACTATGGAATTTGAATGGCTTTTTCAAGGTTTCAGTAGTTTCTCACATGAGCTAGGCAGTGTGTGAAAAATTGATGTTCATTCCTTCTCTGTCACAGGCAGGTTTTTGAAAAAAGTCACTGCCTTCACATTACATGACACTTAGCCTTTCTTCCTAAATTAAAATAGGTCACTACCTTCTGGACCTTAGTCCCCTGAGCACTTAAGTAAGAGTTTCCTAGTGTATAAGAGTGTATATTTGCCTTCTTTATTAATGAGTTGTGAAGCATGAAGCTGAAAACTGTGGTTATACGTCATTTTTTTTTTTTTATATTGAGCAATACACACACCCTAGTTAGTTTCAGGTTGACCTAAAGTTTATTGATTTTTTTCATCAACATAAATATGAAACTCACAGATCCGTAAGATAGTCATTAATTTTTTTCTTAAAACACATTTCTACTCTGACAATACCTTTTTTTTTGTTGTTTGTTTTTCAAATTTAGTACCCTGAATAGTCTCAAATTGACCTCTACATCATTGACTTGGATTATTTCAACTCACTGAGATGCAGTTTATCTGGGACTCTGGACTGGGAAACCATTAGCTGATTTTACTCACTCTTACTAAGGTCTGCGATACTTCAACTTTGGTTCTTACTTTTCTAATCTAAGTGTCCCTCCTTTCTACTTTAATCCATATTTTCCTGTTTTAATAGAGCTCTTTAAAAGTAGCACATAACACAATTATCAAACGCGAATATTCTGTAATTTCATTACAGAAAGGAGCAAAGCCACAATTCCTTTTTGATGTAACAAGAATTTCTTCTGATATATATTTATATATATCCATCTATATCTATATCTATATCTATATCTATATCTATATCTATCTATCTATATATAATGCACGCACACACACATACACACATATACTTGGATAATATGAATTTAATATAATTTAAATTTATTTTTAATAATAATATAATTTAATATGAATTGGTGTCTTCTAGATAGAATTATTCAGTTCTATATTTAAAGTAGTTATATACATTTGTCATGTTCACATCACATGTCTGTAGAATCTGAACATATGACATTAAACTGACCATATAAGGAAAATTATTATATTTATATGCATTTTTATTTCGAAGGATTTCATTTAGAAAACATTGAATCATTACATGGAGTTCTTGTAACAGATACTTAGTGGGATACTTGAGAAATAAATAAAGCATTTTACCCCCAAACAATGTTCACAGATCAGCAAACTGAAAATCCTAGAGTAAAATTCAGCTCCTATCTTCAAAGTAAAAACATGCAAATGTCTTATCTGTTGCATCGAGACTTGATATGAAAAAAATAGCATACTGCTTTTCATCCTAATTAGAATGTGAATAATTGATTTTAGATAGTTTATGTTACTTTAAATGTAGGGATACATTAAAGAAAAGAAAAGAAAAATGACAGAGTATTACATAGTACTATGTAGACCATTTAGTATGATGACATAGTACTTGATGGTAAAAGTCTCTAATTTTAGAAAATAAATTTGCGTCCTCACAATTTAGAATATTTATCCCTCACCCTGTCAGAACTTTGAAATAAAATGACTGAACGATGATTTTAAAAGATCCATTTGAGATACATATGCACACACACACAGGTCTACACCCACACATGCACCTAGATACAGATACATTATTATTGGTGCTCAAACATAAGAAGTCACTATGCATTATGTTATAAAGTCTTTTACCATCATATATGTTAACTCTAAAACTTTGTTACAGTAATTGAAGTATTCATTAAGAAAACAATCTATAAGTGAATTCATTTTTTTTGTGAACTTCCAAGTTCTTCTATCCCCATGTTTGAATTCAGTAAAACAAAAAATATTCTCTCTATAGTGTCAAAAATGTGTTTGAATCGGTTCTTAGTTATTTTTGTAGTGAAAAATATTGTCTTGGGGCACCTGGGTGGCTCAGTCGGTTAAGCATCAGACCTCGGCTCAGGTCATGATCTCTGGCTTATGAGTTCAAGCTCCACATTGGGGTTGGGTTCTGTGCTAACAACTCAGAGCCTGGAGACTGCTTTTGATTCTGTGTCTCCCTCTTTCTCTGCCCCTCCCCTGCTCATGCTCTGTCTCTCTCTCCTTCAAAAATAAAGAAACGTTAAAAAAATTGAAAAAAAAAAGAAAAATATTGTCTCAATTTAGATTTGAGTATGGTTTGTTACTTAATTTGTGTCTTTAACAGTATGACTCATTCAGGTTATCGATTGATTAAATATTAATAATATTTGTAGTTGTATATTTGATCCATGGTATATGTTTAGCATATTACCACTCTCTTGCAGCTTAGGGTGATACTTTTTAAGAAGTGTGTAACCTCCTTTCTTCTCATTGCCTTTTCAAACCTTCTTTTTTTCAACTAACTGATTTCAGAAACTTATAGTTGGCATTTATGCTTTCAAATATAAGTGTCAACTTTCTAGGTCTTAAATGTGTGTCTATCTGACTTTAGAAAGCTTCCATAGTAAAAAGAATCAAATGAGTGTTTGAATGCTATAATTCATGACTTTTAGTAGATTATACTGTATTTATTTCATAGTTAAAATTTGATAGATCAAATATTTCAATTTCTTTCTTTTAGATATACAATTAAGATAACCTCGAATTTAAATTTCTACTCCATAATTTGGAAACAAAATAAAAGTAAAACATATTGGCATCATGTTTAGACTTAATGAAGGTGGAATTTAACATAGAACATAATCATTTGTAGTGGAAAGAGTAACTATGAAAACTTTGTTGTACAATGTGTGGGCACGATGATACATGTTTTTCATGTGTTATGTATTAACAAAGCTCGAAATGTAGGTAGGTTTTAGGCTGTATTGGGAGCAAGGAGCAGGAGTATATATATTTCGAATAACTTTATGAAGTCATTGACTTCAGTGTGAATTTGGTTTGTTCAAAATGAACATTGTCAGAATAATTCCTTAGCATATACATACATATTTTGTAGAAAGTAATTTGAAGCAAAATTGAAATAAAAATGCTACTTTGCTTGAAAATATCTTGGTTTTAACAAGTATACTTTTTCAGATAATCCTTATAAAATGGCAGGTGACAGCCTTTTGGAGATAGATATTATGAGTCAGGTTTACTTAGTGGATAAGGTGTGGAGAGACAAATTAAATATTTGATATGTTTTCACGACAAGGTGTAGTTATAATGATGAAAGGAATATGCCAGTTCCCTACTTCCACAGTCTCTCTTGCATGGGAAGTACATGCTGAACTTGAAGAGAAATTCTGGAGAGTTGAATTACTTTATACCTTAGACAGTATTCTCACTTGTAACTAAGACCTTGTCAATTTATTGAAAACAAAAAATGCAAAAAGATATTATATGGCATATGAAACGAAAAAGGGCTTTTAGAAATATTTACTAATGTATGATCTTGCTTTTCCTGAGATGGACCCCTGATAACATGCTTTGAACTAATCCCCTCTTTCACTCGAATTTGATACCTAAAATCTAAGCATATCTTTCTGAAAAACTGATAATATACTGTTCTTCACAGATAAAGACAGCTATTAGAGTTAGCTATTTTTTCTTTTCCTCTTTGGCTGGTAGGAAACTCAGAGAGAAATCTGTGGCTTAACAAAGCCATGGGAATTGATGATGGCATTCAAAGCAACATGATTTCCGCATCCTTGCTCATCTCCTATTCCCAGTTCAGCTTTCATTTTAATTTTATTTTCCATGGCTCTCATTCATTTAAATTTATATTTGATCATTTTCATGTATAAAGTTTCTTTCATATGACTTAGTTCTGTTGTGAAAATAAGTCAGGCTGTAAATAAATAATAAAATATAGAATACCTAAAGATAAGGATGCCACTCAGGATTTTGTACTGGTCATCCAGGCTTTGACCACGATTCATGGAATAGAGAACATTCATTTTGTTCATTTGTAACAAGCATAATTAGGGCTGCCAATTTTTGCTTTGACAATTGGCAAATTTCTCTTGGCAAATTTTATTTCACTTTAGTGTGGGTGTTAAGGCAGGATATAGTTTATTTTGAAACAGATACTGCCAGTTTTTTTTTTTTTTTCCAAACAATCTTTTCCCCTCCCTGTTATTCCTCTTGTCCTTGGTCCTTATTCCTTTTGTTAACATGATTATCAATTTTTTCAATATCTTTTTTGGTTTATGCACAAATGTTGGTGTATGTGTCTAACTCCGGAGGTACAAACCCCTGCAAATGGTGAGCAGCATGCCATTTTGTCTGCTTCCCAGCCCAAGCAGACACGTTTCTTCTCTGTTCACCCTCCGCATTTAGAGCTTCCTGCCTATCTCCATTCAGAACTACCTCCCAGTGTTCTTCCCCTGCCCACCTTCCCACAGCTATTACTCAGCACTTGACTTGTCCTATCTACCTCCTGAGCAACAAATACAGTCAGTACCTCCCCCCACACACATGTATCCTTGCCAGATCTCCATTTTGCAATGAATAATTATATTCCCTAACATTTTTCTTGGCAAGCAAAGCCAAATGCGTTTCCTCTTTGTGGATGAAATAAATATCATATTCTAAACAGAACATAACCATTGGACCCCCTTTTTGAATGATGGAGGGGCTGGAAGCCCTACTTAAGTCTGCCCTTCTTATTGATTTGCTTCATCAAAATGTGAAGTTGAAAGATACCCTGGTGGCCATATTAATTACATTCACATTATCTTTAAAATGTTCTAAGTCCCTGGATGGTATCGAAGAGTCTTCATGATCCAGTCCTTACCTGCATCTTTAGTTTTAACTCTGTTTCTCCACCTGATCCTATTATGCTCTAGCCTTACCGAACTACTCAGAGTTCTTGACTATGACAGGTGTTTCTAGACCTTTATGCCATTGCACATTCTGTTCCCTCTGGCACAAATCCTCTTTTTGCCTTCATTTGTTGGGCCATGTCGTATATATTCTTTCAGACCTAACTAGAGTTGGGTTCTCATGTGAGTTGACACTGAGTTCCCTACCATGAGTCAAATGTTTCCCTTTCAGGCTGCCATCACATCTATTACTTACCTAGATTATTACTGAACTGTAGTTGTTTATTCGTCTCCATTTTGGCCATGGAATGTGAGACCTTTGGGGTCATGTCTGCTGTTATCCTTATATCCCCAGTACTAAGCACAGCTTGTGGTTTACTATTGATTTTAATAGAAAAAAAAAAGGATTTCAGCAGAAATTTAATTAGTGTAAACAGTTCCCTTTGGTCCTGCTTGTAGCTCCATGAAGAAAACTTTTCCTTAGAGACTTTTTTCCCAAGTTAGTTAGTCAGAATCTTTTAGAATGCACACTGTTATACTGATGGATTAAGTGGTCACTGTTTTCATGGTAATGCTTCTCACTTTAACATCTACCAAGATCATTTGGTCAATTGCTTCGAGTATAATTTAATACTTCCTATTAATCCAAATTGCAGAGTGCTTTATTCCATGTAACCATTTCAGAACATTTTTGTTAAAGGCCACAAGAGACTGAAGATTGGCTATATGTGAATAGATGAAATTTGTACATGAGTTAGTTAAGCCATATTTTTCATTGGTATATATTTAATAGCTTCTGAGAAATGAATTCAAGTTAGGAACTTGATTATTCCCTTCCTATTTAGGAGTGTATAATAAGGAGAAAAAACAAGGGTTCTTACACCTTTTCTTTCTTTCTCTGTCTCCTCTTTTCCTCCTTCTCTGTCTCCTTCCTCCCTTCTTCTCTTCCTCCCTTCCTTCCTTCCATCCTTCCTTCCACCTTCTTCTCCTCCTCCTCATCCTTCTCTTTCTATCTCTGTCATTTTTTCTTTCTTTTGAAAGAGAGACAATAATTCTTTGATCACTGGTCACTAAAGCCCTTGAGGAAGTACCATCCTGGAGCAGCCACAGGGTGGTTTTTGCATAGTTGCCAATACTTTCCCATTGCTTGAACTTACTAGTCACACACTCTCCAACAACTTTGTTGTCTCTTGGATCAGCCAAGATGTGGCCACTGTCAATAAGAGAAGCTTGGACTTCTTCTAAACAATGAATTTTAGCGAAAATATCCAGCCATCTATTATGGAGATACAGAGAGATAGTAATACTATATGGAATGGAAAGAATCCGGTTTACTGTAGTCTCAGTTTCTTTATACAAATAAACTTTTCACACTTGTTAACAGATATTTGATTTCTTTGCCTCATTTGTAGGATATTAATATTGGAAGGACCCTTAGCAATCTAGTTTAATCTCCCAGTATAAATTTTTAAATATATCACGATGATAGAATAATAATTTCTCAAAGATGTTTGTGTTATAATCCTCGAAACGTTCAAATCTGTTGCTCACATGGCAGAAGAGGCTTTGCAGGTGTGACTAAACTAAGGATGTTGAGAAGATTGTCCTGGATTATGCATATGGACCCACCGCAATCTCAAGGGCCCTTGTAAGAGGGAGGCATAAATGTCAGAGGCAGAGAGAGAGCTTTGAAGATGGTATGCTGCTCGCTTTAAAGACAGAGGAAGTGGCCACAAGTCAAAGAATGAAGCTCAACAAGGCACCTAAATGGATTCTCCCATAGAGCATCCAGAAAAATCAGAGCCCTGCTAGTGCCTTGATTTTAGCCCAGTAAGACTTTTGACTTAGTGGACTGAAAGATGATTAATTTGTATTCTCTTTAGCCAGTAAATTTGTGGTAATTTGTTAGAGCACCCATCGGAAACTAATACAACCACTCTTAACATGGGTGAACATATCCAATGGTAGGAGGCCCTCTGCTCACCAGAGTGACTGATCCTCTTGTGAAACTAATGTCATCAAGGTTGAATCTCCTCTTGCTTTTACCCAAATGCCTCTGCCTCCCTCTTGCTTTTAATCACTGTTCCTCACTCTGCCCTTTGGAAGCAAGAGGATAGATCTACCCCTCTAGGACGTGACAGCCCTTCAACTATTCAGAGACAGCTGGTGGTTTTCCATTGTTAAATCATGTCAAGGACTGAAAACTTTGTGAGAACTAACTAATCTTCCCTGTACATCATTTGCGTTATTTTATTACACATTAATTGAATTTTCTGCAACTCAAAGTGCTTTATTTATTACACTTTGTAATGTAATCCAGGCTTTGAAATATAACATACTTATGGTTTTATATTCTTGAAAGATGGTAAACTTGGCAAAACATTATCATACACTTAGAAAAATACTGTCCACACTTTCAACTACTTCCCCAGATATTTCCCTTTTTATATCATATCCATCATCTTTACAGCAGATGAACTTAAGAACACAAAAGCCAGATCATCTCAAAGGCACATCTTGAGGCTATCTTTCATAATTTCTTTAGTCTTTGATTTAGACACGTGCTAATTCCTAGGAGGGGGAAGGCATGAGTTTTAAATAAAAAGTGATGAGATCAATTAAAGTAATAATTGTAATTTCATGAAATCCCCAACATTTGCTATGTTAGGCACAGTGGTATCTGAACGGAAAGTTATTTTTTAACTTTCGTGTCGAAGAATAAAATAAGATGTGAATTGTCACAGATCATAAGCGTACAGCTTTTTCATGCCTCAGATGTAGATAGAGAACATCACACCTCCCTGGAAGCCCCAGATGTCCCCCTTTTCAAGTACCACCTACCCCAAAGGCGGTGAAAGTCCGAACACCAGATTATAAACTGCCGTATTTTTTTTAAATGATGTCAAAATGAGTTTCAGTAAAGAACGCATGAATTTGCAGTTTAGCCACCAGAAAACTGTTGAATTAAGTCCCTCTTTTTAGGTCAGGATAGGCATGCCAGTGTTTCAGCTGCTTTGTTTTCTACTTCTCTTTGAGTGACCGAAGCAAACTTGTTAACTGTTTGAAACAAATGAACAAAAGAATTCTGATTGGACAAGAATGAATGGATTTATGCTAATAAAACAAACAGATTATATCCAGGGTGACATCTGTGAAATATTTCATTATCTTTTCCTTAATATCACATGTTTAAATTCAAAGATCCGACCATCATGTAGATTCAGTAATCTCTTGCAAGTGGTTAGGGATGGCTCTGGTGTGTTTTCATTGAGGGGAGATGTGAATTATGTATTTAGTGGCAAGATAACAATACATAATTTAAGAAAATAAACCTCTAGCTTGGACTTTTCATAAAAAATGAAATTTATGTGCAAATGATGTGGAAACTTTATTACAAAAGTTGTTATAATTTCACGCACATGCACGGGGATAAAATACAAGTTTGTGTTACTATGGAAACAGGACTATTGCCAAGAGGTTTACAGATAAAACCCAAACAATGCTTATATTAATCAATCCTAATTTCAATGAATTTAAATACATGTAAATAACTGACCATATATTTTCAATGAAATTTAATGCTCATCTTCCAATATCCATTTGCTATACAGTATGATTTTAAGAGTTGTGTCTAATGTTGCTAGAAAATCTTTGGTGACAGCCACTGATGATTTATCATCATAAAAAAAAGTAATAAAGAGCAATGAATCTACCTTATGTGTCCCTTCCAATAGTAGGTCACTTTGCTGTGAATTTGTATGTTTTTTTTTTTTTTTTAAGCCATAGTCAGTTCTATATACTCTGTGATCATCAGGGTGGACTCCACTTTTGAAAGTGATAGAGAAAACCAGTTCTCTACAGGGAATAGAACAGGTGAGAAAGCGTAACTAGGGAAAGATCATAATTGGCATAAAGATATTCATAGAGTGACCTTGGTTGGATTTATACAGTATATAAGCATCACTTAATCTGAAGATCTTAGAATTAGACCCAACAGACAGTAACTGGAATACAATGTGTGATCTGCTTGTGTGACAAAAATCTAGGTATGTAAAATTTTAAATTCTTCATTAAGTCATGAAGATCAGGCTAGTCCTAGGATTCAGTTTCTGATCTTGATGAGTGCTGTGCTTGGTGAAGGGTGGTAAGAAACTGCAGCCTCTAAATATGTTACTTTCCTCTTGGGAAACGACTCACTAATGTCTGACCAGTTGTTTTCAGATTGTAGTTTTGTTTTTTGAAGCTATGATGTGTATGCTTTGTTCAAAGAAAATCCTAGGAGCAAGGCAAAACAAGGAAATGAGGAAATCATCTGGGGAAAAAATGTGGCTTTTAATCTCACTACAGAATTTTAGATACGCTCGAGGAGTTCTGGCTTGAGAACTTCTAATTACTTTCTATGAGTTGTGCCAAATGAGATAGGTAACATGGCTGTTGTTGTTGTTGTTGTTGTTACAAACTCAAATGATTTATAAATAAGAAAATAAGAGCACCAAAATCGAATTATCAGTAACGCAGTTACTTGTGGAGTAAGTTCATTATAATTAGTCCCTTTCTTATAAGAAGAGAACTGAGAAGTCACTTTTCAGATATATACACAGGAATGATATGTTTTAAAGTTCACCCAAAATATTCCTCTTTGCTGTTTTAGGGTAATCTGGGGTGGTCTGGCCACAGGAGAGTTTCCTTGCTTTAAGGGTATAGAACATTTCCATCAAGAAAGCAAAGGAAAATGGAGGTTTTAAAGAAGGTTTTGAATCAATTACAGAAACTCATTTTGTCTTTGTTAAGGAAATTTGATCAAAGGTATAATATAATAAATTTGATGATCCAAGACAATAATAATTTCCTTAGATCTCTGAAATGCATGTGTGCCCACTAAAAGATAAGTCCCTCCTAGTGTTGGTTGGTGACAAAGGCTACATGTTTTTATCTTTATTTGAAATTTGAAGGTAACAACTGTGCTGTGTTTAGGGTTTTGTTGTGTTGTTTATGAACATATTTTATCTTATTTTATGCATGTATCCCTCCTACCCCTACAGTTTAAGGGTGGGAGCATGAACATTTTCCCTTCTTGCATCAGTGTAGAGAAGTCCTGAGGCCACACTGATGTTCGAGTCGAACTGACCTGTCCTGTTGTGACCTCCCTCTCCAGCCCCAAGTAACTATGTGACTGCTTTGCCACTTTGAACCTCAGCTTGCTCACTGGTGATGTTATGGTCTTCTAGGGCCATCGTACGAAGTGAACGAGCTAATGAATATCATGTGCTTAGCAAAGTATCAGGCACTTAGTAAGTGCAACAGCGAATGGCAGCTGATGGATTCTCCTAGAGCAGCTGGCTTGTTCTGTCACAAACAGGTGTCCTTGACCCCTTAAAACGTTTTCAGCACTGACTGAGAGTGGTGCTGAAGTTGGTGCTTCAACTTTAACTTGTTGAAACTGTTGCTCTTTGGAATAACCCTGTCAGACTGCTCTTTACTAGAATTGTCTTCTTGGGAAGAGAAGCACGGGCATGGAGGCCAGTTAGCTTTGTGTTTAACACGACTGTTGCCAATAGCAGCTCCGTGTTTTCACAACTTTCATAATGAAAATGCTCAATGTGCCCTACTTTCCTGATACAGCTTTAATTCATGACAATGCTACATTTTCCTGTTGTTTTTGTCAAAGCAAATCGAGTTAAGTAGATGAGTTGTTGTTATGATCTTGCTGCCTTGTGGAAGGAATTTTTTCTCCTTTTTTCCATTTGAGATAGATATTTAATCTAAAACTGCTGTCTCTGTGCTGATAAGCATCCAGCCTCATTATTGTGTTTAAATACCTTTCACTGACTTTGGATATTCCAGTGAACCAATCGGGTGTTTTTTCGTCCATCACTTTCTCTCCCCAATTAAAAACCTACTTTAACAGTAAAATATTTGAAAGGAGGAAATAGTATGTGGCTAAGGGTTGTGTATGTTCTACATAAGATCACATTATGAGCAAATATTAAGGTCTGTGGGGAGATACAAGCTCTTGTACACATACATTCTGCTTTTAGCACAGAATACATGCAGAAAATATTCAATCAATGTTTATCATTGTTGCAAAAAGCATTTGTATTAGTGTCTAGTCAGGATGACAGAAACCATTCTTAGCTTTTCAGACAGAGGGTTTACAATGCAAGGAATTCTTCCCAAATGTGTTGAATGGTCTGAGGGAGACAAAAGAGGAAGGTGCTGTGATACCCAGAGGTTAGTAATTGTAGGAAGTCACTATAGCTCCTGGGACTGGAGGAGCAAAAGGGGACTGGTGTTCCCTAAGCCCTGGAAACCTTACTCTGGTTCTCTGGCTGCTGCTGCTGCTTCTGAAACCGCCAAAGGTTCTGCTCTGTGAACATCTAAGAGTTTGCAGGTCTTCTCTTTGCTGGCCTCCCTGCCCGAGTGGCCGGCCTACCACTGCTGGCTGCTGCTACATTGTGCTGTGTCGCAGAGGCCAGCCGTTGTGCTGTGTGGCTGCCACCGCTACCTGAACCCAGGAGTGCTAAGATGCCAAGGCAGCTTCAGGCAGAAGTAGGTGAAAGAAGCTCATGGCTTCTTTCCTTTTCCTAATTCCACTCTCCCACCGGTGCTTTCCATTGGCAGACCTAACCAGAATGGCTGGCAAGGAGCTCTATGGATATGTAGTTTAAAGGTCTCCAGCTAGTACAGTTGACCTTGGAACAACATGGGTTTGAACTTCCTGGTCCACGTATACACAGATTTGCTTTGCTAAATACGATATAGTACTGTAAGTGTATTTTCCTTAGATGTTCCTAATAACATTTTCTTTTCTCTGGCTTACTTTGTTGTTAGAATAAATATCTATATAATACATGTAACATACAAAATATGTTCATTGTTATCAGTAAGGCTTCTGGTCGACAGAAGGAGTGAAGTTTTGGGGAGAGTCAAAGTTAGGCACAGGTTTTCAACTGCCTGGGGTCAGTGCCCCTAAGCCCTGCATTGTTCAAGGGCCAGCTGTAGCTTTGTGGCTTCCAGTCCCAGAAGAGAGTATGAATGGTAAGTATAGAGCTGAATGACAACAGAGAAATACCCAGCCCTGCATTGAAACCGGGTACTCTAAGATTGCAGAAACTAAGAGGGAGGGACATTAACTAAGGAAGGAAATTATTTTATATCTGTTATACAGAAATCTGAAGAATGGGTTCAAATGTTTATGTTCCACCCAGACCTCATGTATATCAGTTTCCTATTGCTCTAATAAATTACCATAAACTTAATAGCTTTATAACAATACATTTATTATTCCTTAGTTCTGTAGGTCAGAAGTCATAAAGAGATCTCAGTGGACTAAAATCAAGGGATAGGAAGGGGCTGCCTTCCTTTCTGGAGGCTTTAAGGCAGAATCCATTTCCTCCTCCAGCTTCTAGAATTTGCCTGTATTCCTTGCCTTATGATTACCCCTCTCCATTTTTCAAAGCCAGCAAGTTTCTTTCCTGGTACCATCTCTCTGATTCTCCACAGCTGGAAAAAAACTCTTTGCCTTAAAAGACTCACGTGTTTAGACTGGACCTATCTATCCAGGAATCGCTCCTCCTCTCAAGGTTCTTAGTTTTAATCGTATCTGCAAAGACCTTTTTGACATGTGAGATAGAATTTATGGGTTCTGAGAATTTGATCACGGGCATTGATGGGGGCTGTTATTCTGCTCACCACACCTTAGAATTTTAGGTTCATATACATGTGTAGTCCTTCACTCATTATCTCTCACAGACATCTCAGACACATAACCTCTAAAAATATATCTTCCATCAAGTGTGTTCTTCCTTGGTTGGGGACATCGTTTTCATCCAACAACATAGGCTTGAAGCTTGAGAGTGTTTTTCTTTAATCCCTCATCAGATCGGTACACCTGCTCATTGTACTTCCTAAATATTTCTCCTGTCTACTCCTGCCCTGTGATTCTTCTGCCATTCTTCCTCCTGCCAAAGAATGCAAGCATTTTCCATTTTTTTAAAAACAAAATGCTTCTTGATTAACTTTGTCTGGCATTGTGTGAGCTGAGGGGGCTACTGATGCAAATCCAGTGCCCCTGTTGTCTGCCTCAATGGAATTTCCAGTCTAGAATGGAAAACACACATTATACAAATAAACCTGTATGACAAATGTCTCAGAAGAGGACATTTCCAATCTTTGCCATTATGGTTCATTTTTCAAAAATTGGGGTTAAAATGTGAATATTCTAGAGAAAGGTCATCAAGTTGGCTGCTTTAAATGCAATCAGTAGTAAGTACTTTTCTGTGTGTATATGTGTCACTCTCTCCTGATTCTAGAACATAAAGATGAACGATAGGACTTAAATTACAAGCCAAATATGGCAATTTAGCTACTTGTAGTAAAATCAAGTTAGAACTGTCTGTAGAGCTCCTCTTCTTCAGTTACTGTCTAAAAGGGGTTAAACTGCAGAATTTGATGTCCCCAGACTAGACTTGATAGAATCAGAATGCCTGGGGTGGGGCTGGGGATCTGCACTTTAAACAAGGAGCCCATGAGTGTGTTGTACACACTAACAATAGGGAATTAGTGAACCAGTGGCCACTCACCAATGCTGCCTTGATTTGTAATTCAGAGGCCGGGGCAGAGGAAGGTTTTGTGATTTTCTTACTCTCTGTCCTTTCCTTTTCCCACTGGTAAGTCCTGTGAATATCCTCCATGAAGCTGCCCTGGAGTTCTAAATACCTCCCTAATTCCCAGGTCACAGTTACAGTAGCAGGTTAGAAGCACTCATTTTATGTCAGACATACTAGGCCAAAGCAAGCCTTTCATACATTGTTTTATTTAATTTTTAAAACAATTTTAAAATGTTGGCACTATTGACTTCGTTTTGCAGATGAGATGAAGCTCCCCATTTCACAACTCCTGAGTGTCAGAGAGCTTGGGCTTGGATCCAGGACCTTCAGATTCCAAGGCTCAGATGTGAAAGCATTTCTTGGAGAATTGATTATTCTCTCTGTGTGCCACCATGATGATTTTCACATCCCTTTATTACAATATAATGGCACTTAAATTGTTGGTTCACATATCGGTTTTTCTTTCTTTGAGTCTCCTGGCAGCAGGAGACTGCCATTTAAATGACAGCACCTGGGTACTGCAGAGTCTGTAGTTCAGGAGGCATTCAATAAAACTCTGTCCCCTTGGTCATTCTTGGATTCATTCATTGAGTCATAGTTGCCTAGAGTGGGTCAAAATGAAAATATCAAGCTAAAGTAGGCGGGCAGTGGCTCAGTCGGTTGAGCATCTGACTCTTGATTTCAGCTCAGGTCATGATCCCAGTGTTGTAAGCCACCCGACTATGGATCCTGCTTGGGATTCTCTCTCTCTCCCTTTACCTTTGCCTCTTCCCTGCTTCCTCTCTCTCTCTCTCTCTCTCTCAAAATAAATAAACATTTAAAAAAAGTTAAAATAAGTGTAAAATTTGGGTTCCTGCACACATGGCAAAATTAGCAGATAGAACTTCGACACAATATCCGTATGTACTGCAGTCAAAGTGTAGGTATAATTAACTAATGTTCAGGTTTTAGTAAAAAAGAAACTAATGATAAAAGCTCGCTATTGGCAATTACACAAAATTATAAAGGTGTTTTCCAAGAACCCAAAGACACTAAGAATGCATAATAATTGAAAAGTGAAATGGATACTTTGAATTTTTTTTATCTCATATAAATTGCAAATAATGTAATTTTTCAAGGTGAAGACCCCAAATTATCTCTCTTCATAGGAGAAAATAAAAATGTTTATTTACTTTCTTTACTATTATGTACTATTTCTTATTTTATCATACCCTAATTCTCCTCATAATTATGAATAGTAAAAGTCAATCTATGTATGTCAGGTGACAACGCATAATGGTGTTATTACCTTATCCCTTCAGGTACATGTGATTAAGCAACCAATTTCTTCTTAGAAACATGTAATAGAAACAAAACTCATAAAACCTACATAAGTCCATTTTCATCTTATTAGAATTCAAGTTTTTAAAAATAATAATAATAAATTCCCTCATAAGTATATTAAACCATTTAATTACAGTGGTGAGTGATTTTCTAATCTTCACATTATTATTGAAGAGTATAAGTCGGGTATTCATAACACATATTAATAAAAGTTAATTAACTTATCAGGGTCCAGTTGTCTGAAGTGGTATTTAAGCATTTATGGAAGAGTAGCTCAGACTCTTCCAGAAAATATTAAAGGCAGGAGCAAAAGCCAGCTAAAGGACTAACCCTGTGCTTTACCCTGCTAGGGGATTTTCTAGAATATCTCTAGACGACTGGAGGCTTGCTGCAGAAGCATTATGTATCAGCAGCTTGACTAATTGGCCTGACGTCCCTGAGGTCTCCCTAGGCTGCTGGTCAGAATTCAAACCATCTCATGTCCTTGTCACAAAGCGTATTGTCATAACTGCATTAGGAAAACTGCAGACTCGCAGAGCACACTGTAAACTCTGATGAATTCAATAATGACTTATTGAGTTACTGGTTATTTTCATGTATGATTTATCTCATTTAATATTTGGATGCTCATTCAATTTATAGGCAACAAAACTGAGGCCCAGAGAGGTTAATAACTGTCTTAAGGTCACAGTTAGCTAGCAGAAAATAAGAGAGTGGAACACAAATCTTCTAGTACGAAACCTAGAACTCTGCACTGTGTGTGAGTGGGTTGCTTTGAAAAACATTTGTCAGGCTGCTAAGAAATTGTTTGCTTCAAGGAAAAGAAAAACCCCAAAATTACTTCAACTGACTTAAACAAAAGAGAAGATTCCTGGTTCGAAAATGTTAGGGCCTCAGTCAGGGCTAGGAAATGAAATCAGGAGTTGAGGAGACTGTGTCTCTGGTATTTCCAGATATCTCATCTGTTTCTTATTTCAGCTTCATCAATCGCTGCCTTACAAATGGCCTCTCTCTGCCTCTGATAGATAATGATTGGTCTAGCCTGTGTGTGTACATGTGTGTGTACTTAATGGAACGGGGAGAGAGAGAGATTGGGTGGGAGGAAAGGTGCAGGGCAGTCTGTGACCCACACAAGGAGCTGTGGGAGGAGACACTCTGAGTTTGATGGGCAGCTTCTCAGATGGGAGTCAGAGGGGAGATGGGAGGATATATCTGGTAACGGAATGATCTGTATTATTTATACAAAAGGATTTTCTTGTACTGTTCTGTTAAACTTTGATAGTTAAATCCCTGATTCTCCCGCTTGATTGGGAGTAGTTTCATGAATCTTAATTGGTTTCTCTAGTTTGGGTTAAGAGCATTGTGCATATACTCGTGTGTGTGTGTGTGTGTGTGTGTGTGTGTGTGTACTGATATGTCTAACTTATAATTCTATTCCAAATATGCACATATAATTCTATTTATGTAAGCATTTTATTCCTGTTAATCAACTGAGAGTTATCTTCATCAAAGAGATATTTTGGTGTCTCTTCTATGATACAAAAGGGGAAGCATTGTCTTTTTGTCATTTGTAAACTAATTACTTGTGCTTACACAGCTATCATTTGGTTAATATTAACAAAGAGAGCCAGGTAGTGCCAGAGATAAGAAATGGCACTTCTGTGAGTGGAGTGTGCCTGCCTGTAAGCTGTGGGTCTCCAGCATCTCTGACATGGCACTATCCCTTGAGTAAACATCTTTAGCAGCAGACATGAGTTAGTGGCCCTCATAAGAATTATCCCACAAAGCAGTTTTTATGGACGGGAGGACTCTTGAGGAAAACACTATACTCATTTCGACTTAATATTATATGAAATCCCTAAACATCTTCAAGTCTAGAAAAACATTTGCTGCTTATATAAGAAGGTCAAAAGTGAAAATGTCAAGCTGCTAATTACCTCCCCTTGTGGGTGGTGAAAGGAATACAGGAATTGCTGAAATCATCCCATAAAGAGATAAATACTGAGTACGTTCATGGATGATATCCTTTTAAAAAACAACTGACGTGAGAACTTTCTTTGCTTCTTACAACTCATCACTCAGCTGTTCACCCTTAAAAACTCAGCCTGATAATCATGTGGCTAATATGCAGACTTTTAAAACCCTCCAAGTTTTTGCATATAGTTTGCACATTGTAAGATGGTGGGAAATAGCATTTAATAATATGTGGATTTTTGGAAATATTGTGTACCAAGAATAAGGCAGTAGAGGTGTAGCCTTAATTTCATTGGAGAGAATAAGCAAGATGTGGATGATGTCTAGCTCTTGCCTTACCATCAGTCAGTGCTGTGCTTTGAACCTCTACTTGCTCCATTTTCATCACTTAAGGACGAGACTGTAATACACCTTGTAATGAAGCTCCTTCTAGTTATCATACTTGTGTCCTTTCTTTTTTTTAATGAAAAAAATTAAGTATTTATTTTTGAGAGAGACAAGTAGGGGAGAACGCAAGTAGGAGAGAGGCAGAGAAAGAGGGAGACACAGAATTTGAAGCAGGCTGTAGGCTCTCAGCTGTCAGCACAGAGCCCAACATGGGGCTTGAACCTACAAACTGTGAGATCATGACCTGAGTGAAAGTCAGATGCTTAGCCAACTGAGCCACCCAGGTGCTCCTGTGTCCTTTCTTAATCTATGGTATCTCAGAGATCATAGTCATGTTACTTAACAAAAAGTAAATTTTAAAAAGAGACGCTGATCACTGTTGAAGGTTCATTATACTGTTCTCGTTACTTTTTTGAATGAAACTTTTCAGAGAGAGAGGGAGGGAGGAAGAGAGAGAGAGAGAGAGAGCGAGAGCGAGAGAGAGCACTATAGAGGATGATGGCAACAGTAAGGAAATGCTGCTTATTATTTCCTCCATCCTAAAAACATGGTATGTTATTTTATTTTAATTAGTCACCTAAACATAAAAGGTGATATGAATAATAGGATATAGGAGGAAGCAGAAATAGAAATTAGAAAACCTTGCAAGTCCTCTTGAGCCATTTCAGTTGAAATGCTTCATCATTTCATTGTGAATGACATCTAAGATGTACTTATAGTCAAATTTAATGAATATACATTACAGAGATAAATGGTTCATGAATTCACCATCATTTTGGATTATGCATTATTGCTCTTTAAAATCATTAGTTTGGAAAATTGAGATTTGATTGTAATTTGCAATTTCCTAGCATGCCCTGACTGAGCAAAGAAGGAAGCAGTCTGGATAATGGTCAGAGCAAAATTTACAAATGTAATGGGGCTGATCCATAAAGTAGATAAAGCACATGGCATAATCTGCAGTCAACTATAAAAGTTTGACCATGGAAGCACCAATGGAATAACCAGAAGTTTGAGCTCATATATATTCTAAAGCCACTTTCTGCATAGTTAGATTTCTCCCAGAGATTAGTGCATTTATCTAAACAAAATGTTTATTGAGCAATCATTCTTTTCCAGAACTGTACAAATAGTCACTTGAGGACCTTTAAGGTACAAGACCAGATCTTTGCCATTCAAATCTGGGTAGAACTCTCCCTCTTGGGCCATGATTGGATGTTTAATCTCCCATGAGAGGACAGATTCCTTTCTTGGAACCAGAATAAATGATGGGCTCTCTTTTAGTAAAAACTTTAAAATCTCAAGAAGGCCCTTTGCATTCCTAAACTGATTCTGCAGATTCACTGACAACTAAGTCAATAGCCAAGCTTGTAGAAATGCTGTTTATACTTTGTTCTGTTTCCTCACCCAGCCCTCACTCCTCGACCTACTGTATCCTGCTTCTGTCTCCAGTCACTTGTTCCAAGTCACCAGTGATCTCTTTGTCATTAGATTTACTTTTTATTCCTTTTATTACTTGACTTTGAGACCACAATGGATACTATCCAGTACTCTGTTTTAAAAGAAATGTGCTTTTCCTTTGGCTTCCTTGACACTGCCCCTATCTGTTTCATTTTCTCTGCTTCTGGGCAATTTAAATAATGTCTTCCTAGACTTCTTTGTGGGTCCTTGTTCTTCCCAGGACATTCCTCAGGGTTTTGAAGTAGACTGTCTTCTTTCTTCACTATCTTCTTGTGCTGGGGGATAGTACTACTCCTGAAAGCTCAGTCATCATCTGTGGTGATGTTCGATCTCTATCTCTACCAGACCCATGTCCAGAGCTTTGGGGAATATATCCAAATCTCTACTGGATAGTTTAACATTGATGTTTCGCAGAAACCTCAGATTCGGCATGTTCAAAACAGAAAACTTCACCTCACTCCCTACACACCCCAAGCTGCTGCTCTTCCGGTATTGCCTATCTTGGGGAATGGCACCATGGCTCACGTTGACTCTGTCTTCTTCACACTCTCTACTTTCAATCAGAAACCAAGATATATATCTCTTGATTTTTGGCAGCACTCTCTCTTCTTATTGTCGTTATCTTTGTATAGACTTCCTTTCATCTCTTTACCTGATTATTGTAGTGGCCTCCTGATAGGTGTACCTGGTCTAGTTACCAAGTACTCTTCTCATCTCTTCTCTCAATTCAAAGTGGTACTTCTATAATGCATAGCTGATCATGGCATTTCTCTGATTTAAACAAAACTGTGTCCCATTTCACTTGAGATGAAATCTTGGTAGCTTATCTAGCTTATGTAGCTCTAAGTGTCTGCATAATCTGGTCCCAGGCCTACCTATCCAATCTCATCTCTTATGTACTTCATAAGAGTACTTCATTTGTACTTCAACCCCTGCCTTATTGATATTCTTTCTCAACTTCCATCCAGCACAGTGTGACTCTTCTGGCCTTTGGGTTTTAGCACATCCCTGGTATCCTCCACCAGGAACACTCCCCTCCTACTCCTTGCCTTTTATTTGGCTCAGTTCTATGTAGCTTCCAGAAATCCTTGTATCTTTCTTCCCTCAGAGGCATCCCCTAATTCTTTACCCTAGGTAAAGTTAGAAAATAATTGCAATCTGTATATTCAAGATGATAACAATAATTATATATTATTACATATTAATGTAATTACTGTAACTTTAATTTTTTTGTGTCTGGGGTAGAGGGAGATAGAGACCGCATATTATTTGCTCATGATTGCATGGCACCCCCACACCTCCATGCCTGACACACTTTGTCAGTTCACACTTGAATGATTAAATGGGGAGAAAGAGTAAAATTCAGTGTGTGTCATGTTGTCCTGCAACTAACTGAGAGAAACAGAGGACAAGTCATTTCAATATAATGCCAAAAGACACCTTTTTACCTACATTTTTTTTGCAAATGGAATAAATAGTATGCCAATGAATTTGGAAGGGCCCTATGGAGGCTTTTATATGTTTGTGCCCTTAACACATGACTGTACATATCAATAAATGACAATGGCATGGCATTGAATAAATTTATGTGGGAATCAATAAATGATTATTAGTATTTCGAATGAGCTTTATTTGACTAAGGGAAGGAATTAAGCTCACTAAGAGCTGCTGGTTTTATATTTGGCTCAACTGAATGCAGATATGATATTAAGGGGAGCCATGGCAGTGAATATCAGACTCAGGATAATCTTTGGGGCAGTTGCTCTTTTAGATTGATTTATTTTAACTTATCAAACTGTTTAACTTTCCTGGAAGTTACTTGCTCTTATCAGAAGATGCATATTAGTACTTAGCCATTGCAACAAAGTATGAGATTTAATATGAAACACATTCTCTATACCTCACCGAAAGATATTAATAGTTGAAGAATCAAACAAAAGTGATTCCAACCTGATGTAACTGTAATATATCAGTAATTGAAAGCACATTTTCCTTTACAAACTCTATACTCCTTATATATTTCCTACCTCGGGAATGGAACCGTCTTGTGGTAAAAACTAGAAACCTAAAATAGTTGACACTTTTCACTCCCTCATAACCTATGTTTATTTACCTCCTGATTATCTCTCAAACTGGTCCCTTTAGATCCATCTCCATAGTCATTAATCTGGTGGGAACTATTATCATCCCCTCCCAGAAGACCTGTAACCCCTTCCTAAGAAGGCTGTCTGTCAACATGTCTCCTGCCAGTCCATTCTTCACTCAGCAGCCAAACCGGTCTGATTATGCCCTGCTGAAAATCTTCAATGGCTTCCCATCAACCTTAAAGTAAAATGTTCCACTCTTCACAGTTTCTTCTGACTTCATAAGTGCTACCAAACTTGCTATTTAGATGTCATAATCCTGTATATAGATTTCTGGCTTGTCAGTTTCCCATTCATCCTTGCACTAAAATGGATACATCCAGGATGGAATTTTTAAAGGAAAATGTGGGTATTGTCCATGGGTACTCTCTGATAAGGTAGATTCATTCATTCATTCATTCACACATTAGGCTTCAGATTTTTAATAAAAACATCTTAATCTTTTCCTCCTAGTGATCTAAAACAAGAAGTCTTTCTTTTCAGACACATTTTTGCTTAACAGTTCAAGGGCTTCAGGGACTTGTTTATAATGCTCAGAGATGCTACGATGTAGATGAACAGAGAACCCAGAAGGAACAAATTACTTGTTCAGGGCCACATTATGAGTTGGCAATGGAGTGCATAACAAAGGTAAGTCTTCTCATTACAATGTTCTTTTCATTTTGTCATTTTGATATTGGCTGGAATATACTCATGAATTGCCACTGTATAGGATAGAAAGTGAAGAATCAATGAATCAAAATATTACAAGGTGTGTAGTTTTACCTGTGATAAACCTTGTTGTAGTCTATTACACTTGCTTTCAAAAAGTAAAGTCTGGTATAAACTGAGTCTAGTATAAACAAGAGAGAGAGAGACAGAAAGAAGGTGAGACATGAGTGAGAGATTTCCCCTGGGAGGTCATTACACTAGAATGCATTTTGGTAAAATGTAAATATGTTCAATATTCAGACATTTATTTCTCCGTAAATCAAGGCTTTGCATTTAATGCACTGTTTTAGAAACAGGATCTTTAAAAATGGTTAGTATTTTAGAGAGAGTTTAGAAATATGAAGTGTATGAATAAAATGGAATCATATTTATACTTTTATAATAACTTAAGAAAATTTAGGTAATAAATATTAGCTTTCTCAAGCATGTATCTCTCAAAGAACAGGTAAGTGTGGCTACTGAAACAAGGCCTCGAAGAACATAAAGAAAACAGCTTTAAAATATGAAATAAAGGTTATATACCTTACTAGTAGCTTGCTCAGATGCTTCAACAGGAAGGAGTATTTTTATTTTTAATCCAATGAATTGGAATGAGTTCCTATTCTTGGCTCAGTGAATAGTAACATATAAATACAAAAGTTCCACTGAATCACTTCCAGAAGGTATTCTTAGTCCAAGTTTACAATGAGGGTTTCTCGAGTTTGCCAGGCTTCACAGAGGAAATATAATTTGATCAATAAGCAGAATTTTGCTAAGAGAAGTAAAGAAAGAAGATAAAGACAGAGAGGTGGAATATTGGGAATCCAAGCTTTGCAGATCATGATAGAATTTTGCATTTTATCCTGGAGGTGAAATGGAAGTCATTGAAGAATTTTGATTGGAGGAATGACATTTATTGAATGCTTACTACATGCACAATTATTATACCATTATTTCATGCAACATACCCCTAATCAATCTTATAATGTAGGTACTGTTATCACACTCATTTTATAGGTGAGGAGTCTGAGGTGTTGAAAGGTGAAGCAGCAAATTACAGCGCTTCAAGTTCTGGAGCTAGTTCAACACAGCAATTTGATACCAGAGGTGGCTCTCTTAAATTTGTGCTATGCTTCTTTTAACATTGATGGAAATATTATATGGACTAACAAGAGAAAGAGGAGGAAGAGGAGACTGGAGTGAGGGAGATCCCAAAGGAGAGCCCAAAGACAAGGCCAGACACTAGAAATACTTTCTGTGGAAAGAGGGTGGGTGGGGCTTGCACTGATTGGCTGTCACTGATGAAAAGGAGGAAGGGTAATTAGGCTGAAGTTCAAGTTTCTGACTTGGCAACTGTGTGGAGAGTCGTCCATTTTATAGCAACAGAGAGTGCAGCTGGGGGAGGGAAATCAAAGGAAGTGTGGTGGCAGGGAAGGATGCATTCCATCTAGAGCTTATGGAGATAGAGACGCCTGTGGAAAGGCAGTGGGACATCTGGAGAAGGCAGTATGTGAGTGAGGGCTGGAGCACAGGAAGGGTAATGTGCAGCAGTGAAGAGACCACTCAGAATTAAATCCAGACCCCCTAAACTAACTGTGACCACAGCTAATTATGTAAATTAGTGAAGTGGAAATAGGACACTGTGTTATCAATTCTTGCTTTCACTGCGTGCAAACGCTTCATGTCTTTGGGTCTCAGAATCTTTATCTGCCAAACAAGTAGAGTAGAGCAGACATTTGAAAATTGCCTTTGAGGGTTCCCTTTATATTTTCTGAACAACTATGTGCTGTTTATTGCTTAAATCCCATCAGCAGGTAATCTGGAAATTTACATAATTGGCCACAAGGGGGAGAACTCTAATTCTATATTAAGTCATTTTCTCCACTATGAAATAATCTCAGAGTTGGTGATGGGCTGTCTCATTTCTACTTCCTCATGGAAGTTGGGGGAATTCTGAATTGAATTGTGGGAATAACTGAATTGAAATGTGGTTTTGTGTCACTAAAGTTACGATAAAGTCCCTGAATGTAAAAATCTATTTGTATCAAACAATAATTCTCCATGAAGGAATCCAGATGCCTCTTTAATTAAAATGAAGACAGTAAAAATTTTAAATTCACCCTGGGAGGATTTTTCCTTCCAAATAACATTATTTTAGTTAACCTTCATGAAAACTATAACCTTCCCGAAAGCCCTTGGTTACTCTGAAACGAACATAAGAGCATTGGCATGTCTGTTTACTGTAAAGATATCCATATCAAAATAAAAGAATTAGAATGGCACAGGCCACACCAGTTTAAATGTCACATGCTTATTGAATATATATATGTATATACACACACATATATATAGTATGTCCTATGTTCGTTGTTATAAGAACATTGAATGCTACATGCTCAGTATTAAGATACTCATTTTCTGTTTCGGTTAACTTCTTTCTGTACTCTAGTTTTATGGAAAATTTTACTGTAATGAAACCATAACTCTCATTGGACTGAGAATTACCTTATGAGTTGTCCTAAAGTTTAATAAGTCACATTTTTTTACTTGGTCAAATTAAATTACATTCATAAGGTCTGAATATTTCAGCATTTTATCAAATATACCCAAACATATAGTACATGGGTGTCTTCCTTTTAAAGACGTGATATCAGTGAGCTATATAGGAATCTCAATAATGCAACAGTTACTGAAAACATATTTGTGTTCTCCCTTATAGACAGTGTCACGTTCTTTTAATAGGTTTCATGATAGCAGATTTCCTTTGAGAGTGAGTGCAATATTTAAAAAAAAAGTTTTTATGAATGAAGACTGAATATTAAGGTCACCAGTCAAGTTGGAGTATATGTTATTTGGGAATCAAAAAACTAGAGGTAGCTAAACTATTTACACTCCCTTTGATTTATAAACCTTCTTAATTCATCTGTCACTTAAAAGTCACTAAATGTTTTCAGCAGTGATGTGACAGAAATAAGTTATAAGCCCTCCTGATGTGGCTATTACTAGGATGGATAACTTTCATTCGAATAAATTCATTCTGGTGTGCTCACTAAAAAAGATAAATAAGTATATAAGTAATTTATTTAACTTGCTTTGTGCTTATTTTCCAGTTACTTTCATGATTGACACTTTAAATCCTTTAAATGTAAAATAACAGTATACTAAGTAAATTAATAGTATTACCACTGAGATAGTTTCTATAACTTCCTCTAAAAATGACTCAGATTTTTAATGTCTTTGTCTTAATAAATTAATTTTCGCTTTATATTTTTCATATCAGAAAGTATTATTGACCAATAAAAGTGAAATACGTAACTTTATTTGTAAACTGCTCTTCTATTCACTTTAAACTTTAAACAAGTACTCTTCCCAAACAAGCATAATTTACCTTGCTGAAGGAATTCTGCCTGATCCAATGAACATTTAGGGCTCATTTTCTCCTTCCTGTTTCTGCTTATTCTCTGTTCTCATCTGCCCTCCCCAACCTCTCCTCACATCCACAAGCCTAGACCACGGCTTACTTCTTTACCAAGTTTTTTCTCTATGTTTTTGTTTTTGTTTGTTTGTTTTGTTTTGTTTTGGCCTGGAGAACATTTACTTCTGTCTCCACTCATTTTGTTGCTGAACACTTGCTCTCAATGAGTGGATGCTTGGGTCTTTTTCACATTTCAAAGAGTAAGTAGCACATTGCTGACAAATATTAGGTGTTTAATATTTACTAAACTGATAAAATGCTTGTATGTTATTAATCTTTCTTAACCAGAAGAATTACTTCACATTTTATCTAGAATGTACCCTTTCAGTTACTAAATTTAAATGAACAGAACTTCGAGTTCGGCTAACGGTGAAAAATGCCATTCTGTGTCTAAATCTATATTACAGAATTTAAAAATAGAAAGTCTTTCCTGAATTTTGATTCTTATATGGAACAAGTGATGACAAATTATCTGCATATGACAAATCTGAGGTGTATTTGGAGATTGCTCTTTTTCCCTTGAAGAGGCTGAAGATCAAATAATAAAAAAGTGAAATGATGCAACCATATTTCTTCTACTAAATCCAAAGCCTGTTTCATGAGACATTGAAATAATTTTGGATAGATATCACTGAAGTTGTCAAGATATTGATGTTAATTGTTTAAACAAACTACAAAATTTTAAATATTCAAAAAAGCATTAATCCTGGGTGAGGGAAGGGAGAGAGCAACTTAAAATAGGTCATATAGAAACTACATATCATTAATTGCCTTATAGGACATAAATTGGAAAAAAAATCATTTGTGTATCTTATGTGGAATCATAAGTGTTTTGCAAGTGGGCAAGAATCATGCATTCTGTGCACCCTGCCATATCCCTAACATCTGGCAAATGTCTGTCACATGAAGGGTGTTCAAAAAATGATTTTGCATGAAAGATGTAGTGCCTTCTGACAATGTATTTTCTGGTTGTTTCAAAAAGCTACTGTGTTCTTCAGTTTTTGTTGTTGTTCAGCTTTGTAATGGCCTCAATATTCTTGATTAGACAATTCAGAATATGTGAACTTTGGAACTATTTTCAAAGTTTAGACTTTGTTTTCTGAGTTCAGTAATAATATAGAGATTATTCCTTTAAGGCTTTTACTACTAACTAAAATAATGATCAGATCATATCATACCATATTTACTTTTACACATACTTTCCTCTAAATGTACGTTGCAAGCAACTCAATGATGGTATTTCCCCCCTAAATTTTATATTCCAAGAACAAAATTGTTTTTCCTGAAATTTGATTCTGGGTGGTGCAGCTTCTCATTGACTGTTGAAAGAATGAATGAGAATATGAATCTGAATGTATCCTTTATTGTCTATACTTCTTTTTAAAAAATTGTCATTTCATCAAGATGATGTTAAATTTTGAGCAATCCTTAACTTATTAAACCCCATCCACTTATTAAAACAATGTGTTGAACTTGCTATCAGAATAAATGTATATTTTCAAGTTTAGCTCAACATACTCTGTAAAGATTCATGTATTACCTTTGTGTATATTGTGGCGTATGGTCCTTTCTTTTTTAAAGAGAAGAGTCCCCTCAGAAGTGTTTTCTTTTTATTTAAGTAGCATCAATTCCTTGAGAGATTGGACCACATTAACCACATCTCTCTCAATCCTAGAAATGGGAAGGAGCAGGCCATACCACCTCAGAATCCAAAGTGATATGTATGGGTTTATTATACATGTTTAGGAAAGCTTCTGGATCCATGAATTCTTCAGATTTGTACAAGTACTTTATTATTTGTTCTGGGATGAGCAATTCAGGTGCTAGTTGGTGCAAGTTATCCCCTGGTCCTTTAGCACTCACTTTCACAGTCTTTAAAAGGTGAATTGCCAGTTTGTGAGTCTGGGTGAGAAACTCGGTGATGACCTCTTCTAGGGACTGTGTCTGTGTGACATCATCGAGATACATGACTGGAGCTTTTATTTCTGATACATGCCATTGCATGAAGAGTCTTGTCGGGATGTTATGGGACACAACTATAATTTTCATCCCTTGGATAAAAAATTCTGTATCATTCTTTTTCTGGTCAAGATGATCTAAAAGAATTTGGTAAAGCATATCACTGGAGGACTCAAGGATATGCAGAATAGAAGTAGGATAGATGAGCAAAAACCCTGTCACTGCTTCTCCTATGTGAAGTTTTAAAGTTGACTGAAGCACTTGTTCATAGTAGTCAGCAATATTTTTTTTTTCTGTGTTTGCTGTTATCTTGGCCACAAGAAACATCCTATGAAGAAGGAATTTCTTGAGCTGTAGTCTTTGCTTCTCTTCCTGAAGATGCAAGTAATTGCCACGTGGAACTTGGGGCATTAGAACAGATTCCATTGGAAAAGTCCTTTTGCTGGTCTTTTGGGCATGGCCTGAGAAGGACATGATGGGTCTTATTCTTCTAGATGGTTCCAGTTTTTAGCTTATCACAATGTTTACATTATCAGGATACCTCTTCAGTGATGAATTTTTTTTTATTTCTTCTGACCAAACAAATAAACAAATAAAGTTTCCCCTATTTGTAAATGCTAATGTATAGCAAAATCCCTTCCCAGTGTTATCAACAATACTGTCTCTGAAATAAAACAGAATGTTAAAACAAGATTCAAATTATATATATATTTTTTAAGTTTATAATGAAATAACTAACATTCACATTGTAGGGAAAAACCCTCTAATACACTGAGGAGTGGGGAGAAGAAAGAACCTACTTTAGAGTAAGTTAAACTCTGTTTTTGTTTGCATTACTATTTTCTCCTTCAATTTATAGTGCATTTTTTCTCAGCCCCCATTCTTGAATCACACATACATACACACACATGAATACACACATACATATACACAAGCTGCTGACAGTCACTGACCATAGCATCGGCATCACATTAAAATTTCATATATGTAATGATAATTATAGATTGTCCTTAATTTTTCAAATTTTTAAAAAGTGGTATTTTATGGTAATTTCCCAATTTCTTCTATAAATTTAACTGGTCAGTGAAATTTAAAAAAATCTGGGAAATTCTTAAACCTTAATTTCTTAATCTTTACTCAATATACTAAAAGTTAATACTATTGCTTGTATAATAACAGTAAATTTTTGAAGTAGTTTTGATTTTTTTTTACTCTAAAAAACATCAGAAATGGCTCTTTTTCCTTCTTTTTGTTGTTGTTGTGGATATCAAATAATAACTTGTGTTACTTTTAACTTACTCTTCTCCCAAATCTCTTTTTCTTCCCTCCAGGTCATCTTAACATTTCTTTCCTTTTTCAAGTGCTTCTTGCTTTTACTTGCCCCCGAGGTCCTACTTGTCCTCCATCACTTTTCTAACTGCCAGTGTCTTGGGTGCTCCCAGCTGTTCGTATGTTCTATTGTCGTTTCCATGGTGCTTTAGTGAGTCAGGACGTCAGTGGTGTTAAAGGGCCAGAGCACACTGGCAAGTACCATTTCTTAATTTAATGATGTTATCTCAACAGACACCTCAACATCACAGTGAGGAAATGAGGGCTTCTTTTCTGGAAATGGCTTATTCTTAGCCAGGTGCCTATGGTAGTCAGACAGATGGCGGACCTGAACATCTTCCTAGACATATTCTTGTCTTTTCTTTTCACTTTTTGTTGACAATTTCTGGAAGAGAAAACTAAAGCATGGAGTAGTTATATACTTTGCACACAATTCAAACATGCTTTAAAGCAACCTCCCTACTCTATTTATGCACTAATTAAGTAAGAACGCATGTCGGATTCTGTATAATGGTGACTGCTTTAAGAAAATTCTTCTATAAGGTATTAATGTAGTGTAAATTTGTTAGTTTTTATAATAAAAAATAATAATACCATATCTTAAAACTGTATTCATTGGGGCTTTAACCATAATTTTAAAACAAGGTTAGAAAACACCCTTATTCAATTTTTAAAAAGCAAACCTTAGAGTATTTTTCCCCCTAAGGTTTCTGTTATCCAAACTTACGATCTGTTTTTAATGACATACAGTAATAAGAGGTGACTTCATAATTCTTTAATTGTGTGGTACATAAAAACTAATTCTTTACAGGGTCCATTTCATTGCTTCCTGAAATGATACAGTCTTTCCCAAGGCACATGGGAAACTTGTCACTGTTCACTCCAGGGCTTGTTTTCAGGCTCATCATTCCTACTACTTTGTAGAATGTGATTGTGTTCACCACAACCTCCTTTATGGCCTTCTCTCCTCCCTTGGTTTCTATGACTCTGGACCTGCCTGAATTTCTTGCCAAATCTCTGTTTGTGGGGTTGCTCAGTTCCTTCTCAAACTCAGCTCTGGGAAAAGCTGAGGCTCTGTGTTCATCCGTGCCCAAGTAGCTTAGCACCATCTTTTGTGAGGGCAGATGAGTGGTCCTCAATGTCATTCTTGCCTCCAAATTTAATGATCGACATTGCTGATTGACCATGGAGCCTTTCCTGCTCAGTCCAGCCATGGACTTGGACTCCTTCTCAATATAAGTTTCAAGGCAGATACAGTTAGTTTGTTGGGGTTGAGAAAGAAGAAAACAATGGAATTTCCATTGCAGTAATTTTTCTGTACAGAGAACTCCTAAATTGTAATCCTATTTACAACTCTTATCTTTGGATGTAGTGCTAACCTTTTAGACTTAAAATGCCAACATTTTTTATTATTATTCTCTGGATATTTCCTTTTACAAATATATGTGTCTCAGTTTACAATTTTCTCTCATCTCCAAGGCCAACATCCTAGATCTTATCTCTTCATGTTTCCTAAAAATTATCCCCCAACTCTATTCTGTTATTAAGTCTGTTTACTTTTTACTTTGAAATGTATCATAGGTTGTTGATTTCTCTGTAATCCTTGCTCTTTATTTGGATTTTAATAAGAATATCCCACCCTCAGTATTTTCCACCTCACCTATTCAGCTAAGAACATGAAACTCTAAGACCTCATGACACATCTGCTTCCTAAAGCTCAGGAACTACTTTTTTTTTTTTTAATAAAGTCTTTCCTGTTTACTTCCCTCCATAGAATGCTAGGAGAGGGCAATTCTATACATTTCTAAGTTTTGTGTGGTTCAACAGAACACATTTAGAATCAGTAGTTTTTACCACCAGAGATAATAAATAGCTTGGCATATATTTTCCCAATGTATTTTTCCATTTCTTGATGCATGTTTAGTTGCTGGGTTGTTGCTTGCACATTTTAGTTTCATTGTCACATCACAGTTAAAGGCAACTTACTTTGTTTTCTTGCCTTTCATCAATCATACTCTTAAATGTCAAGAGTAAAGTTTTGAGAAGATAGGAATAGAAGCAACACACAGTGTGGGCAATTTTGTATGGGCTGGTTGTATGTAATTATACTTGATAATTGTACAAGCTCTGTGTGACGGACACTTGGCATTTGAATTCTCAGATGCCGCAGTAATTGTGTTCCATCGATTAAAGGCCAGTTATTTATCTTCAGGTGGCAAGTCAAGCAGAAGAGCTCCTCTGTCTGTCCAATGGGATAAGACATTGGTGTTTGTTTTCCCAGAGTGGTCTGTTAGAATAGATATCTAAGTTCAAACAACCGACAAGTAGCAGAACCTGAATGGAAACTGATAATGCTGAGGAGTCCTCTTTCAGATTTTCTACTATCCACTCTTATTATCCAGCCCATCTCACAGAAGTACACAGCGTGTATTTGTTACTCATGTCAAGCATGCACATTAATATTTACTATATACTTTATGCTCTGGTTTTATTTTCTAGAACCACGTGTTTCTGAAAAACAGACTCCCAGGATCCTTTATCTTTGTGAGACAGAAAGAAAGGATTAGAACAATTAAATACCACTAATTGATTATTTACCATGTGTCCTACACTAGATGCTTTTACACATATTAAGTAATTCATTCTTCACTACAACCCTATAAGGCAGATAGAAATTTAGCCCACAATTATAGAAGATGAAACTAAAGCATGGGCTATTTAAGTGCTTTACACACAATTCACACATGCTCTCAGCAACCTCCCTGTTCTGTCTACCTAAGCTAAAGAGCAGGAAAATTATTCCCTCTCAGTATCCACGCTCACAGGACCATTCTTTGCTTCTCTATGATGTGACAGTTTTTCTAGAAATGAAGGCTACCTTGTGGTTTGGATAAATGAGATTGAAAACTCTTACCTCATACCTGTAATTCAACAAAATTGATTTACTGTCTTTAATCCCTCATTTATCCCAGGTTTATCTACACGTTTTGTGTGCCAGGTAACATCATGGGCATTGTAAGAAACACAAACATGGAAAACACCTGGTCCCTAATTTTAGGAGTTTAGAGTCCGGTAAGAGGTGTTGAGATCATGAATGACCATTGGGCAGGGGAAGACATAATATATACGGTGTGAATGATGTTCAGTGCTTTAGAAGCACTGAGGTAGAAAGGGTGCCTCTGGTTTTCTGGAAAGCTTAATGAATGAGCTTCTATTGGGCATGGCCTTCCCAGGGGGACAGAGCTGGAAAGTGGCTTTGTGAATGTTTCTGGAATTCATTTCTTTCTAATGGGAGGATGTGCATTGACTGACTTGCTTCTTTTCTCTCTGGAATACCAGATCCCACTTTAAACTTTCACCAGTGCTCATATACTAGAGAAACAGAAAACTCTAAATCATTGCCACTAACGTTTTCTGTGTTTTCATATATCTAAATGATTAGCATGAAAATTCATGTTCTAAATAAATGGCTAACAACTGGGGTAGAGCCTTTCACTAAGATCACATGTGTAAACTATTAAGTAGACAATAAAACCCCCACTTGATTTAGCAGAGCAAAAAAGATGTTATCAAATCATGAGAAATTTGAAGATTTATATATAAAAAAAGAAAACTAGATTACCTTCTTCAGCATTGCTTCTCTTTGTCAAAAACATTATGGAGTAGTGTTTGGTAATTATTTATCACGGAGAGCACAGGCTAAAAATACTTTGTTATTCAATTCAAACATTTAGCATATATCTACTCTATGTAGAAAAATGCACCAGACGTTGTGGAGATGTTCTTGTAAGTCAGATGTTGTATCTACATGTGAAAGAGTCATTTCTATGAGTAGATCTTAAAGTCTACACAATTACGCTTAGTACAGGACTGGCAAGGAGAAATATAATAAGGACATAAACAACAAACACAGAAAGCAAAAAAAAATGCTGGAACAATTAAACCTGACTTGAAGAACTAGTATTTAAGTTGGACATGAAAAATGATATGATTTATGTGGGGGGTCGGAGTGGGGTAGGGAAGAGATGGGGATTAAGGAAGATACAGAACAGACTCTATAAGCAAGAAGTATAAAGAGGACATATATTATAGAGCTGGGAAATGTGGCACTTCGGTAAGAAAATGACAGTGGTATTGTGTAACTAGAGTGTAGTTCTCAAGCTATAGAATCTGCAGGTTTGTTAAATTGTAGATTCCTGGTCTCTAACCCTAAAAAGTCAGAGTTAGTACACTTGAAGTGTGGTCCAAAAATTTGCCTTTTTGACAAAAATTCTTCCAGTGTTTCCATTTAAGGAAGAATGGCCTGGCTTGTGGTGATTTAAACACTGGCCGTCTATTAGAATCATCTGGTGGAGAATTAAAGAAGAAGCCAGCTCCTGATTTGTATTTAATTAGTGTGAAAAGGAACTCGAGCATGTGTGTTTGTGAGAGCCTCTCCAGGTGATTCTAAGTATAGCCCCGAGTGAAACGGCTGGTCTAGGTTGGAGGGTGAATGGAAGGGAGACATGAAAAGGAGAAAAAAGAAGTTGCAACTCTTTTGCAGAGGACTTGGATGCCACACTCAGAGGTATGAATTTTACTCTGTGGGTGGTAGGGAATCACTGGGACTTTTTGAGTGCCTATAATCATAACTGTGTTTTAGAAAGTTGCTTGTGAAGTGCAGAGGAATTAGAGATGGGAAATAGTGGAGGCAGCCAGAATACTTTTAAGAATTCTGCAGCTGGCGAATGAGTGCTCTCCTCTTCTGATAGTCAAAGAGTAAATTGGTTTAACTCTTCTCAAAAGTAATATAGTAATATGGATCGTGAGCTTAAAATTTTCATACTCTAATGCCTCTTTTGGGTACAGATCATGAATAAAATTATTGACAAACATTTTAATATTTGCAACGATGGTTATTGTAGGAATTTAGAGAGAATTTCGAAAAATTGAATGCATATATTAATTATGCAATACTGTGATGCCCTGAAATAATTTTTGAAGAATATTTTAAATGCACAGAAAACATTTACTCTCAAAGTAAATAATATAATATGCTAAGTTGCATATAACATGTGATCCCCATTTTATTTTAAAAAAGACAACACAGAGAGAAATCTAACCAAATGTTAAAAATGGTGGAATTTGATGGCGATATTTGTTTTGCATTTAAAAAATTTCTCTAAGAATGTCTACATTACTATTCTATTAAAAAAATAACATTAAAAAACCCAATAGGCTGTGGTACTGGTTTGGTCCAAGGTAATACTGTGTTGCTCTGTTTGTGGACTGGGATAGTCTAGTTTGAGAGGCTGCTGATGGGTAGAAGCTGTACAAGGGAAGATTCTGGACCAAGTGGAACAAGAAGGATCAGCACTCAGGATGTCTGGGCTTACTGATTGGCAGTCAGAATGGGAAAACACAGAGATAGAAGATGGAGTTTTTATCAAGACACAGTCCAGGAGCTTCAGTTTAGAAACACCTTGCATAAAGTGAGATCCTCTTTGTATGAGTAGCCTAAAGCCTACCACTGGGAGAAAGGTGGGTCTTTAAAGATTTTGGCAGTTGCTTAGAATGAGGACTGTATGAAAATCATCACCAAAGTAGACATGACTTGGCCAATTGGATGTGGGGGTGAGCTATGGAAATATTTAAAGAGGGTTCATGAATGTGAAGGTCAGTAGCTGGGAAGACTTATTTTTAAAATACAGATGGAGGATAAAGGAGAAAGCCCAGATTTGGGAAGAAAAATAATTTGTAACTATTATGTTGAAGTGGACTTTCCATAAGAACATCCAGGTAGAAATGCAATTAGGAGCCCAGAGATCTAGAAACGTCAGCATCATGATGCAAATTTGATCATCATCTGCACTCAGGGAAAAGTTGAAACCATGGGCACCAATGTACTTGTGAAGTAATGACAGGAAAGGAAGAAGATGGAGAAAAAACCATATGAAACACTTAATTTTAAGAAGTGGGCAAATGAGAGCCAGTGAAAGATGCAACAGAACATCAGAGGTACATGGGAAACTAAGGAAACAGGGCCATGAAGGTCAATTAAGGAGAGACGTTTAAAAGTGAGTGATAGTGGTAAAATTCTAAAGAGAGGTAAAAAAACTTGAGGACTGAAGTGACTTTCTAGTATTGGCAGTTGCAAGTGTCATAGAGACTTAAAAAAAAATCAATAAAATGAGAGGGAAGCCAGGTTACAGTTGTTGACTTGAGTCAATATAGAATAACTGGTCAAAGAGTAGTCTACTCCTCCCAAACATTTGGCAGTAAGAAGAATGAAAGCACTCTGGTAGTAAATTACAGAGGAAGAAGATTGTAGGGTAATTATCCTACAGTGATCCTAGGTTTTTCTCTATTAAAAACTAGCATACTGCATACTGTTCTTTTTTTTTTTTTTTTAACTGCCATTGTGCCCAGCCAGGAAGGTGGAGTCTGAAAATCGAATGCTATATTGTAAGCTTTGAAAATATTGTTAGATCGTCAGCTTTAAACAGAGATTTTGGAGACCATAAATAACCCTGAACTCTGTATTGTATTTATTCTTCCTCCTTTATCAAATTTATGTTCTGCAAACAGAAGAGCCCCAAAGATATACAAATTACTAACATTTGGTGCACGTTGTGTCAGTGATCTAAACACAAGTCTTAACTTAGTTTTTCATGCCTTTAAAAACTTTGAGTTCTAATAACAAAGTTGCCTTCCACATAGAAAAGTCATTATGCTTGGAGTAGTATCTTTGTAATTTCAGCGCAAGTATCTACTTTGGTTCACATCATCTGTTATGCTAAAACACATCATCAATAAGCTAATATCTATTTTAGTGCTTGCTTTTGGTTTAATTTTGATCAATGTGCTGTGCAGAATGGAGAAAATGGAACTGAAAGAAGTTTAGAGTTGGAAGGAAACTTAGCATCACTGACATAGCATATTCCTTTTTCAGTTAAGGAAAACATGGCACAAAGACGCCAATTGATATTACTGCCATCAAGTAGCTTACCTTATATCAAGGTTGACAAAAACAACACGCATGAAATACGGAAGCAGTGAGATGATACTTCTTACTAGATTACTTTTCAGGAAATACGATAGATATTTCAATAAGTAGAGTTGTGCTATGGCTCTTCCAAAAAGGTACAGGAATCTGAATTTTGTGGTGTTCAGGAAGGAGTTGGGCAATATTTTTACACAGAGAAGTAATCTGAAGGGTGCCACACTTAATGGTTTTAATGTGTATTTAGGATATTTGGGGAGGGAAAATCCTAGAGTCAGAAATGCCTACTAAAATATTGTTATGTCCCATACATGTAATGAAGATTCAGGCTAGAATTTAAAACGTCGGAAAGTATTTCTGTTTACATGAAGAGTAATGTTAATATTCCAAGTCTAAGTAACTATATAATTTTTAATTTATGTATCCAGAGCAGCAGTAGGTAAAAAAAACATAGTGAAATATTTTTAAAGATTAGCTATGTCCTAGGTATCCAAACATATTTTCCTTTATTTATCCATATCTTTATGATCCTGCAACCTTTCCAGCCTACACTAAATTTAAAGCCCTTTTGCCCATCCTAATTCAGGGAAATTTCATACTTTTCCAGAAGCTACACCCACCAACCTTAGTAGTTGTGGATGTTTGACAGCCTCATGAGAGACTATGCACCATTGTTTTAATATATGTAATCATAAGGTACAGTCACTTTTTTGTGAAGTGAGTTATAGAAAATGAACATATACTTGGGTAATTACTTCATTTGGGAGGACAAATTCACAGGCTCTACCGTGGCATCACAGTGGGGAAGTGTAGGCATCTGGTGCTCCATCATCATTCTTCAGCACTGGCATCTGCTAGAGATGCATGAATGCCTTTCTGGTCCATGCCTCATCTGTCACCCTAGTTCTTTGTCTCTATGACAGGCACCGCTCAGCTACATATGTGCCACCATTGACCCCATGGAAAAACTTTTTCGGTATGAATACTTATTCCAGGAGAGTCCCTAGACAAAGCTGTCTTGTACTCTCTGCCTTTGTGTGCTGAAACATGGATAATCATTTTGTCCCTCTGTTAGCCTTGAGAAGTTCTAAGCATCACATTTGATAAGATTATGGCTGAACCAAGAAGGTCTTAATTTCTAACCCAATGATCTAGTTAATAGAAACAATTATGATTTCTCTGTGAATATTTTATATTGACACACAACTTTTCACTTTTCTTGGGCTGAGCCATTTATACTATTTATGTGTTATATACTCAGAAAAATTCACTATTAATAGAAGATGAATAAAAGCATACTGATAAAGGCCAAATTCTCCGGCACCAGTAATCTTCATTGTCAAAAAGTAATGTCATTTGGATCAGTCACTTCTTAGAACTTTTAGCCAAACAACTTGAGTATTGATTGCTATAATTGTTTTTGTTTATGATTATAATTTTTCATTAAGGACAGTCTGACTTTGAGAGAGGCCACACTTTTTTGATTACGGTTTTCTGGGAAGGATAACTTTGTTTTTATCATAAACAGAGCTGAAAGTATAACATAACTTTCATATCTGGAAATTTTAGGGAACCTTTTTACAAGGTACAGAAATATCCTAGCCTTTTCATTGCTTGATGGGTTAAATCTCCAGTCTACTTCACAAAATATTGTACTTAGCTACCATGGACCTGTATTTAAGATCTATCTCGTGTGTGTGTGTGTGTGTGTGCGTGCATGTGTGTGTTTGCGTGTGTGCCTTTTCAATGATAAGACAGTGCAGCAGTAAAAAGAAAGCATACTTTTAAGCTTCGGCTCTTGATTAAAGTCTATTTTGGACCCAGGCTCACCGGGTTGTGGGAAGTGATGTTTAATGAATTTCCAGAGGTGGAGGCCAGCAGTGTGACATGTGTTCAGTAACACATTTTTGGTTGTTAGAAATTTGCTTCCAGTGATGTATTTGAGAACCAGACTAGTCTTACATGTTTTATAAGGTCATTCTCCAGGACCTGTGCCTCATAAAAAGAGGGAAATTCTTCTTGGCCATGATATTATTATATTGGAATCAAGTGCAGCTCTCTGGCCTAGTGCACATCCTTTTTGCCTTCAACTAGCTCTTTTCTTTGTGAACTAAGAATTAAAAAATCAGTAGTTTTTTTTTTTGACTGAAGATAACTTTACACTTACAACCTATACTTTGAAAAAGCTCATCTTGGGTGCCTGGGTGGCTCAGTCATTAAGCATCTGACTTTGGCTCAGGTCATGATCTCACGGTTGGTGAGCTTGAGCCCCGCATTGGGCAAAACACAAGCCCTGGTTTGATGAGCCTGCTTCTCTCCTTCTCTCTCCTTCTCTCTCCTTCTCTTTTTCTCTCTCTCTGCCCCTCATGGGGTTCTCTCTCTCTCTCTGCCCCTTGTTCACTTGTGCCCTTCCTCTCTCTCTCAAAAAATAAATAAAAAGCTAATCTTAAAATCTTTTCAGGGAAAACTAAAGCATAGTCATGCTCTGCAACATTAAAAAAATATTATTAGGTTGTGATTGGTCTTTTCTGTTTGACTTATTAATGTGTTTTAAGTGGCATCATTTTACTATTATATTTTACAGTTAAGCCACTTTAATATAATGAAATATAAAGGTGGGCAATGAAAAGAACAAAAGGAAGTTTATGTTATGAAAACGAAAATTAAGAAGAGATTTCTGTTGGCAAGGTGATGGTAAAGTGGAATACAATTCAACTCTACCATACCGGGAGCTAGATTAAATCTTGAATGCTTTGTGTTATATGAGTAGAAAAGAATAATCCCTCTGAATACTTCATAACATCTGAGATGATTGAGTGTTGCTGCAAAAGTATCTGAGAAATGCAATCAGTGTGTCTGAAGCCAGCATCTATTTATCTTAAATTAATCATTTTTCTGAGTAGGTAGATGATAATCCCGGTGCTGGAGGCTGGTGTCTTTTTATTCATGGCGCAGTTAAAACTGGAGCTCTCTTAGATTGGTGGGCTATACAGTATGAAGGATCTCCAGCTGTAACTCTTTTGTAGGGTGATGGACTGCTTTTTCGGTTTTTCAGCATTATTTTGGGATTGGAAATCAGTAAATGTTTTGTTTTTTTTTTTTAAACCCTTGACCACAATTAATTCTCTTTTACCTTCCTGCTCTGGGCATGGTATAAGCAAGGTGTTCTAAATATAAGGCAACATTTTTATTTTTCTCATTCACTATTAAATTTTCTAGTCCACAGAGTTCCCGTAACTCAAGTGAAAAAGGCTCTACTAAGTCACTAAAACTCTCTCGGTGTCAGGACCCCACTGTCAAGGCAAGCCACAAGCTGAAGGGCAGTGTGACAGCTCTGGTGCCACTGACCCCATGTGCCCATATGATACCACATCACAGACCGAGCCAATGAGTTTCCACTTAAATACACTCTCTTTCTTCCAAAAGGTAGGCTGGAGAAGTTGTCTGGTCTTTTAAAAAATAAGTACATATGTATGTATTTTAAAAGTAGAACTTATTTCCTAGGTTTTATCGGTGTTATATTATCAACTTTCCTGGGATAGAAGGTAGGGTAGCAAGAAGACGAGGTCTGTGTGTCCCCAAAATGAACAGTTTCCCAGTGATTTAGCCTTCTTTTCACTCCTGCTTTATGTCTCCAAGATATATGTGAATACATACACAGTTGTCAGGAGAAAGACTTTAGATGTCGTGACCGCTAGCTGTGAGAGAGAAACAAAATTCAATGAAATGTGTAATATCAGTAGAAACTGTAGTCCTAATGGAAAGAATAATCTAAAAAAAAAATCAGAACTGAATGAAATGGTTGAACATGTTGGATTTAATTTAGTGATCTAGTTAGCAGGATGAAAGTTAATCTAACTTAAAACTTAGGTATGGATCTGAATACATTTGGAATATAGGCTATGTGACTTTCAAAGGTTTTGTTTTTGTTTTTTGTTTTTGAGTGAAATGATGCTTTCTCATTTATTTTATTTTATTTTATCTTTTTAAATAGAAAATTTATTGTTTAATTGGTTTCCATACAACATCCAGTGCTCATCCTCAGAGCCCAGAGCCCATCACCCATTCCCCCCAACCCTTCAACCCTCATTTTGTTCTCAGTTTTTAACAGTCTCTTATGTTTTGGTTCCCTCCCTCTCTAACCTTTCTTTGTTTCTTTCTTTTTTTTTTTTTTCTTCCCCTCCCCCATGGTCTTCTGGTAAGTTTCTCAGGATCCACATAAGAGTGAAAACATATGGTATCTGTCTTTCTCTGTATGACTTATTTCACTTAGCATAACAGTCTCCAGTTCCATCCACGTTGCTACAAAAGGCCATATTTCATTCTTTCTCATTGCCACGTAGTACTCCATTGTGTATATAAACCACAATTTCTTTATCCATTCATCCGTTGATGGACATTTAGGCTCTTTCCATACTTTGGCTATTGTTGAGAGTGCTGCTATAAACATTGGGCTACAAGTGCCCCTATGCATCAGTACTCCTGTATCCCTTGGGTAAATTCCTAGCAGTGCTATTGCTGGGTCATAGGGTAGATCTATTTTTAATTTTCTGAGGAACCTCCACACTGTTTTCCAGAGCGGCTACACCAATTTGCATTCCCACCAACAGTGCAAGAGGGTTCCCGTTTCTCCACATCCTCTCCAGCATCTGTAGTCTCCTGATTTGTTCATTTTGGCCACTCTGACTGGCGTGAGGTGATATCTGAGTGTGGTTTTGATTTGTATTTCCCTGATGAGGAGTGACGTTGAGCATCTTTTCATGTGCCTGTTGGCCATCCGGATGTCTTCTTCAGAGAAGTGTCTATTCATGTTTTCTGCCCATTTCTTCACGGGGTTATTTGTTTTTCGGGTGTGGAGTTTGGTGAGCTCTTTATAGATTTTGGATACTAGCCCTTTGTCCGATATGTCATTTGCAAATATCTTTTGCCATTCCGTTGGTTTCCTTTTAGTTTTGTTGGTTGTTTCCTTTGCTGTGCAGAAGCTTTTTATCTTCATAAGGTCCCAGTAGTTCATTTTTGCTTTTAATCCCCTTGCCTTTGGGGATGTGTCAAGTAAGAAATTGCTGCAGCTGAGGTCAGAGAGGTCTTTTCCTGCTTTCTCCTCTAGGGTTTTGATGGTTCCTGTCTCACATTCAGGTCCTTTATCCATTTGGAGTTTATTTTTGTGAATGGTGTGAGAAAGTGGTCTAGTTTCAACCTTCTGCATGTTGCTGTCCAGTTCTCCCAGCACCATTTGTTAAAGAGACTGTCTTTTTTTCCATTGGATGTTCTTTCTTGCTTTGTCAAAGATTAGTTGGCCATATGTTTGTGGGTCTAGTTCTGGGATTTCTATTCTATTCCATTGGTCTATGTGTCTGTTTTTGTGCCAATACAATGCTGTCTTGATGATGACAGCTTTGTAGTAGAGGCTAAAGTCTGGGATTGTGATGCCTCGTGCTTTGGTCTTCTTCTTCAAAATTACTCTGGCTATTCGGGGCCTTTTGTGGTTCCATATGAATTTTAGGATTGCTTGTTCTAGTTTCGAGAAGAATGCTGGTGCAATTTTGATTGGGATTGCATTGAATGTGTAGATACCCCTGGGTAGTATTGACATTTTGACAATATTTATTCTTCCAATCCATGAGCATGGAATGTTTTTCCATTTATTTATATCTTCTTCAATTTCCTTCATAAGCTTTCTATAGTTTTCAGCATACAGATCTTTTACATCTTTGGTTAGATTTATTCCTAGGTATTTTATGCTTCTTGGTGCAATTGTGAATGGGATCAGTTTCTTTATTTGTCTTTCTGTTGCTTCATTATTAGTGTATAAGAATGCAACTGATTTCTGTACATTGATTTTGTATCCTGCAACTTTACTAAATTCATGTATCAGTTCTAGCAGACTTTTGGTGGAGTCTATCGGATTTTCCATGTATAATATCATGTCATCTGCAAAAAGTGAAAGCTTGACTTCATCTTTGCCAATTTTGATGCCTTTGATTTCCTTTTGTTGTCTGATTGCTGGTGCTAGAACTTCCAACACTATGTTAAACAACAGCGGTGAGAGTGGACATCCCTGTCGTGTTCCTGATCTCAGGGAAAAAGCTCTCAGTTTTTCCCCATTGATGATGATGTTAGCTGTGGGCTTTTCATAAATGGCTTTTATGATCTTTAAGTATGTTCCTTCTATCCCGACTTTCTCGAGGGTTTTTATTAAGAAAGGGTGCTGAATTTGGTCAAAGGCCTTTTCTGCATCGATTGACAGGATCATATGGTTCTTATCTTTTCTTTTATTAATGTGATGTATCATGTTGATTGATTTGCGAATGTTGAACCAGCCCTGCATCCCAGGAATGAATCCCACTTGATCATGGTGAATAATTCTTTTTATATGCTGTTGAATTCGATTTGCTAGTATCTTATTGAGAATTTTTGCATCCATATTCATCAGGGATATTGGCCTGTAGTTCTCTTTTTTTACTGGGTCTCTGTCTGGTTTAGGAATCAAAGTAATACTGGCTTCATAGAATGAGCCTGGAAGTTTTCCTTCCCTTTCTATTTCTTGGAATAGCTTCAGAAAGATAGGTATTATCTCTGCTTTAAACGTCTGGTAGAACTCCCCTAGGAAGCTATCTGGTCCTGGACTCTTATTTAGTGGGAGACTTTTGATGACTGATTCAATTTCTTCGCTGGTTATGGGTCCGTTCGAGCTTTCTATTTCCTCCTGATTGAGTTTTGGAAGCGTGTGGGTGTTTAGGAATTTGTCCATTTCTTCCAGGTTGTCCAGTTTGTTGGCATATAATTTTTCATAGTATTCCCTGATAATTGCTTGTATCTCTGAGGGATTGGTTGTAATAATTCCATTTTCATTCATGATTTTATCTACTTGGGTCATCTCCCTTTTCTTTTTGAGAAGCCTGGCTAGAGGTTTATCAATTTTGTTTATTTTTTCAAAAAACCAACTCTTGGTTTCGTTGATCTGCTCTACAGTTTTTTTAGATTCTATATTGTTTATTTCTGCTCTGATCTTTATTATTTCTCTTCTTCTGCTTGATTTAGGCTGTCTTTGCTGTTCTGCTTCTATTTCCTTTAGGTGTGCTGTTAGATTTTGTATTTGGGATTTTTCTTGTTTCTTGAGATAGGCCTGGATTGCAATGTATTTTCCTCTCAGGACTGCCTTTGCTGCATCTCAAAGCGTTTGGATTCTTGTATTTTCATTTTCGTTTGTTTCCATATATTTTTTAATTTCTTCTCTAATTGCCTGGTTGACACATTCATTCTTTAGTAGGGTGTTCTTTAACCTCCATGCTTTTGGAGGTTTTCCAGACTTTTTCCTGTGGTTGATTTCAAGCTTCATAGCTTTGTGGTCTGAAAGTATGCATGGTATGATTTCAATTCTTGTATACTTATGAAGGGCTGTTTTGTGACCTGGTATGTGATCTATCTTGGAGAATGTTCCATGTGCACTCGAGAAGAAAGTATATTCTGTTGCTTTGGGATGCAGAGTTCTAAATACATCTGTCAAGTCCATCTGATCCAATGTATCATTCAGGGCCCTTGTTTCTTTATTGACCGTGTGTCTAGATGATCTATCCATTTCTGTAAGTGGAGTGTTAAAGTCCCCTGCAATGACCACATTCTTATCAATAAGGTTGCTTATGTTTGTGAGTAATTGTTTTATATATTTGGGGGCTCCCGTATTCGGCGCATAGACATTTATAATTGTTAGCTCTTCCTGATGGATAGACCCTGTGATTATTATATAATGCCCTTCTTCATCTCTTGTGACAGCCTTTAATTTAAAGTCTAGTTTGTCTGATATAAGTATGGCTACTCAGTTTCTTCTGACTTCCAGTGGTATGATAAATAGTTCTCCATCCCCTCACTCTCAATCTGAAGGTGTCCTCAGGTCTAAAATGAGTCTCTTGTAGACAGCAAATAGATGGGTCTTGTTTTTTTATCCATTCTGATACCCTGTCTTTTGGTTGGTGCATTTAGTCCATTTACATTCAGTGTTATTATAGAAAGATAAGGGTTTAGAGTCATTGTGATGTCCATAGGTTTCATGTTTGTAGCGATGTCTCTGGTACTTTGTCTCACAGGATCCCCCTTAGGATCTCTTGTAGGGCTGGTTTAGTGGTGACGAATTCCTTCAGTTTTTGTTTGTTTGGGAAGACCTTTATCTCTCCTTCTATTCTAAATGACAGACTTGCTGGATAAAGAATTCTCGGCTGCATATTTTTTCTCTTCATCACATTGAAGATCTCCTGCCATTCCTTTCTGGCCTGCCAGGTTTCAGAAGAGAGATCAGTCACGAGTCTTATAGGTCTCCCTTTATATGTTAGAGCACGTTTGTCTCTAGCTGCTTTCAGAATTTTCTCTTTATCCTTGTATTTTGCCAGTTTCACTGTGATATGTCATGCAGAAGATCGATTCAAGTTACATCTGAAGGGAGTTCTCTGTGCCTCTTGGATTTCAATGCCTTTTTCCTTCCCCAGATCCGGGAAGTTTTCAGCTATTATTTCTTCAAGTACACCTTCAGCACTTTTCCCTCTCTGTTCCTCCTCTGGAATACCAATTATGCATATATTATTTCTCTTTAGTGCATCACTTAGTTCTCTAATTTTCCCCTCATACTCCTGGATTTTTTTATCTCTCTTTTTCTCAGCTTCTTCTTTTTCCATAATTTTATCTTCTAGTTCACCTATTCTCTCTTCTGCCTCTTCAATCTGAGCCGTAGTTGTCTCCATTTTATTTTGTAGTTCATTGATAGCATTTTTTAGCTCCTCCTGGCTGTTCCTTAGTCCCTTGATCTCTGTAGCAAGAGATTCTCTGCTGTCCTTTATACTGTTTTCAAGCTCAGCGATTAATTTTATGACTATTATTCTAAATTCACTTTCTGTTATATTGTTTAAATAATTTTTGATCAGTTCGTTTGCTGTTGTTATTTCCTGGACGTTTTTCTGAGGGGAATTCTTCCGTTTTGTCATTTTGGATAGTCCCTGGAGTTGTGCAGGACTGAGGGGTGCTTCCCTGTGCTGTCTTGAATAACTTGCGTTGGTGGGCGGGGCCGCAGTCAGACCTGAAGTCTGCCCCCAGCCCACCGCTGGGGCCACAGTCAGACTGGTGTGTGCCTTCTCTTCCCCTCTCCTAGGGGCGGGATTCACTCTGGGGTGGCGTGGCCCATCTGGGCTACTTGCACACTGCCAGGCTTGTGGTGCTGGGGATCTGGCATATTAGCTGGGGTGGGTAGGCAATGTGTATTGGGGGCAGGAGGGGTAGGCTTAGCTTGCTTCTTCTTAGTGATCCACTTCAGGATGGGCCCTGTGGCAGCGGGAGGGAGTCAGACCCGCAGAGGGATGGATCCGCAGAAGCACAGCGTTGGGTGTTTGAGTGGTGCAAGCAAGTTCCCTGGCAGGAACTGGTTCCCTTTGGGATTTTGGCTGGGGGATGGGCGAGGGCGATGGCGCTGGTGAGCACCTTTGTTCCATGCCAAGCTGCGCTCTGTCGTCTGGGGCTCAACAACTCTCCCTCCCATTGTCTTCCAGCCCTCCCGTTCTCGGAGCAGAGCTGTTAGCTTATAACCTTCCAGATGTCAAGTCCCTCTTGCTGTTGGACCACACTCCCTCCGGCCCCTCCGCTTTTGCCAGACAGACTCGGGGGCTCTGCTTGGCTGCCCGGCAGCCCCTCCACCCCAGCTCCTCCCCGCCAGTCCATGGAGCGTGCACCGCCTCACCGCCCTTCCTACCCTCTTCCGTGGGCCTCTCATTTGTGCTTGGCTCCGGAGACTCTGGTCTGGTAGTCTTCTGGCGCTTTTCTGGGTTATTTAGGCAGGTGTGGGTGGAATCTAAGTGATCAGCAGGACGAGTGGTGAGCCCAGGGTCCTCCTACATCGCCATCTTCCCAGGATCCTGTAACTAAATTTTTAAAAATAATTTAAAAAAACAACCAGCAAACAAAAAAAAAGTAACAAGGAAGTTGGCAAGGATGTAGAGAAATTTGAACCCTTGTGTACTGTTTCTAGAATTGTTAAATGGTACAACCACTATGAAAAACAGAATGGAATTTCTTCAAAATTAAAAATACAGCTATCATATTAGCCAGAAATCCCACTTCAGAGTATATGTCCAAAATAATTGAAAGCAAACTCTCAAGGAGATATTTGCCCACCCATGTTCATATCAGTATTTTTCAAAACACTTGAGGTAAAAGCAACCCAAATGTACATATACAGATGAATTGATAAACAAAATGTGGTTTATATATACAGTGGAATTTTACTGACTCTTAAAAAGGAAGGCAGTCTTGACAATCCTACAAGGAAGAAACTTAAGGATTTTATGCTAAGTGAAGTCAGCTGATCACAAAAGACATATGCTGTATAATTCCACTTATTAGGTATCTAATGTAGTCAAATTCATAGACACAGAAATAGAATGGTGGTTACCAAGGGCTGAGGGGAATGAGGGACTAAAGGGGAGTTGTTTAATGGGTATAACATTTCAGTTTTGCAGGATGAAAGTCCTGGTTTTGGTTGCACAATAATGGGAATATACTTAACAGCGAAAAATGATTATAATGGTAAATTTTATGTTATGTGTTTCTTACCACAATAAAAATAATGATGAATTATATGTAATGTGAATTATATCTCAATTAAAAAACCCTTAACATAAATGTTTCCCACACCCATTATCATATAGAGTTTTTAAAAAGTATCCAATTCCCATGTGCAAAGTTTAAAAATATTTTTTAAATGTCATTTTAAAATTTTATTGTATTTTCTTATTTAGACTAAGTAGAGTCCCTTATCCTAGCTTTCTGTACAGGATCAATTTCTTTATGTTTTTGATACAAAATCATTTCCCTTTAGCAATCAGTGCTATCCATGTTACTTTATAAAAATTCAGCACAACAAAATATATCTCTTGGACAACAAGTAGGCTTAGAAAATAAACTTACTATGTTAAATATCAGAAACTCAGTACAGTTTCCAAGTGAAACTCTTTCCCTTTTTAGAAGATAAACTAGACCTATTCTCAGGATCCACATAAGTTTATGTACTTTCTTGTCTACACAATACTTTATCTTTTAAAGATGCTAAATGAATTATGTAGTTTTTATAAATATGTCTACTCTAAGACCCTGAGCCATAGTCCTACATGTATCATTACATGGGTTTCCAAGTACTAAATAGAAATAGTGAGCTAGCACACGTTTTATACTATACTCCTTGACACACATGGCTAATGTACCATTGGTGATACTCAGAAACAAAGAAGAAATAGAAGGCATTTTTGAATCTGGGAAGAATCTGATTTCAAGGAAAAGTGTCCAGAATTGATATTTATAGTACTTACTTTTGACTCTAATATCTTATATAGTCTGCTCATGGATATTGTCTAATATCACATAGCTAAGTGTTGTAATTGGGAAACTTTTTGTCAAAAGAGTATGTCATGTGTCTTTTAAAAATAGTGTACACACTCTTATACATGATTCCTAAAATCAGTTTTTAGAAAAAAATGTACATTTGGCTGTTAATTAACCAGATTGAATAATATATGAAAGAATATAGAATTCATAGAATAATGTATTATTTTAATTCTTATATGACTCTGATACAGAAAAAATATTTTTAAAGTTTATTTTATTTATTACTTATTTTGAGAGAAAGAGCACATGTGTGCACATATACACATGTGAGTGGGGGAGGTGCAGGAGAGAGAGGGAGATAGATAATCCCAGGCAGGCTACACGCTGTCAGTGTAGAGCCTGACAGGGGGCTTGAATTTAGGAACTATGAAATCATGACTTGGCCCAAAATTAAGAGTCAGATGCTTAACCAACTGAGCCACACAGGCACCTCCCAAACTGTTTTTATTCTGAAGTACTAAGTTTGTTATATAACTTTCCTGGTTACATGTGTTATTTAATGTTTGTATATGTTTAAGTATATGTGTGTGTCTGTGTGTATAATGTATTTGTTTTTAGAAGTATTTTTATATGTGTTTTTATATGTTTACAAAGACTTAAATCAGTCTGTTTTTTCTTTTTTTACTTACTCACACACACGCACCCATGCACACACACACATGCACACATGCACACGTTAATGGTGATTTACTTGCATTTTCCACCATATAAGATTATGATAAGGTTAAATCAAAGCAACTTAGTTCACTGCAAAGACCACGGATTTCACGTGAATACAAGTTTGGATTCAGATCTTGCCTCTATTTTTTATTATAACTAGATCCTTAAACTATGAGTTAAATTTCTTAGATAATTTTCTAATTTTTAAAATGGGAATAGATGGCAATGCCTACCTAGAATTGCTATATAGAACAAAATACAATATTAATTGCCTAGTGCTATGTCTGACATCCAGTAAAAGTCATGTTTCTTTTCCTTCATTCCCTATAGGGAGAGTTATCGTTTTCACTTTTATTTCCCCTTGCTTTCCTTTATGTTACCGAAAAGACTGTCTGGTTCTTAAATGAAGAAATATGAGGAAAAAATTTGGACAGTAACCTGTTTTTCATCCTCAGCTTTTAGTAGAATGGATTCTGGTTATCCTGTTGGAAATTAAACTTATCCTGAAGGTTTCTTAGTTAAATATACGCACATACATACATAGGTACACACACATACACATAAAACATATAAAATGTTATTTTATTGTATTCTCTTATCTAGGCTAAATAAAATCCTTTAATGTAGCTTATTTTTACACAGGGCAGTGTCTTTGTATTTTTAATATAAACTCTTTTTCCTTTAGCAGCTTATGTTCTTCACATTATTTGAAGAAATTCAGCATAACAGAATATAACTTGGACAAAAACTAAGCATGGCAAATTGGCTTACTGTATTAAATACCAGAAACCCAGTACAGTTTTTCAAGTCAAACTCTTTCCTTTTTAGGCTACAAGTTAAAAATATTGTCAAGATAGGTTATTATTAATGAATAAATTAAATTAATTATATTATGGGATCATAATATATTATAAGTATACAAATTATTAATATATTTATATATTTTATATAACACATTATATGATATATATTATTTAATGTATGTTATATATGTTATACACAATTATATACATTATGTTATATATTAAATAACTATATAAATACAATGTATTTATATATTATATACTACTAACATATATATGTTTTGACACAATCTGAAATTTATAGCAAAGCTCCTGGAGACCTCTGGCTGGTTCATAGGAATGTGAGCCTCTGCATCTCAGAGCCAGAAACTATGAGTCAAATTTTTTTCACATTTGGAATTTCTCTGTCATTCTCACCCAGACAACACAAGATCATCAATTTTTAAGACCAATTGATTAGTAAATTTAATTATATCTGTAACATTCCTTTTGCCATATAATGTAACATACACAAATAGGATACAAATCACAAGAGCATGGTCATTTTCCAGGGAGTGTGTGTATGTGGGGGGCTCACTCTGTCTATCCTGGGAGGTAGTTAAAAACTATTTAAACGTCTTATTCTTCATCAAATTTAGACTTATTCGTTTTTAAATTTATATCAGTATAGACTCCTGGATTCTTTATTTATTCATTACTACTTTATTATTTATTACCATCCCACATTTGGGCATAGAACACGCAAGGAGACTACTTTATACTTTTGACATGTCCCCCTCATTGTTTTCTGGTACAATAGATATTTTGTCTTGTACTTTCCCTGCCCCAGCCCTGTATCTGCAATTTCTTTAAAGAACCCTAGTCTCTTTTAGTTGAGAATGATATTTAGAAGTTAGTCTTTGGGTATTGGGTTGCTACTGAGGCAAAACTGATTCTAGTTCCTTCTCAGTGGACGGTTTACACACACACACACACACACACACACACACACACACACACATACACTCACATGCTCACTCACGCTAATATCTATTTCTGTATATTAAAAACCATCAGTTCATGCTGATCCTTAAAAGTATCAGTTCTACTTAAAAGTATCTAAGGTGCATTCTAGTTTTCTCTCTCCCTACTTGTAACACACTTAACAAGAAACCTGGTTCCATGTAGATTACTTATTCACCATCTTTGAGTTTGATCATTCTCTTAAGAGCTGCCCTCTGCATAGGTGGTTAGCACTGCCCCACCTAATGACTTTATGACTGGATTGTCTGTAAAGGGAAAGCATAAAGAGAAGATTATTATTGTTTGTTTGAAACACTTTTATTACAATTGCCTTTAAAAAAAATTAACCTTTTATTTTAGAATAGTTTTAGGTTTGTGGAAAAATTGCAAAGATAGTAGAGAGAATTTTGGCATTCTTCACACTCAATTTACCTGTTGTTAAGATCTTACATTAGTGTGATACCTTTGTCACAACTAACGAGCTATGTTGACACACTTTTATAAAATTAAGTCCACCCTGGATTAACATTTTGGAAAATTTTTAAAGGGGAGAGAAGGGTTTTGTCCACGTATCTTCAGTTTACCCTTTATCTTCACTGCAATTTCTCCCACAGGACGCAATTGTTATTCAAATAGAAGAAAACTAAAATTGTTGCTGTGTTAGGAATTCCCTTGGAGATCATCCTCCTTATGTATAGATTTTCTGGTGTTTTGCTATAGCAACCTATTATCTGTACCCAGCATGCTTTTTTAACTTGCATTTTTATATAAGATAATCTGAGGAGATAAGGTCTGGGCCACTTTATTTTTCAGGCACCAGAGGCATAGTGTTAGGGGGCTATAGGTTTTTCAGTGGCCTGTAAAAAATGTTGAGATCAAGGAAAGAATCATTCCCTGGAAACTATGAAAAGAAAATGGCAGAATCTAAATGGATAAATGCTTTCTTAAATGTCTATGAAGCATAACATTATGTCAACTTCATGAGTTGTTAAATTTAGTATTCATAAAAATGTCATTATATTTGAAAACAATCTGTAGGTTAGGCTTTCTACAAAATGATTGCTGAGAAATCTGAGCTTATCCTAATTAAATGAATAACTTATAGCCAATCATTTGGAAAGCAAAGTGATAACAGGAATTATGTCATTTTTTGTTCCTAGGCAAAACTATTTTAATGTGGGATGGGAGAGAATTATAATGCATTTGTAAGGATACCTATGTCATAAAAATTTCCCACCTAGCGTATAGTGAGTGATTGACAAATGTTACTTTTCTTTCCTTTTTTCTCTTTGGACAAATATTTTGTTTGAGGGGGAATAATGGGTTGATAATGTAGAAAATACATTTACTGGCAAATTGTAACAGGAGATTAGATGATTTTAATTCATTTTCAAGGGATTCTGTAGCTTAGGATAGAGTGAGAAGAATGCTGGACTTTGAGTTGGAAACATTGGCCAACTTTCTTCTCAGCCACGTTGTTTCTCCTAATATCAGATGCTATGTTGTGTCTCTGATTTTCCATTGTATCATCTGTAAAATGGGGATAATAATTATATTTGTGCATCTGTATTGGAGTGATGCTTGTGAAATCACTTAGTGAATGTTAGGTCTATCAAAATATTAAATAAAATTGCTGACCGTGTTGCTTATTGTTGGTACCAGCATGTTGTTTATTTAGATGTATGTCAGAAACAATGAGGTGGACATAATCAGAACATGTTAGGCTCTTCATGTAGTTTTAAACGTCAGTATTAACAAAAATAAAGCTTGTGTAGGTAAAGAGCAGGAAGAGACATTAGGATGCTTGGCTTTATTCTCTCTACTGCTCACTGTGGTAGTCCATGACAGTGTGTCCTCACTTTCTGCATCTCCTTCAATTATTCTTGGTTCCAGTGAACAGTGGGGCACCTGAGACATTTTAGGACTGACACCACTTGATGTATCCCATCAACTTCTGCTGCTGTATTAGAAGAAACACACATCTAGAACACTACATCCTTACCGACCTGTCCCAGGGACCCAAAAGTGCTTTGTCTGTACACTTTCTCATAAGTTGTAAAAATCTATAAAGATGGAAAAAATCTATTAGAAATTTTCCCCCTGAACAATTATATGAAGCACATAAGATTCTAGGTAGAAAGTCATTATAAAAATCTGTAAATGAGTAAAAAAAGTTCTGTCCTCCAATAAGCTTAGCAAAATTGTTCTGAAGACTGGAAGGAAGTGTGATTCTCCTGCTTAATTGACAGTCTGGCATTTATTGAAGATTGCACAAAATGGCTAACCCATATGTGTTGGCAAGGTCAACAGACTGATCCAAGTTTGTTCAGGAAGTACAGTTTGTCCTGTTTAACATTTTGAAGGTAACTTTTGAAGATTCTCTAGATATTTTCGATCAGTGTTCTGAACTTAGTCTTATTTTAGGTTGTAGTGAAAGCTGTTCCAAATGTATGAAAGGACAAAGTGATAAATAAAGGTTTTTTTTTCTAATTATTTTTTAGTAGGATAGGTAAGACCCAAAATGAAAGAAGTCTTTCTCTTAGTTACAAAATAATTTAAGAACTCTAAGGTGGTCATATAGATTCATATTTGGTGACATCTTTTGCAGCGTAGAAGTAGCCCATACTTCAGTATGTAATACATTCTTGAAAAATATGTTTGAGAAATCCAGTGTCTGGAAAATAACTGAAGTGCTTGTGGATTTTTTTAGGAGTAGATGTAGTATTCTATTTTTGGAAAGCTAAAAATTAATATTATATTGTTAAATACCATGCCTGCAGGCATTCCAGTGGGTGAGTGTGAACCTTCACAGGCACACAGGAAGCAACTATAAAAGAGAACCTGCCAGCTCCCTCCTGGGAACCAGAGACATCAAACCATGAGCCTCCCTCTCACACCACTCCTACCTCTGTCTGATTGCTTCCATAGCAATGTTGAGTGCCTTTTAGTCTTTAAATTACCTAGACTAGATGCCTGTAGTGTTCTGGAGCATGGTTAAGACAAAAGACAGTTGGGCACATGTCTCACACTTATGCATGGGGCCACCTGGGTTGACGAGATGCCCCATCTGCCTCCACAGGAGTGCTGCCAGTTACCTTTTCTTCTTATTGCCACTCTCATAGCCTGGAGTTAAGGAAGAAGGGGTTTGGAAGGGAAGGGAAGAGAGGTGGGGTAAGAGGACACTAGCTGTGGATGATGATGACACATGTGCTGATAACTTGGGGCATCCTACAGTCCTAAGAATCTTCATAGGACTCCTCAGCATGGAAGAGAAAGGGAGGATAAAAAAGACTGGGCATGCTATCGTGAACACAGTCAGAGAACATTCTGGTTATTTGGCTTTGCTGGTGCTGTTGCAAATAATAGTTTACAAATGCCACAGCCACATCATGAAGGCAGGCCTCCGTTCCCTTGCCCAAATCTCCCTGGGTTTCTCTAAATCACTCTCAGTCAATTTTAGTATGAAATTCTAAATTTGGCCCGTGAAAGGTGGTTTAGGACATGGATTTATAATAAACAAAAAGTATCTGTTTTGTAAATGTCAAGAACCACCTTTGTATTATGAGTTTATAAAGAAACTGTGGTAAACCATAATTCTCTGGTCACGGTAGCTCCTAGCCAAGTCAAATCAGCAGTAAGTCCAGGTCTAGTGGGCTCAGTAAATGCTCACAGTAATTCCAAGACTGCAATTTATATTTGCTGAAATCTTACTCCAAATGAAAGAATTCTTTAAAGAAATGACCAGATAAAAAGAATCTCCATGACTGTGTGCAATATTATCAATGGTTTTTCTGTTGTTTTCAGCAACCACAAATGGAATTCATAAGTCCCCAATGTTTCCAACACAGATTTACTTTAAATTTAAAAACGTGTCTTGTATATACAGCACTATGGGATGAGAAAAATATAGGATTGTCAAAACTGGTGCTGCTAAGGGGTTGCAGTTCCAAACACAAAGACAATTCCTCAGTAGTAACTCTTATCTCTAAACAGTATCCTTGGGTTACCACACACTTGCGCAAATTTAGAATTATAGCCTCATAACCAACCCTCACAGGCAATTCTGAAGGAGAAGTGCCAAAGTCAAATATTCTTTCTGGAAAATTGGCTTCTTGTCTTTCAAAATTTTATTTCTGACTAATATTATTTTTATAAAAATCAAGAAAAAAAGTACTACAATTCTTCAAGAAAATATTTATTCTTTTGCCATGCCACTTGGGGAAAGTAAATTTTATCATAGTCCCCCTACTGATTTTCGTCTACATAATTTATACTGTCTGGCTTTATTTAGGCTCTTTTTATTATGAGAAGGAATGCTGGAGCACCAGTGGGTTTTGGAAACATTGTATTGTTATAATAATGCAATAGTTTGCTATAGATGAAAATCCAAAATTTTCTCCATGGTATATGGTGCTCATATGAACTGTCATTGATTCATCTCCAAACCAAGCTATAATAGTATTTAGAAAGACTATGTGAGCATAAGACCAGCTAAAGGTCTTATTTTTATTTGTTTTGTTTTACCATGGTGATGTTTTAATCAGAGTTCTCAAGGCAGTGGCACCATGCAGAAAAGGTCTTTAATGGTATTATTAGAGACTTTTGAAAAATCCTCAGTTTTATGAAAGAGAATTTTTTACAAAAGTGAAACAACAAAGGACAAATTTTATTTTTATGGGAACAACAACAGAAAAGACTCTAAACATTGATTAGATAGCCTCATGATAGTCTATCCACAAGTAATCCTTATTTATCTAGTCACTTTCTCTGCTTAAAGTTCATTGACATTATTGCCACCCCTAGTTATAGTTATCATTCAATGCAGCCCACAGGCCAGCTGGTGCTAAAAGTGAAGACCTTTTATTCTAAAATGTTTAATTATCTCTTTCAGCTTGGAAAAGTATAGGCAAAAAGATAGTGAGCTTTAGCTTGGGAACAATTGAACAAAGTTCTATTTAGTCTGATGCTTTTTCTCAATTGTAAAATTGATCCTCTTAATCAATACTGTAGAGAGAAAAAGAGGTAATCCAACCGAGAAGCAGGGTGGAAAATGATACAATTCGATGAGGCTTGACAGTAGCAACACGATTTTGAAGTGACATAGATTCCAAGAATAGCTCTGTCCATGCCACTTGTAAATACAAATACAATAAGCAAACACCATATAAATGATTTTCCATTTTGGTTGAGTGACATCATTGGATCTTGAGAATCAAGAGTTATCTAATCAAGCATTTACTTGGTAGAAAGAATTGTGTGAGAAGTGGCAAGGTGCGTGGTTAGAATTGCCTGTGTGAGTCTGTTCATAAAAGTGCAATAACAACACAGTGCATGTACACATCAGAGGTGGCAATGGAGTGCAAAACATTCACAGTGCAACACTCAAAGCCTTCACCATGATAGCTGTTGTCGAGCTGTAGCCAAGCCTGGGAAGTGGTCCTTCCTGCAGATATAAGACTATGAAGTCTTTTCACACTTCAGGGTTCAGATATATACTGTTCTATTTCCAAATCATTATCTCCTGACCGAAACCACAATTCAAGATAGAGCAAAGAAATTTTTAAGAACAGAAGGTCTCCATGACAATGTTAGAAGTTTGTAAGGAGGCACCAGGCTCAGGATCAGGGCCTGGGTGGGGAGTGGGGAGTGGGGAGGAGATTCTGATGAGTAATGGCAGTGGTTTCCAATGTAGGAGCTGAGTACACTTGGCCACAACTCCCTTCAGCCCCTAGATACTATGAGTATTGAAAAACTTGAGAAATGTTAGATGGACAAGGATAGCTTCTGGTATTGAGGCTGATAAGCTTGTTGATGCCTGGAAACTAAAAGAAGAAGGTGTTTCCTTACTGTTTTGAGGTAAAGCTGAGAGGAGAAGTTTGATAAACAATACAACTACTGATTGAGTTATCGAGTCCCCAGGCACAAGAAAAGCACACAGGGATTCCCACAGTGGTGACCTCTGAAAGAATAAGCAGTAGCCTTGATGCCCAGAAGAGAGAGGGGAGAGAGAGACAGCTACAGCAGGGGGACCAGTGTGCTGATTCTGACTCTGGTTTTTATTAATGCATGGTAACCTTCTCTACAAACTCTATTTTTCTGAGAGGAGTTGAAAAGACAAAGAAAGTGGAAAGACTGAGCACTGATACATGAAGACTACTAATTCAGGGGATGTAGGAACTTAATCTTATCTACACCTTCAAATTAATATTGTTTAAACAGCACTTTTGACCTGTTCCTGGCCTCTAGATTTATCTTTTGTCTGCTCCTTTGCAATCCCCTATAAGCCTGATGCTGAATACATCCCCTTTTGTGTTATCATTGGCTTTCTGGCATTGTCCTTAATTTTTAGAATGTGTCTGACCCATCCCAGAGCGTGGAACCCTATCCCAGAATTCAAGTTAAGTTTGTCCTTTCTTTAGGTGAGTGGATTTGCCAAAATAATATGAGCTGAGATTTACACAGCAGTAATGCTCAAATAAGTCTAGGAAGGAAGTTTAGGACAAATGGCTCATTCTTAATGGACAAGGCAAGATTAATCAGGCATAGCCTTATTCCTGAAAGCAAATCCAATGGTCTTGGTTTTGGTGAACGAGCACCTTAGAAATTCCCAAGTCTAAAAAGCAATGGTGAATTTTTTTTCTGGTAAATTTTTGTTCTCATCTGGTTCTACATTCAAAGGATCATTATTTATAAAAGGCAGATGGAAGGGCGCCTGGCTGATTCAGTCGGTTAAGTATGCTACTCTTGATTTTGGCTCATGGCATGATCTCACAGTTCATGAGTTTGATTCCTGAGTTGGGCTCTGTGCTGACAGTGTGGAAACTGCTTGGTATTCTCTCTCTCTCTCTCTCTCTCTCTTAAAAATAAATAAACATTAGAAATGTTTTTAAAAATTAAAAGCAGGTGGAAGGCTGGATTAAGGAGAGGCTGAGTGAGGTCTCCTTAGAGATGATCATAGTGCAAAAGCAAAGGTATTGATCTTATTTTGCAGAATCACATTTCTCAGCATGTCAGGTACTTTAGGGGCAGAGTTACAGGTCCTGGCACTGGTGATAGTGATAATACCACAGCTTATGCACTGTGAACCCTCTCTCAGTCATCTCCAACAATCAACTAAAGAAGACATGATTGCAAGAGAAAGAGATGACTAACTTATGGGATCCAAAAATCACAAGGCACTAGCTTCTGAGCATCTGGTATACAGAGAAGCAGATATACCAACTAGATACTCTGGGACCCCAGGGACACCCTCAGATTTCAGCCCAGATACTTCCTGACTTCTTACTCTATCTCTGACTTCTCTACATAAGTGTTAACTTACAGATATCTTGGTCCTTTGGTCTCCACAGTGTGGTGAGGTCAAAGTGTTCTATTAGAACCCAAGAGACTTGGCCTCTAGCTTGGATGTATCTAACTGACTAGTATGAAACCCAACCAAGTTACTTTTCCTTTCTGGACCTCAGTTTCCTCATCAGTTTTAGAAGGCAATTCTAGATGACTTTTCACATTTTCCAATACCGTGGATCACTGACTTTATGAAATTTTGAACAAATCTTGCTCAGTCCCATTTTGTACCTATGTAATGATGCCTAATACTTAAGCCTATCCTTTGTCTCAATCAATATCCACCAAATTTGGTTTGACTCATTTTCCTCTTTGAATCAGCACTGACTTGGCCCATTCCTCCCGCATCTAAAACAGAGCAATATAGAATGAAGAGCACCTATTTTATTTGCTTGTCTGCCTTTTAAAAATTCAGTTTTGAACTGCAAACTCAGCAAATAATTTGTTGAGAACAGGTCAGCTTGCTTCTTAATAAAATAGGAAGATTTCTCATAACATAGGTGAGTCCATATTCTTGTGAAGTTTAGTGATCTATGTGCTTGAAGTGATCACAAATGAACTTTGTGGGAAAAGAAGATACTTGGGAATGAACATTGTCATCTCTGCCATCATACTTAAATCTAATGAGTTTGGTACTTCTCTTTCTTCTTTTTCTTTTGTACAAATGATTTTACGTATTTGATTAGAGGAAATATTTTGTAACATTTGAAAACCTTTTAATGGCTCACACAATATACTGTAAATTCATATAACAAATTTAGATTTGGAAAACTACTTCTAAGCAATTCATTTAACCTCACTGCACATTCTTTTCCTCATCTATAAATTGAAGAAGTTGAAACAGCTAATCTCAAAGGTACCTTCCTGTCCAAAAATGTTATGATTTGATGTTTTTTTCCATTTATTGTACACAGTGAGAACAACTCTTTTAGCAACCAAGCACAATAGAAAACCTAATGATAATGGTTTTGAAAGAGGTCTGGTCTAATTAAGGCTTTTAGATATAAATTCAGTTTATGCTAAGGTCTTTCCCATGAGTCTTAGTTGGATGGTGGCTTTAAGGAATATTACTAAGCCTGAGTGAACCCCAAGGCATCTTTATTTCATGGCCTTAATATTTTTGCTTTACAATAGAGTCATACCAATTTATTGTTATAAGTTCATAGTATAGAAAGACTCTGTCAATGAGGAATTTTTTAAAAAGGAGAATGATGAATATATTTTGCATAGGGTACATAATTCTAGAGCCAGAAGGGATTCTGGAAAATTTATGCAGACTTACTGTTACAGGAACAATGCTAAAAATAAGGCAATGTAAGGACCTGATTCATTAACTGGAAGACTTTGTATGAAGAATTTCTGGAAGAAAGAAATACTTGGGGATTAAATAATAAAACAGAGCCTATTTCCAAGACAAATGAGTTGTTTCCATTATTCCTGCAAGATATCATGTAGAGAAATAAGTAGCAAAACAGAAAGCAATTTGAAAATTATATAGATTACTATTTTAAAAATTATATTCTATCAACTTAGATCTACAAAAATCCATTGCTCAAAAATGGTCTTTGTTTTCAAATAAATTTGAGAAACACTGGTTTAAACAAAATTAAGTCATATCTTAAATACAGAATGTTTAGGAGCCTTAATATTCTAGTGCATGATAGAGATAGATACTGTTAGTCTCTAAGAGAATAACAAAGCACACAGTTGTTAAAAATAAACTTAGTGGAAACTTTCAAAATTTTGATCAGATTAAAATTTAGTTTAGAAATTATAAAGAAAGGATGATAGCATAAATTTTTAAATTCTGGTCTATGTTATCTTATAAAACATTCAGTTTAAAAGTATTTCTGGTTTGAGGGGCACCTGGGTGGCTCAGTCGGTTATGTGTCCGACTTCAGCGCAGGTCATGATCTCACAGTCCGTGAGTTCGAGCCCTGTGCCAGGCTCTGTGCTGACAGCTCAGAGCTTGGAGCCTGCTTTGGATTCTGTGTCTCCCTCTCTTTCTGCTCCTCCCCTGCTCACACTCTCTCACTCTTAAAAATAAATAAACATAAAAAATAATAAAAATATTTCTGGTTTGACATGCTCGTGCAAGTGTGTGTGTGTGTGTGTGTGTGTGTGTGTGTGTGTGTGTGTGTGTTAACATGCATTTGGGCAAATATATAGAAGAAATTTGGTGATGATGATGTTAGCCTTTGATATTCTGGTCTGTCTCTCTAGATCCATTTTGTAGCTGCCTACTTAGTGTCTGAACTTTACTATCTCACTTTACTTGTCTCACCTGAATGTAACCCCACTTAAATTCTTTATCCATTGCCCACCTCCTCCATTCAACTCTCAGAATGTCCAAGACATAGGATTGCTCCTTCTTTAACATGCCCCATCTCGGTAAACACAAAGAATCTTATTGTATATGTCAGAAAATTAGGGACCATTCTTCCCACTGATTATTACATCCTTTTGATTTTACCTTCTAAGCATCTCTTGAACCCATCCCTGGATTCATTTTCTTTCATTTTTCTCCTGCCAACAAGCATAGGTTAAGTTACTGAGTCCTTCCTAGGCACTGTTGTAAGAGTTTGCTAATTATCTCTCCATATGTACTTTTCCAAATTATTTTTCTCATTGTCACGTCAAATATTAAAAACACAAATACGGGGCACCTGGGTGGCTCAGTTGGTTAAGCGTCCAACTTTGACTCAGGTCATGATCTCCCGGCTTCTGAGTTTGAGTCCCGGGTTGGGCTCTGTGTTGACAGCTCAGAGCCTGGAACCTGCTTCAGATTCTGTGTCTCCCTGTCTCTCTCTACCCCTCCCCCGCTCACACTCTGTCTCTCTCTGTCTCTCAAAAATAAATAAACATTAAAAAAATTTTTTTTTAAATTAAAAAAAAAACCCACAAATGCTATCAGTGTCCTCTCATAGCTTTTTCCTTAAAGGAAAATAACATAATCTTTAACATGGCCTACAAGGCCTTAAGTGATGCTTACCACTCCATACTTTTCTGATGTCAAATTCCCTTTCTAGTTTTTAAATCAATTTGGAGATATAATTAATATAAAATAAAAATGGAACCATTTTAAATGCACATTTTGCTAAATTTTGACAAATTTATATGCCTATCTAAATCAGGATATAGGTTAATTTCTATCAGCCTAGAAAATTCCCTTGAGTGCCATCTCGGGCAACCTCAAACATCACCCCAGCTCCTTTTGATTTCCATGATTCAGAGTTGTTTTTTTGTTTTATTTTTGTTTGTTTGTTTTTCTCAGTTCAATGGTAGGTTCCCTGATCTATTTATGAAGATACAGGATATTCCCCAATGTTGTTTCCTCTGCCTGGGACACTTCTCCCCACCCCAACCCCAAACACATGCTAAAAGTGCATACCAACTCTTATTCATTTATCCATTTTTAGTTTAAATACCATTTCTTCAGTTATTTAAAAGTGTGCCTAGCCATGTAGCCACTCATTAAATATTAGTTATTATTTTAATGAGTAGTAAGTTCATTTGAAAAATAGGATTTTTTGGTAACAAAATCATAGAAAAATTGTTAACAGCTCTGGCCTGTTTAAAAAAAAAAAAGCCAATTCAGCATGAGAGTTTTAAAGGTGTTCTTTCTAACAATTTCCTGAAACCATAAAGAGAGCTGTAGTTTTTGTTTGTTTTGTTTTGTTTTTGTTGTTTTGTTTTGTTCTTTAGTTTATTATTGGTCATTGAATTCTCCAAGATGTTATCAAAGGTAAGATTTAGGAAAAATAGTGAATTAGATTATCTGACAGATAAAATATTCTGTAGTTGTAGGGGACCCTCTGTTCCCATTACTGCCCTACAGAATAAGTCTGTCTTGATTCAGCTGCTAAACTGTTAGGAGGATAGAGAGAAGAGAAAGAAGAGGTAATTGTTTTGTTGGGGCTTATCTGTGATCTTTTATCAAATATCTATTGTGGAGATTAGATGTCCTTTTTTGTTTAATGATCTGTAAGGTCATTGTGAGGGTTATGTCGACCAAAGTACTGAATCTATTCTGCCAAAGCCACATGGATCCAAGCCTCTTTTCTAATTAAGTATCAATCATTTCAGGAATGCTTCCTTGGTGAGACATCCCTTCTGGCAGTAATGAATCATAAAGCTCAAAGGAAGACAGTTGAAGGAGTAACTAGTGAACCAGTATGGTTCTATTAAAGGGAAAGTTAAAAAAAATTTTTTAACCGGAATTTGAGATTAAACTTTGCAATTGATAATTTAAATAATTTTCTTTTCTGAGGAAACCTAAGGAAGTTTCATGTAATAAAACTGGCTAAGATGCCACAATTGGTTTTAATTTATTAAAAATAAAGAGAAGTTGGTAATGTGTTATTATAATGACTTGTGTAACTTATTCATGAACTCCGCAAAGATCTTGTGTATTCTAGAAACAGTCATTTGTTAAAATGTTAAAGAGTTAAGACACTTATTATTTTGTATAAAATCCTCTTTGAGATAGAAATTAAAAAAACGTGTTATTTATTTTAATCATAAGTTGTGCTATAATATTTTACTCTGAGTATGTTATGGCAATAGTGATTTTAACAGTATAATCAATTACATCATTGACTCTTAGTTGATCTTACGTCTTTAAGTTTTTTTCCACATATTTAAATACATCTGTAAACCATATATTTCAGTTGTTGAAGAACAGTAGTTAAGATGCTATTTCATCACTGAGTTATGATTTTTTAATCTCTCATGTGCCCACTGATATTTTGGCACAGTGCTTTATTTAAATGAGTGTGCTCCTTGTTTAAATGAGTGCAGCTGGAAGGAGGGAGAAAAAAAATACTACAGGTATTTCTGAAGAATTTCTTACAAACCAAATCATATTTGCTTACTAAAAAGGAATTAGACTGAGGCTTGTGTTGCCAAAGGGCATTGGGAAACTCAGATTATGTAAGTAAAGTGTGTATGCTGATCAAATTAACCAGAGCACAAAGTGATCTATCATCAGGATGAAAAGTTATGTTTTTGAAAAGGCATGTCAAATTGAATGATGGGAACAGGTTGTCTCTGAAGTAGTGTGCTGGACATAGAACATCAAAGTCAGTTGTATGTTATTTTATATGTAATACAATTTCCTTCTGGAAATTCTAGCAGCAATTGCAAGCTCTGATTTGTCTAAAAAATAATATGTTTCAGCTGATTTATTATAGATTTGTAGAAAGATAAGTAAAAAAAAAAACAAATGCAAAGACCTTGTCCAGTTCACTTAATGTTCTTATGGAGGTGAACTTATAATCATAGCACTTATGGATTTTTTTTCTGTTATTTTAATAGAAATTTCCCCCATTATAAAAACAGTCAAGTTGGGGGTGCCTGCCTGGCTCAGTTGGTGAAGCATGTGACTCTTGATCTTGGGGTCACCGTTTTTGGCCCGATGCTGTATGTGGAGCCTACTAAAAAAATAGTTGTTAGAAATTTTAGAAAGTACAGAAATCCCTGTCATCCATGGATACACACACACACACACACACACACACACACACACACAAATAAAAACCATCTAAAATTCAATCACTTAAAGATAATATAAATTTTCATCCTATCCTTTTATTTAGTTTGCAATTTGTTTTCAACATGTTGAGACCCTTATATGCATGTCTTTGTATAACTTCCCTTTAAACTTGGTATGTTGTTAACATTTCCTTACGTGTTTAAAGGATTTTATTTTGAAATAAGTTTAGATCCATAAGAGTTGTAAAAATAGTACATTTTCTGTGTATCTTGTACTCATTTTCCCCCAGTGATAACATTTTACATATCAGACTATAATGATCAAAACCAGGAAATTGACACTGGTACAATAGTATTGACTGAATGACAGACCTCGTTTGGATTTTGCCAGTTTTTATATACATTCTGTGTGTGTGTGTGTGTGTGTGTGTGTGTGTGTGTGTGTGTGTAATTTTATTTTTACTGTAGCTTTTATTTGTATTTTATGGTGAATGAAGTTAAGTATCTTTTCCTAAGATTAAGCATCATTTTTACTTTGTGTGTTTTTTTTTTTTTTTTGAGAGAGAGAGAGAGAGAGAGAGAGGGAGTATGTGAGCAGGGTAGAGGGGCAGAGGGAGAGAGACAGAATCTTAAGCAGGCTCCATGTTCAGCATAGATTCCAAGCAGGGCTCAGTTCCACAGCCCTGGGATAATGACCTGATATGAAATCCAGAATCTGACGCTCACCCGACTGAGCCACCCAGGCACCCTGATTTTGGCATCTTTTTATGTGAAACGTCTGTTGATGGTTTTTGCCTTTTTTTTTTTTTAATACGGGTTTTAGGTTTTAAACACTTCAGGAGTTATTTACATGTTAAGAATATTAACTCTTGGGGCGCCTGGGTGGCTCAATCGGTTAAGCGTCCGACTTCAGCACAGGTCATGATCTCACAGTCCGTGAGTTTGAGCCCTGCATCAGGCTCTGTGCTGACAGCTCAGAGCCTGGAGCCTGCTTTGGATTCTGTGTCTCCCTCTCTCTCTGCCCCTCCCTTGCTCATGCTCAGTCTCTGTCTCAAAAATAAAAATAAAAACATTAAAATTTTTTTTAAAAAAAGAATATTAACTCTTTATTTGTGATATATAATGCAAATATTTCTCTCCAGGTTTTCAGTTGTCTTTGACTTTTTAAATGAAGTTTTAAAAAATAACAGCTTTATTGAAATGTATTTCACGTACCATACATGTCAGCCATCCAAAGCGCACAATTCATTGGTTTTTTTTGTATGTTCGTGGAATTGTGCAACCATCACTACAATTAATTTTAGAATATTTTTATCACCCCCCCCCAAAATAACCATAGCCCTTAGCAGGTGCTCTCAATTTCCTACCCAAATCCCCTAGCCTTAGCCGACCACCAACCTATTTTCTTTCACTAAGGATTTGCCTATTCTGGAAGTTTCTCTTTACATCTTTAGTTAGTCTCATACAATATATTTTGAAATGTCTACATTGTACTCTATGGTAGTAATGCTTTAATATTTATTTAAGTAATGAGTGATCATTAAGTATTTAGGTTATGCAAATTTTCACATTATAAGTGATAATTAACATCCTATTGGATTTCTATTCATGTCTGAAAGATAAATTTTAAGAAATCAAATTATTTGTATAAAGTATAAGCTCATTTTTAAAGCTTTTGTCACGTTTTGCTAAAATAAATTTGAAAAGTGTTTCTAATTTGAGCCTTTACCGAAAACTGGTATTAGAGATTTAGAAAAATAGTATCTTATTTGAAAGGTGCCTCTAACTCTTTGAATAACAGATTCTAAATTTTTCTTCCCAACGTTTATTGGAAATTTGTATTTTTCTTATGATAGACTGCTCATTTATGCCTTTTGCTCATTCATGCTATTTGTTTCAACTTGAAATGATTGTTTATTATTGATTCCTAAGGATTCTTTAATTGTAAAATACATTAACAATTTTTTTACGTATATATTGCCAATTTTCCTTTTACTGGTTGCCTATTTTTACTTTTGTTTTTGCTCTATATGTTGTACAGATTTTGAAACATGTATGAACATCTTTATCACTCTTTTGTGCTTTTTTTTTTAAGATTGAATTTTTTAAAAAGTTTTAGGTTAGGCTCCATACCTAACATGTGGCTTGAACTCATGATCCTGAGATTGAGTTGCATACTCTATCTATTGAGCCAGCCAGACACCCCAATATTTTGTGCTTCAATCTTAAAAGGTACATATATTATATACACACCTAAATAAATGTTTTTTCTAATTCTTTTTTTCTTCCTTTTTACTATGTAATATATGTGGAACTTACTGACTTAACATGAATATTAGGTAGGACTCTCTGTGTCCCCAATTAATTAACTAGTTCTGACATATGCATCTATAGAAGGCAATTCCATTGCATTTCAGCTTTAATGAGTACTATTTCTGCTCAGAAAGCACATTAGTGAAAATTGTCCACTATTCTCCCATCCCATAAGTACAAAAATTTATCACATGCCTTTGCTTTTGCTTAAAGTTATTTAAATCAGCATATTACTAGAATTTACTAATTTTAGGATCTCATATTAACTATCATTTTTTTTTTACTTTATGGCACACACTTAATATTTTTTTAAAGGTTCAGACAACCAGCACAATTGCCTACCCAAACTAATTTCAATATAATTTCAAATTGATTTGAAGATCTATTTGGAAGATGAGCATAGCTTGTTCTTAAGTTCTTATGAAAAATCAAAGAACTTTGGACCTCCACTAAATATTATCTTTCTAGAACCAAGAAAAAAGCAGGAGCTGATTTTTGTTTGTTTGTTCTTTATGGTCCAGGTCTATAGTTAGGCCACAAATAATCTTGGTCCCACTCCAAAAAAAAAAATCAAGGGAAGGATTACTGCTGACATTCATGTTGATCATCTGACATTTTCTAAATCAGTCAAGAGAGTTACTGACTTAGTCATTGCTGTTTGAAATTTCTCTGAGGCTGAACACAGCCCAAGTCCCCTGCACCTGCACTTTGACTCTGGGGAAAAGCAAAGCAAAACAATACTGATAAAGAAATCAATCTTCTCTTAACAGATTTTCCATAGGAAGAGATCTGATAGCCAGAATGAAGAAGCAGACCTGCTTTATAACTGGTCAAACCATTTCTTTTCCTTTAAAAATTTTATATTGCAATGAGAACATTTAACATGAGATCTACCCTCTTAACAAATTTTTAAGTGCACAACCATAAACTCTGAGGAATTAGGCTTGACTGTCAGCTGGAAAACGTATCAGTATTATTAGTAGAGTGATCCTGGGCCAATTCAAATGATTTAGTGCTAACATCCCATTATTTTTTAACCTGATATGAATTTATACTTGCGAAACACAAATTTTCAAATTTACAATTCCTATCCTCTTTCAATGTTTCCCTCCTGATTTCTTTTTCTCTCCTATCTTCCTCTTTTTTACCAATGTATTTTATTGGTGATATTAAATAAATCAGCTTGCCTCCATAATTATCCACCTTTTGTAACTTTAGAAGATTTGAGGATGCAGTCTTAACTCTGTGTCATGAGCAGGCTGTGAAGGCACACATACAAGTCATGTCTTTCCACTGTGTGAGCGTTATTCAATCATAAAGCAAAGTTAATCACAATTATAAAGCAGGTTCAGGATTCCCAACTCAATGACATTTTATGATGTGATTAAACTTGGCTTCTTACACAGCACACGGATCAGGATGTAAGACAAACCACACAACAACCGAGATGACAGAAGGGTGCAGGAAGTTAACCAAAGGCAAAGTCAGTCTTTGAGTGCTCAGTTGAGACAAGGCCTCTGTCCAGTTCAGGTCAGCTCTCAGCACTTACTTCTTACTATGTTCAAGCTGTGAAGGATCTCAGTTCTCTTCAGAAATCAATTGGACAGGGCCTTTGGTGGCAATTGTCTTTTTTAAATTGTCAGATATAGGGAGGTCATGTCTTAAGAATCTGATAGATTGCTGCACAACTCCTCACCTTTTTAAAGAGATTTTATCAGTATTGGGCCCCTGCAGACCTCCTCTGGTTCTGCCTGTTATCAATTCTGAGGTCTTAGCTGATGCTGGTTCCAGCTATCTCTCCTAGTGCACTACCTTTATCTGTTTGTGTCATTGCTGGACACAGCCCCCTGCTTCACACAAGAGGTTCCATTTTGCTCTCTACACTCTGTCATTTACAATCCATGGAATTCTGAGGAAATTACCTAACCTTTCTGATCCTTTTTTCCAATCAATAAAATTAATTAGAAACAGCTTGTGGTTTTTTTGTTTGTTTGTTTGTTTGAAGTTTATTTTGAGAGAGAGAGAGAGTCCTAAGCAGGATCTGCCCTGTCAGGGTGGAGCCCACATGGGGCTCAGTCTGATGAAACATGAGATCATGACCTGAGCTGAAATCAAGAGTCAGATGCCTAATCGACTGAGCCACCCAGGAACCCCAGAAACAGCTTATCTTTTAAGGTGGTAGTGAGATTAATTGAGGTGCTTCAGTTCATTTATTTAAAAAGTTAAGTGATCACATATGCCTGGCCTGTTGCTAGTATATGGCAATATTAAGATGGTGAAGGTAGGAACTCAGCCCTCAAGAAGTTTTAAATCTAATAAAGGATATGCAATTTAAAGGCTGAGGGTTTGAAAAAGACTGGTTCCAGGAGGGCATTATAGTGTTGTTGCTGGGTCATCAAGCACAATGGCCAAGGAAGAATTCTTGAGATTTTGTATGGTGCAACTTAGTTTATTTATTCTACCCATGGACAGAAAGAGCTGCACTTTTGCTGTAGGAAGCTGGTGGTTATATGCTTAGTGCTCAAGGGGAGGGGACATTAAGGGAGTATTAGATCATAAATGTTTTCTTCGCATTTCTACTTGTAAAACTACTTTCACAAAATTTCTGTGGTGATTATCATTCACTTTAGTATTAACTGTTGGTGAAATATATAGACAGTGATAAGACCCTTTAAGCAAACAGAGGCACCTGGGTGGCTCAGTTGGTTGAGCATCTGACTTGGTTTCAGCTCAGGTCATGATCTCACTGTTCATGAGTTTGATCCCCATCTTGGGCTCTACACTGACAGCATGGAGCCTGCTTGGGATTCTCTCTCTCCTTCTCTCTCTTGCTCATGCTCTCTTTGCCTCTCAAATAAATAAACTTAAAAAAAGAAGAATTTAGCAACCAGCATATTTTTGTTCCTTTTTGGAACTATGCAGGCTATAGGTCAGCCTTCTGGGATAAGGTGAACATTTTTCTGCTTCTATCCCTCATATCAGTTTCAATTGCATTATTTCTGCTAATAATATAATGAGAAAAAAATTCCCTTGTCCTCCTATTTGATTGACTGTTTCACTATTAGGTTAACCAAGAGCCTTGATTCTATTGACCTAGTATGAGAAGGCCAAGGTCCTCAAATTGTCTATGCTGTTTGTAAAACACAACCAAAAAGGAAAAAAAGTTTAAGAAGGGTTGATTCTGTATTTGTGAAACACCACTAGGGTGGAAATTGAGTACCATAGATTTGAGGTGACTTTCTCAGGGTTTTAGTGACAAACTAAACATGGCTAGATCCAACTTCCTAGTTGTTTTATAGACTAGTATACATTTCCACACTGAATCCAAAATCACTCATGTTTTTTTTTTTTTTTTCTCAGAAACACTTTGAAGAAAATGAGATCAGAAGTTTTTCAGGTGAATGATATAATTTTTAAAAAATTATAGAGAAAGAGCTCTTCTTTCGAATGGGGCTAGTTTTTAGTATTTATTTAGTTTTGAATACATACCAGTAAACTCTAGCCACTCTGAAGTATAGGTTCAGATGAGAGGCTATCATCAGAAATAATTTGAACTCCATAAACCAAGGGTACCTTGAGACTAAATGGTAGTTCTATGTGAAAAAAGAAAAAAAAAACTTCTAAGAAAAATTGTGTACAAAAATCTCTTTATAAATGACTATTATTTTAAATAAATGTGATTATAATTACATACAAATGACAGAGGAATGAAGATAGACTATATTATGAGTTATTTTTTAATTGTGGCTCTTACAGCTATTATAACCCAAATCATTTAGCTAACGGCGAAAACTATATTCAGACAATCAACCCAACATACACTTTAGTTGATGTTTCAGAATCCCAATGATTCTATATAAGGAAAATGAACTAATCCTTTCTAATTGACTAAGAGACAAGTAATTCTAATAATCTTAAGAACGTAGAATTGAGAAGATATGTGACAACGGGTTTAAAATAATAAAAAGTTCTTAAAGAAAATTACAATCCCCTTAGTGACATTTACCTTATAATAGTTGATAGATTTTTGTGATTGTAGTTGCAGTATTATGTGCTTTTATATTTGTCGAAACTTATTGAACTGTACATTTAAAATGTACACATTTTATTATATATAAATTATACCTTAAGTGGATTTAACAAAACATTAGTTTAAGTTGAAATTTGATGTGGTATTGATGTTAGATGCTCTGTTTACCAAACCATTTATTTTTACTCGTTCAGTCTCCCAGCTCCTTATACTTTGGTTATTAGAAATATAGTTTTTGGGAAATAAATGCAGTTAATAAATTCTTAATAAAAGGGATGATGAAGTACTTTCAATATATCTTAGAACACTTTATGATAACATTTTGATATCTGTGGAAGTCACCAGCTCTCTGAAGAGTTCAGTAGCAGCATTTTGTACAAGGTGCTCCCCAAAGAGGGGTCTATATGGCATTGCTCTGAGTTGCTTTCATAACCTAAAGGGAGACTTTCACAATATCCAGACCCTTGATGTCCTGCAAGTGAAGGAGGATGTCTTCAAATTCTTTGGTGTGGCGATTCACTAGCTGGCACACAATCTTGACTTCCAAATGGAACGGTACATGTACATAGGGAAAAATGATGACATATACATGATAAATCTGCAGAGATCGTGGGAGGAGCTTCTGCAGGTAGCTTGTGCCGTTGTTACCACTGAAAGCCTGGCTGATATCAGTGTGCTACCTGCCAGGAGTACTGGCCAACAAGCTGTACTCAAAGTTTGCTGTTGCCATTGGAGCCATTCTTGTTGCAGGCCACTTCCTTCCTGGAACCTTCACCAACCAGGTCCAGGCAACCTTCCAGGAACCTCAACTTGCATTGGTTACTGATCCCAGGGGTGACCACCACCCTCTCACAGAGGCATCTTATGTTAACCTGCTTGCCACAGCTAGCTCTGTGTAACACGGACTCTTCTGCACTTTGTAGACACTGCCTTCTAGTGCTACAACAAGGGAGCTCACTCAGTGGGTCCGATGTGCTGGATGCTGGCTCAGGAAGTTGTGCGCTTATGTGGCACCAAGTAAATACCAGTGAGAGGTCACAAGTGATCTCTATTTCTACAGAGAGCCTAAAGAGATTGAAAAAGTAGATCAGGCCACTGGTGAAAAGGCTGGGACCAAGAAAGAATTTCAGGGTCAGTAGACTCTGCTCTCTAATTTGCTTCTATTCAACCTGAGGTCACAAACTTATTTGAAGGGGGAAGGTGTCCCCTGTGCTTATACAGCAACTCACTATGAAGGCAGGCACACCCAGCCTGTCACTAACGAATGGCCTTTAGCACCCACTGCTGAGGTCACTGAATGGGTAAAAAAAAAAAAACATTGAATGGTTTTATGCTATTCTTCCATATGCTTTTAAACAGAAAATGCAAATAAGGTTGACAGAAAAGAAACAGTTGAAAGCAAGCAAGCAAGCACATGTAGAAGATACCCCTGACTCTTGGTATACTCTCACTCTGGAACAGAACTGTAGTACTCATTTGGTGTAATCAATTGATTTTTGTATTACTTTAAAATTGAAGGTGATGACAGAAGCAGCTATCCCTTCACACCGCCAATACTCAGATGTGCCCCTTGTGCCAAGAGTTTGAGTTTTAACCCTAGTTACAAAAAAGGGAGTCAGAATTTATAGAAGATTTGATTCCATTTTGGACAGAGATAATTCGGAATGGGCATAAGCTCTCTATTATTATCAAAAAGCTTTACATCAGGGCTATTACCAAATGGATAACTAATCCAGCTGAAGGAGGCTCTCACCAGCTAAGAGATGAAAATACAAGCTCGAAATCATAAGTAATTGAAATAATTCAAGTTTAGAAATGGCCACGAGTTCAAAATGAATCTCAGAGTAAAAGTGAAAATGAAATGTGCAGTCGAGTGATTGTAATGTGAAAAAAAGAAAACCTTGAAAGTAGATGATTGGTTTATATTGATTTTAATAAGTAGAACAGAATGCATTTGCACATGTTTTCTACATATACATATATCTTTGTTTCAGTGTTTATATATAGAAGGTTAACACTGAAAAGCAATATGGAAACATATGTCTGAAAAAGGAAGCAGGTATAAATACTTTGAGCTTATTTTTTTCCTGGGTATGCAGGTTATGTATGTATGTATCTGTGTGTAATCGTAATCTATAAGAAAGAGTGAAGAGGACTCATTTTGAGTAGGCCGGATATTCTCTGTAAAGGTAAGAATTCTGCCGAAAACCCTACAAGGCAAGACATTAGCAGATGCCTAATTACCAAATAATTCCAGCATATCATAACGAGGTAGAAAGATTGTCCATAGATGATCAACTCAGGTAGTCACACAAACTAACTAATTAACATCATGTTTCAGGATAATTCAGCCAAATGTTCCAAAGGGAAGAATTACTGGGTTAGATTTGAACCTCCATTTTCCAGAAGATAAAATGGCTGAACAGTCTAATGATTTTAAGTTATATATAATTTTTAATCATAATAAAAGACTTGTATAGGTAACTGCACAAGGATGATGACTTAGGTAGTACTGACTATTTGAAAAGTAAATAACATATCTTTTCTGGAACTGATGTGAAAAGACTGGACTTGTCCCATGATGCAGCAAATCAAATCATCTGGGTTATACAAAGATTTACTTGGTGTTTAAACAAGAACCAGCAAGGACATTTAAATCTGAGTTAGGGTTCTTTCTATTTTTAAAAAGTAATATTATTATTATTCCAGGAAGTTTCTGAAATAAATATCTAGTTAAAATACTAACCCTCAAGAAGGTATAATACTAGGAATAATAATAGTAATATAATAATGATATGAGTGGATGAATACATAAACAAATACAAAATAAATTGCTGATCAGCACCCTACTGAACATTTGAGGGATACCCTCTGAATATATCCAGGGCTGTTTCTTTGCGAAGTTCATTCTTCTTCTTTCCTATCAACGTTTAGTTACTTGGAATCTCAGACTCCAACTCAGGGAGCCCATTGGCTTTGCCTCATTCCCTGTCCGTATGTCATGACCTGGCCACTCTCTAGGGAATGAAGTAGGGCACTGGAAGCACTGGGTTCATTTGTTTTCCATCTGTCAGCGATCAGTGTTCTTTATTGGCTGATGTCCAGTGTTTTTGAAAACTCTTAATTCATACGTCTTGTCTGTTATGTTTTTTGTTATTGCTGCTGTTGTTACATGGGGGAAGATAAATCCTGCCCCTGTCAGTCTATCTTGTCCAGAAGCAGGAGAGCACATGTCTGCTTGATATTTTGTGAGATGAAATGAGAAGTACACAAAAAGCATGTTTACTGCATACTGAAATATTGTGATTTTCTTAAGAAAAAAAAAAAAAAACCTTTGTCCATTTGAATTGAGAGTTGAGCAATCCTGTTCTTTTCACTAGGCACAATTTTTACTTGAAAGATTGACAGACAAACTACCGTTTTTTCAATACTTGGGTATTGGCAAATATTTACTTAAAAATGAAAGAAGTGATCTTGTCACTTCAAAGGAAATCAACTGATATTTGTTGCCAATGACACGATTCAAGCTTTCAAGGGAAAATTAGGACTTTGGAAAACTTGTGACAGCCACTTTGAGCTTGAGAGTTTCCCAATCTTTGCAAACTTTTCTTACAAAGATGGTGGTGGTATACACAAATATATTTTTATTTAATAAAAATATGTTCATATTTGAAAGAAATGCACAACTCGTGAAGCAATATTTTTCAAGTTGGTTAATAACATAAAATCATGTCAGAGTAAAAGACCAAAATGAATATAGAGCATTTAATGTAACAGAGTAAGAGGTAACAGAATTTAGCAGTTCATTGATTTGGTTTTAGGTTGCATGTTGCAATGAAGCTTGAATAGACTGCCACTTACTGAGTTTTGGTCTAGTATCAAGAAGAATATCCAACGTTTTCTGGAAAGTCTATTAAAATACTTCTCTTATTTCCAGCTTTCTTTAAATACTTTCTTTAAATACTTCTTTATTTAAAATACTTCTCTTATTTCCAGCTTTCTATTTCTGTGTGAGTCTGGATTTTCACAAGCTTCATACAAAAGAGTGTATTACAACACTTTGAATACAGAAGCAAACAGGAGAATCTCCCTGTCTTTTATGAAGCCAGACTCTAAAGAGATGTGCAAAAATGTAAAATAGTACCATTCTTGTTATTTCAGGGAGAGAAAATATAGCCATTTCCTTCTAAAATATATTATTCACTTTAACATATGATAGAATTATTACTGTTGTTTTTACATTAGTTCACATTTTATTTTTTTCAACTTTAATTTTGTACATGGTAAGAAAAAATTCATACATGGTAAACACTGACAAATATAACAAATGTAAAACAATAGCTCTGTGAGACTCTCAGCCAAGGGGTTAGAGACCAGAGAGGTAGAGAATGACTTTTCTAATCATTGTGGTGTTATAGACATAGCCAAGATTTTCTTTAAAAAAGTTTTTTTTAACCTTTATTTATTGTTGAGAGAAAGAGACAGAGCATGAGAAGGAGAGAGGCAGAAAGAGAGGGAGACACAGAATCCGAAGCAGGCTCCAGGCTCTGAGCTGTCAGCACAGAGCCCCACGTGGAGCTTGAACTCATGAACCACATGCTCATGACGTGAGCTGAAGTCAGATGCTCAACCAACTGAGCCACCACTTGATAGCCAACATTTTCAAGTACCATATGCCTGGTGCTATCAAAGCTCTGTTAATATATTCTCAATCACTTAATTTTCACAATACAGTAATGATATAAATATTATTATAAACTCCTCTTTATAGTTAAAGAAAATGAGGTACAATCTCCCCAAAGACACAGCTATTCAATGGAAAAAGTCAGAATTTGGACATGGGTAACATGGCTGTATAGTTTTCACTCTGAAATGCCATTGTATATTTATGTGCTATATTTTGTCTAAAGTTCACAGTGGTTTCAATATTCAAAAAAAAATTAGAATTATTTAAAATAAAATCTCCACTAATGGTGTTTAAGTTTGTAACCAATTTTTAAATATTGGAGGTCATTTAATTTGTCCGATTCACAAGTTTTTATTTTTCTTTAGCGAGTATGTATTGAGGAATGTTGATAGTTTAATGGTTGGGATACATTATTTGTTAGTGGAATTTTAAGACTAATATGCTGAATATCCACGTTGAGGGAGCAGTGAGTGTTCCTCTCCATTTACAAAGGCTGAAGTGTTGAGGACAAGCACCATCTGGATCCCAGACATAATTCTAAAAATGATGGCAAATCACATAAGAGCTTTGAGCTGTACTTGAGTTGAGCATATACCAACCCTGTGATTTGTACATCTTTTTTATTTGAGGATAATGATAGTACTTGACCATGGCAGGAGGACTTACTAAAGACTCAGATACTTTCTCTAGCAATTGCACGCAAGGGCCATTCTGTTCATATTCTAACTTCCTTGAATCAGTTAAGATTTATAATACTTGGGTATCTCTTGATTTAGACTCACTTATAAAACTGGGATACAGAGAATCAAATTAACACCATTTCCAGTAAAGCACCAAGTGATTTTATTCTTAAGGGATTCATGAGGAAGCATTTTGAAGTAAAATATCATTATGTCTACAGCTTAGTCTCAGATGGTAGAGCAAATCATACACAAACAAAACAAAACACCAACCCAAACTGTGTGTGTGTGTGTGTGTGTGTGTGTATAAAAATACAAATATATATGGCCACATGATACCGTTGATGAATCTAGATGAGGGTGTATAGATATACCCATACTTATAGTACTGTCATTTCAAATTTTTCACAATGAAGTTAAGGGAGGGTAAAAAGCGCTCTGTGAAAAATAGGATTCAAAACAAAAGCAACTGTAGATTTTGAATATTTATTGCTTGTATTAGCACTTTTCAGAACTTAAGTGTGCCAAGTCCAGAAAGAGACGTACGGGACTTCCTTGTCAGAGTGTTTTAATATTAATTTTGTGTTTATTTGGAAGGGCATTGAAAGTAATTTTCTATCAATAAAATGTGTATACATATTTTTAAATTTGAAATAGGTTTTAAATTTTTTACTGTTTATTTTTAAGAGAGACCGAGAGAGCGAGTGAGTGAGAACGCAAGTGGGGGAGGGGAAGAGAGAAAGGGAGACACAGAATCTGAAGCAGTCTCCAGGCTCTGAGCTGTCAGCACAGAGCCTGATGTGGGGCTCAAACCCACAAACCCTGAGATCATGACCTGAGCCGGAGTCCTATGCTTAACTGTCTGAGCCATCCAGGCACCCCTGAAATAGGTATTTGTTACCAATAGTATTGAGTAGGGTAACATACTTAAATATCTTTTGTTTTATATTTTTCAACCACTCCTAACTTGGAGAGTCAGTATGATATAGCGGTGATAACAGGGGCTCAAGTTTCCTTGTTTCTGACATTGGAGGTCTTCGGGCAAGTCATTTAAATTCTATGTGCCTATTTCCTAATCCATGAAACTGAAATAATAATAAAAACTACCTTTTAAGAAACTGGTGAGAACTCCTTGACTTAACACATATAAAAGTCTTAGAACCCTGTTGGCAGCATGGTAAGCCTTCAATACGCTTGAGCTGTTTTTATGATTTTAAGCAAGTAGTGTAAGGCAGTCACTCCTATAACTTAAGGAGAGCTAAATGTCTTAGAACCACGCCTTACATATCTGGGGTTCAGTATTTCAGTTAAGTGTAACTTGACCTTGCAACATTTCAGTTCAAATATTCTGTTAACTGTGCGTTCCATTGTCAATGTCTGATACTTGGATGCTTTCAAAGATTTTGCAATTTTATCACTCAGTGTTCCTGCTAGCCTTAAAAAAATGTTGAACGGATAGATTAACCCAAGCGTGGTTTATCTCCACTCTGTTTTTGGGCAGAACTGTGTCCATTTTGTTTGCCTATTGTTTAAGGACTTTAATAGAAAAACTTGAGTTCCTAGCGGCTGATCACCTCTGTGATCAGTTTTAGTAAAGGATCCTCCTTTATATTTGGCACCTCAGAGGCTGCTGTGCTGTCCCACACCTTAATGTCAGGTACTGTGTTAAGAGCTTTATTTACGTTTTCTCATTGAATCTGTATAGTAAACCTATAAAGTTGGTTACATTATGCCTAGTTGACTTAGGAGGAAGAATTGTTCTGAATGTTGAGTGATATATTCATGGTCACAGAGCTAGTAAGTTTCAGATCAGAGGTTTGAACCATCTCATCCCTGAAGGAGAGGCTGAACATCTCATTTCCTGAAAGCTAGTAGCATCTTTACCTTTCCTAGCCTGAAGGAAAAATATTGACATAATTAGTTCCATCAATAAGGCTGTTCACAGTACTGAGGCCAGAGCAGTTAGGCCTTCTTGTTATGCTCCTGCAACAGTTGAGGCAAGAGTGTGGGAAGGAACACCATCTTTGGAGTACTATAAAGTGGTATTGAATCCTTCAGCTACCAATCTAGTAGGTTAACCTGGATCAGGTTCTTGAAACCTTGCATACCTCATTTCTTCATCTGATAGTGAAAATAGATATAATAATCTCCCGTTTATAGGGTGGTCAGGGGGGTTCAATTAAACTATATATACATAGCACACAGCATATACTAAGTGTTAAACATATGTCATTGTACCCCTTAAACTGGGACTATTTTTAGTTTGACTACTTGGGTCATAGCTATTTTCCATTAAAAGAGAGTTCCCAAAGAAGCCATATGTCCTCAAGATTACTGTAAGTGTTCATTCCTTCTTGTGTTGGCCCCTCCATGGTGAATACCAAAGCATTTTAGATGATCCTATAGAGAAGTATAATATGAACTGATATCCACCTCGGAGACAGACTTTAGAGAAACCTATTCCTACAGGGAAGTACTGAGTTCTGTCACAGAAGCAGCATCCGCACAGCCTTCCACAGACACCAGGGTATTTTTCAATCCCATACGTAGCAAAGCTATGCTCTGGCCCCAACCCTGCAATCAGTTGTTCATCCAAAGTGTTTTCTTCCTATGATCGTTTGCTTGATTGGCAGCTTATTTCTTCCTGTTGCTGGGTCCTCTGCTGAGTATTCCCCATCTTGATAAATATATTCTAAATGGAATTTTACGTGGTAGAGCGATAATATAGTTTTGTTTATGCCATATTTATAAAATCATAATGCTTTGTATTTCATTTATCTTCAGAGGCATCACCAGATAATCTTACTAGTTTTGAAAATGCTAATCCTTTTTTAGACATTCTCCTTAAAAATGGGAGTGTTAGTAATCATGTGTTGAAACTGGTCAGATTCAGTTACAAGCCTAAAATAGTGAACGAACTCAGTTCTATTTGATGGACATCAACTCACTTTGTATCAGATTAAATTATCTTCCTAGGCATAGTTTTAAACTGAAATGAGACTGAACTGAATACATTAACTGAGAAGCCACTGGATTGGACAGAGGGAGAGCCAAGACTTTGAATGATTACCATTTGTGTTTGGGGAGGTGGGGCAGAGTGGTATGTGGTATGATGTAACTCTTTCTTAGTGAGTTTTTTTTTTTTTTTTTTTTTTTTTACATTTTTTTTTTTTTTTTTTTTTTTTTTAACGTTTATTTTTATTTTTGAGACAGAGAGAGACAGAGCATGAACAGGGGAGGGTCAGAGAGAGGGAGACACAGAATCTGAAGCAGGCTCCAGGCTCTGAGCTGTCAGCACAGAGCCCGACGCGGGGCTCGAACTCACAGACCGCGAGATCATGACCTGAGCCGAAGTCGGCCGCTTAACCGACTGAGCCACCCAGGCGCCCCTCTTAGTGAGTTTTTAGAAAACACCTCAGAGAAGACATGGATTTATAAAAAAAAAAAAAAAAAAAAAAAAAAAAAAAAAAAAAAAAAAAAAAAAAAAAAAAAAAAAAAAAGAAAGAAAGAAAAAAAAAGTGTTGACTAAAATAAAATGCCTTGAGCTTAAGATTCAGAAGTCCCAAGTGTGGAAGGATTTTGCATCAAAGTACATAAACAAAATAGTCATTGACTGCTAGGGAATAGAATATCTAATAGTGGATGATTATGCTGTGTTAGTTAAAAATAATCACAGAGGATAAAAGTAGAGATATCACAATACACTTATCTATTCCATATTTCTTTAACTGCACATTTAGATCATTAAAGTGATCTTTAACATTCATTGTGTAGTAGAGAATTTGGCCTTGCCCCCAGAAGATCTAGTCTTTACCATAGCTTCTGGAAGGTAATCTATTTCATACCTGACAGGAGTGTCTTTAAGGTATAGAACCGACTACACTGGATCTTAGGATGGAGTCAGTCACCCTCCTGTAGCTTTTGTGAGCTAACCCCACCGGAAAGACCAATAGTGTGACCTAGCATGGGAGTTTTTAGTCAAGTGATATAAGTTATCATAAAGACTAAGTTCAACCATTTCAGCGTTCAATCAATCATGCCTACATAATGAAGCCTCAATAAACACTCTGGACACAGAAATTTGGATGAGTTTTCTTGTTTTGGCAATACTCTGTGCAAATTTTATACACCGGTGCCAGGAATGGACAATGGAAACTTCGTGGTTGGACTCCTCCTCGACTGTTACTCATGCATCTCTTTTTATGGGCTTATTTTACTTTGTATTCTTTCCCTATAATAAACAGTAAGTGCAAATATAATAGCTTTCAGGAAGTTCTATAGATCTTTCTAGAACCTGAAAATGGTTTGGGGAACTTCCCTGAATTTGCAGTTGGTGTCAGAAGTTAGGGCAGCATTGGGGACCATTCCCTCAAAGGTCACAGTTTGGCCAACTCTGAGTATTTTTACTAAACATTAGAAGCATGGTTAAATCCTGAATTGCCTTCTGAATTTTCTCAGCATACATTATAGTTAGTAGAGTTTTATTGTTAATTTGGGTGTATCCTATTTCTTAGGAAAAGATAATCAAACACTCAAGTAATATAGTATTTATTGATTACCTACGATACATGTCTAGCTGAAATTCGATTCTTTTATTATTCCAGATATTTCACTGATAGGAATATGTCATAGTTTCAGCCATGCTCTGCATTCTGATTAGACTATACAATATAAATTATTCACTTTTTCATTAAGTGATAAAATATAGATATTTTGGTAGCATATCCCAAGCCCATCTCAATTTTTATGTTTTTACCATGTTGGGAAATTTTTCTCTGTCTGAATTTCCCTAACGTTGTCTTAATGACCTGCGAATAGTAAGACTAATTATTTTGTTGTGTCCTCATCAATCGTACAAATGAATTGAGCCAGCCAAGTTAGGTTGGTTCCATTTGATTAGCTCACACTCATTGTGCTGCAGCTCTTGTCATTTGTTGGGAAGTGAGATTGCAGAACCCAGCTCTCCCATGAAGTGGAACACTGCCGACTCTGTTGGGGGAGCGTAAATTCTGTGACAGTTATATTTCAGATCTTTTATTAATAAAACCTTACACTGTGGGCGTCAGCCCACGGCAGATATTTCTGAACAGGTCAGAAAAGGAAGAGTAGAAATCGAAACACTGGGCCTTTAATTACAGCCACACACATGGTAGCACTGTCGTTACAGAATTGTTAGAAATCAGTTAAGGAAGGTTGCCACCTCGTCTCCCTGCACATAATCTGTTTAATTAGGTAGTCTCTTTAGGAAATCAAATGTTTCTGGAAACTAAGACTTTTTTAAAATCAGCATGGCATTTTACTTGGAAAGTACAGGGATTCTTTGGGCCCTGTTGTTTAAAGGAATATACATAAGAAATTAATTGCACTGCTTTGTATCAATTATGTAATCTCTGGCCCAAGCTTTTTAGGGGAACTCATCTGGTACCCTTTCAAAATGTAATTGAAGTCTTGTGAATTACTCCTAAAAAGTCCTGAGCACTTTATAATTTTTATTTTATGTGCTCAGTAACAAAAATAATCTAAAGGATTCTGGAATACAGAAAAAAAATATCTTCCATTGAAATGTGCCTATACTCATAAATGCTATAATTTTAAATCATAAGAAGGATTAGAATTTTAATTCTGCTCTTTACAAAATAACTAATTTAGGATATGCTGTAGAGTTTGCTATGATTCTTCAATGGGGGGTTGCTCTGAAGCAGACAGAATGTTTTGGAAAATACTGAGAAAACTTTTATAATTATATTTTGATGTCAGTGACACCACTATTTGTAATGACTCCACCAGTCTCTTAGTTGTCATTGAATTTCAGCACTTACTCCTTATTGTCTTATTTATTCCTCATGTAATTGTGAGAAATTTATTAATATTCTTATTTTACAGATGACAAATTGAACCTCAGGTTGTTTTGGTAACTTAAGCCAACAGGTCTACGAGAAATCAAAATTAAAAAAAAAAAAAACCAGTGATCGCTGGAGAATGTCTTTTCTGTGACACCACTAGAACTCATTTGAGTGAGGAGAATAAATGAGCAATGAATGAACAAATGAGGTCAATGTCAAACTCATTATTACATCATCTCTAAATCACAACAGCAATTATAAAATTTTTTTTAGCTGTTTCAGAAACACTTTTATATAAGAAGCATCCTCTTGATGCTCTTTGTTCATTTAGCTTAAAAAAAAACCAAAGAAACTGTTGAACAATACAAGTTAACATCACAAGTTAGTATCACATTTATAATCACAACAATTAAAAAAACTTAGTTTTTATGAAAACTTTCAAATATGTGGAAAAATATAGATTATAAAATGACTCATACACTCATTACCTAGATTCAGCAAATGCTGATCTTTTCCACATTTACTTCCTTCATTTTTTTCCTGTCAAATAATTTTAAAGTAAGTTGCAGATATGGTATCTCAAACCTAACTATTTTTGTATTGACTCTAAAATGAGACTTTTTTTTCTGCCATTACAGTACCAGGTGGTATCATTATTGCACCCAACATGTGAGCAAATTTCCTTAATATCAATCGCATTTAAAAATTTTACAAATTAAACAAAAAAATCTTTTAAAGTTCATTTGTTTCAACCAAAGATCCAATTAAAGTAAGGCACGGTTTTTAGTTTGTAGTTTGTATGTTTCTTTGATCTCTTTAGTCCCAGTACACCATCCTACCCCCACCCACCTTTTTGTGAACATTGACTTGTTGAATGCTGGTCCCACTAACTGCATGTTTGATTTCCTCTGCCTCATAGTATCATGTGACTTGTTCCTCTACTCCCTTTGTTATTTACTGATTAAACAGGAAGTTAGATTTAGCAGTTTGGTTAAAATCAGGTTAAAGGATCTTGGGAAGAAACCCTTGTAAGTGATGCTGTCTGGAGGCACACAAAGTGTAATCGTCCCATTATTCAGTTTGCTGGGTGATCTGTGGATTTAGGTGGTGACAGCTTGGATTTGCCATGGTAGAGTGTGCTTTTCTGTTCCCCATCTGGATCTTGCTGTGGAGAACGCAACTGGAGGCTATACATTTTTAACTTTGAGTTTCATGCTAATCTCTGCCAGTCACACTGTATTCATTCTATTTATATTTTCCCTAGCTTGACAACGCATAATTCTGAGATTTATAATAGGAGACATGGGAGTTAATCCTCGATTGTTTTTGGCCATGTTCTAATTTAGACTTCTAAAAAATATAAAACTGCTCATCATGTTTGTGGTTTGCAGACTGCAAGTTCCCTCTGCAAAGCACAAGCAGCATACAAATCCTTTCCTGCAGGTTTATTTTTGAAAGAACTTAGTTTCTTCCTTTTTTCTAATTCCAGAAAAAAGCAGAGCAGGGTTTGCTTCTGGAAAACTTATAGGGGGAAGATGCGGATGCTTAGATAACACAAGTGGTGGATTTTATGGAAAAGCACCTACGAGTGCTTCTCTCTTCAACCAGATCAGATCTATTTTATGTCAGACTTGGACGTAAAATTTTGTTTAAAATGTTGAATGTTATAGACAGAGTAAAAGCACACAAATTCATACATCACAAATAGCAGTAGGTGCTCACAAAAAAGTGTAACTTATTCGTGTGGATCTTGGTACATGGTGTAGAAGCCAGAGAATCACTCGGTTGGCATCACCCCTGAGGAAGAAGCTGGCAGTCCCAATCGCAGCTTTCTCAAAATGAGGGGCAGTAGGCAGCCACGTAAAGTTTGCTAGTGTTAGCTCCAGGCATGGTCCATAACACGTTTTCATCATTTTTTCAAAAGAGACTGGCAATTTCAAGTTGCTGGCTTTTGCTCATGCTTTTGCTTTTCTCTCTGGGACTACTCTTCTTCCTTTCTCTGCCATGGTAAGTCTTAGTTATTCTTCCCAAGTAGGATGCAAGTTGTCTCATTTCTAAAGCCTTCCCTGAGCCTTCTTCTGTCTTCTTATTACAGAACTTACCAGTTTGCAATTGATTTGTTGGTGTAACTGTCTTCTTTCCAAACTGAGGGGCCCTCAGGGTCAGGTACCATGTCTTTTTCATCTCTGTTAGTCAGTTCTTAGAGTCCTGTAAGCAATAAATATATGCATAATGCATGAGTTAAAAAAATTGTAAGTTTCTGCAACACTGGAAAGGAGCAAAGAGGAGAAAAGAGGGGAAAGAGAGAGAAGTAATCGATAACAGGGGTCTGAGATCTGATTTAAGCTCTGGCTTTGGAATATCACCAACTTCCAGTGCGGAAAGGACCTGGTAGTCAAAGACAACACTGACACAGGCAGAACATTTTGTATTAAGTTGAACTTTTTAATTTAACAATTTATGACAGGAACTAAATAATGCCCATAACTCTTGAGGCCCAAGAAATCCCTTATTGTTTTAAATTCTCATATGAGCAGCCTTTGGAGTGTGATATACTGGAGCAGAGTCCAAGGCATTTTGTATTCATAAAACTTCCCAGAGTCCCTAGTAAGTACTGGACATGCTTAATGAACTGAACAGAAATAACTGTCGGCCAAAATAATATTTATGAAAGAAAGATCCCAAGGAGAGACCAGAAAGTCTCCAGCTTTCTGAAAGTTTTTACAGAGCCCCTACAAAGGAGAGGAAACTAGGGTGAGGGACAAGAGGCTCCAAAAAGACAAATGTTGGGGCGCCTGGGTGGCTCAGTAGGTTAAGCGTCCAACTTCGGCTCAGGTCATGATCTCACAGTTTGTGGGTTCAAGCCCCGCGTTGGGCTCTGTGCTGATGGCTTGGAGCCTGGAGCCTGCTTCGGATTCTGTGTCTCCCTCTCTCTCTGCCCCTCCCCTGCTCGTGCTCTGTCTCTCTCTGTCTCAAAAATAAATAAAACATTTAAAAAAAAACCCAAAAAACAAAAAGACAAATGTTATCTGGTATTCCCTCAGTGTCTTCAGGGATGTGCAGGTCAGAATCTGTAAGTAGACATTTATCTTCACCCTCACTTTGGATGCCTTGGAACGTGGCAGTGTTAGACATTAACTGGGAGCAGGATGACCCGATGGAACTCAGCTACTCACAAAACACTTCTTTTCCAAGGCATGAGGAGGAACTTGAAGGATGGGGATTCATTTCTTCTTTAGCCTCATATTCTTTTCAATAGGACAATGAAAAAGAATAAGCAGCAGTCTATATGTGGAAATACTGCATACACACACACACACACACACACACACACACACACAATTATTTAAGGACAGCTAACAAATATTGCCCCAGAAACTTAGAAGAAAATAGAAAATGACAGTAAAGAAACAGAAAACAATCCTTTGATTTTTGGCAAAGATTGTAACAAAAGTAATATTTTCAGTTTGACAGTGGATCTGGAATACGTGAAGATGCTTTTAGCCTAAAGTAGAGTTGATTAAATTTAGCAAAATGACCTATATTTTAGAAAATATAATAAAATAGTATTCACATACATAATAATGGAAGTGAAAAAGCAAAGCACAGAAAATTCTTCAGCAAAATTCTATTCACTTAATATTTGAACAGAAACTGAGTTTGCAATTCTGCGTTAAGAGATAAAAAGTTTTCTTTCTTCAGCAAAATTATTAAGAAAAACAATTTAACATTAGAAGCTTCATTTTTAAACCATTTTGTCTTTTTATAGATACTCATTTTTAAAGCTTAATTTCTAAAACACCAGTGTTATTAAAATTATAAATAGTAAGGGTTTTCAATAAGCTTGGAATAATGTGTGTATAGGTGGTTTGATTTGGAGAAATAGTGCAAATTGAATAGTAATGTTCGATGTTATGTTCAATAACTATTACATAAGTGCCTGGCATGGGGCTCTGGGGATCCTTTGGGCTTACATTATTTTATAGAGTTTGTGTTATATTAGATGAGATGGATTTTCACTAAATAAATTATGAGGAAATGTGATAAGTGCAGCAGTAGGAAACTGCTTGTCCTCTAAATGTATGACAACGAAGAGAAGAGAAGTAAGTTCTGCCTAGGTACCTATGGTGACACCTAAACTACTATTATTTTGGCGTTTTTTTGGTTGCTGCTTTTTTTTTATTGGTTTGTCTTCTAAGTGTGGATAAAACTCAAGTTTTACATACAGGAAGAATGTAAAAGAGAGAAGGATTCACGCTGACAGAGGCACAGACACATGAATCAGTGGCTAGTGCTTGGGGAAGTATTACTAACTCGGTATGGCTCACAATCAGGAGTGATTTTGCCCACAGGGACATTTGGCAATGGCTGGAGAAAATTTTGGCTCTTATGAAGGAATGCTACAGCATCTAGCGGGGGAGAGAGAGGTAAGGGATGCTGCCAAGCATCCTGCGGCACAGGCAGAATACTGCTTGCAGCAAAAAAATTGCCCAATCCCACAATGTCAATAATGCCAAGCTTGGGAAGGCCTTGGCTGAAGCATGGAAGCTGAGGTGGTTAGAGCGGGAAAAGGAAAAGAAGAGGAGGCAGACGATGTCCACATATTGGGGGATTAGGGTGGCTCTGCATACCAGCCTCAGGAACAAATTAATAGCATGGGTATTAGCAGTGATGAAGGATTAAAGGCAAGGTGCAGGCTCAAACATACAGCTGCTTAGATGTACATGGGCCCAAATCTAGGGAGTGTGTCCACACAGGTCACAATGCATGTAGTCTCCTCCGGAGTTACTTGCACAAAGCAATGACCTTCACGACCAGCCACAGTGAAGAAGTCTGTTCACATTTATGAAATATGAAGAAACTAAAGAAATCACACAAGCTGGAATGATGGTAAAGTAGATTTAGGTTTAGATGGTGTTTAATACGTGAAAAACTTTTTATAAAACAATATTGTGTCTAATTTTAGAGATTATAGGCATGATTACCAGGAAGGATTGGGAAGGGCAGGTAGATAGATAAAAAATGGGAAAAAATCTTGAGATGAGAGGTTGAATTATGCGGTAGAAATGTCTGGCTGAAACAGAGGGGCTAGAATGGAAGTATTGAGCGTTGAGGTAGAAAAACATAGCATTACTTGATGGAGGGTTTTCTATGCTAGTTTTTGGAAGTTTGGATTTGATGCAGTCAGTTAGAAAGAGTCCTTGTAAGTTCCTGAATAGGAGAGAAATGAATGAAAATGGCCTTTGAGTAATACTGTGTTTCCAACCCTGTATTAGATAGATCATAGCATGAAGAAAATGAGGCATGTGACAGCACGATCATCTAGGAGACTATTCAAGTTCTGCCCTCAATTTACAAACAAAATAGCTGCTCACTGCCACCCATAAAATTTTCTTTTATATACATGAAACGTGCTATTAAGTTTCCTTTCAATTTTCTTAGGTATATACACTTAGTCGTTTGGCCTTTCCTCATCGGACACATTTCCCAACACTTCAGTGATTTATTTCACTCTTGCATCTGTATTCTTTCCAACTTTGTTGTTTCATATCTCACTTCATTTACCATGATTCACATTGACCTGAGAATAGGCATACTTTGGAGATATTGCGGGTTTGGTTCCAGACCACCGCAATAAAGTAAATCAAATGAATTTGTCTTTTCTCAGTGCATATAAAAGTTACTTTACACTCTGTTCTAGTCTCTTAAGTGTGCAATAGCATTATGTATATAAAAAAAACAAGGTATATACCTTACTTTAAAAATACCATCTTGCCAAAAAATGCTACCCATCATTGGAGTTTTCAGTGAGTTGTCATCTTTTTGTTGGTGGAGGGTCTAGCCTCAGTGTTGATGACCATTGACTAATTGGGGTTGTGGTTGCTGAGTGTTGGGGTAGCTGTGGCAATTTCTTAAAATAAACAATAAAGACAACACTGAAGTTTGCCACTTTCAATTACTTTTCCTTCCACAGGCAATTTTGCTGTAGCATCTGAGGCTGTTTGATAACGTTTGACCCACAGTAGAACTTCTTTCAAAATTTGAGTCATTCCTTTCAAACCCTGCCAATGCTTTATCTACTAAATTTATGTAATATTCTAAATCCTTTTTTGGGGTTCCACCAATTTTCACAACATCTTCACCAGGAGTATTTTTCATCTCAAGAAACCACTTTCTTTGCTTATCCATAAGAAAGAACTCCTTATCCTTTAAAGTTTTATCACGAGACTGCAACAATTCAGTCACATCTGCAGGCTCCACATCCAATTCTAGTTCTCTGGCTATTTCCACCTCATCTGCAGTAACTTCTTCCACTGCAGTCTTGAACCCCTCAAAGTCATACATGAGGACTGGAATATACTTTGTCCACCCTCTTGTTCCTGTTGATATTTTCTTCTTCTCATGAAGCATGAATGTTCTTCATGGCATCTAGAACAGTGAACCTTCCCAGAAGATTTTCAATTTAATACTTCAAAAATCACTACTACGACAGCTAAATAAAACCTTATGAAAAGTATTTCTTAACTAGTAAGACTAAAAGTCAAAATGACTCCTTGATCCATGGGCTACAGAATGGACATTGTGTTAGCAGGCATGCAAACAACATTAACCCCACTGTAAGTTTCCATCAGGATTCTTGGGTAACCAGATGAATTGTCAATGAAGAGTAACATTTTGAAAGGAATCTTATTTTTGAGTCATATATCTCAACAATGAGTTTAAAATATTTAGTAAACCATGTTTTAAACAGATGTGTCATCATCCATATTTTGTTCTATTTATAGAGCACAGGCAGAATAGATTTAGTGTAATTTTTAAGGGCTCTAGGATTTTCATAATGGTATCTGAGTATTGACTTCAACCTAAAGTCACCAGCTGCATTAGCCCCTAACAAGAGAAATCACCTATCTTTTGAAGCTTTGGAGCCAGACATTGACTTCTCTCTAACTGTAAAAGTGATCGATGGCATCTTCTTCCAATGTAAGGTTGTTTCACTGACATTTAAAATCCGTTCTTTAGTGGAACCACCTTCATGAATTGTCTTAGCTAGATCTTCTGTACAACTTGTTGCAGCTTCTACATCAGCGCTTGCTGCTTCACCTTGCACTTGTATCTTAACGGAGATGGTTTCTTTCCTTAAACCCCATGAACCAAATTCCACCAGCTTCAGACTTTTCTTCTGCAGCTTCCTCACTTCTCTCAGCCTTCATAGAATTGAAGAGAGTTAGTCCCTTGCTCTGGATTAGGCTTTGGTTTAAGGGAAAGTTATGGCTGGTTTGATCTATCCAGACCACTAAACTTTCTCCATATCAGCAGTAAGGCTGTGTTACTTTCTTATCATTCTTGTGTTGACTGGGGTAACAATAGTAATTTCCTTCAAGTACTTTTTGTTTGCATTCACAATTTGGCTCACCTTTTGATGCAAGAGGCCTAGATTTCAGCCTATCTCAGCTTTTGATGTGTCTTCTTCACTAAGCTTGATCATTTCTTTTGATTTGAAATGAGAGATGTGTGACTCTTATTTGAACATTTAGAGGCCATTGGAGTGTAACTTATTGGCCTGATTTCAATATTGTTGTGTCTCGGGGAATAGAGAGGCCCACGGAGAGGGAGAGATATGGAGGAATGACTGGTTGATGGAGTAGTCAGAACACACACATTCACCAGTTAGGTTTGCATCTTACGTGAGCACGGTTCATGGTATCCTACAACAATTACAGCAGTAACATGAATGATCACTGTTACTGTGAAAACAAACATAATAATTATGAAAGTGTTTGAAAAACTGTGAGAATTACCAAAATGTGACACAGAGCCATGAAGTGAGCAAATACTTCTGGAAAAATGGTGCTGGTGAATGTGTTTAACACAGGGTTGCCACAAATGCCAACCTGTAAAAAATAAAATATCTATGAAGTGCAATAAAACAAGGTATGCCTGCATTCTAATAAAATTCAGATCGAACTCACCAAAAGGGAAGGATATTGTCTATTCAAAAAGAAACATTTGATATATTTTTAATTTTTTAAAGGAATTCAAGATAAAAAAAATAAGAGTAGACTCAACCTAACATTTTATGTTTTTATCATAAATACTGAACAGGTAACATGTGAATCATTGACAATCATTGACAAATAGGAGAACAAGAAAACACACTATGTTAAAAATTACTTCTTCAAAATGTAAGGTTGCCTTCAGTCTTTATTCAAAGCCATTTCAGCTAAAGTCTCACTTGAATCTATAAAATATTTTGAATTAATAATTGCAATTAAGCAAGGTTATTTTAAACCTGAGGCATTAAGTTCCCAGATTTTTGCATAGTTGAAAGAATCAGGCATCCTTCTGCCTTGTGTTACAAATATAATAAAAATGCACTAGCAAAATACCTGAGTGTGAATCAATGCAAAGTGTTTTCACAAGCTCCAGACAGATTAAATGTTTAAAAAAAGGAAGAGACCTCCAGATCAGAAAATAGCCTATATTTACCTTCTGTCTGAAACAAGTTAAAAACAAAACAAAACAAAAGACAGTAAAAATATTTAAAACAATTACTCTGAAGAAATTTTATGTCAGTCAGTGAGGACAGAGATGCCTATGAAGTAGGAACAAAGAAGTTTAGCATGTCCCACATGAGTGCCTTTGTACTGCGTGGAGAAAGTTCTGGGCATAACATAAAAAGAGGGAGCTCAAGTCGAGTCTGGAAGTTTTCTTTACTTAAGGAAATAGAGCTGGGTGTTCAGGGAACCCAAGGTGGCTAAACTTTGTAGGAAAGAGTTCCAGAGAGGAGAGAAATACACAGACAGCTCTGGATTTCTGCATAGGGTGCCTTGTGATTATTTAGTAGAGTTCTGGTCAGTTCATATGTGTGTGGAAACAACCCAGGACTCAGGAAAGAATCACCCAAAATGATTAGAAAAAAATTTGTGAAAAGTGCTTAATCCTACCAGACGGAGTAGAAAATTCTGTATTTCACAGGAGACAGTACTCAGAACTTTCTTGTCTCAGTGAAAATTTACCCAAGACAAAAGTCTAAAAAGTCTGAAAGCAAGACCCCCAATAGATCAAACTATTTCTAAGAAACTCAATTATGCCATGGAACAGGGATCAAGAATATTTACAGGAATAAAAAATGTGCTCAGTAAACTAAAATTCATAATGAATGGCATCTAAGCAAAAATTATAAGGCATGCAAAAAAGCAGGCAAGTATGAGAAAAATCAATCAATCAAAACTAACCCAGAAATGGCACAGATGATAGAATTAGTAAAATGTCATTTAAAAACTTATTATAACTTTATTCCATATGTTCAAAAAGCTAGAGGAAAAGTTGAACATGCTAAGTAGAGTCATGAAAGATACAAATTGAACTTTTAAAGATGAAAAACTTCAATGTCTGAGATTAAAACCATACTAATTGAAACTAACAGCACATTAGACATTGCAGGAAAGGTTACTGAACTTGAAAGCAGCAATAGAAAATATCCAGTGGGAAACACAGAGAGGAAAAAAAGGGCTAAAAATATACATAAAGCATTAATAGGTTGTGATACAACTTGAAATATTCCAATATATGCCTAATTGAAGTGCCCAAAGTTGGGTTAAAGGCATAAAAATATTTCAAGAAATAATAGGTGAATATTTTCTAAATTTGATGAAAACTATAGACTCCCATAAACAAGAACCTCAACAAGCACGAGAAATATGAAGAAAATTACACTAAAGCACATCACAATCGAATTGTTTAAAACCCATGATAAAAGAGAAAATCCAAAATGCAAATAAGAAAAAAGACACATTAAGAAACAGAGGCACAAAGGTAATGTTAACAGCAGATTTCTTTGGAAACAATGCAGGCTAAAAGACACTGGAGCAACATCTTTAAAATACTGAAACAATGAAGCCATAACCTCGAATTCAAAATATATGTTTTAAAAACAAAGGTGAAATGAAAACTTTTTCAGACATACCAAAGCTAAAAGAATTCATCACCAGCAGACCCACACTACAAGAATGGAAAAACACTACCAAAGGGAAATCTGCATCTCCACAAAAATTAAATTAAGATCACGGGAATGGTAACTAGGTGAGTAGATATAACAATTTTTTTTATTATTTAAATTTCACTAGAAATAATTGTTGAAAGCAACACTAATAATAATACATCATGGAGTTTACTGGATATGCAGAAGTGAAATGTGTGAAAACAGTAGTACAAGGTTTTGCAGGGAAAAAATAGGTGCACGCACACAGTGGTTCGGTTGTTACGCTGTATGTGAAGTCATATAATGCCAGTTGATGGTATACATTTTGTGAAATTAAGGATCCTATGAATCTTGAAGTAACCAGTAAAATGACACAACAAAGAATTATAGCTAGGAAGATAAAATGAAGTTAGAAAAAATTACCCCGTCCCAAAGGGGCAAAAGGAGGAAAAAAGGAATGATGGAAAGTTGAGACAAGTAGAAAAAATATATGAAGATTGTATTTTTAAATTCAATCACATCAGTAATCACGTTAAATGTTAAGCTAAAAAGACATAAGGCAGACATTGTCAGGTTGGATAGAAAAGAATTAAATGCTGTTTATAGAACACCCACTTTAAAAGTAAAGGCACAAATAGGCTCAAAGTAAAGGATGAATAAAAAAGTAAAAGGATGGTGATGAATGTACTATGTTCATGCTAATCCATGTGAAGCCCCATTGGGTATGTGGGCTGTGGGGAGGCATGGAGCTCCTACAGGCTGGTCTTGTCTGAATCTCATAACTGGCCTGGATTCCCCATCACGGTGCATTTTCAACACTTTTCTAAATACCTTACAGAGGCATGTAGAGAAATGTCCTAGATTGTGGCACAGAGGCCACCTTGTAATTTCTGCATTTACATTACATGCCATTTGGCTTATAAACCAAAAACACTGAAGAAAACAGGGATTAAAAGTCTTGAAAAAAGATTCTTCCCTACTTTTCAGAGCATATTTTGCTCTATGAAATGTGGAAGGAAGGAGACAGAGGTCAAATTATAGAAAAAAACTGTTTGAGATATTTTCTTTCTCCCCCTCAAGTATTGAGAGAAGCCACGATCTATTTTGTCTTTTTAAAGAGTCAGTATTCCATTCTCTCAGAGATATGCTAGGAAATGGGTTATAGAAAAAACCTGGAAGAAAGGAGAGTACAACGAGTGGCCTTGTCCCCAAGTGATCATTCCTGTGCAGTCATTCTTCAGAATGAGCACCATCCAGTACGAATGACCTCAGAGACTCAAATGCCGCTCTAAATAAAGGATCATCTCTGTTTTCCACTGACAGTGTTTTCAAGTCTAATTAGCATGTGCTGGTGGAGGGAGGGCAGGGAGTTCATCATGGTAAACATCGTGGAAGAAGTGAGACCCACGATGAAAGAAGTTTGAAAAACTCTGTCTTAAAGAAGGAACTCAAAAGTCAAAAGATCAACTGGGCATCTGGTTCTTTCTGCAGACAGGCAGCACTGAGGCATGGCGCCCCCAAGGCTGTGCATCACGATGTAAAATTTGGGGACAAATAAAGTGCTGTTTGGTCTCTAGCTTTCCACCTCGCACATATATCCTTGTTGTAATGTAAAATATATTACTCACTGTGAGTCACAGTCAAAAGAGTTTGAAAGCCAGTGCTCTGAGAGGAGTTGAAGTCCTTGACCTTGGCTATAAAAATGGAATGATGCAAGGTCATTGCAGCATAGCAGTTTGAAATTAGGCAACTAAGTTATGTTGGAAAATAAGTATGCAATTAATTTTTAGCTACATTAAAAAATTTTTAATTTATGTTCTGGGTAAGCCACAAACTCTCATGGATGTACAATAAAGATGTTTTCTCTCACTTCCATCCCCTAGGCTTTTAGTTTCCCTCCCTACAAGTAACCGATAAGTAGTTTAGGATATATTCTTTCAGAGAATATACTCTGAACATACTCATTACGTATGGTTTTTAAGGCAAGTGAGGGAAATTTTTGCCTGGATCGATGAAGTCCCTGAATTTTGTAAGTACCCAACAGTCACACTGCACTTCTGCCCAACTCTTGTTAGCTTTCCACACTCAGGAGTTACCTTTCCACTCCTAGAGAGACTCTGATTAAACCTGGATGATCCTGTGTGAAATAGGGCTCATTGACTCTCCAAGATGCGCACCTGATGTATTCTGTGTTCTCATTGGGAACCACAGGCAATTTCTGATAGGGTTGGCTAACACTTAGTGTTTGCTCTGTTCCATCACGATTGTAAGCAGTTGACACATAATACATCACTGAATTCTCACACATGCACTAAATCATCCCTGTGAGGCCAGTACTATCATGATTTTACAGATGAGGTGACTGAAGGGCTTATGTAACTGTGTAGCTTCCCAGAGCTGGCAGATGATGGCTCTTGGATTCAAACCAGGCAGTCAGGCTCTAAGGTTATGCTTTTCATCCCTACACTAGACTGCCTCTTCTCCACACTGACATAGCTGTTCTCTTTTCTGTACCATAGGAGTTACCCTACCCTGCTGGCTACCCCCTGCACTTCTCTCTAACTGAATCTCAGGAGGAATGAAAGACATTAAAGGGATGTGTGTGCCTGTGTTTGTATGTGTGCGTGCGCACGTGTGTGTTTTCACCATATTCTGTGAATTAGTATCTCTGTTAAAAGACTCAGTTATCTGGAGAAAAGAGAACCTGCTTTATTCTCTGCTAGAATTAGAATACTAGTCTTTCATCATTCAGACACACATAGCCTAGGACAAGCTAAAATAGTGGCCCTGAGACGCTTTTAGATTCACTAACGCAAGAGAAGGGTGAATAAGGAGGAATGCTCTTGGAAGCAGAGCCAACAGACTTGGCAGAAAAGGTATGCAAAAAATGTATTCAGTTATCTGGGGAGGGTTGTGTGATGTCAGGTCTGTACAAGATCTTAACTAAAATCTGTGTTGCTCTCCAAGAGTTCTTAGTAAAGTGGATTTATTCTGGGGAATGAAGAAGTGCCAGTTTCAAAGAATTGGTGACTGAGAGTTACTTGGGTGATGTTAACATTAATTTTTCTCATTCTGTGCAAACATTTACTGTTTTCCACAGAGTCAATATCTATTTCTAAAACACTTAAAATATAGGATAAGTGATATATCATATTAAAATGCAGTATCCCAAAAGATACAGAAATAGCGTCCTCTCAAATAGTTCATAAGCATATACATATGCTTTTCATACATATGCTGGCAATATAGCAAGCCTTTCAAATTTTTTTCATTTGACTTTTGGCCAAGAATTTGACCAATGTATAATAATGATGAATAGGCAAAGAGCCATAGATATTAAGATGGTGTGACTTTCTTGAAAATAGGTGGTGTATTTAATTCTAACTTTCAAAACTTTAAACACACATGGGTAATTAATGTATGTGTGTTTAATGATGATCATGATCAAGATATTAAAATGTTTTTAAGCTATTTAAGTAGACCTAGCACATTTTCCTTAAGCATGAAATCCTATGAAGGAAATATGTAGGATACATAGCTAATAATAATAGTATTTTTTTTATTTTATTCAACTGCTTTTATTTTTAAACTAAATGTGGGATTTAATTTGTGGATATCTTGCTAACCCTTGCAAATGATCCACCCCAGAATTTGATCCCATACACAGGCAGCTAAAGTTGCAGGAGAAAACGTTTTAAATTGTGCAAGAAATCTATGGTTTCCACAACTCATGGGTCCTCTGGCCTAATGTAAGTAGTAGGTAACATTTAGTTTTACTATAAGCCAGGCGATGTGCCTGACTTGTCACAAGAGTCATCTTGTATAAACCTCAAGTAATTCCGTGATGAATTTAATATTTTATTTCCATTTTTATATATGATAAATGGATGCTTCATTGAAGTTGTCATTTGTCCACTTTGAAACACACTGGGAACCAAGATTTTATACATTTATAAAATACTGGGAACTAAGCTTAAAATCAGGAAGTTTGATTCCAGAGACTATGTTCTTAAGTACTGTGTTTTTCTCCGTGTAACTAATCTATTCCTCCTGAGCTCTAATTTCTCTGATTAATAAATAACCAGGAGATCTAAATATTCCTTCGTCCTCACATTAGGCTGGTCTGTGGCCTTTTCTGGGTGGGTATTACTCACCTAAGTTTCTTTCTTCAAGGTTCTTTCTTGACTAGAAAGTCTCTTCTGGCAGTAGGAGTTAAACCTGATAAACTTTCTATCCTTTCTTGCAAAAGATAGAAAGTAACTTTTATAAAAAAATGAAATGTAAGCACTCATAACTTCAAGTCAAGGAATAGAGATGGGGGTGGGGATATCATTCCTTCTCTGGGATGAAAGTGGACCACTTTTTATACAGTGGTAATATTGAAGATGGGACGGAGAGACTAGGACATGCAACTTGTTTGATGAGTATTTTATAGTAGATGAAAAATACAGAAAACTGAAGTCCTAGGATGCAGTGAATGAAGTGAGGGACTTGGAGGCAGTTATAGACACGATAAAGAAAACCATTAACAATAAGACCATAATGAATTGTACTTATATTAAAATAAAATTAATAACATATCCTTTGGAAGTCTTAGAAATGTTATTGCATAAAAAATACAGTGATGTTCCAAAGAATAATAATTTTGAAAATAATCATTCACATTATGCATTTGGGATAATACCACAGCAGCAACTGTAGACTTAATGATGACAATATTTTCCAAATCTATTTATTTCATTCTTCTGGTTCCGTGGCTGTAAGATAGACGTACTGTCAACAGTGGTTTTTGAAATAAAATAGCTTGAGACAGAGATTATTAATGGGGAAACTTATAAACATTTCCTGAATGTCTAGGGGTACATACATAAATGAACAGTTTTATGAAAGCATTAAATATTAATATTGTCACATAAGTATATATTTGCTTAACATCAGGCCTCTCTGTCCAACGAGCAGATAAACTTTATTGGGTTTATTTGCAGATAACACTCTTCCATCAATAAGAGTAGGGGAATGTGTGGATATTATATGAGGAGCGTGTGTGTGTGTGTGTGTGTGTGTGTTGTGTGATATGTTTCCGTTTAGGTCATATTTAGGGGTGGTGTTTTATCTGTAAATATTACAAAACAACTCAACTTAATGACCAAAATCAATGAATTAAGTACAAAAATTGGGTCAAGCCATCTTTTTATCTGTTTTACAAAAGTTAATATAAGCCATATTTTAAATAAAAGGGCACAAACTTTCCTCTAACTGAAAATATTATCAGGCATTAGTATTGTAGTTAGTTGAGGCTACTTTTGTAGCTTAGCAAAATTAGCTTAGCAAAATTTTAGCTTAGCTTAGTTTTAGCTTTAGCTTAGCTTTGTAGCTTAGCAAAATTTTATTTGAGGAATAAGAATGCACTCTTTTCTTTAGTGTTCTCACTCATTAGTTTGAATGACATGTTGGCATTATAATTTATAGACTTATAAATAATATATTTTCATTTAGATATTATAATTTGGGTATAATAACTTGTAGAATTGTTGATAAATCATCAGGCCCCCTAAGACAAAAATATTTTCACAAGAAACTATGTGCAACTAAAATCCCAAGTAAATATTTACATATGTATCCATATATGAACATGCAAATATAGTTTTATTTACTAATATCTAGTAAGTAAACTAATATTCCATAATAGATCTTTGAATAATCAGATAAAATGTGCTTATAATCAAAAGAATATTTTCTAAAATTTATTGTATTCATTTTTAAATACCAAACTAATCTAAATTTCCTAGTTTAGTTCAAAAAAATAAAGTTATAGTCAGACCAAGAGTGTAGGTTTCTCTATTGAGAAAATCAGTAATTTTTAAAGATTTAGAACTATAGAGAAAGTAAGATTAATATTTGATGTTTTGTATACACACTCTAGATTATAGTGTTATCTTATGTCCCTATTTCCTTTTTTTTATGGTTATTTATTATTTTGAGAGAGAGTGAGCATGCAGGAGTGGGGGAGGGGCAGATAGAGAAGGAGAGAGACTCTCAAGTAAGCCCTGTGCAGTCAGCATAGAACCTCATATGGGGCTCAAACTCATGAACCATAAGATCATGACCTGAGCCAAAATTAACAGTAGGATTCTTAACTGACTGAGCCACCCAGATGCCCCTCTTATGTCCATAATTCTTTTAAAATTTGATTACACTGACTTCTTCAGACTTTGTTATTATTTGGAAAATGAAAATTTATCAGCTTTGATCTGACAGAAAATTCTCTTGCTCTTTGAGATTTGGCTTTAGATTATTATCATATGAAATATTCTGGATGATAATGATATAGTTGATAATTTTTTCTTTGAAAAATATATAAATAGGTATAGAATTAAGCTTACAATGTATACATGTGGCATTCAGCAGATTTAATATTTTAGTTTTTGTTTGCTTAATACTGGAATGTACTTTCTACTTCCCATAAAGTACTACAAGTGATGTGTTTATTAATATATAAAAAGTGAATTAAAGTGAGCTTTATTTGAATATATTTATGCATGCTGTAGTGAGTAGCAAAACCATGTTTGGAAATCCTGGGCTCCAATACATTTTTTATTTTCCATGTTCAGAAATAAATAATCTCCATAATTGGATGAAAACAAATTACCCAAAGTTCATGTGAACTCTTTCTGAGTAGGATTATTGAGTTATGGGAATCTAAGGTTTATATTTATAGGCCTGTCTCTGAAATAATTGGATTGCTTTTGTAAAGAATTATGTTAACAACAGAAAAATGAAAAGGGAGTGAGAAAAGAAGAAACCTGATGAATGTAAATAGGAAAACACAAATGAAAGAAATAGGTTAGTGACTATATTAACTAATATGAGATGTAAGTGAATCAAAATATTTAATTTATATAAAACAATGGGTCTTCAAAATTTTTTTCTGGTCTTGGTTGGCATCTTCCCAAAGGCCAATTTAAAAAATAACACCAGAATACTGATTACAAAATGTTGTTTTGGGTAGTGCCCATTTGTGCTTTTCATTCCATATTCAAAGTAAGTTATTTATTCTTGGCAGAATTAGAATTTGGTGAAAGTCTATCATGGAATCACACTAGTCATTCACACTAAATTCCTGCCTAGGATGCTGACTGTCTTAGTTTAAAATATGTCTTTACCTTATTTATAGTTTCTTTTAAAAATTTTTATTATTAGTTAATTAATTTATTTACCTACTTATTTATTTTTAGAATTTTTATTTTAAAGAGAGTGTGAGTGGGGGAGAGTGCAGAGGGAGAGAGAGAGCATCTAACGCAGGCTCCACACTCAGCACCGAGCCCTGCAAGGGGCTTGATCCCATGACCCTGAGATCATGATCTGAGCTGAAATCAAGAGTTAGGCGCTCAACTAACTGAGCCACCCAGGTGCCCCTACAGCTTCTTTTTTTTTTAAAACAAATATATACTGAGGCACAAGAGTGTTGCAGACATTGTTTTAAGTGTCAGGGAACTCAGAGTTGGGTAGATTCCTTCTATCCCCATGGGAATCTCAGTCTACTGAAGGGTAAATTCTGTATATGAAAAACAACAGACTTTTACCATGAATAGTTACCATGTGAAGCACCAGGTATATAGCAGACACTGTTAACTGATGTCATTACATTTTTTAATATTTCCATAGTGTGGGTAGATACACAGTGCCCTGAAACTAAAGAAAAAGGTAGGAGTGGGAGGCTTCAAAAAGAGGAAAACAGTGTATTGGAAGAGGAGGAATTTGCCTGCTGAAGATTTTTTTTTTCCTGAGGAGAGACATTTAGGTCAGATTGCAGAAGGGCATGGAGGTTGGAACCTGAATAGTACAGATATCTATTAATATCTAATTGTAGAGCATTTAGTATATGACGCTAAGGATTTTGGACTTTATCCTTAGCAGGGATGAGAGGTTGCGCTACATTTTTCTTTGTATGGGTGTTACCAGTCCCTCATGTGGGTCTGTCAAGTTTCCTCCTGTGGTTCCTAAAAACTTTGATATCACAATCTCTAGTATATTTTCACTATAATAGCAATCCTTCTCATATCTTAACTCTTTACTTATTCTTTACATTTTAAGTATGCTTTCAAATGAAAAAAAATCTAATTTTATTCTCAGCAGAACTTGAGGTAGATAGAGTATACTTTATAATCATTTTATAAAAGGGGGAACAGAAGCAAAGTGTCCCAGTGGCCATCATATCCCTTGGGTACTTTCAGTAGGAAACACTAGAATCAGGGGTACAAGAAGAAAACACAACGTAGTGCCCTGGGGTGAGAGTCAGCAGTGTGTTGGGGAGGAGAGACGGTAGTAAGGACAACGTACCGTCACTTCTCCATCTCCCGATAGCCAGCCTCACTCGAACACTTAAGCAGTTGATTCTGTAGCAGACTTCTATCTGGCATGATTGGGGAATGGAGTGTTTTACAAAATCAAATATTCTGTTTAACGTAACATTGAGATAGAATTATGTGCTTTCAAAGAAGTAGATAAAAAGACATGTAATAAAAAATTATGCAGCTCATATTTTAAATATTCTTTGATCATTCATAATCGACTTCAGGGTTACCCAGTCCCTTTGGGTCTTCATAAAGTTGAAAAAAAGAAAAAAAGAACAAAACCAAACCAAAAGGCTTCATAGATTCAAGGCACTGTGTCTGGCACTAGGAATGCCAAAGAATCAAAGACCCTTAAGGACCGCATCGCATCATTCAGCCAGTGATGCCATCATCCCACTGATTGTGGGACATCTAATTACTCATGATGAGGCAATTGACAGCCTCAAGATTAATAATGGAAAACACAGATGATAGAAGAGCGACTTAAACCAAATAAATATAGAAAACAGTATTATGAATGGTAGATATGTAGAAACTGCAAGTAATGGAATGTTCTGGGTGATAATTTACTCCATGTGTCTGAAAATCTTTCCTTATAGATTACTTGTTACATTACTTGTATTATTTTTATAACGTGCATAATCACTTTGTAATTTCCATGTGGCATTGACTAGGACAAACTAGTAATTTCCCAGTCAGAGAAATGTTTATTTTACTTTTATCCATTTATTTTTGTAAACAGACCTAACCTTTCCCCTTGTACTCCTCAGATGCCAACTACAAACCCAGTTTGTGGAGCTCTTTATTCATGGATGTGTACACTCTCCTATTTTTTTTTTATCTTTTCATCATTAATACTGCTAATTGTACCATTCACTATCCCACACCACTTTTCACTTTGCTGTACCTCCTGTCTCATTCTGAGGATCTGCTGTCTTACACCCGGAGGGATGCAGTGTTCTGACTCATCATCCTACATCTCATGGCAGTCAGAGTATGGCCTTCATGAAAAAGACCTATGACATCGCGTAAGACCTTTCAGCAGCTTGATCCCTGCCTCTCCCTCCAGATTTGTCTCATCCAGCCTTTTCTTAGCTCATTGTACCCCAGCCAAATCTACCTACTTTCAGATTCTGGAATGCATTAGTCTGCCTCCCAGATCATGGCTCTTTACATGCTGTTCCTTCTCCCTGGAATGCTCTGATACTCCTGTCCCTCTGCTCTCCACTTCTTGGCTTCCGTAATGCTTACCTTTCCTGATATTATCTCGAAAAAACCCTTCCTCAGAAACTTCTTCCCTTGTTTCCAGAAAAGCCCGGTTACCTTTCTAGCCTTTGCCATGCCCGTTCATGACTTGAATTTCAACGTGTAATTATCTTGTCTTTTTAAAATAATCTCATTCAGTCATTCAGCAGGTAATCATTGACCACTTACTATGTGTCATACACTGGAGTTAATCTGAAGAGTAAGACAAAAAAGTTCTCATGTTTCATGGAGCTTACATTTTTAATGGTTGGGAACAGAAAATAATAAAAAATACAATTTCATATAGGTGTAGTTGCTGTACAACTATACAATAATAAAGCAAGGTGATTTGGAAGAAAGTGATATGAGGTAGCTTAGGGAGCAAATCATATTGAGGTTAGGCAGCAGAACTTCTAAGCAGAGACAAAGGCCAGTGAACATTTTGGAGGCAGCAGCAGGCTTGGCAGCTGGAAGAAGAGGAAGACCAGTGTTGCAGATTTAATTAAAAATCACCATCATGTGCCTGCCTCCTTCACTAGACTGCAGGTGTCTGAAGTGTAAGACTACATCTCCTTTATCTCTGAGGCTTCTTGTACTAAATCACATTTTCTTTTCTTTTTGTTTTTATCTAAAGTATAGTTGACACACAATGTTACATTAGTTTCAGGTGTACAACATAGTGACTGAATCACATTTTGGTTTTTATTTTTCTTCCTTTATTTTTTTAAAGTTTTTACAATTTTAATTCTAGTACAGTTAACATACAGTGGTATGTTAGTTTCAGGTGTACCATGTAGTGATTCAACAATTCTGGACATTACTCAGTGCTCCTCATGATAGGCATACTCTTAATCCCCTTCACCTATTTTACCCATTCCTCCACTCACCCGATGTGCTTTCTTTAATAATTATTTTAAAAAATTTAATGTTTATTTAGTTTTGAGAGAGAGAGCATGAGCAGTGGATGAATAGAGGATCTGAAGTGGGCTCTGTGCTAACGGCAGAGAGCCCAATATGGGGCTCAAAGTCACTAACCGTGAGAGCATGACCTCAGCCGAAGTTGGATGCTCATCTAACTGAGCCTCCCAGGTGCCCCTGATATGCTTTATTTTAAATGAGTACCCTCAGTTCAAGTTATTATTTTTTAAGAACATTTTGTACTTGAAGCATACTTTAGAATGCAAGGTTCTAAATATATACATATACATATACATATACATACACATATACATATACATATACATGATAGTTCATCCAAGAAAAATAGAATACACGTTCTCTTCAAGTACACACAGAGGAATGAAAAGAGATGTAACAGATTTAAGAAGACTGAAATCATATCGAGTATATTTTCCAACCACAATGCTACAAAACTAAAGATCAACAATAAAACAAGCTGGAAAATCTACAATGTAAACATTAAATATTTAATATGTAAATATTAAATAACACATGACTGCACACAAGCAATGGGCTAAAATAAGAAAACAAACGGCAAATCAAAATATGTCTCCAAACAAAAGAAAAAGAAAACACAATATTCCAAAACCTATGGGATGCAGTAAAGCAGATGTTAGAGCGAAATTTATGCTATATGCTTGCATTAAGAAAAAAAGTTCAAGTAAACAACTTAACATTACACTGCAAGGAACTAGAAAAAGAAGAAACTTAGCTGAAATACAGTAGAGGAAGGAAATAACAAAGGAAAATCAAAAATAAATAAAGTGGAGGGGCTCCTGGGTGGCTCAGTCGGTTGAGCATCTGACTTCGGCTCTGGTCATGATCTCGCCATTTGTGAGTTCGAGCCCTGCATGGGGCTCTGTGCTGACAGCTCAGGGCCTGGAGCCTGCTTCAGATTCTGTGTTTTCCTCTCTCTTCCCATCCCCCACTCACACTCAGTCTCTGTCTCTCTCAAAAATAAGCATTAAAAAAATTAAAAAACAATAGAGACCAGAATAAATAATAACATAACATAGTAATGACCAGTTTTTCCAAACAAACAAAATTGGCAATATTTTAACTATGTTAACAAGAGAGAGAGAGAGAAAGAGAGAGGGAAGGCTCAAAAACCAAAAATGAGAAGTAGAAAACACTACAACACATACCACAGATTACACAGTATGATAACAACAGATTGCTACAAACAATTATATACTAACAAATCAGATAACTTAGAAAAAAAAGAACCCAGATAATTCCTAAAAACACACAAGTTGACATGAATCATGAATCTTGAACTCAAGAAACAGGAAATCTTAGACCAATGACAAGAATGAAAGTTGAATTGTGAATCAAAAATCTCCAAGCTAAGAAAAGTCTAGACCACATGGTTTCATTGGCAAATTCTACCAAACATTAAAAAAAAAATAGTGGCAATCTTAATCAAAATCTTACAAATAATAGAATAGAGAGAACAAATTCAAAATCATTCTGTGAGGCCACTACCACCCTAATATGAAAACAGGATAAAAATACTACAAGAACAAAATGTCTAGTTTGCCCGAAGTATTGCTGCTCTTTCTTTTGACATCCATTTGTGTGATACATGTTTCTCCAGCTACCCCCACTTTAAATTTGCAGGTATCTTTAGGTCTAAAAGGAGTCTTCTATAGGCAGCATATAGAAGAGTCTTGTTTTTTAGTCCGTTCTGTCACCCTGTGCCTTTTGATTAGAGTATCTAGTACATTTACATTCAGAGTAATTATTAATAGATATGTTGCCATTTTATTACTTGTTTTGTCATTGTTTCTTGCCTGGCTGGTTTAGTGGTCACAAACTCCTTTAGTGTCTGTTACCCTCCTGCACTCCTGAATCCCATTTTAAAACTTGACTCAGCAGTTATCTTGGTTTTACACATTTTGATGTCTCCCCTCCTTCTTTCTGCCCATCCCCACCACATAGACACATGCCTGCAGACTCCTTGGATAGACTTGGCCATCTCTCTTTGTAATTCTGTGCTACTGCATTCATATTTTTTTTTAACATGAAGAATAATTACTTGTACTTGTTTTTGTACCTCTCTCCCTTCTAATAGTGTCTGGAGAATAGGGACTTTTGGATTCATTCACACATTTCAAGTGATTAGCTTAAATGCCTGGCATAATAAGCTAATCAGCATTCAATAAAAATTTGTTGCTGTGAATGAGACATTGAATGTATACATGCCTTATCTGTGCTAAGGATTCAGTTTTTGTCTTGGTTGAGGTTTCCTGGAAAACAGAACCTTAAGTAAGACTTAAGTGTTAGTGTGGTTATTTATTGAGATATGCAATCTCAGGGCCAAGGAAATAGAAAGTGAGGGCAGGCAGAATGTGAAACAAATAGGAGTTGATGTTACACAGCTGGCTCCCAGAGAGACACGCTAGATGCTTAGCCATATGAGATATCTCCAGATGGGAGGTACAGAAAATGTACCCCTGGGGGAGTATTCATCACAGAGAATGGAGGGAGAATTCATCTATTGGTTTCCTTCTCACTCCCAATTTCCAACAGTCAATGTACTGATGTTCCCCTTCTGGATCACCTGCTTTTTTAGGTAGCCTCTGGGGAAGCTAAATACCACGCTTGTGCTTTGTCTGAAATACAATGGGAAGAACCAGAGATTTGGTGTTGGCCTCAGGCACTAGGCCTTTGTGGGCCCACTCAAGGTCAGTCACTGTGGCAACCACAGTGGAGCGAATGACCAAGGGCTTGAGATATATGTGAAGCTGAGGGACTCGGAAAGTGGCTGAGAAGTGATTAGTGAAGATCTTCAAACTTTATTTCCTTTTGGGTTCCTTCTTCTCAGCCCATAAGAATATTTCAGTCACCCTAAAATAAAAATCACCACCACCACCACCAACAGCGGCAAAATTAAAAATAAGAAACAAAGTCCCATGACCTTAAATTTATCTGTGTTCTACACTATTTTTCTCTCTCTTTTTTGCCAAAACTTAGGTCCAGCTTCTGTGTGTCTCACACTTGACACCCCTTGCAGTGCTAGCCCCTGGTCCCCTTTAGATCCTTGTGTCCTCCTGTGCTCGTAAGTGGTTTTAGGCTCTGACCCTACTGTCCCTTCTACCTTGAATGATCTTTTCTGCTTCTTTCTCTGTCTCTTCATGACTCAGTCCAGATGGCATCCATGCTAAAGAACCTTCAATGGCCCTTTCTCCATTTCAGTCTGAGTGCTGGTTGTGCTTCTCCTCTTAGTTATGGTGGTCTTTTGCCCTTATGCCAATTATAATATTTGTCACATTGTTCTAATATGGTATGTTTTATATATTCCTCCCAAAATATTATAAGATCAAATTCTTTCACTTTTTTCACTCATCTTTATATATCAATTATTTGGTTCAATGTCTAGTTCATAATGAGCAGTTGGTTAAACAGAGCTATACTAGTAAGATTAAATGGTACACAAATCTTGATAAATCTTTTTATCTTATCTCCTTTTACCCGGGGGAAAAAAAAAGACCAGGAAATAATATTTCTAATTTCACCATAGCACTAATAAAGTAAACTCTAGCTTTAATTATTATAATTAAAATAATTTTCTAAAAATTTATTAAAGCAATGACTCTCTATGATAGAGTCTTTAAAAATGAGCCTAATCAATTATTTTTCCTTCCTGTGTATATTGCTTTCCCATCAAGAGGTGGTGTCTATTTACCTTCCTCTTAAATTTAGGCTGGGTTTATGACTTATTTTGGTCAACAAAATATGGAAGAGGTGTCTGTAAGAAGATTAAAAGTTTTCAGTTTCACCATGGGGGTATTTAGCTGCAGCGTAAGTGGTAGTCTACCCTGACACCACCATGCTATCAGAAGACTAGTCATGTGGAGAAAAAGAGGCAGCATAAAGGAATATCGAATCACCAGATAGGTGAGTGAAGCCCTTTTGTGGCTCTCAGCCCATCCCTGTAGCCAAGTGAAATGCACCCAAGTGTGTAATGTCAGCCAATGCCACCTGCAATAGAACAACCATTCAGCTGAACTCACCCAGCACACAGAACCATAGGAAATTACAAATCATTCCTTTAATTTACAAAATTTTGCGTCATTTGTTGCACATCAATAATTACCAAATTACCATATGTTGCTTTGCCTTTCCTTTAAAAATCTAAACTTTACAACTTAGTAAAAAGGTTGGTTTGTTGGTTAATTCATTTCTGATAAGGGCCTTAGCTTTGATTATGGCAAACCATGTTCATTCAGTTTATAAGAGACCATTGAGTATTTCTGTGAATAGAACATTATAAAAGCACCGTGAGATGGGCACAACAGAATTACACACCTTGCCCAGTGGTAATATACAAAAAGGAGACTCTCATTAGTTGAAGAAGGAGTAATGGAAGAAATATGAGAAAACAGCAACTGGTTGAGGAGCCTCTAGGTAAAGGAAAAGCATTGACATAATTAAGATAAATTTGCTCTAACTTGAAATCATACAAGTCCCTGATAATTTGTACAATGTAATGATAGCAAAGACAAGAACTATAAGAACATGCATTTTTATTGTCTTTATTTGTGTCTAGTAAATAATATCTCATTTAATACTTAGAACAATCATATGAGATGGTTACTATTATTAAACTCATTTTATTGTCAATGGAGTTGAAATACAGAGAAGTTAAGTAACCTGTCTCAAGCTACACAACAAGAGATACAGTCTGACTGGAACTAGGTTTTCAGAACCTTCAGTGTTAACTACTAGCTGTGCAATATGTAATTATTATATAGTAACCTATACTATATATTATATATATATTTAATGTATATATAATATCCATAAACTTATCTATACATATGTAAGTATATATTATATATTTTTTTCCTTAGCAACATATACTGCCATTCCAAGATGTTTTGGAATGTTGAGGTAGTAATTAGCCTTGGTAATGACATCTGTTTACCGATAGCCTGACCACATCTAACTTTTCCTCCTTGCATCCCTTATCTGCATGTTGTAATTACAATGAACTTCTCCAGTCCCCTTCACTGCTCATTGATCAGCCCATGAACCAACTTGTTCATGTATCTCTATTACTGTAGAGCAAGAATCTGATGTTAGGACAGAAAAGGCATTTTGAATATAGTGAAATCTATTATTTGTTCATCAGTATTATGCTAGCTAATAATTATTATCTCCTAGTTTACCAAGTAGGGAAAATTATTTTTATCTTTTTTTGTGTATCACTTTGTGATACAGAGACCAGAATAGGAGGGGTTGGAGAAATGGATTTTAACCATGCAGGCACATACACACATGCCAAACACTATGCCATCCATCAGCTCATTGCCATTGGCAATTTATTTGACTAACACCATGGCCAACCACTGCCAGCTTAAACTGGCCGACTGCCCTTATTGATGTTTTCAGGTTCCAAGACCTTTTATTTCATGTTTCCCATTAATCTTAGACGCTTTACAGCATATCTAAAGACAAGAAAACATGTTGGGTCAAATTTAGAGCTATCTTTGAACTCAGTGGTTGAATCTGTGAAGCCAAATCTAGATTTCAGCTAGCAGAGTAGCTTTTGAAATACTGGTCTGAAAAGAACTCAAAGCTTCCTTAGATGTCAGTTCCATGTGGGAAAAAAAGAAGGAAATCTCATTTTAATGATTTAAGTCTAGGTATATCACAAGTACAACACATTTATTTTATTTTTTTTAGTGAAGTGGGAAGAATCATGTTTTGAAGATGCTTTGCTATATACACATATTTAGTCTGTTTTTCTTCTTTAAGTTCAACCTTATCACATACTAAAGAAATAAGATGTTTGTAAAAACCACATGCTTTCATCTTAGAGAATGTCTTGGTAATAAAATAATTCTTAATCAGAATTATGAGACAAAAACATATTTTGGTACGCATACTGGATTATGAATATTTTTGAAAGTTTTTCACCCTAATCCCTTGGAGACTACTGCTGGCATCAGCCACAACTATAAAATATGAATTAATTTTTGATGCATTTTCACCTTCCCTCCAGTCCCTTTTATTCCCCACCAGGCAAACCTATCCTGGGACTCATCCCTCGGTCTTTCAGCTCACAGCAATAACCCATCACTTTTAAGGTGAACAATGTTTTCTGTAGGCAGAACTAACAAGTTATTAATCAGCTCTCCTTTGATCTTTATGACACTTTTCAACATCCCCCATCTCTGGTGACTTCTTCCTTTAGATGTTAGAAAACTTTCTCTTTTTCTTTTTAATACCTCCTTGCACCCCATAAGACAAAGAAAAAGAATATTGACAATCATTTATTTTTCCATTGTGTAATCATAAGCCAAAATAAATAGTTTATAAACCAAATATGTACTTTACCAAAATTTGTACTTTAACTTCTCTTTATAAGTTTTAATTGTGGCAATGTAATATTTTAGTCTCTTTTAAATATATTTTTTGGTATTAGAAAATGTGTGGCAAGGTGTCTTGAGGATAAAGGACCTCTGGAATTGCATGTTTAATCCAAGGATAAGTCTGAAGGTAATGGTGGTGTGGAGACCAGAATGGTGTTGTGGAGAAGGCAAACTCCCTGCCTTTAGTCTGTGTAGAAGGAGCAAGTCACAGAATCTGCCAAGACTTTTCTTATTATCTAGGCTTCCCCTGGATTTGGGATGCATCAGGCAGAGTTCAATTTCAGATCATTGAATAAAAATAAGGAAATAAACAGTTATAAAATAGCTGGAAGGGCTGAAGAACTAGTTTCTGGGTTGGCCACCATCACCACAGTATAGAGTAGGTTCTTCATGTATTCTGCCAATTGTCACCAATCAGAAAGCTAGGCATTTGGAAAATGGCTGCTTCCTGTTAGTCTTCACTGAGATTCAGAGATCAGGAAACCATCCTGCCATATTGTTAGAACCATATCAGCTGAAAATATGTGTGTTTAAGCCACTGCCTCCATCCCCAAACTTAATTCAAATCCAAATAAATGTATTACAAATGATTTTCAGAACCTAAGTCATTCTCAGAGATGTAGTTACAAGGGAGTCTTGACAATGTAGATTTTAGCTTTTTGTGCCCCAATGTACCCAAAAGTATTGGAAAAGATGCCAAAGGAAGTTAGTCTTAATGTTTTGTTCAAAATGCAAGTGCTCAAGAACTGTTTTTACCTCCCCTGATCTAAACAGTTACACATTGCAAAAGGAAGCATTATATACATAAACAAAATATTCCCAAATCATTTGTTATATAAACTAGAACATTACTTTTGGACCTTTACTCTGTTTATTTTTAACATTTTTTTCTGTTTATATTTGTTACTGATGATTGTGACTGGATATTAACATTTAATATGTTTGCCATAAGGAAGGATATTAACTGTGTTAGTAAGATTTATTGATAATGATTTAATATCATTTGCTTCTCATTATATTAAATTCCATATTAATATCAAACAATTTCTTATAAGAGGATTGGAAATTTTAGATCAAGTCTGCAAGGTTGGGAGAACAATATAAACTGTTTTTTTAATAAACTCAGGAGCCATTGAGAAATAACTAATTGATACCTAGAATTGGCTTCTGCAATGAGGTAAAGGTACTTGGAAAACAAAACATGCTACCTTTCATTCTCACTAAGGTGATTAAGTAAGATCACGTATGGTAATTTGAACCATCTCTCTGATCTCTAATGAGCTATTCACCCTTGGGGGAAGGGTGAGGAAACATATTGTTATTGTATTAGAAAAGTATAAGTACCATTGACCTTAGGAAAAGAAGGCAATACCAAAGTCCTGAAAACAGTAAAGTAAATACGCTTTTTAAAATTTTCAATTAATAGCAATTAAAAAGTAATACAAAATGCATGAATGATATATATCAGGCAAATTATACTATACCCTAGTGAATCTGAGGAAAATATAAATATAACAAAGAAACATAAGTAAAATATATATATATATATATATATATATATATATATATAAACTTCACTAAAAATATGATGCTACTTTTAGGATTTTTAAATTTTATTTATTTTTTAGGATTTTTTTATTTTTTATTTTATTTTTATTTTTTTATTTTATTTTAAATATTTTTATTTTTAAAAAAATATTTTAGTGTTTATTTATACTTGAAAGAGAGAGTATGAGCGAGGAAGGGACAGAGAGAGAGAAGGAGACGCAGAATCTGAGGCAGGCTTCAGGCTCTAAGCTGTCAGCACAGAGCACTACACAGGGCTCAAGCTCAGGGATCACAAGATCATGACCTGAGCCAAGTCAGACGCTTACCCACAGAGCCACCAGGTACCCCGGGATTTTTTTTTATTTTCAAATTTCAAAATTACCGTCTGAGAATGCCCTATCTACTTGAGAACTATGATAAAAGTGAAAACTGAAGTACAATAAATAGTATGTAGGAAATGTTAAGGTTTACAGAAGGTATATAATTGATTTCCATGATGAACCATGCTCATAGTCAAATATAATTAAGTTTTTTTATTTGGAAAACACAAACAACATTTTTTGAGTCTTATGGGAACTCAACTAGGAATTTTGCATGCTTTTTTTTTATTGAAACACTATAAAAAAGGTAAACAGATTTAATTGAGATTCAGGGAGTTTATTCTTTTTCTTTTTTCTTTTTTAGTGTTTATTTATTTTTTCAGAGAGAGAGAGAAACAGGGAAGAAGCAGAGAGAAAGGGAGACAGAGGATCCCTTTCTAACATGGGGCTTGAACCCAATTTGACTGGAGCCAAAGTCCAATGCTTAACCAACTGAGCCACCCAGGTGGCCTGAGATTCAGGGGAGTTTAAATAAACAAGTCAAAACCAGCTAATGAGTAGCAGATCTAGGAAAAATTCAAGTAGTTCTTTAGAATCTGTGACTTTTTTTTTTTAACCATACTAACTGCTAATTCCTTCTAGGAAGAATTGATTTGCATTCTGGCTGATGAAAACCACTTCTCCTTCTTATTTTTCCTAAATCCGTTTCTTTTTCTTCTTTCCCACTTTACCCAAATGGGGTTATCATAACATCTTGAACTCAAGGCTTTCTTACTCCATCCAGTTTTGTGAGCCTGCTAGATCATTGCTTTCTCTTGAACAGGTTCCCTGAGTGACTCTTTTCTGTCACATCAGATCTAAACTTCTCTTTTCAAATCCTCTAGACATGGTTGCATCTAATTTAGCTGAATTTATTTTCCATTTTTCTCAATGCATTCCAGTTCCCTCTAATGAGCCTAGGATTCTGGAATTCAGATGAACTAATGATGATCATTCTAACATCTGTGTCTTTGTTTACAATTATCCCTCTAACCAAGATGTCTGTCTCTCTGTCATTTATCTAGTGACCAAATCCTAAGCATTTTTGGTGACCCCAAGCCAGACCTTATCTTCTCTATCATTGCATTTTCTGACGACCAAGTCAATTATACATTATAATCCACTGGTTTCCTCACTGTTGTACTCTCTTGTTGCACTTAGCAAAATTCTGTCTTATATCATTTGCTGTTAAGTTTATGATTTTAATCATCTCTCCTACAAGAGGCTGTAAGCTCCCTAAAAATATGGACCGTGGTATTTTCTTTATTCTTAATTACATGCAATGCCTACCACATATGCCAGCTTCCAGGAGGTGTCAATATGGTACTTTTGCTCGAATGAAATCTTTGAATAAGTAATCTAGAATTGGTAGTAAAAGATATACCATTTTAAAAGCACTTAAAATGGATGTAGAATAAATGTTGATCACACTGGAATGTTAGAGGTAAGAATTTTAAAAATAAATAATTTAGAGAGAAAATATCACAGTGAGTTTCACCCTGAAACATCATCTGAGGTAGTACAGGTAACTATAAGGAGGATATTTGGGAAAATATAGTAATTAAAACAAAATGATTAATAGGATTCTATGTAGATATTGACTGATAAGAACTAGAAAGTACTTTAATACTTAAATGCTATCTAATGGTGGTGATATAATTTGCCCTCTTTGTCAGTGATCTTTTGTCTGCACCCTTTCCTAATATGCCACTTAAATTCCTGTTTCCAGATCTTAATATATGTGGTTATGTCCAAATACCCTACATTTCTTCTCTGCCAGTCCCAATCATACTTATGCTTCAGTTCATCACAGCCCAAAGTTACTCTGTTAGCTGTATGCAGGCAGTGTTAGGATGGGGAAAGAGAGATGGAGAAATACTGGCAGATTCCTGAGATATTCAGGGAGTAGTACAGGAAGGATTGTGTGGTTTAGCACAGGAATTTGGGGAGCAGGAGATGACAAGAATGCCTTCCAAATGTTTGGCGCTTGAAGCTGATTGGATGTTAGTGACATTTACTGATGTATAACAATTCTTGGAAGGATCTTATTTGAGGAGAAACAGTGGTGTTTGTACAATTTAAAATTCCCATGACAGGGGCGCCTGGGTGGCTCAGTTGGTTGAGCGTCCGGCTTCAGCTCAGGTCATGATCTCTCAGTCCGTGAGTTCGAGCCCCACCGTTGGGCTCTGTGCTGACAGCTCAGAGCCTGGGGCCTGTTTCAGATTCTGTGTCTCCCTCTCTCTCTGCTCCTCCCCCGCTCATGCTCTCTCTCTCTCTCTCAAAAAAAAAAAAAAAAAAAAAACATTAAAAAATTAAAAAAAAACTCCCATAATACCTCATATCCATATGTTTCAATGGAGGTGATACCACCCCTGAAGGAGAGAAAACTATTCCTTGGGTGGTAAAAAATCCTACTCTTTTTATTCACAACACAGAAATACATATAACACACAAACAGATAGTACATATGGTATTAAAATTTTATGGGAACAAGTAGGTAAAAAATGTCTATAAGCCTCCTTGGGAAAGGTGGGTAATGAGAAAAAAAAAGATTGAAGGTATTAAAGAGGCACAGACCTCTAATAATGGGTCTGGGACAGATAGATCTAGGTAAAGATACTGAGATGTAACTGAACCCAAGTCTGTCTGCCTGACACACAGCAAAGCCAATCACTGAGACATCAGGTATGCAGCAAGGAAAGAGTTTATTTCAGAGACAGCCAAAGGAGAATATAGGAGGGCAAGCCTCAGATCTGCCTCTGCCTCCCAGAAGGGGGAGAGAACTAATTTTTAATAATCACAGGGGTTGAGATTACATACATACTGATGAAAAGGGTGAGGAAACTGATGACTGTTCATGAGGAAAGGTGGAACATGTGCACTGAGCAAACATAGGTAACATGTATCCCATGTTCATTTTGGGGTGGAGACTTAACATCAGATCAAGGCAGAATTCAGCCTCTGATGTCAGGAGGTTATCTTGGGACAAGGAGAGGGGGCTGCGGGCATGCTCTGAGAGGCAATATAAATTGAATGTGGTCTTGGTCTTTATCTCTGGTAAGGAATGCAGGGCCTTGCTTGTTCCAAGGCTGGAACCATATTGTTGACCTTGAATTCAGGCTTCTGTGGAGACAACTAGTGGATTTGTTGGTAGGGTTTGAAAAGATACAGTAGCTGTTTGGGAGGGGGATACTTCTCTGAAAAACAAGCTTTAAAGGTGTTGCTAGTTTCAATCTCATTAACCCTGTGGGGCACGGTTTCATAATAATCTTAGGGGAATATATACTGACAGATATACTCTCTGCAGACTGAACCTTCCTTCCTTCCTTCCTTCCTTCCTTCCTTCCTTCCTTCCTTCCTTCCTTCCTTCTTTCCTTTCTCTCTCTCAATCTCTCTCTCTCTCTCTCTCTCTCTCTCTCTCTCTCTCTCTTTCTGTGTGTCTATCATCCATCCTCTAGGAGTCATGTACAAATAGGAATTGAAGGCATGTGCATAAACAAGTTCATCAGGTCCAATAATTTCCAAATCTTGCTTTACATAAAGGTCCTTTGGAGAGGTTTAAAATAACTTCTGGGCCCCATTCTGTGGAAATCTCATTTTTAAATGAGATTTAACTTGTCCCAAGTTAAGTGTAAAAGGTAGCCAGGGTTAAAAGCTACTGACCTGGGGAGAGGCATATATAATGAGCAAGGGTCCTGTGGAATTAATTCCCAAAGAAATTGGTGTAGAGGATAATTCAGAACACCAGGAAATATGGTATTTTGCTAGCAGAGGCAAGAAAAAAAATTCCGATTAGAGTTTGAATTTTATAGTTCCTGATTATGCTGAGAAGTTGAAGAATTTCATTATAATATTCATTGAATTAAATAAAATGGAGATCATTAGTTTCCTTAAAGCTGTTTTGGTAAAGCAAATGGTGGGGGGGGGGGGTTGAAAGCAGATTAGAGTATATTGAGGAGGAAATTGCACTTAAAAACTGGAGACAATGAATATAGGCAACCTTGTGAATTGGGATACTCTGTAATGTAATAAATTATAAGGAATTTCCCAATAGAAGATCAATATTTGCTTAGCTTTAGGCAGTACCATCAGGAAGGCTTCATTTTTCCTAATACCTTCTGGATGTCAGAGCCCATAGGGATAACAAGGGAACTGACTGATACACTCTATAGGACCCTAAAGATATAACACAGGAAGAAGCAGGACTTTGGAAGAAGAGGGACACTGGGAAGATGCAGAGTTAACATATTTTGTAATTAAGAGATAGAGAGAAAATGAAAATAAAGATATAGATTCTGGAGCCATGATCTCTGCCTATGAGCACATGTCTGTCCTTCAGTAGATGGTATTTGCCCAAATTTCATTAAATTTAATGAGGGATGCCTGGGTGGCTCAGTCAGCTGAGTGTCTGACTTCTGCTCACGCCACGATCACATGGTTCTTGAGTTCAGACCCCACATTGGGCTCTCTGCTCTCAGGGCAGAGCCCACTTGGGATCCTCTAGCCCCCTCTCGTTCTGCCCCTCCCCCACTCTCACTCTTGCAGCTCTCTCTCTCTCTCTCTCTCTCTCAAAATAAACATTAAAAAAAAATTAATGACCAAATCTTAGCAATGAGCTACATGCTTAAGTAAGGTCTCTCTGATCTTTTCTTTTAAAAACAGCTTTTTCTCAAATATCTTTACATATCACAAGAATCTCCAAACCCCATGAGGCAGTAAAATCACTGTAGAAGTTGCTGAAATCCCACTGGACTGATGATCTCCATCTACTTAAGAACATGCTCTCCCCCTTGAATGTATCTTAGTGATACAATTTTTCCCTTAGAAGGACAAAACAAAGATGTTTTCACATATGCTAGGAACTAGGAAACTGTCTCCCACACACCTATTTCAAGAAAGCTATTTCAAAATGTACTATGGCAGAATAAGGAAAGAGAGAAAGAAAAGAAAAAAGAAAGAAAAACAAGCAAACTAATCCAGGAAAAGGAAGACAAGAACTAGTGAGCTGCTTTGCCTAAATGTAAAAGTATATCCTAGAATGGAATTACAAATTAGCAGGTAAATTTCAACTTTTGGTAGATGCTGGCAATTGTCCTTCAAGATTGTTGTGTATGGTTTCACACTCACCCATACTTTTTGAGACTTTGCACATTTTCATGTTTTCATGTGCTAATCAAACCTAAATATTAGGGATCTTTTAATGTTTACAAATACGTTACATCATTTTTTGTTTTGTTTGAAATTAATTTTGAGAGAGGTTGAACATTTTATTCTATACAAATTGTCTAATTTGTATTTTTTTTCCTGACATGCTGTAGCGTAATTCTTTGTCTGACAGCTTCTGTTGGATTGTCATTTTTCTTGTTGATATATAAAAACATCTGTAAACAAAGAAAACACTGCTTGATCCAATATGTATTTTAAATTCTTTTTAACAATTTGCTTTGTTCTTTTCATTTTATTTTTTTTAAATTCAATGTTAGTTTTCTTTTTGCCATTTTGTAGTTTAATTTATGATGCAGCCAAATTTACCAAATGTGACAGAATAACCTAAGGGTAGACACTATATACAATGGGCCAAATCAGGAAGGGGAATTTTAATTAAATTTTTGTTATATGTGGTGGGGCAGTTGATTAAAAATTGATGACTTTCTATTTTTAATATGGTAATTAGAAATTTTGCTTCTTTTGTGATTCTTACATGTATTAATACTTATAGTGTTCTAGTATTAATTGCATGAATTAGTGGCCAGTGAGCATTATTTTAATTGAAAATTCCTTGAACACTAAAGCATTTAGTGAGGTGGATTAATAGAAGCAAATTAATGCTGTTTGGTTAAAGACTTGTATCATCATTGTCTAACCACTGAACAAAGAACATCCCATCACTTTTTTCTTTCATTATATGATTAGTATATTGGTCTCCCCAGTTTTCAAATAGCATTTTAAAGATAAAATAAAAATATCTTTATAATTATTAAAGTACTGTAGTGCATTTTAAATTATGACTGCTAGCAAAAAATGATTCTTAATGGAGTGTAGGTAATTTATAAAACGGTATAAACGGATTGTGTTTGGAAGAAAATTTATAATATGCTATTTTTCATACAACTACCTTTATCATACAAATAATGTTTTTTCAACAATGAAAACTAGATCTAAATAAGGATTTCAGTCTGTATTTACGAATGTACCGGAAAAATATATTGCCTGTTTAGACCCATGTGGACAGTGTTTTACATATTTCCTCTGCCAGGCGCCTGGCACATACTAGATTCTCCATCAGTATTTGTTAGAATTTGATTCTAGTCTAACTATCTTATTGCTTTCACAAAGAAGATTTTGAGTTCGAGGCATCTGAACATGCTTCAAAATATTCACCGATTACTGAGAAAACATTAAAATGCTTTAGGTTACACATGGTCTCCTCATTAACCCATGGCATCGCTTGCAGAACACTCGGGAACTGCACTTCACATTAGGGCAAAGAACAGGAGGAGGGGGAAGGAGGGGGAAGGGAAAGATGAATTCGTAAACTTGGAGATATCTTTTTTCCAAAAATAGCATCGCAAATTTGTAATTTTTCATTATATGTTTGTTCTAGTCAATTTTGAAGGTTGTCTTGTCTTGACAAGACAATTGGAATTACTAGATCCTGTGCACATCTGATGTTGTAGCAACTTTCTTCTCACCAAATGTATGTGGAAAGGCCGAGTGAACAATTGGAAAGTGCCTCATTTTAGAAAGGAAGAATCATATAACCATTCCTCAGCAAAAGACATTAGCATTTGTCTTAGAAGAGCTCGTTAGCAGAAAAAGTCGCTAATGTAGGAATAGAAATTTGTTTGTGCTGGGAAAACAGAAACAGAGCCATTACTCTGAATCTATTCTCCCTTTCACACAGAGCAAGGTCTTTGTGGACGAAACACAACAGAAGCTTTAAGTGCTCTGCATCAGCTTATGGGCACCTCTTTCTTTACTTGGTATTTAAGATTGTCTATACACAGAAGGTCTTCATTTTAAGAGTTAATACTGGTACAACTCTTCATTAAAACATGTACTCAAAATAATTTTTTAAAAGGCTGTTTTTTTTTCCTAGAAAAGCAGAAGTGAAAATTTTAAAAATTACCTTTAGGAGAAAACATGGGACACAATAAGAGAGAGAGAAAGATAGAAATAGAGAGAGAGAGAGAAGCATTAGCTAAGAGCCACCATCAAATTTCAGTATGTATGAGAGTGTCATGAGAAAGTTGTTTTAAATGATTATTTTTAGGCCCCACTGGTAATCCTGTCAGGGTGTATTTAGGAAACTCCAGGAATTATATCAACCGTATTTTGTGAAACATTGGAAAAGAATCTTCTTTCTCTGTCTTCCGTATAGATAGAATTGGGCAGAGACTCGCTGTCTCCTCTTCTTGTATACACAACGAAACTAGATTTCCCGGACACCCTTATGTAATGCGTGGCTATCCAACTGAATTGTAGCCCACAGAATGTGAGCCAGATCAACTCTGGCTCATAATTCTTCAACACACTTGTCCAAGCTCTTTTTCCTTTGCAGGCTAGCTTACATGAAGTGACCAGCATGGTCACCTCAAAAGTTAACAAAACACGCACAGACATCTTCCTATCAGTCCGTGGCTTTCCACTTTCAGGGCACATACACATCACCTTCGGTGCTTATTATACCTACAGATTCTCAAATCGTACCACCTAAGATTCTGATTCATTAGATTGAGGGGAAGTGTTCCAGAATCTGCATTTTAAAAGTAACTGGGTGATTCTGATTTGTGTGATTGTGGGTCTACACTTTGAGAAACAGTGAGTGTGTGTATGTGTATGTTTAAGTAATAAGCAGTGTTCTTAATGCTCACGTTACCAATTATACATCACCTATGAAGCTGTATCTACATCTGTATCTATATATACATATATATTTACTTTAGAAGAAAGTAGCATTATAGATCATAGAAAAAGGAAATTGGATCTCAAGAAATCATTTAGCTCAGTTCAGATCATAATGAAAGCAGATGTCTAATCTTACTTTTTTTGGCTACTTTATCTCAAGCCAAATAATACTAACCATTCCCTTAAGGTACTATTTTATATCTCTGTAATGATTTCTTTTGATTTTTTTTTTTGAGTCTTCTCTCTCTTTTTTATCTCCTTTAGAAGACAAAGAGAGCAAAATACAACCCTGATAAATGTTAATAATGCACAGTATTATGGAAAAAAATAATTCTTAGGTTTTATTTCCAGATATATACTTTATTTATATATTTTAAACACAGAGGGTATTATTCAATTTCCTAAACATGTCAGAGATTTTCAAATGTGAAATGCATGTACCTTACTCATTTACATGCTTGACTTAAGTGAGTTAGTTTTGCATCTTTAAAAAAAATAACTTTCCATTTTTTTCTCTTTAAAGTGTAAAAAAAGGTACGATACTCTATACACCTAAATGAGCTTGATTTCCCTCTAGTGGTTCCTGTTTGCATGTTGAGGAATCATTATACATTCAGGCAAATGGCTTGGCATTTTATATAAATTCAATATTTGACATAGCCACTTATGTTTCATACCGTATGACAGATGCAGTAAAAGTATTTAGACGTGAAAACCTGCTTGCCCAGTATCATTCACCTAGTAAATTGTGTTGCAATTTAGAATTCGTTCGTATTCTTTTGTCTATAAAATATTAAAGCTTGTGCAAAAACCCTTTATAATTAACAGCTTTCTATAGATACTTCTTATTTTACTGTGAAACGACTTCTCATCACAATGCTACTGCCATGAACTGGAAGTTGCCCTGGTAGCAGTCTACAATTATGGATATTAGTCTTAACCATTGAATCAGCGTGCGCACATTTCCTTCCTAGAAGGATACTAATAATAATTTTCCCTTAATGCTTTTCCACTTTGAGCTCAAAATGCTCCTGAATGTATTACCACACTAAATCCTCCCATCAACCAATGCAAAAGAGAAAGCATTTTAATGCATATATAATTGTATCTCAACCTCAAATGCAGTGCTTCATTTCTAGTTATCCCATATTTGGTAATTCTTATTTTGAAGGAAATCCAGAGTTTATGTGCTTAGGATCCTCTCATCAATGTGAAAATAGTTGGGGATCATGTTACACTACCTGCCATTTTTTTCCCCTCAGGGCAGGGATTTTTGATTTGGGATAAAAATTGTCTTTTGGTTTTCTTCAACAGAGTATTGAACTGCTTCGAGTGAAGATCGGTAAATGAGAACACTAGCTTGCATATATTGTGTTAATTCATCTTTTCTCATAAAATAATACAGGTTTTTTTTCTGTGGCTGCTTCTGTTTCAGTGAGGTATTGATCTGATTTTGGTTGGACAATACAAAATTGCTGAAATCTGGTTAAAAGGAGAACCATATCAGATAATTCAGTACAAGCATATAACATTTCCTATTAGCGAATTTGTGTTTCTGCCTGAAATAGTCTATCTTTTCTAAGTTGACTATATTAAAAATGCAGGAGTACGAAAGGCAACTATGAGCAATTTTATAACATACCAGATATGGGCAACCTATTGAAAAGAATAAGTTTATTATGAATTATAGCTCTGTCTGCCTCTTTCAGAAATTAGATTTTTACTTTCCATAAGCTTTCACAAGATTACTTTCTAGAATATCTAAATTATTTTTTCATAGTTAAATCTGTAACATATAAAAGCCATTTAATCTGCATCTGTTTATACCTGATGAAACATTATAATGAAATTGGAAATTAATTCCCATATATTGTGTGAAAGAAAATGATGCATTATTAATTATATTAGCACTCAGGTCACTGAGAAAATAAAATGTTCTTTACTGAGTTTCCAAGTTAACCTTTTGCTCTGAAATTTATTACTGGAGAAAATACTTAAATGGAAAGTCTAAATTGAATATGTATGTTTCCTTTTCAGGAATTTGAGACATCTTATTAATTTTCCATCAACTGCAAATATATACATATCTTAAATTTGACCATAAAGTATTAAAAGAATTTAGAGGCTGGGTTAGTCCACAACAATAGAATGTATAGTTATAGGGTTGTTAACACAAATAAAGAAACAATTGTAACATGCATTTATTCCAAAAGTGCGGATGAAATCGGGGATGAAATGGTGAAGGTAGAGAGATCAGGGATGCCACTTTCCTCTGGAGTTTCTCTTTTTCAAGGGAAAGGGGATTTGTGAGCATGGGTTGCTGTCCATGTTATTCAGAAACCCTGCTTGCTAACAAGTACCTGGTGCTCAGGCCCATTTGGTAAATTAACCAGAATATCCACCATTGCCTTCCTTATAAAAACCCAGATGTTAATGGGAATTGCTTTTTTTTTTGATAGTTGTATAAACTTTGCTTGAACTCCATTTAGTGCAGATCCCCGGGCCCCTCCACTCTCCTCCTATCTCTGAGAGCTTCCGAGAATCTTGAATTTTTCCAGGTCTCCTCTGACTAGAACTTTCTCCTTGTACTTATCTTGCCTCTTCTGGGACTTTTCTTTTGTTTCTGCTCCATGTAAATTCAGGAAGGGAATATAACTCCTTCATTTGAAGTGTCCCTACACGACTCCCATAAGACATGCTTTTGTATGGCGGTGTTATTAAATCTTGTTTTCACCATTGGGGGCCACTGCTGTCTTTCCATCGTATTTTTGATGTTTATTTATTTCTGAAAGAGAGACAGAGAAAGAAAAAGAGAGAGAGCGGGATTGGGGGTAGGGAGAAACAGAGAGAGAGAATCCCAAGCAGGCTCCATACTGTCAGCACTGAGCCCGAAGCCGGGCTGGAACTCATAAACCATGAGATTATGACCCAAGCCCATGCTGTATGCTTAACTGACTGAGCCACCCAGGTGTCCCTCAATGGCATTTTTCCTTTTGTGTCAATTGTCTTCCTTCCCCACCACGTATATTTAAAATCACAGTCTTCCTCTTCCTCTTGTCTTGCTGTACTTTGCTCACGTACCAATTTTCTCATTCTCATCAGATACATTTAGCTATTTATTTTCCTTCACAATCTATTTGATGAACCATAACTTTTGAACGCAGTGAAAGGTAGTTGGCCAGGCATAAGTCTGCTGCTCTGGAAAGAGATATTGCCTATCCCATAGCAGAAGAAGTCACTTTGATTAGTTTTGCCAAGTGGCATTAGTTCAATTACTTGAGTATGGCTCTCGCTTCTACGTCCCTGAAATTTAGTGTATAAAATGGGCATTGTATCTGCTCCCATGGGTGTACTGTGCAGAGTGAGTGAACATATACTCAAACGAAGCCTGGCATGGTCCCTGGCACTTAAACATTGCTCACGTGAGTTTCCTTTCCTTTTCCTTCTGTACGTAACTCCTCTGCATCCGGCTTCTCCGTCCTCCTCTCCTGACTCTCATTTTGCTGCTAAATGGAGTTTTCACATGGTTGTCTGACTCACGAAAGCACAGATGTTATGCAGGAGCATGTGTCCAAATATGTTGTCCAAATTTCTTAGAAGAGGCTTGAAAATCTCTCATACATAGATTCCCTTTTATTTACCCCTTTATTTACCTTTTTTCTTCCTGTTCGCACAGCTTACCGTGTAGCCACAATGTAGTCCTCTGTTCTGAGAATGTGTTATTCATTTTCATGTCTGTGAGCTGCTGTTTCCACCATTCCTGCCTCTCTGCTCAGTCACCTACTCATCACCTACTAAGGGAACCTCCCAACTGTAGCTTTCCTTAACACCTAGGAGCATATCATTTGCTGCTTTGAGTTTCCAGAACTTAGCATATTGAGCTATTATTTACAGAGCTATCTGTATCTTTTTACACAAGCTCTTTCTGAAATATCTATACTAAGCTATGAAATATGTTTTAGTCATCCCTTTCCCTCAACATTGGACCTTGTCAAAAAAATGATGCTGTTGTCTCTATTATGATTACCTGGGACAAAAAGTAAGCCATGATTTAATAATGTTCCTGATAGGTGTTCCATGTGGGGCCCGTGATTCCCTCCACAGCACAGGCCTGAGGTGAATGCCGATCCTGTTTCTGGTGACTGCGCTTCCTTCTCATCATTGCTTTCCCACCTCAGGCAGCTCTAGAAGCTCCTGCTCATCCGGGCTCACTGGGCAAGAAACATCTGTAATTATGTCCTACAAAGTGGAAAAGATTCCAAGTATAATGTATTTATATATTATATATACATACGCATACCATATAATTGAGTGATAAAGCTACTGATGGTACCCAGTGGTTAATCCAGCCTTAAACCCATCTCCTTGTCTCAAAGTCATTTGATTGGTTTATAAATGATAATGCTTACAATATCTAAGTGCTATGATACCAGTCAAAATACTCCAACTCTCCTTGCTATTGCCATTTCACCTCCCACCTAGACACTGAAAGTAAGATATGACACTAGCAGATCCTGAATCTGTCTCACCCTGATAGCTTTTTGCACACAGAATAAGCCTGGCCTGTATCAGCTGTGGGCCCCAACTCCGAGGGGCGCATTCCATAAATCCCTATTAGCACCATCATTCTACCGCCCCTTAAAAAAGATGAGCTCTTTCTGAAAATCCCAACTGTGAATATTGATCAGCCTTATACATGTCCAGTTTGTGTTTTAAAGAGTATTAAAATAAACTCTGTATATGTTCATTGCAAAAAAGAGTACAGATTTAGTTCTACATCTTTCTCCTCACTACAATCTACCCATTGTACACACACACACACACACACACACACACACACACACACACAGAACACTGATACATTGATATGGTTAAGTTTTATATATACATATATATGCATATTTTTAGAAACACAGGAAAATACTATATACAAAGACATATATATCTGATATTTGCGATTTCAACAAAAAATATGGAAAATTTCAGTGCTGATGTATACCTATTGTCACATTTTCTTTACCAGTTTTATAGTAGCCCTATTGAAGAATACCTTATTAAAAATAACATTTTATTGTTTTGGCCATGCTGTGTGATTTTACTTATGAGATGTGTTATGGAGAGGTCCGTTGTTGATCCCTGTTCCTTGCTTTAGTTGGAGATAGAGAATGCTATTCATTAAAATTACTGTTGTAAACTTTAAAAATTCAAATTTTACAGTGACAGTAGATTATTTTGTAATATATTTTGAATTAGGAATAATTTTAGAAATTTTGCAATAACACTCTCATACAGATAGAAAAATATTCTTCACAAATAATTATATATTTTTGTCTCAACTTTTTTCCACATTATTTTCTTAATTTTAACATAAAGTTTTAAAATCATTGGTGTGTATGAGAGTAAATAAATTGTTTTTTGTATTCTTATAACTGAGAAGTTTAAATTCCATATTGCTCAAGTAATAACCTTTGCAAGTAAAATGCACACAACTGCCTTGCATTTTTTAGGTTAAACTATCAATCAATCAATGCAGTTAACTGAGGGAATAAACTTTTATATGTTTGCAACAGTTTTTTGTCAACTATTAGATTTTAACTTCTAATGATATGGAAATGTGTTAAATATTTCAATGATCTATTTCAAAATTTATAATTTAACACAGTTTTTTAGTTGAATTTTTCTTTGTAAAAAACACAAGTATGAAGAAGCTATGGAGAACTTAAAGGAACTTGTAGAAACAAGTGTCTGATTTGTAGACGCCTATAAGCCAGAAGAGGAGACAAAGAACATATACAAGATAAGTTACAAAAAAGTGTTATTAGACATTTTTCTCTTAATGTATTCCAGTTAAGTACTGACAGTAATACATTTTATTGCTGTAAGTTTTTCCATTTCACTTATTAAAGTCCACAACTGAGAAAATAACTATCATATTCAATATAAAATTAACTGTTCTTTAATACTTGTGAAAGGTCCATTTGGAGAATAGGTAAATAGGTAGACAGGTAGATCAATCGATCGATGTAGATCCTGCTTATTTTAGGGACTTGCTAATAATAAATTTATCTAACTTTTCATGCTCTTTTCCTATTTTAAAGCAATCATCAGAAGGTTCCATCCCTTGTCCATATTGAATTAGCTTCGTGTAAGAATGCCTACAATGAATGTAATTTCAAACGCTAGGATGGACATTGAAAATGGAAATTAGAAACAGTTATGTATTACTGTTTCTGCCACTCAAGAAAACTATTGGATGCTGTTGTTGGTTGTTCTTCAAGGGGTCTCATCATATAAAGATCCATATTACACATAGATTTTCAGGTAAATGCCAAGAAGAACAAGTGTCTGAGTACTTTTCCTTGTTATGTTTCTTGATTGCCATTACCCTTTGATGACCACACTTTTAAGTTGCATTCTATTAAGTTGAACACCCTACTTTGATATGTATTCTTTGTGTCCGTTTCTAGTTTGGTAATTTACTTTCTACAATGCAGTTTTGATATTTTAGAGCTATATTAATGATTACATACTGTATAGTATGTAAAGTATTTTGATTAATGATCAAAATATTATTGTATTAATGATTACATACTTTATATTATAGTTTACATACTTTTTGAAAACTAGAAGTAGAAAATGTATATATTTAACACATACATCTAATTATTTTAAAACTAATTTTAAAGAGGTTTATATGCAATAATGTGTTCATCATTTCAAAAATTAAATTTAAGAAGAACACAATAAAGCAATATGGATTACAAATATTCAGCTTAGTCCATTTCCTATAAGCATATTCCAAAATGATATGTGCGGTATTTTGAAACAGACTTTAAAATTTTTGGCATACGTGGTGAGAAAGCAGCTATATTCCTCAGAGGTCAGATACTATAAACAGTGATCCATATGGAAAGCAAATGCTGGAACTGGCATTTACCCTGGAGTTTATCTTTGATAGTTGCTGACCTCGATTCTGGAATGTAATGACCAAAGTGCTCTAGAGATATGAAGCAAAACCTGGAACCCAAGCAAATAGGTCAAATCTGAAATCACCATCAAAACTCCATGTAAAGGGCAACATCTGCAAACAAACTAGTTAAAAAACCGCTCTGACAAGGAAAACAAAGAGAGAAGTAGAAAAAAGTTTCCCTTAAGAATTTCTGACCATAATCCTACATTTAAACAAATGTGGGGCTAAAAGTCACAACACCTATATAATTCAAAAAAAATATTCTATTTTAATTGATCCCAAATTAGTGTTCCCACTAATGGGTGTTGCCAGGAACAAAGTGACAGAGAGAAGATGTGAAAGTTTAAGAAACATATAGAGAGAAGAGATAACAATTCAGAGGGAGGCTAGAGAAACAGTTAATATTAAAGAAAATAATGGCTCAGACTTTGCAGAATTGATGAACGATGTTAATTTATCATTATAGGAAATCCAATGAACATTGACAAGGATAAATTTTTTCAAGAGGTCTACAATGAGACAAAAGGTAGTGAGGCTATCGAACTTTTAAAAAGATTCAGAGAAAAAAGATGTTACATGCAAATGATTGACACGTAGAATGACAATGACTTTCCAACAAAAATGTTGCAAGACAGAAGATAATAGTATCGATAAGATAAAATTGCTGGTAAGCTAGAGGTATTACTTCCAGCAAAACTACGTTTTCATGAATGAAAGTAATACTATCTTTACATACAGAGGCAAACTATTTATAAATAAATCTAAAACACTAACACTTCCTAAAGCACTACATAAATGTCTGTATCTCAAGAATAAAATTACCTGTGAAGAAAGAATTAAGAATCTAGAAAAAAATAGAGATCAAGGAATATTTGGGAAAAAAAAATATGTAAATCTAAACACTATCAAACAATAACACCAATGAAAGCATTTAAGTTATTAAGAAGGTGGTTGGATATAACACATTAGGACATTTTGTTGACTTATATATGTTAAATTTACACATTAAAATATTTTGGGTAAATATCAAAAACAGTTAATCATTGAATAACTACAAAACTTAGTAAAAGGAAGAAATGGAATAGAACTGACCAGAGTAGGCCAGAATTAAAAAAAAAAATCAACTTAGATACATGAGGACAAATATAAAGCTAAAAATGATAACACATTTGTACTCAACTGAATCAGGGATTTCAGTAATGGTAAAAGTAATGCATTTTTCAGATAAAAATCAGAGGTTAACAGATTGGATTAAAAAGACCCATGAATGTTGTCACACAAACGATACATAAGGACATGTAAAGTTTGAATAAACATGTGGAAAATGATATGATAGTCAAATAACAAAGTAAAATGGGTGTAGCTGTTACAATATCAGGAAAAATTGACTTCAACTTCAACCTTAGTTAGGAATTAATACATATTGATTAAAATTACGTTCCACTGGGAAGAGAGAATTACAAATGTGTATGCCATAATATAGCAGCCTCAACAGAGTAAAGCAAAATGGATATAGCTATCATCAGTGGGGAGAATAGAATTAATAAACATTATCTAGGTTATAACATATGATTTTATATCATTAAATATTAAATAATAAATATTGAGGGCACTGTTGTGGATGGTAGGGATACACTGGCAAATAACACAGTGTCTGATTTTGCGTAGCCTGTATTCTGTTGGAGAGCAGGGGGATAACTTAGTTAATGAGAACTGAAAAAAGTTGAAAAGGTACTAAGCACACAAAAGGTCACTATATCTAGAAGTAAATCTACATGTACATGACTTGCATGGAAATATTATGTGTCATGAATATGTGGAGAACCAGAAACAACTCAAATGTCCTCAATAACAATAGGCTAGATAATTTTTATGCATAGGAACTTTATACAGTAGGATAATATGGAATGATGAAAAGGAAGGACCTACAATTGTATGTACCAACTTACATGACTCTGCAAAATATATTTAAATAAAAAAAGAAGTCAGAGAGGTTATACACAACATGGTCACATTTATAACATTTTGAGAAGCAGCAACTAAATCTTAAATCATTAATTATACATCCTGCAAATGTATGCATTTTCATTCTACAAAACTGTATGAAAATCTATATTCCTGTCAGAATTGCTGAAATCCAAAAATCTGACCATATCAGTTGCTACTGAAGATGTGGAACAACATGAACTCGCATTCATAGCTGGTGGAAATACAAAAGAAAATGGTACAGCCAATTTGGAAGCTAGTTTGGCATTTTCTTACAGACTAAACCTAGTCTGACCACACGATCCAGCTGCCATGTTCCTAAATAATCACCTGATTGATTTGAGAACTTATATTGATACAAAATCTACAGGCAGATATTTACAACAGTTTTGTTTATAATTGCCTCAAACTGGAGGCAACCAAGATTGTCTTTGAATAGGTAACTGAATAAACAAACTGTGGTTCATTGGTATGATATTCAGTGATAAAAAGAAATGGGGGTGCCTCGGCGGCACAGTAGGTTAAGCATCCAGCTCTTGATTTCAGCCCAGGTCATGATTTCATGGGTTCTTGAGTTCGGGCCCCACATTGGGCTCTGTGCTGACAGTGTGGAGCCTGCTTGGGATTCTCTGTCTCCCTCTCTGTCTGCCCCTCCCCTGTTCATGCTCTCTCTCTCTCTCAAAAATAAATGAATACAATTAAAAAGAAAAAGAAGTGAGCTGTCAAGCCACAAAAAGACATGGAAAAATCTTAAACGCACAATGCTAAGTGAAAGTGGCTAGTCGATTCCACTAGATGACATCCTGGAAGAGGTGAAGTTATAGAGACAGGAAATGGGTTGTTGGGTTGGGGAAGCCAGGAGAGATGAATAGGTGGAACACAGGGAATTTTTTGGGGGGGGGTTGCAAACCTATTCTGGATGATACTGAACTGCTGTATATGTGCCTCTGATGCATTTTTAAAACACTTCTAAAACTAGGTGGCACCGTGAACCTTAATGTATATACATTTAAAAGTTAATTAGGAGATCACAGTGTCCATGATGGAATGCAGAATGACAGAAGAATCTAACTGGTGGCAGGTGTTAAGGTTTGTTTTTACTTTTTAAAACTCACGTAAGTAACATAGGAAATTGGTGGAGACTTAATACTAAATATTTATAAAACAACTATACATAAATACTATACTATAGTTGATAAAGTTATTTCCCAAGGGAGTTTAGGTTAACAATTCCAGAATCATGATACTTCTGTGTGGGGATTGAACAGTTAAATGAGTAGTTGGCAGATGGTGGGAGGCAGATTTCTCACTGTTGAGGTGGGAAGATACAGATAAGAAAGGAGGAAGGCCAAAATGAACATGGTGCTAAAGGATTAGAGTTAGAGACTTCAGTGTGATTTCATGTTTAGCTTGCTATGGATACAGAAGCATATGCATGGAAATGTTTATAGACGTGTGTTAGTGTACATATATAATTTCCTAGCTCTGTCTTCTGAAATGACTTAGAAGCAGGGACATCCTGTTAATGAAGAGCATATTCAGCACCAAAATCTTGGTGGCTAATGTTATTCACCGGCAAGAGAAACTAGAGCTCGTTGAAGAAATGCCTGATTCTAGGGCTAGGGCTGGGAATGTAGAAGAGCCTAGAGCATCTTGTAGTGCTAAGAAGTAAGGAAGTGCTCAATGAACAAGACAATGGGATGTGTCAAAGGGATACAGGAGGCAAGTGGAAAAGCTCCCAGTGGTTAGAGCTGAAACAATGTGAGCAATAAAATAGCCTATATTGGATTGTAATCAAATTTATCAAATGAATATCCAGAATCCATACTGATATAAATGATTGAACAATTAAATACATGGGGAGAATAGACAAATTTCCCATGCTGAAGAAATCTAAATAATTTTTGTAGATACTTTCTTGTCAAAAAGATAGATCATAATTTCCTATTCCTTATATATGGGCTGCATATGGCAATTTCATTCCAAAGAGTAGAGCATTTGAAGGGCAGAGGGTAGAGAGAGTACAGTGGAGAAACCTGGCAGACTCTGCCCCAGCCAGGTGATTAAGCTTAACGTCATATGACGTGCTAAGATGACACTATCTGTGGTCTTTTCCCCCCACATCCACTACTCCACTTAACCATGAAAAAAACATCTGAGGAAATCTAAATAAAATATGGCATTTAGTTCAAAATAATGATCAAGATTGGCTTCTTAGTTGTGTCTAACAGACTTATGTAAGATGCTAATATAATATGGGAAAATGGGTGTGGGGTAGATGGGAACACTGTGCTACTTTTGCAACTTTTCTGTAAATGCAAACTATTCTCAAATAAAAAGCTTATTAAAATTGCACAGAAAAATCAAAGAAATATTGAAACCAAAATTCAGGATAGCGATTACCTGAGGAACAAGGCACCTAGGGGACTTCACAAAGATTTGTAATATTTTGTATTTTATTTAGTGGATGCTATTTCTATTTGTATTATTTTTAATATTCATGTATAGGTCACATAACATTTTGTATGCATATTTGACAACTTTTAAAAAAGTAACAATTATCTGAAGAGAAATGGCACTGAGATTGAAGACATTTTAAGGGGTAGGCTAATCACAGAGGTTTTTCTGGGAGGCAATACTTACTCAGTTGGCCAGCACATTTAACTGGAATGCTATAGCTATAATCAATTTGGATTTGAAGATGGAGTATGAAACTGCAATTACGTGTTTTGCCCAGTACTCTTCTGAGAGGAAAGTTAGAAAGGTCACCCTTCAGATGTGAGAAATTTATTTGGCAGTGCATTTAAAAGAGTATGCTCTGAGAATTATGCATATTAATTCTCTTCGTAAAAGCAAATAATGCTTACAGGGTTTATAATAGCTACGTTTTATTTATGCCTATTATCAGCTCAATCGCAAGTTGACTGCTTTCCAACTCCTGTCAAGGGCTGAACATCGAGAATTGATAATTAAGAGAGATGTTCAATAAACTTTCATTGCTGTTGTTAGTATTAATATTATTATTAATCTTATATTCACCCAGCCACTGTGCATACATTGTGGTAGGATGGTTAGTGCCCCTTTTGAGATTTTCCATGCACTCATTCTCAGAATCTGTGAGTATTTTGCCTTATACTGCATAAGAGACTGCAGATGAGACGTAGTTCAGGATCTTAAAATGGGGATATCATCCTGGATTATATAGGTGGACCAGATGTAATCACCTGAATCCTCATAAGAGGGATGCAAAATGAGACCGAGTTAGAAAAAAAGAAGTGACAGTAGAATCAGTGGTTAATGTTGTACTTTGAAGATTGAGGAAGGGTCCATGAATGCAGGGATACAGGCAGCTTCTGTAAGCTGATAAAGTAACTTATCAAGGTAATTGATTCTCTCCTAAAGCTTCCGGAAGGAACACAGCTCTGCTGACACTGATTTGGAGCTTCTGATACAGAGAAATTTAAGGGAATGTATTTATGCTGTTTTACATCAATAAGTTTCTGGTAATTTGTTACAAAGGACAATAGGGAACTAATACATTATGCCGTGAAACCCCACCAGAACTCTGTAGCTTTTTAATTAATTAATTAATTCATTTATATTGAGGTATAATTGACATACATTATATTAGTTTTAGCTCCACCATGTAATGATTTGACCTTGTATATACTGCAAAATTATCATCACAATAAATCTAGTCATCACCTATCACCATAAAAAGTTACCAAAAGAATTTCTTTTCTTGGGCTGAGAACTGTCAAGATCCACTTTCCTGTCAGCCTTTCAAATATGCACAATACCATGCACACCGTACTGCACACCGCACCTCCCACGACCTATTCATTTCACAACTAGAAGTGTGTGCCTCCCGACCGCCTTCTCCCACTCCTCCTCTGCCTGCTCCCGCAACCACCACTTGGTTCTCTGTATCCACAGGTTTAGTTTGTTTTGTTGTGTTTCTTGGTTCGTTTTGTTTTGTTAGATTCTGCATGTAAGTGAGATAATTACATGGTAATAATTACATGGTATTTGTCTTTCTCTGACTTACTTGACTTAGCATAATACCCTCCAGGTCCATCCATGTTCTTGCTAATGGCAAGATTTACTTATTTTTGTGTCTGAGTACTATTCTGCTGTGTGTGTATGTGTGTATATATATTTATGTAAATATGTATATTATGTATACATATTTAATATATGTATATCTGTATAAATATAATATAAATAATATAAAATATATAAAATAATATAATACAATGTAATGATTCAACAGTTCTGTGCATTTCTCATTGCTCATCAAAATAAGTATACTCTTAATCCCCTTTATCTACTTCATCCATTCCCCCTCACCTCCCTTTTAGCAACTACCAGTTTGTTCTCTATATTTAAGAGTCTCTTTGTTTGTTTGTCTCTTTTTTTGTTCTTTCATTTGTTTTGTTTCTTAAGTTCCACACATGAGTGTAATCATATGGTATTTTTATTTCTCTCACTGTCTTATTTCACTTGGCATAATACCCTCTAGATCTATCCACACTGTTGCAAGTGGCAAGAATTCATGCTATTTTATGGCTGAGTAGTGTGTGTGTGTGTCTGTGTGTGTGTGTGTGTCTGTCTGTCTCACATCTTCTTTATTCATCCACTGGGGGACACTTAGGTTGTGTCCATGTCTTGGCTGTTACAAATAATGCTGAAGTGAACAGGGAGGTGCGTATATCTTTTCAAATTAGTATTTTCATTTTTTTGATAAATACTCCTAAGTGGAATTGCTGGATCATATGTTAATTTTATTTATGATTTTTTGAGGAATCTTCATCCTGTTTTCCGTAGTGCCCACATCAATTTTCATTTCACAAACTACACGAGGATCCCTTTTCTCTGTATCCTTGCCAACCTCTCTTTTTGATACTAGCTATTCTGACAGGTGTGAGGTGATACTATAGTTTTGATTTGCATTTCCCGAATAATTACTGACATTGAGCTTCTTTTCATGTACCGGTTAGCCACCTGTATGTCTTCTTTGGAAAAATGCCTATTCAGATTCTCTGCCTATTTTTTAGTCAAATTTTTTTATTATTGAGTTGTATGAATTTTTTGTATATTTTGGATATTAACCCCTAATTGCACATATATTTTGCAAATATTTTCTTCCATTCAGTAAGTTTCTTTTTCATTTGTTATAAATTAATTGACCATGTAGTGTGGGTTTATTTCTGGGCTCTCTATTCTGTTCTATTCATCCATTTATCTGTTTTTATGCCAATACCATACTGTTTTGATTACTATACCTTTGTGATATAGTTTGAAATCAAGGAGTGTGATGCCTCTAGGTTTTCTCTTCTTTCTCAAGACTGGTTTGGCTATTAGGGATCTTTTGTGGTTCCATACAAATTTTAGGCATGTTTGTTCTATTTCTGTGAAAAATGTCATTGGGATTTTGATAGAGATTGCATTGCATTTCTAGATGGCTTTGGGTAGTATGGACATTATAGCAATGTTACTACCTCCTCTCTATTAACATGGAATATCTTTCCACTTATCTGTGTCTTCTCCAATTTCTTTTATCAGTGTCTTATATCTCTCAGAGTACAGAAAATGAAATTAATAAAAAAAATCCTATTTACAATTGCATCAAAAAGAATAAAATACCTACGGGTAAATTTAACCAGGGAGGCAAAAGAATTCTTTAAATTGGGACTCCGATTCCTCAATTTATAGGTAATGATGTAGAGTCTTAGCACAATTAAGGAATATATTCAGCTTCTCTGTTAGTGAGTGACAACGCTGAGGTCTCATTCCAGGTTCATTTTCCTCTAAAGTCTAGACTCATTCAAGTCTATCACCTCTGCTGCAGCCACTGGCCCTGGAGCTAAGCTGCCTCTCTTGGAATCCTCCCTTAACAATTCCTAGGCAAAGCTGCCTAACTTCTTGGGAAGGAAACACACTCCCTTTTGCCTAGGATTCCTTACCCACAAATGGGTAGATTAACAGTACTTAACCCATAGTTTTGTTATGAGAAGTAAATGAATTGGGCTATTTGGCAGTACATCTCCAGATCCACCTAAACAGCCTGAAGGCCTTTTAAAAAACCAAATATGTTCAAAATTTTGAACTCAACTTTATTGAACTTTTGAATTCAAATTTAATTTATTATCCAAACTCTGAAATCTGCCCCACCTCCTATATTGCTTCTAATTCTTATAGCTTCACCATCCACCTGACACTTTCTGCCCCCTCTCTTCTCCTTCAACCCCCAGCTAGAAACCTGGGGAAACATGACTTTCCTTTCTGTTGTATACATATCCTGGAAACCTAATAATTCACATGTAAAATTCTTCACTTGGAATCCAAATATGGGCATCGCATCTCATTTATATTGTCACTGTCTTCCCCACTCCCCTCCCCCACAATCCAGAAGCTTCTCCTACCATTATTAAAAGTATTTCCGATAATCTCCCTCTTTAGGCCTTACCTTTCCTTAGGATTTTTTTTTTTTTTATTACAGAAACTGGTTTAGAAAGACTCACTTTTTCTTCTAAATGCTAGATGTGACTTCTGACTACCTGTGATGTTGCTGCTAAAGAGGGGCCTAGGTGCTTACTTGTGTTCTCTGTGCTTGTTTACATTGGTGTCATTGCTGACCCAGGTCTCAGTACAGTCCATAGGAGCCTGTGGGTTCCTGCTCCATGGTTGTGGTCCCTTGGTTCACTCATTACGCTCAGATGTTGTTTCCTAGAAACCTACATACAGGCCAAGGTGCTGAGTTCTGAACGCATGCAGTCTTAACCAGAGTCTTTTCCAGAAGCAACCAAACCTCAACTCTTAAATTCCAGTTCTGACCCCAAGTCGACAACTCAGATATACATCCCTACCACCCAGCTTATGGTGAATTCCATTTTAGGGACCTTTTCTTTTCTTCAGACACCAACCTTGTCTGCAGTGACATAGCTTTTGATATTTGAGCAGTGTGAGAGGGAGAGATCAATATTTTGTTCTTAAAACAAGTTTTATTCCTGGAAAGATTGGGTTCTTCATACATAGTATCTTAAATTTTTTTCTCACACTTCCATGCACATCAAGAATATTGGAAAGGAACAGCTAAAATAAATAGAATAACTGATCCTAGTAGAATTTTCCAAGGACAGTCATTACCTTGTCACCTTATGTAACCTCGTATAATAAGAAAAATCTGCTTCCTGAATATATTCATATCCATATGTGGACAAGACAGTTGACAATGAGGAACTGTGCCTCATTGGCATTCTATCTTAACTTGTGTCTTGATTGCATAACTTAGAGCTCTCTTTCTCAGCTGACTTTCCCTGCGCCTCTTCGGCATGAGTTTTCATCCAAGTCTACATCCAAGTCACCTGAGACACTGCCTCAGCATGTAACCACTTTTCTTGCCTCTTGACTCTCCTCTTTTCATCTGTCCACTACTTTGACGGTTCTTTTCAAAACAAACAGAATCATTATTGGCTCTTCTGCTTAAATTTTTAAAAAAGTTTTCGTTACTAATGGGATCAATTTCATGTTAATTCAACAAACTTCAATATAAAGTCATCTGGAAGTGGGCTATAGGTTGCTTTCCAGTGTGAACTCCCAGTACTACCATCCTCATTTATCCAAATCTAGTTCTGTGTCCATAAAATCCATTGGTCCAAAGTATGTGCATTCCAGTAAACATGTTTTCTAAAAGGAGAAAAAAATACAAGTCCTTACCTTCCACATTGCTAGCTTACATAGTTTATGTAATTTAATTAACATATGGCTTTCATATGCATTCAGATTGAAACACTGAGTTTTATGGGACAAAAAGTATTATGAATCTGGCTTTTCTCAAAATTCAAATTTCAGGGATAGTTGAATGAAACAATAAGCTTATTTTCTAAGGCTATATTTAAAATTGTAGGTTGGGAGTTCCAATTTCTTTTGAGACCACAGCAAGATACAGGTTTTAAAAACTGATCTGAGAGCAACAGAATTAGTACACTCACTTTACATGTAAAGGTTTGGATTTCTTTTTTGATTTATGAGATGAAACATCGAGATTATAAGTAAACAAAGATGTATCCTGAATAGATTTATTATACTATCAAAGGTAGTTTAGGAAATAACTCAGAGTGTCTTCCCTGTGGAATTATTTATTCACCCAAGTAACAATATATGGATTTTAAAGAACTGGTTGTTATATTCTTCAGTGAGAAGGGAATTAACCCAAAGCAATTCATTAAAAATAAGTTAAAATAAAATATATCCTCAGAGTAAAGGTGGCACTAATTAATTGAGCTTTGTCTCTCTTATGAAATATTTATGTCCATCATAGGCTCTAAGTATCTCAGACAGAAAACTGTTTTCTGGTGAAATATAGGCTATTTAAATGCTAGTAACGTCAATAAGAAAAATAAAGTCATTCATGCTAAGATTAGTGAATATGTAGATTTTTACTACACATGAAAATGTATTGTGTTGCTCCATGTTGAGGACGCTTTGTTGGGACAATAAATGGAAAAATATAGGTATTAATGTTTTCATTGCCCACAGGAATAAGATCAGGTACTATTATTCTTAAGTGAAAAATTCATATAACAAAACTGTATTTTAACTTTAAGATTCTAGTCATTCCCTCTTTACCAGAATTTTTAGGTGATCAACAAATAAGTAGAAAATTGTCCAACTACAAATAATAATTTAGCTAGGCTGCCTTGCTTACCCTCTGATGGTGGTATCCATAGACAGAACATGATCAAATAGCCCACAGCAGTGAGAAGGAAAACCAGATGCAAAGAAGCTGGCTGGATAATTATATGTTCGATAATCAAACCTGAACTTAAGTTATGGTAGACCAGAATGCCAAATAAAAATTTGAATAAACATGTGAAGAATATGTAGTTTTAATATATCAATCTTATTTTAGAACTATGGCCAGAGAAGCCAGTATAGTTATGGAAAACACTGTGGTATTTGGTGAATTCAGATAGCACATCGGGGCAAAATAAGACTGACAGCAAGGGCATTGTGGTTTTTATTTTATCAGACCATTTGCATATATTTTGCATCTCTGCTTTCACCTTATCTGATTGCTTTGTCTAATTCTGCTCCTATATTGCTAAAAATACTGGTCCTGCCCCCCTTCTCCCCACCACATCCCAGTGAAGCCTGCTTTGAATTTTCTAAGTTTGTTGTTAGCTCACTAGTGCATATCTTGACAGATCATGTTGGAATTTTGAGCTCATCTTTACATCCCTCATGTCTTGTACGATCTGGACATTCAGACTTTCAAGAAATGTGCAAGCATTTGTTGAATGCAGGAATAAATAAATATTCGTAGAGATAAACAAGTAGAGAAAATCTGTGCTCTTAGCGGCATTCCAAGATAGACATGAAGAGGCTTATTAGGTGTAGGAAAAAAAGGGTTTCACTCCCTGTATAACACCCTCTGAGCAGGCTGGATACTCTCTGGTGGCAGCAGGAAACAGGGAGAGTGACAGATTGCGGCTACAATCACTAGCAACACAAACTGGCAGACAGAAACCACCTAGAATGAGCCTTGCTGTCTCTCAGCCCAGGGGTTTCTTGATACAGGTGTCTGGACAAGGACTGTCATTGATGTGGATCTATGAGCACCTGGTTTATTCACCATAGTCCTCACTGAGTCACAGGAGAAATGACATACCAAGTAGTGCAGAAACTCAAGGCTCCATGCACACCTTCCCTGAAGAATTCTAATTATTGCTCTTTCCAGCAGTTCTTCCCAAATCCTACTCTGTATTCCCCTTTCTGGCAAACAAGTACCTCTGAAAAATATATAATGTTATGGGCTCAGTTCTATATCTTTCTATGAACAAAACACAAAAATAAATATGCTAGTAAGTAACAGCCATGATCACAGAGCACCTCTTACCTGGCATATTCTTACACACATTAGCTTAAGAAAGTATTTCAATTCTCTTTTTAGTCCTACTTGTTACTCTTTTCAATATGTTGGTTTAATCCTTAAAATTTAATACCTTCCATAATTTGTTGATTTTGTAATAAACTACAAAGAATTATTAACATATTCCATACAAAGTCGTATAAATTCTACTACATATTTAGTACATAGTATACAAGACTGTTTATTTTGTCTGAGACGTCTAGTAAGAATACATTGTATATTTCAAATGATACATATTCCTACCTTCATATATAATATGAATACCTTCATACATATATGTATATATATATACACACATATATATGTGTTTATGTATATGTATACTGTGTAATTGAAATAACTTTCAAGTAATATTTAACTGATATATAATAAAATAAAGCCAAAGTTAATATAAAATTGTTTTTATCATTTAACTACAATATAGAATATGTACATATTTAAATAATTAAAAATACTTCTCTGAGCCACTAAATTGATTTTGTGACCATCTAGTAGGTGATGGGTTGTAGTTTACAAAAACAGTGCATTAAAATGGAAATACTGCACGTTGCTACCCAGTTTTTATGAAACCAATAAAAAGCAGTTATTTCTTCCCTTTTATAATATGTTCATTTAATAATAAGTAAATTGGAAAGAATTAAATGATAGTGGACCCATTTATTATGTTAATTGTCTTTTTGTGTTTTGGCTAAGACTAAACTAGTTCAGTGAATAGCCATGTATCCAGTAAAAAAATTAGTATGTGTGTGTTAAACATTCTCAAAATTAATTTTATTTTGAAACCATTCATGTTTGTTAAGTTTGGTTGATTTTATGCATATGTTTCAATTGTTACAACTTGATTTCATGTAATAGACATAATGTTAGTTATCACTTTTTCACTCTGAAACTAAGCTCACTTAGATCTACAGATAAAAATTCTTCTCCTTCAAGAAATTTGATAATTTTTATCCATATTTGTATGTATTGGCTATTAATGACTCATACCCCTACTGAGGAATAATATAGCTAATGTGTACCTATACCTGAAGAATAAGAGATATTTTTATCCTACCAGTAAAGAACTGAAAAAATATTTTTAAAAACAAAGGTGAAAGGAGAGAAATCTACAAGACCATGTGTTACCTGCAAGAGGACAACAAAAGCAGAGATTTAATAACAGGTAGAAGGAGTGGAGAGAAAAGAAATCAGAAGAGGTCTTCTGGTCCTGTGGACCATCTAGAATTCCTTGCTCTTTGAAAGGTTTGCTCTTAGTAGTTGAGCCAACTAACTCAATCCAAAGGCATTTGGCTGCTTTACAGACTGAAACCTGGATTGTTTCACTCAAGTTCTTTCTTATCTGTAGGAAGAAAGGGAAAAGTAAAAGGGAGATTTTGAACAGGGAAGAAAAATACCATGGGAAGCAAGGACTGGAATAGGAAAAAGCAGAAAGGTAGATGGTGAAAGTTGAGACACAGAAGGCAGAAAACAAAGAAGGACATTTGACTTAGAATTTGAAAGCAATTACAGTATCTGAGCAAACTCTATTCACATTGTACATGGAATTCTAAAAGCTCTTGTGCAAACTGACTCCCTGGGATACAGAGGACACTGTCCTGGACTTAGTGATAGGCCTGGAAGTGAGTCTAGCTGTGTAACCTCAAGTAAGTTAGCCAATATAGTGGACTCCTATAAAGGGAGGTTAAAAATACTCAGCATGTGCTTTTGATGCAAATTCTATGCAGATCTACATCAGTAGGCATGTCATGCCCTCATAAATGTGAGTCCTTCCTTCTCTCGGGGGAGTGTTATTAAATATTTTGGCATATTGGAATGGACTCATAAATTGCCATTTTTATAGTCTGTTAATAGAACTCATTCACGTATGTATGGCTGATGGAATGTTCTAGCTAAATGTTACTTAGATAACATGGGTAACAGCAGTTGTCTCAATCATGTGCTCAACCTTGACTACTTATTTTTACCCCAATAGAGCATAGTGTGCAGGTGGGTTAGAATTCCACTGAAATTCAAAACTAAGTAAGAACAAGCAGAGTAATTTTCCTCTTATTAATGGTTAACATTTTAACTCTTCCTCTACTGAGCTGTAAAAATGCATTGCTGGTATCATGCATGGAGTGAAATTTGCTATCAGAAAACCTGTTACCAGGCAATAATATAATTTTGTAAGTTTTTGAAAAGTGTGAAATAGCAGCCTTAGAACCGTAGGTTCTGAGCTCCTGACTGTAGGGCTATACAGAGCCATGATACTCTTGTTCAACTTAACTATGTAACTATGAGGACATGTATATGCAGAAGAGTGATATCTGGGAATGGCAGGAGAAGGATAAAAAAAGACACTGAAAAAGTTGCCTTCCTTCATAGCATTTTGTCCTCCTATTTCCTCCATTTCTCCTACACAACCGGAGCATTCATTCCAATCTGTGTGCTGAAACTGTTTTTTTCTTATGCCACAAATGGATTTTGTCCCTGATTTAAATAAAATGAAAAAAAAACGCCCTATGAGAAGATGATATTTTACTTTATTATTTTTAAATGTTTACCTATTTATTTTGAGACAGAGAGATAACATAAGCAGGGGGAAGGCCAGAGAGAGAGGGAGAGAGAGTATCCCAGGCAGGCTCCATACTGTCAGTACAGAGCCTGACGTTTAGTACAGAGTCTGATGCAGGGCTCAAACTCATGAACCATAAGATCATGACCTTAGCCAAAATCATAACTCTTAACCCAGGCTCCTAGGGAAGATGGTATTTTAAATCATATCAGTCACTTACTTCTGAGAGTAAGGAAATAAATCCGATGCCTTCATGATAGCCAAGCTCAAAGGGAAAGTGGCCAGAACATAAGAAGGTAGAATCCTAGTAGGGTGTAGTACAACAAAGAGAAGAAAATGATGCAGAACAGGGAGACTTGGTGGGAGGTGGGGAGTATTGTGTCATTGAGACAAATTCAAATGAGTACAGCTGATCTCTAAAAATATACCACTCTAATAATGAAATATATATGTAATCCACATGTATTTCATATACAGTTGACCTTTGGACAACACGGGGATTAGGGACGTCAACCGCCCTTTCCCCCACCATGGTAAAGATTTTACATATAACTTTGTTTCCCCATAAATGTGGCTAGTACCATACTGTTGCCCGGAAGCCTTAGTGATAACATAAATAGTCAACACAAATTTTTATGTGATATGTATTATACACCATACTCTTACAATAAAATAAGCTAGAAAAAAAAAGAAAATATTGTTGAGAAAACTATAAGGAAGATATATTTACAATATTGCATCATATTTATATAAAAAAAATCTGTGTGCAAGTAGACCTGCTCAGTTCAAACCATGGTGTTCAAGGGGCAACTGTATATGAAATATACATAATCTAAATTCTACAATAGGAGGGATTAAAAATTAGTATATTGCATCATATAGGGATTTGATATAAGAAAAATTTAATGTGACAAATTTACAGTGATGAGGATGTTGGAAAAAAATAAACATTTAAGGTGCTAACAACTTTGGTTGTTTGTTCTGCTACAGTCTATTCTCATGGAAGCAGATTATTACCTAAAAATGAATGTCAAGGGGTGCCTGGGTGGCTCAGTCAGTTAAGCAGTTAAGCATCCGATTTCTGCTCAGGTCATGATCTCACTACGGTTTGTGGGTTCGAGCCCTGCATCGGGCTCTGTGCTGACAATTAAGAGCCTGAAGACTGCTTCCCATTGTGTCTCCCTCCCTCTCTGTATCTCCCCTTCCCCACCTCTCTCTCAAAAATAATAAACATTTAAAAAATTATAAAAACGAATGTCAAATGATATCTGTCCTCCTCAGTGGCTTCTCATTTCACTGAGAGTGAAAGTGCACATTCTTATATTGTTTTGCCAGGACTCATTCAGCCTGGCCCTTATTATCCCTCTGCCTTAATCTTCTATCCCCTTCCTTCATTCTGCTTCTGCCACTCTGGCCTTCCTGGAGTTTCTGAAACACACACCACACCTACTCCTGCCTCTTTACTAAGTTTTTGTCTGAAATCCACTCTCCCCATATATTCTCATGGCTCACATTTTCATCTCCTACCTATCTGCACTTTAGTGAGGTGATCCCTGAACAAGCAATGTAAATAGAAAACTCCTTTGCTTTATTCATTTTCCAAAGCTTTCATTTCCATAGCATTTATATTCTGACATACTATATACCTTACCACCTGTCCTTACTAGAATATAAACTAAGCAAGCTCTGTCTGTTTTGTTTGATGCTGTATATATATCACCTAGCACAGGCCTGGCACACAGTAGGAATTCCATAAATATTGGGTGAATAGATGGAATAAGTGAAAGAGTGAGCATGGCATCTTAGATTTCTATTTTTCATGCCTCCTTTGAAGATGTAAGGATCATCTGTATGCTATAAATATTTATGTCCATCCAATCACCATGGATGTACAAACTTACAACATATAGGGCAATGCTTTTAAAAGCTTGAATATAAATAAAGACCTTGTACCGACATTAAAACTGATGTGTTTAGTAATAACTAAAAAGCATATGTAAAATGTTCCATGATAACTTTGAAACTTACACAATGATAAATTTTCAGGTAACTTGACAACTTTCCTTACTGTTAGTTTTGTCTACATTTTTATTTAGATTGTTTTATTTAGATTGTTTTACTTGAAGCTTGGATTAAAAGTCATTATACATGATGAACCATTCAGATACCTTAAAACATATTTAAATGGAAATGAGTAAAGATGTGGATGTTGCATTTCTGTTAGCTTTTACTGAGATTAGCTGTTATCAGACTGACCCATGGAGAAAATCTTTGTATAAAATTGTCCTACTTTTTATGTTCAAAACAAAGGCAAAATACATGTTTAAAACAGTCATCCTATAAGATCACTCAAAAAAAGTAATTTTAAAGTATTTCTAGTGGTTGGGGAGCTTGGGTAGCTCAGTCGGTTAAGCATCTGACTTCAGCTCAGGTCATTATCTCACAGTTCGTGAGTTCAAGCCCCACATCGGGCTCTGTGCTGACAGCTCAGAGCCTGGATCCTGCTTCAGATTCTGTGTCTCCCTCTCTCTCTGCCCCTCCCCTGCTCACACTCTGTCTCTCTCTCTCTCTCTGAAAAATAAATAAACATTAAAAAATATTTCTAGTGGTTTATGACCTCATATTTTCAATATATTATCTATCTACCCCATTTTCTCTTGCTTTTTTTTCAGTTTGTTAGTGGATTTAGCCTTCTTCCAGATCGTTCTCTTGGTACTCAAGAGATATAATCATATTGAACTAATGATTTTTTTTCAACAAAAAATTTGAAATTTTATGAGTGAGGTATTTTTCAATATAATTCATTCGAATTAGATCTCAACATTTTATCCCTTTTCAATATTTTTTTCCCCAAAGAGCATTTCAAGTCTCAAATAATGTAACTAATCATTTAGGACCAAGAACATTAATCCCATTTACTAGTCTGAAATGAAGTTGTGTAAACCTAAGGTTTTAAAAATAATTATTTTGGGGGGCACCTGGGTGGCTCAGTCAGTTGAGCGACTGACTTCAGCTCAGGTCATGTTCTTGAGTGCCTGAGTTTGAGCCCCACATCAGGCTCCCTGCTGTCAGTGTGGAGCCTGCTTGGGATCCTCTGTCTCCCTCTCTCTGCCCTCCCCCACTCATGCTCTCTTTCTCTCTTTCAAATATAAATAAACATTTAAAAAATTAAAAAAATAAAATAATTATTTTCCATTTAGTGTATTGACGATTCATTTTCTCACCTCATTTATACTGATAAATTTCCAGAATTTTAAGATAATGAGTTCCTATAGAATTCACCAAATCTTGGAATTAATGTTTGTTCTTTATGCCATAGAATATATAACATTACTAGCATAAATGAAGCCTACAAATACAAGATAGCAGACACAACTTCACTGTTTGTATTCCACTCTCATAGACAGCTTTAGGCTCAAGTAAAAGATCTTTGGAATCTCTTGATAACTCCTTTGTTACTGTCACTCACCCAGCTATTTATTTGGTGTTAAATAGAATATATTGGTTATATAGACTAGGTGGGGTGGGTGTCTGGGAGGGGAAGCTGTTTTGGGCTAGATTTGGTCCAAAAGCAAATTCTTAGGTGGTAAAGCTGGAAATTATGGGACTTCAGTGAATTGATTCCTCAATTACATGTTTTTTACTTGAGTTAGTTTGCAAAGATTCAGACTGAATTCACATAGTTTTTCTAGTATTGATAGAGTCATAATAATGAGTTATTAGAAGTATGTTTTATTCTGGTAAGCTTTTCCAATCTATCTCAAATAATGGTAGGTTAATATGACATTAAAGCCTAAAATTACTTGTTTTTGAGCCTATGTCCTTACTACATTTCCAGAGAAAGACCCATAAAATATGATCAGAGCACAAAATCATTTAACTAATGGGTCAAAGCCACCCAAAGCATAGTATCATAAAAAGATATATGCAAAACTTAGATATTTTAATGTTAATCATAACTGAATGAATGTTTCTACATTTTTCATTCTTTTGATTTAGATCTAGGGTCTTTCTCTTGAGTTTGAGACAGCCACATAGACTCTCATTGTTGCACATCCCTCATACATCATATATAAGTTTTCAGTTTTTGTTTATTTAAAGTGGAGAGAAATAAAGGTCTGAGAAGCAATCTTAGGATAATTCTACATTTTTATTAGTTTCCAAAAGATTTTATAATCATCTCATTCACATCTGTTTGATAAGTCTTTTATGAAGCAACTAATTTTTGTAGAGTCTTCCCAAAGTATTGAAATTAATACCATAACACTAGAATTCCTTTTCTCAAATAAGTACATAGTTTTAATTTTCAATTTAATTATATAAATGCAATACTAGAATAAAAGGTAAATTATTTGGAGAAACGGAGACTACTGATTCTGAATGTACATAACTCACACAGAGCAGAAGCCATGGGCATTAGTCAATAAAAATATGGTTGTGCCTTTTTTCAGTAAAATGCATTAAATAGAGATATTTTGATGTTGAGTAAAAGTTAATGTGGTGAGTCCATTAAGGGAAGGGTGATTAACTTTTTTCAAGAGCCTAAATTAAAAAAAAACTATATTTATTAGAGAAAAATAATTTCCTCCTTCTTTTCTACTTAAATATCATCAGTTCTGAAAGCAAATTTAAATACTCTATTTGTAATTGAAAATGTGTTTTAATGAATAAGAGTGTGGCTACATTCTTTTAAAATATGGGTATGCTTTTATTTCTAAGTTTCAATCAAAAGATGAAACAAAAGCAGTAAATTCCAAGATGACATTTTCTGTCTTTCAATACAAATACAACAGTATGAATCTTCTGTCCCAAATGTGGAATATCAGTTTGTGATTTTAAGAATTATTTGTTTCTTCTATATTAATAAACTAGTGCTACTACTATCCTAATAGTAATAACAGAAGGTAACACTACCATAGCACTATGTACCAGGGATTCATTTAAGCCTGAAAATCCCTCTATGAGTGAGGTGCTATTACTAATGTCCATTTTGTAGAGCATGAAGTTAAGACAGAGGCAGATTAATTAACTAGTCCAAGGTTATAAGGTCTTTAACTTTGTAAATGTTAACATTTAAGACTAGGTAAACTTGCTCCAGAGTTCATGGTCTAAACCAATCCCAATACCACATTTTTTTAACAAAACATGAAACTAAATCCCTTGTGCTTGAATTTTAGCTTTTATTTACCCTCTGCTGAACCCATGCATTATCCAAGAGATAAATTTTATTCACCTATTAAATAAGTCCTTCTTAACTGAAGGACTATTTTTCCATCAGAAAAATCAGTCTGTTCAATCAAAGAGGTGTTTTAACTTTAGTTTTAACTTTGTTGATCACTTGACTAAATAGACTGGGACTACATGCAAAAATAGTTTTATTATGAATTAGAAGATTTGGAACAAGCAATCTTGGTAAGATTCCTTCATTAGTCAATCATACCATTTACTTGAATGCCCTCTGATGTGTAGGGGAAGAAATTTTTCTCTTCTTCCCTTCTAGGTTCTTTGGCTGGCCCAATAATTACATTGACATAAAAGGATTAACAGGAAAAAAAGAGAAACAAGTCTGATAACATGTATACTTGTATATCATCTTTAGCTTAAATACAATCTTCAGCTAAAGACAAAGGATGTTAAGGGTGTGGGGTTGTAGGTAGTTACCAGAAAAGCTCAGCAAGGTTCTTATGTGGCTTTAAGTCTTGTCTTCTCTACTGGTTAGAGTTTCTAGGGATTGAATTATCCCCCTCTTCTTGGTACAGAGAGGGAGACACCCACACAAATGGAGACTTCCCTTGTATATATAAATGTTTCTTACAAAAGGGTAACTTCTACTCAGTTTTCAGAGTTTCTCCAGTGTCTGTTTTCTTAAAAATAACAACATAGGGGCACCTGGGTGGCTCAGTCAGTTGAGTATCTGACTTCGGTTGAGGTCATGATCTTGGGGTTTGTGAGTTTGAGCCCCACATTAGGCTTGCTGCTGTCAGTGCAGAGCCTGCTTCAGATCCTCCATCCCCTTCTCTCTGCCTCTCCACTGTTTACGCACTCCCAATTAATAAGTAAATATTAAAAAAGTCACTGATTAAAATAATCAGTATGCCTAAAGGGCATATTTTGGGGTAGTATATTTTGCTTCCTTGCAGAGAGGTTAGGAAGACAAAAGAACAAAGAAAGTATGTAAGACATTTGGTCTTTCCAGCTAAAGTAATTGAAATCTAGTATGAAACAGTCTTGATCTCCAAACCTTTGAAACAGATGTTTAATTGGTGATATTATTCTGAGATTTTAACAGCAGACAAGCCATATTTTAAAAAATAGTTTCCATACTCTAATTATAATGGATATATGTGATATACTCTGGTTGGTTTTCTAGTTTTTTGGTCCTGTTATTTTTAAGAATGATACTTAATTCAAGGAAAATAATTAATGCCTGCACATTATAATTTGTAAAAAACAAAAACAACAAAAACAACAACAACAACATAAATATCACAGTTTTTTCTTCACAGATGGCTTTAAAACAATAATATTAACCTTGGGCAAACACATATTTTATCTGTAATGTTAACTTTAAATAGAGCAAAGAGCAACTTTACTGAAGTTAAAAAAAATGAGTTTATTTGGAATAGCAGAGGAATTGCAATTCGGGACACGCAAGTTTTGGGAAGCAGAGGCAAGTCCAAAAGACAAAGGGAAAGTCAGCTTATTTAGATTTTAGGAGGAAACAGGGGACGATGGTCCTGAGTAGAAGTTCATGGGAGAAGAACAAGAGTTTGAAGTTAGGGACATTGCTCATTGGCTGTGGGCAATGGTTGGTTGTTGCTGGGACTGGGAGGGTGTTTCTTCTTTTTCTTAAAGTCGGGAGATAAATCCTCATGTAAAAAGTGTTCAACTTTGTCAAAGGAAGTATCTTCCTTCTTCCTGATGGTTACATAGGCTGCTGTGAGTAGTGTTGTGAGAGCTCCCTCTTCATTTTAAGTGTCTCCATTTTAAATGAAGTTTCCTTTATTTTCACAGAATAAAGATTGTTGAAATGTGTGTCAGACTGACTAGAAACATTTCTACCTTTGTTCATGCATTCAGTAATCATTTTCAAAGAGAATCTATTAGAACTTGAGAAAAGCTTTAGGGTTGTTTTTGTCTTTATTTTTAAATTTTGTCTGTTGAACAACTTTTTCTTTTAAGGCTGACTTTGCCATTTCTACCCCCCCACCCCACACTCTGCCACCAACCTGTTGACTTTATAGAAGACTTTTGAGAAGAAGGGAAGCATTTCACCTACCATGAATATCATGTGATTATTTATGAAAATCTATTCACCATTCATTCAAGGTAGCATGACATAATGAGAGTAATATGGCCTTGGAAGTAGGGAGTCCCTCCCGTCCATCCTCTGTCTGCCACTCTCTTACAGTTTGATAAGGAGCAATTCTGCTTCTCCCTGAACACTTCAGTTTATCTAATAAGTAATTGGATTGAGCCAAAGTATAAAATTTTATCATTGTTTGAAGTATTTATTGAGATTGTAGGGGCCAAAGACAGGTGGCCCCAGGATAGCTCTCTTTGGCATGCGGACTATTTTGAGTTGAAGACAATCAAGATCCTGCAGGTTCAAGAGAAAATCTACTCCTCCTTTAACCACATGGAAGAATCTAAATTGGGGGTCTTTCCCAGAGTAAGGGCTATTACTGGAGATAAATTGGATCTAAATCACCCTCTGTATGGTAGGGCAGGCATCTAATTCCCAAATATCTGCTCTTCTTATCACATTGTGAGGTACATTCCTTTTCTCTGAAGTCCCAGACCCTACCTCCTCCTTAGCTCAGGATGACATACATACCTCATTTTGCCTCTCTGTGGAACTTCCATGTCTGTGCAGAATCTCTGTGTGTGTGAAAATAAATTTGATTTTCTCCTGTTAATTTTTTTAAATGTCAGTTTGATTCTTAGTCCAGATAGAAGGACCTGGAAGAGGACAGGGCATTATTTTATTTATTTTAATTTAATTTAATTTTATTTTATTATTTTATTTTATTATTTTATAATGTTAGATAGAGAATGCAAATGAGTAGAGAGAGAGTAGGGGAGAGTGGTGAAAGGAGAGAGAGAATCTCAAGCAGGCTCCATGCTAAGCATGGAGCCAGTGTGAGTCTCAATCTCATGACCCTGGGACCTGAGCCAAAAACAAGCCTTTGCTCAATTGACTGAGCCACCCCAGCACCCTGAGGATGGGGAATTCTTAACTCCCAGACAAGCTATATACCACTGCTGATACAAGAACTTTAATTAAAGGTTTATATAACAAGTATCCTGACCTCAAATGGATTACCATTCAGTGAAAATAGATGAGAAAAAAATAACCAAGATTTATTTTTGAAAACTTACTAATTGAAAGAAATTGATGGTTAGTCCACAGCAGATATTGGTTGCAAAATACAGTCAGACATTCCCAGAACAGTTACAGACCCCCTAAATAAACTGTTCTCTCCCTGCATTTCTTCAGTTGTAGTTTTGTTCTTAGTTAAGAAGGTGACATAGTTTAAAATATGCTCATCGGATGATAAAGTATCTTTCCTCTTCTGCGTGAGAAGATTAACAAGCATGAAAAATACTGTTTCTTTGACTGCTGTGGGTTGTTAGGATCAAATTGCTAATTATTTTTCTAAACCTGATGGAAAGTGTAGTGATAAAATTCCTGAGTTACTGGAGTATATTTCATTTTGCTTTGCTAAGTACTGAAAAGGCTGAAAATGGCAGGGCAGGCCATTAAGTAGGTGATTTTTTTTTTTTTTGTCTTCCTCTTCTGCCTTCCCCTCTTAAAATTACAGAATAGACTTCATTGTATTTCCAAGTAAATATTCTAATACCACATTTAGCTTGAGTTTTGTTACTAACTCAAGCCATTCTCCAATTCTCTTGTTCAACCTTCTCTAATTCAGAAGATTTAATGTTGCACAGGCTTGGAGTTGACTTGATTGCCTTGTTAATGCTCTTATTCCCTAGCAATCCATTTAGTTTGATTGATATTTGTTATGCAGCCTAGGAAGTTCTCTTCACTTGAATTTCATTTAGAGTCCCTTTTTTTTTCAAGTTCCTAGCAATCAATTTCACTTGATTGCTATTTACTTCCTGACCTGTTGATATTGCGATTGTGTATATGTGCTAATTACCTTCATGTCCACATGCAAATTTGGTTTTATTCACATATTTCACATTTCTGTTATTAAATGGCTTCCTGTAAATAGTAACGTCTTTAATGCAGGTTTGATACATTTGCTGTCAATATGGACGGCAGTTTGACTTTATCTTCGCTTTGTTTCTAACTTGGAATGTAAAAAATATATATATATATTATTGTAAGATACATTATAATTTATGGAAAAAAATCCCCAACAGATTAAAAACATAACCAAGGGAAAGACTGAGTTGGTAGATACAGATGACTGTGGAGATAGCCTTAGGCGATCTTAGAACACAGCATGGGTAACCTGCACATCAGCTTTATCTCTCTCCATTGAGATTTTTTTTTCATATTTTTAGATAAACTAGGTCACTAAAACTGTTCTCTGTTTCTGAAAGTAATTTCAGACAGCACTGATAAACGGAATGAGCTCTTCATATTTCAGAGCATCTGAAGGGTCCCTCAATTTAAATTTCATCAAGGTGAAGTAGAAGCTTCTTTGGAATACCATATTTCTAGTAGTTCTCTGGGAAACTTGATTGGATGTCTGTCTAGTAGATTAAAGGAATGCTTTGCTTAATTCCATAAACTGTCATGCTTTAATAAATATTTTAACACTCAAATAAACCTACAATATTTAAAAAGCATGGAAAATTAATTCTTCAAAGGGTCTCATTCAGTGGTTGGTAAATAATAGATGCTCCTTCAGTGTAGATAAATTGTCCTTGGATTTCTTTTACAGTTTGAGAGACTCAAACTGTGAATCTTTACACTTTCATTCTCTGTATTTAGGTGAGAGTATGTTTCATCTGCTCACTACCTTAAGCTGACTGTTGTATAATCCTCCCTTTTGCTCAATATTTATGGAGACTAGATCCAATGCAAGTGTGATCAAAGAATCAGAAGATGTTCTGCAAAATGCGATTAGAGTCTGTCTACATTTGGTAATCTTATCAACCATGAAAACTCACAATATTCCTTCAGCAATCCTTTCTTCTTGCCTGAGTGTTCCATGTGCCATAAGCAGTAAAAAATTTCCACTCCAGGAGAGTAATAAATACTTGTGTCACTGAAATAACTTTGGAATAGAAGCAATATTTTAGCTGCTATTTATATGATAAGGTAAGAGAGTAGTCTGCATGCAACTCATATAATCATGGGAAATTTAGAGGATATAATTTGTGGTCTTATTCGCAGTCTGGAAGAAATTTATGGAGGCTATGGTATAAAAGAAGGAACCAGCAAAATCATGTTTACATGACAGTTTGTCTGGAGGTAGAGAGGTTACAGTGGGCACTAGAGCCTAAAATAGAGAAATATACATCAGTGTGAAAGGGCACTTGTGGAAAGTTCAGAATCATAGTCTAAGTAGAATTTTACCTGAACAGCTAATAAGATGGTGTCTTTGGGTTTTTTTAATGACACAATGAAGCTTTTAAGTATTTGATGTTTCTTACTTCTTTTATCTCTTTGAAGAAAGCCTTCAGTCTGTATTCTACTGCTCAAATTCTATTTTTTCTTTAAGACCCAACACAAATGTATATCTCATTTTATATATATCTCATTAAACATGCATCTTATTGTATCTATATCTTACTATATTTATCTATCTATCTTTCATTATATATTTCACTTTTATTAACTTAATAAATTGTAAATCTATACCACCCCAGTGTATATCTCTTCTGGTCTACTCATTTAACAATTAATCCTTCACTATTTTGAGGCAGGCTTTTGTTTTTGCTGCTATTTTTAATTAAAGTATAATTAATATACAAAAGAAAAAAATATCTCAGTGTTCAGTTTGATGAGTTTTGACAGTTATACACACCCATGTATTACCATATAACCACACCTAGCCCTAGAAAGGGCCTATGAAGTATCCTTTTGTGGAGAATTTCCCACCCTTTTTTTGAATTCTCTTGCTATAGATTAGTTTTTCTGGTTATATATGTGCATTTTGTGTTATAAATATATGATTATATTTATATATATATATATTTTTTATATATATATATTGAGTGCCTCTATGTCTGGTTTCTTTTAAACTACATAATATATATTTTTAAAAATTTTAATTCCAGTATAGTTAACATACAGTGTTATATTAGTTTCAAGTGTATGATTTTGTGATTCAACAATTCTATACATTATTCACTGCCCATCATGACAAGTTGGGCTCTTAATCCCCTTCACCTATTCCACCCATCCCCCCACCTACCACCCCTCTGGTAACCATCAGTTTGTTCTCTATAGTTAAGAGTATTTTTTGGTTTGTCTCCTTTTTTCTTTGTTTATTTGTTTTGTTTCTGAGTAAACTCATATGGTATTTGTCTTTCTCTGACTTATTTTGCTTAGCATTATGCTCTTTAGATCCATCTATATTGTTGTAAATAACAAGATTTCATTCTTTGTTGGCTGAGTAATATTCCATTATGTATGTTCATGTACATATATACACACATTATGTCTTCTTTATCCATTCATCTATGGATGGACACTTGGGTTGCTTCCATATCCTGGCTATTGTAAATAATGCTGCAGTAAACATAAGGGTGCATGTATCTTTCAAATTAATGTTTGCACTACACAATATTTTTGAGGTTCATCTTTGTTGTCATGTTTCATAGTTTGTTCCTTTCTGTTACCAAGTAGCATTCTATTGTGTGAATATACAGAAATTTACTTAGTCATTTCATGTCACATGTTTGTGTTATTTCCAGTTAGAGAATTGTTGGTATGTGTTAACTTTATAAGAAACCACAAAAATAGAAAAAATAATCTCTAAACTGGCTGTACTATTTTGCACTCCCGCCAAAAATGTATGAGAATTGCAGCTGTTCATTATCTTTGCTAACATTTATTGTTCGTAGGCTTTTTCATTTTAGCCATATTAATGGTTGTGAAACCACTGTCAGTTTCCATTTCTCAAGATGACTAGGTTGGATACTTTCATATGTACTTACTGGTAATTGGTATATCTTCTTCTGTGAAGTGTCTGTTCAAATCTTAAGTCTATTTTTAAGTGAGTTGCTTATTTTTACATTGTTTTTTTTTTTTAAGTTTTTTATGATCCAGAATGTCAGATATGTATACTGAATATGTTTTTTTTTTCCAATCTGTGGCATGCTTCTTCATCTTACTAATTTTTCAAGTTTCTTAATTTTTTTTTTGTTGGTGAACAGATATTTTTGATGAGGTACAATTTACATATTTTCCTTTTATAGGTTAATCCTTTATGTGTCCTGCATAAGGGACCTTTGCTGACACTGAGGCCACAAATATGTTCTTCTGTGTATTCTTCTGGAAGCTTTATGGTTTTGAACTTCATGTTTTGTTTATCCCCATCTCAGATTAATTTTTGTGTATGAAATGAGATAAAGATCTAAGTTTATCTCCATTAAGCCTTGTGGGTTTTTTTAAAACAAATTTGTTAATCACCTCTTTATTCTTTGTGTTAGTCAGCTTTTCACATGAAAGCCTTATCTTCTTTGTTTTTATTTTCCTTCCAAGATTTTATTTAAATTCACATTAGTTAACATATGTGTAGTCTTGGTTTAAGGAGTAGAATTTAGTTATTCATCATATGTATATACATACGTACATGTATATGTATCCAGTGCTCATCACAAGTGCCCTTCTTAATGCTCATCACCCATTTAGCCCATCCCCCACCAACCTCCCCTCCAGCAACCCTCACTTTGTTCTCTGTGTTTGAGTCTCTTATTGTTTGCCTCCTTCTCTGTTTTTATCTTATTTTATTTTTCCTTTCCTTGCCCTATGTTCGTCTGTCTTGTTTGTTAAATTCCACATATGAGTGAAATCATATGGTATTTGTCTTTCTCTGACTGACTTATTTTGCTTAGTAATACACTCTAGTTCCATCCACACTGCTGCAAATGCAAGATTTCATTCTTTTTGATGCCTGAGTAGTATTCCATTGTGTGTGTGTGTATGTGTGTGTATGTATGTGTGTGTGTGTGTGTGTGTGTGTGTGTGTGTATCAGCATTTTCTTTATCCATTCATCAGTCGATGGACATTTGGGGTCTTTTCACAATTTTTCTTTTGTTGATAGTGCTGCTATAAACGTTGGGATGCTTGTGCCTCTTCAAATCTGTATTTGTATCCTTTAGATGAATAATTAATAGTGCAATTGCTGGATCATAGGGTAGTTCTATTTTTAAGTTTAAAAAATTTTTTTTAATGTTTATTTAATTTTGAGAGAGAGAAAGAGGAGAGAGAGAGAGAGAGAGAGCGAGAGAGAGAGAGAGAGAGAGAGAGAGAATATATGAGTAGGGAAGGGGCAGAGAGAGAGAGAGAGACCCAGAATCCAAAGCAGGCTCCAGGCTCTGAGCTGTCAGCACAGAGCCCGACACAAGGCTTGAACTCATGAACCACAAGATCATGACCTGAATCAGAGTCAGACATTTAACCTACTGAGCCACCGAGGTGCCCCTATTTTTAAGTTTTTGAGGAAACTCCCTTCTCTCTTCCAGAGGGGCTATACCAGTTTGTGTTCCCACCAACAGTGTGAAAGCCTTAGCTTCTCAACATAGTTGTAAGTCTATTGAGGACAAAGGCTGGTTTTTCATATTTATTTCTATTTTCATGGTGTAGATTTACATAGGAGTATTTTGCTTTGCGCTTTTATGAATGCTGTATTTGAAATGATGATTCCAAATGCTGTGTGCATTAATGTTACTGTTATTGCTACCAGGCTTAAGGTGCTTAGTTTTACTCACCTAGATTTTACCTATCTTGATTTATTTGTTAAAGTGAATCATAAGTTTTAATAGAGTTATGGATGGAACAAAAGGAGAATGTTACAAGAGGAAGGATCAGTATTTACTAAATGTTTTCTCTCAGAAGCAGTCAGAAGGAACCTTCTGAATTTAGATTGGTATTGATATTTTCAAAACATTAGATAAGATTGTTTGCAGTATCAACAGAGATACTTTTGTGCTCAAATGAAGACTATAGTCCTCTAGTAACACAAAAGAAGTGGGTTCACAAGCAAAATCTTGGTATCTGGTAGAGTTATCTCAGTGCTTTGATGGGATATATTTTCATTTGCTTAACTCTCACTTTGTTGTATGATTCCTGGAGAGATGAAATTGGAATGTAAGGAGTTAATGAAATCATTGAAATATGTACTTGAAAAATACTATACCTCTTTTTGTGAAAAATGCAGATATAATGGATTTAGAAAAATCCATTATTTGAATTCATGACTTCTGCCAGTTTCTAGAAATGGCACAAAGAGCAGTATCATTTTTATTCTTAAGGAGCTTAGAATCTGATGCAATTTTAAGCATGATCTGCACTCTTAAAAAGTGTATTGTCCTCCTGTCTATATGACACAAATGGATTTACTGACGAAATCATTTAGCTAAGTGTCAAAATGGTAATTATTTCTAGCAAAAATAGTAAAAGATAACCTGCTTTCCCAGAAGCTCAGCTTGACTTTGTGAGTGCCTGAGGATTTCTAAGGGGTATGACATTATAGTATTGCTAAAGGGGCAGGCTGTAAATAGAGCTGACTGAGCAAAGTTGCCATGGGAAACTTGCAGACTTTTCCAAGAAGGAGAACTAAACCAAAGGCACTGATTGTAATTGAAGTCCGGATTCTAGGAAAAGGACTTACCAATTCCCACTGAATGTGCCTAAGGGCTTGCTCCATATTGGGTGCTTTTGTGGGCAGATGTTTTGCCTGTTTATCTCTCTACAACTCCCTTTACACTAGTTCCTCTTTAAATTCAGGACTTAGGTAACTAAGGGTGACAAATTCAAAAAAATGGAAATGAAGGGATACCTGGGTGGCTCAGTCAGTTGAGCATCCCACTTTGGCTCAGGTGTGATCTTGAGGTTACTGAGTTCCAGCTGGACCCTCATCGGGCTCACTGCTGTCAACTTGTCAGAGCAGAGCCCCCTTAGGATTCTCTGTCATCCTCTCTCTGCCCCTCCCCTGCTTGCACTCTCCCAAAAATAAATAAATACTAAAAAAAAAAAAAAAAAAAAAATGGAAATGAAGCTCCTCAATGCAGACTTTGTCTCCCATTGTGTTCCACTCAAGGGCAAGCTAGAATTTCTCAGAGGACTTCATAGGACATTTTAGCTACTAAAAGGGTCCATGTTTGGCACAACCTCACCTTTCTCCTTTGTTGTATTTTTTTGCCCCTCCCTTTTTTCACTAATATCCCTGCTAACCCTCCTCATCTAGTTACAAATGAGATAAATGTGGCCCAGGAGATGTTCTTTGTTAGAGACAAATGACCGGTACCAGATGTGGAACAACAGTCTTTTATCCTAGTCAGTGCTGGATTAATCTGTGAGATATTTAGTAACCCCTCTGACTGCTAAACCACCAAAATAGTAATTTAACTAAAGTCTCACACATAACTAATGGTCAGAAAATATTGAATTTTGACTTCTTTGCACAATTCACTAACATATGTTTTAATGATTATGTTTCATATTTAAATTACATAAACATTTCTGAGAATCATTAATAGGTAAATGAAAAATGGAAATAGTACACTTTGTAAATTAAATGTCTGGGTTTATTTTTTCAAAAGATATTGTTGACAAATAGATTGTGTTTTAACTTAAATATGATTTTTATTTTGGTTTATGTCTTTTGTTTATTAAGCAACTTGAAGACAAAAGCACAAATCTGGGGATTTATTAGCATATAAAAGATTGCATTCTCATGCCAAAAATTTTGTATTCTCAGAATTTAAAATGTTCTCCACCAGGGACCTTATTTCTGAGTTATATAAAGATTTAGATTTAACCCAATCCATATTTTAAAAACTAGAATATCTATAGCACATTATCTCTCTCCATCCTTTTTTAGCAAGCAGTTATTATTTATTGATCTACTAACAAGAATTGAATTATGCATACTTTCAGGTTTCTGGACACCATTTTGATATCAACCAAGTGTTAAGAAAAAATAACTTGTAGGGGCTCCTGGGTGGCTCAAAGCATCCGACTTCAGCTCAGGTCATGATCTTGCGGTTTGTAAGTTCAGAGACTCGTTTCGGGCTTTGTACTGAGAGCTCAGAGCCTGGAGCCTGCTTTGGATTCTGTGCCTCCCTCTCTCTCTGCCCCTCCCCACTCACGCTCTGTCTCTCTCTTTCTCTCTCTCTCTCAAAAATAAATAAACATTAAATTTTTTTTTTAAAAAGAAAAATAACTTGCTTATCTTTAATAGGAGTTTCTACTACCACTGATGTTTATTTTAATAGAATAACTTCCTGACAATACATTTTCCAGGTACATGTCCTTACGTTAAATACTGTCAATAATTTTACCTGCTCTGATTAGCAATGTTGTTTTGTGAATTCTAAATTCCCAAAGTGCATATTGTCAAAAACAGAATCAGTGACATATTAAAACGCTACTGATTATGCATGAAATGCTCTTGGACAAATGTTCCCGGTAGAGATTCTATTCCACCATAACCAGAAAATTAAAAATGAGTACACGTTATGAACAAATTACATAGCTAAATTTAATGGCTGAAATGGCGTATGCATTTATTAATGGAAAGTAAGAGTAATGGAAGAAAATTATATTAGGTATCTATTTATGAATTATTTAATTTTCAGAAATAGATTTTTTGTTTCAAATTTACCTTTTATATTTTAGGACCTTGCAGGAATTGAATCCTGAGGTGCAGGTTAATGGACACTGAATTATTTTCAATAGTTGGAACTTCACAATATGATCCAGAAAAAAAATCTGGAAAAAATTCAAATAGTGTTATATTTAAAATAGAGAAGAGTTGAAAGAATAGGAATGTAGTTACTTATTTAACGGTAGTATTTAAGATGCATTACCCAAATTAGACACTTGCTGAAATTATAGGTTCATCACAAAAATATGAGTACTGCAGGAAGCCTATGATGTAATATATTTAATATACCCGAAAAATGTTATAAAGGAATTTAAGCCCTATACTAAAAGAAAAAAAATGTTTAGTTAATTAATGGCATCAAAATAATTCATATGGCTCCAATAACATATATTTGGAATGCATACATTTAAGATTATAAATCCTTTTAAATTTATTTTGTAAAGAAAGAAAAATATTTCTCTGGGCTTAAAAAACAGACGGTCATTTAAAGTGAAAGCTCTTTTATGGGAAAAGTTATGGAGCTGTCCTGACTTCAAAGGCCTTTTTGACTTTGGGAGGAAGAATATGGGAGGCAACTGAGTTTATATATTCTGTTATTTATATAAAAATTAATGTATAGAAGTAGATCCCAGTCTCCTTGTAAAAGTTGTATCAAATATTGAGTCAAAATAGACAGCTTAGATTTGAACAGTCAAAACTCACCTCCTAAGTATGAGTGAGTTATGATCATTAACTCTCATAAATACTCAAGAATTTCTTATGTAAATGGTAGGTATAAGGTATTTTCTGAGCATCTCATACATTCAATGTGTCATAATGATATTGGTAATGAAAGCAATGCCTGTGATACCAACTGACTATAATTGTGTCACTGTGCTCTGTTGCTCCTGGCCTGCCTGGATTCCATGCATCATGGTAGCCTTCCTTTGACAAAGAAAAATTAGAGATTGGTGGCAATTATGTCTTTGAGTCTATAGAATAAAGTGTAAACATCAAGCACTACTCTTTGTCTTTTGCTCTTTAGAAGTCTAGAGGAATGCCTACTTAATATATACAAATTAGATTATATCATATTTTTCTGTGCCTTTTATTTCTGTCATAATAACATTGGAATGTTAGAGTCCTTCATCTAGTAACACTTTAGTATGTTACATTATAAAACAGAATACTCTATATTTTAAGACACATGTTGCATTATGAATCACCAACATCTCAGAATTTAAGAAAATTATGCAGTATCGTTTTGGAAGAAATATGGTATGACTCATAGTGAGGGTATATGTATATTTATGATTTGTAATATACTGTTTTTAGTGTTTTCAGTGGGAAATTATTTGTTGAAATATTCAGGCCTAGATTCTTCACCTGACAACACTAGCTGAGATACAATGTGTTATAAATAAATTAGTATTTAAATGATCTGAGCACACTGAACACAGTAGTGACATTGCTGTTGGAACATGTTAAAATGCTAATGTTTGTACAAAGGCTACAACTACACATGTTGAGATATGGAAAATACGGTTGAACATTTCTGTTATGGATCTTCTACAGTTGTGTATTGCATAGTGTCTGGTATATTCTTTGATTCAAATGGAAATAAGAGATTCAACAGCTTGTGCTTTTTAAGTGCATCTTTGGAATCAGGAGACCAAGATTCTGTTCTCAGAATAGAGTGACACCCATTATACCACTCTCATACATACTCAACTATTTCTTTAGCAAAATGATGATTATGAAATATTTTCTGAGGATCTTGCAAATCGCATCAAGATTGCCAAGCTCAATGTAATCTCTGAGTACTAACTTTTGATGCTATACTACAAAAAAGTGTGGGTGGGTAGTTCCTTGCCACGGGATTTGGGGATATTGCTCTGAAAACCTTCTGCCACTTCTTCCATTCTGTTCTACTTTTTAATTAGAAGAAATTTGTGAGCAAATTGAGAGAAATCCAGAGATAATTTAAAGATGAGAGTTGTTCAGAATACATAGATCAGGAAATGAGTAGGAGAATTAAAATTAGTCAATATCTGTTTGAGCAGACAGTACCATTTAAGGGAAGAAATGATTAATTTGAGATTTACCTCAAAATAATAAAGATAAGTTAAGGTAAAAAGATACACTGGCATTATTATCAGCAAACACTACCTTGGTAATGAAACTTGAGTAATAATAGAGAATAATTTTCTCTCGGAAAGATAATAGAATTTTCCTTCACTTAGCACGTTTTGAGACTCAGCCAGATAACCATCAGCAGTGCTGTTAATGTGGCACAGGAAGGACAACAGGAGCGGTTAGGGAATCCTAGCTCTGGTTTCTTAGTTCAGTAAATCCTTTTAAAGAAATGTGAGAATCCATTGGCATGTGATTTTTCTTTTAAAAAAAAAGCTTTATTTATTTATTTTGAGAGAGATAGAGACAGCGCGAATGGGGGAGGGACAGAGAGAGAGAGAGAGAGAGAGAGAGAGATGGAGAGAATCCCAAGCCAGCTCCATGCTGCCAGCGCATTGCCTGATTCAGGGCTCAAGCTTGGGAACTGTGAGATCATGACTTGAGCTGAAATCAAGAGTCAGTCGCGTAAGCAACTGAGCCACTCAGGTGCCCCCATTGACATGTGCTTTTAAAGAAGTAATAAAATATTAGAATTATTGGCAATATTTGAATTATATAAGCTATTGTGTTTGTAGTGGAATTTTTTTTGGATTCAGTTATGATGAGGAGATTTTCGATCTCTCAGTAGCAAGTCAAAATTCAGGAGCATCACTGACTGATTCATTCCAGGGATATCTGTTACATTAAATTTCATAATGATTCTTTGCATGAGTTATTGCTCTACTTTCTGAGCAGGGCTGAGAAGTAAGAATGTCTTGTTTCCTAGAATCCTACTTCAATTTTCAATAATTACGGAGAAGGTTTACATTAAAATGAAATTGTGCACTAAGATTTAAAATCTCATAATGAAAAATGAATTGTACAGTGTCATTCATGCCTCTTCTTATTCAAAAGTTAATGTAATTAATGAGACCAGGCATCCAACACTGTGTTTCCACAGTGAAGTTAGACTGGTTGTACATATATTGGTAAGTCAAGATGAATTTGTATTTCATCTTGAAATGCTCCGTGGCTTCTATGTGTAAGGTCTAGGGAGAAAATAGGGATTCTTCCTGATTCTTTAGTTAAACAAATGTTTCTCTGTGAACTTGGGTGTGTATATATATATATATATATATATATATTTATTTATTTATAGTGAATTCTCTAGCTATATTTCTTATAGAAAGCAATTGAAACACACCAAAGGAATATATGAGACCCAGCAAAAGGCAAACAGAGGAATGAAATTTTTTAGTTGACTTGGGTTGTGAAAATCAAGTTAGTTAAGTTAAGATGGTGCTTAATTTGGGGGAGGGGATCTTAACATTGTGCAGCTTTCAAAACTCAATCATATTATTTATTATCTATGGATATGTTATATTTCACCTTAGAGCTTCATATTTAAGTATAAATATGGAGTTATCATTTGAATTTCTATTATCTATATTTCTAGGGCCTTTCTGTGCTTGGAGAATGTTGGAAAGAGCTTATTCTTATAAACCAGTTGATGTTTTTAAAAGCCATAATTGCTTACAAATAAATGTAGTGAAATAAAAAAATCTTAAAATAATTACGACTTAGGCACTGGGTAATATGAAACAGATTCAATCACTGAAATAGAGAGGAAAATAAATGTTAGTGATGCATGAGAAAATGGAAGTCAAGTTCAATTATTAACCAGAAAAGGATGTTGTACTTGGGAACAAAAGAGTGTTAATATCCTATATATTGGGAAAGACAGTATTCTTAAAGCATAGCATTTCAGCATCATTTGGTCCCTTACAAAAGAAGCGCTCTCAGTACAAAATTTAAGATTATGCTAAGTCTATATATGGCAAGAGAATGAGTATTATTTTGAAGAAAATTGTTATATTGGCTCACAAGGAGCTATATTTTTATTCCTGTGACTCCAAAATTTGAAAATTGAATGAAAGTGGTTTTAGTATAGTCTATTTCCTGTGTCACATAGATCTGGTCCTAGACTGACTCAGAATCTGTGATCCAGATACACTTCTATCATAGCATTACCTAAACTGCAAAAGTAATAGATTTCCCTAGTGTAATAATTCTGATTAACAGCCTAAATTCGAAGACATGCCTCATTCTAAATGTCAGTCAGGACCTCCTATATCCTAATCATTACACAGATCAGTAGAGAAGAAAAGTAGTTGAATTTGCACTCAGACATGTGTTAAGTACAGAACCCACCAGAGGTGAAGGTCTATCCTTCAAAGCAGTTCAAAAAAGAAAACATCCAAAAGCTTTTGCCTGCATGTTATGAAGGAAGCCTGACAGATGTAGAAAGAACTTTAGATAAATACAATTAAAGCCTAATAAAGGAAGGCATTACTTCCAATCACTAACAGAAAACTACCATGAGTATTAAAGTTAGCACAGAAGGTTTCTCAAAAAAACTTTAATATCTAGAACTATTTTAAAAAATAATCATAAATTAGGATCCTCCTTAATAATTTTCTTGTAATTTAGAAAGTTCAGTGTATAAAAGTGTACTAATAATAATTCAGAAGGAGTAATAATAATTCAGCTGGAAATTAGCTCCTGGTTTTAGAGTATTAGTTGTACATAACTGGAATCATGTCAAAGATTGTTACTACTAATATAACATTACTACTAACATTCACCCAGTAACTTTCAAGACTGTGTGTTAAATGGCTGCAGCCACCTTTTGATCTGGTGGGGGAGGTCATTTCTGTGGGGCTGACTCCCAAATGAGCTAGATTACAGTTCATTGTGATAACTGAACCGAAAGTTGGTTTTCAGATACAGTCTCCGATAGACTCTTGCAATAAATGAATTTATTTGTCCTTGTACTATTTATTCTACAAGTGTTCAAGGCAGTATGCAAAATTATGTTACTAAATGAGAAAAGGTAAGTATAGGAAGAAATCTAGAGGATACAGAAATGTGGTTACAAGGAGGGAAGTTAGCAAAACACATGCCTGCCGAAAAGTGCTTACTTTTGCTGGAGGTGAGCCTTATATTTAACTCTTAGTTCCCTAGGGAATAGTGTGACTCAGAAATAGGATCCATTGTTCTATTCTACTCACCAAATCAAAACAAACCAGTTATCTAGAAATACCAAAACACAAGAGATATTTCTCTTATGGGCCTAATAAAAAGGAAACCATAATTTTAATAGATGTTCAGCAACATTCTTATAGGAAATATACTTCATAGGTTCAGATATGACAAAGATCAAATCACCCCCAGCCCTACATATAGCAGATTAAGTAAGAGGAAACAAGCATAACTTACAAACTTCAGGAAAACATTTAATCCTTCCCTTGAATATAACATAATAACTATTTATATTATATCTCTTACTATAAATCCTAAAGCAAATATATTATATATAGATGGTGTTTCTAACCTATTTTCAATGGGAAATTCACATTTAAGATTTTATTTGTAATCACGGGGACCTAGGGCCTAGTTGGTTAAGTGTCTGACTTGTGGTTTTGTTTCATGTCATGATCTCACAATCATGAGATCGAGCCCCACGTCAGGCTCCATTTTTAGCCTGATTCTCTGTCTCTACCTCTCCCCTACTTGTGCTTTCTCTCTGTCTCTTTCTCTATCTCAAAATAAATAAATAAACTTAAAATATTTTTATTCTATAATATTTTATAAAATATTTTATTTTATAATAAAAATTCTTATACTAGCTTATCTGAAGATCCTCATGAGTGAAACACATTTTATAAATAGCACGTAGTGTAGAATAAACCACTACATTAGTGAATACTTTCTTCCATAAGTAAATCAGATAAATCTTAAATTTAACCTTAGAAGCCAGCTTATTGAATCAGCTAGTTCATTTGCTCTTAAACCTGGTTCATCATAAGAATATCCTGAGGTATTATAAAATAAAAGATTGTCAGGCTCTACCACAATGTATTGAATTTAATCTACTTGGAGGAAGTGAGTATGTTGCATGCAGGAGGAGGAAGCTGGGAAGAGAAAACTGGGAAAAAAACTCAAAAACTGAACTTTACTAGAAATTACTTGGGGATTTTATGATGATTTTTTTTAATGTTTATTTATTTTTGACAGAGAGAGAGAGAGACAGAGCATGAGCGGGGGAGGGGCAGAGAGAGAGGGAGACATAGAATCCAAAGCAGATTTCAGGCTCTGAGCTGTCAGCACAGAGTCTGTCACAGGGCTCGAACCCACAGACCATGAGATCATAACCTGAGCCGAATTCGGACGCTCAACCGACAGCCACCCAGGCGCTCCTTGATGATTATTTAAGTACACAGTCCAAAATCTAGTCAAAACTCATTTTATAGATCAAGAAAATTTTTCATTCATTCATCTGCATATATATTTATTGAACATTTTATTGTAGATATATAATTGTCTGTGAACAATAAAAATTAAATAGATGTAGTTCCTATATGATAAGATATCATAGTCTAAAGACATGAGATACGTAAATATTTGCATGCAAACCCAAATCAACAGAGAATAAATTTTCAAAGTCCGTGGTTAACAAGAGCTACAAATCATGTGTAAAGCCCTGTACTTGAAATTATCATCATAGGTCACACACTTTTTCTAGGGACCAGTATCCTCATCGATAAAATGAGGAAACTGAATTATATGGTCACTAAGGCCTTTTTGGCTGTACAACGTTGTTAAGATTCTGTTCTATCAGAGAAGGGTGAGCGTGAGGTGAAATGATGGGGGGATTAGGTGGTGCTTAAGAACTAGTAGATGGATAAGGTAAGGATAGAGAAGGAAATAAACAACTGGTGGAAGAGGAGGAATGATTTAACACAGAGGTGGATGGTCAAGTTAAATATTCAAGTTTGCTAATAATTTATAAGATAGAAACAATTGAGAGACATGGGTAAATCCTGGAGGTCTCTAGGACTCCATGCTTAGCTCTTAAGGTCCTTCCTTCTCCCATCAGATGCGCTTTCTGGCCCAGAATAATATATGTACCTATGTGAAGTATGTGGTTTGCTTCATTCAGCAGAGACCATCTTGGACAATGAAACATCTTTTTTTTTATACACAAATAATTGCATAGCTTGTGTGACATTTGTAGGGAGTCATACTTCATAAGTCCACATATTCTGGGTTTGCTTCCCAGATGAAATCTAGAAATTCTGATCCATGGACCACCTACCAAAAGATTTTCATGGATTAGGACTCTCTTCCTAACACATGCTATTTGTTTGCTTCTGGGAGTTCAGTTACCAGCACGTTTATGAGAATATTAGACCAGGTCAACCTGCCTTCTCTTATTCTTGTAAGTGCCCCCAGTAACAGATAGAGACATGAATCACACACTAGTTGATAAAGACCTTTCTTTCTAGGGAAGAAGATATAAATTTAAGAATAAATATGATGTAACAAGATGACAGTGAGGATATAATTTGGAGATACAGCTCTCTTTTAGTAGCAACGTTTTTCAAATTTGGAGTTGGTTTCCACTGATACAGAATTCACTGCCCTTCACTGAGTAAAGAAGAATTTAAAGTCTAAAAAATGCCAAACACTCTAGAAGAAAATGCATGTTATTCAAAGTTGACACTTCTAACTCATTTCTGAACACCTGCTTGGGTGGTACCTTCTGTGAACAGTCTGTAGTGAGAAAGATGTGGCATGAGATTATGATAGAGCTTGAAGATCAACAAGTTTCAGAATCTCCCCACCCCGTCTGTTTTTGCTATCCTGTTACTGTCTGTTTGTATTTTAAGATCCTAAGTAAAGCATGAGGTGTGCATTTAGAACTCACTATTTTTCTTTACCATGGGAATAGTTTATCAACGGTTGTTACTGGAGACTGTCACATTTCTCAATTAGATATAATGATTTGAAAATGGTTCTCCCTGATATTTTAGTTACAAGACCCACTGTCCCTTTAACTTTATCCTATGGTCATCTGAACTATCAATTCTGAAGTTGGTCTAGCCCTTGAAACTTCACTTTTTATGAATGTTTACTAGACTGTTGTAGTTCTAAAATTATTATGATAAGACGGTAGGAGAGTTGAGGTATCTGTATGATTCATATGTATACACATATATTTATAAAATGACATTCATGTCACAAAAGTAATTCTTCTCAAATCCTGTAAGAAATAACACTGATTTTAGTTCCAATTAATATTTTTTTTCTAACTTGCCTCATGGATAAATATATTGTATAGTTTGTGAAGGGTGTATAGTGTGATCCTTATGACCACCAACGTGACAGCAATCAATCTTTTATACAATTGTTATTTTCATGAGAGCAATGGATTGATTAAAAGGCTGATTAAAAGTCTTGCTTTCAATTATAGTTTGAGGAAAAAAATAAATTCAATATGGCCTTATAATAAATTAGATGCACGTTACCCATCTCATATTTCTGAAATTAGAAAGAAAAAAAATATTTGAGTATCGAAAAAGGACATATAAAACAGCATTATTTTATTTTATTTTTTAATTTTTTAAATATAATTTATTGACAAATTGGTTTCCGTACAACACCCACTGCTCATCCCAACAGGTGCCCTCCTCAATGCCCATTACCCACTTTCCCCTCTCCCCCACCCCCCATCAACCCTCAGTTTGTTCTCAGTATTAAGGAATCTCTTATGGTTTGTCTCCGTCTCTCTCTGTAACTTTTTTCTCCCTTCCCCTCCCCCATAGTGTTCTGTTAAGTTTCTCAAGATCCACCTATGAGTGAAAACATTAAAAAAATTAAAAAAAAAGAAAACATATGGTATCTGTCTTTCTTTTACTGACTTATTTCACTTAGCATAATACCTTCCAGTTGCATCTACGTTGCTGCAAATGGCCAGATTTCATTCTTTCTCATTGCCAAGTAAAACTGCATTATTTTAAACCACATCCAATTCTAATAGATTAGGTACTTATCAAGGACAAAGTAACTCACAGAGAAGCACTTTATATTCTGTAGATTTCCTGTCCATCATCATTTTGTATTCTCATTTAATTACAAGGTTCAGAATATTACAATCTCATTAGTGGTATCTGAAAACAAAGATAAGATGGATGCAGGCTTTCTGTTATGGCATCATGGATGACACGAGATGACCCACATCATAAAGAGATCTGAGAGAGAGAACGTGTTCATTACTGTGTTTGTACGTAAGAGAGCATATAGACATCTATAATGCCATCTTGGGTCTTTGCCATAGGACTGCCTGATAATAATTTCCTATCAGTGGATAGAGATACCATTAAGTCCATTTCCATATTACACTCTGTTTATTGGTGGGTTTTATTTTAAAAAAAACTAGATTCACACTGGTCAATTATGGACAATTGTCTTCTAAATTTTCTTCTGTCAGAATAAATGGAAAAGTCATGTACCCCTCTTATATATTTAGATACTTATGGTTGCATTTATCTAAGACAAAGTAACTAACTTGTTCAAAATGATCAGTTTACTGCAATGTTCAATCTAGTTGTACGGCATGCCATGGAAACAGAAATATGGTTGAAATATTTTCCTTCTTAAGTCTCTTGAAAGGATATAATTCAGTGCAAATGTCTCTTGAAAACATATTTTACTTTTATTTAAAAATGATAGTGATTAGCATAGTAGTCCCTTGCTCCATCAGTATTGTTGCACATGGCAAGAGTTCATTCCTTTGTTATGGGTGAGTAATATTACAGTGTGTGTGTGTGTGCGTGTGTGCATGTGTGTGTGTGTGCGCGTGTGCGTGTGTATACCACATCTTCTTTATCAGTTGATGGACACTTGGGCTGTTTCCATATTTTGGCTCTTATAGATAATGCTGCTATAAACATTGGTGTTCATGTATATCTTTGAATTAGTATTTTTGTGTTCTTCGGGTCAATATCTAGTAGTGCAATTGTTGGATTGTATAGTAGTTTTATTTTTAACTTTTTGGGGAAACTCTATACTATTTTCCAGAGTGGCTGCACCAGTTTGCATTCCCACTAACAGTGCAAGAGTGTTCCCCTGCCTTCACATCCTCGCCAAGACCTTTTGTTTCTTGTGTTGCTGATTTTAGCCATTCTGAGAGGTGTGAGTGATATCTCATTGTAGTTTTGATTTGTATTTCCCTGGTTATCAGTGATGTTGAGCATTTTTTCACGTGTCTGTCAGCCATCTGTATGTCTTCTTTGGAAAAATATCTATTTATATTTTCTGCCCATTTTTTAGTTCGATTAGTAATTTTTCGGGTGTTGAGTTTTATATTAAGCAAAATAAGTCTGCAGAGAAAGACAAATATTGAATGATTTCACTTATTTGTGGAATAAGAATAGGAGGAAAAAGAGAGGGAGGCAAACCAAGGAACAGACTCTTAAACTATAGAGAACAAATTGATTGTTACCAGAAGGGAGGTGGTGGTGGGGATGGGTTAAAAAGGTGATGGGAATTAAGCAATGCACTTGTGATGAGCACCAGGTGTTGTATAGAAGCATTGAATCACTATATTGTACACCTGAAACGAATATTACATTGCATGTTAACTAACTGGAATTTAAATTAAAACTTAAAAAAATTAATAGTGATTAATTTTATCATCTTCCTCATTTTCTGTCTGAAGAAATAAATATAACCAGCATAGTATATATTCTTCCACCTTAGTCTATCCTTATACAAACATATAGAAATAAGTATAGAAATATATAAAATGGAAGTATCTTTAAGTTTATTTTACTAAGGGTTGTAGCAGATAAGTTTTCTTTGTGTGTTTAAGATATCATAGATATTCCTCTAGGTTAATAGAAACAATTAAAACATTATTTTAAGCATTTGTATAGTATTTCATAAGTTGAATGTACCATGATTTATGTGGCTGTTCTGGAGATACACATTTGTGTTGTTTCTAGCTGTGTTTTTGCTTTGCTACTACAAATGATGTTTCAAGAGATAACTTTCAAATTGGTACACTTTTCTTCTAGGGTAGATTTCCAAGAATTGAGTTGCTAGGCCAGATGATATGTATACTTTTAAAAGATTGCTAGATTGGGGCCTGGGTGGCTCAGTCAGTTAGGTGTCCGACTTTGGCTCAGGTCATGATCTCACAGTTCAGTGAGTTTGAGCCCCACATCGGGCTCTATGCTGATGGCTCAGAGCCTGGAGTCTGCTTCGGATTCTGTGTCTCCCTCTGTCTCTGCCCTTCCCCTGCTTATGCCCTGTCTCACTCTCAAAAATAAAATAAGCATTAAAGAAATTTAAAAAAAAGATTGCTGGATTGTCTTCAAAAATGACTAAAGTGATTTATAACTCCACTGGTCATTTGTGAGACTGTCCATTACATGCATTCTTGCCATTTAATAGTGTCATTTCTTATCTTGTCTTCCCTCTTCCTTTTCTAAAATAATCTGATTTGTGAAAAAGTATCATATCCAATTATTATTTGAATTTTGCAATTCCTTATCTGTATGATATCTTGGAGATATTTTCATGCATTTATGATTGTTCTATTAGATTTCCCTGTCTCTGCCTTGCCTATTCTTATGCCTTAGTTGTTCCTTTTATCATCATCTCACAGGTGCTCTGTATGTACTAAAAACACCCTTTATTTGTTACATGTTTGGCAAAGATTTTTTTCCCCTATACATTCTTTTCATAATAAGGCACCATTTACTTCTTCTTGGTTATATCTTACCTGCTTCTGGCTCATGCTTCCAACCACTCTAATTCTTGACTATTCCTCAAACAACCAAGCCTTGGCACCCACTAAACTCTCCACTTGGAAAGCTCTTGCACAAGAGGTGCAGATGACTCCCTCATTTTATTTAGGATGAAAATAACACTACTGTAACTCTTTGTCTACATTCAACTTTATTTTTATTCATAGAAATAGTATTTCTCATTACTGTGAATACATATCTACCTTTCTGCTCATGATCTCTGTTATACAATAGACTCCATGAGAACAGGGATGTCTTTGTTTTGTCCACTCCTGTACAACCAGCATCTGAAACTCTGCCTTGTGCAGTAAATACTTCAGGTTTGATGAGTAAAATATTTATTTTTTTTGTATAATGAGTGATAACTATGGTTTTAAACAATATCTGAAAGTCACTAAAATCTTTCACGTAACTTGTAAAAAAACTGACCTAGGACTATACTATGGATCTACATTTCTTTTCTTCACAAATCCTTATGTATATAGGTACTGCTTAACATTAGTTACCAATGATCTGCCTGTGAATATTGTTTATGATTCCTTTGTCTCACATCAGTAATACTTTAAGCAGTAAATAGGTTTTGTAGCTGTGTATGAGTATCCTGGCCACTTCTCTGCTCTGTTCTGAGGCCATCATCACTTATACATGGCTTAGACATGGATCCTGCCATCCAGGGTGCCACCCATATGAGAGACTGGTGCTTTCTGCCACGTTGGGCTGACTTCATGTCCCTCCTAACACCTAGCACCTCAGCATGTAACTGTTTGGAGATAAAGTCTTTAAACAGGTGATTACATTACAAGGAGGTCATTAGGTTAGGCCCTAATCCAACCTGACCAGCGTCCTTATCAGAAGAGAATCCCGAGGGTCGCCTAGGTGGCTCAGTCCTTTAAGCGTCCGACTTTGGCCTAGGTCATGATCTCACATTCGTGAGTTTGAGCTCCACATCGGGCTCTGTGCTGACAGCTCAGAGCCTGGAGCCTGCGTCAGATTCTGTGTCTCCCTTTCTTTCTGCTCCTCCCCCACTCACACTCTTTCTCTCAAAAATAAATAAAACATTAGAAAAACTAAAACAAAAAAAAAGAAGAGGAAATTTGTATATACAAAGGGATGCCAGGAAATTGTGCTCACGGAGGAAACATTATGTGAGGACGCCACTAGAAAATGACCCTCTGCAAGCCTCAGAGAGAGTCCTCAGGAAAAACCAAGCTTGTTGAAACCTTGATCTTGGGATTTTTAGCCTCCAGAGCTATGAGAATCGAAATTTCCATAGTTTAAGCCACTCAGTCTGTGCCATTTTGTTATAGCAGCCCTGGCAGACTAATACACTGCCACATCCCTGCTCTTTCACTGGACACAAAGCATAATGCCTGGAGTCATATATGGGCCTCATTCTCAATGACTATGATTTTTCTGATATGGATGTCTGGGGAGGCTTTGTCACTCTTAAGCACACAGTGTTGTGGGGGCAGCGATGGCACCTGAGGATAGCCTAGCTTCCAAGGGGTTATGAATAAAAGGAAAAGTATGTGGTGGCTTTAGATACTAGTGATACAGCCAGGAATCTTTTGCAGTATCCCTTAATACCTACAGTGTCATTTTCTCAGCGGTTAAATATTCTGGTTATCACATAGTAAATTGAAAACATGATATAAGTACTAATTAAAGCATTGTTTCTGAGAGAAAAATGCATTCCTGAATGTCTAGTCTGAAAACAACCCATATTTGAGTTTAGAATTGCCTGTTTGTCTCTATTTTATTATAGTTGGAGATGCTCATAGACGAAGAATACTAGAAACTTAAAAAAGCAAGGATAATAGAAAAGAGAAAAAACTCATTGCTGGATGCCCTTCTCAGAGAGATTAAGGAAGCCCATCTGGCCCCTGCAGGAGCAGCTGGGCCATTGAACACACAGAAAAGAAAGGATGAGGTACATTAGCTAAAAGCAGTCAGGTGTCAGTGGCAAGGATTTTGACCCAGCAGGCAAGGCAAAGCATGGCAGAAGAGAAAGCCGTGGGCATAGAAAAAACTAAAATCAGGATAAGTGGCAAGGTCATGGTTGTGAGTGATCTTCACAATTGTGTGGCATGATCCCCAGTAGGCAGAGTGAAATAGAAGGCATGATATGGAAAATCTAGGCAAGATGCTAAAGGACCTGCCTTATAGACTGGAGTCAGGTCTTGGAAAGTAATGGGTTTTCTAGGTCAAAACCTTAAAGCAGAAACCCCATTCTAAAGAGGTCATCACGGCAGGCAGCAAGTAGGAAATACTGAGACCGTGGCAATGAGTGACAATTTAGAATTCATCACTACATTCCAGACAGCACGCTGAAGTACCTTGTAAACCTAATGCAGGTACAGCTTGAGAAGAAAGATAAGACCACCCGTGATTTCACTCATGAAACCTGGGGAACCTGAGGCAGACATAGTTAACTCTGCCCCATTCTTTTATTCAAAGCCAAATAAATTGTCCACATCCTATGAGTTCTTTACAATATCCTCATTGGAGGTGGGAGGAGAGTAATATCTTACCCTAGTCTTGTTAGCTGGCATTTCCTAATTCATCTTTCCCCCTGAGTCCAACATTGAAATGTCCATGATATCCCTGCTGTGTGTGATTTTCTTTCTTTTTCTTTTCCCGGAGGTTGATGATGGCATCTGCTTTGAAATTATTTTTTAATGTTTATTCATTTTTGAGAGACAAAGAGAGACAGAGCGTGGGTGGGGGAGGGGCAGAGAGAGAGAGAGAGACAGACAGACAGATAGACAGACAGGATCCAAAGCAGGCTCCTGTCAGCACAGAGCCCGACACGGGGCATGAACTAACAAACTGTGAGATCATGACCTGAGCCAAAGTCAGATGCTCAACCGACTGAGCCACTCAGGAGCCATGAGGTGATTTTCTTAATTGCATCTCAGAATTACCTGTAACACCAAGCTGAGAAAACACTAACTTGCTTTTAGTAGAACTTGTATTTTTGCTAAGTGTTTTTATGTTTCTGATTTCCTTAAATGAAAAAGAAAAAAAAAACCATGCTGCTTTATTCTTACCTCTTAGTTTCTATTAAATTATAGATTAGAGCTTGATGTCTGCCAGGAAAAAAAAAAAAAAAAGAAAGAAAGAAACAGCTGCTTTGCAGTTTGTTCCACAAGCTCAGATCTCCCCACAAGAATGAAAAAAAAGTGAGTGGCAGCTCCTATATCCTGGAGACTTAGTGAAGAGGAACTGGGTCCTTCAAGATCTTGTTGGAAATGTTCCTGTATTCCCGGGTGTGCCCCCATCATAAAAGCGGTGACAAAATTGACAGATTTGTCTTTTTAGAATTTTAAGAATTTATAATTTGGATAAGGTAAGTCGGAGCCAGCTTTCAAAAGTGCCCTATTAAAAACGAGCATTGGAGCAGTCAGGCGTGAATACTCATTCTGTAGAATCGAATGCCATTAACAACTCTGATTAAATTAGATGTAGAGATAAGGATATTTGTTCAAGACAAAGTTCAGAAAATCTGATGCATTTCTGAGAAAATCAGACTCACGTTAGTAAAGGAACAAATGGCTGGTGTTTGTACTAGAAAACAGTCTTGTGGTTTACATGAACAATCTGGTGGATTTTTTTTTATTCGATGCTTTCAATATGTGAAGGGGGCATCGCTTTGTTGAAGGCCCGAGACACTGTGCTCACTTGGAATCATAAGTTAAGCTTATGTAATGAACTGCTCAAATCCATGACCGTATGTATTTTGCATCTTAGGGGCAGCCTGAAAATTAGCCTTGCCTTATTCCAGTCCTTAAGACAAGTTTTATCATAGAACACAAGTTCATTGACGGCAGAATTTCTGTCTCCTTCCCCTCTCTCCATTCTCCCTGGCTCTCTCTGTGATTTGGATATCACGGTCTCCAGTAATTGGTTTCTAGCCTTTTCCCCAGTGATCACCACTTTCCTTTCAAGTATGCATATTTCCTAGTGACATTTGCCCCCTTTGATGGTTTCACAATCATATCCTCATTACCTCCTCATTTATAGTAATAGAAACTGTACCTTGTCTGAACCTTGTCCTTAAATTACCATGCATTTACATTTTTGCTCTACCTGCTTAATTCTTCTCATAGCTGAATTATTTTATGGTCCAGCCTTCCAAGAGCCTGTATTCTCTCTCCCTGAACCCCACTTTATCCATTACTGTATCCCTCATGTCTCCTACCAAACCTCATCAGAGTTATCATTACCTGTCTGTAGGTCTCCAAGCTGCTAGGTCCACTCTGGCTGCACAAGACTACCCAGTCATTAGGATTCTTTTGAAAATGTAGCTAATTGAGTCCTATCCATATTTTCATTCTTGTAGAATGGACTTAACTTTTCTTGGGCTTCTTTTTCTGACCTTCTCCATTCTGAGCTGAACTGCTTTTACCTGAGCTCTCATTATGAAAGCATATTGTGCATAAATGGTACTTAGAAAAATAATCTTTGACATGTAAAGTAGCATTATACAGAGTAAGTATTTTTAGCTACCAGCTGTGCAAGCAATAAGTAAGAGACTTTGAAGTGCTAAAAATATTTGGGATGTGTCAAGTGGGAGTTGGCAAATACCCTGGGGTGAGAAAAGCCCTAGATATGATACATCTGGCACATATTTTTAGGATGGCCTATTTTTAGTCTGTATTTTGATTTCTGAAGAGATCCAGGGGTGTTTCCCTAAAAAAAGAAGGAAAATGACAGAAATGCCTTTAGTGAACAAGGTAATCTCTGAAGTTTTCTCTCTCCTTTCCCTCTGCCCTTCAAATTAAAATTGTCAGGATGTCTGCCATTAGTCTTGAATCATAGATAATTGGAAAACTTAGGAAGAGAAATGATATATACTATCTGATTATGAATGAGAAATCACAGATAGTAACATTAAAGTATTTTGTTTTTTGGTTACAGCTCTGAGTGTTAATGCTGTGATTATTGTTTTTCTAGTTCTTTTTATTGGCTAATCATTACCAACCTTCTGGCTAATTTGTTTGGTTGGCTCACATCTGGCACATATATTTTGTACAGTATAGTCACTTGAATTCTTCTCTTAAGTAGTTCAGTGAATAAAGAATGAAAGACAAGGAAAAATAAAATGTGATACATTTATCTTTTGGTTCTAGTTGTAGTATTAACCAATTCTGAGAATATTTCCTGACTTCCGTTCTCAACTTGAATATAATATTGAGCTCCTAGATTATGTTCCTGTGTCATATGCAAAACTTAGGCTGAAAATTTTTCTGTGGCTACCACTAGAAATTAAACCCCCCAATAGGTGTAGAAATAGAGGAAGAATTGAGGCCAGTGTGAGTGTACTCCTGTATAAGGTGAGGTAACCAGTCAAGAAATCCTAGCAGATCCTACTTTTTTACGATATATGTCCTTAGGGTCCTGAGAAAAGAAAAACATAATAATTAAATTGTGATTTAAGGATCTCAAACTTACACATTTACCAGAGTTTTGTTAACTAATAGAGCTTTCTAGCTCAAAGGTATGTATTGATCATGAACAGATCTTTATATAGTTATCATCTCTGACTTTGATAGTGCTAAGGTTTATAAAACCACTGCTTCCATGACAGATGCATGTCACATCTTTTACAGTTTGTACGAGGACATTTGACACCCAGGACTTCCTAGAGGAACTTCCTGCTTTCTCTTTATATGTGTGGAATCCTCATTCTCTTCTTGTGATAGCACTAGGTAGCTGTCAACATTTCCTGATTCTAGCTGGCAAGAGAGTGTATGATTTGACAGCGAAAAATATTTCTCTGTTGGAAACCATCTTTTTGATGGATTCTACTGTGATTCTATCAGAACTGTAATGATGATTTTAAAGTATTTTCAAGAGATTACAATTTTGTGTTCATCGTTTATTAGTGAGTTAAGTTTACAAAGAATTCAACTTATGCACAAATATTGTAAATCCATCCTTAATATATTTATGACTCCAAAATCATTTCAAGCTTTTGATGAGCCAAGTTTTTTTCCAGTTTCCAAAAGTGCATTTAGTTTAAAATCCGTTTAAGGAAATAGGGTTCAGGGAAATGTATGTCTGAGTTACACTCAGTGTAGTTGTGGAGTGTCCATGTAAAAATTTACAGAAATCTTAAAAAATTGCATATCTATTATTCTTACAGAACTTATTGAAAGGGTTTCAGAGCACAGGAGGAGATGAATTGTAGCGGTAACAACATTAAATATTACTTAGATATTTTTCTTAGTTTTTGTTTTGAGGTTTTGTCACAAATGTCTGAAGCTTTAAACCATGTTTAAAAGGAGAGGGGCGCCAAAGTGGCTCAGTTGGTTAAGCATCTGGCTCTTGATCCCATTCAGGTCTTGATCTCACAGTTGTGAGTTTGAGCCCTACATTGGGCTTCATGTTGAGCTTGAATCCTACTTAAAAAAAGTACATTAGTAGGAAAAATTAATTTTATTGCTTACTAGATACAGTTGCAACAAGTAAGAATCTCAGGAATATTGATATTTGGTAAGTGATGTATGTCATCTTTGAGGAGAAATAGAAAGTGTTTCTGTGTCACATTTCAACACAAATAGCCAACTATCACTCTGACAACTTAAAAGGCAACCTGCTTGATCATCTCTAATACAGACACATAGTTGCCAAGAAAAATATATATTTTAAAAATTCAGCCATATTTTCTAGTTGAACAAGTAACAGAATGTAAATCTAGACCTAAGTTGCAAAAAAAAAGTCTCAGAGTGATTCGAAAAGTTCTTTGATTCATGTCTCTTGAATTATCTTTATGATTAATGTATTGAACTTTCACTACCATTAGAGGAAATTATTGGATGTGTATGCACACTGAGTTAAGACACTATGTTTTGTGGTAATTGATAAGGGAGAAAGGGAGAATTAATGGCCTAGCATGCTGACCTTTTGTGGATTGTTCAAGGGAGTATTCACTAGGAAAAGAAAAACTTGAGGGTTCTGGCATTATGATTCATCAAATAAATTAAGGACTCTATCATCTTCCTCTTTCAACCACTTAGAGTCATAGAGATGCTCCTTTATTTTATAGCTATATCTATGAGATTATGCTGCAAGTGCTGATATAATAGTTATTGGAGGCTTTTTCCCTATGAGAAAATGTCCTTCTTATTATCAGTAGATAATACAGTCCAGCCAATACTAGCCATTACATTGGCCTTCTCCTTTTGGTCAGTAGCTTAGGAATTGAACCATAGTGTTTATAATTCAGTAGTTTCTGCATACCTGTCTACATTGTCACTGGCTCAGGGGAATTTGATGTGTGTGTTTTGCCTCAGTGAGTCAGTTTTATTGATGTTCTTGTTGTAGGAGTTGCATATACAGTATAAACTTTCCTGGGAAAGCTGCATCTTTGCCATAAGGCTTAAAATTTTTCATAAAATCATTACAATGTTAACAAAGAATATCTAAATTTAGGAATGAAACCATAAAATCAAATCTATGGTTAACTCATGCATGATAATTCAGAAAGGTAAATAATTGGCATTTATATTTGAGACGAGTTTAGTGTTTCAGCACAAAGATTTTATGCATGTGTCTCTATAATAATTGCTGTTATTGTTTCTTGAATTTACTAGACTCTGCAGTTTAACTGATGTGTAAAGGCCACTTACTTTATTATTTAGATGATGTTATAGACAGAGCATAAGGAAGACCATCCCATCATCATTGAAAGAAATTTTATGAATTTCTGATACTGTGTTAACTGACAATATATATTTTCTTTTTGAAAAATATAATAAGGAAAAGGACAGTTCTCCCTCATATAATCTGGCACAAACTACTTAATAGCTCTGAGTGCAATTATAATTTTACATGTGTTATTATGTTTGTCTGTCTTCTGTATCTTATTTCTAAGCTCCACATAATCAAGAGCTGAGTAGAATTTTGTACATCATCATTCCTGACCCTACCACCTTTCCTGATACCTAGTCAAATGCTCAGTAAATATTTGTCAAATGAATTAGTGAGTGAATAAAAGAAACAGTAATCCAATATTTAAATAACTTCAAAACACTTCACTATATTTGACCAATTGAAACATGTTAAGAAAACATTAGACTGTGATAAACTTTATTTCCAGACCTACTGATGCTTCCCAGACGGAAAGAGAAATATATATATATATATATATATATATATATATATATATATATATATATGCATGCATTTGCTCTATTTTCTTAGTAGGGCTGTATGTTTTTATGAAAAACAATAAAAAATTTGTTTCAGTTATAGAATGAATAAGTCACAGGAATAAAAGGTGTAGCATAGAGAATATGGTCAGTGGTTATTGTAACAGTGTTGTATTGTGATGACAGATAGTAGTTACACTTGTGGTGAGCACAGCATAATGTATGGAGATTGAATCACTATGTTATACACCCGAAACTAATGTTACATTATGTGTCAGCTATATTTCAATTTGAATAATAACAATACTTTTTAAAAATAAGTAAGAAATGTTATTTTCATTCTATTTGGAAGTTAATTCAACTAATAATCGTTTTAAGACTTTAGGCCTCCCTAGGATTTAGAGTTTTCCTTCCTTCCTTCCTCCCTTCCTCCCTCCCTTCTTCCCTTCCTTCCTTTCTTCCTTCTTCTGTTTCTCCCTCCTTCCCTTCCTCCCTCCCTTCTTTTCTTCCTTCCTTCCTTCCTTCCTTCCTCCCTCCCTCCTTTCCTCCCTCCCTTCCTTCCTTCCTTCCTTCCTCCCTCCCTCCCTCCCTCCCTCCCTCCCTTCCTCCCTTCCTTTCTTCCTTCCTCCTTCCCTTCCTCCCTCCCTCACTTCTTCCCTTCCTCCCTCCCTCCTTCCTCCCTTCCTTCCTCCCCTCCTTCCTCCCTTCCTTCCTCCCTTCCTCCCTCCCCTCCTCCCTTCCTCCCTCCCCTCCTCCCTTCCTCGCTCCCTCCCTCCCTTCCTTCCTCCCTTCCTTCCTTCCTTCCTTCCTTCCTCCCTCCCTTCCTTCCACCTTCCCTTCCTCCCTCCCTCACTTCTTCCCTTCCTCCCTCCCTCCTCCCTCCCTTCTTTCCTCCCTTCCTCCCTCCCTTCCCCCCTTCCTTCCTCCCTTCCTCCCTCCCCTCCTCCCTTCCTCCCTCCCTTCCTTCCTCCTTTCCTTCCTCCCTTCCTTCTTCCCTTCCTCCCTCCTCTCCTCCCTTCCTCCCTCCCTCCTCTCCTCCCTTCCTCCCTCCCCTCCTCTCTTCCTCCCTCCCGCCTTCCCTCCCTCCCTCCCTCCCTCCCTTCCTCCCTCCCTCCCTTTCTTCCTTTCTTCCTTCCTTCCTTCCTTCCTTCCTTCCTTCCTTCCTTCCTTCCTTCCTCAGTAAAATGTGGCACCAATTAACCAGTAGTACTCAGACACTTTTTTCCTAATACACGTAAGACCATTTAGGAATCTCGTTAAAATTAGTAATTTGATTTCACTCTGGAATGTGTGTGAGTGAAAAAAAAGTGTGTTCAGTAGAGATTGAAGTAGAGTAGGATAGAGTAAGGAGAGATTGTGTTTCGGAGTAGGTGTTTGCATTTTATTTATTTATTTTTTTGCTTTGTTTTTGCATTAAATTATTGTAACGCCTTTGTCTTATTTATTGATGTATCTCTTCATCCTAGAAAAAACAAAACCTAGGATATTCTAGGTGGCCAATTAACAATTTTAAATAAATGTATAAAGGAACAAAGAATCACATGAGAAAAAAGACCAAAGGTATTTAGATTAGACAAAGTGCTACCATCAAGTAAAAATAAATATTAAAAGATCTTCTTTAGTCTTGAGGTCTTATATATTATGTATATTGGTTCTTCTTGAAATTTTTTCTTAAACATTGCCATTCTCCTTCAAGTGTGTTTTTTACTGCCTTTTTTATATTCATCCACTAAGTAGCTTATGGTAGTGGCTATTGCAGACCTTATTTTTAGGGGCAATATTAACCTGTATTGATTTGTAGTCATGTAATATTTACATGCAATAAGGTTCATTAATGGCATTCTTTCCCAAAGGTGAGAATGACAGTTGTGTATATAAATGTATGGGCGTGATTTGTCATGCATGCTGATGAATTCTACCATTATGTTTGCCAGCTAAAAACAAAGTCATAGACAATCCCTAATAATTCTAATAGAGCAAATTATAAAGAGGAAAAAGCTTCTTTCTGTCTGCTTTAACTTAGCTTTATTGAATACTGAATATCAAAAATAATTTATCAGGATTTAATAGATTTATGTTGTTTCAGAAAAGATATTTCTCTATGTTACATAATTGAAGTTGGAATCTTATCTCTGCTGGAGCTCATTACCTAGCAGTAGTCCCCTCCACCCCTCTCTGGGCCCTGAAAGTCATGGTGTATAAACTACAGGGGTGTGATTACCAGCACAGGTATTGGAGAAGCAAGAAATAATGAGATTTCCTCCCCAAGATGTGCCTCTTCATACTGAGTCAAGTGGATTCATTTCCATGTTTTCAAAGTCAAACAGTGCTGAGAACAGACAATTTATATAACAGAAAACATGTTTTAGGAAAGATAGCAAGAATAGTGTATTCTATTCCACATCATCTTTCAGTACAAGTTTGTTTCAGTGTTTGGTTTGTGTACGTATTGATGGAACTTTTATTCATACCTAAATCAGTCAATATTTACTGTGTTTCATAATATCATGAGGAACAGAAAAGAAATAAAACATATTGTCCCTGCCACTGTGAATGCTACAAGTCCTTGCTATTAAGAATTTATATTTCTGATGATTCTTTATTTATAAGCCACAGTGTAAGATGTTGAATGCATATTTTTAAACTTAAGCCTTAGTGTTAGAGAGAACCTTAAAGGACGCTTAATCTCACCATCATCTAGAACATTCACCTTTACGCTCTGTGGTGATATTGCAGTCCCTTTTAGGGATTCCACATTGCATACAAAGGCTCTAATAGAATCTGCAAAGAAAATATCTACTTAGTATAGAATTTCTTGACCATGGGATTTTTTCTTTGTTACAGCTATTAAAATATGTTTTTTTTTCAATATATGAAATTTATTGTCAAATTGGTTTCCATAAAACATACCACAATATCCTCTCTAAGCAATGCATTCTATTTGTACTGTTAGCAAGAACTTACTTATACTGATATACTTTTCTTTGTAATTTTCAACTATATATGGTCCCCAGCTATACAACAGCAAAATGGATATGAACTATACAAGTTTTCAGCTTTAATTTCTCTTACATCTGGATTTTTCAATTTTATAGGAAAACCAAAGCCTAGTTTTTATTTGTTTTCTAAGTCTGGGTTATTGAGTTAATGTAAAATTCACCCATTTAAGTATACATTTCAATGAGTTTTGGCAAATGTAGACAGGATCACCATCACTATAATCAAGATACAGAATATTCCCATGACTCCAAAAAGCTCCTTTGGGCACCTGTATTGTCAGTCTCCTCCTGTCTACAGTCCCTGGGAAACTCAGTTCTAATATCTGCCTCTATAATTGTGAATTTTCTAGAATGCCATATAAATGGAATCATACAGTTATATACCCTTCTGTATCTGACTTCTTTTACTTAGCATAATTCTTTTGAGATTTGCCCATATCACTGTATGTATTAGTACCATGTCCCTTTGGTACTTGAAGGGAAGTACTTGAAGACTTTCAACTTCTTAAAATTTCTTTTTTTTAAGTATAATTTATTGTCAAATTAGCTAATGTATAGTGTACACAGTGTGCTCTTGGTTTTGGGGGTAGATTCCGATGACTTATCACTTACATGCAACACCCAGTGCTCATCCCAACAAGTGCCCTCCTCAATGCCCATCACCCATTTTCCCCTCTCCATCTCCTGCCCTTCCCCCATCAACCCTCAGTTTGTTGTCTGTTTTTAAGTCTCTTGTGGTTTGCCTCCCTCTCTGTTTTTTTCCCCTTCTGCTCCCTGACGGTCTTCTGTTAAGATTCCGATGACTTATCACTTACATGCAACACCCAGTGCTCATCCCAACAAGTGCCCTCCTCAATGCCCATCACCCATTTTCCCCTCTCCATCTCCTGCCCTTCCCCCATCAACCCTCAGTTTGTTGTCTGTTTTTAAGTCTCTTGTGGTTTGCCTCCCTCTCTGTTTTTTTCCCCTTCTGCTCCGTGACGGTCTTCTGTTAAGTTTCTCAAGTTCCACATGTAAGTGAAAACATATGATATCTGTCTTTCTCTGACTGACTTATTTCACTTGGCATAATACACTCCAGTTCCATCCATGTTGTTGCAAATGGTAACATTCTCTCTCATTGCCAGATATTATTCCATTGTATATATCAACCACGTCTTCTTCATCCATTCATCAGTTGATGGACATTTGGGCTCTTTCCATAACTTGGCTCTTGTTGATAGTGCTGCTATAAACACTGGGGTACATGTAACCCTACGAATCAGCACTCCTGTACCCTTTAGATAATAAATTCCTAGTAGTACTATTGCTGAGTCATAGGGTAATTTTATTTTTAATTTTTTGAGGAACTTCCACACTGTTTTCCAGGGTGGCTGCACCAGTTTGCATTCCCACCAGCAGTGCAAGAGTTCCCCTTACTCCACATTCTTGCCAACATCTGTTGTTTCCTGGGTGCTAATTTTAGTCACTCTGACCTGTGTAAGGGGGTATCTCGATGTGGTTTTGATTTGTATTTCCTTGATGATGAGTGATTTTGGAAATTTTCACTATATTTGTTCCCAAGTGAGTTTTTGTCATTTTGTTTTTCAAATACTTGTTCATTTCTTAAGTTGCCAAAATTATTGGCACTAGTTCACATATATCTTTATTATCATTTTCCTTGTCACCAGTAATGACTCTCTAATTCTTGATGTTAGTAATTTTTTGTTCAATATGACTAGAAATTTGTCAATTTTATTGATTTTTAAAAAAGAAACAGCTTTTCATTTCATTTATTTTTCAGTATTATAATTTCATTGATTTTTATTCATATCTTTATTATTTCCTTCTTTCTGTTTGCTTTGGATTTAATTTCCTCTTCTTTGTCTAGTTTTCTTTTTTTTGTCTACTTAAGGTGGAAATTTTGATTTTTTAAAAAATGTTTATTTATTTATTTTGAGAGAGAGAGAGAGAAAGAGAGAAAGAGAGCATGAGACAGGGAGGAACAGAGAGAGAGGGAGAGAGAGAATCCCAAACAGATTCCACGCTATCAGCACAGAAAAGGATGTGGGTCTTGATTCTAGGAACCATGAGATCATGATCTGAGTGGAAATTGAGTCTGACACTTAACTGACTGAGCCACCCAGCACCCCAAGAACTTTTTGTTGTTAATTTGACACTTAATTTTTTTCTAAGATAAACATTTAATTCTATAAATGTTTCCTTAAGAACTGCATCTCAAAAATTTTGATAAGTTGTACTTTAACTTTCATCCAATTAAATATGTTCTAATTTTGCTTTCGACTTCTATTTTGACCTATGAATATATAGAAGTGTGTTATTGATTTCTAAATTACTTTTTTTACAGTATGAGAAAACATATTCTGTGTGATTGTAATTATTTTATATGGTTTAGCAATTTTAGCTTTCTTATAAGCTCAACAATAATTATGATTTTGCAAATTACCCAGCTTTTCCTTATTGTTAAGGTGGGAGTAGTATTTGCTTAGGGTTTTCTTGGTCATAAACAAAATTCCTCATAAGGTTTTAAAATAATTACTGATGATACATATTTCTGTAAATAGAGTAAATACATCTATATGTTGCTGGGGGGAGTTTTTTTCCCATTGAGCAGACTTACATTGTATCTGTGGTCATAGAAATATTTCCATACTGTCTGTTAAATCATTATCTATAAATTATGTCATCAATTAAGTAATTTTCAATAAGGCATTTTCAAAAATAAGTCATTTAGTAAGATAGCTTACTAAAATGTCTTAAATTACAAGATTTAACATGTTTTCTTTTTTTTAATGTTTACTTATTTTGAGAGAGTGTGAGCAGGGTAAGAGAAGAGAGAGAGGGAGAGAGAGAAGCCCAAGCAGGTTTCATGCTCCATGTGGAGCCCGATCCAGGGCTCAATGAGGGGCTCAATCTCAGGATCGTGAGACCATGACCTGAGCTGATATCAAAAGTCATACGCTTAATCAACTGAGCCACCTAGTTGCCCTAAAATGTTTTCTATCCAGCCATTTATTAACTTATTTGATATTGGGAGTCTAAATAACAGTTACATAACTTTGAGTCTATGGACACACAGACAGGATTCTTCATCTCTTCTCAGTGGCTTATGTGTAGATCTTAGCTCTGAAAACATTTAGAACTCAATGCCCTCTCCTTTCATTTGTAAGTCTCTGTGTTATTTGTATGTCTTTGTACAGCAACAAATGTTCAATCAAAGTGGTAAGAGAATTATGTTATATGTATGTGAAAAAAAATAAATCTTTTCTCTTAATATCTTTGCAGGTTTGAAAAAAATTGCTAGCTATATTTGAAGCCTTATATTTCTTACAAGGGTCAAATTAGATGATGTATATGAAATCATATTTTGAGTTGTAAGATGAGAGACAAATGCTAGTAATATGGTTTATGCATGCAGTATATACTCCATAAATACGTTTTGAATTGGCAGTGCTTCTAGGGGTGCAGAAAATTACCACAGAACCTTCAAAGCTTCAAGAAGAAAGGAAAATGAGCTTTGTTTTTGCTGCTGGTTACTGTTACATAAAGTACCTTTGAAAAAATTAGTAAACAATTATGGAAGTGTTGCTCCTGGGAGATTAAGAGTCTCATCTTTTAAATGCCTTTCATCCAAATGTACATAGTGTTTAAGAAATGTTTATACTTTGCAAAAATGTGTGTAAGTTCTCTTGAATAAGAAATATTTAAGGGTGCCTGGGTGGCTCAGGCGGTTAAGCATCCAACTTCAGCTCAGGTTCATGGATTCAAGCCCCACATGGGCTCTGTGCTGATAGCTCAGAGCCTGGAGCCTGCTTTGGATTCTGTGTCTCTCTCTCTTTGCTCCTCCCCCACTCAGGCGCGCTCTCTCTCTCTCTCTCTCTCTCTCTCAAAAATAAATAAATATTTAAAAAATTAAAAGAAAATAAATATTTAGAGGACTCATAAAAAATGTGTTCAGTGGGTCTCATGTGTCTAGGACCATATACACAAAGGATAACGTTTGTTTCCTGTGTTAGTGCTTGGTCTTTGCTATGGCAGCTTTAATCCTTCTTCTGTCTTCTCTCAAACATCTTTTAAAAGAAAAGTAAAGAAAAAATATGTAAGTATCCACTTGTGGTTGTTTGTTTCAACACTTATTATTAAGATAGCAACTTTGGTTAATAATTATGCCAATTTGGATTTGAAGTGGAAAATGAATTTGAAGCCTACTTATTACATTCCTGCTTCAAATGGCAACTGATTTTGTAAACATAAACACACACACACACACACCAAAAACACACACTATCTATATACTGAAATGTGTATATGTGTAGCATCTATTATTATCTTTGTCATTGATTCTGTCATGATAGCAATAATACCTTTTATTGATTGTCTCTTTGAAAAGTATTTGAAAATTTTAAGATGTCCTTACTTTGTGTGACTGAAAATATTTTTACATAAAATGCTGCATATCTTTTTTGTTATAAAAGTTTTCTGGGAAGATATAGAACAATACACACATGGACACAAGACAGGCACTTGGAGATGAGCAGCATGACCATTGGGCACTGACCAACTGTGTTGAACTCAAGCACTTTTTAAAAAATACTAATTAATGCAAATGTAGGCAAGTCATTCACTCTTCAACATATTTCTGAATAACTTCTAAAAGGACAACTTAAAAAAATGATGAAACTCCAAGTTTAAAATATATAAACACTAAAAAAAAAATTGAATCCTCATCCAAGGGTAAATTTCTCTTTATTTATATCTGTTCCCAGCTGGTGGTGGGTGGTATCTCATTCCTGGAAACTCATATCTTGAAAAGCAAATGCTTAGGGGAATATTCATTTAGCTACGAGCAATGGCGTTTCCAGCTCAGAAATGTCATTTTGAGGAGTCCCTGAGTGCAAGGCAGAGAAATGTGGCTGCACTTTGGCAACACTGGAAAGCTCAGTTCTCAAATTAATGGGTCTTATAAAGTCCTGATGGTTTTGTTGACCAGGCTGTGTGCATAATTTGACTGGGCTTATGCCATATGCACACTGATAGAATTATTGTCATTAGTATAACTAATATGTATGTATTCCTCTTATTCTCTGGATTTGTTTGGAGCTTTTAGAGGAGCAGACTATTGGTAAGGCCTCAAACTGATGACCATGTGCATTTTTATTTTTTAGAAAAAAAGCATTTTATTAATAACCATGCTCGGGTCCAAGTTGGAGAAATATGAAGGCCAAATTGTAATGATGTGGTTCAGAACACAACGAATTTGGTTTGTGTATGTGCACTTTTGGTTTATGACGTCCTTTATCTTATTTGTTACTGTCTCGTCTTATGATTTAGTTTTTGGATAAAGCTTATTATTAACAGACTGTCCAGGCTTTTATAAATCATATAATAAACCAGCTTAAAGAAGTAGAAAGGCTTCTTTTACTGATTGATTTTTTAACTGCTTTTATTCATAATTACCAAAATAAAACATTGTAATGCCAGAAAACTTGGAAAACACTGGAGCAAAAAATCTCAGATAAAACTGCCTCTAACCACTTATTCCCACTGATTTTGTATCTGTTTGTATTTCCCAGCTTAAGTAACACTGTAGCAATAAAGTCGGATGTTTAAAGTGTGAGGACTTGAACCCTATCCCTAGGTTTTTGTTGGACCGAGTCATCACATCATGAGAGGATAAATGAAAGAATGGCAGATATATTAAGAATATTGTTTATGGTTGATCTGTAGGCAGTATCTTTGAATGTAGGCAACTGAAGGAATCCTGCTAAGCTATGAAATCAGATGCATTGGTCCATCACCCCGGACCTTGGTTCCTGGATGTGTCCTCTTGCTTGTGCATGCTTCTGCTGTCCCTGGTATCACTCATATCTTGGTTCCCTAGTCCCCTGATGCATGCCTTTTTACTGCCTCATGTCAACTCTACAATGGTGTCAGAATTGAGTCACATGCCCAGTCTCCCAGACTTAGAACTTTTCTGATCTTTCCTGTCCTTTACATTCTTATCTTGGACCTTAAATAACCTACAAGACCCTACATCACTTGGCTCTAGGCTTCCACTCCCAATTCATTCCCTGTCATTTTACCGTTTTGCTCAGTATGAGTTCATTATATATGCCTTCTTTCTGTTTTGTTCTTCGAACATGTCAAACTCATTACTGGCTCAGGGCTTATTGGCTGTGTTAAAATATCTGGAATGCTCATTTCATTGATCTTTACCAGTTCTCAACCCAAATGTCACCCCTCAAATGGGCCTTCCCTGGCCACCCTCTCTGAATAACTGTCTAGTCAATACCTTCCCTTTCTTTGACCTCATGTTTTTTTTTTTTTTCAACTAGTACACATTGTTTAAAATTGCCTTGTGGTTTTATTTATGTATTTATTGTCTGTCTTGATTCTCTCCCACTGCCCTCCTCCTTCTCATACTAGACTTTAAGCTCCATGTAAATAGGAAGCTTGTTTGTTTTATTCACTCCCTTCTGTGTTTTCATTGTTTAGTTGAATGTAGCACAGAGAAAGTGACTGATAAATAAATGCTACATGAATGTTGGATACTAGAGCTTGGTTATCCAATAGGATGAGTGTGATTATTAGAAAAGTTCCAGATCAAAGATTCTCAGGAGTCCTTTTACACTCCCTTAGGAAAATGAGGGAGTCCTAACTCTGAAAAACACAAAGGCTGTCCACCTTCCCTAGAGAATATGAATGATGATTTTCCTCTTAATGTAAATATATACTATACTATGACATGATTTTTAATGACTGCATCATGTTTTATTACATGAATATAACATATATTTTAATCACCAACCTCTTATTTTTGATATTTTGGGTTTTTCCATCTTTTCTGTATTTGTGAGTGTCCCCTCCATGGATATCTCTGTACACATGTCTTATGTACAATTCTAAATATTTCTCTAGGTTACATTCCTTGAAATAACATTGCTATATTAAGATGTAGGTCCCTTTTTGAATTTTTTCCATGTTATTATTTGAAATTCTGAATGCCAAAATACTTATGTTTTAGACACTTACAAGGAAAAACATCTTTTCAAAAAAGTTGAGGAAATTTAGATCTACCTGTCTACCTTTCTAGTTTTAATTTCAATTTAACTACATTATTAAAGTGAAGAAGATTGATTTTTTTTCCTAGAAGAAGAGTCAGAGAAAAGTAATTTGTTTTACCATATGCTCATTTCAGCCAAAATAGGGATGTGAACTGTTTCAAGCTGTCACTCTTTCTTGTTCTTGTTTGCTATGTTATTCTTAAATGAAGCTCAGCAAAAATCAGGCTCAAAACATACCAGTAAGAAACAATATCTGTGTTGCTCATCGGTTCAATGCATATAATACTCCAAGCTTCCTTATCAACATATGCAAACCATATGATGCCAATTATATGACATTCTGGAAAAGTCCAAACTATAGAGACTGAGGGTGCCTGGGTGGTTCAGTCGGTTAAACATCTGACTTAGGCTCAGGTCATGATCTCACTCAGATCATGATCTCAGGGTTTGTGACTTCGAGCCCCGCGTCGGGCTCTGTGCTTACAGCTCAGAGCCTGGAGCCTGCTTCAGATTCTGTGTCTCCCTCTCTCTCTGCCCCTCTTCCACTCACACTCTGTTTCTCTCTCACTCAAAAATAAAGAACATTAAAAAAAAAACTTTAGAGACTGTAAGCATATCAGTGGTTTCTAGGAGCTTGGGGGAGAGAAAGAGGGATGAATACATGGAACACAAGGGATTGTTAGTTTAATGATACATGGTTGATATATGACATTATATGTTTATCAAAACCCATAGAACTGTAACACACAAAGAATGAGCCTTAATGTAAACTATGGACTTTAGTAATCATCAGTGATCAATATTGGTTTGTTAATTGTAACAAATGTACCCCATTAATGCAATATGTTAATATCAGGGGAAACTATGTTCAGGGGAAGCATAGTATATGAGAACTTTCAGTGCTACCTGAGCCATTTTCATGCACATATAAAGCTAAAATAGAAAGTCTATTAATTAGAAAAATAAACAAGGAATCAAATGTGATATTTTCCTCTATACCCATCTCTTTAGCACTCTCTAGTGACAGGTTCCTTCTAATCTTCCCCCCTCCCCCCAGATAAAACCATTTCATCACTATGATCTTACACATCTTCTGACATTGACTTTCTCAATTAGATGATTGTATCAGTCAGTCATTTTCTCTCTGTCAAGCTGTTTCTTCATCTTCTGGAACCCTGGATTAGAGTGTCAAAGTGACTGTCTGAGTCAATATTTTTGTTTGTTAGTTTGGGCTTATATATCTGTGGCACAGCTGCAATGGGTATAGTTCTGCCTAGATGGTGTTGTGGGAGATGTTGAGTTTTTAGACTCCTTCCTATTTTTAGACCCTAGGATGCTTTACAGTCTCTATTATTTGATCTAATCTTAAGGGGAAAAATAATAAGAATGTTTGTAAGTCTATGTTGTGTATCTTCCACATCAACCAAATTATAACCTGGCTGTTATCACTTTGCCGATAAGGTTTAAATTAATAATGTAACAATAACAGTTTTCATGATGCTTTTTATTTCTGTATTCCCAAAATTTTAGCTTCACATTTTAAAGTAAAAAAAGTGATAACATCTTAAGTTTTAGAGGAATTCCTGCCATCTAAAATTTTTACTTTCCTAAGTTAAATTAATCTGAAAGCAAAAAAAAAAAATAAATCTTAGGTGGGCTACCTGTAACTTGTATATAGCCTTTTGTTTGTTTGTTTTGTTTTGTGTTAAAGGAGATAGAAGTTTATTGAATACACCCCAAGGGAGGGGCAGACGAGATAGCAGAGGAGAGGCTGTCTGCCTTGAATATAGTTTTTTTAATGTGGCAGAGGGAGAAGAGAAGTATTAAATGTAGTTGATTTCACTTCCCTCTGAAATTCATTATGAGCATGTTTGTATAAAGTTACTCTGACTCTGTACATGTTATCTCCTACTGTGCAAATCATATGGGTAAGATTCCATGCCGTTCAGTAGTTCTTAACTCTCTGTAAATGCTAATGTCACTCTCTTTGCTTTGCTTTGTTGCACCTGCTTTTCTCATGGTATGAAAGTTCCATTTAAGACGTGGCCAACTCTCTTCATTGTCTTATTCATGCTGCATTAATTAGAGCAACTTCCTTCTTAGCAGATGCTTATTGCCTAAAAAAATGAGAGTTCTGATACTCTCTCATGTTGGTAAAAGAAATTCCTTTTAAACACTTTGAATTGGGAGTGGAAAGGTCAGTGATTGAACTGGGAACATGTCACCTTGCCTCTCCTCAGTCTGTGATGTAGCACTAATACTGAGTGTTTGTGGAAAGCCCACCTGAATTATGAAGCCTCTGGCTTCATTGGTACTTTGTTTCCTTTCTCTTCTGTGAGGTTAGTGTTTGTTCCCAAGACCTATTCTGTGGTATAATAAGAGCGTACACTCAAAGCGTGTATTCACTGAGCTCTCTTCAACGTGGCTCTCTTTCCAATTTAGTAATTAAGAATTTTTTCTTTTTTAGAGAGAGAAAGCAGGGGAGGGGCAGAGAGAGAAAGAGAAAGAGAATCCCAAGTAGACCCCACCCTCACCAGGGAGTCTGATGTGGGACTCGATCTCACAACCCTGGGATCATGACCTGAGCCGAAATCGGGTCTGACACTTAATGGATTGAGCCACCCAGGCGCCCTAAGAAACTGTATTATGATTTTCTATGAGAATAATACTTTCTGAATCAGTTTGTGCTCATTTATAAGCAGAATAAAGAGGCTGAAGTGAATTAATGTACATAACCTCAAGCACAATTATACATGCATATAGCGTTATTGTATAAATACTACCTGAAGGGTAATGTCTGTGTGTGTGTTTCTTTAATGCATAAGTTATTAAACATATGAATTAAGTAAAGAAATATGCAAGGTTTGTAATAACTAAAAACATTTATTTTCTGGAATTCTAACATAATATATGTAAGAGAAATGTGGTTAAATTTTTCAAGATTTTTAGACCCTTCTTGCTGTTTGAAGGAATTTGGCTTTTAGTCAGATAAGATTTTGAGAAAAAAATCTATTTATTATTTTGAACCAAATATTTTCCTAACGTAATATATGGAGAAACACAAAGGTAAACTGATTTTATTGAGTTGTTTCATTGTTCTTCTTTCTCTGGGTCCCTAAGTTTTATTTTGGGGCTTGATCTTTAAAGATAATTTCTCCAAGCACAGAAATATACCTAAAAGGAAATTATAATTAGTAATTTACTTCTAAAATATTGAGCTAGTCTCTACCTTCATATAAATATACACATGAATGTGTGTGTGTGTGTTTGTGTGTGTGTGTGTGTGTGTGTATATATATATATATATATATATATATATATGCCGAGAGAGAGAGTACTACTTACATTCTGTAGTTATGGATTTATTCAATTTGAAATGGAAAAACAGCTGACAACATTTTCTTAAAAGCAGATTTTATCCCACAACAGTGAATCTAAAAACAGTTCATTCCATTGTAGAATTCTTAGTAACAAAAGTAAGTCACCAATTCAAAGACACAAATCATAAATATTTATCGTGGAAAACACCAGCTAAACAATTGAAGCCCATTGGATCTAGAATTTTCCTTGCAAGTTCAATTGATGATGACAGTTGGTAATTTGTCTTCATATGTTTTCATTTCTTTCATATGAATATTTTATTTTGTAAATTCAATAGATCCAAACATGTAGAAATATAACCAAAGGGCTTAGCTTCCTGAAAACTATTCATAAAAATGAATACTCCCTCATACATATGACAAAACACATATTTAAATGATAATGCCATCGCTTATGTTATATCTTTCATTCAAAGACCCACAGTTTTCATATATCTTATTTTATTTACACAACTATTTTTTGGCTTTTTAAAGGAGAAAATGGCCTGGCATAAGATACACAGAGTCATCTGCAGATGTCAACATGAAATATTGCTGGCTTTAGAGAATTTGCTCTAATCTGTTCACTGTGGTCATTGTAAAGTATGTATAATACTGTTAAAATGGCCGGCCACCTTGTAGCTTACCATATGTCTAATAATAGTTTTGACTTTGATAACATAGAATGGCCTTCAATTCACCTCTGGAGACTTTCAGATTTAATGTCACATCCAACAGTAACTTTTTGCATTTCAGATGCAGATTCTCATGATATAAGATGCCTATGTTATCCATTGTCTTTCCCTTGCATAAGACAAATGCAGATTAATGATGGTGTTGGAAAGAATTTGGCTGCACCCATTCCATTCTGCATTAATCTGAAAAATGGAGAGGCAGACATGTTCTCTTTTTTATATTGTCTGCCCACAGAGGAATTATGATTCAAACCAAATCCCTGAAAGTGAATTCGTGCTTCCTAGATAGAGATGCAGTATCTTCTCAGGGCCTACTTCATCTATGACTACAAAAAGAAAAAAAAAAAAAGAAAAGAAAAAAAAAAGAGTTCAATCTCCTTTGCACTGAGAGTTGTTCACCAGCCTGATGTGTTGAGCTTTGTATACCATTTCATGTACTCCGTCACTCTAGAGGTTGCCTAGTCCCTGACTTCTCATTTACATACCAAGATCATTCCCTCTGAAGTATTCTCCTTCAATGTGAGTGAGATTCATATATTTTTCTTGTTACCTGGCACACATGTTTCATGTATTGTCACTGTCCCTGGCAAGTTTATTACCCTTTCAAGTGTGCTTTGAGAAGAGGACAGTTCAACTTTATCACATTATCTCATTAATACATTTTATATATCAGTTTACTACTTTAACCAGTATGTGGGTTCAGGTTATTTGTAGGAATGCTCTGTTAATCAGAATGTCCCCTTGAACACATTTAAACTTTTCTCAGACTAAAAGCTTCTGTGTATTTACAAGTCAGCCTTGCTATCCTCAAATCATTTAGCCTCCTGGGAACTCTTATTTTTAATGTTAATAATGATAAAAAAGCTAGAATCTCCATTCTGCTTGCTTGAGAATATCCTTAAGAATCTCTGAAAGCTGTCATTTCTCTTTTTCAGCTCTTGCTCTGATATCCTATTTTTGCCAGTTTCTCAGAACTCACACTGAGTCTTTTTCCTCTGCTTCTTTGATAGTTTCAAGCCACACTCTTCGCTCATAAACACCTTAATCTCCTCCCACCTTCCATGTCACAACTCATGATAATTATATGTAGTCGAAATTTTACTCAATATTTTGGATAATGGAAGTGGTTTACAACCCTATTCAGTATGGGCAACAACTTAGAATTTAATACCAGCTATCACTCAAAAATTCAACTTCTCCACGTTGGGGTGAACTTCTTACGGGCATGCTCCCACTCTGGTCTTCTTCTCTTCCTTCTTCTCTAGTTCCAAGTTCTGACCCCAAACTTCCTGATGGCTTATTGTATACAAAAATTAGCTCAGTCTCTACCGCAGAAAATTTGACTTTTCACTTGTTCAAAATAAAACAAAAACGAACATTGAAGTATTTTCCTAAAGGGCTCTTTGTTTTCCTTTTTATAAAAGTGTCTTTGGTACGCATTTTTTTATGTAAATCCTCTTGTGCTCTTATGTTAGTTGTTGTTGTTGTTGTTGTTGTTGTTGTTACACATCTGTCCTTGTAGTTTGTTCATCAATTACTTTAAAAATGTATTTGTTGGGGGGCGCCTGGATGGCTCAGGTCATGATCTCGTGTTTTATGGGTTCCAGCCCTGTATAAGGCTCTGGTGCTGACAGGTCAGAGCCTGGAGCCTGCTTCGGATTCTGCGTCTCCCTCCCTCTCTGCCCCTCTCCCCTCATGCTCTCTCTCTCTCTCCTTCAAAAATAAACATCAAAAAAAAGTTTTTTTAAATGTATTTGTTGGTTGTCACTAGGATATGGGTGGTGACGTGTGAGGTTCTGGGAGACAGCACCAGCAATAAGACTCAACTGTGCCCTCAAAATGCTGAGTCTACTGAGCTGGAGGGACAAGTAAACTGACATGATGTAGTGCAACTTAAGCAATATGAGCAATCTGTGGCCAAAAGATAGTGTGCAAGTGCCCATAGGTTGTCTGAGCTGGAAGGGAAGCAGAGGGATCCCAGAAACTTCTTAGAGAAGGTGATAATCTGAGATACAGGAGCATGAGAAGGAAGAAGAGCAAGAGGATACAAGGAATGTAGAAATGGGGCATGAGGAGAAATGAGATGAAATATGCTCTTAGGTGACTTTTAGGTGAACGCTGTGTTAAAAATACACAGTGCATCATTAGCTTTTTAGATATCATTTTACTTAACATACTGCCTCTGTGATTTTTTTTTAAATTCAATTTCTTCTGTTACTCTCATGAACTCAAGATGTCATTATCCTTTCTAAGATGGAGCATTGAATCCTGTGAACTTTGTGAAAATAGAGTCAGTTGAAAAGTTACCCATACAACATAGTTTTTATTTCTGAGTAGAACTTTTTAGCTCCTCCAGCAGAGTGTAGTTGATTTTTAACAATACATATCCATTGAAAAACATGTTAAATTGGTTGTTAGTTTTCTGTTTGGGCCAAAGCAAAACAAATGTTTTGATACTTTTTTTCACTTTTGAATGTGCCACTGATTTGGTCATTTACAAATAGCCTTAGAAGATTAAGATTTATTCAATATAAGAACTCTTATAGTTACTTAAGAGAGTTTTAGCATGTGAAATATATTTTAGACATTAAATAATTGAATGTGAGTCAATCCCTGCCCCCAACCCTAACCAGTTCTATTACATATGGTCTAAGGCATGCTTAAATAATAAGAAAAGGGCTAGAACTTTTGACATGAAATTGAAACTACCTATTGCAGTTCAAAGAAAAGTTTTATAAATGCAGAATAATTATGTTTAAATATTTATCTGCGTCTTTATTTTTTTCTTATTTTTTTAATGTTTATTTATTTTTGAGAGAGAGACAGAGAATGAGTTGGGGAGAGGCAAAGGGAGAGGGAGACACAGAATCCAAAGCAGGCTCCAGGCTCTGAGCTGTCAGCACAGAGCCCAATGAGGGGCTTGAATCCACAAACCGTGAGATCATGACCTGTGCCAAAGTCAGCGCTCAACCAGCTGAACCACCCAGGCGCCCTTATCCACATCTTTAAAAATTACTGTTAGAATGCTTAGTGTCTCATGATTTTAAAAGGAAAGTATATATCTTCTTTGATGTGTAAGAATATCCTTTTCTGATTTTTAAGGTGGATTGTTGCTGGTCTTCTCCAACTGTGTCTCATTGATTGTGTGATCTATGAATGTTTAGATGCTAGATGAAAATTGATTGTTGCCCTGAACTTAACTTTGAGGTATACACAAGTGAGGCATCTTTGGATACCCTTTTCTTTTCCTACGTGACTATTCTGTTTTTGAAGTTTTCAACAATAGGTAGCCCCAAATGTAGCAGTGACCTCTTTTACAGCTTTTATTATGGGGGGGGGGGGAATCAAGCATTGGTTTGTAAAGTACTGAGTTGAAATGAAATTCTTCAAGAAGAGCACATGTATTCAGTTGATCTCATATCTCCTCTCAGAACTTGCCCTCATGGGCATGAGGTAAAAAAGTAGGTCTCAGTTGTTCATAATTAATGTCAGGGAACTATGATCCTGGCATGACACCAACTATATTACCAAAAGCAAAAGGTAAAATAAAATGATGATTGCTCAGCAACTTACACCAGAGGATGCAAGAGAAAGGCATTTTAAATAAAAGGTCCGAAAGCCTTGGTGCTGTCCTGCCACATTTCATCAATCTCTTCTGAGTACTCTTTCCTATGAAAAGGGGACTTCATAGTCACTTAGGGAATGCCAAACAGTAAATTTTTCAAAAGAAGTTGGCTTTTAAATTTTACTTTAGAATTTTCTCTATAGTACATAAGCTTTTAGGGGGAATTTGATTAAAACATACTCTGCTGCCTGGAAAAGCTTCTCCTAGTAAAAGCTGTCTAGTTTTATTGTCAAAATGGTATCTGGCTGCAATATCTTTAATTGCATTGAAGAAACTTGTAGTTACAATTCATTGTCCTGAGGTTTTTATAGACGTGAAATGCATCTCTCCATACTCACTTCCTTAAGGACCAGGAAGTTGCCTTTTGTAAAATTTATGTCGAACAATGTTCGGATAGAACATTGTATTGCTTCTTTACACAGCATCTGTAGGGCTCTTCTCTACTATACCATCTCATGTTTCAGTGTATGTAACAAGCTGAACCCTAATGAGGAAATGTAGCTGTATCAAAATAACAGTCATATATCACCCTTCAGTTTCTTGTAAAGGTGTACTAGTGTGGGCTATGGTCAGATTTGAACTTTCTCATCACTCAACTCAATATGCCTCCATTTTAGCTCATTTTTCAAAACGTACAGAAAAGGAACAATGCCTGGTACAGAGACCATGAATTAATACTTAGGAGGAAGCATTATTCACGTAGGAAGTATGTCTAAAGTATGTTAATATGTATACCATTTTTTAAAATTTTCTTTCATTTGTAGATGTGTACAATTAAGGAAAGTGCCTCTGCAGGGGCGCCTGGGTGGCTCAGTCAGTTGAGCGTCCGACTTCGGTTCAAGTCATGATCTCATGGTTTGTGGGTTCGAGCCCGAGTCAGGCTCTGTGCTGACAGCTCAGAGCCTGAAGCCTGCTTCAGATTTTGTGGTCTCCCTCTCTCTCTTCCCCTACCCCACTCTCTCTCTCTCCCTCTCAAAAATAAATAAACATTACAAAAAATTTAAAAAAAGAAAAAAGAAAGAAAAGTGCCTCTGTGGCATTATCAGCTTTTTAGTGATTGTTGAGTGCTCCTAAAATTATATTTTAATTTTATATACAATTTAATATTTAATTTTATATGTAAATTATACATATGATTAAACATGTAAAATTTTAAAAATATATCAGGAAGAAAGATACATGCTGGGGATGGGGGTGGTGCTGAACACCTTCAAACATAAAAAAATTATATAAATACTATATGTGGTATTTATACACCCATATATAGTTTACAAAACACAAAATTCAGCTAAGTAAATTTAAAGATCCAATTGGCTCTCTACAATGATTTATGAATCAGACAGCATCCTATCTAGCAAATAGAAAGGAGCTCCCAGGAACTGTACAAAATGGAAGGCTTTTATAGGCAGAAAACAGTGGAAAAGGAAGTTTCTGAGGGAAAGGAAGTGTGTATGTCGGGGGAGAGAGGGGTGGTCAATCAGGCTGATGACCTCACTAGTGCTAATCAGGTAATTCCAGATTAAGTTAAATGTCATGTTTCTGGGAGAGGCTGAAACAGCAATAAAGTTAGATATTAAGTCTTGGTTTGTTGATGTGGGGCTTAGCACAAGTGATTCTATTTGGGGCCTGTTGTCTCTCTTTTTTTCATATACATTTGTTATATAATATACATAAATGCGAATAGTTCACACACAGAGAGATCTCAGCTTGTGTTGATAATACATCAGATTTTATTTGTAGAATTTTATTGTCATTTATTATTTATACCAGTGTTCCAGTATCTTTTCTTTTTAATTTTTTAATGTCTATTTATTTTTGAGAGAGAGAGCGCACGAGCAGGGGGAGGGGCAGAGAGAGAGAGAGGGAGACACAGAATTTGAAACAGACTCCAGACTCTGAGCTGTCAGCACAGAGCCAAATGTGGAGCTTGAACTCACAAGCTGCGAGATCATGACCTGAGCTGAAGTTGGATGCTTAATCAACTGAGCCACACAGGCGCCCCATCCAGTGTCTTTTTTTTTAAGTTTACTTATTTATTTTGAAAGAGAGAGAGAGAGGTAGTGGAGGAAGGGCAGAGAGAGGGAGAGAGAGTGCCTGAAGCAGGTTCTGCACCATCAGCATAGAGTTCTATGTAGGATTCAAACTCATGAACTGTAAGAACATGACCTGAGCTGAAATCAAGTGACAGACACTTAACCAACTGAGCCACTCAGGTGCCCCTGAATATCCCAGTGTCTTAAATAGAGAGAAAGGATTTCATCCAAACATTAACTTAGTAGTTTTCTCTGTAATAGAGCAATTTATAAAGTGCTAATATAAAAGTATGCACCCAACAGGTACAGCTATTTCTATGATCACTTTTATTAATGTCACAGAAAAACAACAAAAACAAGTATCATGTTGAGAATGGGAAATTATAGGAATGCGTTCAACTAAAAAGGTAATGTCCAGGATGGTCTCAAAAATAAAGAAGAGTAGGAGGAAACATCCCATTGTCATTTATCAGAAGACTTAATGTTAAGATGTCAGTACAACCCAAAGAGATCTACCAATCTGGTGTAATCATTATCAACATTCCAAAGGTTCTTTTTTTCAGGAATAGAAAACCCATGATAAAGGTTATGTGAAGTCTCAATGGACTCTGGATAGCTAATGCAATCTTGAAAAAGAAGAACAAAGTTGGAGGACTCACAGTTTCTGATTTTAAAGCTTACTACCAGGCTGCAATAGTTGAAACATTGTAGCACTGCCATAAAGACACATGCATACAGGAGTAGAGAGATCAGAAATAAACCCTGACCTACATGGTCAGACGATATTTGATAAGAGTGTCAAGACCTTTCAAAGAGGAAAAGGCAGCCTGTTCAACAAATGGTTCTGGGAAAACAGATTTTCACATACGAAAGAATGAAGTTGGACCCTTACCTTATACCACATACACAAATTAACTCAAAGTGGATGAAAGACCTAAATATAAAAATGAAAACAATAAAACTCTTAGAAAGAAGCTCTGGAGAAATCTTCATAACATTGGATTTGCCAGTGATTTCTTGGATGTGACACCAAAAGCACAGCAAAAGGAAAAAGATCAATACATTGAATGTCATCAGAATTAGAAAGGTTTTTTGTTTGTTTGCTTGTTTGTTTTTTACATCAAAGGGCACTATTGAGAGTGTAAAGGTACAACATTTGGAGAGGGAGAAATATTTACATACTGTGTATCTTATAAGGGAATAATATCTATATTACATAATGGACTCTTATAACTCAAATGAAACAAAAAAAATACCTCTATTAAAATATGGGCAAAGGGTTTGAAAAGATTTTTATCCTAAGAAACAAATGGTCAGTAAGAATATGAAAAGATATTTAATATCATTAACTATTGGAAAAATGCAAATGAAAACCACAATTAGATATCACCTCACACCTAGTAGAATGGCTAACATACTAAAAGAAAACAGAAAATAACAAGTGTTGGTGAAAATGTGGAGAATTTGAAACGCATATGCATTGCTGGCCAGGAATGTAAATTGGTGCAGCCACTGTGAAAGACAGCAGGGCAGTTTCTCAAAAAAATTAAACATATAGTTACCAAAGGATCCAACAGGTCCACTTTTATAAGTAAACACCCAAAATGATAAAAAAAAAAAAAAAAAACAACAGGGAATGTGAACAGATATTTGTACACCCACGTTCACTGCCACATTATTCACAATGGCCAAAAGGTAGAAATAACCCAACTGTCTATTTAGAGATAAATAGGCAAACAAAATGTGGTTATGCCTACAATGGAATATTATTCAGTCTTAAAAAAGAATGAAATCTTGATATATGCTGTAGCATGAATGAACCTTGAAAGCATGATACTAAGTAAAATAAACCAGATACAAAAGGAGAAATATTGTATGCATTATCTTAAATGAAGTACCTAACATTGGCAAGTTGATGAGACAGAAAAAGTAGTGGTTATATCAGGTGATGGACTGGCAAAGAGGGAATGGAGAGGAAATGTTTAATAGTTTCATTGTTTTAGTTTGGGAGGATGAAAAAGGTCTGGAGATGGATAGTGGTGATGGTTGCACAAAAATGTGAATGTACTTAATTCCACTTAATTGTACACATACACATGCTTAAAATGTTCCATTTTATATATACTTTACCACACACACACACACACACACACACACACACTAACCTATGAGAACAACAACAACAACAACAAAACAAGGAGACACATGTGAAGCAATATTTCTGGTATTAACACAACCAGTGTTGTGACCTAATGTCTTTGAACTAAGGTTCTTGGTTCTCTGTAGGACTGTGTGGAACATGATGACCCTAAAAAGCTTATCTGGAAGTTGAGGAAGGCAGAACTCTTCAGATACAAGGGAATTCTGCATATAGAAGAGACAACTGTGGGCCTGACAGGGGGCGCCTGACTGGCTCAGTAGGTTAAGGGTCCAACTTCAGCTCAGGTCATGATCTCAGTGTTCATGAGTTCGAGCTCCACATTGGGCACTGTGCTGACGGCTCAGAGCCTGGAGCCTGCTTTGGATTCTGTGTCTCTGTCTCTCTCTTCCCCTCCCCTGCTCACACTCTGTTTCTTTTAACTCTCAAAAATAAACATTAAAAAAATTTTTTTTTAAAGAAGAGACAATTGTGTAAAGCTTCTTAACAAATTTTCCACCATGATTTGCCTAGGTATTCATTGCAGTTTGAAGATAACTCTTGGGTGAGATTTTTCTGTTTGAAATGATTTTATAGGATATGAAGATTTGTAATTGGCAGTGTCAGTACCTGAATAGAATTTTGTTTTAATAACCCAGGAAGGAATTTGAGCACAAACTTTTAAATGTTTAAAGATAGAAACTAATATAACTAATAGAGTTGATTTTCTTAATAAGACCCTATCAAAATCTTGCCTTTATTTCATCATGGTGTCATCACACATTTCACCTTGACTTAGCACTTTTTTCCTTATAAGTATAACTTCCCTCCCGTGCTCATATTGTAATGGACTAAAAGGTGTTGAGAGGAATTGGAGACAAGTGATTCTCTATGGTTTCTCTGTTTTAGAAATTTGAATCAATGGGATTTCCTACACTATTATGCAAAATAGTCCTACATAAATCTGTATAAATCCACACTTTGAGTGGATGTATGGGTAGAAGCTATTTTCTGCTCTTAGAAGTTGGAATATTCTTGCACAAAAAAGTTTAACCTTGAAAGGGAGACAGTAAGGAGATGGCAAACCATATATGGGGATTGCCATTTTTCCCCTTTATGTTTGGCTATCACAAATATGTCTGAGCTATAAAGAGATGAGAAACTTGAAAACAGATGGCCCATCTGTTTCTGTCTGTATGAATTGTGGAGCGTTTGAAAGAAGCGTCAATCATGTAAATTGAAATCTAAGAGCACTCTACCATTTCATAACTTTTGTCCTTACAAGCCATTTGTGAATTGCTGCCACTGCTTTCCCTTATTGAAGTGAATGGAGAGTGTTTGCTACTTATTAGGATAATTCTGGCATCTCAGAGTATATCCTCTATCCTCAAGTAATACAAAGCAAACAGTGATTGATACGTCCATTAACCAGTATCCTTTGACATTTCTCAAATGTCCATAATAAGTTCATAATCCCCAGTGGAGCACAATTTGAAATAGTTATTAACTAAAATGATTCTAACATTTATTTATAACTATGATAACCAATGTACATCAAAATCACAAGGGTAGCTGGTGAAAGACCAATATGTCCAGACTTTACTTTTTGAAACCGATTAGGTGAGTTTGAGGTGAAGCTAAGCATCATCTGCATTTTTAAAAAAAAATATTTTAAAATGTTTACTTATTTATTTTGAGGGAGGAGGGGAAGAGCGGGAGAGAGGGCGAGAGAGAATCCCCAGCAGACTCCATGCTGTTAGCACAGGCTCCATCTCATGAACCATTAGATGACGACCTGAGCTGAAATCCAATTGGAGGCTTAACTGACTGAGCCAGCCAGGTGGCCCCTCATCTGTGTTTTTAAAAGGACTCTGGAAATTTTCACTTCCTTTATTCAGTTAATATTTATTTATATACAAGTGATACTTCAGAATTTCTGTATTAGATAGTTAGCCCTGACATAGGTGTTATTCTTATAACCCGTAGGTAGAATGAATGAGGCAAGATAGGATTATTTATTTTCTTGTCCTTCTAAACTTAACATTGAAGAGCTATTCTTTTCCTGTGTGTGAGTTTTGGGTAGTCTCTGTGATTTGCTGAATCATTTTCAAATAATATAAGTCATCTGCTTACATATATACATGCACACACATATACCGACACACAGAATATTATTAATATTTCCAGACGAGTGTAATATTTAAATATCTCTAAGTAAGCTGTGGTCAGAGTTACGTGTGTAATGATTGAATGGTTGGTTGTTGCATATCAGAGAAGACTGCTACCCACAGAATCCAGCATTCTAGATTTTTCAGCTGTGGATCAGACACTAGTTCCTGATGTCCTCTAAAGTCTAGGGGACACTTATAAATGGTTACCTTGGATCCTCTTTAGTTTAAATAACATTGAACTGACAGGTTAAAATGTATAATTTTCAACTTTAATAGTGTAAAAGGAAAAGAATTAATGAATAGATTTTGGGTGGAGAATTGAGGAGATGATTGGCAAGGGAAAAGAGCTTCATGTTAATGTCTGACATTGGTGATGTAAGAAGCAGAGATTTAAGTATATGATTAAAATTACAAAGGTACCCACAATATTACCAATAAAAGAACAATAAAATGGTGAGGAGGCAGGAGAGAGGTGTTGATGAGTGATATAAATGGACATGTTCTTATCTTTCAGGGTGGGAAGCCATAAATGATGGCTAGAACTGATAGGCCAAAAGAACTATGCATAAAAATAGGATTATGGATAGGCAAGTTAACAGAAAATTTTTTTCCTATCCCCCCAATCACCTCCATTCTTGTAACCATCAGTTCTCTATAGTTAAGAGTCTTACCTGCTTTGCCTCTCTCTCTTTTTTTCCCTTTTCCCATTTGTTTTGTTTCTTAAATTCCACATTTGAGTGAAACCATATGTTATTTGTCTTCTCTGACTTATTTCACTTACCATAATTCTCTCTAGTTCCACCCACATCATTGCAAATAGTAATATTTCATTCTTTTTATGGCTGAGTAATATTCTATATTCCATTCTTTATTCAAAAGTTGATGGACACTTTAGGCTATTGTAGGTAATGTTGCTATAAACATTGAGGTACATGCATACCTTTGAGTTAGTATTTTTGTATTCTCTGGGTAAATACCTACTAGTGCAGTTGCTGGATTGTAGGGTAGTTCTATTTTTAACTTGTTAATGAACCTCCATACTGTTTTCCACAGTGGCTGTACCAGTTTCCATCCCCATCAATAGTGAAAGAGGGTTCCCCTTTCTTCTCATCCTCACCAACATCTATCGTTTCTTGTGCTGTTGATTTTAGCCATTCTTCCAGATGTGAGATGATATCTCATTGTAGTTTTGATTTGCATTTCCCTGATGGTCAGTGTTGTTGAGTGTCTTTTCATGTGTCCATTGGCATTCTGTATGTCCTCTTCTGCAAAATGTCTATTCATGTCTTGTGTTCATTTTTTAATTGGATTATTCAATTTTTGGGTGTTGAGGTTTACAAGTTCTTTATATATTTTGAAAACTAATACTTTATCACATAGGTTTTTTGCAAACATCTTCTCCTATTCCATCAGTTGCCTTTTAGTTTTGTTGATTGTTAACTTTGCTGTGCAGAAGCTTTTTATTTTGATGAGGTCAAAATTGTTCATCTTTGCTTTTGTTTCCCATGCCTTGGGTGATACATCTAGTAAGAAGTTGCTACTGTTGATGTCTAAGATGTCACTGACGATGCTCTCTTCTAGGAATTCTATGGTTTCAGGTCTCACATTTAGGTCTCTAATCCATTTTTAATTTATTTTTGTGTATCTTGTAAGAAAGTGGTACCGTTTAATTCTTTTGCATGTTGCTGCCCAGTTTTCCCAGCACCACTTGTTGAAGAAACTATTCTCGCTGGATAGCCTTTCCTATTTTGTTGAAGATTAATTGATCATGTAGTTATAGGTCCATTTCTGAGTTTTCTAGTCTGTCCTGTTGATCTATGTGTCTATTTTTGTGCCAGAACCATACTATTTTGATTAATACAGCTTTGTAATATAACTTGAAGCCCAGAACTGTGCTGCTTCCATTTTTCTCTTCTTTGTCAAGACTATTGTTTTGGCTATTTGGTGTCTTTTGTGGTTCTATGCAAATTTTAGAATTGTTTGTTTTAGCTCTTTGAATTGTTTGTTTAGCCATTGGTATTAAACTAAATTAGTTCAGAATTGTTTGTCTTAGCTATTGGTATTTTGATCGGAATTACATTAAATAGGTAGATTCCTTTGAGTGGTATAGACATTTTAACAATAGTTGTTTTTCCAATCCATGAACGTGGGATGTCTCTCCATTTCTTTGTGTTGTCCTTAATTTCTTTCATCAGTGTTTTATAGTTTTCAGAGTGCAGGTCTTTTACATCTTTGGTTAGGCTTATTCCTTGATATTTTATTGTTTTCGTTTAACAGCATAAATTTTGAATTGTTCTTCAACCACTCTTACCCTAGAATGTTTCTGAAGCTGGAGAAGTATGTGGCAGGATATTGTATCCCTTCTCTAATACTAAGTTTATTAGAGTAATAAAATATTTAAAAAATAATAATATGACCTTAGTCTTCTAACCTTTCTAAAATAAGTTCATTGGGGAAGTCCTTTCTTGATATACTAGAAGATTAATAATAACATTTAAGTCAGTGTTAACAACTTATTTCACCAGTAATAACTACTGAAAATAATATTAGATTTTTATCATGCTAATGATATTTAATAAGGCAATAATTAAGTTGTCAGGGGCCTTACATTATGTTGAAATTTCCTAACAGTATTAAGCTTTTTTAAGCAATAAGTTTTCTTAAAGCAGCAATGAAGCCCTGAATGGTCAGAAATCAGTGTTCAAACTCTACCTTCCATGATGCAATTGATTAATCATCTCCTTTTCTAATTGTATCTTCTTTGATCCTGTCACTAATTTGTTTCCTTTTAGCCTTTCTGTAAATGTGAATGTCTCCCACTGTTTTCAAATATTTGCACTATTATCTAACTGGTTTTATTCATGTTCACAGTTTTATACACTTTTATATATTGTCATTACATATCTTTCCTTACTTACAAGATTGTTTAGTTTAGACTGATATGCTAAGTTCCTGAAACATGGTGCCTAGAATGGATGCGGTTTCAAAGAATGGGCTAGGTTGTGAATGAACAAATGAATGAATGAATGGATGTATTTATAGAAAGGCAAGATGTATAAATTACAAATGTAAGGAGGTTCTTCAAAGGGGAAAGTGTTGCTCTATAACATTTATTCACAGCAGTATGACTGGACTGATAAAGATTATATTGTTTCCTAGTCAAGATGATGACCAGACTATGATACCAAGGGTAGTTGACTATATCCTGTGTACATCCTCAATCCATATTACATGGGTTAGATTTTATTTCTGAATACACACAATTTTTCTGGGACAGACATATTTTTTACATTTTATATTTTTACAATTACATAATTACTTTATTGTCTTGCATACACTGTGTTTATATTAACCCTTTATCAAATCAACTGTTTCCTTTTTCATGGTCAGGTGAAAGTTGGGTTCTTATTAAAGTAGCTGATCTTTCTCTAGCTTCCTTTAGTTCAGGTAAAAAGTGCCTATCTCTTGGTTTTATGGGTCAAAGACCCTGTAACCCCATCAAAATAAAGCCTTCTTGCTACTGATTACATTTAGTATACAGTGACATGAAATTCATTTTCCATGAGTCTATTGCTGAAGCTCCATTTAGTTGCTAGTAATGAAGATTCTGGCAGACTTAGTCAGCCTCTTGTCATTATAGCAATGTGTAGCTTTTAAAAGTGAATGGCTGGATGTTAAATTCAATTTTATAAAGCATCAAGGTGCATTTACTTTGCCCTCTATAAGAAACTGATGAGTATGCAAGATGAGGTTAATGCAATGGGTAAAATAAATCAATTCCATGTCTCGACTAATAGCCTTAATAGTTTAGCAAACCACATAAAAGTTTGCTTTTAAATGGACACTTAGGCTAATTTGACAGCATGCTTGCCATTAGGCAACAATTAGTGTCATTAGAGTGACATTTTTTCCTTCTGTCCCCAGTCAAATCTAAGAAAAACAAGAGGTAGGAAGAAAGGAGGACAAACTGTTTAGTTCTAACGTTGAATTGCCGTGCCTCTGAGTCAAACTCATTATGCTTGTGTAGCTGAAGCAACCAATACATTTTCACAACCAGCGTTCTGCACCTGGAACACTTTGTGTTTATTAGTTAAAATTATCTGCCACATACAGGATTGCTTCGAGAAAGGGAACGCTGTGTTTTGTATCATAGCATTAGTCACTTTCTTCCAATTTGTGAAACAAGATAGAGACTTTCTGTATACATTGCGTAAATATCAGGGTTGTAAAAATCCTCTTGCTTTACTATTGTAACAGAACATTAAGTAGTTATTTCTCAAAGTGTGAATCTTGACCAGCACATAGGTTGGAGTGCAGATGTAAAACCTAAAGTGGTAACACTCAACTCAGCTTGTCCTCTTGTCTGTTCCCCCTTTTGCTCCCTTTGCCCTCTCTCTCCTCCCTTGCCTAGCTCATTGATGCACTCTTTGCAGCTTTCTTCTACAGTGTGGTAATTAAAAGTGCAAAGCCTATGTTTGTTTTCAGTGAGAATAGATATTTCAGCAACATAATTTGGTAGTATGTTGCATCGTACTTTTCTTATGTACACCTCTACATCAAAGAAGGAGGAGAAGAAAAACTTTATACTCCAAACATCTCATAATAATCATACAGGTTTTTCTGAAATCTCTTTCAGTAATTTTGTATATCTAACATTAATGTTTTGTTTTTTCAGAATCAGAATAGATTTTAATGATATAACAGTAAATATTTTCAAGTTTTATTTCTTGCCCGTATCTTTAAGAAAATGACCTAATGAATTGGGGTGGGAATCCTTCCCACTGCCTGTTTTTGTAAATAAAGTTTTATTGAAACACAGCCACATCTATTTCTTTGCCTATTGTTTGTGGCTCTTTTCACACTATAGTGGCAGAGTTGAGTAGTTGCAATGGTTACCGTCTGGCTCTAAAACCTGAAATGTTTACTTTCTACCTCTTAATAACAGAAGTTTGCCAATCACTGTACAAAAGCATACATTTATCTTGATATTTTGACCTCATCACCAAAGACTGTACTGTCATATATCATTAGTTAGAAGGTCGCTGCCTCATAATATATAGATAGTTCATCATTTAGGCACTTGTTTCTTTTTTAACCCTTCTTAGATATTTCCTATCTGCCAGGTACTTTGCCAGATGATGAGAAAACAAAACTTGATTAAGATAGCCCTTGATGATAAAGAGATGCACAGATAGAAATTTCAATATAATGTGCCAAACTCTATTAGAGATGTGATCATTCTATTACTCATAGTTTGCAAGATGTACTACAAAAGCCATACTTGCACCTTTAAACTTTCCAGCTCTCCAAAGTAATAATTCTCTGAATAGTGAAGCACTAGCCTTGAACTTCTGAAATCACTGTTCTTTAAACCTTCTGAGATATGTAAAGAAAATTCATAGCTAATGAGACACATAGCTATAAGTTAAGAATAGTATTATTGGCTTTACTGGCACAATTATTCTCATTTTTCTCTTTGCATCCTCTACCTGTATCCCTTTCACACATTTTTAGAATTAAATTCAAGATACATGTTTTTCCTTCCCCTCCTCCTCCTCCTCTTTCTCCTCTTCCTCCTCTTTCTCCTCCTCCTCCTCCTTCCTCCTCTTTTAACATTACTGCTTTAAACAGAAATTGTGTTGCAGCAGAATTTTTTTCTAGTAGCACGTGCTTTGTGAGGACACACTCAGTGTTAATTAAAGGGATACTCTGGGGTGCCTGGGTGGCTCAGTTGGTTAAGCAGCTGACTTTGACTCAGGTCATGATCTCGCAGTCCATGAGTTTGAGTTCCAGCCCCGCGTCAGGCTCTATGCTGACAGCTCAGAGCCTGGAGCCTGTTTCAGATTCTGTGTGTTCCTCTCTCTCTGACCCTCCCCCTTTCATGCTCCATCTCTGTCTGTCTCAAAAATAAATAAACGTTAAAAATTTTGAAAAAAAAATAAAGGGATACTCTGGAGCCTGGAGTAGAAGTGATTAAATAGAACTCTTTTCACTTCTCAGCTGGTTTCTCTTTTATCTCTTTCCTTGTTCCCCAGAGTTGTAGCTTCAGGGCTTCATGTTTTTCTAACAGAGGTCATATTTGGTGAGCAGATACAAGGACAGGATGAGGAGTCAGTATTTATTTACCCTCCTGCCTCTGAAATCATTCAAACATTAGGTTTTCATGGAGAAGCTATTTTATGTCCGGTTCTGTGCTAAGTGATGACACCAAGCCCGAAGCTTCAGTAAACACGGAATTCGAACTGTGTGCCTATTCTCCATCTTTCATTCATTCTACACCACAAATGTGCTCTCATCTGCCTGTACAGCCTCTTTTTTTTCCTGCTTAAAACACCTTTTTTGTAAGCTACTTCCAGTTTCTCCAGGCAGTGCTAATGGGTCCAATCTCTGTGTTAAAATAGTCCATTATTCATCTCTTGGTAGCAATACCTAACTTATTTTACTATGAATTATGTACTTACTTGTCAGACTTTTTTCCTGAATTGTTTGCTTTTTCAGGCAAGGAAGCTGTTTCACTCTCCGCCCCCCCCCCCCCCCCTGCCCTACCTCTTCCGGACTCCAACATGGTGCCCACCTGGCATAGCATCGGCCCTTAGTAAACACTAATGGAGGAATATGGTTGAGAAACACAACTTCACTTCATTATCAGTTTCTCATAAGTACACATTCAACTACAAAATATAGCATCCTTTTGAAAAATAGAATATGCTGATCTGAGAGACTACTTTTAGATGAAAATTGAATCATCTTTGGAGTTGATTATAATTTAAAAGATATTTGGTTAGGCTTGATAATGTCAATAATATTTGAAGACTGCTGAGCCTTCTGTAATTCACTTTGCTGCTAGTATAACATAATTTTCTGTACTGCTAGTATACCTGATTTTTTTTTTTTTTTTTTTGGTAGTAGTCTGCATGCCCAGTGCAGATCCCAATGGTGGGGCTTGAACTCAGGACCCTGAAATCAAGACCAGAGCTGAGATCAAGAGTTGGATGTTTAACCAGATGAGCCACCGAAATGCCCCTCTAGTACACCTGATCTTAAATAAAAATGGGAATAAGTATTGGGGAAAGGATATATATTTGAATAAGTATAGTGTTATGAGTGGTAGACTTGCAGATTGTTTTCTACAAACTTCTAGGATAACTGGGCCTTATTATGGGATATCAGATGTTATTATTATATTTATCTCATAATTTCTAAAAGGAAAATATTCAGTGTACCTGAGTAGCTCAGTTGGTTGAGCATCTGACTCTTGATTTTGGCTCAGGTCATGATTCCAGAGTCATGGGATTGAGTCCTGCATCAGGCTCCGTGCTGAGCATGCAGCTTGCTTAAGATTCTCTCTCTCTCTCTCTCTCCCTCTCTCTCTCTCTCTCTCTCTCTCCCCCTCTCCCCTGCTCACTCTCCCTCTCTAAAAAAATAAAAATAAATAAATAAATAAATAAATAAATAAATAAATAAATAATAAAAAGTAAAGACAGTGCCCAACATGTGAATATACTCTAGCGGAAGATTAATGCAAATTATTGATTGAATATTGAAATAATGATCAGTATTTTAAGGTTTTCTCCTGAAGAAAGTTCTGCCACTCTATATTCCCATAGTAGTTATTTCTCAGATGATTTCAATTCCAAGTATTCACTGAAATAGTGTGGTAGGTTTTTCTCTACAGATTGTAACCATCATGTTGTGTAGCAAACTAAAGTTATCTTCTCTAGGGAGGGAACTTGCACCCTTGTGAATAGTTTGTGAATAAAGATGACATCATGGTGGCTTGCTTCAGAGCTTGCAAGACATGGAATAGTAGCAATTAAAAGCCACAAGAAGTATGTTCAGGGGAAAGAGGTCATTCCTGGTATATTTACTATGTATGTATTTCATTTTAAACGGTGTGATCAAAAAAACCAACCTTCATTTATGAGACCTGCAAACCTATTTAATTGTGCTATTTAATTTCTTAACAGGCAATGTTTTCTACTAGAGCACTTTGAAAGGGATTTTTCTTTCTTTTTTAAGGAAGTAGTTATTGACTCAAAGCTATGAAATGTAGATATGCTGTTAACAGGAGACTTCAAAGTAAATAATTTGCAGTCTTTTCATGCTATAGTGATCTACTCTCTTGATCTTGGGAGAATATGTGTATGTTATTGATTATTCATGATGCCATGATAAAGTTCAGCGTTGCTTCTAGGATCCGACTTTTATTTGTAATTGACTTAATGATCATTGGCTTCCTTTTTCATCTAGCTTTGCTTATTTGAAGAAAAGAAATGTGAAGATAATGCATACAGGACTTTACACAATGCATGGTCTTTGTATTGAACAAGCAAGGCACAAAATGTCATCAAGACATGGACACAACTACCATTTCATTCTTCACAGTCCCTTTTCCGATTTGTGTAAGAATACTGCCAAGTTCATGACTTCTCTGGAATTTCTTAGAAATTATAAAGCCCTGGATTTACTTTAAATCACAATCATGGGACATTTGTGACATTTGAATGTCCAATTTCTAACAATAATTCAGACAAATGGTTAGTGTCACATAGTGTCCCCTCTCATAGAGTGCTTCTTGCAGTGGGGGGCAGGCACATGGCTCCTCTCTCTCCCTCCTCTTTTGCCCCACCTGCTAACTGTCATTACAAACCCTCCCCAATTTGGAATGCAGGGACTGAAGGAAAGGGATTCAGACTGTTTATTAGTTGAACTCTCTGGGCATGTAAAAATATTAAAAATACTAAACAAATATACAATAATGCATATTTTATAGATAGAGAACTATATGTCCTATATGAATAAAATGTAAACTCTTTTATGAAATGTAAAATATTCAGGCTGATTCCTTCCCTCATGTATGCTATCATGGACTTGTCACAGCACCCTGCAGCATCCTCCAGGAGCAAGTCCCAGACCTGGGCTGGGTCTCCTCATTGATGGACCACCCTCCACTAGCCTGCAGTTTTCACTGCTCCACTACACCCAGCTCTTGCTTTGAAATCTCTTGGATTCTTTATGCCTTCCCTACTTAAAAAGGTTGAGGTTGCGTTTCTTTGCTCTGGGTTCACATTGGACAAGAGGAAACCCATAAGCATCCATTTACCAGCCTCAAGAGAAAATTTATTCCCAGACACAGCACAACCCACCTTGGCTTCTCTGCCAGAGTAACTCGCTGCCATCCCTTCTGCTACCCAGGATGGGAATCTGATGCCAGATTGCTGAGTCCTCCAAACTCCTGGGAGAAACATCTCAAACTCTTCACGTATTCCCCTTAAAGTCTCTCTTGATGGGCTTTATGTGAAAAAAGTGACACTCTAGCCTGCCTGGGGAAAGGGGTGGGATTTGCAGCCCTCCCTCCAACAATCTGTCTTGTCATTCTCTCCCCACCATCTTTCAGATTCTAGACCTGTGGTTCTCAACCCTGCGGGTTGCGTCAGGGTTGAGCACCACTGCTCCACCTTTCTGAGTGTTATCTGGACCAACAGTAGTCACATTACCGGAAGCTTGTTCGAGATGAAGCCGGTCCCACATGAGACCCCCAGAAGCAAATTCCTCACGTGACAAGATCCTCAGGTGATGTGTGTCCACATTAACATTTGAGAAGCGTGCTCTTCTAGACTAGTGGTGCTCAGACTTCAGTGGGTGTCATAATCATCTGGAGAGCCTGTTAAAACACAGAAGTCTAGGTGCCAGCTCCAGTTTCTGATTCAGTGGATCTGAGATGAGGTCTGAGAATTTGTACTTCCAGCCAAGCTGTGTGCTTCTGCTGCTGCTGCCAGTCCAGGAATCACACTTGAGAACCACCGTGTTCACGCCCACACTGTCTGATACTGCAGCCACAGCCACATGGTATCATCAAGCCCTTGAAATGTGTCCTGCCCTCTCTGTGCAACTGTGGAATACACACCAGATTTCAAAGACCTAGTAGGAACAAATGCAACACATCACATGTATATTTATGTTGATTTCATGTTGAAATGCTAGTATCTTAACTGTAAAGAGAGTTAAATAAAATGTATTGTTAAAATTCCTTTTACCTTTTTTATTTTTACTATTTTTAGTGTGACTTTTAGAAACTTTAAAATTATGTATCTGGCTCATATTATGACTTTATTGGTCAGCGTTCTTTTTGTTTTAATCTGCATCTGGCTCAGAGGCTCCAGAGGGTGTTCTGAAACTGATTCTTGGTCATCTACGTTGCAGAGTTATTATTTGGTCATGCATCGTGCTCTGGTATGCCACATCTAACAGATCTTGGCACCTACAATTTTAACATTCTCGGTTACACATACAATGGCTTGTTTGATCACAAAAATACTATGGAGTAGGTATCTGTATTTTCCAAATGAGAAACATAAAGAGAAATAGCTTACAGAAGGTCCTCTGACTAACAAGTGAAATGCATGGACAAATTCGTCTGACCTCAAAGTCCACTCTTTTCCACTTTCCACTAGTGCAGCCTCCCCTCCATCTAGTAGGTGACATGAAGACTGTGTTCTTACTGATCATTCAGAAACTGTCCGCTCCGATTTGTGTAGGTTCAAGTCTGTAGGAGTTTCACATAAGGGTAAACATGTCTGGCAACAAAGCGATCATTTCTTCTCAATGGAGAAATCTAACACTTCATGTTGCAAGGGTTAGTACTTTTTAAATGAATTATAACACTATGATTGCCTTTTCCTGATATGTCAACTTAATGCTGTTCTCAGACGTGGGACACCATTGGCTATGTTGTACCATTACTATTTTTAGAGTTATTATTTAATAGAGGCACATCCATTCTGTATAACTGGACTCAAACTTTGGCTCTTTCTTCTATATTTGTACCAGATTTTTGAGTAGCTCTTTTTTGCCTATGACGTCCTGAGTGGTCAAAATGCAAATAATGGTTCAAAGCAACAGATTGTGTCAATGGAAAAAAAATCCTTGACTGTTATGTTCCAACACATCTCTCTGGAGCTATGTGACTCAAAATTTCTATGATGCTTCCCATAAACAAGTAGGCAGTATTTTCCTCTTCTGAATTACTGTAAGCCTTTAAAAAATACTTCTAAAGATATCACTTAAACTTTATTGTAATTGTCCATTTCCTGTCCATCTCCTTGATTACAAGGTGACCCTCTTGAGGACAGGGAATATACATATACATATATGCCCAGGAAAATATATGCCTGCAATAAATGCATAAATGCATAAATCCTAATGTTAAAATAGTTTTAAATTTATCAAAGACACTCTTTGCCTTCATTCAGTTTCAGTTGACAGAATGAGTACCTTGGGTTCATAATATTTTATATTAATTTATATGCATTTATTTATATTTCTTGTTTATTTACATTTTCATTTCATTGTTCTTTGATATATCTGAATATATCTATTTTAAAAGTCCTAAGTCTATAGTAGTGGTTTATAGGTATATAGATTAATGGACTAACATGTTCCAAAAAATACTAGAAATTGGATTTTTTATATCTCTATATACAAGGCCATTAAATATTTCTGTTTGTTTAACCAAAAGAAAAATGGCCATCCATTATCTCTGTCATTTTATGAAGAATATTTTTAAAGTGTAGAAAGGATAAAACCAACTTTTGAATATATAAATTTATTTTTATTTAAGAAATCATAATACTACCCCTCATGATGCTTTTCTTTTTTCCTGTGGACTCTACTTGGCAGAAATCTGTGGACTAAAGGAGAGAACTGCTTGTCTGAGATGGAAGGCCACAGTGTAGAAGGCATGAAGGGCAGAGGGAATCTGATGGCTCCCCCTTGTTTGCAGGTCTTTCTGTGTGTAACACACAGCAGAAACTCCATCAGGGACAGTTCATGTGTATCAGCTAGTTACCCTTACTTCTTTGGCTTAGTAAGATTACCATTACAGAGGAGAAGGAAGAAACACAAAAATTCAAACTCTAAAATGTTAGATCTTCCTTTAATGGAAAGATGTAAATTGGCATGCCTTCTACCTAGGCAAGAATCAGATGTGCTAGAAGATTTTAACAGGCAAAGGGACCATGTACCTTTTGGAAGTATAGAAATGTTCTGTGAGCCCCATGGGTGATCTATTGATTCTTCCTCAGTGACAAACTGCATACTTGCCAAGATTAATGGAGTGGAAGCAGAAGTAAATTCGGATGTAAACCATGTCATTATGGGAGGGTACACTTCCTTCTAGTAGGAACCAATAAACCTATATTCCTTCAAAATGATGCATCTGGTGCCTCAAATATCCCCACATAACTGGAAATATAATTTACAATAATTTATTTCTTTGGATGAGTCCTCCATTTATAAATGTGGCAGGGCATATGCAAGTTCTGGCAAACATACAGGCCCTGATAGGCATAAAATACATTAATGTAATATTCAAAGCAACAGAGCCAAGACAGACTGCCTAATTGTTTAAATTCCTTCTGCCTTTACTAGTGCTATTCCAACAGTAATTATTTTTCAACACCTTCAGTTAATTTATTTCTTCTCATATCTCCAAGCCTCTTTAGAGCAAAATGGAGCTAGTGACTACTAATGATTTGTGATTCACCTTCTTTTTAGCAATTGTGGGTACTCATTTATTTTCTTGCTTTCATTGTATCTAGCTTTTTATCCAAACAAGTAAAATGGATCTCCCTCCCAAAGTGCTTAATGCTTACTGGCTACACAAATACTGAGTATTTCACTCCACCTGATATACTTATGAACCTTGTATCCAGTAAAAATATACTCCAGGGATCCCAGTACATAAAAATTCTTGATTCCATGTTTCACATTGCTCTGCTTTGTAGCTTTCTTTCTTCCCTATTGTTGTCTTCCATCTTATACTCTGTTTTGTTTGCCCCCGGCCCCCCCCCCCCCCCCCCCCCCCCCCCCCCCCGCCATGCCCCCTTCCAGCCCTAGATTCCCTTTTACTTGCTATACCTCCTCTGGCATTCATTTCTGACTCACCTTAGATGCCAATCTGCTTTTGCCCTCATTGTGATCTGTATCTAGGTCTTTAAGTAGCTATCATTTCTTCTACTCCCCAACCTAGTTCTTGACCTTGAGGCCTTATGTCAGGCCTATTTCATGCCCCAAAAGAAAAGTGGGCCCAAAGCTGAATAAAGTTGAACAGAGCAGAATATTTACTAAATAGACTTTTAGAAAAAAGTATCTCATTTCCAAGTAAATCAGTTTTTGAAATAATGATGGATAATTCTTTAACTTGAATAATTAGGAGTCATTCCTTTCCTTGGGTCTTTTATTCAAAATTCTTTTTTAAATAGTTCTATGTAATATAATCTGTTTTGTTTACCATGCTTTTCTCATGAGGTGGTTACTTACATGACTCTCAACTACTTGACTATTACACTTTTATGACATTTTATTCTTTATCAATACATTTTTATATTTCTTTCCAAGTATCCTTCAGTTCTGGTTCCCTTCACAAAGTGATCAAGCACACCCTGATGATAACAGCCATTATTTTAGAGTGGATATGCTAAAGCTTGATTTGTGCAGAATTTATATTACATCGTTCTTAAGAGAATGTTCAAGTGTATAATTTTCAAATGTAATTTCCTGAGCTGGACTCCAAGCACAAGAAGGAAATCAACTATGTCCATATGTCTCTGTGTTGCTTAAAAAAAACTAACATTTCTGGATGCTCCCTGATAGGAACATAATAAACATCAACAGTGTAACTTTATAAAGAATCATTAATCTCCTTTTTCATACTCAAATTTTATTATGAGAACACATTTTTTATTAGTGTATCAAACAAAATTTATTTGTAGGCTAAAAAGTAAGAACATACTAAAAACCTTATCATTCATAAAAAAGAAAAAGAGCAAAGCTCTCTGTATCTTGAGAGAATGGATTCAAATGACTAACAAATGAGATGTGGAATGAAAATAAAATATCACCAGGGATAGATCAAAGCTTTGTTTGTTCCTTTGAAAATGTGGAGATTTGGTTGTTCAGAGTCATTGTCTGAATTGTTTGTCAACAAGAGAGAGATTTCTCCTCTCTTTTGCATATAATGATACTTGATATGGGAGCATACAGTTTAAACCCCATTGTTTAATAGGCAAAGAGCATTATGCATTCACTGATGTGTATACAGCATAAATACTTAATTATAATAATAGCTACTGCAAAGCTTTATTAGAATAACAAAAGTAGCAGAGAGCAGACAAGGGGAGTAGAAAGTCCACAGCTAATCTTTTAAGAGGAATTAAGCCAATTACAAGGAGTTATTTCAGTATTCTTGAAAAAACAACAACAAAATGATGTGGAGCTTTAGAAATTGATTGTTAATGAAATCTTGCAAATGTTATTTTTGCAACTGCAGAACATAGGAATGACACAAGACAAAGACGTTTATCTCCACAGGAAGAAGGAAAGTTGAAATGGATATGACTAAAGGAAACTTGAGGAAAAGACAGAAGAAATTCCTGATTACATCAGTTCATACAGCAAGGGTTGATATTGTTCTCTGTCTGCACACGAGTACACCTCCCATTAAATTATTGGTTTCCAACTTTAAGCATACTTTAAAATATTCTAGAGAATTTTTATAAAATGCTGATATCTAGGTCCTGTCCTCAGAGATTCTGATTCAGTTATAAGTTCCTTAGGTCTTACTGTATCTCCAGAGCAGCTATTCATTGCATTTCAAAGGCAACTCTACTTTGACCATGTCAAGAGTGAGTAAACCTCAACCATAATTGCCCATGAACATGAGGAGTAAACATCAGGCTTATCCTGGCCTCTTTGCATTAGTGTCCTTCCATTAGGGGCACAGAAGACTGAAAACACTCCCAAAATTAACCTCTCAAGGACTAGTCTGAGCTGTAGTGCTTGTCGCTCCACTCAAGAGCATGAAAAGGCTATGCAAGAAGAGCAATAAAGAATGTAGTCTGTCCTCTAAGCTGATATATTTAGAATATGGACATAACTAGTCAGATGTCTCCAGTAACCATTTGTCTAGTGATATCTAGAGATAACCTACAAATTTGTTCTTTTTAAAAAAAAGTTTATTTATTTATTGAGAGACAGAGAGACAGAGAGAATCAGTGGGGGAAGGAGAGAGAGAGAGGGAGAGAGAGAGAATCCCAAGCAGGCTCCACACAGTCAGCACAGACCATGATGTGGGGCTCAAACCCACAAACTGTGAGATCAGAGGGAAGAAATCAAAACAGAGTTGATGTGAACCCTTGGAAAACTCCCAAACTAGTTTAATGAACTAGCATCATGGATATTTTCAGAATGGAGCCCAGACCAAGGCAATCACTTGGAAATCCTAAAACTGGTCACTTGAACTTACATCCTTCCTCATTCTTCCCTCTCCCTAATCTTTCTTCTTATGATGATAGTACAAGAGATTTTGTCATTATTTCTTCCTATCTATCTATCTAATCCATCTATCATCTATCTATCTATCTATAATTTTTCTTATATAGTAATAGCAAATTTGGAATATTCAGAGAAATAAAAAGATTATAAATCACTTATAATGGTTCCACTCAGTTATAACTAGTATTATTTGGTTGTCCACCTTTCTAGTATTTAAAAAGATATTAATATGGTATTATGTGTACAGTTTTATGACATTCTTTTCATTTAACAAATATATAATAAATATTTTCAATGTACAAAATCTTGATACTTATTAGAGTATCTATTGTAGAAGTATGATCTTTAGCACATTATGGGAAGCATGAAATCTGATTAAATAATTATGTGACTTATTTTAGGTCTTTGGGTATTTTTCAAAAAAGTGTGCTGTGTTATTTTCCAAATTTTGTTTGGAAACAAATTATGATGTCTTTATATGTGTTAGAAAAAGATACCCCTTTCTTAAGACACTTGATTTTAACCTGTCAGAAAATTGTCATAATGAATGCAAAGATTTACCATGTGAATGGAGTCCTCTTGGATGTGGTCCCCTTGAGCAGTATGCAAACATTGTGACTGAAGTCAGAGTTCTTTTTGGAACTTTCTTGAGCAGACTCAGTAGATGACCTGGATGCTCCCATGGGCATGACTCTGTGACCTTTTATAGGTAATCCATCCTACAGTCTTGCTGCTAGAGTACTTGGCTCCTCCCTCACAGCCTATCTGGTAGGTGTCTAAGCCAGCCTCTTTAGCCAGACTCTTAGAAGATCTAGGATCCTATCCCACCAGATGGAAATCAAGAATGGGACAGGGTACTTGGGTGGCTCAGTTGGTTAATCAACCCACTCTTGATTTTGGCTCAGGTCATGATCTCATGATCTTGAGCTTGACCCTGTGTGAGGCTCTATGTGAGCAAGGAGCCTGTTTAAGATTCTCTGTCTCTCTCTCCCTCCCCTGCTCACACATGTACACATGTGAACTCTCTCTCTCAAAAATGAAAAAAAAGGTCAAGAGTGCTAAATATAATGCCTTTTTGCTTCAACATTTCACACCTCTAGATTCACATATGATTTGGCCACAACCATGTCTATCATTTAATAGCTTGAAATAAAGAGCTAAACTTAAAGAATCCTGGAGATAGTGTTTTGAAAATGAGAAAAAAAATGAGTATCCTGACATTTCTCTTTCTTTACCCTTATCTCGCTCTTCTGCTTCATCCTCCCGGCAATCCTCAGGGGTCATAAGGCCCTGGCTATTCTTTTATTTCCTCTACATCAACTCCTCCTTCTTTCTGATTCCAATTTTAGGAATGGACATTCTGGCAAAAAATTTAATACACTAACTGGCCATTGATGTGTTAAGTGATGCTAAAGAACCCTAGAAAATCCACAATCCCTTTCCTTCTTCCAAAAATTTGGTTTTAAGTATATTGTATTGCTTTAAGACAGTATTTTTAATATCAGTGGTTAAATATTAACTTTTTTTTTTGTTTTTCTCTTTGCATTGCTCTGTTAACTGTCCTGGTCAGAGGTCACCTCCATCCTTCCAGTTTTTCCTTGCATCTTCAGTGAGGAGAGAATTACATGGTTGTTTAAGGTCCTCTCTGGGCTTAAATAATCTAAATTTCTGTATTAATTTCCTGTGGTCTCTTAACAGAGCAACACAAGTTTAGTGGCTTAAAATGACATCTAATTATCTCTTACAGTTTTGTAGATGAGAACTCACGGTGAGCTCAGTTGGGTACTCTGCTGTGGGTCTCACAAGGTGTCGCCCCGGCTGGGTTCTTACCTAGAGGCTCTGGGAAAAAAATCTGCTTCCAAGCTCATTTAAGTTGTTGGCAGAATTCAGTTCCTTGTGGTTGTAGGACCTAAGTCTCTGTGTTCTTGCTGCCTGTTGGCCAGGAACGGCTTTCAGACCCTTATTTCCTGGTCCCATCTATCTAAGCAATGGATAAGTTATCTGACTCCCTCTTCTGCCACCAGTAGGAGAGAATCTCTTTTTTGAAATGGCACATGGAATTATTTCAGGCCCATTTGGATAATCTTATTTTTCATTAACTCAAAGTCAATTGATGAGTAACTTTAATTACATCTACAAAATTCTTTTTGCTGTGTAATGTAACAAATCAAATGTGATTGTCTCATCATACTCAGAGTCCTAGGAATTAGGGCACAGATTCTTGGTGGGTCATTTTTAGAAATGAAACAATTTCTTATTTGAAATCAGAAAACTAATCACTGGGACTTGTATAACTCTTTTGTTTATAATAGCCATAGAGTACTTCTCAGAGTTCATAGAAATTTGTGAAGAGATTATTCAAGTCATAAAATAACATTTGTACTTTTTAAACTTCTAGAGTGAAAATAAACATAATTTTCTCGTTGTATTTAATTGTTGGTTTTGTTGTAAAGGCCACATGATGTAGTTCTTAAACATTTATTTATTTATTTATTTATTTATTTATTTATTTATTTTGAGGGAGAGAGAGCATGTGTGCAAGTGGGAAAAGGGAAGAAAGAGAGAGAGAAAGAGAGGGAGAATCACAAGCAGGTTCTATGCTGTCAGCGCAGAACCCAAAGCAGGGCTCGATCTCACCAACTGTGAGGTCATGACCTGAGCCAAAATCAAGAGTGAGAGGCTCAACCGACTGAACCATCCAGGTGACCCCACATGATTTATTAAAGGAAAATAGTGTCACATAACAAATGCCTGATTTAATTACAACATACTAGTTTATAAAACATTTAGGTTTTTGGTATTATTTACATTTTTTTTTTTTTTGCAGTATGAGATCGGGTATTTCATTCCAATGCTTTCAAAACATAAGAGACATTGCTTTTATTTTTTCTAAATGTTTTTATTACAATTCAGAGGAGGGTATGAAAAAGTTACAGTAATTTCTTTATATAAATTTTTGTTTTCATTAATCTACAAATCACTTGAATCACCTTTCTCTCCTAAGAATTTTGAAGTTCAGAAATTTTGAGCCAGATTGTTAGCTTTACCAAATCCTTAAAGATCAGATTAGTGTTTTGCAAAGATTGGATGAAGCTAGGTTGACATTTGAAGTAACAACAACAAAAGTTAAGAAAAAGAAGAGCTTATTAAATTCAGAACTAGTAAAATGAAATATTAACGTTTGTATTAGCTAGTTGGCCTGCATAATTCAATGAACAAGAAAAAAGTCAGTGATCCAAAAAAGAGTTGTTCCTTCATGCACTAAAGATAAGGTGGAATTGCTGTCATCTCCCAAATATTCGTACAAAGCTACCATCCAGCTGCCCAAAAAATTGCTAACAAAGCAACCAGAAATGAGCATCTGCTCATTTTGAACAAGTGAAAATCCACATGCCTGCTGGAACAGGTCTATAATGTATAAATAGAAATACAGGGCCTCATAGAGGCTTTTGAGAAAAGCAATGGCATTACAAGATCAAGGCTCTGTTTTATTCATTTAAAACACACTTATTTACTTGATCTTATTCTTATTTTAAAATGAATTGGTATTTATTCTGAGCAACGGAGACAAAACATTTGAAGAGAAACAAGTGATCAGGCTCTCTTTAACAAGCTTTCACTATCAATATAATATTAGATGTTTTTATGCTAAGCTTTTTTCCTAAGCAGATTTTTCATAGTTTTGATTATATAATATATGTATAGGCTGATTTATTTGCTTAATATTATAACAAGCATTTTCGTATGCTATTACAGTTTCTTTATAAAATCAGTTTTACCTCATTGATTCTTCATCGTACATGAAATTCATCGTAAATAATATTATCTCACATTTAATTTTTGCTATGCTTGAGTTAATGTCTTTAAATCTGAGTGATTTAATTCTTTCATCAGATGCTAACTCTTCCCAATTAATTTATTTGATTTAATTGCCTTCTGCCAAATGAACTCAATTCTAGAAAATTTTGAAATATAACATGACATGGAGTGTTTATGTAAAATGAAATGGCAGTATTATTATAAAAAATCCTTCCCTATTTTCATAACAGTTCTTTCATGTTCATTAAATGGGCCAAGATGATGGCTATGCATGTATTTTATGTACTTTTGACACATCAAAACATACAAGTGCAATTGTTTTTTAAACTATCTTATGACATTTACAACCAATTTGATTCTAAATACCTAATTCCAAAAATTGACCAGTTCTTAGGGAAAACTTAGGGTAGCAATTTTGCTCAAGTTGTAAAAAAGCTAGAAAATTGAAAATAGTCTAAAAGCTTACAGACCTTCTGTCTTCTCATCCAAAGTTACTGTACCTAAATATTTATTTTATTGATGATACAGAAAATTTTGAAGTAGACTTTGAATGTAAGCCAATCATGGACAACAGGAGCAAAATAAATAAATAAATAAATAAATAGCAGCCATGTCACTGCCATCTGATAATCAGCTTGGCAAGGACATGTCTCCAAAGATATTATGCCACAGAATTTCCAAAATCTTGTAAAATAATTTAATTTTTTACCAAAGTGTCTTGAAGAGATGGGGAACAGAGCATTCCAGCACATTTTTCAAAAACCCTCCAGATTTTGGCCCCAAATTTTCATTCATCTAGGCAACTGCCCAGTCTTCTCTTTTAAAAACCTGTCTCTCTACTTTCCCAGACTTTGTAATTTATTTTCCATTTCCAGGAGTATCAATACGTGAGACATGGAAAGGACATTGGAATTAGTACTCGTTCAGTAGAATAAGAATTTATTCACTCATACATTCAAGAAATGTTTACTAAGTTCCTATTATTTTCCAGGCACCCTTTTAAAAGCTGGAGATACTGCAACAAACAAAATAGATGAAACTCTACTCTCAAGGAGCATACATTACAGCAGGGAGAGACACGCAATAAGCAAATAACAACTTGCCAGATGGCATACTAGTCTGAGCAGATGCTGATAAAGAAAGTCCAAAAGCTGGCTCAATTTCCTAATAAGACCCAAGGCTTACCTTAATGCCAATAATAATAGCTAACAGTAATAGAGCTCCTCTCCCTGAAGTTACTGTTCCAAATATTCAATCCCCATTGTCCCCCTAGGTAGGGGATATTATTATGACCCACATTTTAGAGATAGGACAACTGCAGTGACATAGACATTACTTAATTTGTCTCAAAATTTTGCTAGGATACAGGCAAAACCATGATTTCACCTGAGAAGCCTATTTTCAGAAAATGCTCCTGAAAGCATCTTGACATTGAAGGCAACGTACTCCAAACATTTGATCTTCACTGTCAGGCCATGCTGTAAATATCACATTGGGGAGTGGGGTCCAAATGTTTTGTTTACCCTAAAGTTATCATTTCAGTGGTTGTCCGTAGATCTGTTATGGTTCATGGAAAAATCTTTGTGGTAAAATTAGAAAATTGAAGACAATTCAGAAGTGTTTCATAAAGCTAATTTAGAAAATAGTAAATGAATCTCTTGGGATCAAGAATCCTTTAGGAATTCTATACAAAGGAATTTTTTTAATCTGCTTTGGAAAATATGGGCCTTGCACACTGTTAGTTTTTAATTTTGCTTTTTTAACCACAGAAATATTTCTTTAATCAAATTCTTAATCAGGGGTCCTGTATGAAAATTAAAAAACAATCAGTAGCAAAGGAGTTACATTGACTGAAGCAAGGGCGGCAAAATTGTACATCTCAGAGTTGATCCCCCAGCTGACTGCCCCTTTGTTTCTCTGGTGGCCACTGAGGTGTGTCCATGGTACTTCTAAGTATTCATATAGCACCACTTGTCAGGGAGTTACAGTTTTACAAAACACATGATGTTTTGCTCTACATTTAATTCCACTAGTCTGTTATAAGTTTCAACACCCACATGTGAGTAGTGTTGAATCCCGACAGGACAGGGCCCTGCCAGTTTCTAGCACCACTGGGAATGTCTGATCTCCTCAGTCCTCCAGGTTGTCCCAGCCTCAGAGAAATAGGTCATTGGCTATGGTTGCTTGGTTTCCTTTTCTCAATCTTCTCTTTCACATACTTTTCTCCACATTTAGTATCAGCTCATTTTTCATACTACTCACATAGTTACCTACCCCCCAAAAAATGATCTCGTGAAATGATTAAGTTATCTATACAATTATATCTCGAGTACTTAGAGCTTGGGCACAAGCCACACTCCTTAGTTTGGTGGTTCAAGGTCTTGCACAATGCATATCAACCCACATAACTAGTCAGTCTCACTGTCTGACATTTTGTCTCACCATGTCTTGTGCATGCGCATTATCACTTTTCTCACTACAAGTTCTCTCAGGTTTCCATGCCACCATAGTTTCTCAAATTGTTTTTTTTTTTTTGCTTTGTTTTAACCATATTCATTTATTTTTATCCCATTCATTAGTGTAATAAGGTTAACATAAGTGAAGTGTATAAAAACTTCACCTATTCATCAATTTCCTGTGGATCTATTGTGCATAGAAAAGGAACAAAATATGAACATTAATTCCAGGCTATATATCAGTTTCTGAATCGGAATCAATTAATACACATGAAGAAAGATCTGATGGTTTGATTTTGTTGTTGATAATGTCATTTGCTTTATTTTGTTTACCAACAAAAAAGTAGGTACTAAGTGATGACTGGTCATTCTAGAGCTTCAGATTTCCAGAGATCTTGGCACATTATTTGTTTTCCTATTGCCATGGTTCTCTTCTCTCTATACCCACAGGTGTGGTAAGCAGTAAGAGATTGAATGAGAGAGGGAGGATAGAGGTGTCATAGATGGAAGGTCTTTGGTTTGCAAGTAGGAAAATGGGTCAGAGATGAGATTAAGTGGTTAGAAAATTGACTTCTGGTCTAAAAAATTATTACAAGTAATTATGAAATTTAAGTCACAAATGGAATACACTGCAGTTATAGACCTATAACAGACATACTATCTGTCTATATGAGGCATATTTTAATTTTATTAAATTATACCCCAAGAAGATCCCAGGAAACCCTTATGAGTAGAAATGACAACTAAAATGATTCATGGTGTTATTCTACTCTCCTAAAAAATGCATGTGACTCAAGTTTGATTTTATATGAAGAAATAACCCACTGCACATTTCTTCCCCTAGGCAATTCTGTCCCCAAATTCCAGTATGCTCCAGCTATACTGAAGGTGCCAACTCCTGGCTGGAGCCTGGTTTGGTGACTCACTGGGTGTCTGTTGATCTTTTCCTTCCCTTTCAGGGACCTCCAGTGTGTGCTATCTTCACTTCACTTCTTCTGTTTGTCACTGCTTAGAGTTATGAAAGTAAATCTTTGATAATTTTTCCTTCTAAATACATATGAATTCTCCATAACACCTTTGTACTCTTCTCTGTTTGCCATTTTCTGCCAGATATCCTAGGAAATCACTGCTGCTATTAATTAGTATAAAAATACTTGAATGCTTAAGATTACTTTTGGTGGAAATCAGGTTTTTTTTTTAATATATGAAATTTATTGTCAAATTGGTTTCCATACAACACCCAGTGCTCATCCCAAAAGGTGCCCTCCTCAATACCCATCACCCACCCTCCCCTCCCTCCCACCCCCCATCAACCCTCAGTTTGTTCTCAGTTTTTAACAGTCTCCTATGCTTTGGCTCTCTCCCACTCTAACCTCTTTTTTTTTTCCTTCCCCTCCCCCATGGGTTTCTGTTAAGTTTCTCAGGATCCACATAAGAGTGAAACCATATGGTATCTGTCTTTCTCTGTATGGAAATCAGGTTTTTAAAGTACTTGTTATGTTTTTATCCAAACTTCTACCATATTCTTTCTTGATTAATGCACCAACAGATGCCCACGTTAACCTCTTCATCTCTCAAACCAGTAAAGAGAAATCATAGAGGTTCGTTCCTCCTTCACTGCAGTGACAGCAACTAGTTATTAACAAAGTGTCTATCATCTCTCATGCCTGGCCACTCTTCCTCAAGATTGTTGGATTATTAACTTATATCAGGCCTTCATCTATTTTTTTCATCATTTCAATATTTTCCTAATTTATCCTGCCTCCATTGTCACCCCTTTCCTATTCATCCTTAAGACTGTCATCAGGGTAGGGGTGGCTGGGTGGCTCAGTTGGTGTCTGACTCTTGATTTCAGTTCAGTGCGAAGCCTGCTTGGGATTCTCTCTCTCCTTCTCTCTCTGCCCCTCCCCTACTCTCTCTCTCTCTCAGAATAAACAAGTAAACATTTGGGAAAAAAAAGATTTTCATCCGGGTAATGTTTTTAAGACACAACTCAGACCCTGCCATACCTTTGCATACAATTCTTCGTGAGCTCCTCATTCTTCTAAATTGAAATCCAATCTTCTTAGCATGGCATATAAAGCCTACAATAATGAAATCACTCCCTGCCTGTCCAGGCTCATTAAAATCCACTCTACATCACACCCTGTGTGTTCCAGCAATCTCAGAAGTCACCATGCTGGTTCTCTCTTTCACAGATGTTTTCTCTGCATGTAATGGACTTGCTACTCCCAACCTCTCTCTGCTTTGCCTAAATATCTATATCTAAGATTAATACAAGACTACTTCTTATTTGTTTTAATGTTTTCCCTTTATATTTCCTATTATTTTAATTTGCGAATATATACTCTTACAACTGTATTCTGGGCTAAATAGGCCTTTGTGGGCTAGCCTAGAAATCTTACTGTTGTATAAATTTGTTTCAATTAAAAGAAAAGCCACAACTTCTAAATGACTGACTGGAAAGCAAACACTTAGAGCACAACCTATATGTAATTTTGGTCCCACTGGTTATATAACTAACTGAGGACAAGAGCAAACCCCAGAGCAAAACTTGCTTTTTTAAAAGTTATTTATTTATTTATATTTGAGAGAAAGAGAGGTGGCAGGGGGCGGGAGAGAAGTAGAGAGAGGGAGAGAGAGAATCCCAAGCTGCTGTGTGCTGTCAGCATGGGGCCCCACATGGGGCTCAATCTCATGAACCATGAAATCATGGCCTGAGCCAAAATCAAGAATCAGATGCTTAAGTGATTGAGCCACCCAGGTACCCCTTGACTTGCTTGGTTTTTAAACCATGTGTTGCTGGTGATATGGACATGAGAGAATGAAGGGGGTATATCTCTATTTAAATCCTTAAATTATGTGTTATATGATGTTTAAACACAATACAGATTTGAGAAACAATAGGATCTGGCTCTAACCTTAAAATTAATCATTGGAGCCTTGGATAATTAAGTAAATAATGGATGGCAAATGGTGGATCCTGATTTCTTTCTGTTGGGGTGGGAGACTACAGATGAGCAAGGAGAGAAGTACGTTTAGGCATACATGTGTGTATGCACATATACAGGCTAGCACACACACACACACATTCTCTTGTTTTGTCACCTGAGAGGTACTGGAAAGCAGTGGTGCCCCAGTAGCAATGAGCACACTTAGCACTCATACCTTGACTTCTAGTATCATTCTCCAATAAGAGAAACCAAGACTCGTTAGAGAAATGCTTGATTGCCTAATTCTAGAGTTGGGCAGGGAATGTACGAGATTACCCTGGGGCATCTTGTTAGGCCAGAAAGTGAGGAAGTGCTCAAAAATACCACATTGATGGATGTATGTCAGAGACAGGAGTCAACTGAAATAGCTCCCAATGTTCAAAACTGGAATAATTTGAGAAACAAAATAGATCAGGTAGTAGTGGATTCTAACTCAAAGTGTACAATAAATATCCATGACTCCATAATGATATAAATAACTGATTTAATAAAGAAATATGTGAGAGAATAGACAAGTTTGTTGTGCAGTAGAATCCCAATTGATTTATTCAGAGATTCAGCCCTTTTGAAGGGGAATATACTTGCCCACTCCTCAAGTCTGGGCTATGCTTGGTGACTTCCTTCCAAAGAGTGTAATATGGAAAGGAGGAAAAACAGAGTAACTTTACAGTAGAGAATGCTGACAAACACCACTTCAGCCATGTGAGAAAGTTTAACATTAGCAGTGAACCTTTGTCATGGCCTGATGAAGATGGCTATTTACCTGTGTTCTTCTTCCCCAAACCCCATAACCCTAGTCCAATCATGGGAAAAACATCAGATGATTGCCAGTTGAGAGATATTCTGAAAAATCTCTGACCACTATTCGAAACTGTCAGGGTCACCCAAAACAAGGGAAGTCTGAGAAACCATTACAGCTTAGAGCATCTAAAAAATATGATGGCTAGATGTCATGTGGTATCCTAATGAAATTCTGAAATAGAAACAGGCATGAAGTAAAAACTAAGAAAATCTTAATCAGCCATGGACTGTAGTAGATAATATGTATCAGCATTGGTTCATTAATTTCTACAAATGCACCATTCTAACCTGATCTTAATAATAGGAGAAAAATTTCTCTGACCAGAAATTATGTGCATTTTCAGAGAAAATATCTTCTAACTCCATCCACTATTTTTACATAAAATAGTGACCTTATATTATATGTTTCTGTCTAAAGGAACTTGCATTATGTAAGGTCAAAGCTTTCGTCCTTTGGGAAAACTATTGCTTGAATTTCTGCCAGGCCACTCCATTGCTATTGTTTACATCCAGAGTGTTCTCTTCTTTTATTCTTGTTTACTGGCTCTTGATTGTAATTCCTCCTCATATTTAATGTTCTTTGAGTATCCTTCTGACACATTTTAGTGAACATACACAGTTATCTATTCCCCTCAGGTGTTTTTTTTAAGTTGTCTGTTAACATTACATTTACCATGCCTACTTGAACCAGTATGTGGTTTTTATGGATGATCACTCTGAATGGGAGGTTCTGAAATAATACTGTTGAAATGTAACAAATTACATTAGACAGCATTTAAAGTCTGTGCCCTATGTAAAGAGTCTGGTTATCACATTTTATTTACTTTAAAGCTATAATGTGGCTGTTTTCTTATTAAAAGGATTTTAAACATCCACAACATAGAATGACCAAGAAAAAAAATCAGTACTCCATTAAGTAGCAAACATGTAAATGGCCTCAAAAGGAATTTGAAAATCTTGACATAGTGAGATACAAAGTACAGACAGGATTAAGACTGAGCCAGAACTGAGGCCCTCACCACCATATTTAGGTTGGAAGATACCTACATCTGTCGTTTCCTTCCTCTGATTCAACAGATGCGCCTGGTAAAAGGTGTGTATGTGTGTGTGTGTGTGTGTGTGTGTGTGTGTGTGTAAACTGTATATGCTATAGTGCATTGAATACAATTCTTTCTGAAAAATGGTCTGCATAAGGAATATTATTCAGCCATAAAAAAGAATGAGATCTTTGCCATTTGCAATAACATGGATGGAGCTAGAGTATTATGCTAAATGAAATAAGTCATTCAGAGAAAGATAAACACCATATGATTTCACTCATACGTGGAATTTAAGAACCATAACAATGGAGCAGTGGACAAATCAGGAAACAGGCTCTTAACTATAGAGAACAAGCTGATGGTTGCCAGAGGGGAGGTGGGTGAGGGGATGGGTGAAATAGGTGACTGCGATGAATGAGTGCACCTGGTGTGATAAATAATGGCTGATGTATGGAAGTGTCGAATCACTAAATTGTACACCTGAAACTAACATAGCACTGTATATTAACTAAGTAGAACTAAAGTAAAAAGGTTAAGAAGCCCCCCAAAACCCTGTTCTGCATAATTGTTTTTAATCTTTTTTAAAAAAATTGACGTTGAGTTGACACACTTGTGACACTAGTTTTAGATGTGCAGCATTGCGATTCAACAACTCTATATGTTATGTGATGCTCACCACAAGCGTTGTGACCATCTGCCATTGTATAATACTATTTCCATACCACTGACTGTATTTGCTATGCTGTACTTGTGTAACTTTTAAAAGCAATGTGTTTTACTAACACACATGTGGAGTGCTTAAAGTGTGAGCTGGGAGCTACTATCCCAAACTGTTAACAAAGCGATTGTTTCACCGAGAACTAGAACTAGATTTGAAACCTACCTTAAGGATCATCAAATCAAACATTAAATTAACATGCTTGTTTTTTACTATCATTTATTTAAAGGGGTCGCCTTATTTTGTAGTTATCATTACATTCAGTTAATACGGGATGTGATTGATTTCACAAATATGTTAATTTCACAAGTCTTAGTTTCCTACCTCTGGCTCAGCCTCATTTAGGGCTTCAAAGAAAATTATACTATTTCTTTAAAAGGCAAAGAGTTTTATTTAAACTACTACATAATCTTTTTTTTTGATAGAGCAACACAATCCTAATAAAGAGGTTGTTGGAAGTTGTTCCTATTTTTAGATAGGAACTAAAGTTCTAATTCTAATCATTACATGGGACATATATCCCTAGATATTTTGTGTAAAATATCTGTGTGTCATAAACATCTGTATTGCCTTGAAAGCGTCATTTTATGTTTAGGAGCAGCCATCTGGAAACCTGAAAAATATCACCTATCTAGAAATGGTATTTGTGTTACTAACTTGTTTTTAAAGTTTATTTTTTAATTTATTTTAATAGAGAGATAGAGTGTGTGTGTGTGTGTGTGTGTGTGAGTGCGTTGCGCGCACGCTCGCACGAATGGGGGAGAGGCAGAGAAAGACAGAGAATCCCAAGCAGGCTCTGTACAGTCAGCTGGGAGCCCAGTCAGCACAGATCCCGACCCGGCGGTTGAACTCACGAACCATGAGATCATGCTCTGAGCCAAAACCAAGAGACGGATTCTTAACCTCCTGAGTCACCCAGCACCCCTGGGTTACCAATTTTTGCTTTAACTCATTTCCTTTGTTCACTGATTAATTCATTCAGCCATTAATTAATTGCCTCTGATGAAAGAATTTGCTCTCCTCTTGCGCCTTTCACAGTTTGACCCGTCTTTCAGAACTCGATTAAATGCCATTTTGCCATTAAGATGATCCCAACCCTTTAAAATATTTGTGACCTCTCCCTCTTCAGGATGCTAGTACCAAAAGACTTTTTAAAAACCATTTCCTTATATTCCATCTTGAATGACAGTTGTTTGTGTACCTGTCTTAGTGCCCTGTTGGCCTATCCCTCCTGAAACAGACTGTCTGCCCTTTATCATCCTAACCCGGCACACAGCGCACTATGTCCTCCATGTAATGTCACTGGCCACAGGCTTAGGTTCCCACCCTGTTTTGTAAACTTGCATTCTTCTTGCTCAGGTCCTTGCTCTGTTCCCTGTCTTTTTCCTCCAGTCTTCCTGCTTTGAGCATCTATTGTTTCTAGTATGCTCCTTGTCCATATAACCTTTGCTGGTCCTCTACTCATTTCCTGTCCCTAAATGCCATAGCTTTGGGGGAAGATACTCTAACCCTGGAGGCTTTTGAAGAAAATGGGGAAGTGAGATTTGCCCTACAAAAGGAAAGCATATAGGTGCAGACCCAAGGATGCAGAAATGGGAAGAAAGATGGAAGAAAGATTACATGCGGATGTGCACAGGAAAGAATGTGCAATGGACTTGAATGACAAAGGGGTGAGAGACATCATCCTCAGGAGATAAGAAGAGCAGAGGAGTGGATATTATTTCCAAATTTGCCTGATCATAAGAAATACCTTACCGATTTGTTACAATGTAGATTTAGGAGACCCACCCTGTACAAAGCAAATCATAGCCCCCTGTGGAAGGATCCTAGAATCTGATTTTAAGAAGCTCCAGTATGACCCTTACGATTGGTTAATTTTGAGAACCCCTGGATAAATTGATGGTAATGTCACAGAGACATAAAAAATCAAGAGAATCAGAGATTGGGAGCAATGTCTTTCGTCATCTCACAACCTGGGATAATTGGGCTAAAAGCAGGGGCGCAGAGCAGAGTCCTAATGTAGAGAGTGCTGTGGCTTCCTTGATGAGCCTGCATTAACTCTGCTCGCTGTGAATAGTTCTCAGTAAGAGTAAAAGGGCTTTTACAGTCAGATTACCAAGATTTAGTTAAATATGTTTAACCATTAAGGAAAACATATGGAAACTGGGGGATGTTTTTGTCTGAAGCAATCATTTGTTATTAATATTTAACTGTCAATATACTTTATTCTCTCTTCTGTTCTGAGTTTCTCAACCTACCTTAGAGAACTTGTAAACATTATTTGAATACTGTGAGAGGGAAAAACCATAGGACTTCAATTAGTTTTACAAGAAAGCAAATAGCTTATGTTTGAGAGACTATCAATTTATTTTTAAAGAATCATACTGGACAATTCCCTACTGATGAAATTTAAACACAACACAATTTAACTAAAGTTCTTATAATGCATATTTTATATCAGTACTAAAATGTCCCAATACCAGTGGTATGTAAAGTTGCTATCCCTATTTTAGCCTAAAGACTAGAATATTTGATGAGAATGTTAAAACTTGGGGAAAATAATATAATTCACTTATATATCACTTTTGGTTGATTTTTTTCAATTGGATTTATAATCTGGACTATTAAAAGAGAAAAACACGGAAAAGAGCAATTCACGTTTAAAGAACTTTTCATAACCTGTTTTTTATTATCTACTGCTTTGATTTTTTTTTAATTTTTTTTAATGTTTATTTATTTTTGAGACAGAGAGAGACAGAGCATGAGCAGGGAAGGGGCAGAGAGAGAGGGAGACACAGAATGTGAAGCAGGCTTCAGGCTCTGAGCTGTCAGCACAGAGCCCGTTGTGGGGCTCGAACTCACGAACTGTGAGGTCATGACCTGAGCCGAAGTCAGACGCTTAACCGACTGAGCCACCCAGGCGCCCCTGATTATTTTTTTTCTAATAAGGAATTCTATTTCTCATTCATTGCACACAACAATTAATTGTAATCAAAGCATTTTTATTGCCTTATGCCTCAGATAGTTGATATTTTCATAAGTAAAAAATGAATAGCTGTGTGAAATTAAAAATAGCATTTTACAGAGAACATGGAATGAATGAATCAGTATTTCAAAATGTTTTTCCTTTTCATAAAACACTTCTTTAATTTTTAACATCCAATTAAAAAATTACAAAGGGATAAGCAGAAAGGAAGTTTGCTTCCTTTCCAGATATTTATTTCCAGATATTTTCCATTTATTTCCAGATATTTTCTTTAAGAACATAATTAATATTCTACTTAATCTAGTCCCTTTGAAAATTTGTTAACAACTAGATTCTTTGTTTCATCTCCCAGTGATACGTAACATTAAAATATCTTTTTTTCTCAATGCATAAATGAGAAATCCCCTTTATATTCAGTATTCTCATCTTTTCCTCCAGTAAGAGCAAGAAGAAATAAGTTATTTGCTAAGAAAGAATCCTAGATTGTAGAAGACTCTTGGCATAGCATTGGCAATTTAACACAGTCCGGTTGTCCCAAAAGGATCCTAAGGGCATCAGGATCTACAACAATTGTTACTACATATCCTTTCACTGCTTCTGTCCTAATATATTTTCATATATATGACATGAATAGAAAAAAACAGGTGAGGTTTCTGGGTAGTGTTCTTTTGGATTTAAAATACACCTGTCTTGGGGCACCTGGGTGGCTCAGTTGGTTAAGCATCTGACTCACAATCTTGGCTCAGGTCGTGATCTCATGATTTTTGAGATCCAGCCCCCCATCAGGTTCTGTACTGACAGCATACAGCCTGCTTAAGATTCTTTCTCTCCTTCTCTCTCTTCTTCCCTCTCAAAATAAATAAACTGAAAATAAAATAAAATACACTTGTCTTAAAATATAGTTTTATATACTATGATTATCAGGGTCTGACTTGAAGAAAGATGCATTGTTAACACTTACTTTACCTTTAGGCAACACTGTCATTTGTAATTATGAAATTCATTGATTTTTCAAATTCTTTTTATGTCAATAGTGGTCAAATCCAATTTTCTCATCTTTAGTCATAGTTACCTATTTTTCTACTACTTGGAACATCAACTGAGTATATCACTTGGTGTTCTATTAGTCCCATATATCATGACAAAAGATAAAGTCTGGATAAAGAAAACTTCAGTGGAAATGTGGTGTCACCATACAGGGAACTACAAGCTTCTATTCAGTGCAGGCAGGCTATTAGCTCTATAATGCTAACAGTGCAAACGCATTTGCTCATTCATTTGACAAATATTTACTGAGAGTCTAAAATAGCTATAATGTACGCAGTATAAATTGAAGAAAGCTACACAATATATCTTCTAAAAGACCTTTCCTAATTTTTAGCTATTAAATCCTACAGAGGGAGCGATCTTTTATTGCTAACACAGTAACGGGGTTAAGTGGAAAGCAAGTGAGTGGAAAGAAAGATTCCATAGATACTTGCTCCTGGAGCACTATTCAGGACTCTATGGCCAGTTCTGTTCTCTTCTGGTCCTCTGAAAATCCTCTCTGTGAATTGAGTTATCTGCTAACATCTAGCTCTATAACGGTCCCAGGAAGGGATGGGAAATAGGGAAAGAATGTCCTACTAACTGAACCTCATACATTCTAGAGACAGGCAGGTAGAAAAGAAAGGAGATGATTGCCTACTTCTCTGCTTTATGTAGGATCATTGAAATGAAATGGGAAGAAAGCATTATTACTACTTCATACTCTGCGAGGATGCATCATTCTTCCCTCTTCACTAAGCGTGAGGGAAGTAGCAAGATGCTGATGTGACGGGAAGGTTGGCCGGTCCAGGACCCAGATGATCTCAATTCTAGCGCAGTCCAATGTGGCCTTGGGCAAATCGCTTCTCTTCCCTTGGATTCTGCAGGTTCTCACGAATGTCTTTACATAATGGTACATTACATATGATGACCCAGAAAGCACATTGCTACTCTTAGGAATTCCATTTGCCAGCTAATTTTAGGAAATATGAGCAGGATGTACCATAAAATGCCAGGAGACCATATATAAACCGCCATGAACAAGTGACAGTTTAGAAATAAGCAATTTCACTTGCAGACAAAGAGAAGATGAAAGCTTTTTACCCAAAAGTACTGTCGATCTATAGATGAAGAAGTTGCTATGTCAGTGGGCACAACAGTCAAATTCTGTGAATTTGAACCAGCATTTGAAAATGTTCAAATTCAATAATATATTTAAATTGAAAGCACTTTTAAGCCACTATCCTATACACTCAAGATTTTTGAGTGTAATGTATGGATAGGGTCATGACGTTTGAGTTTGGTGCTTACTTTAGTTGAGCTATAAAGTAAACATAGAAAGATTTAATGAGCTTCCCAGTGAACAAGTTTACATATGTTGCTTCAGAAATTCATATACAAAATCTAATATTTCATAACTGATATGTTTTCGTCAGTAACGTGTTTGCATGTCTCCCACTTTACTTAATATTGAGAAGTTACTATGTTCAGGTCCTATGTTAAGCACTTTACATGTATTGTGAATTATCTCATTTGGTTATAACATAAACTGATAGAGTAAGTACAACTTTTGTGGTAACACTTTGTAGATGAGGAAAGTGATAATACAAAAGAAGGAGTTCCTTTTTGTTACTCCCAGGGAAGGGGCTGGAATCCATGGTTATTTAATTCCAAGTACCATGTTCTTAACCTTTTATGGACACTGCCTTTTGGAGACCTAATAACCCTTCTTTGGTATTTAGGGACCCAACTCAGTTTAGCCTTCTTGTCTTATGTTAAAAGATGTCTTCAAGCTAGCTCTATGAACAGTAAACATTTGACTGAAGGGGGCAGGGAATGGAAATTGAGCCTAATGTGTTACTGGGAACAATATAATAAAGAAAGGTAGAGTTGAATGAAGAAGATAGAGGTTAAAAATCAGCTGATTGGGGCGCCCAGATGGCTCAGTCAGTTAAACATCCAACTTCAGCTCAGGTCATGATTTCATACTTTGTGAGTTTGAGCCCTGTGTCAGGCTCTGTACTGCCAGCTCAGAGCCTGGAGCCTCCTTCTGATTTTGTGTTTCCCTCTCTCTCTCTCTTTCTGCCCCTCCCCCCCTCTCAAAAATAAACATTAAAAAAATTTTAAGAAAAAAATCAGCTGATCAAACTGGTTTCTATAGGCACAGCTTGAGTCTATGCTGAAATAGAAGTCAACTCCATTCTTGAATGGGAATCCAGTATAGCTCTGCAGCAGTCTGCAGTGGTGATTGGAGGTACTTATTGCACAAGGTCACCAATCATAATTGCTTTCACCTGGCTATCATGTACTTTTTGTTCAGAGACTTACCAGTTTTCAGAGGCCAGGCTTATAGAAAGGGATATACATTAAATGCATTTCAATTTCATTTGCAGATGAATGGTTAACGCTTTCATATCAGCTGAAGTTTTCCTGGACTACAAAAGCACAGAAAGGACATATATGATTTATTCAGAAGTTCATTAGCTTCTTTAAGAAGCAGCCATGTAACATAGTTCTCCAAAGGAGAAAGAACTATGGATGAATATGGGATTAAGTCATTGCAGATTGAGTCCAGACGTTTGATTTTGGAAATCCCAAACAATACCTTTGTCGTTTTGCTGGACATTGTCCGTATATTTTGGAAGAGTATATGCTGCATTTTTTCAGGTTCACAATACTCAGTGAGACAATTTGTGATCTGAAATTTTCCCAATGCATGTAAGAGCTGAGACAAATTGGTAGAGAGAAGATATACACAAAACCATTACATGAGATTTCTAGTAACTGAAGAGCTATGTAGCTAGTATACAGAATTACTTTCAGTCATAATGTTTTAGTACCAGAAGGAGTCATTTAGCATCAACTCCTCAGAAGAAACTAGGCTGAAATAAGTTAAGTCACTTACCGGAAGTCAAATGGATGTCAGACTCAGAAAAGAATCTAGATTTTCAAATACAAAGCCCAGTGCTCTATTGAGTACCTCATGCTGCCTCTTATATTAAGCTACCTCTGCTTCACAAATTTAATGCAATTATTCAACTTATAAATAGTGTTCTGTTTTCATAACCACTATATCAATCATGTAGATGAAAACCCATCTCTTTATGGTGTAATTCAATTATATCAATTATGTTTAAAGATGTAATTGAGTCCACTCTGACTACCTGTGAATACCACAGTCTCAGAAGCAGCATTTTCTATTGCCATTGTGCATAAATTTGTATGTTCAGCCTATCAAGTAACTAACAAGGTGAGAGGAATTTTACAATATGATATAAAAATGTAATACTGAATAATCTAAAATAAAGGACATTAAAACAAATCAAAATTTATTTTCATGATAGGCAAGGATTGGTGGACTAGGCATTGGTAATGTATGTTTAAAGATGTGAAAATATATTAGGGAAAGCAAATCAACAAAAATTTCATGATCTATAAATAACACTTAACCATCATTAATTATAATAGCTGATGTTATAATGCTGACCTAGTTAGGAAAGGGTGAGTTTCTTGCTTCTCTTCTGAATTTGGTTATATTTTTTCCAAAAACCCCCACATTTTATACCTTGGGCTGTCATGAATAATTTGGTCATTATTTATATGAAGCGCGATCATAAAATGAAGGGGATGCATATAGAATGGTTGGATTACTCACACAGGGAATGCAAGTTTATATTGAGAAGCTGTGGGCCTCGTTGATTTAAATAGTTTCTGTGGGGTTTTTTTTTTTTTTGTACTTTCGTTGCAAGATTATTTTGTATTATGTTAGACTATAATTGTGTTATTCATAGAAATGAATTGTATAATCATAGTGTAGTGATGGCATGTAGGTAACCATGACTACTACTATTGTTCAATCAATTTTTGCTTCTTTATGCAGTAGTGAATATTTTTAGTGGTTCTATTATTTGATCTTATAAAATGTGGAACCTAAATTATAAGTCATTTCTATTAAAAAAAGTGTTTCATAATTTTATAGTGTTTCCTTCTTTTAGATACTTAGGTATGGAATACCAAAAAGGAAGCTTGAGGCAAGAGTCTTCTGACTTAAACAAAAAATGTCTCTCAACAGGGCCACCATTTTCCTCATTTCCCAGGCTATAATATTTGTATTTCTTAAAATTTTTTTCTAGGCTTTCACTATAATCATTAGTTACTTGCTATTCTTTATTATGAGATTTCTAAAAGCTTCCCCTTCTAGCCTATTCACACAAACACCATCATTATTTAAAAGGTCTTTGCCACTCACATCTGGATTATAGGAATGCCCTTCTGACTGGCGTTCAGGCCTTTCTTAACATTATTCTTGACTTCATCTCTTCTTACTAACCCTTTTGGCCTGACTCCATTCCAAGACAGTACTGTTTTCTTTCTAATCACAAAAACTAGGCATTTCTAAAACTAGGCCTTTCTCCTAGTGTCAGATATTATAGGGCTCAATGTAAATGTAAAATTATTTACTTTTTAAGTTGGAAGCATTATTGGCTTTATGGGGATTCCCCCTGCCTGTGTGCAAAGCACTGAGTGACGGGGTACTCAGAGGCTTTGTAGTGCACATAACAGATTTTGTTTCTGTTCTTTAGATAGTTATGAACTCTGCTGTAAGCCAAATTCCAAAGTCAAGGTCAAAGGTGATAGTCCTGTTAAAATACTTCTGAGTGTGTAGTCTGAAGTGCACACAAATTACTGGCATCAATTTTGATGAGCCAATTTATTATTCTCAGGTAACATTAACAAAATACTCAAGGTTTAATAAATAAAACCCTTCATTAGTGAGACTTTATGCTAAGGAAAACTTAGTTATTGCAGATGTAAAATACTCCTTATATGAAAACTCCTCTTATAAACCCTCCCCTGGTTTCAATCGGAGAGCAGTGTTACGACCAAAGGAATAGAATCCAAACAACCAAGTTGCATCAAATAGTTTAAAATCTTTACTTACATGTCTTGAAAAAGGGTGAAGTGTTTCCAGGCACAATACTAATAAAATTCTTTCTTCTTCCGACATGGCAGACCTGTAACACTCCTCAGAAACTTGCTCCTCCAACAGCTCTGAGGGTTTTTTAGTTGTTGTTGTTTGGTGTTTTGTTTGTTTTTTTTCTGCCCCCAATTCTTCATTATATAAACATACCTGGCAGTTGTCCACAGGCACAATTATTGCTCTTTAATTTAGGGAAGGAAAAAGAAAATTGGACTAGATATTCTCTTTGGCAGGATGGGAGAAGGGAACAATAATAGACAATCTTGAGTTGCTTTCAGTCTCAAAATGATTCTTTTTGTAACTGGATTTTTAAAAACAGACAATTTTATAAGAAGATATATACTACCTTAGAGTAGATCTGACAGTGCTTGAATCTGGCTACAAATCCTTTGGATTTAAGGGCAGCTCAAGGAAAGAGCACTTGGTCTAGATAAAATAATGATTTTGGGTAACACACGGTCTTTGCCTAATCTCCCAGATTATAGTCCAGACAGGTCTCAGTTTCTTTTTTCCTCCTTTCTTCATTTTTGAATCAATAATTGTCTTCTACTTTGTATTGGAGGTGTAACAGCAATGCCTTTTATCATTTGATGGGAGAATCATACAGTTCATTCCTCAAACACTTTATATTTTATCTGGCCACACATAAAAAGTTGTCCAGAAGAATAGATGAGAAGTTTATGTAATATAAATTAGGTTGGAACCTCATTCATCTCCACCACTGTGAAGGACCGGAGTTTGGGCGATCTAATTTTTAATCTTGTATGGAATGTTACTTTGAAATTTATGACCCAAACAATTAATTTTGATATATATTGTAATCAATTAATTATTTTACTTAAAAATATATAAGAATTATATGTGACTGAATGCCACAGCCATATCAAAGTTTCCAAACAATTATTTTCAATGTCTGTACATCTTGTATGAGATAAAAGTCAGGTAAGAGACCAGTTTTCTTTTAAAGTTATTATTTATTACTTATTTTGGAGAAAGGTAGAGACAGTGTGAGTAAGGGAGGGGCAGAGAGAGAGGGAGAATCCCAAGTAGACTCCATACTGTCAGCGAGGAGCCCGACACGGGGCTTGAACTCATGAAACTGAGATCATGACCTCAGTGGAAATCAGGAGTCAACAGCTTAACCCACAAAGCCATCCAGGCACCCTGAGGCCACAGTTTTAAAAAACAGTTATCTGACCGGCAAGCACTGTTACCATCAACTGTGTAAGGAGACACGCTTTTACAAGAGACTTCAAGCCATGCAAGCCACCTAAGCTCCTCCATAAAGCTATCCACGGTACAATTATATGTATGTACAATTATATGTGTACAACATAGAATATATAATATATGTCTTTTTAATTTTTAAATATTTGAAAGCATTATAATATTTAGAAAGTGTGGCTGTATAGAGGCAAAGAAATTAATGAGATTCAGTAAGATGTTAAGCTCAAAGGAAAAAGTTTAAGTATATAAGTAGTCAGAAATGTTAAAATAAGTCTGCTAATAAATGTAAAACTAATAAGCTATAAAGCAATAAAATGTCATGTTTTCTAGAACTGGGAAATCAATTGCATCAGGTGAAAGACCTTTGCACTTTGATGGACAATAATTATTTACATGACAGTTTTGTACATACTAACTTCTACAATTCTCTGCTTAACAAAAAATGAATTAAAGGTACTCATCCCTGTTGAATGAGATAATCCCCAGAAAGTCTGCTAGACAACGTCTACCATTCCACTAAAATGACACCCAGTGACTTCTCTGGCTAAATTACAAGTCTTGGGCAATCTCTCCTGATTGCATGTATTACATCAAACAACCAATCTCTCTTAAAAACAAACATGGTGTTTTTATACATGGAATTATTTTATATATATAATTCTTTGGTTTGGCAAAAACAGATTCTTGAAAGTCCTCCCCTAAATCGGTATAAAACCAGCCTATGGGAACTTAAAAGGGACAAAAAATACTCAAAGTATGCTAGCCATTCACTGGGAATTTCACAGCGAAGCCATGCTTTCTATAAGCAACAGACTACATCTCATCCTAATGAGTCTGAGATCAATTCTGAGAAAAAGAGTTGTGCTGACCTGAAAAAACACAGATTATTGACATGCATTTCTCACCAGGTCTTTATTGATGCTCATAAGATTTTTTTTTGTCCTATCCATTCACTGATTCCAGCACAGCTGGTACAGCTGGTGGGTGGACTTGATTCTCTCTCATTAGCTTCCAATCTCTCTAACTTGCCACGTTCTCACCTGCACCTGATGACCTTATCCATTACTTAAGGAGAAATATTGAGACCACCTGGCTTGAATTCCCACTTGTATTCAGACCCTGAGCTTAGAACCCTCTTCACAGAATTCTAGCCAGGCTAAGAGGAAGATTTTCTTTCTCTTCCAAGTAAACCCCTCTGTTTTTCCCATTCCCACCTCATTGAGTATATTCCAGATTTAACCTCTCATTCTTAAGTATTTTCAGTTTTCCTCTTCCAAAGGCCATTTCCTTTTGACCTTTGAACATGTTCAAGTGTATCTTGTATTAGCCATTTTTAACTAACTCAGCTACGTTTCTCCCTGTGAAGATTTTTTTCCCTTCATTTACCGGCTGGACTCCTGGATTGTGAGAGCTCATCCTGCTTGCACAAGGTACTTGTTTATTATTAAATAATTCTGGCATTTGAGGTTCCCCTTTAAAAGGTTTGCTTTGTTACTAAAATTCCTTTCTCTTACTCTGTCCTCTAGTGTCAGTTTTTTCCCAGCTCCCATAGTGCTGGCATTTTTGTTTTTAGTTTTCTTTTTTAAGTCTGCAGTAGAGACAGCACTTTTCTGATTCTCTACCTTCTCTTTACCACTCTCTTCATCCAGTTACTACAGCATTTATCTTAAAGCCTTTACTCTTGAGTTTGATCATTCTTTAAATGTAAGCCATGCTCATAATTTCATTGTTTCAAGTCTTGAATCAAAAATTTGTCTCTAGGCTGAACCTCTCAATCCCAGGCACGTAGTTCCAATCACTCACAAGATGAATATTTTCTCATGGCAAACTTAAAACACTATATCTCTTCACAAATGTGGAGTTCCTTTTGGGTCAGTCTAGTTTTAATCAATGTTAACACGTTTTTCCAAATCGCATGGAAAAGAAGTCTTCCATTTAATTTCTCATACACAATGTTACTGAGTCTCATTTCCCAAATTTATTCTCAGCCTCGGCTTCATCACCAAATCCTTAGACTAGGACTATATTTATTGTTTTTAATTTGTGTTTATACATATTTTAGTTCCCAACTAGATTATAGGCCGCTTGAACAAAATGCCTGTATCTCTTACATTTCTTTGGACCCTTGGAGTAACTACTGAATGATAAAAACAATAATATTATTAATAATACATTGCACAACTTTATAATTTTCAAAGCATGCTAACATTTAGTTTCTAATTTAATCTCACGACTGAAATTTAGAGAAGTCAAGGGACATTGCTCAAGGTTGTTCAAATTTTAAGGAGACAGAACAGGAAATTGTGTTGCCTGAATTTACATTCAATTGCTTCTTCATTACAGTACTCATCAATTGCTTAGTCATCAGATTGGTATTACCTAGAAAAAAACGTAAACTCATATTTAAATGTTAAGTTAAAGCGAGTAGTTACTCATTCTTCCTTAGTATGGGGATTGTCTCCCTCTTTTAATATTCGGGCAGCAGAAAAATTCCTGAAGGGGACAAAAACGTTCTTAGAGTAAAAAAAAAAAAAATGAAAACTTGAGAAACTTCTACATTAACTGGGAAATATTTGCTTGCTGAAAATATAGTCTCCACAAAAACATTTAATCGGGTTTTCTCACTAAGCTCCAAAAAAGCAAAATTTTTGTTAGTATTTACTTGCTTTATTTTTCTACCCAAAACAGTGAGAGCAGATATCTCTGCTGTGAAGTTACATCTTACAAAGCTCTCTCTTTTAAGAGCTGCATTTCTTGTCCACCATTAGGGAGCTAAAATTATTATGTGTTTCATACTAGAGTCTAAGACTGTGGAAAGGTCATGTAAAATTTAGAGCTTTTTAAATTCCACTTTGGAACATGTTTCTTCTATAAAATGTTAGATTTTGATTCTCTGCTTCTTCACAGGAAAAGTCCAGGGTGTTATGATGTATACAAATTTATTATTGGGCAAAAGTTTTGGGTAAGATAAAAATACAGTGATTTGAGTATTGTATCCTGAAAGTAATAAGATCTTATCAGAGAAAGGTAACTTTAAGTTAGTCATGCTCCTGAGAGCAATTAAGAGGGAAGAAACATGTGGGAATTAGAAAGCTAGTACTCACTATAAAAAAATACATATATATATATATATATATATATATATATATATGCAAATGAAGATTCAATCTACCAGTGTGATCTCTGAGTTTTGCATGGTGGTAGACAGCTAGCAGCTATGCAGTAGTATGAGGGCCCCATTTATGTGGAAAGACTTTTCCTTCTGTATTCAATTAGGAATGCCTGAGAGTCTTAGTTGTCGGGCCATATTTTAGGTTTTTGTTGTTTTGTTTTATATTTTCCAAAAATGCCAAGTTGTTTATGAAAATTGAATTTAAATATGTCCGCTTACTTTTGCCCTGAGTGATGACTGAAGAACACCCAGATCTTTGAGTCCGTGTTCCTAAAGTAAAGATTTCTTGATCAGGAGTGTCTTCTTTGTCAGGAAGCTTATAAGTTGCTTTTGTAATTCTTAGATAAGGGCAAGATAGTAAAGAAATACTTAACTCTTGTTAACATGCACTTTTTTTTTTTTTTTTTGCTCGTCAGTGACAAAGAACCTGGGGTACCCTGTGTAGACAATGCAAGACAAAATTAAGAAAACAGTAGTTAGAGAAAGCAATGTGATGGAGAATCTAGTATTTTAAATAATAACGCACTTTAATCCATGTTAATACATAAGACAAACCCCACATACTCTAAGAGAAAAAAAAATAACTAGATAAGTAAATAAACATGTATTCAAAGAATTGACTTCCACAGAATTTTGTTATTAATGATGCTGAGAGAAGTTAGCCTTATCTGCACATACCGCTTCTGAATCCGTAAATACTAAATGTCTATCTCAAAACAAAGTACTATAATAATTTGATAGGAATACATTGTTCCTTCAATTACTGGAACTTCTCTGCCCGTTCAACCACCCTATCTTGAATATTTGGATAGGTGAGGGCTGGCCACCATAGATATTGTTTCAGGTGCATTTTCCAACAGCGCGCATTGCAGTGTGAATCTCTCCTGTGGTTCTTTCTCACTCGTGAGCTTGATTGGCTCAGTTTGTTCAAATACCTAACCGAGGAAACTGAAGCCCTGTGTTTAAGTCCCTAGTGAGAAAATGTGTTAAGATGATAGATGTCTTCCTTCCCTGACACAATAGTCGGTACATCTTGACAGGAACAGATTATCATTCCTCCGCTTCAGGGTAAAATACCTTAAAAATTCTGCTTTATTGGTGATGCAGGTATAAAATAATATACATGAAGTCCAACTAAACGAATACCTATAAAAATGACATTTTGGTCTTTATGTTAATTAATTTATCTTTATGAACCATGTCAACGTACTTGAGCATTTTACCAAAACTTAATAATTTCCTACTGGGCATGCTGTCTGCACTAGTTTCAAAGTCTTTCCAAATCACCACATAGAGACAAATCCATTTGTTTACACCCAAAACATTCAAGATTCACGAAGATTTGTGTGAGAAATACACAGGAGATTCATGGAAAGGTGATGGGCTCTACAATGCTTTTCCATGAAGTCTCTTCTTGTCTGACCATTTTTGATTCCCATTTTAGCTGCTTCTTCCTCTCAGGTCGCTGCTCATGTACACAGCGTTCTCTTAGCTGTAGCACAGCATCACTCTTGCCTCATTTTTCCTGTCACTTTTTCCCCCATGGAGTAGGAAGTTTTAAACTGAGAATAAATTGTAATGAAACCAAACTGACGTAGGATTCCTAACTTTGTCAAATTGTGGGCAGCATCCTGCCAAGTGGAAGGTGTTTGAGGCTGTTCTTTGACCCTCACCATATGTCTTCTTCCACTGCATGACTATGTCTGTAGATACTTCACATTTCACATTAAAATAGTGAGGACTTCTTTGCCAAGCAGCTGTGATTTTGCAGAGCTCTCATGTCTAATAATATCCCGTTGACTAGATGAGATGTAACTTAGACCCCGTGAAACTAGTCTCTGAATAACCATTTACTTGTGGTCGAAAGAAAGCAGACTTGATTCCTTTTCTTGGTGGAGTCTACCCCATGTTCTTATTTATAATATTAGATGACCATTTATTTTTTCAGGCTAATATTTCAGGTGGAGAGAAATCTCCTTTGCTGCTTAGCTCTTGCCAATTTATTATTATAGAATTTGATAGCATCTCCCTATTGAACTTACAATTTAGCCCACTAACTTAGGATTTCTTTTCCTTTTACATATCAAGACACATGCAAATGGTATTTGGCACATCACAGTAAAAATGTGGCTGTCACTAGGGCTCTATCCATTCCTATGACTGGGCAGTCACCAGATTCACATAGCTTTGGCTGTTCATTTATAACCAATGGCATAGCCATTAGGAAGCTCTGTAACTACCTCTTTTCTGGGACTCATTGAGAAAGCTATTACTCTCTTTACAGTTTCCATAGTCTTCTCAGAGAAGTCTCTATGTTTGAGAATGTCTAGGACTGTCTTTTTCCAGGAGATTGTCCAGTCCTTCATTGGTCTGGAAATCCTAACTGATAACACTTTCCATGTAGCTGTGTGGTCTACACAGCCAACTCCCCGTCATTCTAATTACATGTCATGATATTGAAGATTTTCAGATGTTAATATTTACGGGGAATATCTTTGGAGCTCTTTTCTGTCTCAATCATAATTACCCCAGAAAAGAAGAAACAAAGAAAACCCCAAATAGGAGGTGAAATAAGAAAAGGACTCATGCTATTTTAACAACTCTGACATCTTCCTTCTTTTCCTTTTCCAACTAATCTTCCTATCAAGTTCACAGCAGGAATTCAGAGATGATTTTGAGTTGTAAGAACACAAGTAAGGAGCATGGTGTAATTCCATTAAGAGCGGCTCGGACGATGACAACATGACCAAATGGAATTAGGTGAAATATACAATGTTAGTCCACAAAAATTAGGTTATGCCAACTGAAATTTCTTTCTAGTTTCTGCTGCAGAATATGACATGTCAGTATTTCCCAAAGTCAGTTGTTAATACAGCCTTTTATGTGTCGCAGGTATTATCAACCTTAGGATCAGAAGCAGAAACATACTGAGTTTCACCTGAAATTGCTCCTGCCTCTTACAACATAAGTAAAAACCCAGTCTCAAGAAATGTTTGAGAGAACTGGTATACCGTGACAAGCACTAATAACTAGAAATGTGGCCACAGGCAGAATTATCAAATCACTACATTTGCTTTCATATGAATCTTCAAATATCCACAAATCTCATGTTTCTTTGGCCTAAGATCCCTTTAGAGTTGTCTTTCAAAAAAAGCCCTAAAGGCTTGGTGGCAGGAGGAGTCGGGACAGGTTTTGAGCTTTGGGGTGGTCTCTTAGGGGAAAAATTATTTCAGATCTCTGCACCATACCCAGGTATTGCTATCCAGCACCAAAATGCTTCAGTGATCAGTGCTAACAGGCAATAAAGTATGTACCTATATTAACCCTACCAATTAAGAGATGCATCTTAAGAGAAACCTATGGTCCCCATTTCGGGCATGTTGGGAGTGGGAAGAGATAAAAGCGTTCAAATAGCTAGTTACATCATGCTTTGTGAGGTAGTGACACAACCCTCTATAATAGTATATGATTTGCCCACTTAGACTACTTCACAACTCTTTTCAATTTTATTCTCGGGGATTACTATACAATTTGAAAAAGTGATCTAACGATTAGTCTTAACCATTTTATTGACTCTTAAGTACTCATAAACTGAGTTTGAACTACTAGAACTGAGACATGTTATAACCTTGCCAGGTCAAGTCAATCATGGCAATTGAGATAGACTTTTTGCTTGGAAACCGAACTCAAGTGGGCGAATGTTGTACTAGTTGAGTGACATAGGCTGTGTTATTTATGATTAGTTAAAATCTAAATATAAATTAAGCATGTTATAGTTTGAGCTCTTAGCTTGTCATTTAATATGAAACTATTATCTGCCTTGGAAACTGACAGGCTACAAACCAATTAAGGCAAACTCTGTTAGTTACATTATACTACAAGGATGTGCTATCCTTGGGATTTTCAAGATACTATATGTAGGGGACCATTCCAGAATGAAATAAAAGTTTCTTTAATGCATTATTTATAAAATCAAGCTGCACTGAGTTTATTCACATGTTTAATATGGCACATTTTTCTTAAAAAATTACATGTATTCTCCCTTGGAACAATTTCCAACCACTGTTAGAAGGTGGGAATCATATTGATAGCTCTGTTTTATCACTGTTTATCAAAATGAAACTCCATTATTTTTATGCTTCTAAAGCAATGATGTCCATACTACATTTTCCTCACTCATCTGTTGATGAACATTTGCATTGTTTCCACATCTTGGCTGTTGTGAATAATATGTAATAAGCATGGAAGCACAGGTATTTCTTCGAGTTCCTGCTTTAAATTTTTTTGGATGAATTTTTGCCTAGAGGTAGGGTTACTGGATCATACGGTAGTTCTATTTTTAATTTTTTCAGAACCCTCCATACTGTTTTGCATAGAAGCTGTACTCTTTTACATCCCCACCAAAACAAGGGTTCTGGTTTCTCCACATCTTGGTCAACACATTTTAGTTTCCATTTTCTGTGTGTGTGTGTATGTGTGTGTGTGGTTGTTGTTGTTGTTGTTATGGCCATCCTAACGTGTGAGGTGAAACTCATTGTGGTTTTGATTTCCATTTCCCTGATGATTGGTGATGTTGAACTGTTTCATGTACTTATTGATTATTTATATATCTTCTTTGGAGAAATGTCTATTCAAGTCCTTGACCCATTTTGAAATCAGGTTATTTGTTTTTTTTGCTATTGAGTTGTAGGAATTCCATGTATATTTCTTTTTTTTTTTTTTAATTTTTTTTTCAACGTTTTTTATTTTATTTTTGGGACAGAGAGAGACAGAGCATGAACGGGGGAGGGTCAGAGAGAGAGGGAGACACAGAATCGGAAACAGGCTCCAGGCTCCGAGCCATCAGCCCAGAGCCTGACGCGGGGCTCGAACTCACAGACCGCGAGATCGTGGCCTGGCTGAAGTCGGACGCTTAACCGACTGCGCCACCCAGGCGCCCCTATGTTTCTTATTAGTAATTAGTTATCACATATATATCGCACATATATAGCACAAATATTTTCTCCCACTCATTAGATTGTCTGTTCACTCTGTTGATTGTTTCTTTGCTGGGAAGACTCTTTTCAGCTTGATATGGTCTCTTTTGTCTGATTTTATTTTTCTTGTTTGGGTTTTTGCTATCATATCCAAGAAAAATCATTGCCCAGTCCAATGTCCTAAAGATTTTTACCTATGTTTTCATGTGAGTTTTATAATTCTAGGTCTTTTATTTAAATTGTTAAAACAGTTTGAATTTATTTTTGTGTACAGTGTAGGTTCAAAGTCAAATTTCTTTTTTTTTTTCTTCTGCCTGTGGATATCTAGTTTTCCCAGTACCATTTCTTGAAGATATTATCTTTTTCTCATTGTGTATTCTTCATACTCGACCTTGACAGATCAGTTGACTGTGTATGCATGGGTTTACTTCTGGGCTCTCTATTCTGTTCCATTCATCTATATATCTGTTTTTATGCCAATACAGCATTATTTTAATTAGTATTGCTTTGTAAAATATTTTGAAATCAGGAACTATAATGTCTCCAGCTTTTTCTTTCTTTCTTAAGATTACTTTGGATGTTCAGAGTCTTTTGTGGTTCCACATGAATTTTAGGATTATCTATATTTGTGGAAAATGCCATTGATATTTTGATGGGAATTACATTGAACCTGTATATCACTTAGTGTCGTATGGACATTTTAACAATATCACCTTCCCATCCATGGACAGGGGATGTCTTTCCTTTTGTTTGTATTTTCCTTAGTTTCTTGCATCAGTGATTTGCAGTTTTCAGGGTACCAGTTTTTCGCCTCCTTGGTTAAGTTTATTCCTAAGTATAATATTTTTTGATATTATTGTAATGGGATTGTCTTCTTAATTTCTTTTACAGATAGTCCATTTTTAGTGTATAGAAACAGTTTTGTACCTTGTAACTTAAAAAATGTTTTTATTTTATTTTATTTTATTTTATTTTATTTTATTTTATTTTATTTTATTTTTGAGAGACAAGCTAGTGTGAGCGGGGGAGGGGCAGAGAGGGAAGGAGACACAGAATCCAAAGCAGGCTCCAGGCTCTGAGCTGTCAGTACAGAGCCTGTCATGGGGCTGCAACCCACAGACCGTGAGATTACGACCTGAGCCGAAGTAGGACACTCAACCAAGTGAGCCACCCAGGCGCCCCTGTATCTTGAAACTTTACTGTATTCCTTTATTACTCCTAAAATTGTGTGTGTATATGTAGTCTTTGAGATTTCCTGCATGTAAGATCATAGCACCTGAAATATCAATACTTAGGTATAGGTAAGGAGTAAAGAGTTCACAAATAAAATAAAGAAAGGGTGACTATTCAGGCAGGAGGAAAGTGATGAGAAATCAGAAAATCTATGGGACAGATACTTCAAAGAGTATCAAATAAGGTAAAGCATTGACTAAAAAGTATCCACTGGCTTGCATAAAAGGCAATTCATTCTTTGCTAGTAAGCTAATGATAGAGTTAACACGTTTAAATACTGGAGAAAAGAAGCCAAAAGAGAGGGAATGTTTGGAAGATGGAGAAAGAAGAATCTTTAATGCTAGCTTTCTCAGGATGTTGGACAGGACAACTTCTGCACAAAGGAGGAATTATGGACCTCACAATAGGAGAGGTATTTCTTCCATGGTGATAGAGCAAAAAAATAAGCATAGATACAGTTAGGATTGTAGGTTTAGAGCCTACAATTGGAAATAAAAACTCAAAGCTTATATTTCTCACCAGTTCCTCCTACTCTGTATGATGCTAATTAAATTTTATAATGGTGACATCGAGCCACTGATACTGCAGACCCATTTATGAGGGTGCAGTGGGCAAAATAGAGAATATTATTTGTATGGCTCTTCTGCCCTTTAGGAAGAGGGGACCTTTCCCAGATGAGTGTGTATTGGCATGTGTGGACTTTCAGTGCAGAAAGGGAGGGTATCATGGAAGAAACTGTTTTCTGACAAGAAGACAATTTTGTGTGCGTGTGGCAAGACTCTAAAATTATTTTTCTGGGGATCAATTGAAAGCAGATGCAAATGTTGGTAATAACTTAGCTCCTGTGAAATGGAAAGCAAAATTATGTACTAAGAGCGAGCAGACAGTGGGAGATTTAGAGGTTTCTAGGTGACGGGAAAGCATGAGATGACACTGAGGAGGAAGCCTGAGCAAGGGAAATAGGACTGCTGTGCAGCCTGCAAAGCCAGTGGAGGTTGGAGACTAGTGCGACAGCATGCCTTGATTGCGTGCAGTTATTAAATGTGCAATGCTGTTGGCGTAACGCTATCTGCATGGCTTTGAAGGCCCTTTTCTGCTTCATTTTATTCATTAAATGAAACTTGATCCTTGAGGAATGAACTCGTATGCTTTATTCTTTGTGAAGCCTTTCCTAATTATCAAGCAGGGCTTGCCACACAGTAGACATGCCATAAATGTTTGTGGTAAAGAGTAAAATTATGCTCCCTTTGTGATGACTGTTTCACAGTGGTTTTCTTATGCTATTTGTGCTTCAATTTCCCTACCTGTCAAACATGGAAAATAACAGTGCTTATTTTGTAATGCTGTTTGTGGATTAAATGAGTTCACACATAAAGAACCTAAAGTAATCCCTGGTGCAATCTAAGTGCTCAATTAAAATTAGTCATAATAGTTATCATTATCAAAGCTCTTGTTAAAATCATTACATTTAATTGTATTTCCATCATTTATTTACATGAATCTACTACTAGACTGCGTAGTGCTTATCGAAGTTGTCTGTATATTTTCAATAGCTTAGTGTGGGTTTGGTACAGAGCTGTCACATTTATTGTTCCCTGAACAAATGAATGAGTAAGCTTACAAATGAGTAAGCTAGTGTGTGTGTGTGTTTGATATATATTATTATATATATTATATTATATATTATTATATAATATATAATATATATATAATAAGCTAATATTAACAGATGACTGACATTTTGAGATGCAATGTGGGGAAAAGGAAAATGAAATGAACACACAGGCTTTGGAATCAGACTGAGTTTCTAGCTGGGTGATCTGAGCAAGTTGTTAACTTTCACTCAGCTTCAGGTTGTTTATTGGCAAAACCGGTATAATGGTGCTTAGCTGTGGGGTTGTCGTGATGATTGCATATACCTTCCATTAAAGAGGTAGAATTCTGGTTATGACTCTCACCACTGCCACCAGCTTTAACACAGGTCTCTATTGTCATCCTCATGGTCACTTTTTACCTTTCACTTAGTAGACTTAAAATAAGACAAAGCACCTTGTAACAGTGACTTTTCTACTTCGTAAAGTGTAACTTTCATTTTGATGAGATTCTCCATCCAGTAATGTAATTATTCTGAGTGGGAGAAGTTGGAGTTAGAGGTTTTGCACATGGTACTGTGCTAGTCGTATTCCAATTTTTGCATAAGTAACACGAGCAGCAATTCTGTACAAAAACATGACTCGATTTTGATATAAAAATCAGATATATAAAGAGACTTACTTTGGGAATAAACCAACTAAAAATATCGGGGTTAAGCTTAAGTTAGCATCTGCAAGCATTAGTCATGACTGCGCCAGAAAAGAGTTAATTAAGTTCTTTGGGTGAAGAAGTGCAGCAGGAAGTCAAACACAGTCTTCTGATGAGATGAATCACTGTGATCATATCAGCAGATAGCATACAGGTTGGAAAACATCTGACTCCTAGCACTTTGGATTTTCCTATTTAATTTTATCCATCCCGTATTAGCTTGTTAGAGAATTTTGTGATTTATTAATTAACATGTGTACTTAGTTATAACAAAGGAAACAGGATGCAACGTAAGTAGATCCATTAATACTAACTTAACCTCATGGTTTCCTACATTGATCTCCTTTTCTGCTTCTCCCTCATTCATCAGTCTTCTGTTCTAAGATTCTAACCTTAAACATCCTACCCCATGTGGTCCTGCCTTATTTCTCAATTAAATTTTAGAAAAGGGAAAGTGATTTCCTATTTTTCTTATCTTTTTCCTGAATTATTTTAAACAATATTGGAAAAATATCATTCTCAAACCCAAATTGGTCACATCAGTCCTGTTCAGTTGCTCTCTTGGGCTCCTAGGCTCACTCACTAAACATTAATGGCCCTTAATAAAGGGCCATTTGGGATCTGACCTTGACTCTCTCTCCAGTCTTGTTGACTTGTGGTTTCTCCCGCTAACATTATGCTCAGCTATAGTTGTAGCTATTAAGTGTATCATTCAGCTTCCTGCTGATGTCCCCTTGTGTATACTGTGAGCCTTTCCTGCAATGTCCTTCCTTTGGCCTTCGTCACTTGTCAAATGCTGGTTCTTTCTTCAATACTCCGTTTAGACATTTTCTCTGCTTTAAAGTCTCCCTGATTTGGTCTCCCTTGAACTTACTTATTCTTGCACCGCTCCCCCCCTTGCCACCATGCACAGTCCTGTTACAGTAGTCCCCCCCACTCCTTAGTATCATGTTCTTGTGCAACACTTTCACCACCAGACCCTGAGCTACTTAAGGGCACAGCACATTTAACTCCCTCTCTTTAATCTCCAAAAGACTGGACACAGGGTAGAAAATAAATAAAATTTTGTTGAACTTAATTTACAAATTATATAATCCAGATAATGAAAAACTTCACCAACGTAATGGTATAAATGGGAACATAAACAATACATCCTATTTTTCTTCTTTGCTCTGCCATGAAAACTTATAGGAAATGGAAAAGGCAAATATTCTCTAAGGGCTTCTGTTTTCCCCAGATTTACAGGAAGAGTTGAATTAAATAATATCCAAGTCCTTTTTCAGTAAAAATATCTTATGATTTAAGACTGTATTGAGACCACTAGAATAAACTGAATAAACTTTTTACACCTCTTAAAATACTGACATGACCTTTTTTCAAATTTATATTATATCATGCAAATTTCAGATTTCAGGCTAGTCAGTTACCTCCTAGAAGGACTGTTGAAGGTGAATTTATGTCTTTAGGTAAAAGGCAACCTTTTAAAAAATCAATGTGGTTCCAAGGCTGAGATACATAAAGGGAATGGGTTTGTCTGGCATAGCTAGATTTTATTTCCTATTGGCAAATGCTTATAATATTTCTATACTAGTTTTTTCCCCCCCTGACACAACCTGTTCAGTGGCTGGGAGGCAAACACTGTGTCCCTCATTTGTTTGCAAGCTTTCCTTTCTGGAGTATGAATAATATATTAGCTAAGTTTTAGGCCAAGATCACACAAACCATTTTATTTTGAGTTGAAATAAACCCCATCCTATTAAATATGATAGTGCTAGCTAATCTTTTGCAACATTTTTAGGAGGCTGTTTTTTTTCCCCTCAAGTTTTATGTCATAGTGATAGGAATATTTCAAAGAAGCCCAGAAAGGATTTCAGATCTTTTTGACTTCAGTTGTGGGGATTGTATGCCCTGAAATATTTTTATAATATATTCCAGGGAACAGAAGAGTGTGTGTGAGTGAGAGAGAGGGAGGGAAGGAGGAAGGGAGGGAGGGAGGAGGGATCGAAGGACAGAGATAGAGTGAGAGAGAGAGAATAGAATATATTAAGGGAAATATTAGATGTCAGGAACTAGTGGGAAATATGAATAACGAGTCTTCATTTTATATGAGGGAGACAATATAGATTTATTTACTTTCCTTCCTTAATCTTAGTTTTGGAGCATTTGAAAAGTATGAGATCACCTTTAATTTAATAAGGGTGTTCATATCTAAAAAGGTGTCACATCTAGAAACGTGACAATGTACATAAAGTACATGGGTGTTAAAAGCAGTGCAGATACTTACATGGTCAGGAAGAAAGCTTGAAACTTCACTAATTGAGCAGCTTTCAGGATGCAAGTCAGTTTGAAAACAGGATGGGCATCAGTGAGTAGAAGATAAATATGAAATTGTCCACCTGAAATTATCCAACATGACCCACCTGGGGATGCTGAACCCTTTTCCCTAGTAGTAAACAAATATATTTCCTTTTATATTTATTGCAAAATTTAAAACATGAATTTGTGAAAAGTGTATTTGAATATTTTCTCAATGAAGAAAAAACTGCCTTCTTAGAAGAATGACATAATGAAAGAAATCTGAAAAAAGAAAAATTGTTCCAGGAGGTAGTTACGGTTAGGTTTAAGAATATAAATAAGGGAGTAAAGAGGAATTTATTAATAAATGGTGAGAAGCCCTTCTGTTTTGAACCTTCAAATACTACCTTCAGGAATATAATTTATGATATTAATCATTAACCAGTTAAGGAATTAATTATGAACATCATTGATTGCATCATTTTAAGTATTATTGATCACTAGTATAACATCACTGTTTATAAGCACATGTTTATTCTTTTTTAAGACACACCCATACAAAATGTATAAAATATAGTAAAATAATTTTTGAAGTATAATTTCTTCCTACATATTCATATCTGTGGTAGTTATTTGACATTGAATCCCAGCCAAAAATTTTCAAAATTATCCTATGTTTAATCCACTCAAGAAGCATTTATTGAGTACTACATGCATTAGGTTTGGTGGAGATTGAAAATAATAGATTAATAGCATGCAGTCTCTGCCCTATAATCAGATAGAAAAGTTTTTAGAAAAATGTTGTTAACTACATTAAATGACATCCACTGAACATAATGTAGCAAACTTGATGCATCTTTTCTTTTTTTATTCTATATCATTTATCAGAAAAATGAAATTAAAAAGTCCCTGCATCATTTATTGATTATTCAACCATCTACCTGATGTTATCATCTACAAAATTCTGATCTGATAGTTTATCCTCTATAAATTTTCTATTGAGAGAACTATAGGGACTGTATCTCTCCAGTGGCATATTGTACATTCACAGGATCACCATAGATAATTACATTTTGTGGATGAGATTACATGTGCATGAGCGTTCTGGAAAAATAGGATGGTGAAAGCAGTATTTGAGAAGACAGGATTTTACCCAAATTTTCAACAAGTGTTTTAAACCAGATATCTCTTATTTTTTTCTTGCACAGTCTATGTGGAAAAGACCCACCTGCTCAGAAAGAAAAAGCAAACATGATTGCTGTTGTAATTATCCATTCAGAGGGATGTTATATGAGCAGGAGTATCACAAGCAATTCAATAAAGAACTCTTTTGGTAGGTTCCATCACTAGTAATGAATAGAGTTTAATTTCATTTCATTATAGTTCAAAAGCCTCCCCAGGGCATAATTCTGATTTCTTGCCATGGGAGCCAATTGTGTTATTAGAATAACAAGATGGTGTATTTTTTTAATCACCTTCATTGGCTTTTTATCTTGATGATAGTGGGGAATTTGTGTGTGTATGTTTCCCACGTGATGGAATAGATGAGTTGAGCCAGACATAAATCTTTAGAATTGAAGCCTGAGAGCAAAGTGTGTGTTCAGGGTGAAGCTTTAAGTGACAAGCTTCTGATTAGTGTTTCTTATCCCAAAGCAGTTTCTCGATCAATTAACAATCAATTAGGCTTCCAGACATTGCTTAGCTGGCATGGTCCTATTTCAAAAGGCAATGAATGAAAAAAAAAGTTTTGGCAGATTCCAAAATCTATGAATATATGATTTAAGCATACTGGACACATTCAAATACTATATTTTGTTAGTACATTGGACCTACAATATATGGAAGAAAACAATACACTGGGATCTTTGCAGTCATCCCAAATACACAGGAGTCATTTGTTTACCATTCGAAACTCTTCTCGCTACAATTTTTGATGGGGATTGTAAAACTAAACACGGGATTCCAGTTAAAAGCAACAGAACAAAACATAGGATGAGGCACCCCCAGTGCTCACTGCTGTTGAACACTCAATTTTAACCATGAATTTCCTGGAAACCAAAGCAAAATGGGACCTATCTTGGGATATATATAGTTCTCTCATTTCCTGGACTGAGATGTTGACTCATCCACTTAATAGCTGTATGGCAAATTGCTAACTTTTTCTATTCTCCTTGAACTCTCAAGCATAAAAAGAGATAACAATATCCCTTTTTAATATTTATATATACAATTAAAATAATTATAATCAATGTAGTATTTAATACTATGGTTTTATATAATATATTTAATAATATAATTTTAGTAATACTGTCCTGGGCTGCTATGAGAATTGTAGCTTTTCTTTCCTATATATAAGACACTTAAGTGCTATACATATTCTAAATACCCATTATAAGCTCAATGAATATTAGCAATGAATAATCATAATAATCGATAATAATGAATAATCATAATAATATTAATCTTATCTGACAAAGGAAAGTACATTAAGTTAATTAGTGAGATTCTTCCTCCTCCTTCCTCTGCCAGCAACAAAATTCAAAAAAAGCATTTATGGCCAGGGAAAACTGAAGGGAAATCTTTTACTCTAACATGCTCTTTATTTAAGTGTGACATTCATAAAGGCACATGAATATATTCTACATAAGTATATTTCTTTTACCAACCCTCCACAGAAATTGAAATCTTAGTGTTAAGGAATACCACAGAAAAGGATTTTTGATGGCAATGTGTTAAAACAATCTGGTGTGGACACCTGATTTTCTGGGAATCTGACACACTAGGCTTTTTAAAGTCAGCTTTCAGAACGTGGGGTATTGAGCTCATTATGCTGCCCTTTCCAATCACTAAGAAGCTGAAGTGGCCTATGTTTGGCCTGGCTGGAGTCACTTCCAAGCTGTTAAGTTGGATGTTGACTAATGTGACACCTATATGCTTAAGTTGTCAGACATTAATTAGTCAGAATTGTCCTTCTGTTGCAAAGGTGTGGAAACCAAAATCATTTTCTTGCTATGAGGCTTGATGTACTTTCTCACATCAGTCAGCTTCTGAAATGCCTTGTGGGTATAGTTGATATTTTCCTGCAAAATGAGCTTTGAATATATTTAATTACTTGCCACACTACATGGATGAGAAGATTTTAACCTAAAGAAAATGTAGGGATAGATGGTATCAATAAATCATCCTAGGGCCCCCAAAAAAAGAAAAAGAAAAAGAAAATCTGTGTAAGTCCCCATAGGTCTGAGTGTCAGTAGAATTATGTTCAAACTGGCCTGCCAGCATTGGCTCTTAAAAATAGCAGTAAGGGGGTGCCTGGGTGGCTCAGTTGGTTAAGCGTCCGACTTCGGCTCAGGTCATGATCTCTCACGGTCCGTGAATTCGAGCCTCGTGTCGGGCTCTGTGCTGACAGCTCAGAGCCTGGAGCCTGCTTCAGATTCTGTGTCTCCCTCTCTCTCTGCCCCTCCCCTGTTCATGCTCTGTCTCTCTCTGTCTCAAAAATAAATAAAACATTAAAAAAATAGCAGTAGGAATAAAATAAACTGACCATTAATGTTGCTAGTGCAGACCACATAGTGTTTAATGTTGATGTTGTTCTTTGGGACCAAATTTTTACTTTTAGTTATGTTTCACCAGCACATAACAAATGTTACCACACTAGTAAAAGCTGTTGATTGTGTGGTATCTTTTGTAATTGGACCAAGTCATTTTAATGTATGTATCAAATTATTTAAATATAAATTTGAAAGTTGACGTGTGTGTGTGTGTGTGTGTGGGCGTGTTCTAGAACATGATATTGTTATTTAGGAGTTAAATTAAGATTCAAAGTTATTTTTTAAGTAAACTATTCCTGCCAGGGGAGTTCACATATGATAAAAGATCAAAGAAGGCTGAGAAATGTGTTACACTTTTTCTCGTTTAGCTCAACTCTAGATAGTAGCGAGTTTGGGTAAAGAACACAGATTCTGGCCCTGGATTCAAGCAGAGCAGGAGCTGGAGAGTTCTGTCAGCTTTAATATTTACTCGCTTGTGCCTGCCGAAATATACCGAATATATATTTCGAAATATATATTCAAAATATATATATACCGAATATATATTCGAATATATATATTTTGAATATATATTCGAATATATATTTTCGAATATATATTCGAATATATCGAAATATTAGGATATTTCTGTAAGTTCTCTCTGAAGTCTTCTAATTTTGAGAGATGAAATAAACCTGTTTGAAGAGTTTCTTGAGGATTTTTCATAGAGAAAATTGTTAAAGTTGTCTCACTTTGGAGAAAAGGTAGGATATGCCTATTTCATATTGATTCAGATGGTGAGAATAATTTGCCTAAAATGTTTACCGAATGAGAGTTTTCACTAGTGGCACTGAGTAATATTTAAGGGTTCTAATTCCTAATGATTTCTAAACTTTGTTTTCTTATATAATTCAGTTGCAAGCTCTCTAAGTCTTAGGGGGAAGAAAGATTTCAAAGTGAAATGAGCTCAGATTTCAGCTATCATAATTTGGGGCTAGTGCAGGGCCGGCCCCTCTCTTAAGGATAGGATAGAAATGTACTCTATTTATTGAGTTCTTCATTCCCTGTTAGACTCCCCATTTGAATCAGTGATGGCATTGAAATCTAGAGCTTCTGAATGAGTTGTATCATCTCCTGCTTCTCAGGCAAAAGTAGTTCAACACCACTATTTTTCAGAGACCAAAATATATGATGTTTGTATTGTGGGGATATGAGATGGGAACAGGTTTTTAAAATCTTGATAATAGGTCACCAAACATACACCGCATACCATATATATATATATATATATATATATATATATATATATATATATATATATCACTTTTGATTTGATTTTCTCTGTTTCTCTGAAATAACCTTGATAGTAGATTCATTTCTATACTCCATTATATAAAGTATGCCCTTTTTGTAAACTTCTTCACATAAGAATTGTATGTGTAAAACTAACATGAAAAACAAAGATAGCTATAAAATAAATTACAGTCAAATGTTGAAAGTAGAAACTTGAGATTCCCCTTAAAAAAAAAAAAAAAACTTCTAAATAAACTCATAGTTGTCTGACATTCCTCTTGATTAATGCCAGGGTTCTCTGAGGCATACTAATAGGATAAAACAAGAAAAAATAATTTCTCGACATACAATGAAGGTCATTTTAAAGATATGCATGTCCCAGCCATATTGTTTAATGACAAATATTTGCAGCCTGAGGCAGAAATTCCTTCAATGTGAATTTTATGCAGTTAAGCAACATAGTGGTTATATCATTGTACATCATCAACCTTCATTGTTTCAAATATGACACAATAAAACTAACTTCTACTTTTAATTACATACACCAAATTATTTTTATGTTTAATTGAATGGAATAATGTCCAAGTGGGTTATAGAGTACATCGAGTTATGAAAGTGCCTCAATGAATGATTTCATTGAGAAACATAATATAGCATCAGCCAGAAAGTGTCATGGTTGATAAGAAACTTGCTGAGAGCTGTTCAAAGGATTTCTGTATTAATTTTTGCAAATGCACTCTTTGAATCCATAAATCTTTATGGGAACACATTTTAACAAATGTACCGTGGTTCGTATTTAAAAGCACTGTGTGGTTTATAGTTAAAAGCAGTTATGATTCACTCTCTCTGCTGATCTCGCTAGGGGAAGGTGCTTACTGAACACAAGAATGACAACATTTAAGAGCAGTAAAGATTGTTGTTTAAATTCAGAGCATCAACCAAGCTCCAAACTGGGTCAGCGACCTCCTTGTAGTAAGACCAGCTTCACTGAATACATATTAAAGGACAATTAGCTAAAGTAAATTAATAGAAAAGAAAACATCAAAAGAGTGTGGAGGGATTTCCTGTTGCCTTTATCTATCTACCAGCATATTTCTCACTGGTGCCTCAGCCTTAGAAGGAACACACTATGCCGCCCTTTCTCTATGACCCTGCCGGTTAGTTCTTCTTTCTCTTGTGCTTTGTGTAAGGTGTCACCTTGTATCCAGCTGTTCAGAGTCATCCTGAAGTCCATCCTCATCTGTCTTCTTCCATATCCAGACACATCTGGATCTGGAATTTGTCTTGTCATTTCTGCTCTTGTTGTCTCCCCTTGTGCTTTCCTCCCTTCACCTGAGTGACTCCCTCTTCAGCCCATCCTCCACACTGTAGCCAGAGTTAACTTTTGAACCACAGACTCAAATATGTCTTTTTAAAATTTTGACCATTTTCCTGGCTATCAGAATTAAGTCCCAGTTCCTCAGCACTCTTAAATGTATGTCCCCTAAAGGGCCCTCTTGAATGTCTGTTCTAGCCCTGCTTGCTGTCTCAGTCAGCCCTTCTCAGGCCTTCTAGTCACATTCCAGCTGCCTGTTGCTCTTCTTGTTTTCAGATCTTTGTGCATCCTGGATGACCTCCTGTCTTTGCTGCCTGGTAATAGATCCATTATTTAATTTACTTCAAATTATACTTCTTGTCTCTCGCTCTTCAAAGACTTATTTGGTCTCTTCTTTGTGTATTTTGTAGCTCCTTTTATGTGACAGATTTGTATTAATTATCCCACTGTATTACCACTTAATGATTTGCTCTCCTGACTCTCCTATACTCAAAATAACTATCATCTTCAACTTTGTATTTCATAGCCTGACTCTGATTTTGCCCTGTTTGGCACATACTTATTGATTGAGAGATCAACTGGCAATTAGGAGGCCTACATTGTGATTCTGACTTTATGATAATTTACTGCTGGAATATAAACAGGAGACTAAATTTTAAGTATCTATAGAATGCATGGTGGGATAAGATGACTGGTTCTTAAACTTTACATGATCTTTAATACATCCTAAAACCAGTGCACAAAGAGAATCTCAGCCATACTGTAATGGCTCATATTAAGGAGAGTGGTTATTGAACAGTCTTTTTGCAAAGTTTGAATGTCTTATTGTTTAATCTCATTTCATTTCATTTCATTTCATTTCATTTCATTTCATTTCATTTCATTTCATTTCAAGGGACTGAGGACAATTAAGATCAAGGTCTAATTGGGAGGCCAACATGTTGCAATATATGTGATACTGTGATCAATGTAAATAGGTTTTTACATATTTTTGTTTCTGAGACTGAGTTCTGGTGCTATTTTGGAAAACATAAATAATTTAACAAGATAATTTTGTCTGAGTTCTTAAAATATCCCCACTTGTAATTTAATTGCTTGTCACCTTCCATAAGAAAATTACAAGTTATGGTTACATCCACTGTTCTGAAATCAAAGGCTTATTTATTAAAGGTTGGCCCTCTAAAACTTTTGTCTAACTACTACATTACCTTAATTTAAAAAAAAAATAATGTTTACTTTTTCGAGTGAGAGAGAGAGAGAGAGAGACAGAGAGAGAGAGAGAGACAGAGAGAGAGAGAGAGACAGAGAGACAGAACATGAGTCAGGGAGGGGCAGAGAGAGAGGGAGACACAGAATCCCAAGCAGGCTCCAGGCTCTGAGCTGTCAACACAGAGCCCAACACGAGGCTTGAACTCACAAACCACGAGATCATGACCTGAGCCAAAGTCAGATGCTCAACTGACTGAGCCACCCAGGCGCCCCTGAATTACCTTAATTAAAGATATGTTTACTTTTGCTTTTGAAGGATGATTACTTTATCAGAGCAGACTTTATGAGATATGTATGGCATATACCTATTTAAAGCCAATAACTAAAGCATCATTAGGAAAAATGTACCAAAACCTAATGCAATTCAGCCAAAACAATATTAAGAACCAATTTCATAGTAATAGATGCCTATATTAAAAATGAAGAAAGATCTCAAACAACCTAACTTTGACCTTAAGGAACTAGAAAAACAAGACCAAACTAAACCCAAAGATAGCAGCAGCAAGAAAATAATAATGATTAGGGTAGAAATAAGTGAAATGGATACTTAGAATAGCAAATGAAAAGATAAATTAAACTATGATCTGGGCTTTTGAAAAGATAAAATTGATAAATCTTCAGGTAGGCTAACTAAGAAAGAGAGAAGAATGAAATAAAATCATAAATGAAAGAGGATATATTACAATTGACACCACAGAAATACAATGATCATAATAGAATGTTGTGGACATATATTCCAAAAAATTGGATAACCTAGAAGAAAAAGAAAAAGTCTTAGAGACATATAATCTACCAAAACAAATATAAAGAAATAGAAAATTTGAACAGACAAATAGGGAATAAGGAAATTGAATCAATAATCAAAAAGCTCCCAATTCTACCAAACAAGAATTAACACCAGTCCTCATCAAATTCTTCCAAAAGTTGAAGAGGAGGGAATACTTTCAAACTCATTTTATGAGGCCAGCATTAGTATTCTGATACCAAAGCCAGTCAAGGACACTACAAGAAAATAAAATTTTAGGCCAATATCCCTAATCAACATAGATGGAAAATTCCTCAATAAAAATATTTACCAGACCGAATTCAATAGCACATTAAAAGAATAATACACCGGGGCACCTGGGTGGCTCAGTCAGTTAAGTATCTGACTTCGAGTCAAGTTGTGATCTCACTGTTGGTGAGTTCGAGCCCCACATTGAGTGAGCTCAAGCCCCACTCTGGGCTCCATGCTCCACACTCTCTCTCTCGCTGTCCTGCTCCTCACTCACTTGCACGCTCTCTATCTAAAAAATAAGAAATTAATTAATTAATTAAAAATAAATAAGTAAATAAAAATAAAAGAATGATACACCATGATCAAGTGGGATTTATCCCTAGGATGCAAGAATGATGCAACATATGCAAATCAATAAATGTGAAATACCACATTCACATAGTGAAGGGTAAAAATCATATGATGATCCCAATACATGCAGAAAAAGCATTTGTCAAAATTCAACATCCTTTCATGATAAGAACTATCAAAAATTAGGTATGGAAAAAATGTACTCATCATAATAAATGCCATATATGATACACTTGCAGCTAGCATCATACCCAATAGTAAAAAGCTGAGTGACAGGGTTTTGATGGACTAAATAAAGGCCACTCTCCTATAGCTGTTTGAAAAAATGTCTAGATATGTGGATGTTAGTATGGATAGGTGGCTAGATAAATGTATCTCTCTAAAGCAATCAGACTTGTTAGAATCCTAAAGTATTGTCATTGCAAATGGTTTAGAAGGAATATTTTTGATCTTATAAATTTGTGATTAGATTTTTCTATTTTGACAATTAGAAAAGAACTAGAAGTTTGAGATAATTTGAGGTTGCCTCTATATTTCTTAGTCCTCCAGATGTTGGAGACACCCTGCTACATCTTGTGTTTTAGTCTCCATTGAGAGTGATTCAAATGCAAATATACCCACCAGTTAGAATGTAATTAATTAGATCAATGCTCTAGTCTGGTTATTATGATCAATTATAATTCATTTATTACAACTTTATTCCTCACTTGCTTTAATAGCTTTGTATATTTAGACATAGTCATATATTCTTGAGACTACACCCTGAATAACTTAATGAGCTTAAATTTGCACCTTTAGTTATTCATTTTCTGACTATTCCTTAGGGCTGGTGATTTTTACACATGGCTAAATTTGTCCTTTGTTTGGGGGCTTAAAGTTATGTTAAATATCTGTGGTTAACTCCAACTTTTAGACTGTATCTCACATTACTCACTTTGCTCCTTTTTGCAGACAAGCATCAGCACCCCTAGATAATTCCATAACAATCGTAAATAACATCAATGTAGAATTGCACATCTTGGACTTTATGGTATATTGGAGGTCTGACTTTTGGATGATTTAGGCAACCAAATGCCACTAAGCAAATGTATATCTCAGTAATGCAGAAAACAAGTTCTCTTATTAAAAAAGAACTGCAAAATATAGCTTAGGCTATCAAAATAGGCAGATCTGAATTTAGATATGAGTAGTGATACTTACTAGCTGTGTGATTTTAAATGTTAGTTGATTTCTGCAAGCTCAGATATCTTCCACCTACTCATAAGAGAAAATATTATATATGTATAATATACATAGTGATTGGCACTATATATAAATAATAAATAATATACATTATTATAAATAAATATAATATATTAAATTATATTTATATTATTATATATAATATATATGTAATATATATTAGTGTATATATATAAGTAAATATATATATGGTGATTGGCACTTGTAACTATTATTATGATTGTTAAAATGAGTGATAATGTATTTTAATAATAAATAAGTCTTGGGGCACCTGGATGGTTCAGTTGGTTAAGAGTCCAACTCTTGATCTCAGTTCAGGTCTTGATCTCATGGGCTTGAGTTCAAGCCCCACACTGGGCTCTGTGCCGGGTATGAAGCCTTTAAAAAAAAAAAATTTAACTCATGTTCTTAATTTAATCTGATAAAGTAACTTAATTAGAATATAAGCCTGGTACTTAGATTGAAAGGTGGTCTTGAAATAAGAGAACTTGTGTGAAGATGATACAGAAAATTAAAGATTTTTGTATTACAGAACTCTACTTACCTGGTTATAGTACATTGCTCACCATTCCCTCACCACTGTTGTTAATTATACCCTTTCTTTGTATTAACTAATGGTTTTGCTTGACCTCTTTTTGTGGATCACACTATAAATCAAGGCCAAATTCAAGGTACAATGATAGTAAAGTAGTGTCTAAAATATGGAATTTCTATGACAAATTGTCTTGATCTTTGCTTCAGTTTCAGGGGCATGCTTCTCTATGAAACACTTGCTCACAAAATAGAAATGCGTTTTTCGTTTATCTGTAATTAGTCCATGTATTTGTAGTTAGATTTCCCAATGGAAATCACCTCTATGGGATTGTAAAATTCGTTGTTGTCTATCATTATCATGTCATTAATAATCATGTCATGTGAATACTTAATAATTAGCCATATTCTGGGACTCTTTGAGGTACCATGTATACAATAAGAATGTGGACTCACTTTGGTTAGTACAAGGTTATTGAGCAGGTTATCTGGGATGCACTGGTAAGAATCCAGCTTTCTCACTCAGCCCAACACTCCACCAAACGGAGATGACCACTTTCCTTCTTATTAGCATGGTTCACAGTTGAAATGCGGGGACAATTTTACAATTCATTTCAGTGATATGCTGGAGCTGGCCTGAATTGGCCTGTAAGAGCTGACTATTAAATCTGGGGGGAATTTGTCACCTGATATTTAAATGTTTGGTAGCTTGAACTTGGTCATAGTGTGAGTATTTATACCACACAAATTGGAAAATGCCTCTGCCCCTCCATCTCCCAAAGATCATGTTGTTCAACATTTTTAGCGTATTTGATTCATTTTCACAACTTCATTACTGCGGCAAGGTGATTGTTACTTAACTCTAAATTTAATCACTATGGGGTAGGATGTAGACATCAGGAGTTGATTGAGAAAATCTGGTTTGTGGTTAATTTAGCTATTACCAAAAGGAACAAGGATGCCAATGAATAGATTTTTTTTTTTATTTAGTGTCAATTTTCAAGTAAAAGAATTTATACATATACTTTAGAACTAAACTACTCTGGATATAATTCCTCTTGAGCAGTTGAACATTTCCCACTAAATCCATAAATAAGCCTGTGGAGTAATAATGTTTTCCAAAAATGAGCATGCTGCCACAACTTGGCTGTTTTAGATTCAAAGTGCTGATACTTTCAATATAAAAGGATATTTTAGAAGAAAATTAAAATTTTTGGAAAAAAATTTAAATGGAAAGGACCAAAAAAATTTCATTCTTATTACCAAATGACTTACATATGAAATTTTATCCATTAATACAGCATCATGAACTTTCTATAAAACTTCTTTTCCCATCCCAGATGAAATGGGATTATAGTTTATTGCTGCATAAAAAATCATGGAATCTGTCTTAGATCAGTGTTCATGTGGTCTAAGATAATTGCTCCTGTAAAACAAAGTCACACTATTTTAAATCTATAATAAAATTCACATGGGAAACTGGCAAAATTCCAGTGCTTGCTCTATGGATAATGGTTTTACAACTAATTCTTTATATCACAAGTGCATGAGCCTGGGATTCATGTCCCAGATGATCAGAGAGTCACTTTATCTTTTTTTATTTTTTATTAAAAATTTTTTTTTAGTATTTATTTACTTTTCAGAGAGAGACAGAGAGATAGAGCACAAGTTGGGAAGGGTCAGAGAGAGACGGAAACACAGAATCCAAAGCAAGTTCCAGGCTCTGAGCTGTCAGGACAGACCCTGACGTGGGGCTTAAACTCACTAACTGTAAGATCATGACCCGAGCCAATGTCAGACGCCTAACCAACTGAGCCACCCAGGCACTTTATCAATTCATGGTGTCCATCAGGACTCCTTTTGACATGCTATACTTGCTTGTGATGATTTAAAGTTTGGTAGAGAATATGATGCTGATGTTTTAAAAGTGCCCTAAATGCCTTCATCTACCAGTATATTACTTAGAAAAAAATTTAAATAAAATAACTAATATTTTTTCCCCTTTTGTCTTTTTCAAAATAGGGCTTATTTTTCATTTAACAAAACTTGCTTGTTATAACAAGTGAAATGATAGCAATGAATAGAAAAGCTAATATCTCTATTAGCTTTGTAGTAACAACTTTGACACTATGCATATCACTTCACATCATTCTCTAAGCTCATAAGTATATATACAAATAGATAGGTTTTATTATTTTGTTTGAGACTTTATTAAGGCAGAAGAATACCATAAACTTGATTCTCCAACTTTAGCTTTTTACTTAGAGATATATTATAGGTGTCACTCTGGGTCAATAGATAAAGATTCTACTCACTCTTCCTGATGGCTACATAATATTCTGTAACAAAGATGTATCAAGTTTTTCTTTTCATTAAAAATTTTTAATATTTATTTACTTTTGAGAGAGAGAGAGAGAGAGAGAGAGAGAGAGGCAGCATGTGAGCTGGGGGGGGGGGCAGAAATAGAGGGAGACACAGAATCCAAAGCAGGCTCCAGGCTCTGAGCTGTCAGCACAGAGCCCCATGTGGGGCTCGAACTCACAAACCCTGAGATCATGACCTGAGCAAAAGTTGGATGTTTAACTGACTGAGCCACCCAGTCGCCCCTCAATTTCTTCAGCCATTCTCAGATTGTTTTTGTTTTCTTTCCTCTGTGAGAATGCTGCATTGTGTATGTGTGTGTGTGTGTGTGTGTGTGTACACATGCGTGTGTGTTTGTGCTTTTAAAGCCAAAGGAAAAAAAAAATCCCAGGAGAGTTACTGCTACTGAATTTAAAATTTAATGGATATTGCTAAGTTGCTTTTCAAATGTATTGTTTCATTAAAATCAACCCTACTTAACAAAATCATTGGTTCCTTTTGTAGCATTAAAACATATTTCAAAAATTACCAAAATCAAATATTTGCATCGGTTTATACAAACCATTAAATTTAGATATAAATATAACAGCATTGTAATATACTGGTTTTATGAAATTAAACAATCAGTTTCTGGTGGGAGAATTTTGTAAAAGACATTTTAGGTTGTGATAAGTACAATGCTAGCTGTCAGGAGGGAAGTCTGTCAAATGAATGAATAAATGACATTACTTTATTCAAAACTGTGCCTTTATTGCATTTACTTCCTCACTGTCTTTCTAGAATATAGTCATAAATTCTAATTTGACAGACACTTGGAGTCTTGTTGCTGAACTTAATAGTGTTTCTTGTCATTTCTCCATTACCTCAGATGCTCTTGGTTCTGTGCTTAACTCCAGTATCTAGAAAAATAATATGTAATGGTGACTTATGCTAAATAAGAAAGTTGGTTTGGGTGAATTCTTTCTGGAAGTACTCATTTTGAATTTCTACAGAAGTCAATATGGGGGGGGGGGTGTCTCGCTGGCTCAGTCAGAAGAGCATGCGACTCTTGATCTTGGGGTTGTGAGTTCAAGTGTCCTGTTGCATGGAGAGATTCCTTAAAAATAAAATCTTGAAAAAGAGAGAAGATGTCAATATTAAGAATAATATTAATTTCAAAAGTAGTCTAATTTGTATCTGAACTTCCTAACAGGGATCAAAGAAGAATCCTGCATAAATGTCACTATTTTTGACAGGGGCTTACACCTTTTTGGATTTTTTTTTTCTGTAATCATTTTTTTTCCTGTGACAACATACAGCAGACATTTTTTGAAATTTCTTTCCTCCCTTTTCTCCTTCTTTACAATGCTTTTTCTTTCCCATTCTCTCTCTGTTTTCTGTTGAATATAACAAATCTGACATTCGTATTGAATCAGAAAAAAGTTCCCAAGACCTGTGAACTGAGCCTCTTGGATTGAATATGGTAATACGAGAGTAATATGAGAATTGAAGGTAGAAATTGAAGTCCCAAAATAATTGGATGTTGGCTGGCTGGTTACTTGTCCTCTCTCGGTAGCACTGTTGTGGATAGGGGTAGCATAGTGAATAGGTTCTATGTTGAAATGTTGTCACTTACTGTCCAATTTTAGCACTCAGATGTGGCTTTGCTCTCTTTTTACCTTGTTCAGTTACATTTTCACAACTATAGCCCTTATGGTACTAAAATATGGTATTAAACCTAAAACTTCTTTTCACCAAGTTTCATGCAGAATTCTGAGCCTGGTCTCCTTGGGGATCTGGCTCACCTGGCAGAGGGAAGTTTCCATGGGAAGCAGTCCTTATTAGCCTGCTCCTCTTCTCAATGTCCTTCTTCCTCCTTGGCATTTATTTTGTATTTCACTAAATTAATTGCTACCTTGTATATGTTTACTGCATAACAATACAACCATGCAGACCTTCTGGGGCTAAAAAAAAAAAAAAAAAAAAAAGAAGGAAAGAAAACTAATGCCAGTATTCTACCTCGTATATAGCACATGGTTGATAAATATTTGATGAATGCACAAATCATGGCAACATAAGTTTTCTTTTAAAGACTAGGTGTTTTTTTGTTTTGTTTTTTTTTTTTTTTTTGGAGAAATTCCTGGGCCATATTGCTGCTAAGAAAATGGTTGTGACATAGAAATGAAGTGAAGGAAACTGAGGAATGAGAAGCAGGAAAGGATGACCAAGCCCTGAGTAAATCCTTTTTCATTTTTGTTGTTTCTCAATTGATGTAGGTTAGTAGGGAGAGGCAGGTCTTGTTTCCAGTTGTCCATTCTTCCAAGAGACAGATGGCCTACCTGAACAGGGCAATCAGTTTCATTCATCTATTTTTGCAGTGGGAGATGAGGAGGCAGTCAGTTGTTTCCAGAGGTTAATATTTACCTCTCCAAAGTTACAGGCCCTCAGGCAGCCCTCCCTGCAAGCCCCTGCCCTTTCTCTTTCCCTCCTCTCCTTTCTTCTTGTCTCCTCCTTGATTCAGCAATTATTTATTGAACATCTACCATGCATAGAGCCATCAACACCATAGGTAAGGCCCTTGCTGCTATACAGCCTTATTTTTTAAAAACTTTTTTAATGTTGATTCATTTTTGAGAGAGAGAGAGACAGAGACAGAGACAGAGACAGAGAGAATGAGTGGGGAAGGAACAGAGAGAGAGGGGGACACAGCATCCAAAGCAGGCTCCAGGCTCTGAGCTGTGAGCACAGAGCCCAATACGGGGCTCAAATTTGTGAGTCATGAGATCATGACCTGAGCCAAAGTCAGATGCTCAACTGACTGAGCCACCCAGGCACCCCTGCTCTACAGTGTTATTACATCTTACATCAGGGAGACAAATAATGAAAATAAAATGAATACTGAAGTGAAAAGAAAATTAAGGTAGTGATTGGTTGTTGCTATGAAAGTTAGGGTGATGAATCATAGAGTGACGGGGGTGTTGTTGAATGTTGAGTGGCCATGGAAGATCTACCTGAGAAGGTGTATTTTGAGGCAGGAATTGGACAAGACAGAGGTGTCATTTGTGTAAAGATCCAGGTCAGAGGGAGAAAGGCTTGTGAGGAAGGACTGAGCTGGGGGAGGAGGCCCTTGTGGGTGGAACATGGGATCTAAGGAGAGAATGGTGGAAGATGAGCTGTGCGCAGGTACAGATCTTCCAGATCTTGGAGGCCACTGTGAGTTCAGTGGGAAGAAAAATAGATTATACAAGCAGCAAAATGCTGAGATCTGCTTGGCAGCTTGGCTGCTATGTGGAGAAGGGGCTGCTAGGGAGCAGCCCCGGAAGCAGAGAGATCAATGAGGACACAGGCTAAATGAATGAGCATTGGGATTAAGATGTTCAGGCCCACCTCAAACATTTTGGGGCCTGGAGCAAGAGAACAAAAGGAGGATTAGGGCTATAAACCGCCTTCCCCTTTTGCTCTGGCCTATGGGGAAGCTCACACATGCTACTGAACAGTCCAGCCATCTGGGCAGGAAATTCCATGGTCTCTTGTATGTAGAAAGGGATAAGAATTGGCTTTGTGAGCTGGTGGTGGTGGTGGTAGTGTTGGTTGTAGGATTGTTTGGCCCCACAGATTGCTTGTCCTGTAAGGAAGGGGGAACATGGAGGTGGACAAAATTGGGCCCAGTTAAGCTGGAAGCCCAGAGACAGGCACCCTGGTTGTCCAGCTATAAGGGAAGTCTTGATGTTGACATTAAACACGGAGAAAAATAGAGAGGTACTATGCATGTTTTGGAAGTAAAATCAACAGAGTGGTGGGCGTGGGGGTTTTGAGGAAAATAGACATGAGCATGTGTCTTCTTAGCACTTATGAGGTAGACATAAGGTCAGGGAGAAGCTTTGATAAAAATTAGTAGCCCTCTTATACAGTAAGAAAGTCTCTCTCTCCTCCAGTCCCAGATGTCTTTTGTGCGAAGCATCTTTGCTGTTGTAACACAGAAATCGGCAGGACTGAATGTCTGCAGAAGTAATACACCATGCAGATTTCAGAGAATCAATCAATAAAATACTTTTCTTTCACTGAAATGGGATGGAAGGTTAATTAGCTGTCAAGAAGAGGTTGGATCTGACCAGATTTTGCCTAATTCCCTGAAACCAACCAGACCTCTAAGCAGAAGGCAATAGGGAGGAGATTAAATAGAAAGGGAGGCCAAGAAAGGTTGCACAGACCTAACCAAGGATGGGCCAGAATGAGGGTCACAGTTTCTTCAAGGACAAAGGCGGTAATGCAGAACTCTCTTCATTTATTTATTTATTTTTTTTCAAATTAGTAATCAAAAGCATTCACCACCAGGTCTGCTTTTGGGCACAGAGAAGTGTAAATAGAAATTACGTTATTATATAAATTTCATTTGCATCTCTGACTTCGTGAACATCCAGTTTAATAGTAGGGCGTTGCAACAGGGGGCTGAGGGATGGAGTGAGGGGCCTGGATAGAAGTAGAAAGGAGGCCGATGACAAACAGCCCCAGTGAAACAGTGTGATTGCATCTGTAGAGTAGCCTTGGGGTGCTTTTGAGAGAAAACTATCCTTGGAGGATGAGGCCAAGGGATTCTCATTTCAAATATAAAGAAATGCAAGAGTGGGTAGAAAAGTACATCATTACAGAAACAAACCCTAGTGATGACATAAACTCAGTGTGCATGTGCTGGTGAACAACTTTTATCAACAATTGCACTAAAAATAGAGGCATTTATCAATACTCAGTCCCAGGAAAGGAGACAGGTGTTGTAGTTTCTGGAGGAAGGTCAATATTCAGGCTTTATATTTTCAAAACAACATTAATTTAGCATTCCATTTCACGGACTTGATTGCATTCTTCCAGGTGCTTACTTGTCCTTATTAACTGGTCATAAGATGCCTTCCTTATATTTATTAGAAAAGCAACCGCTATATTAAAGATCTGCACATAAAATAATATGTTGAAATATGGGGACATTTTGAAACTGCTTAGGTATGGTAGAGGTTAACGATTTCAGTTATATCTTAATAATTACTGTCATCAGGTTTCTACCTTTATAGCTTTTTAATTGTTTAAAGACCATAAAACAGCAAATTTAGCACAAGCTTGAGAAAGATCCTTTATGGTATAACATAATTTTATATTGATATTATCACTATAAAATGATTCACACACAAAAAGAGCATCTTAATGGATTTTACTTTCCACACATCTGATTAGGATTTTTACTAAAATATACTATCCACTCTGTAGCATGTTACAGCATTCCTGCTAAATAAACATTCTGCTTTTATTTAAACCAAGCATTTTAAGGTTTTAGCTTTTACCAGGCTTATCTTGAGGATGCAAAATGACAGGGAGGTCTGGCAAGTTCAAGGAACAAAGGAAGGTTGTGCTTGACTAGGAGAAGTCAGAACTAACTCTCAGAACTCTTAGAGGGAATGGTTTTTTTGTTTGTTTTGTTTTGTTGTTGTTGTTGTTGCTGTTTTTTTTCAGGCCAAATAATTCTGTTTTGGCCAAATTCATTTGCCCCATGGAAATATATTGAGACTGTGCTCATGAAACCTTTCGTGTGTGTGTGTGTGTGTGTGTGTGTGTGTGTGTGTGAGTGACAGGGAAAAGGACACATCAGAGAATGTGAATTTAGCTTTTCTCTGTTGAGAGATTCCCCTGCCACCTGTGTGTTTTATAATTCTGAAATGTATTTATCCAAATGAGTCCACACTTTGTCCTGAGCCAAACTGTTTCTGAGAAGTGGCACTAAAGTTTTACAAGTGGGGGCTTTTTTTTCTTTTGTTTTAAGAAGGCAAGAGAAAAGAAGGAAATTAGAAATGGATGGGGAGAAACCAACATAGATGACATGTATACTTTGTACCAGGCATTGTGTTTGGCTACAGCCCAAGTTCTACTTGTCCCATATCACCAAATGGTACAAGACCCATGTCAAGCAAGTCCTGCCAGTTTATAATTGTATTAATTTTTTAGATGGAGAAGCACAACTGCTCCCTCAGTATTACCTCTGTAGCCATTTGTTCACACAGCGGACAGAAGAACCTTTCTTTAAAGCAATTGAAATATGACACCCCTACTTACAAGGGTTCAAAAGCTCCAAATGCCCTTGATAAGGTGTAAGCTTTGGAAGATCCTTCTAGCTGCCCTGTCACAAACCGGCGTTGCAAGCATTTTTGACTTTGCCTCTTTGTTCCTTTCACAAGGTTGTGTAAGGATTAGAAGGCTTAATACCTATGAAATGCTGAGAACAGAGCCAGGTAGGTATTTATCATTAATATTAGTTCTCCATTGGGATGTCTCACAAATGCCTAAACTTGGTATGTGTCGTCATCTCTCATCTCCTTTCCATACCAGTGTCAACTATTAGCCAAGTCAGGAATCTTGGTTTCCTCCATGCATCTGCCCCATCCAGTTAGTTCCTTGAGAGTCCAGCAGCTATGCCTCCTGTTATCCCAGCTGCCAAGGCCCAAGCTGGACACGTGCCACGTCCAAGCTGGGCCACCATAATAACCTCCAGATGAACTCTGCTTCCCACCTGAGGGCCCTTCTGTTCCATCCTTCACACTGTCACCAGAGCTGTCTTTCAGAAATACTTAGCAGAAAATCACAATCCTGTTGTCAGTTGCCTATTTAGTAATCCTTCAGTGGGTCTCCATTCTTGACAAAAGAGCATTGGAACTTCTGGATGGGAAGTGCAAGGCACTCATGTTCAGCCCTGTAGGTATTTCTCCAGCACCCTCTTGCCTTTTTGCCACCCATCTCCTGCTGGACCCTGTCACCTCCCTTCTCATACACCCTTGCCTTAAGCAAAATTTACATGAATACTCATATCATTAAATATACTCTGCTGTATCAAGCTGCTGTGCCCACTGCCAGAATGTGCTTCTTACTTCTCCTTTATCCACCTATTTCCTACTTATTCTTTGGACATAATTAAAGTGGACCTCTATCTGCAGGATTCCCTGACTTCAGTCCACCTTCCACCTTCAAATAGAATCATTAGATGTATTTCCTTAGCAACCAAGGCCTCTAATCTGGCACTTGTCCTATTTGTGTGTGTATGTGTGTGTGTGTGAGTGCTTTCTTGTTTATGTGTTGATTTTTGTCTTCACCTGACTATATGCTCCTTGAGGGCAAAGTGATAATTTACTTTTGTTTCCTGGTACATGGAGTAGAGCTGAACACAGTAGGCATTCATAAATGTCTGTAGAATTAGAGAATAAAATAATCTGTGATAATTTGAATTAGTGAATAAAATAACCTGTAATAACCTTGGTTTGTTTTTCTGGTGCATAAAGTAGAACTGGAAACAGAAGGCACTCATAAATGTCTTTTGAATTAGTGAATAAAATATCGTGTGATTTATTGGTGATAATTAAGATGGTAAAAAAAAATCATCACCTGATTTAATAGTTTCTACTGAGTGGACATAACAAAGCCAACTCTTTATTTTCCAGATTAACTGAAGTGAGTAAAATCAATAATAATTCAACATGACATGTAATTCCTAATACAGCTGACCCTTGAGCAACACGGGGTTAAGGTCGCCAACCTCCCGCACAGTTAAAAATCTGTGTATAACTTTTGAATTTCCCAAAACTTAACTACTAATAGCCTTTTGTTGACTCAAATTCTTACTAACAACATAAACTGTTGATTAACACATATTTTATAGGTTATATGTATTATATATTCTGATAATAAAGTAAGCCAGAGAAAAGAAAACGTTATTAAGAAAATCATAAGGAAGAGAAAAGACATTTACAATACTGTACTCTATTGTTGGAAAAAAAAATGCACATATAAGTGGGCCAGTGCAGTTCAAACCCAAGTTGTTCAAGGGTCAGCTGTATATGTGTATACTCAAATTTTATGGTTTTTCTACTACTTTTAGATATTCTAATGATTCACTTATGAAACAGTACATTTACATCATCTGAAGAAACTTGCTATGATTGAAAATTCAATATGGTCTGAGGAGAGACTATTTTGAACCTTTACTTTGCTCTGACAAGCTATTTAATTTAGGCAAGATGCTTTAACTTTTAAGATATATCTGAAAATTGAACCTAATAGTAAACTTTATTTCATATGGTTATTATGAGAAGATAATCCATTTATGGTACTTAGTACACTGTTGGATACAAAAATAAGGACTTTGTAACTGTCAACAATTAATATTATTTACTTAACTGCAGGGGACAGGCTCTTCCCTACGGAGAATGAGCAATTTGAAAATGCCATTCAAACTAAACAAACTTTTTTATTCTCTATCATCATAAGAAGGCTTGAATTTGGGGCATTTAGGGTCCTACTCTATGTCAGGTGCTGTGCTAAACCGTGACAGTATAAAGATATATGAGACTGAATCCTTAGTCAAGGAGCTCATAGTAGATGGTTTCATCCTCTTCAAACTGTTCATCCTGGCATGAAGACTGGTGGCACAAGGAAAATACAGACCTACTGTAAATACAAATTGAACTGAAAAGTTAGCAGAACAAATAGTCAACAAGTACCTAGTGGGTATCATGCCAGCTGGATGCTTCATACTATTCAGATCATTATTATGGAGGGTCACTGGTAGCGAATAAGGTGGGTAATCGGGAAAGTATATGTAACCACCCTAAACTCTGTAATTTGCAGCAAACGAAAAGAATGAAAAATACCCTAAAATGGAGAAAGACAAGGGCCATAACGGAGTTTAAAATACTATACTTGCTTCCACATGATTTAACTAAAATTGCTCACATCTGTGGTGTCAGTATTTCATTCAGTCATCCATTCATTTGTTTATTCATTCGCATGTAAAAGGCACTGCATCGCAATTGATTGAATTAATATGTGAGTAGCGAGGCACTAGTCTTGGTGCTGGTTATGGTTAATAAATAAACCAGATAAAGTCTCTGCCCTCAGGAATATTATAGTTTAGGACTGCTAGCATTGTGTACCACTTTCAATAAACTATCAGCTAATATTTATTGCACAGTTTAGAGCTGGTGGTGTATCAGCAATACGGATTGAGTCCTCCAGGAAACAAACTGAGAGTTTAACGTTCAGGATGTTTGTTAAGGAAGGTGGGGGAAGCAGGACTCGGCAGAGGGAGAGGCTGAGCTGCACTGTGGGTCAGAACAAGAGCAGTGGCTGACCCCACAAAAGAGCTCTGGACCTTTCGTGACCACTCAGATTTGTCATACATTGGGTCCAAATGACTGAGCTTTTTACCCATGCCTCAACCAGTAACTGGAGTGTGTATGCTTCATGAGGGCAGGACTTTGGATGAGGCAGTTCTTTATATTAGAAATGATCCCCAAAGGACTGAAAGCTGGTGATCCACCAACAGCACTCCCTGAAGCTGGGCTAGCAAGTGCATTGTTGAAGGAGAAGCTGTCCAGGACAGCTCCACATCTACTGCACTGGTGAGGAAGCTTTCAGAGCAATAACTTAAAAACAACTCACATTGGCTGAAATAATAATGGCTTCCTGACTGAAGACTCTAGAGCTGAGTAAACCTTAAATGTGGCTTGATTAGACTTTCAATCTTGGTGGGTGTACATCCATTTGTGGTTGTTTTTTTTTTTTTTTTTTTAGAAATAAATCTCTTCAACAACCATGGAGCAAAAGTCCTGAACTTTGTCCTAGTTAAAGGTTTCTGAAACCCTAGGTTCCCTTCCTAATGGGGTGCTGTCCTGTGCGTTACAGGGTGTTGGTGGCATCTCTGATTTTACCCACCAGATGCCTATGGAAAACTGGAAGCTCCCTTGTGCTTATTTCTAATCCTCACTAAATGTGGGTGGTAAGGTTGATATTAGGAGCATCAGTTAAAGAAGTTGATGCTGAGGCTCAGGGCCATGAAGTGGCCATGCTATAAGCAGGTAGAATGTATGAGAAGCAGGATTAGATTGTTTGGTGGAATCAAAAACTAATGCTCTGTTTTCTGCAATACACTAGTTCCATCTAAGAGCTGTCCAGAAAAACAAGAAACAGGGTGGACACAAGTTTCCATGATTATCTCCAGAACAGACTTCGGGAGAAGGTCAGAGGGGCAATTGCCCAGGGTGCCGGCTCACAAAGGCCACTGAAATATTACTGAAAACATAATGATTTGGGGGAAAAGATCACCATAATTTTTCTCAGAGATGAGTACTGTCTGCGGTTAGAAGCAAGAGTTTGAGAAGTCATCTGACAAGAAGAAGGACCCTCTGAGAGGAGCTTCTCTTGTGTGTCAGTAAATTAACTGTAGAAAATGTGTTTAGAAGAAGGCACGTTGAGTTAGAATTAAATTATTCAGAGTGGCGCTGCCATGGGTTGCCTTTCTTCTCAGCCCTGATGGCAGCCTGCTGGGGCCAGCATTGAGATTTCTTCTTACATGAATATTCAACAAAATGTATTACTAAAAGGGGCACCATATTACCCAGATGGCCCAGAGCCCTCTTCCACTTTGACTCTCTCTCAGGGCTTAGGGTTTCTTCATGGCACTATCTACAGGTTTTATTTGATTTTGTTTTTGTTTTGTTTTGTTCTGTTTTTGATACATAAAGCTTAAGCCCCAGAACCCCTCACCAGCACAGTCTCCTTGGAAGGCCCTGGAAGAGGCCTAGCAATGTGTACATGTGTATTAGTTTCTTGTTGCTGCTCTAACAAGTTACCACAAACATAAATGGTTAGAACACAAATTTATTGTTGTAGAGTTTTGGAGGTTAAGAGCCTAAATCCAAACTGTGGGCAGGGTTGTATTCCTTCTAGAGAATTCCTAGGGGACTCTGTTTTCCTTGCTTTTACTAACTTCTAAAGGCTGCTTGTGTTCTTTGGCTCATGGCTTCTTCCTCTTATCATTTTAACCTCTGGCTTCCATCTTCATATCACCTTCCATTCCTCAGACCTTCTGCCTCCCTTTTATGAGGACAATTATGACTCCATTGTTCCCACCTCATAATCCTGGAGAACTGCCCATCTTGAATACTTATTCACATCTTTAAAGCCTCTTTTGTCATATAAGGTGACTTGCATAGGCCCGGGGATTGGGTGGTGAACATCTTGGGCAGCCATTTTTCAGTTGACCACAATGTGATCTTATGTCTGGGTACAGTTAGTAGAAGAAAGATATTCCATGCACAGTTAAGATGGTCATCTCTTTTACCTCCTGCTTTTATACTTCACCTCAAATCTGGTAGTGTCGGAGTAGCTTCAGCCATTTTGGGTTCTAAGAGGGGTTTCACTTGAAGATAGACTTGGTTTTGTTTTAATGAGATGCATTGGTGCTGTTCACAGTCACAACCTTGTATTTACAAGGTATAGCTTGCTGCTGGGTGTGGGGTTGGCTTCTGGGAATAGTTCTCCCTTTTGTGCCTTGGGGGTACTGTGCCAAAGATGATATTGCAAAAAAAATATGTCCATGGTGCCCCCAAATCTATGTATATAGGTAGTAGAGGAGAATCAGGGCTTGAAATACATGCAGCCTGAAGTCATTTGGTAGAAAATTATTGTAGCCATCAATAGGTTAAACTTATAAGTAAAGAATTTGGGTTTTGTTGACATCTGATCACAACTGTCATTAATAAAAGATTTCAATCAACGATGCTGGAGGACAGATTATTTTTAAATTCTCTTTATAGAAAATGGTAGTACTGAATATTTGTCATATGGAGAGGCAGTTAAGGAGTATGCAGTTAAAAATTATAGATAGAAAAGTGTTTTAAAGTTGTCAGGCAGTTCATAATAAAAATATTATTCTGTGTTATGTGATGTTTGTGATATTTGTCAGCTTTTAAAATTTTATTTCTTATGATTCTTTTATCATCTTAAATATTTAGTTTCATATCTAAATGTCTAATATCTTTTCTTTTTTAAAAAAAATTAAAATATTTTTTTTTCTTAAAGAGGATCCACTCATGCACCAAACTATAAGCTTCAGGCCCCACAAAATCAAAACCTGATACTGATAAAACTTGTATCAGTCAGACTTCAATAAGAGAAGCAAGGGGCGCCTGGGTGGCTCAGTCGGTTAAACGTCCGACTTCAGCTCAGGTCATCATCTCGCGGTCCGTGAGTTCGAGCCCCGCGTCGGGCTCTGGGCTGATGGCTCAGAGCCTGGAGCCTGCTTTGGATTCTGTGTCTCCCTGTCTCTCTGCCTCTCCCCCATTCATGCTCTGTCTCTCTCTGTCTCAAAAATAAATAAACGTTAAAAAAAATTAAAAAAAAATAAGAGAAGCAAATTATCTATCTATCTATCTATCTATCTATCTATCTATCTATCGATCTATCTCGCTATCTACCTACTGACCAACATAGCTACCTACCTATCTACCTATCATCTTTAGGGAGATATGTATTACAAGTAATTGGCCTATGTAATTGTATATGGAAGCTGGTTAAGCAACTCTGAAATCTGTAGGGAAGATCCAGGGAAGGGGCAGCAATTGCAGAACAAGCTGTTATTTGTGGACTCTATCATGAGAAAGAGTATAGCCCCTTCTCAGGGCTCACCTTGGTCAAGGCCATCCAGGAAAACCTTCTTTGTTGAGTGTTAGTTGCTCAGGGACTTTAATTATATCTGCAGAAATACCTTCCCAGCAGCACCTAGATTCATGTCTGACTGAATAACTGAAATAAGTTGTGTGTATAATACAAGACGACTGCCAGACTCCCTTCCTTTCTTACAGCTTAGCTTAGTCAAGTTGAAACATCAGAAGTCCATAATAACATTCTTGGTGTTACTGGCTAAAATTGTCCCTTCTGAAATAATTAAGAAAGGCTGTCCTCTTACAATTTATGCTTATTACATAATAGTGAATAGCTTCATGTGTATCCTAACAAGTAAATTCTTAACAAATTTAAGCAGTTTAATAGCAATAGTGAACCACAGGGGCTCTGAAGTCACACAGTCTGAGTCCATATCCAGATTTCATCATATTACATCTGTGTGACCTTAGGCAAGGTACTGAATCATGATAACTTCTTACCGAGTTTATGTTAAAAAATTAAAAAGCTTCAATGAGATAATTCATGCAAAATATTTAACACAATGTGGATGACAAAGTAGTAAATGCTGGTACTTAAAAACATTTTAAATATCAAATATTCAGAAACAGCTAACAAAATAAATTCCTATTTATGCCATTTCATTTTTATAACTATTGTTGGAAAATTAGGACAGGGTAGTTGTGAATGGGAAAAACATTGTGACCCTTATCCTTTTAAATTTGTAGCAACATGCTCAATTTTGTGACTTTCTATATATTACATATATATGACATTTAGAGTATTTTATATATTACTGTAGCTCGATACTACGTTTATTATATTCTACCTAATGAAGTACCCTGTTGTGATATATGAATATTTTATGAAGTAGAAACAATGTCACTAAAAACCAAATGTTTGCCTGGGGATATTACTGATTTATAGATATTTCTATTCATTGTTCTCTCTGCAAGGAGAGTGAATGTGATCAGAAGTTTTAGTATATTTCTAAAAAGAAACACTCGGTTTAGAAAAAGAAAAAAAATGATCCTTACATTTTTCTAAATGCTGGGCTGTGTGAGGCTTTAGTTGCACTGAACTGGAACAGATAGGAAAGTTCGGGAAGAGGAAGAAATAAAGGTATGGACTAGATGTGTTAGAGTACTGGGGAAAAGGGGTCTATCTGGAATCTTTAAGAATTTGTGTTTTGCCATTTAAATATCTGCATTGTGACTGAGAATCTCACTATTAAACTCTATATGAACAGATTAATTTCAACACTTACCTAAGAAAGTATAATTCAGAAAAGAGTCAGTGTGGGCCCATCTAGTCCAGAAACTTTGAACTGTAAAGAACAAGACACTTAGAGACACTTAAAAGATTGCAGCTAGAAATCTGGATCAGTGTGGATGCTGAGCTGAATTTTGACCCAGGGGAAGAGGCCAGTGCCTCTGAAATAATGGGCTTAAATCTGGTGCTCAAGGCTGGTGACTGGATTTGGACTCATTGAGTGTAAATAGTGACTGGATAACACAGAGGATGAGCAGGCCCTTTCCTACACCAGCTAAACCAGCGGAGATTTATTCATACCCAGTAGGCAGAAGACAAAAGAGGGCGTGTTTCCAGTGTTGGCCTGTTTATTAATCATGTGGCCGTGTTTATGCAAGAAGGAAACCTGTGTGAGGCCTGCCTGTCATGACTGGAAAATATAATCCTTTTTATCCAGAAGGATTCAGTTAAATAGAGTTTGAAGTCCTGTGAAGGGCTTGAGAAGGGTAGAGCCCTCCCACCATGAGGAAAACTCGTGTATCATTAAAGTCTAAATGTCTCAGATAAGACTGTGTATGTGAAATTAAAAATTCACACCATTACTATTACAGGCTCATTAAGGATAATTAGGAGTTTTAAAAAAGAAAAAAAAAAAAAGGAAATAGCATGAATGATCCAGCCACCCAAACACAATCACTGTTTGATTCATTTCCTTCAATATTTTTAATGCAGAATTAATTGTTTCACTTATGTAATTACATCATATGTAAGATTTTGTAGCTTTCACTTAATTTTTTTTTTAAGTTTATTTTGAGAGAGGGAGAGAGGGAAAAAGAGGGAGGGAGAGGGACAAAGAGAAAGGGAGAGAGAGAATCCCATGCTGTTGTGGGCCTTGATCTCATGAACGGTGAGATCATGACCTGAGCTGACATCAAGAATCCGATGCTTAACCAACTAAGCCACCCAGGAGCCCCAGATAAGCATTTTGAATATTATTCTATGATCTTTATAAACGTTATTTTAATGACTACACAATATTCCATTTTGTGATTGTGTCATATTTGGATCTGTATGCTACAGTCCATCTTTACACTATTGGAAATAATTGCTATATAATTTTTATAGCGTTTTCTTCAGTATTTAGCATTACGCTTAATGGCATAGATGCTAAAATTGGATAAATTCAATTTTGAGCCACTTATTTGAATGGCCTTGGACATGACTGGGCATTATTTCCCTCACATAGTTTCCACATCCTCTGAAAATGAAGATAACAATAGTTCCTGCTGGCAGGGGATAGAGCATGAGTTAAATGAGATGATAGGCTTAAAACAGTAAGCAAGATGCCTGCCATCAATTTAGCGCTTGATAAATGTTAACTATTATTATTGAGTTCATTTCCCTAGGGTAGAAGCAAAACAATTGTTTCTAAAGGATATGAATACTTTGTTTCTTGCTACCTACTGCCCAAGTATATCTCCAAACACAGAGATAATTAAAAGTAAACAATATATTTTAGATCATGTTTTGTGCTGGGAAGGAAGTAAAATGGTAGAGTGTCCTGGAGATGAACCTTACTTCTGGGAATGGATGGGGGCAGAGTTATTTTAGGTACTATGGTCCCAGATAGACAGGAAAAAAAAATATTTTGAAGGTAGAGCCAAGTGCAAAAGCTCTCACTTGCGAAAGAGCTTGGTGAATTGGAGAAAGAAAAAGTCAGTGAGTGGCTGGGACACACTAAGTCAAATGAAGCTTGTGTGGGACAGAAGGGTCCCCTGCCAGACCTTGAGGTGCTCCCACCCCCCTCAGGTCATAAGGAGCTTCTGATTTGGTTCTGAATACAATGGAACATCATTGGAGTGCTGAAGTCCAGAGGCTAAATACTAGACTTAGGCTTTTGACTGCCGATCCCATTTCAGTTCCTTCTTAGCTGTGTGAGCTGGAACAAGCAAACTAACTTCTCTCCACATAGTTTCTTCATCTATAAATTGATAACAATAGGATCTACCTCCTTGTTTGTCGTGAAACCTCCATGAAGTAGAGCATGTAAAAATTCTTACCATTGTTCATGGCCTCTAGTAAGAATTCTTACCATTGTTCATGGCCTCTGTGGCTAGTTGTAGATGCAACTTTTATGAAGCCAAATATCCTGTTAATGTGGTTTTCTTTTTCCCTCAAAGTCAAGAAGACGTTGCTCCCAAATGGGTTTTCGTACCTCCAGTTGTAGAGAAAGGGAAAACGATTTACTGTCTTATTATAGCATTGTCCCAATTCCTACTTATCAAGGGTTCAAAATAATATGAACACCATCATAATCAGGAAACTATTGTACATAAATAATGCTTTGATAACAATGTTAATTATTAATTCTTTATCTTTGTTTTAAGCACGTTTATAAGTTAAGAATGTTTGTACAGTGTCATCTCATGTGTTGCTGGGGCCAGAGGAATTTAGGCAAAGGCATAATTATCCAAGAAAAACTATAAATGAAACTCTGCTATCAGAAAGCAGTACTTTCCACCAAACATTAGTCACAGCAATAATCAGTAAATGGCCAGTTCAGTCACTAGCTTGTATCCTGTTTTCTGTCTCATTAGATCACAATTGTCTCATTCTCAAATTCAGGTCCATTTTGTTATAGTTCCAATTTAAAATGTTTGACATTACCACATTTTAACAAAAGGAAATATGCCTTTCTATGAAGAGAAATATTTTCAATTCTTTTCAAATAGAGGTTATCAAGTATGAGGAAGAAAGTACAAACTCACACACATATAGTTAATTTCTCTTCCAAGAACATTCTTTTAAAAAATTCTTTTTTCTTTCACCCTGATCATGAAGTCTTTCTTGTTACTATTTCTTATAAACCCTAATTGTTTTGGCCAGTTTATCAGTATGGAGACTTGTCCCAATTGTGGTCAATCAAAGACCTTAATCCCTTGGCTATAGGTGATCAGAAGGGGAAGAGAAGTTGAGGTAGGCTAAGCAGGTCAGAGACCCTCCTCCAGAGTTTGAACTTGGAAAGGGAAGGGTTGAATTTTAGTTTCTCTGTAGGTGGAGATCTGAGACTTAGAAGAGTAATTTCCATGGCCCAGCCTTTAAAACGATTCATTCTGAAATAAGATGAAATGAGATCACTCAGCAAAGGAGAGACACTCACATAAATAATGGAAGGATAGCCAGTGCTTCCATTCTAGATTACAGTTTTTTCGGAGTCTCTGGTATGCTTCCTTTTCCACAGTTAGAATGACTTGGGTAGCTGTCATTTAAAACTTTCGTGGGAGTCAAGACGAGTAGAAAGTACTACCATGACTTTTTTCCCCCACTTTTGTTTGTCCTGTCCAGCAGGTTGTAGAAATACTCGACCAATGCCTTTTCAATAAAAGAATGAACACTGGACTATCCTTGAAATATTATTTTGGTAGTATTTAAACTTATGGGTATCTAATATAGTATGAACTTGCATTAACTCATTCAATCTGAGCCTCTCTTCGAGGCTAATACCTGAAATTTGGGCCACTGCCACAGAGGTGTCTGGATAAGTGGTTTAACATAAGAATATGGATAGACTTTACACAAAATGATCTAGGAGCCCTCAAAGAAGGATGAATTCAGAAGAGTGGTCATCTGAGCCTATATGCATATAAGCAGGAAGACAGCACATAATAACCTGTTATTAAAGAAGTCTAGAGATTATTTTTTTGTTTATTTTTTCTTGTTTCAACTATGTACAGAAAATACAAAGACACCACTTGGAAATCACAGGTGTGAACTCTTATTTTTATCTTCTTCTATTATGTATCATGAAGAGGAAGCTGAAGCCTCACAAATGCACTTGGGTAATAAATGGATTCTCTAAATGTGTTTAGGCCAGGGTATGCAGAGATCTTGTTAAAGAAATTAGGAAGCAGTTAAAAACCTTTAATCAGATATTATGGAGAGCCAGTTTGAAGTCATGGCTGTTGACCCAACATTAAAAATTGATAAAATAATAAATTACAGAAAATTTTAAAATAATTTGCCAAAACACATTTAATGAATTTTTAAAAGATTAACTGTTAACTAAAAACAGTGACCACTGGAAATCAGGAAGAATAAAAAGTAACTTGAGCACTTTTGATTGAATTCTTTATTGATTTGTAAAAATCATGTATATATTATGCAAAATAGCTCTTAGTAACTAAAGCTTGGAAAGTATGTTTTCAGCTTATACCTTGCAGAGGCATGAATTCATAATGTGAATCATTTCCTATATAGGGTAAGAGTGTTCACATGTAAAGGGCTACCAGAAAGATGCTCACTAAAATAGATTTTCCGTAGAAAAATAATTTATTCTGTGCTATTCCACCTAAAGATTTTATTATAATAGACTTATTTTTATATAGAATGGGTTTTCTGAATATACTTTCATAATTATTTGATCATTCCCTTCATTTTACTACATTTGTTATTCAGCCATTCTTCCATTTCTGCTTTATTTAAAATTTTTTTTTAATGTTTCTTTATTTTTGAGAGAGAGAGAGAGAGAGTGAGAGAGAGAGAGAGCATGAATGGAGGAGGGGTAGAGAGAGAGGCAGACACAGAATGTGAAGCAGGCTCCAGGCTCTGAGCTATCAGCACAGAGCCTGACACAGGGCTCGAACTTACAAACCTTGAGATCATGACCTGACTCAGAGTCAGATGCTTAACTGACTGAGCCATCTAGGTGCCCATGTTTCTGCTTTTGATATGTGCTAGATTCCTTTTTTTTTTTTTTTTAAAGTTTATTATTTTGAGAGAGAAAGAGAGAGAGAGAGAGAGAGAGAGAGAGAGCATGAGCAGGGGAGGGGCAGAGAGAAAGGGAGAGAAAGAATCCCAAGCAGTCTCCACACTGTTAGCATAGAGACCAATGTGGGGCGGAAACCATGAGTCTGACTCTTAACTGACTGAGCCATCCAGGCGCCCCATTCTAGATGCTTAATTCTTTTCTTTTTTTAAAGAACTTTTGCTATTATTTATTTATTTTGTTTTGCTTTACACCATCATCTTCAGTTTTCTTCTACCGGTTTTGTTGGACTCAAAATAAAACCTGAAATTTGGATAGTATCAGAATTACCTCTTGTTAGAAGTTATATAGAACTCAGCTGTAAAATAAACTTTTGCCTGTAGATCTTTTAATACTTTTGATCTATTGATTTATCATTAATCATTTATCATTGACTCAATATTAGAAAATCATTCTTTTTTCCCCCAAAGTTTTAGCTTTACTGATAGAGGCTCACATACTATCCAAGATGGTACCGTTCTTGGAATTGCATCTCTTGGATGGATTCTGAGATGATCACATAATCTACTTCAGGCATTTGGAATCAGGTTTTCTGCTGGTATTAGCAGTATTACTCAGCTTGTATGGCCAGCACGCACCACAAGGCAAGTAGCAGTCTTTAGGAAACAACACAACGCAAAACAAAACACTGAAGGAAGGTGAGAAACAGAGAGATAGAAAGCTTTGGGGCGCCTGGGTGGCTCAGTTGGTTAAGTGTCCGACTTCAGCTCAGGTCATGATCTCATGGTTCGTGGGTTTGGGCCCCGCGTCGGGCTCTGTGCTGACAGCTCAGCGCCTGGAGCCTGCTTCGGATTCTGTGTCTCCCTCTCTCTCTGCCTCTTCCCTGTTTGCTCTCTCTCTCTCTCTCTTTCTCTCTCTCTCCCTCTCTCAAAAATAAATAAACGTTAAAAAATTTTTTTTTAAAAAGAAAGAAGGCTGATGATATTATTTAAGTGTCTGGATATAACCATGGCTAAAAAACTATCAGAGTGTTTATTTATGTCAGCCAATAAGTTCTAATTATTCTAAGGTTATACATATATTATCAACCATGCTATACATTAGATCCTCAGAACATATTCATTATATAACTGAAAATTTGTAGCCTTTTACCAATTTCACCCCATTTTCCCTCACTCCCCAGCTCCCATTCTACTATGTTTCTATGAGTTCAACTTTTTTTTTCCACGTGAGTGATGCCGTGTGATATTTGTTTCTTTCTATTTGACTTATTTCACTTAGCACCATGCTCTCCAGATTCATGCGTGCTGTCACAAATGATAGGATTTTCTTCCTTTTTAAGTCTGTTTCCAGACTTAAATGGTTGTTTCCATACCTTAGCTGTTGTGAATAATACTGCAGTTTTCTTGGGAGTATCAATATCTGTTCAAGATAATAATTTGGTTTCTGTTTCTGGATATGTATCCAGAAATGGGATTGCTTGAGCATATGGTAGTTCTATTTTTAATTTCTTGCAGAGCCTCCATGCTATTTTCCATAGTGACTGTACCAGTTCACATTCCCACCAACAGTGCCTAAGGAAGGGTTCTCTCTTCTCCATGTTCTTACCAGCACTTGTTATTGCTTGTCATTTTGATAATAGCCATCCCAACAGATGTGATGTGATATCTCATTCTGGTTTTTATTTGCACTTCCTGATGATGTTATTTCATGTAGAAGTTTATAAGATATGTAAGATATAACATCTACAAAAATTACACATTTAATAATCAGAGCAACCTGTATATTAATTGGGTGAGAGGTGAGTTAATGAAATGACTTAATCTTCAGTAATAATTTAAAATAACAGAAAGAAGAGAGAAAACCACATGGTCTTTGGTGCTATAGCAATTCATGTTTTGCTCAAGTTCAAAAGACACATTTAAATTTAAAAACATTTAAATTATATTATTAGTGTTGCTTCTTCCTAAAAGCAAAAAAAATTTTAAATGACATGTGTTATATTAGCATCCCCCAAATTCTCCTTTTCTTAAGTTCCTTAAGGGGATTCCAATGAACTTAGGTGAATAAACATTGAAAAAATATTTAACTATGTCAACATTAATTGAAACACCTGGAGTGCTATCTACCTTAAAAATATTTGCAGAAAAGCCACTGGGGAATCTTTATTATATGCCACCTAGTTGAACTATCGTTCTCACATTTATTCAGGTTAATGAGTGCACACTTTTGAGAACCATCTTTGTATCAAAATAGTTCTTGTAGAATAAATAAGGTTAGTAAGAGCAATATTCAGGAGGCATTACTCTTTAATAAAAGCTTTCTCTGGCAGTTGGGAGACTCGAGGAGACTAAATGTTTACAAACCTACTAATGAGAGAATGAGTTAGAGTATCTCAAATGTCTAAATACTTTCTCATTAGTAAGGTGGATCTTCCCATGAAGACAAACTAACTTGTCCAGACTTTCACAGTCCCTCAGTATATTTTATTGCTTCAGTGACTTGAGTGCTGAGGGGAATGAAGTTTAATCAGTACCTTGTGTGCTAAGAAAAACAAATCCCAAGTTTTATCTGCCTTTAGTGTAGCATGAACTCACGGAAATACTCAGTTAAGAATTTTAGAAATTGTTGGTCTTGCTTCTAACTTGCTATTTCCTCTAAAGACCAGTATGCAGTAGTCTTTGAAATTAATTGTTGAGAAAATAGAATCTTTTTGATTTGGCTAGAAATTGTGTTGTATTTGTTTTCTTATTCTCTGCCAATACACAAGCTTTCATGACATTTTATTCCCATCAGTGAGGGATATTTACTATGACAGGAAAACCTAAGGGTTTTCTTCCTCTTTAAAATATTATCTAAATATTTTGCAATCACATGAATTAAATAAAGGTCTTAGGGCAAAATAAAACAAAAGTATTGCAGCTTAGCTAAAGCTGTGTTTTAACATTTCATTACTTAGATATTTTCTTTCTAAGGAAAACTTTTTCAACTGCCATCAAAAGTATCCCCACCTTTATTTGCTCCTCTGTAAGGGGATAAAAAGACAACTGAAGAAGAAAAAGGAGTTAGGGAATCTGAGAAATAAAATTGATCTTAACCTCCTTCCTTTCCCTTCCACCATTGTACACCTTCAAAAAAAATTTTTTTTCCATAATTGTCCATTGTGTTTAAACCATGATTGTACAAGGTAAAGCAAGGCCAACTGTATACATTCAGGAGATGGACGGAGATGGAGTAGGGATCCGGCTGTTTATTATGGCAATTCTGACCTAGTAGTTGTGGCTCTTATGACTCTTTTTCTCTGCTTTATTTGTTTTTATCTGTTTTATCCACAACTCTTCCAGCTTTGAAGGATTCAAAGTGTAAGTGTCACTTTGATGTGAAAGTGTATCCAATCTCCATTGATTTTTCCAAGCCACACATACTTGTTTAAGCAAAGAAGACATTTTTGTCAAGGCCCACAAGATGTAGAGATCCCATTTAGAATTGGAGGATAGAGGTATCAAAATACAGGCCTGGCGGTGCTTCTTGAATATGGCTGTTAGTGTTCTAATAATTGGAGCTGGAGGATAAAATATTACCTCGTCATTTCTCTACCAAAGTCAGGCTCTAGGGTAAATGTTTCAAATTTGAACATTCTATCTGAAGTTCTATGTTTGGAAGGTAGCAAGTGCCACTTACGAAAGGCAGGCATCACAAATTAATAAATAAAACACCAAAAGGTAAGAAAGACCTAATATGAATACAAGATCCTTCATTCTTAGCCATATGACCTTCATCAGTGGTTTAACATCTGGGAACTTCACTTACTCAACTTCACTTAGTCAACAAATACTGATTAAGCTCTTCCTCTCTGCCAAATGCTCTTACTAGGTATGCAGAAACTACAGTGAGTACAACTTATAAATACTCTGCCCTTATGAGACTTATATTCTAGTTGGAGGAGGCAAGTAATTTTAAAAAGCAGAGAAGTAAAATACATAGAATTTAGATATTAAGTGCAAGGGAAAAACACATAGAAACAGGACAGGAACTGATGTAGTATAATAAATATTTTAGATAGTGTGGCCAGAGAAGGCCCTTCTAAGTAGTGACTTTTGAGTAAACTAACCATACAGATATATAGGGGAAAAGCTTTCCAAAGAGGAAAACGGACACCCAACAGCACTGAGATGAGGTCAATACTAGTTATGGTCAAGGAGCAGCAATAGGCCGTCGCGGTTGGTGCGTAGTGAACAAGGTCGAGGGTGCTAGTGGAATGTGGGAAGATAGAACAGACACATCTGGGAGCTAGATTATTCAGCACTCTGCAGGGTGTGGGGAACCAGTGAAGGCTTTGAGCAAAGGCAGGATGAGATTTGACTTAAGGTTTTTAATAAGATCACTCTGGCTGCTGGGTTGTGAGTACACTGGACGTAGACAAGTCCAGAAACATAGAAAGCAATTAGGGGATATTGCAGTAAGTTGAGGACAAATATGGTGACTTGGATCAGAGTGGTGGCAGTGGCGGTGGTGGGAAGCAGTCAAAATTTGGGTATATTTTCAAGGTACTTCAATCAAATCCTACTGACATTCATTAAATTTGAAAAAAAAAGGCCTATTGTGCATGTGAGCCTATAAGAAGAATCATGGTGTTTAAATCTGGCCACCTGAAAAAGGAGCATATCATTTGCTCTGTTTCCTTATGGGATTTCTGTGAAACACAAGTCATAGGAATCAAATCAATACTGGATATTGTTATTTGGATCATTTACTCTGGTTAAAATCACACCATATCAAAGACTGAATGTGCAGAATTACATCACTTTTAGGAAGTAATCCTTCTTTGTTGTGATAGGAAAACGTGTAGTAAGCTATGTCCAAAGAACATTTCTTTCATCTGCAGTTATTAGGATTTTAATTAATAAGGATAACAATCTGCAGAGATCAAAGTGACACTTTATGGTTATGCCCTTCACCATCGGACATCATCACATCCAGCTACCTCGTGGTTGGTTGTGTGTCCTGGGAAGATTCTCTTGATGAGCGGACCAGTTCAGTTCAGCTTCAGCACACATAATCTAGAAATCTTCAGGAATAAGAGAAGAGATCTCTGATAAAGAGCTGTCTTCTTCCTATAAATTTTAAGTGCATTTTGTAACATGTCTAAAGCATGGTGGTGTGTTATTTTATTTTATTTTTTATAATAAAGAATTCCCACATACATACCCTAAGCTTATTGAGGAAAATGTCTAAACCTCTAATACATCTTCAAATTCATCCACAGTTAGAAATCTGTCAAAAATTAATGAACCGATTATCTTCTTTACATTGAAATGGGGAAAGTTTGATGTATCCTGAATGCTTTTGTTTGATACATAAACTTTAGTAAGGACATCTACAATAGTCATAGCAAATCTAGACCTTCAGAGGCAGGAACAGTTAACCAAGAGATGTTGGAACAACAGAGATAAGCTGGGTTTTGCTATTGTCTATCTAGTAGAGCTAAGGTTGCCCTTCATGTTTGAGAAAAAATCAGCCTTCGTCAGGGGTGCTGGTCAATTTGAAGGTCAAAAATTTGAAACTTAGTGTCTTGAAAATAGAAAAAACAAATGAACAAAATTAAAGGTAGTGTTGAGTCCATTTACCAACTAGACAGGGAAGGCACCAAACAGGACCATGTGTTCTTCAGAAATGCCTTCCTGGGGTGCCTGGGTGGTTCAGTGGGTTAAGTGACTGACTCTTCATCTTGGCTCAGGTCATGATCTGGCAGCTGGTGAAATTGAGCCCCGTGTTGGGCTCTGCGCTGACAGAACAGACCCTGCTTGAGATTCTCTCTGTCCCTCTCTCTTTGCTCCTCCCCTGCTTGTGCACACACACTCTCTCTTTCAAAATTAATAAACTTAAAAAAAATGCCTTCCCAACCTCCCCTACTTTGGTATACCTCCTTTCTTTAGTGTTCTCATAACTCGTTGTATATTTTCTTATCAGAGTAATACATTTACATTTATCCAGATATTTGATCAATATTGCTTACTTCCAATCCACTATAAGCTTATAAGTTCTTCTAAGGATGGTTTTGTTAACCATTATGCACTCTATGCGCAAGCACAGTATACTGTATATATATGAACTTAGTTGTGGAAGGAAATCAGGGAGAGATGAAGAATAATAGATCATCAGAGGATCAAGATTTAAGCAAATTAATTTTAAATTAAATGAAGAGCATTCTGAGGTATAGCTGTAGATTTGCATGATCTCTATCATGGACATCTTTGGAAAATAGGTATTTCTTCTATCCCCTCACCATTTAAAAATATCTAACTGTGTTGATTCTTCACACTTTTTCATCTCTATTGAGTAAATTGCTCATCTTGCTTTATTTTAGTAGTGTTACAGATCATCCTATCAATGACTTATCAATAGCAAATGACTCTGCCCTACGTTCTATACTTTAGTATACTTTCTTATTTTAAAAAAGTTTTTAAATGTTTGCTTATTTTTGAGAGATAGACAGAGACAGAGCATGAGCAGGGGAGGGACAGAGAGAGAGGGAGACAGAGAATCTGTAACAGTCTTCAGGCTCTGAGCTGGCAGCACAGAGCCCGACGCTGGGCTCAAACTCATGAACCATCAGCTTATGACGGGGGCTGAAGTCAGATGCTTAACCAACAAAGCCACACAGGGATCCCAATACTTTAGTATACTTTCTATACTTTATCCCTTATGTCTGAAACTATTTCTTTTCTTTTGCAAATCTAAAGGATTATCTTAACTTCTTCCAAACTCCATGAATTGACTTGAATGATTTCTAAGTGTCCTGGAAACTTTAACATTATCCAACTCTAGGAATTATGTCTTGATGGAGTGTGGAGTGAACCTCTCCTCTTTCTGTCTGTAAATTTTGGGACTTAAATTATATCAACTGTTTAAGTACTGTACAGCAATTATTTCTCCACGAGCAATCAAAATATGATCCCAGTGTCACATGAAGGGACATGGGTGAATATTCCCTTCAGATTATTAATAAATGCTAACTAATAATATTGCACTGGTGAAATGGAATAAGTACAAAGTGACAACTGATGAGTCATCCAAAATTAGTTCCAAACTTAAATACAAATGTGTGTTCAAATACAAGAGAGATCATTTAAATAATAAAAGATCCAGAGTACCTCTTATTTTATCCCCATATGTTTCTTGGTGAGCCTTACTCAGAGTGAAACTTGTAAAGTGGGCAAAGTTGGTCTGAAGCATTTCTTACACTTTCTTTTTCTCACAAGCACCTATTGTTATAATCTTTTTATATTTTTTTTCATTCAAATCCAGAATTCAAAAATAAAATACTTTTAATCTTTTCACACTAAAGAGTGGAAGATTGTGTTATATAGTTTGTTATATGACCCATGTGAAGGAAAAAAAAAGAAGAAAACCTGTCTTCATCTGAAATGCCATCATCAGGTTGTGGATGGAGGTGGGAGAGAGAGGGGTTAAGGTTTCTAGATCTGAAATTTCACTGTTACTTTCCTTCCAATGGAGCTGATGTGTAGGGCTAATCTAAGTGATTAAAAATAAAATAAATTATTAAGTCATATATATCTCTTATTTGGAAAAATATGATACCCAGGGATCTTGCACTATTTAGTGGAAAATATTCATAGGGATCTAAATATAAAAATGGAAATTCTCATGGAGTATAAAGGAAATTAACTCTCTAAGGATAATTTCATTAGGCAGAAGGTAGATAGGAGCAGTGGAAGGAAAGCCCTGAGGAGACTTCATACCTCTGACCTGAAAGCTTCCAGAGTCCCAAGTCCTTGAGGGCAGAAATGATAGAGTAGGCAGTTAGTTAGACATGAATTGGAGGAAAGGACGGTGATAAATAGGTTACACATTGGAAATCTGAGGCACAGCATACTGACCTTGTGGCTTCCAAAACACTGGGGCTAACAGATCAAGAGCCACTGGTACAGATCATGCCCTCTCCTCTTTCACCTCTGCTGCAGAGTAACCCCTAGACTCATTGTAATGCATTTGCATGGCAGTTATAGCCCCCCTACCCCATGGGGGAAAGGCTGTCATGAGGGTTCCATTACAAATCTTGTAGGGTCAAAAACTCCCCCTCCAAACCTGTGAGATGTGGCCCCCAAATGATTGGAAGCAACTTCCATTAGAGACCACCCTGTCCATGATGCAAGACCCCATTCGCACAAAAGGAAAGGACTGCTGTAGCTTCAGGGCAGTTGTGACCTCTGGGCCTAACTGCCCTCCCTCCTTGAGAGTGTACTGTCCTTAATAAACTGCTTTGTGCTCTCTGTTTTCCTTCTGGCTGTCTTTGTTAGAGCTCCGATCCCATGTAAATCTTTCCTGAGGAATCCATACAACCTAGACCACTATTCCCATAACCTAGACTCTCCCACCAGCAACATCTTTAGTATTTCAACTAAATTAGCAGCACTTGACAATTCCCTTGATGTTCAATTTGTAGGTAATCATGTTTATTGGCAATTTGAGGACTAGTATCTACTGTTAACAGAAAAAGCATTTTTGTAACAATTTTGTTTTGTTTGATGTTTTTCTTTTCAATGTTTTTTGGAGCAGGAGTTTCCAAGGGGATTTTATTTTTGTAAACTCTTGACATAAAGATCCTCTTTACAATAAAGAGGACTTTAAAGAGAAAACTTTTTTTTTAGCTTTTACATAATTTGAAATTCTGCTAATTGGCCTAGCAAGGGTGAATATGGTAGTAGGGTATGGAATCTGCTTGTACATACACATACATACACACACACATACACACACACACACACACACACCACAATAAAAGGTATAATATTATAAGGTTTTCCTGAATGAATATGTGCAATTATTTGGACTTTATGAAAGGTTGTGAACTCTGTAAAAAATAGTATGTGTTTATAATCAAATTTGTTAATAATTTCAGTTCATTGACTGTGTCTTCCTTTCCAAAGGAATTCTCCTGGTTCTTTGTTTCTAATTATGTGGGGGGAAAATGCTATAATGTTTGAGACTCAGCAGTGTTATAAAGAAATAAAGGAGCAAGCCAAGAATGAATGATATTGACTGTTACTCTACACTCCACTCTCATTTTCCACTTCTTCCCAAATTGGTTATTATAATACTTACTCAGAAATGTGTTTGAAGAAACGTGTGTCTAACTTTATATGGTTGAATAAGACCGGTTCACATTTCATGCTTAGCAAAACCCATACACCTTGAAAAGAACTCCAACCAATATAAATACTAAATTTCCTCTAACTTAATCTAAGCTTCATGGCACATGTTGAGGCATTTAATCTTTGAAGATATTTTTGTTTTCAGAAATTAAAAGCTGTAACCTGTGGATTAAATTGATACCTCAGAAGGAAACCTACTTCTCATTTATCTTTGTTTTAAACCCCAGAGAATGGGAAGAAAATGGTGGTTAAAGAGCTCCAAATACATTTCATATGTGCATGGAGCCTATGCTATGATGCCTAAGGCTAGCACCATGATTTCAGCCATGTTGTGTGTTTTGTGGGTTTGATTATAAAGCCTTGCAATAACTGTTGGAAAAATGGCAGAAGCTGGGGATAGGTGGACTAAAACAAGGATACCTAGATAGCTTGTAGGCCTCACTGGTCTTGGTGAGCTGTGCAAGTGTTCAGTATCTGGGTGGGCACGCAAAGTAATTTGATCTAAAGGTAGAGCTCAGAGGATGGAGTAACTCAACAGTGGCAGTGCCCTAAGTTATGCAATGAACACTGTTCTGAGAAGTTTTCAGTCAGTGAGCACTGTTGCCAGACTCAAGAGTGGAAGTTACACATGGAGGGTGGTTGAGGAGACAGAGTGGCAGAATCTAGCATTCTGATTAGATTTCAAGAGGAACCTCAAACCCAGGAGAATCAACAGTTGTGAAATTGAGATACTGAAAGAGCTATTGGATGATAGAGCATAAACAGTGATATATAGGGCTAAGCAGAAGTCCATTGATCATGGGCCCCCCTCTCAGGCACATGGGATGCCAGGCTACACAAACTCTCCCAGGTGACGGCTGCTATTCATATTTCACACATGGCGAGGAGTAACTATGCCGAGTATGAGAACTCAGTGTCAAGACACTCAGAATGTGGCTTATTCCATCAGTATTGGAACTAGCCATTTACTTTTGCACTGCTGAAACTGACATAGATTTTGTTACCAAAAAGGTCAGGGAAGCTGGATGAATTACTGAGACTGACTTCATAATGTCTCCATAAATGTCTTGAAATGTTTAGATAAAGCAAATAGTTATATTTTTAACAAAGTAATTTCTCTAAATTAAATGAGTTATCTAATATGACTATTAATTATTTATCTCATTTCCATTTTATATATTCTTACTTTTCTTTTTCAGATCAGATTTTTAAAGCTTCTTCAATAAAACATTATTTCTAGTAGTTTATAATAAATAAAAATCCCATGGTGAAACCTGAAGTCTGGCAATTTCTATAAATAATCATTCACACTATCATTTTATTTTAATAGAAAAGACAAATATGGGCTTTGGAAAAAAATACCACTTTTTTTTCATTTCAAGGGGATGAATTGATTTTGCACTTGATTTCATTTTTTTTTGAACTCTCCTTAGGCTAATCTTCCCATATCAGATAACCCTGTTCAGCATTTATTCTGTAGGTTTAGGATATGCTTGTCCAAATCAAAGTTCTCTTGAAAAATCAGTGAACATTTATAAATTGAGCTGTTTTCTGTGTTTGAGAAGTTCTACCTTCTTTCCCTTTCTTCTTTAAGGTGTACATTAATTTGGCAAAGAAAATGATTGGAGTCTTAGTTTAATAGTCCCCCAAATCAGGAATCTCATTATTGTTTCTCTTGGATGCATGGTTGAAGTTTCCGAACACTTTTGGGCAGGAACTCTCCCCCTACTTAAGTACAGCTTTTCTAGCTGTTGAGAAACATACGCAGAGTTGATGAATCGAAATGTAATTATTTTGCCGCTTTTAATTACTTCCCAAATCTGCCACGTTCACTCTGCAAGAGTGACTGTTAACCCATTGAAGCATAGTTAATTGTGGGTTTGGTAGATTCAATGATGTTTGGATGTTTCACTTGGAAGCACGCATACTCTGCGAACCACTCAAATGACTGCATTTTGTATATTTTACAAGTGTCTCTGTGACACTTTGCAGGATCTTTTGTCTGTGTGCAAAGGAGGCACACAGCTGTTAATTGACAAGGTAAGTAATCGTCTTCTGATTACAGTAGTTAAAGGCTGTTCTCTAATGGATTTTACTTGTCACTTTTAATTCTTTTTAATCTTTGCATTTCATTAGAATGGCTTTATCATTTGGATTGCCCTCCCGTCGGTTACTTTGATAGATTTAATGGGTTATCTTCAAACTATGGCAATCTCTCAAAAATGTAATAGAGTGATATTTAGATTCTTCAGGGACTTTTTAAACTTGATTGCTTTTCCAACCCATTTTTCCTCTTTTACACTTTACATTTTTGCAAATCAGTTATTTTGCATTTTCTACATGCCCTGAGCAAGCTTCTGCTTTAATCTTCCATGACTTAATCTACTGACTAAATATGAGATAGTTGGTGAGGCAGTGAGGAAAGATTCTGTTATCATTTCCTGTTCTGCTTGCCTGCTGTGATTTGATTTTTTTTTTTTTTTTAATTTACAAGCAATAGGCTTTCGCTGTGCAGTTTCCTAAAGAGATGATTCAGGTACTGACAAAGTAAACCTTTTTAGGGTCTGGTGATAGCATGAAAAGGAATTTATAAAAATAGTTTATTATGCATTTCATGATGTAGAAAGGTAATGTTCAGCCATTATTTATTCTATACGAGAGCATTTTTAGATCTTACATATGCTCTTCTACATATGAAAATGACAATTTACATACAAATGTATATCCTGAGATCATAGCTCATTCCTCTATAGCTCCTGCACTTGCCAAACAGCTAGCTCTTTTATCAGGTGAAACGTAATTACTAAATTACGCCAATCAGGGTATTTGGATGGTGAGAATAATTTATTGACATAAAAATTATATCACCAATTAAGTGCAAAAAACTGGGGGTGTAGAGATAAGATAAAGTTTCTGGGCCTTTTTATGTTTAATAAATTGGGATTAAATTGTCCTGTCTTAGTCGCAGGTACAATTGAGTCATTTAATAATGCTATTTGGCAAAGGTTAAACACTGAATCATGCAGCAGATGGTGCACTTCCAGGATGCAAAATTTTATGGGTGATTTTTCAAAGTTTGCTAAAGTGAGATCTAGTCCAGGGCTTTTCTTACAATTTAATTCTGCCTGGAAGCTTGTATGTAAGTAATTTGTCAATATCGTTATAATGGACATTTGCCTTTGTATGAAATGGAATCCGTGCCAAATTATTCTTTTTAGTTCATAGCATAGATTCTCAAAAATGAAAGGAAGTACAATTTTTAAAGAACTTAGTGTATATTGATTTTTAGAATGCACCAGTGAAGTGGCAAGACAGAATTGATGTATGCTCGGAAGTTTAAATGGATTTCAGCTTTGGTAATATAAAAAAAAAAAGAAGTTTAAGGCATAAATATGAAAACGGCTAAGACAAACGGTGACTATTTCCAATTCTTGATTTGCCCTTATCTAAATTATAGTTGTGCCAAAATGGCATTATGACATCTCAATTATTGTGTATTTTCTGATTACAAAAAGGGTTCCATATTTTAAGTAAACATGATTATAAGGTTTCAAAATCCCAAAAGTCACAATCTCCAAATCCTTTGGCTAATTAGGTAGACAGGAAACAAATGCATCTCAACATTAAGAAAACCCCTGCAACATCAATGTAAATATTAAAAGTATTTGAATTTGCAAGTTTAGTATCACTGAAATAGTTCTGATACATAAGTGATTTTATTGATAGATCTCGCCACAGAATTGTTTATTTGACTCTGTATTTTTGGTGTCCACTGATCTGTAAACGTTAAACTAGACGTCACTAAAATTGTGTTAAAATGTGGGACCCATTGGTAGTGGGTCCTCTCAAGGGTTCCACTTAGATTTGTCTTCATATGTAACACACACAACTTTGTGATTGGTTCCACTTTCCACTCATTCCATTTTCTAAATCTTTAATTGCTTTTTCTTCTTCTTACCTACTGCGAGAAACATATATTATGTGCTGGGCAGAGTCCTCCCTCCTTGGCTAACTGCAAATCAAAAGATATTGTATGAGAGATGGCCATGTTTGATTAGAAACTCATCAGCAGTAAAGATCTTTCAACAAATGTATGATAGAGATTACTGTAGCACATGTGTTGCATCCTCTCCTTTCCTAAGTGCTTTTTGTATATGAATGCATTTAATTCCCACCATGACTCTCTAAGATCAGTATGTTTGGTATTAGAGACAAGGAAAAATATGCCTCAGGATTACACAACTTCTAAAAGATGGAGCCAGCATTCCAACTCCATTGGGATGACTTGAGAATTCATATTCCCAACAGTGTTCTGAGCCGGTTCTCTACTTGAAGTTTTATAATTTGGTGATTATTAATGTTAAGGCATGAGAGAGAAGGTCAAACAGGCAGGGGAAAATATCTAAAAACAAGATCAGACAATCAGATTAATACTGAAAGGGAAATGGCAAGCAAATAAATCCCTATCCAAGAAGACCTACGGAATAAAGACAGTAGAAGCAGGAGACAGTAATGGATCTCAGATCACTAAGAAGTTTAGAATATATGATAACTCCTTAAAATCTATTATAAACAATAGTTTATATTGCTTATCTACTGATGCGTTTTTGCTTGCTTTTAAGAATGATTTGTAGTTAATTCCGAAAAAGCTCAAAGATGTTTTCTGCATTAGGTTTATGGGCAAAGACCCCACGTAGAGCAGACTGGACTTAGCTTATACTTTCTTTACCCCAGGTTCTTGCGCTTGCTTTGCTCTCTGGCCACGGTGCCCTTGGTAATGACTTGCACCATCCTGGCATCCTGGAGAAAGGTCATGGCTGCTGCCTCTAATATTGCTTTTGTTATTTGAGAACAAAACTCTGCAGTGGCCCATGCCTTCTACCTCATGTTACCTTGCTGCTTCGGGTCAGCTCTGCATCACTTGAACACCCTGGGAATTAACACCGTGTGGAGGCAGTTTGCACAATGAGACATGAGAACTAGCAGATCTCTTCTTTCTTCTTCTACCCCTACCTAGACTTTTCAAACATGCAGTAGCTACATAATGCCTCTCCAAAGATGGCTGGTGAGACAACACTGCCTGTTACAGAGCTGTGGCCACCTCAGCAGCGCTCTCCTTCTTTATACTTGCTGTCCCCTGCCCCTGGCTGCCACCTCACTCCCCTTTATTCTCACTCTTCATTCCCTGTGCTCCTGCATAAAGTGTTATCACATAAGCTTTTGCCTCATCTTCTCTTTCTTAGGAGACTAAAGATAAATAAAGCAGAGCGGAAAAGCTAAATGTACGTTGATTGCTGTGAAGATTACATGCAGTGACCTTCAAGAATTGTTCTTAATAACTGGTTTCTATTGATGTTGTATTTGGTAAACTATTTCTCAGCTCAGTGCTAATTCTTAAAGAAGAAATTCTACACATTTCAAATTACTGTCATTTTGTAACAAGACATAATGTTTTATTGTATTTATTGCCTAAAAATGTGCTGTGCTTACATATAGATTGCTCTGTCTTGGAAACATTTTCCCATTTCTCTAAATAGGCATATTTAGAATCATACACCTCAGTATATAATGTTCTTATTTGAATTTTGCTATGACAGCAAATAATGTCTGAAAAATTTCCTGGTAACTCCTTTTGTGAAATAAAAATGAGTGGTAGTCTAAATCAAGTATTTTCATATTAAAATGCTTCATAAATGGAAGGGAAAAAAACTTTTAAAAAAATTTTTGGTACATACACACCCACAACATACATGTACACACATCCCAGTACACACACACACACACACACACATCTCAGCACACTCACCTATCTCAAAAGCAGAAACACTTTCAAACAAAACATCTAAATATGTTAGAATATAATTATTCAAATATAATTAAAATGGAATTCAATTCATTCTCAGGTCAATGTTATTTTAATTTGATACTCCTTGCAAATGTGCAGGTGGCAAGTGAATATTCAAAGTGCAGATGTGGTATTTTCTGCTAACTTTACTTTCTAAAGATGGTTCATGTACTGATTTTCATGTAAATTTATACTGAATAATCCTCAGCAAGATAGTATTTACTTAGAATGGATTCTAAGCTGTGCTATCTGAAATATATGGGAAGAACCTTCCAGAGATCTGTGTATTTAAATCATTTAGAAAAAAAAATTAAAGCCTGAATTCTTTCTCAGATTTAAAAAGTAATCGTTAAATTTAGAGAAAGCAAAACATATGTATCTGATCATCACAACTGTGAAAGAAAAAGAAATTAAACACAAAAAATATTCCGAGGTTTCAACCTCTAGTGGGCAATTGGGCTTTCTCTTCTTATTATCATTAATTAGTAATGGGTGAGTGATTAAATTTATACTTCATGGACTGAACTTTTCTCATCATAATTTCAATATTTAAGTGGGAAGAGAATAATAGATCCACATGAACAGAATTTCTGTTTTGTTCATTGCTACACCTGCAGCTAATGAAGGGCCCCTGGAATATAATAGGTACTCAGTAAATATTTGTGGCCTGAATAAACATGAAAATTATTTAAGTCTTGGAAAAAAATGTAAGAAGGAAAAAAAAGTGTCCAGGGAAAGGGGCACCTGGGTGGCTCAGTCGGTTAGGCATCTGACTTCAGCTCAGGTCATGATCTCCCAGTTTGTGAGTTCGAACCCCGCGTCGGGCTCTGTGCTGACAGTTCAGAGCTTGGAGCCTGCTTCGGATTCTGTGTCTCCCTCTTTCTGCCCCTCCCCTGCTTGGACTCACTCTCTCTCTCAAAATTAAATAAAAATTTTAAAAAAATTTAAAAAGGTGTCAAGGGAGAATGGCAGTTATTTAGAACGTTTTCAGGATATGACTATGTAGTTTATCTCCTAAATGAATTGTACGGTACTTAGCACATAGGACAACATTACCAACATAAAAGTGATAAAATACTTTTAAACCACAATAGCATATATAGTTAGAGTTTTAGTTTCTTGACTGCTCCAAATATTCACTTGCCTAGTGATGACTATTAGACTATAAAGGTGGATAAAATAGAAAACTAGCATTACGGTCCACTTTATCAAGAAGAGAATTACCTCACTGGTAATTTGAGTACTTTTGGTTGTCCATACAACTATAAAGCTTTTGGAAGGCTTTTCTTACTCCATTTCCCCCTCAGAAAATTCAAAGATACTATTCTGATCTTTAAGAATTTTGTAATCTGTCTTGGTAGAATGACCACAAATATACATGCATGCTTTTGTGTTCTCTCTCTCTCTCTCTGTCTCTGTCTCTCTCTCTCTCTCTGTCTCTCTCTCTCTCTCTCTCTCTCTCTCACACACACAAACACAGACACGCACAGACACAGACACAAAGTATAAATGGAATGAAAACATTTAAAAAAACAATTAATGGAGTCCCTTGGTGGCTCAGTCAGTTAAGCATCTGACTTTGGTTCAGGTCATGATCTCATGGTTTGTGGGTTCGAGCCCTGTGGCAGGCTTTGTGCTGACAGCTCAGAGCCTGGAGCCTGCTTCAGATTCTGTCTCCCTTTGTCTCTGCCCATCGCCCACTGGTGCTCTGTCACTCTCTCAAAAATAAACATTACAAAATTTAAAAAAACAATAAAACAGATTGAGTCAAATGCAAAAATGGTGAGGAATTACATACATAATTCAAAATAAAGGGGATGATTAGAATTAGGAAACAAGTGTCACATTTTGAGGAAAGTTGAGGCATACATTAAAGAGAGAAGAGCAGACCGCTGATGAGGAAAAATTTACATTACCCATTAAGGTTCTTCTGGCTGGTTTAAGAATTAAGTTGAGGGGCACCTGGGTAGCTCAGTCGGTTGAGCATCTGACTTCAGCTCAGGTCATGGTCTTGCAGTTCGTTAGTTCGAACCCCATGTCAGGCTCTGTGCTAACAAACCGCTAAGAGCCTGTAGCCTGCTTCAGATTCTGTATCTCTCTCTCTCTCTCTCTCTCTCTCTCTCTCTCTCTCTCTCTCTCCTGCCTCCCCTGCTCATGCTCTGCCTCTCAAAAATAAATAAATGTTAAAAACAAAGAATTAAGTTGACATAAGACAGATTAACAGGAGAAAATCCAATTTAACTGTATAAAGGGGCTCCACAGAGTCTGAAGCCCACCGGCGGGCAGTTTAGGCTTATATGCCATCTAGAGCTAAGGAGAAGGAAGGAGAAGTAGAGGACTTGAAAGGAACACAATTCTTAGGACTATGGAAAAGAGAAAATGTTTGGTAAACAAATGTTTGCTGGGCCACACAGAAACAATGGGACTTAGAGATGAATTTTAACAACAGACTTTGCTGGGTTCCTCCCTGTCTACCCACAGCTTGTTCATATTATACTGTAGTTATCTAGGGTGATAGCTCACTTCTGGGAACAGGTCCTCTATCTAAATTATCTTAGGCAATTAGAAGGGAGACTAAAAACAAAAAAAAAAAAAAAAAAAAAAAAAAAAAACAAACAACTTCTAGAGACTTTTTCTGAAGTCTTTGCTTTTTAAAAGTAATCAGCCTAAAATAATCCACAGGGCAGAGACACTTTATGGAGTGGCAAATTTTGTTCCTCTTCACGATCTTACGTATTACTTTGTTTTATTTTCATTATCTCTCCCATTTCCTCTTCTGATTCTACTTTATTTTTATCAGAACAATTTGATGAGAGTCTTATCATTAGATAATATAAAGAATTGGTGAGGCGTCTGAGTGGCTCAGTTCCTTGAGTTTTTTACTTCCGCTTAGGTCATGATCTCATGGTACATGGGTTAGATTTCCGAGTTGGGCTTTGCACTGACAGCGTGGAGCCTGATTCAGATTCTTTTGTCTCCCTCTCTCTCTGCCTTTTTCCTGCTCGTGGTCACTCTCTTTCTCTCTCTCTCTCAAAAATAAATATTAAGAAAAAATAATAAACCCTATAAGAATTGTCCTTAGTAATTTGTAGCATGTCTCATGGATTTAGGAATGCCAATCACCTTAGAATAATATCAGGGGAAAAAAAAGTAATTAAACTTTTTCAAATTAGCTAACTTAGATATAAATTAGGAGTAACTTGTACACTATTCTAAAGAGAGACAAAGAATTTCCTTTAAAGCATGATATGACTGAGCAAAATCAGCATCAGAAGCAACTGTGCAATAATAGGTATCATGTTTACAAGAAAATGGTTTGTTTTCTGGATTTGCCTGTTTCTTGGGTTGAGCAGTCTGAGAGTTTTGAGTAGACACTGGATTTTAAACTAGTTTTCTCAGTAAAAATAGAGTGTAGATAACTAGGCTCCATCAAACTAAAGTATGTACAAAAAAAAAGAAAGAAAGAAAACCTGGTACAGGCTTGGTTATGATCAAAAGAGGGTAAATAAGCATTTGACTTCTGGGAATTTCAAACTTATTTTGCAAAGGTAGATAATACATAGCAGTGATGGGCTTGCTTTTGTCTTTTCACTTCCCCTCTATGGCCCACTCTTTGAAACCACCTGCAAGGATCCAGTGCCTTCCAATGGAATATTGTCTGGTCAGGGCTGTCCTTTAGGGTTTAGTAAATGTGTGAAACTATGAGGTCGAGGCATTTTTTTTCTTTGCTTTTCCTCATCATCCTATGCCTATTTAGTCTTATAGTCTACTTCTTTGGGGTGGGAGAGGGGGACAGTATCCACATAAGTCATGTGGAATTCTTACATGCTAGAAATTTTTCTCCTCTTCCTATGTATATTTATATGGACTTAGGATATTTATTTTATCTTTTGGATTATATTCCAATATTTACTTTATTCATTTTCTTGCTCAAATTATTCCACCTTTGGCTATTGGGAGATTTTTACTTGGCACTTGGGCCTCTCTATATTACATAATATAAACATATTGGGCGCCTGGGTGGCTCAGTTGGTTAAACGTCCAACTTCGGCTCGGATCATGATCTCGCGGTCTGTGAGTTCGAGCCCCACGTCGGGCTCTGTGCTGACAGCTCGGAGCCTGGAGCCTCCTTCGGATTCTGTGTCTCCCTCTTTCTCTGCCCTTCCCCTGCTCTGTCTCTCTCTGTCTCTCAATAATAAATAAATGTTAAAAAAATAAAAAAATAATATAAACATATTTATATTGTACAATACTTATAAAATATATTTATCTAGTATATATTTATATAATATATAAGTATATATTATGTAAGTTATATATATACAAGTATATATATAAGTATATATTATGTAAATATAAATATAACATTATATATTAAGCACTTTCTTGCTTGCACTGCAAGATATTGCAACTTATCTTGTATATCTCCTTATTTTCCTGGTTCCTTTTATTAGAAAAGAATATTAGAAACCAAGATCTGAGTGTTAGGTGTACTCATTGCCAACATGTTGTTGCTTCTCTGCCAGTTTAACTGGAACTTGAAGGGAATATGTATGTGTATACTAAGCCATGCATATACTTGTATCTATAAATCTTTCTCCATATAACCATCTGTGTCTATATTAGACTAAAAAATAGTTCATCCTGTTATCTCTATTAACCATCACTGCTCAAATCATTCTAGCCTTTCCCTTTCACTTACGTGTGACCTCCCACACCAACGGTAGGAAAACTAACTCTAACCATCCTCCATCCATTTACTTAATTTTTCAATTCCAGTATGCATGAAAAATGATTTCAGAACTGTTATCTCTACCTCCGTGGAAAACAACAGCAACTAGAGTACAGTGCGATGTCCATTCCTTTTGCCTTTAGTCTTGAAGTCTCCTCTCATTTCCCAAGTTAATTCTTCTAGTCATTAGAGAGATTGTTTCATAATTTGTAATGCAGTGGGATTCTTTTATCACATCGAGCAGTCCATTCTGGAATTCCTTCAAACTTCTAAATGATTTTTAAGAATTGGTTTACATTATAGTTTACTTTTTGTTATTTAAAGGCCTGTGGGTACTGACAAATGTATAGCTAGCTTCATGTATCTACAACTACCCTGTCAGAATAGTTGCACTTCCCCAAAAATTCCCTGTGTATATTCACATCATCCTGTCTTAGGGTCTAGTATTTGTTAATTACTCATTATTGGCCAGGAATATGTTCTTTCTTGGGAGATAGAAAGGGGATTTGACCTCTACACTTGTATGGATAGGAGTAAGGTGTATCTGAAGGAGTCAAAGAGTTGTTTAGCTGGCCTCTTGAGGAGGATGCCCATCAGTGGATATAGAAATGTCCATGCTGTCCAAGGATGACTTTTCAGTAATTCAGGTCAAAGCATCTTTTAGTTCAGGACCTGGGCACTTAACCCAAATGGTCTCAATTTGTCTGGAACTGAGTTAGCTCTTTGAGAAACCACTCAAATTGTTGTGGGACGGCTCCTTTCACTACTCTTAGAAGCTTACTCTAGTACGCGGGGCTCAGAAGCCCATGTAATACAGAACTTACTGTTTTCTAGTTAATTCCATAAATATATGGGTATAGTTTAATCAAGGACATTACAGGCACTCTCTGGTACTATCAAACACAGGGTCTAGTGGTCATTCAAACACATTTGGAAGAATGGAAAAAGGAAAAGAAGGCTAATATTTATTGAAAACTATTATATTGCAAATATTCTAGGTCTTTCAGATCACATATTCTAAAAGTTCTAAAAATTTCAACTAACAATGATTTTGGTGAACCAACATCATCACACAGATATAAATCCTCAATTCCCTTACTGCCTTCTTCTGAAGAAATACTGTCACTTCCTTTGTTTTCAAATATTTCAAAAGACTTGCCTCTTCTCAAACATGTGTATGACGATATTGACAAATGGCTAAATAAGTATCTCCCACAAGTACCCTTCCCATCAACCACAATAATTTGGCATTCATCCATGGACAAAAGTGCCTTTGTGAAACTTTGAGATCCAAGTAGGCCATTGTGAAACTATGCTGTAGTCCAAGACTGAAGATAGGTATTGTGAGAAGGCAGATTGGCATTTAGGTGGCTGACTCACCAGCTGTGGTCTTGGCTATAGAAATGGAAACAGTTAGATAACCCTGAGAATTTGATCACAGTTCTGTCTGGCTTTGGGTCTGGCATCAGGACCATAGACAGGCCAAGGGACCCAGGAAGAATCACACCCATCCGTGTGCAGGGTAATAGACATATAGACCTCATTCCTGGCTGTGTGCCCTGAAATGGCCTATGAACCAGCTCTAGCTCCCCTCCTCTTGTGGTCTGTGAGCCCCTGGAAGCAAGCCTTCCAAACTTGGTCAGAATGTAGATTCTGGAAAGACCCTGTAACTGGGCTCCAGCCCATCCCACCCAAGTCTTCAGGGTTCTATTGGTATAGGGATCCTGTAGGAGACATTCCTTTTTGTGTCCCCAGAGATCCTGAAAGGGTGCCACACATAGCTCCAGCTTCCTTAAAGCCCCAGTCTCCAACTGGCCATCAGCACTCTAGTTTCCAGGGTGCCAGAGGGAGAAACTACCATATGTGCCCATGCTACAGTTCTGAAAGAGCCCTATATTCAGCTCTAGCCCTTCTCAGCCATGCTCCAGGGCCAGTTCTGCCCATCCAGGGACCCATGCAGTGACCAGGCAGCAGCCCTGCAATGGATCTAGTGGGAGCCACACTAACTGAACATCTGGTAATAGGCCTACTATCTGAGACCCCAACTGTGGGGCCTGAAGCAGACCATTGTCCCTCTGCTATCCTACTGAGCAGGATACTAGAGGCAGTTCTGTCTATCTAGAAGCAGACAGGATCTACACCTGCCTGTACTTCTGAAAACAAGCTGGCCAACTATAGATTCAGCAGCATCCTCATAACTAGATCTAACCCAAGAAGACTGTGATTCCCTGAAAACCTCTGTGAACTATTGTAGAGAATGTAAATTGATACAGCCACTATAGGAAACAGTATGGAAGCTCCTCAAAAAACTAAAAAATAGAGCTACCATATGATAAAGGAATCCCACTTCTGACTTCTGAAATTAATATTTTGAAGAGATATCTGCACCCTCATGTTCACTGAAATATTATTTACAATAGCCAAGGTATAGAAACAACCAAAGTGTCCATAGACAGATGAACGGATGAAGAAAATGTGGTGTATACATACACAATGGAATATTATACACCTATAAAAAGGAAAGAAACCCTGCCATTTGCAACAATATAGAAATACCTTATGCTAAGTGCTCATGCTAAGTGAACTAAGTCATAGAAAGACAAATACTGTATTATTTCACTCACAGGTTCAATCTAAAAAAAGGTCAAACTCACAGAAACAGAGTAGAATGATAGCTTCCAGAGGCTGGATGGTAAGGGAAATTGGGGAGATGTTGGTCAAAGGGTACATACTTGCAGATGAATAAGATGAATAGGTTCTGGTGATCTAATATTCAACATGGCGACTATAGTTAACAAGACTCTACTACGTACTTCAAAGTTGTTAAGAGAGTAGATCTTTAATGTGTTTTCACCACACACAAAATAATTACAATTATGCAAAATGACAGATGTGTGAATTAACTTATGTAGCAACCATTTCACAGTATATACGTGCATTAAGTCATCATGTTGCATACTTTAAGCTTACACAATATTATGTGTCACTTATATCTCAGTAAAGCTGGAGGAAAACATATGTCTGGGCTCATTTAAAATATGTCCTATTAGTTCTTCTTTCCAATGGCCTCTTTCAAGTTTTCTAAGTAATTAGGTTCACCTTTTTTTTTTTAATGTGTATTTATTTTTGAGATGGAGAGAGACAGAGTGCAAGCAGAGGAGGGGCAGAGATATAGAGAGACACAGAATCCGAAGTAGGCTCCAGGTTCTGAGCTGTCAGCACAGAGCCTGATGTGGAATCAAACCCATGAACCACGAAGTCATGACCTGAGCTGAAGTCAGATGCTCAACTAACTGAGCCACCCAGTTGCCCCCACTTTTTTTTTTCTTTTTTGAGCACTGAGGGGTCATCTTTCTCCTATTTAGTGTTCTAAGAGATCTTACCTCCACTACTGTCCTGATGTCCATAAAACAATTCTTGGAGGATATTTTGGGTATAACCAGATATTTTTTAAAAAGCCTGAAATTTTGATGCATTTGTAATTGAGGTATAGTAATTTTCAGACCCTGACTGTTGGACCCTTCTCCCTTGCTGCAATGTAGTTCTACAACGTAGTTCTTATTAATAGCAAAGCTTTGTTTATACATTTTGAGTTTCTGTCCCTTTTCTAAGATACACGTCATGATTGCACTTTTATATCAATTTTAGTATAGGTTAGGTTCTTTATTTTATTTTGCTTATACAAGTATTGATAACATTAATATTCATATTAAAAACTCATTACATATGATAACAGATCTAAAAAGATAGTTTGCCTTGCAATTTTAGGGTATGATTCAATTTAAACTGATTGAGAAGCTTTAAAGGGGAGCAAGAGTAACTAATACTTGTTTCAAAATTAAGTTTCTAGGAATATCTAGCATAGGTCAGTTTTTTCATAAATATAAAAGTTAAAAAAATAAGTCTCCTCCCACCTTTGGGGCTCCTGGGTGGCTCAGTCGGTTGAGCATCTGACTTCGACTCAGGTCATGATCTCACGGTTCATTGGTTCGAGCCCTGCATCGGGCTCTGTGCTGACAGCTCAGAGTCTGGAGACTGCTTTGGATTCTGTGTCTCCCTCTCTCTCTGTTCCTCCCCTGCTCACACTCTGTCTCTCTCTCAAAAATAAAGATTAAATTTTTTTTAAAAAGTCTCCCCCAAAAATGTAAACATTAAAATTCTTCTAAGGTGCTGTTGTCACAATACAGTTGTGTTCTCTTGTACACAATTGTTCAAGAGACAATTATGCCAAAGTGAGAACATGTGTTGAAAGATATATCTGAGCCTTGCTTGGTATTGGACAAATAATTACACAGATATGCACAAGTATGAAAGAAAACAAAGATCAATGTAAATCATTAGTATTCTTAATGATGAATTTACAAAAACTTAAATGGATACTATGGCAAGGCAGGAAATACTCTCTTACAAGTTTTGCCTGCAACTAAGTTATCAGGTAAGTACAAAAGTTAGCAAATGAGAATTCTGACATGTTCAAATTTGATATACAAAATATTTACTTTCAAAATTGTAAACTCTTTAAAAGATACACAAAACTATTCTTTGCTCAGACCTTTGCAGCTCCCCTACAACTTCTCTCTAGACCTAATCACAAATTCATGTCTGTAGAACCCAGTTTGAAAAAATCAATATCCCAGCATATGACAAATGGTTAATCTAAGGCTTAGCCAGACAAGTATGTGTCAAAACTGAGCCCTGGAAAGAAGTGTGGCAGATCTGGAGATCTAGGCAGGGGCAGAATAAGTTGGGAAATTCACAGTGTCACTAGGCAAAGATGAGAGAGAAGAAGAGAAAGTTTGATAGGTAGAAAAGAACCATGGAGGTAACAATTGTCCAGAGACTGGAGGGGCACTTGGTCGGGGAACTGATACTGAGGTTGATGTCACACAGTGGTTTTTATGAAATGCTGTTTTTAGTTGGCCTTTCTCAGAGTCTTTGGTTATCTTTTGAGTTCTTTTCGACACAGGAGTGATCTATGCATTGTGGAATGAGAGACATATATTCACTGTCATTACCTCCCCAGTTGTTCCTTGAATGGGTATTTTTTTCCCATTCCTGATTTTAAGATAATCTGGTCTGAAAGGACGTGTGGAATTTCAGAAAAATGTCTTACTCTTTTCTGTATCCTTTTAAAGATTGAAATTATCAATTTTGTTTATATTTTTGAATGTAGGTTTCCTATCATATTCCTCTTCAAAGTTAATTTTCATGACATGTATAATTTTCTTTTTTATGTTGATTAATTAATTAGTTAATTTACTCTAAATGGCTGACGGGCCCTTTCCAGGGAACTATGCCTCTGTAAAATGAAATCAAGTTGAAATTTCGCGATGAAATTTGGTATTTTGGTCCACTTTCCCAGCAGACGCTGTTCTGTTCTGGAATCCTGGGATTGTCCTCACACCTGCAGTGTTGAATTATTCACTCCCTAGATTTCATCCCTAGCATTGTTGATCCTTAATCTTTGCTTGTCAGGAGAGTCATTCAGTTGCAAGAACTAACTTTCAGAAAGGCGCCCAGATTGCTTCGGGCTAAATCCTGTATTCAGGTTCATGCTGAGTCCCTAAGCGAAAGTAATGGGAAACGTGCAGCTGCATGGCTGTGTAGACCTTCCCTTGCTTCCTTCGGTTCTCCCCACTTGCCCTTTAAGCACTTTGAGGACTGTTGTACCTGCTTCAGAGAAAAGCATAAGCTCTGTTTCTGTGACTCTTGCTGGCTCATTTCACTTGAAGTCTGACTATATCTTGTCTGTGGGCCATAGATTAATTTCAGCAGCATGGATATTTGTAATATACCTAAATGAGTTGGATGAAGGCACTGAAACAAAATTTCTGAGTCTGCAGATGAAACTGGGATTGGAAGCAGAGAAAATAACGAAGGGTGATGAAACCCAATTCAAGGAGAAGATAGTTTGAGTAAGAAGAGTGCCAGCTAGCATCCAATCAACTTAAATGAAGACAAATATTAAATGAGTTAGGAGCAAAGAGCCAAGCTGGAGGCTGGCTGTTAAACAGAATCATGAATCAGCGGTCCAATCAGTATGTGGTTTGAAAGTTATAGAAAATCACAAAAGCTGACTCAGATAAAACCTAACAAGAAGTTAATGGAAACATAATAACGTGCTTATATTTTGAAAGAGATGGAATATGTATTACAACAGTGAAAAAATGCCAACCCAGGACCCTGATTATATCACTGTAGAAATACTCTACTTTGCTTACGTTTGTAAGAGGTTTTGTTGAGTTGGAAGTCCCACAAAGACGCAAAGTCTATTTTACCCATCTTCTTGAAGGGGATTTGTTGTGTTTTACAAACGCATTACCCAGTTTTTGTGCCAGCTGTTCATGAAACATTCCAGTAAAATTACCTACTCTGTTAAGCTTGTGTTTCATCATATCACTGAGCTGCCATATAGTTAGCATTTAAGACATTCAGCAGTTATATAATTATAACTAATTAATATAATATAATATAATATAATATAATATAATATAATATAATAATGTTTTTGGGCAGTAGCTTGGGTACTGATACGAGCACTTATATTATCAAGTCCAAACTCTTTCAAAAAATTTTTTTTTGTTTATTTATTTTTGAGAGAGACAGAGTGCAATCAGGAGAGGGACAGAGAGAGAGGGAAACACAGAATCTGAAGCAGGTTCCAGGCTCTGAGCTGTCAGCACAGTGCCCAATGCGGGGCTCAAACCCACGGACTGCAAGATCCTGACCTAAGCCAAAGTTGGATGCTTAAACTGACTGAGTACCCAGGTGCCCCTAGTTCAAACTTTTAGAAAAATCATCTGAGGTAGGAACAAGGAATAATTTATATTTCAATTTTAAAAGGGGAAGGAGGAACTGAGATGTTAAATAACTTGTCTAAGGTCATACATGGTAGAAAATGGAGCCTGGATTCAAGCCCTGGGTTATGTTCAGAATCCATGTTCTTCTTCTTCTTCTTTTTTAAGTTTATTTACTTATTTTGAGAAAGAGAATGTGTATGTGTGAGTGTGGGAGGGGCAGAGGGAGAGACAGAGAGAAAGAAAGAGAAAGAGACAGAATCCCAAGCAGGCTCTATACTCAGCATGGAGCCCTACACAGGCCTGGATCTCACCACAGTGAGATCATGACCTGAGCCAAAATCAAGAGTTGGTCGTTTAACCGACTGAGGCAAAGCATTTTCCAAAAAAAAAAATGTTAAATTCCATTTCAAATATGTCTTACATGTGTGCAGACATATTTTGAAACCCACCTGTTCACTGGGAAGCAGCAGCCACTAGGAAATAGAGCCTGTTGTAGGGGCCGGGAAAACATCCAGTTTGGCAAAAGGAAAATGGTGTTCAGATGTGACAAATGAGAGGAGTTGGCAGTGTGGGTAGACAATAGGCATCATGGGTATCAAACCATTACAGTGGGAGGGTTGGAGTTGATGCATGGGCATGGCAGTTAGTGGTTCAGGCACAAGTCAATGCCCATGATTTTCTGGTTGAAACATCTCTGCATGGGGGAAAATGCTCAGTAGGGTTTGGGCTGGGGTTCTGAGGTAAGACATCATCTCACCCAGGGGAACTATCAACTGTCAGAAATAAGGCAGACCCCTAGTTTTAGAAGTGTTAGACAAGTTATAAAGACAAAACTCAGGGTCAGAGATGCAAAGCTGGGATATGTTAACTGGGTGTCAGTGAAATCCAGACCAGGTTAACTGCAAGGATGACCTCTTGCCAATTCCCAGTTGGTTACACAAAACAGTTTTTACCCCTTTCATCTGAAAGAGGGTTCAAACTTTAGGTGTTGGTTCCTAAAGAAGAGGTAAATTCTGAAGGCTAAAATCCAAGTAAAGACTAACGATGTGCATTTAGATAAACTCAGATTAAACACAGTGTTTCAAACATAGGTGTTTTTCTTTTTAATAGATTTTCCCTTAGGAAAATGACAGGAGACCATAATAGCAAGGTAGTTTCAAGAGTATATATTATAGATATGGTGTATATATCAAGTTTATATTGATATTAGATACTAGATTAGATATTAGATTTTACCACTGTTTCATCAGAAAACTTCAAATGTAATTCATATCAAACCACCCCCAGGAATAAATAAATGTGTTCTATCTATTTTAATCATTTTTCTTGAAACCAGAATTCATTAATGGAATACAAAAAGCAGTGCAATTTCAGAGTGAAATCCTTTAATGTAGCAGTTTTAGTACACACAGACTGATTCAAAAGCGTTTCATTTCCTCACAGTCACTATAGCAAAACTCAGTCATCTGTATTCATTATATGCACCAGCCCCTCTAGCACGACTTATTAGCTCTGAGCTATTTGCATGGTGTGTGAATCACCAATTTGGCAAGGCTGCATCCAGACAGACAGGTCACAAGTGAATATTTTGCATTATTATCAGCTACGTTGCACTTTTGACAGTTATTTTTAAAACTCTCTTCATGATACTCTCTATTTGATAAACAGTGCAGTTTTAGTGGTGAACATAAATAGGCACTTCACTGAAATTATAAAATTAGATCTATTTACAATAATCAAATATCTTAATTATTTTTCACTTTGAGGACTATAAACAACTGTAACTCACATTTATAAAAGGAGCGAAAAGTCCTCCTTCCCACTACAGAAAAAGATATGCAAAAATTTACCAATTTTGGTAATTAATTACAAAAGTAATTAATTTCAAGTAGCTGGTATAAAAGCAATGTGAAAATTATATTGCTTTTCACACTTTGATTGTATGTAGTGTTACAAATGTGTTTAAAAGGATTTCTAGGGGCGCCTGGGTGGCTCAGTGGGTTAAGTGTCTGACTTCAGTTCAGGTCATGCTCTTGCGGTTTGTGGGTTCGAGCCCCGCGTCGGGCTCTGTGCTGCCAGCCCAGAGCCTGGAGCCTGCCTCGGATTCTGTGTCTCCCTCTCTCTCTCTCTCTCTGCCCCTCCCCCACTCATGCTCGCTCTCTCACTCTCAATAATAAGTAAATATTTAAAAAAAAAATTAAAATAAAGGGTTTCTAAATGAAATGTAAGTTCCAAGAGGGCAGAGGTGGTGTCAGTCTTAGTCACCTAGTACCTAGAACAGAGCCAACACCTGTAGGCGCTCAAGAAAAGCTTGCCGAATGCATGAGTTCAAAAACAGTTTAATGTGTTTGAGATATGTAATTTAATGTCACATATTTCTGCTTTTTCAGTGAACACATGTTAAAAAGCATAATCACTTATCCTGAGGTATTCTGTGAAACTTTATATAATCATTTAAAGTATTAGGAACCAATGTTTGTAATACTACAGTATTACTTGTGATTTTTAGTATTATGTGCTACATCTTAAGTGGTTTAATCCGATGATACAGCAAGACACACATAGTCTAGGCTCTATATCAGTCAGCGTAGCATTTAGAAGAGAAGCAATATTCGGTCTTTAAGAATACATAGGAATAGGGCACCTGGGTGGCTCAGTTGGTTAAGCATCCGACTTTGACTCAAGTCATTATCTCACGATTCGTGGGCTCAAGCCCCGCATCAGGCTCTCTGCCAGCACACAGCTCACTTCAGATCTTCTGTCCTCTCTCTGTCCCTTCCCTCTCTCAAAAATAAATAAACATTAAAAGAAAAGAATACATAGGAATATAATGAAGAAAAAAAAGAAAGAAAATGCCTTTAAGGCAAGATAAATAATACACTGAGGGGAGTGAGGTGAGGAAATGATGGTGGATGCTTCTGGGGGCTAGTCTGAGCCTGAACACTTTGTAGTGTTCCTACAAAGAGAAACTGGAGACTTAGATGAGAGAAGTGGTCCCCATTATTGAGAGGCTTGACTCTCAGACCTCTGAATGAGTAAATGAGAATACAATTGAAAGCTATTTTAAATCCCAGGGAAGAGAAATAAAATGAGAAAGAACTATATTTTAGGAAGCCTGTTACCTCCACCAAGAGGGACTTGAGGGTAGGAAGACTGGGTAGAAGGTTTCACTAGAAATGCAGGCATGTGCTTTAACAAAGGCTGGACTGGGGTAGTGAAGGGAGACAACTGTGAGTGGAGATAGTTCAGTGTGGTTTCATAGATGAAAACAGAACCAGCTGAAGATGGAGGAAGGACCAGAGCACAGGAATAAAGGACCTACCACATTTTCAAGCAGAGGGTGGATGATATAACTGTAGGAAGCAGGTGGTATCATTAACTATAGTGAGGATACCAGGATTTTGGTGGAAGGAACATGATGACTTTGGTTGGAAGCTTCAGAGAGTTGATGGCTGTGTGACTCCTCCTAGAAATGTTCAACGGGAGTTGTAAATACGGTACTGAAATTCAGATAAAGTACATAAGTGGGGATGCAGCTCCAGTAGTTAAAGGCCTAGTTATTGACAGGACAGTAAAATGAAGCAAATGGTGAGTCTCAAGAATGTGGTCCAAATGGAAATGAGCCTGCTGGTTTTAAATGTTAGTTAATAAGTGAAACACTTTTTATTTATAATTGATGTCATAAATTTATGTATTTCACTAGTGCATTGGTTTCCAATCCTTTTGATATTGAAAATCACTATTTAGCATAATGATGGTTCTTTTCTTTTCTTTTCTTTTGATGCTTATTCTCTTAGAGGATGTTTACTTGAGGGTATATTGCTGAAGTATAAAAGTTCCCTGATCGTCTTACATGAATTTATATGGTATTAACCACTGCCATTAAATACATTTGTAATATTTTCCATATGTGTGAGGTAACTATGATGGAGTGTTATGTGAAATAGAAGTTGATATTTTCAATCACTGATGGACCCTTATTAGAAGCTCTATAGAAGGACTCTTAGTGGTTAGGAAGTATTTATAGCTGAGAACAAAGACTTTATATTTTTAAGCTTCTAAGTTTAAAAGGCAGGAGTTACAACTTGATTAGGGGATGCGTTTGAATACACAAAAATCATCATTTTTTCTTGTTGTCAGACAAGGTAGTTGGTCCTCTGAACTGGAGAAAAGTGAGGGATGAGGGTGGGTAGTTTGGGGAACAAGAAAGAAAGAAAGATGCAGTGTGGTCACATGCATTCTGTTTCCTACCCCTTGAATATGGGTGGTTGGAACACCTTGGAATCCTCTTGGAAGTGTAAGAATGGCAGAGTTGTATCCTATGTCTCAGTCTTGACTTATACAAAAGCAAGAAACAGGGAGGGCCAGAGACAACTTCCCAAAGGGCTCAGATGTTACTAAGTGGCATGGGAGGTAATTTGCAAACTTCCTGTGGGCTCCATGTTGCGTGGGGAATTGAGATGCCAGAGAGTGGGTCCTTCCCAGGAGGTCTCTTGATTGGAGTGAAGAGCTAAGCCTGGGAAGGTTGTAGTGTGGGTCATGTGTCTGGAGCCAGCAAAGGAAACCTCCCAATTTCCAACAACTGTCACAGCCAGGTAGTCAAACAGGGGACTGAGTCAACAGAGGGAAGAGAAGAAACCATAAAACATGTGAACTGATACAAATAATTGACAATGAGTGTAATGTTGCTTTACAAAGAAAACAGGGAATGTAGGCATAAGCAATATGGAATTAAAAGTGCTGGACTATTTCCTTTATTTATTAGTTGTCATTAGTTATGATAGTATGAAATTAATTAGTTGTTTTCCCGCCCCCCTCACTTCCCACCTATAGAGAGCCAGGATGTGTGGCTTACATATTAGAAAGTACACACAGAGAAAAGCACAGGCTTGAATCCTGATCCTTCAGGGGATTCTCAAGAGAGAGGAGGAAGAAAAAGATCAGCAGCTTCTAAAGAAGGATGAGCTATGAGGAAGGAGAATAAGCAAAGAATTTCAAGAAGGGGATACTTTGAATATTATACAATGATTTCCACCCTTGTCTCAAAAAGACCTCATTTTTAGAAACTGTTTCCTATTCTAGAATGGGTTAACTTTCCTTAATCAATCTCAAAGTTCGTCTCTAGAAAGATGATCATATTTATCTGGAAACAGTAACAATACAGAAGACATTTTTTAATGGTCTGTCTAGTGCCGCAGAAGGTCAGGGAGAATGATTCTGTGGGATGGGGCAAGATCTGGGTCAGTGGTGACTTTTTAGAAAACCATTTTCATAGAAAGGCTTGCAGAAGACAAATTGCAAGAGGAAGGAGAGGATGATATGGCTAAGACAAAGAAAGAAATGTGCCCCAAAAGAAGTGGTTAGCAGAAGGGCAAGAGTTAGAAAGAATAATCTCTTTAAAATATTGGCTAGAAAGGAAGAAGCCAATTGAGGGAGATTGCTTGAAAATACTAGCGGGAGAGGAGAAAACTAGTTTGTGAATTGCTGTTAAGTTTAAACCATAGTGATATTTCATAAATAAAAGCTTTCCTGCAGAGTTATGTCATTAGTATTGGAGAAAAAAATGTCCAACTAATAGTTATAATCTATTCATAACCATGAAGTAAATCATGTTTGGGTATAATTAGTAAGAGAGCATCAATAAAGGAGAAAAATATTTTTAATCTACTAATAGACCTGGAATAAATCATGCATTAGGTGTAATTACTGGGAGAATACTTGGATCATGGCAAATAATTTGACAACATGATTCTACTTAATGCATCTCCCTATTTTAAATGAAAACATGATGCTTGTGATGTATTTGATTGTCTCTTTGTTGGACCAGCACATTGAAGGAAGAGTAAGAATATTGTGAAGTAATAAAGGAATGGCTGTTCTCCTACAGTTATGAGAAGAGCCAAAACATCCTAAGTGTACATTAAATGTTCTTTCGTGATAGTAATTTATTTTACATTAAAATCTTTCTAAACACGATCGCTTTCTCTGCCAGTGCTATCACAAGCTGTCATCTGTCCCAGTGCTGGTTGCTGTCATCCTGGCAGGATCTGGGCCATAACACAGTCCCTAGGCTCAGTCACCAGGAACTTTTCAGTCTTTTACCTTCTGATTTCATTTTCATGGTCACTTCCCTGCCACAGACTCCATTGCCCCGCTTTTGCGTTATTGCTGAAGTCAGGGAATTTGTCAACTGTCACACGTCTTTCTTTTATCCTCCCCTTTACTCTAATACCTCGTTCCTCCTCTTCAAGCAGATCTTTAATCATTTTCTCTCTTTGCCAAAATTCACTAGCACCTCTGAGCTTCATCTTTGTTATCCTTTTGTTGATTTTTTTTCCTCTTCTATCAGAGGAAAAACAATATTTGGTCACTCTGCCCCTAAAGAGAATGTTTGTGTCCTACCTGAGGTCCCTTGTCTAATGTGGTACACATTTAATTAATTCACATGTTGAAACTGAATATATTATGTGCATATTTGAACCAAACTTGGTTTCAGGGCCTGCTGATATAAAGATGCATATGGAACTGGGAAAAAGGGCAAAACCTCGGTGCATTTGCCCTTAAGTACACCAGTCTGGTGTGGCAAGTAGATGAGAAAACTAGTGATTTCAACTTAGAATTCAGAAGAATACCACAGAGGTGAGTGGACAAGTTAACGCTTTAGAAAAAGTTAGCTGGTACATAGGGGGCTTGTTACAGGTGGGTAGTTGAGCTGGAAGTATCACAGTGTCAAATAGAACAGCACAATACAACTATAATTTGTTTGCTAATGCCAGATGATCAAAGACCACACCAGTTAAATAGTGAGCAGATGGAGAGGTCCTAAAAGATTCGAAACAGGAAAGTACCATGATAAAATTTGTGTTCTTTGTTTTTTAATGTTTATTTACTTATTTTAGAGTGAGAGAGACAGAGAGAGAGAGAATCCCAAGCAGGCTCTGCACTGCCAGCCCAATACAAGGTTCTAACTCATGAACTGTGAGATCATGACCTAAACCTGAGTTAGATGCTCAACAGACTGAGTCACCCAGGTGCCCCCGCATGATGAAATTTTCAGTTGAGAAGGAAAACACTGTGGATGCCTTGTGGAAGATGGATTTAGGTTGACTGAACTAAAGGCAAATTTACTAGATAGAGGGCTGTTACAGCAATACCGGTGAGCTACCACGTGGGTCTGAAAAAGGGAGTGCCGGCATGGATGGAGTTAAGGGAATAGATTTAAGTGACACCTCAGTGTGTGTGTGTGTGTGTGTGTGTGTGTGTGTGTGTGTGTGTACATGTGTGTTTTAAATTAATAGATGACATTTTAGGATAGTTTTAGATTTATAGAGAAATTGAATGGAGGGGCGCCTGGGTGGCTCAGTCAGTTAAGTGTCCAACTTCAGCTCAGGTCATGATCTCGTGGTTTGTGAGTTCTAGCCCTGCGTGAGGCTCTGTGCTGACAGCTTGGAGCCTGGGACCTGCTTTGGATTCTGTGTTTACCTCTGTCTCTGCCCCTCCCCTACTCATACTCTGTCTCTCTCTGTCTCTCTCTCTCTCTCTCTCAAAAATATAAACATTAAAAAAAATTAAAAATAATAGTACTAAGAGTTCCATATACCTATCCTAAACCTCTTACTTTAGGATGGACATTTGCTACTATTGATGAACCTAATCTTGGTGAACCTAAACCCAAACTGATACATGATTATCAACAATAGTCCACAGTTTACATGAAGGCTCACTCTTTGTGTGGTATGGTTTTACGGGATGGGGATCAACAGGAATGCACAATGTAATGCATCCACCATCACAGTATCATACAGAATAGTTTCTCTGCCTTAAATGTACCCTGTGCTTTATGGTTTCATCCCCTCACCTCACTCAATCAAAGGACACTGCTGATCTTTTTACTGTCTCTACAGTTTTGCCTTTTGTTATATAGTTGGAATCATACAGTGTGTAGTCTTTTTACATTGCTTTCTTTCACTTAGCAATGTGCTTTTAAAGTTTCTTCATGTCTTTTAGTGGCTCGATAGCCCTTTTCTTTATATTGTCGAATGATATTCCATTGTCTCAGTGTACCACACTTTATCTAGTCACCTACTGAAGGGCATCTTGGTTGCTTCCAAATTTGGACAATTATAAACAAAGCTGCTGTAACATCTGTGTGCAGTTTTTGTGTGAACATAAGTTTTTAACAGTTTCGGTAAGCACTAAGAAGTGTGATTGCTGGATTGTTTGGTAAGAATATATTTAGCTTTGTAAAAAACTACCCACTGCCTTCCAAAGTGGCTGTACCAATTTGCATTCCCACTACAAGTAAGAGTTCTTGTTACTCCGTATCCTCGCCAGCATTTGGTATTAATATTATATGTATATATAAAAAACACTGTCTTTCTCAAAGTAGAAGTTTTTAATTTTAATGAAGTCCAACTTTTCAATTTTTTTATGGATCATGCTTTTGGCATTGTATATAAAAACTCACTGCCAGGACTACATTGTGAATGTACTTAATGCCACCAAACTGTATATTTAAAAATGGTTAAATGGTAAATTTTATGTTATGTATATTCTCTCTCTCTCTTCCCCTCCCTCCCTCTCTGTCCACACACACGCACAACACACACACACACACACACACACACACACACACACACACACTCATTACCATACCTAAGATCACCAAAATTTTCTCCTATGTTATCTTCTAGAAGTTTTGTAGTTTTGCATTTTACATTTAGGTCTGTGATTTTTTTTTTGGCTTAATGTTTGTGAAAGGTTTAGGGTTAATGTATAGATTCATTTCTTTTTTCATGTTGATGTCTAGTTTTTCCATTTGTTGAAAAAACTATCCTTTTCCTTTTGGATTGCCTTTGCTCCTTTGTCAAATGTCAGTTTGCTAGATTTGTGTGGGTCTGTTTCTGGGTCCTCTTATGTTTCACTGAGCAAGAACAGGTGTTGATTCTTTCATAAATACCACATTGTCTTGATCACTATATCTTATCTTTATAGTAAGTCTTGAAGTTGGGTAGTGTTCGTTTTCGAACTTTGTTCTTTTTCTTCAATATTGTGGTGGCTCTTCTGGTTCTTTTGCCTTTCTGTAACTTCTTTAAAATCAGTTTTTTTTGATACACATAAGGTGTATCAACTACTGGAATTTTGATTGGGATTGTGTCTAATAGATTAAGTTGGAAGCGCTGACATCCCAACAATATTAACAATTTTGTTGATATTAAGATTACAATAATTAGTTGCAGTGATAAGCACTGCTCAATGCTTATTTTAAGTGGAGAGTAAAGATACAGGAATTAGAGATTACTTCTACTTCTCTGATAAAGGGAAACTAGACGGGTCTTGTCACTCATTTGGGCATAAGATCTTGAAGTGATAGTGATAAGTTAGATACTGAATATTTAGAATTTGAATTTCCACATGGAAACCGGATAAATACAACCAACATAAAATTGAATAAAGCGATCTGGAATACAGTGAACTAGGCAGGATATAAAGATGTGGAAATCTTCAACATACATATAATTGAATCCATAGATATACATGATGTTGCTTAAAAAGAACATACGACGTAAGAAAATATAAAAATTTAAGGTGGATATAGGAAAAGTTGCCCAGGGAGAAACCATAGTGAAAATGTCAGAGGTGAAATAAAAAATTAAACAATAAATAGTAGAGGGGCACCTGGGTGGCTCAGTTAGTTAAGCGTCTGACTCTTGGTTTCGGCTCAGGTCATGATCTCATAGTTTGTGAGTTTGAGCTCACATCAGGTTCTGTGCTGACAGCATGGAGCCTGCTTGGGATTCTCTGTCTTCCTTCTGTCTCTGCCTCTACCCTGCTCATGCATGCACTCTCTCTCTCCAAATAAATAAATGAACTTTAAAAAAAATAAAAAAATAAATAGTAGAAAAGATTGCTTTGGAAGCCACAAAAGAATTTCAAGAAAGAAACTTGTCAGTAATGTCAAATGTAATAAAATGGCATAAAGAGGAAAAATGCAATGGCAAACCATAATTCATGGACATGAATTAAAGCCATGAATATATACAGCTAATAAAAAATGCTTACCTTGAGACAGGGGTGTAGTATAATCAGAGAGAGATGATAGAGGGGCGAGGAGCAGTTTGGCATTAGCATTACAATTGCCACCCTTGGCACAATGGTCATTTTCATTATTATGATCATCATTATTTAACTGGAATAAATTGGAATGTGTGTATATTGAGGGCACAGAACTAGGAAAAGGTTGGAAGGTACAGAGATGCAGAGATGTTTTCCCAAAGCAATGTAAAGGAATATGATTCCCAGCACAAATGCAAGAAGTAATCTGGACAAAATGTAAAGAATTAACCTGGACAAAATTTCTCCCAAGCAATTAATAAATGAATGGAGAACTGGTTGAAGAATAACAACAAGTTTGATACGTGGGACATCGTAAAAAAAAGAATATAAATTCCTAGTATGTAATAATATGACAACAGCTAATACAAATATTTCCCCTCTGATCCTGAATAAATGTTCAAGAAAACATTAGAATAACTTATTTCCAATATTTTACTTTAAAACTTAGCATTGATTTATTGGAAGTAAAGTGGAAATTTCCAACTCCTTCTCCCTGAAATCATGCAAAATATGCAGGTAAAATTGAGATGTGGGTCAGTGAAACAAGTCACTAAGCTTTTTCTCATTACTGAGGGTAACGGCAATGCAGCAATGTCAGATATTGTCACAAATTTGTAAATCCCAAGATTTACAAATCTTGAACAGTCCAGTTCTCAGATAGATGGGTGGATAAGGCATGGAGTCTGAATATGAGTTCGTTCCTTGAATGGAATCTAGTGCCACTGATGTTAATATGTCTTACTGATGCTCTCTTTACTCCCTGTCAGGATACAATCATAGAGAATTAATGCATAAGATTGATATTATATAGATAGGAAAGGAACTGAAAAAGGCAGACAGAGAAATCTTTTAGATTTTAACTGCAGGGACAAATGATCACAGCTAAGGGAAGAATGGCAGGATCTGAGGTTACTAGGGATCAGAACCGTGGTGGGTTTCCTGGAGCCAGTGCATGGAGAAGAGGCAGTCCCAGGTAGGTTCTCGGAGTTCCGAGAGACTCTGAGCACTGATGTTCCATCTAAGGATGTGGTTCTGTGCTTAAGGACAAGGATTGCAAAAAGCATTGAATATTTACCTTTATCACGGTCTAGAGACCGGCAGCTAGAGAGTCTTTTTCCTATCTTCCTGTCTTCCTTTAACCTGTGAGTTCCTCTAGTGGGAGGAATTTGGCTAAGAAATTTCGAACGTGTGACTTAGAGAGAGGCCCTACCTCCCTTAAAATGCACAGCAGAGCACAGAGGAGTAGGAAGGGCAACTAAGGGCAAATTATGACTGGTAAGATGAACTTTCCACTAAGAGCATTCTTTGAAAACATTCTAGACAAGGGTTTTGAGTGAAAATTGTCATCACTCCTGCTGTCCATGCAACAGTATACTTGAAATCTGGACATTGCACACATCGACCAGAAGATCTAATTTCAGATGCCAGACTTTGCTCTTAATAGAAAGATAAGGAAGACATCTACCACAAGCTTACACTCTTGGGAAGATTTGCAGAGACTGATGTTTTGTGCTGGCTCACTATCAGTTGTCCTGAAGCTTTTCCCACCCCAGGGAAATGTACCATATTAAGATAACACATAGGGGCAGTTATGCCTGTAATCGTACACTGGGAGACAAGGCAATGTGGGAGAGAAGAGCAAGACATCTTGACCCCAGATGTATTCTCAAAGAGATACATTTTGGCAAGATGACACATGGAATTTGAATGCCTGAAAGTTGATTCCTGTAAAGATATCATAACCCTATAGCCCTTGGGATGTCTTTATTAACACCTACATGCATGCATGCTTCACTTTGAATATTGCTGTTGTATTAGATAACTTTTTAAAATATGTGTAAGGAAGTGAAAATTTATACTCCAAAGCGTGCAAAGGGGAAAATGATTATTTTCTCTAATGTTTTCACTTTGCTCTGAATTCTTCTCTTAATTCCTATTAATTTGAGTGTGGGTAGCTTGGAGCTGAAGTGTTTAATTTAAAGGTCATCAGTTTGAAATTTGAAGTGATCACTTTAATTCAATTTTAATGTGGTTTTCCTTTTGCAAAGAATTTCCTTTCATATCCCTCCTTCTGTGTGTGCTGTGGTGAAGATATGTGTTCAGTGGCTATCCTCTGATACATGGCTGGCTTCCCATAAAATGTCCATCTTCCCCTATGTGGGTGCTCTGAGGTTGCAACCAGCCATGCTGTAATGACCCCAATCACAAGAGTGTAGGGCACTGTCGATCTCAATATCCCAATGGGAAATAGGGCACAATCCTTCTCTGCTTAAATCGTGCACCTCCCCAGGCTTAGGGCCAGAAATGAGAGGTAGTTTGGTTTTAGTCTTAATGTCAATCCTTAATAATCTCCTTTAATAATAATTTATTAATAAATGAAGTTGTGGCCCAAAACAAGCATTAATCATTTGTTCTAGCCCTTATGTGTTTGATTCCTGACTTTTTAATGTGTTGAGTGGATGACAGATCCAGCCAACTAATGGACATACTACCTCAAAAGCATTATTACATTTCATTTGTTTTATGGGTAGAATGGAAATAAATATTTTTCACATAATTTGGCTTTCCAAATAACATCGTTCTGCCTTACATAATGTCAAACAAAAATATAAGGTCCATAAAATATTTTATGTTAGAGAAAAATAAATTAAATTACAAATATAAAATTGCATTAAACTAGTATTATAAATTTGCCAAATACGCAGTGGACATAATGAGAGAAAAAAGTTAAATGATCTGAAAGGCATCATATGCTTATGATTTTTTTATAAAGATTTTTTTTCAGTAAACTTGTTTATTGAAGTAGCACATGAATACAGATGTGTGCAAATTCTGTCTGTAGAAATCCTTACCATTAATACAGATTCATTATTCATATTTTCAGGAAAAATAATAATAAAGTATATATGTTTAACCTGAACCAGTCTATTCCCATTTGACCTCTTCCCATGTTATTCAGAACTACAACTGTGCAGTTAAAATGGATTGAAAGAATAAATCTCCATTAAATTTTTTTTAATGTTTATTTATTATTTTTGAGAGAGACAGAGACAGAATGCGAGTGGGTTAGGGGCAGAGAGAGAGGGAGACACAGAATCTGAAGCAGGCTGCAGGCTCTGAGCTGTCAGTACATAGCCCGACGTGGGTCTTGAACTCATGAGTTGTGAGATCATGACCTCAGCCGAAGTCGGATGTTCAACCGACTGAGCCACCCAGGCGCCCCAAAAGAATAAATCGTTTTTGAGCGTAGGTCCAGTGTCCTCTTCATTTAGGTTAATAGCTACCAACAGTGATGTCTTTTCAGCATGGCCAAATTTTCTTTCTCTATTTATAGTTCTTCAACTGTTTCGATATGCTGTTTATTCTAGGCAATAATAAGTAAAGAGTTTCTGAAATATGTTTATTTTTCTAGGCTGCTGGTATTGTTGTCTCAAGTCCAGTAGACTTGACAATGTTAAAATATACTAGGATATTCATGATTTTTCTCCCTTAGCTTTTTCATAGTTCTCTGATTAGATAGGCATTTGATTACATTAATAAATTATGCATATTTAAATAATAATTGTACCATGAACTTAAGTAAGAAATAGTAGTTCTTTGCAGGGTTTTTATCTATTGTAACCTTGTTTCATTTCTTAATGGAGAAATCAAGCTCTAGGCTAATTGCAGTCTTCCTTATTAGTGAGTATTAATTAAACAATTATTAAGAGGTCAATGAAAAGGATTTTTTAAATTGAGAATAGAAAGACAAGACACCAAACTAAAGTATTTGTGCTGTCTCTGGTTTAATATGTATATGATTTATGACAATCATACTTATTAAAAACCTTATGTTTCTGCCTTAGTTAAAAGACCTGGAAAATAGAAGGTAGTTTCATTATAACTGAGTGTTCTGCATCACCCACTCCACATGAAAAGTCCTAGGAAGAGTGAGACTCCATTTCTCTGTTTGACCTTAATGCCCAAAGGGGGTATTGTGAGTCTTCATAATCAGTGTGATTAAAATAAAATTACCTGTAACTATTTCTTGTACAGCTTTGAAGAGAAATGAAATATATTGTACCTAAAATTAATTTTAAGGATTCAAAGATTAGTCTTCATTTCTAGAGATAATAAAGCCTCCTCACCAGTTATACTGGTTAACAGTAACTTCATTTTCATGAAAGAGATTATACCCAGAGTCTTCATTCCTAGTTTATTTTTCAACATAGTCCCTTATATCTCCTCCTAACAACAAAATTATGAGGTAATAATTGGAAGCTCTCTCTCTCTTTCTCTCTCTCTTGTTTAACAAGAATAGACTTTTAAATGGGCTGCATTCCATTAACGCACAGTAGTAGGCTGATTAATGGCCCCCAATACATCAGATCTTAATGCCTACAAAGACTTTGCAATATGATGAAGGATATTGAGGTAGAGCTATTATCCTGGGTTATCATGATGGGCCCTGCCTACAATCATATGTATCTTTATAAGAGGGAGGAAGAGTCAAATTGGACCACATGGAGACCAAGAAGATGATATGAAGATGGAACTGAGAGAGATGTGAAGATGCTCGCCTTGAAGACTGGACTAGTGTGCCACAAACCTTGGAATTCTGGCAGCCATTAGAAGCTGAAGTGGCAAGGGGCAGATTATCCACGGGAGTCTCCAGAGCAAATGTGCTCCAGTTGATAACATGATTCTGGTCTCATGATACTGATTTCAGACCTCTAACCTTCCGAAATGTGACTGAATTTTCTGTTGTCAAGTTTGTAGTGATCTGTTACAGGAGCTGTGGGAATCTAATAGAAGCCCCATGCATCATCTACAGAGAAAGATATGTATGACAGCTACTGGGTTATGTTCTGCCAGAATGAATCTCATATGTTTCTTTCAACTTGAGTATTACCCAGGCAAGGGAATTTTCCAAGTTTGTCATAAAAAAAAAAGAAAAAAGAAAAGAAAAAACAACTCTACATTCTGTGTTCTTATAGCTTATTTACCATAACTGATTAACTCCCTGGTTACCTTTTAAAATAATTAAGATTGTACCTTTTGAAGGCTTTCTCCAATCATGACTCCAAATACAGCCATTCCCCAGTATGATGCCCAGTTGGGCAAGTTCAAGTAATTTGCTCAATGGGGTGAAGTCTGAAGAGGTTCAAATTGTGATGCTTTTCAGCCATTTTGTTGATGCTGTCTTGACTGAATTGTAGGTATGTTAAACTTATGGTATTTGTGGCAGTGAGAAAATCTAGTATTCAAATTCCCATAATCATAAACCACGTGACTGGAAAAACAAGTTTTGAAAGGTTGTAATCATGATGCTTTCTTTTATAGTTTGCACATAAATATAAAATCATGCTTGGAGATTTTAAAAATATTCCAGTAAAGATTTTAGAGTTTGAGTTTTGTGACATATTCTCAAGATTGTTCGCGAATACTTTTTTTTTTTTTTTTTTGTTCAACTACCTTTACAAGTGATGGAAAATGTACCATTTGTCAGCAGATTTTGATTGTGCTGTAGGCTTGATATACAATAAGAGAAATTCTTTTGTGCTTCGAAGAATGTTTTTGCATTTGAAAACAGCAAAGTGCAATCAAGGAACAACTAATTTTAGACCAGAAAGGAACTGGATGTACTTTCTGTCACATGATGCAGAGTAAAAACTTTCTTTTTTGAGGTTTGACATACTTTTTAAAATACTACCACATGCTTAACTCCTAATCTTACAATTATTTTTCAAAGTATTATAATCTCATAGCTAAAAGAACTAAGGCTCAGAGCAATTAAATATTTTCCCTTTGGAGTACTGAGTCAGAACTGGGAGGCAGGTCCACCTAGTTTTTCCTATCTGCATTCAGCACTACCTTAATATGGTCATTCCATTAATTATTGTAATCATTTCATAGTTCTAAGGCTGTTTACCTTGATATACAGGAAATGAAGTTTTGAATATTTTCACTTAGTTATTGCAAAATCTGTCTTCTCTCAGAAATTACAGGAAAAATGTCATTCAGCAAATGATGAAATAGAGCCCAGCATTGTTTAAATGAAAGCAAAATGTTACCTCCTCAGTTTTATAGTGCACAGTAATGAGTTTTTCAAGAGAAAGAAAAGGATCTATAACATAAAGTGCCCCTGGTTCTCATACTTTTAATGTTATGAAATTAAGTTCCATCTTAAAGTGTAGTAACAAACTGTTTATTATCTTTTGCTTATTTTAGTTCACTAAAATAAAAGCAGGCTTAAACGTATTTGGGCAGAACAAGGTAAAATCCCAAATCCTCATTAACATTTGTCTTTGTCACACTTTTGTCCAACTCCCTGTCCCCACCATTCATCACTCTAGAGCTTTCTTGCAGGAAGGAGCCCTAGGAGATTAGATGAAGTCTATGATAATGGTGATGATGGTGATGTAGGTGACAGTGACAAATCTGACACGAAAGGAAGTCCAACTGCGGAGAATACTATGATCCATTCCCACTTTTGTCTAGGTCAATGTCAGCTTTCTTTCACCATATACACTCTTGTTAAATTTTATAAGCTATCATGTCAATTAGGGCATCATCTTTAGACTCACTTCAACGAAAAAGTAAAGGAATATAACATTTTGAATACTTACCATCTTCCAGGTACTGGACTGGGCTCTTGGCATACATGATCTCATGTGGCCACTGTAGTCTTTAGCGTCACTAACAGTGGTTTCCCATCCTCACTGCACAACAGGATTATATAGAGACATTAAAAATTATTGATGCCTGGCCTAGACTTCACCCCAGAAAAATCACATCAGGATCTTTCAAGAGGCCTAAAACAGGTATCACTATTTTTTTTTTTTAATTCTCCCAAGTGGGTTAAAAAATGAAGCTGGGGTAGGGAGAGACTGTCAACTTTGAGGTAAAAATATTACTCTGTATTATCTCTGGTCAGTTTATAAAATTTGGGAGCCCTTTTTTCACTGAAAAACCTTTTTGGCAAAAAATACCTCTATGAAGTATGAGGTATAGCTTGCTTTTCCTCATTCTTCTTATAATCAGAATAAATCAATAATCCTAAAACTACGTAACTACTTACCCAAAGGGCTCTCATCTCTAACTCTGATACTCTTTAGTTTGTCTTCTCTGCACTCACTTTACTATTTCCTTCTGTAAGTCAAGAGCATCTGGTCTAGGGAATTCCAGTGAAGAGAATTAGAAATTAGAATAAGGAGCAGGACACATACATAGCACTTGGCTGTGCCCACTCAGTTCTATCAAGCAAGCTAATTACTCAGGACTCACCTAATTTGATAATGCTGACATGAGAAACTACCAAAGCATAAAGCCTATTAAAATTACTTAATTTAAGAAATATGAGTTTTTGATGGTCTTTCTCTGTTTTTTGTTTGTTAACTCAACATGTTAAATATTGCTAGCAAAATGCATTCCCAAGTGAGTTGGTTTCCTTTGACCTACCTAGCATCTTTTCCCCTCTAATGGACTGAAAAAAGAAATGGCACAAGGTATAGAGATACTAGTAAAATTCAGCTAACGGCCCTCACGAGGCATAAAAGAGATATCACAGATAATTCCTTTCTTAAAATAATACTGCTTCAGGTACACCATTTTCTTTTCTTTTAAAAATGAAGATTAAAAAAAACCCACCATTCTTCCCCCAAATTAAAAAAAAATAACAATTTTTGATAGCGCTTCAAATATTTTGCAAAGGAAAATAATAATAGTAGTAATGATTATAATTTTAAAATAGTCTTCTCAATAGAGGAAGATGTTTGAGGATGTTAATGACCAATGTGTTGAGTCAGATAATTCAGGAATCTGCATTGCTTTTTCTTTTTATTTATTTATTTATTTATTTTGGTCAGAATACAGTCTTAGTTTTATTTAGAGAAGATAATATTTTTTAATATGAAATTTATTGTCAAATTGGTTTCCATACAACACCAGTGCTCATCCCAACGGGTGCCCTCCTCAGTGCCCATCACCTTCTTTCCCCTCCCTCCCACCTCCCATCAACCCTCAGTTTATGCTCAGTTTTTAAGAGTCTCTGATGGTTTGGCTCCCTCCCTCTATAACTTTTTTTTTTCCTTCCCCTCCTCCATGGTCTTCTGTGAAATATGGGCTTTTGTTGCATTGCCTTTTCTAATAAGAATGGAGCCACCACTTATGTGGCACCTACTGTCTAAGATATTGCACGGTTATTATCTGAGTTAGTCATCACAAAATATGTCTGTCATTTTCCCATCTTATAAGGGCAGCACCTGAGATTCAGAAAGGTTAAGGAACTTGTCTAAGTGGCAAAGCCAAGGTGTGAATTCACAGCATGTGCTCTCTCAAACCACCATGCTGTCTGCTCCACAGGACTATGACAAACCAGTAGAGAACCAATTGGTTTGTGCTTACACCAAATATTTGCTTTTTAGGTTAGAAGTCATGAAAGTCTCTGGTTTCCTGCAGGGGTTAGATCCATATATAAGAATAATATGAGTTCTTCCTATAATTTTACCTAGTAAGACTTATATTCTGTCAAGACTGTGTATAAGTTGTGAAGATGACTCCAATATGGTAATGTACCTAGAAGACTTGACAGCTTATCTTAAACATTTTCCTCTATATTACAGAATTATTTTTAGTAATAATCATGAAATTAAATAAATGATTAAGATGACTAGAAAAGTAATACAGTTAAACATTTTTACTGAACTTTCACATGAATATGTGCAGTTAAGAAATAAATGTTATAGTACAAAAATGTAATATGTTGTATTTTTAAATTACATTAATGTATTTTTAGAAAACAAAAAAAAATCCACACAGTGGTCTATCATAGTAGTGGATTATGACATTCCAAGTTCAGTTTCTAGTCTTCTGCAAATTTCCAAATTTTTAATACATACTCCAAAGAGTTATACACAAACATAGAATTAAAGTAAATCAATGTCTGATTCTTTATTTTATTTTATTTTATTATTTTTTTTATTTTTTTTGATTCTTTATTTTAATATCATTATGCTCTCAGTATGTTTTTATAAATTACTGTTTAAATTCAAATCTAGTGTCACAGAGACATGAACTGCACAGAAACAAACTTTGATGATTCCAAACTACTATGAACTTATTCTCAAAATAAATTGTATGTGCCTGGGTGTATATGAGTTGGGGTCAACTGTATAACTAGGAATTCTTTGAATTAACATCCATCCACAATAGCATTTATTAAAAGATAAGTAATAAAATGCTATACACATGCATATGTATAAATTATTTCATATTAAATTGTGTAATCATAATAGATGTATATTGAAATTTTATTTATTTATACAATTGAAACACAGAAGAAACCATAGTAGTTATTAGAACTGCAATGTCCAATATGGTAGCCACTGGCCACAAAGGTTATTTATAATAAATTTAAATTTATTAAAATTAAAGGAACTAAAACTACAGTTCCTCAGTCACATTAATTGCAAATCACATGTTGAATAGCCACATATAGTTAGTGACTACAGTGTTGGATAGCACAGTGTTGGATGTGGTGGGATTTAAGTTTCCTTCACCCCCTTAATAAGGCATTATCATGATTAGTGTTGTTTGGATGCCAGGTTATCCTATCTCCTGAGAGAACATGCTCCATCAACCATTCTCCATTTTTCTCCACTTACTGGCAATTCATCATAAACCTAAGCAATCTGTGCCTTACTCTTATAAAAATTCACATTCTTGTACCTTGACTTTGTCTTACAACGCTAATCAACTTTTAACCATTACATTTCTTTCTATATTCTATTTCCTGAAATAGTACTCCATGGTCATGGTCTGTTTGTGTCCCATTCTTCATTCCACTGCAGTCTATCTTTCACAAAATCTGCACTGGGTATAGCCACCCCAATGTGTATAGAAAGTCATCCCTGACCCACCTCTGCTCTTTTATAGTCTTGGTGCATTCTGTATTGATACTACTTTTCATGGTGTACTTGAAAGGTAGATTTCCTGTCTCTTATGCTCAACAGAATATAAACTCCTAGAAGATATTAGAAATATCTCATTCAATTCTGAGCCCCCAGGATTTGGTTCAGTGCTTGTATAGAGTGGTAACTAAGTAAACATTTGTGGAATAAAGGAGGGAAAGGAAGGAAAGAAGGGAAGAAGTGTTACTATTATTTTGAATAACTTATTTGTGAGTTAGGAGTAGGGGCAAGATGGGGCACCTGGGTGGCTCAGTTAGTTAAGCGTCCAACTTCAGCTCTGGTCATGATCTCGCAGTACCAGGTCATGATCTTGCGGTTCATGGGTTCAAGCCCCATGTCGGGCTCTGTGCTGACAGCTCAGAGCCTGGAGCCTGCTTCAGATTCTGTGTCTCCCCTCTCTCTGCCCCTCCCCTGCTCATTTTCTCTCTCTCTCTTTCTCTCTCTCTTTCTATCTCTCTCTCAAAAATAAATAAACATTAAAGAAAATTTTAATGGACGAGGGGCAAGAGTATGAGCAATTAAAATGAAATGTATGAATGTCAGCTACATGTTCGAGACTATAGAATACTTGAGGTGTATTACTATAGCAAATCAATTTTTCGGTATGTCAAGGTCCTCCCTAATGCTCAGATAATTACAGATGTTTGATAACCTATTAGAAATTGTTATCCTGAAATTCTTTGTGGCTCTGTTCAGTTCAGTGTAACAAATATAATCAACGGCTTTCTTTTTGTTCAGCACTCTGCTAGAAACTGATGATCCTAAGATGACTAAAACATTTTATCTGTCCTTAAGAGGTAAATTTATTTGTTAGGAACAAGGCACACACACACAAAAGAAAGATAACTATGATGATAATGAGAGTAAATGTCATTTAGCACCCACAGTTTGCCGCACTAAGTGCAGCAAATCTTGACTTTGGGAGAGCTAAGGTGGAAATTACCAGCGGGGTACGTTTGCTCCCCTTATCACTTGTCATGGTAGGCTGTCTAATAGTTTATGCTGGATGAAAAGCATCAGTAAACACAGTTCTGGGGGGGTAGATAGGGAGTTCTGGGTTTAAATAGCCCATCATAAATCCCACTGTTTTTCTCTTAAAACAACCAAATCCAGGTAACAACACATCCCCAGAAATAAGGAAACTCTTTCCCAGTTTAGCTATAAATTAATTCTGTCCTGAACAGAAAGACTGGTGATAATGATGAAAATGCAAGGGAAGAAGCTTTGGCTGGGGGGAATTTAGGGGAAAGATAATGAGGAACCACAGATGAACACACATAGTGAAATAACAGGAGAGATGTTTTCCTAGTGCTCTCTCTGCCTGGGCGACTGGTAGATGTGAATGCCAATAATACAATAACATTAGTTACTATGAAGCACTTACTGTAAGCCAGTAATTGTGTTAAGCACTTCACATACATAGCCTTTAATGACATAACAATCCTGTGAAATGACAGTGATCCCTCATTTATAGGTGAGAAGACTGAGGCTTAGGGAGAATAAGCCATTTATCAAAGTTTACATAAAGAGAAAATAGTAAAGCTCTATCAGCCTGTCTCAAAAATCAGTGATCATGATTTTACAGTGTGGTCTACGGGGGTAGGTAAGTAGAGATCTTTGTTTTTATTTAGGACCAAATGCACAAAGGGATCTGGTTGGTAATTCTAAAGTACAGTTTTCTGGGTTTTGATAACTTCAAGGTCCTTGAAGAAAATATGGGAAGCAGTCTCATCTCAGAAAGACTTGCTCTCATTTAAGCATCCTTCTTCTCTTTGTCCACATTTGTAGGCAATCCAGGACTGGTTGGGTAGTGTTGTGTTTTTTATTGCTCCCATGACCAATATTTGGCATCATGATCGACCTTCATTCTTCTCAAGAAGAAAACTCTAGAGACAAGATTGCCTAGTTCTTTCCAGCTCTACTTAATTCTGGCTTGTCACTATGACAAATATCAGGAAAATGATGTGGCTTCCTTCTTAATCTCTTAAGCTTAAGGGGGTGTCTAACAACAGGCCTGATTCTGGTGATGAGCTGGCTGTCACATCTGTGATGGCAGCCATGAGAAGAGCTAAATAGAGGTTTAACAACTTAATGGTATACTAATAAGATCATTGTAAACAGGAGCAGTCCATTTCCTGAAGTGGTCATATGAACATATTCTGCTGTATCATATAGATATAGATATCAATATGAATATATCTGTATGATGCACAGCATGTATATACACACACAAGCTACAGAACCACCCCTTTTATAAATACAGAAATAGAAATTATCAAAACAAATTGTACTTTTTTTTGCTATTCTCCTTAATCCTTTTTTCAAAGAAACCAATTTATACATCGATAAATCTCTAGTTTTTGAGTTTCACTAAAAAAAATCCTAATAGTCTTACTTAACCAATATTGGATATGATCACACATTCTTGAGTGTTTCATTAAAGAAGGAAGAAACCTGGCTCTAGTTTTAGCTTAAATTTTTTTTTAAAATTAAAACATAAAATTTAAAACTTGGGCACACTGTTTTTTTGAGTGCTTAGAGAGTAAGTTTTTGCTATTTCTAGAGTAATGAGTGATCCTACACTTCCTGCCTCTAGGTCTTGACATGTTTGTTATGGAACAGAGTGAGTAAATTACAACAATCAGTATTTTGTGTCTGCCTCCTTTGCTCCGAAGTGACTGCAACCGCTAATTTTAGAGCACTGTGCTGAAATTCCAATAATCTAAGGTAATTTAAAATGAGTATCCTATAATGTTTATGAGAGAACAAAATGTATTTTACAAGAGATATTTTTCTTTGGTTATTATTTCTTTTTTTTTAATTTTTTTTCTAACGTTTATTTATTTTTGAGACAGAGAGAGACAGAGCATGAACGGGGGAGGGTCAGAGAGAGGGAGACACAGAATCTGAAACAGGCTCCAGGCTCTGAGTGGTCAGCACAGAGCCTGATGCAGGGCTTGAACTCATGGACCGCGAGATTATGACCTGAGCCGAAGTCAGCCGCTTAACCGACTGAGCCACCCAGGCGCCCCCTTTGGTTATTATTTCAAAATTAGTTTGTTTCTGTGCTAACAACAACAACAACAACAACAACAACAAAAGGCTCAAGTAACATATTGGTATTCTGGTTCCCTGAAAGGTTAAATAGGTTTTATTGAAGAAAATAGATTTTATAAGAAGGGATTGAAAAATTTGGGGCAATGCATATTGCATAAACCTCTATGGCCGTTTATAGTATACCACTTTGCCTTATGAATGTCTGAAAGGGCAGTGTCGTATATTGGGTTTTCTAAAAATAGTCAACTCTAAATGTGTTTTCAAGAGGATTCCATGGTCATGGAATACCCTTTGGGGGAACATTAGATTAAACAGTCTTAAAACTTCTGGGAAGTGAAGCTAATGCCAGTTTTGTATTAATACCAGTCTCCAGTCAAAGCACAAAGTAATTCTGACCCTGATTGATGAGCTTCTGTTTTATTAATAATCTTTGCTCACCTTACAAATAATTTTTAGAACTTGTTCATGTATGAAAACAAGAATATTAGTCAAGGGTATATCATTAGTTATTATCAAAAACATATCAAAATTTTATATGCCATTGTTGGAATTTAAAGGCTTTTATTTTCAGGCTTTTTACTTCTTAAAAAAATAAGTTCAATTTTCTTTTGGTGACACTATGGTTTTTGGAACCCATAAAGGCTCAGCTGTTCATCTCCTTCTACAGGTTCCAAGGCCATGGGTTCTTTATTCACCGAGATTTGAGACTAAACTTTTGTCTCTTCTGTAAATTATACACTGTGTGATCCCACACGAAGACCTGTAGGTTGTTAAAGTACCATTAGTGTACTGAGATGGTGACAAGATAAATAGATCTTACCTAAATAGCTTTACCTTTTATAACTCACATCTCTCTCAAGAAAATGATATCTGCTCTACCTACCTCACAAGAATGTCAGAAAATAAAAATGAAAGGGACACATTGCGTGTAAAAATGTTTTATACATTGCAAAGCAGCCTACAAAGACAAGAAACTTCAATAATGATAATGATCATAATTCCCAATTGTACGTGGTGGATTCTGAAAAATAGAGCAGCTTATAAGTTAACCAGAGACAAAACCATCTCTGGCTCAAATACATATTGTGTCAAGGCAAATGTTTACTTCAAAACATTATTCATGTTGGGAAAACACTAGAAGAGATAAGTAAATATTGATATCGATTTTCAGGAGCTTTGTAAAAATTCAGAAATGAACTCTTCAAGAAACTATGAGAGTAAAAATAATTGAATGGTGATTTTTTTTTTCCTTTTGGTCTTGGGTTTGTTTTTTTGGACTATTTTTCTCCTTACACATTGGAGGAACACAATTCCCATAACAGTTTTTTTTTTCTTCCCCAAGTTATTGTATTGTTCAAGGTAGAGTTATTTTGAGTGGAAGTCTCTGAGGCATTGAAGAGAAAATACTGAAAGTGTCTCAATGATCAGAATATTTCCTTCTTGGGAAAGTTATATAGTACTTTTAAAAGTACAGGTCAGAATGTGTCTTTGCACTCAATTTTGATTTTTGTGTAACTCCCAGATATTTCTACAGCGACTAGATATCCAAGGAAGTAGTTAAGAGAAAGAAATGTAAACCCAGCTAACATGTAGTTCTTTTTGGTGCCAAAGAAAAGCCATAGTGTTATACTCCTGAATAACATACTTTTTGATTCACACAAATCACCTACTTTACGTGGTTAAAGCACATATGTTTTAATTTTATTTAATATATTTTTAAGAAAAAAGATGTAATTGTATTTTCTGATGATAAATTCAAGTTAAAGATAAAAAAATCATTAAAGTCCATTTTTATTTTAACTACAAACATTTGTAATTACTATGGTGATGTAAAACCTTTAGGATTTTTTTCTACCCCATGCAATCAGTTTTTCCATAGGAAAATGGGATCAGACTATGCATAAGTTTTCATAACTTTTGGCACTTAAATATTTTTGTGGGCATTTTTGTGGACATCATAATTACACATTGTAGTTTTTAGTATTTTCATAGCATTGCATTGTAATGAATATTATAATTTTTAACTAATTCTAGTTGTTGGGCATTTAAGTTCTTTTTTCCTAAAGAGTACTTTGATGAACGTTGCCAAACTAACATTTTTATACATTATTGTAAATGTATATACACAGTTATTTTTTTTCAGGGCCAAGCCCTAAGATGAGTAATTGTTTTAGCCAAAATTAGCACTTATAAAAATTTACACATATTGCTAGATCTCCTTTGCGAAAATGTAGCAATTTTCTCTGCAACCTAAGTGTATGGAAATGCCCTTTTGCTCATCTGTATATCATTATGAATGTGTTAACAGAGATCTTTTCTCCTTTCCCAGTCTGATACATAAAAAACTGTTGTTTATTTCAGTCTGAATTTATGTTATTAATAATGAGGTCAACCATCTTTTCATGTATTTATTGGCCATTTCTTTTCCCTTGTGTAGAATATGTTAACGCCCCCCTCCATTTTCATAGACTTTGTTCATATTTTTCGAATGGTTATTAACGTTTTGTAATTAAAGATACTTTTTCACTATCTTTATTTTCTACTAAATACTAAAATACCTGTGTTTTCTGCTAAATAACTAAATCGTCTTTGCATCTGATGCATCATTAAAAAGCACCCATTTAATTCTGAAACTAACTCTCTTGCTAGGAGTAGTAGTAGGAGTAAGATTGTCGCCTTCTGAAGAAGGTCTGAGGCACGGAAATGAGAACTTCATAATCGTGTCTTATCTGTGGTTCTTAAGTGGTTGCTGCCCAGTGAGAACAGCTATGCCCACATTTGGCTGAGTGTTTGTGAGCGAGGTCCGAGCCCTCCTTGTAGCAAACTTTACTGTAGTGCCCATCTATAGCTGATTCTTGGACACTCTGCACCCCCATTTCTTCCAGGGGCAGGCCTAGGAATCTTCATTTAATCTCTAGGTGTTTCTTCCTTTTTTTTTTTTAGCTTTATTTAAATGTTTGTTTTTGAGGGGGCGGAGGGTAGGGAGGGAGGGAAAAGGAATGAGGCAGGGGCAGAGAGAGAGACAGAGACACAGAATCTGAGGCAGGCTCCAGGCTCTGAGCTATCAGCAGAGAGCCCAACACGGGGCTCGACCTCACGAGCTGTGAGATCATGACCTGAGCCAAAGTCAGACACTTAACCAACTGAGCCACCCAGGTACCCCTATTTCTAGGTGTTTGTTACACATGCTGAAGTTTGAGAACGCGTGCTTTTGTTAATATTTGAATATTAGTCCCCACATATATTGAAGACAGTACCATCAAAAGAGACCTTTGGAAAGCTGTTTTGTTTGTTTGCTGTTTGGTTTTTAATCTTCAGTGCTCCTTCCTTTATACTTGAAGCTTTATAGAGACACTGTCTTACATATTCAAAACTTGAAGTTCAAGTAACTCAGCAAAGTGATAACTCTGTGGGATGAGAACTACACAGCATCGTATTTTCTTGGGTCATTATGACTTCCATTATGTCTGGAGTTAAAATTAATACTCAATTTTTAAAAATTCCATTGGCTTGCACATTGGACATAATTGTCTACCTCAGTTACATGACGTTAGCGCTTTACCCTTATTTTAACGTTGTTATTGCATATTTATCATTTATTAAAAATGACCACAAATCATTTGGGAAACAGGAAGGGAATGGAAATAAATATGCTGTACTCAAGAAAACTAATGTAACAGAATGTTCTCAGAAGCAGAGCACAAACCTATCTTTTCTTTCTAGTTGGATTTGAGGTCTCCAATGTGGAGACTAATATAGTAGAGGCCAGACTCTTCTGTATGTGATAATTAACACTTTCTGAGTGCTTTTTATAAGCTAGGAACTGTGCTAAGACATTAATATTTATTATACCCCCATATTATTTGATGAGGTTAAAGACTACCACCAGTTAGTGTCACCATTCACAGATTAGGGTAGCAGGCATGGAGAATTTCAGTAACTTCCTCCTGATTATTTGGCAGGTTGGTGGCAGAGCCAGGATTTGAGCCCAGGTCTGACACCTGGCTCCAGGACATGTGCTCCTCTCCTCCTCCTCCTTCTTCTTCTTCTTTTTAAAATTTAAATTTTAATTACACGAAGGTTGTCACATAATTGGACATTTAGCTACTTTCCACACAATTATTCTTGCTTTCCACAGAGAGGCTGCTTCTTAACTTTTCATCTGGAGATGGCAAGCACTAAAATCCCGATTTTAACAGAATAGTCGTAAAAATGCCCCAGTGATTTATGTTGAAAGTAGTACGTTGGTACGTGGCTCTTGCATTCAGTACAGGAATGTACAAATGTCTTTTTATTTAAAGACACAAAATAAGTTGTCTGTAGGCATGTAATACGGTGACCGCAGTAAACCATTGAATGTTGTCAGTTGAAACTAGTAACTGATGGTTATATGACTTTTTAAAATTTTATTTTAGAGAGCGAATGTGAGAAAATCTTAAGCAGCCTCCACATTCAGTGAAGGATCCCATGACCCTGGGATCCTGACCTGTGCTGAAATCAAAGAGTCTGATGCTCAACTGACTGAGTCACCCAGGCTCCGTATTGTGATTTTCTTAACCACCAGTCAGCCTTTTCCTCAGTCATTTCCTTCAGCTGATGTCTCTGAAGTTACTGTTGAGGAGGACTGCTTTGACCTTCCTCTCACTGTGCATTTATAATAGTAAAGCGCTATTCTAGGAATTAGAACATGTCACCTCCCATGCCACCCATTCCGCCCATTCCGGGGTCTTTCTCTTAAGGAATTCCAGTGACTACAGCTTCTGCTGTAGTTGACAGAAAGGCCACTCCAGGAAGATCCAATAAAGCAGTTCTTATAAACTTAGTTGGGTCACTGGTTCCTTTTCCCACCATATCCCAAAAATCTTCAAGCATAGCGTCATGACCAACCTCTGAGGTACTTTGTATACTTTTCTCAGTTATCAGTGATCCTTCAACACCTGCATTCTTAGCAATGGTCATTGTAGGAATATTGAGTGTTCTTTCAATAATTTCTGTATGAACTTTTCGACCTTCATTAGCTGGAGTTATTGAATCAGGCTGGAATGCACCAAAGCAGGCCACAACCCCCTCCCAGAACAATGCCTTCTTCAATAGCAGCTTCTATAGCATTGAGGGCATCTCTACCTCTGTGTTTCCTTTCAATCACTTCAACATCACTTGTCCCACCACCCTTCAGCACAGCTGTTCCATCTGAGAGTTTTACCAGATGTTCATTCAACTTTTCCTTTTCATATTCACTAATTGTGATATTAACTGTTCAATATATTTCTTGAATACATTTTTCAACTGGACGCTTGTCACCTTTTTCTTTTGAGAGCATGGCATCATCTTTGGTCATGATGACCTCTCCAAATTTTCTGAAGTTGTAAGGCTGAACATCTTCAAGATTTAGAGTCAGTTCTTCTTCAAACACTGCCACCAGTAGCAATAGCCATGTCTTTAAGCTGTTTCTTTCTCTTGTCTCCAAAACCTGGAACTTTGACTGCTATAACCTGAAGACCAACTTTTAGCTAATTTCAGAATGAGTATGCTCAGATCTTCTCCATCAGCATCTTCAGCAATTATGACCAAGGGCTTATGGTGAGCATTGGCAATTTCAAGAAAAGGTGCAAAGGACCGGACACTAGAAATTTTCCTTTCGCTCAATAAAATGTATGCATCTTAGAATTCACATTCTGACCTTTTGATGTATTAATAAAGTATGGAGAAACATAACTTCGATCAAACTTCATGCCTTCAGTAAACCATACTAGGTACGTTATATCTTGAGATGTTATGAAATCAGTTCCAGTGGAATTAGTATCTGATTCTCACCAAGAGAGGTCAAAAGCCTAAAGATTAACTGGAATGGTATACCTGCCTATAGAGTAAAGAGAATGGAGTTGCATCTCATTGGAAAAGAGGGGCCCTTTATTCTGGGGGGCCCCCTGAGCGATTCATGTTAGAACGCTGTGGCCCATCTGCCATTCTGAAGGGGCATGTCCCTGGAGGATGACCTCAACCACAAGTGACCCAGGAGAGGAACCAGCAGTCCAGGTGGAGCAAAGCAGCCTACTGGAGGAGGCATTGACTTATCAAGGGAATTGTAATATAGAAGACGACCCACACCACAAATACATCCAAGAAGGAAAGAGAGACTACACACCTACCCTGGAGAATACTCTGATGCAGCTTATGACTGCACCAGCCATGTAAGGCTTTGCTATTCTGCATGAAGCTTCTCTTCAAAAATACCACTTTGAGGAAGGAAAGAAGTGAAATGAATAACAGAGAAGCAGCATCTTCATTGACAGTTTTACCAGACTGGAACTGGCCCAAGCTGGGGAGAGGGAAAAAACAAACAAACAAACAAACAAAACCAACCAAACAACAACAGCAACACCAAAAACTTTAAACACTGAATAGTTTCAATAAGACAGAAGTGGAGGGGCACCTGGGTGGCTTAGTCAGTTAAACATCTGACTCTTGATTTCGGCTGAGGTCATGATCTCACAGTTCATGGGTTCAAGCCCCAGGTCAGGCTCTGTGCTGACAGTGCAGAACCTGCTTGGGATTCTCTCTCTCCTCTCTCGCTGCCCCTCCTCTCCTCAAAAATAAATAAATAAACATTTTAAAATAAATGAAGAAAACTAAAACCAAAAGGAATATTTATTGATTCTTTTTTTTGTTCTTTATTTATTTATTCTAGGTTCCCCTGACCTAGTTCAACAACTATAACTGAGTACCCCTAATATTGTCACAGTTAGAATGTATATGTTTTTCAAGGCCCTTAAAAAACACTGATGTTAAAAATTGTGATCTTCACAATTTGTCACAGGAAAAGATAGTCACCTATTTCACTGACCCATGAAACAGGCTTAAAATTTCTCCAAAGTATCTAAGGTATAATTAGGTAATATCTGTGAAAAGTGTGTAGCCAACTGCTTGACACAGTAGCACTCAAAAATGTTTGTCTTTTCCTTTAGGAAATTGGGTATTTTATTACCAGAGGACAAAATGAAAGAAATTTTGTTGTGCCAGTTTCCTGTATTTTAGGAACTTAGGGATTAAGCTTTATGAATTCCTTTTAGGAGCCCAAGTATAAAACTCAGATATATTGTATAGTTTGAAGAACTGTTCTATCAACTACTTGTCATCTGAGTCATTTATGTTTTCTATATGGAAGCATAAGAAAACATTTTATAAATTTCCCCTCCTTTGGACTGTTAGGAACCTGGTGGGGAAGCCAGAAGTGGTATGGCTTTGGAATGCTACCTGCCCTCCTTAGAAAGGATAAAGGCAAGTTCACCTCTCTGTGAAGATGTTTGATTGGAGGGAACATAGAACTGAAATTGACTTTGTGCTGCACTTTGTACAGAGAATTACATTTTAAAAGCCCAATATCTAAGTCGGCTTTGTTCTAATTTCAAAGATAATCAAAATATCTTCAACACTGTGGGAGGTCTCTCAGTAAACATGGATTTATATTTAGCACAATTTATTTGAGAGTCAGAAAGGCTGCCAAAATAGTCCAAACATTAAATTATTTCCATTTTGGAGGGGTATTACTGAGAAGTAATAAAATATTGCCAGCCTGGATAGGCAGCTCATCATCGCTAGTAAGATGAAAAGACCAATTATGCCTCACATGGACAAATGTTGATTAAAGAGTGGACTTCATAACCGCCTGGCCATGTTAGAGGCTATAATCACAGAGGAGGGGGAAGGAAGCACTTAGCAAAACACCAAAAGCTGCAAGGAGGAGTCATCCAATGAAAGAGGAAAGATCAAAATTTTAAAGAAAATGTCAGAGGAAATTGCCTGGTGGTAAGAGCTCTACTTATGTATGACTCTTAAGGAAATTGTCTTCTTAGAAAATTATAAGTTCTCAAAATGCCTTAAATAAAAAAAAATGGATCTATCTAAGGATTCTGCGGATCCCCAAACTTGGTATTCTCAAACTTTAGAAAAATTGTTTTTATCTGTCACAGCTCCTCATTCTTCTGAGGACGATTCAGGAATTGTGTGAGTTTGGGTTAGAAGAGGTGTTCCAGAGAGATACTAAGCTTGCTTTCCATTCAAGCCTGGTAACATGACCTATCAAATACTTACTGAGTATTTTTGTATGTGAATAATTGCCTGCAATTCAAATGAGGTAGCATATATAAAATGCAGGAAATAGCACTATACAGGCAAAGCAATATTATGCAGAAGATTACAATATGTAACAATCTCCATGTCTTGATTGAGAACCCACCCCAATGACTCAGTACTGTGCTGTGCATAGGAAAGATAGAGTTGCGGCTTTCAAGGTCCTAGAAGGCTACTAAGGGCAAACAACATGGGTGAGAAAAATTTTAAAATAATATGATGCGGTGTGTAATTAAGTGCCACATTATGTAACACAGGATTGTTAGAGTTCAGAAAAAGAATGAATGCAGTGAGAACTGGAAGCATTTTCTGGGGAAAGGGGGACCTGAAGTGGGACTCGAATAATGCGTAAGATAGGGAACTCTAGAGTTGAAAGGGAAGAAATTCCAAAAAAGAGAAATAGCAGCCCACAGGTTCCAGGGAGGGAATGGGGAACCATTGAGGCATAGGCCAGGAACACAGGCTCTGGATCCAGGTTTACTAGATTTGAGTCCCAGCTCCCCCCCACTTCCTGGTGTAACCTAGGCATCATGTGATCATTTTGTGCGACACTTCTGTTGTTAGTAAAATGAAGGCAACCATCATATCTATTTTAAGGGAATATTTTGAGAATTAATGGGTTGACGTATGTCAAGCACTTAACACTAAGACCCAATACCTAGGAAGTACTGAACAAATGTTAGCTACTATCACTATTATTGTGTTGTTGTATACTCTTTAAAAAAATATATTTATTTTGAGAGAGAGTGCATGAGTGGAGGAGGGGCAGAGAGACAAGATCCCAAGCAGGCTTCCTGCTGTCAGCGCAGAGCCCCACATGGGGCTTAATCTCATGACCAGTGCGATCATGATCTGAGCCAAAATCAGATGCTTAACCGCTTAACTTACTGAGCCACCCAGGGGCCCTTACTGTTGTCCACTCTTAAAAGATGTGATTTTCATGGCTGGAATGAAGCCAGATTTTGCAACAACAGCAACTACAACTTGTTACAGATAGCGTGATGGACATTGTGCTCAACACTTTGCCTACATTGTCTCTTACTCCTAACAACCACCCCCTGGAGAGGGGGAGAGGGAAGGATTATTTCTCTTACTTCTCAGCTGAAGGAGCTGAGAATTAAAGAAGCAATTTTCTGGAGAGTCCCGCAGCTGGTAAAGAACAGTCAGCAATTGGAAGTGCAATCTTTTGGCCATCACCCCAGTGTTTTAAACTGCTCCATTACAGTGCTTTAACTTAAATGATGGAGGGTCCTGAGATTGAGGCAAAAGTCGGACACAAGTTTACTAGATGAGTTCAAAGTAGAAATGGGTTCAGGTTCAGGAAAAACAGCCTGGTGGTAGCTGGTGGCAGCCGGAATACTCTAGGAGAGGTGAGGTGAGTAAACTAAGATGGCAGCCCTGAGACCTGAGAAGAACCAGTGCTATAGATTCACTCGGCAGGAGGCAAAAAAAATGGATGAGACTATCCTGGGCCCTGAAAATGAGAGATAGTAAGCTTGAGTCTTGGTGATGGGGCCCCAATGACTGAGAATGGTAGCTCCTGGAGGGCTGACTTGCTGAGAGGGTGCAAGAGGGACCTCAGCTCCTTGCACATAAGGCCATGCACGTTGGAGAGAGTGTGCTGTTTATCTCTGTATGTTTTACAATGTTAGCTGGGCCCATCTTCCATTTCCTTCATGCGACTGGAAATTAGCTTTCCTCTACCGCTGTGTTGCATTTCACTTGTCCCTTGGGAGCTCTTGCTCACATTTTCAAAGCTGCTTGCTGTATAGAAGTCATTTAAGGAAGGACAAATTAGTGCTGGAAGACAATAGTTACACCTAATGCAGTTAAAAGTTCTGTTTTGTAGCCTCCGACCCTTTACAAGCAAGGAGTAGAAATAAACATCATGGCTAATGCACTTTGGCAATATAAAAGGTTTCTACATGGAAAATGCTGCTAACAGTAAACAGCTTATATAAAGCAAAGATAAATCATAATGGAGTGGTAATTTGAGTTGTATTGTACATCTCCTCAGGGAACTCCTAGACTCTAAAGACACCATCTCATTACTACCTGGAGTACCTCTGAGAAACGTACAAAAAGCATCATTTTCTCCCAATTTTTTGTGTAAGGACCTAAGTCACAGGGAATTAATGTGACTTGCCATTATATGGAAATGGATTTCTCATTTTCATGGAAAGGATTGTTTCAGTGAATTGGCCTATTTTCTCATGAAATTAGTCACTAAACCTGAGCGGGGGGGCGGAGGGGGGGAAGCTAAATAAAATCCCCCTGGAAAACAAGCAAACAAAATACCTTTAACATATTTCAGTACCTATGTGGACTTGTTTGAACTTAATAAATGCAACTAGAACCAGAATATATTTGATTGACTTTATCCATTAGAGTAACACACCACGTGTTTATGTGAAAGTTTTTGATGGGAAAGATGACAGTTTTAGGAGAAAATGTAGGAAAGCTGCAGCTTCCAGGCAAACGCGTGACAGAGTGGGAACCAAGCTGCCCTTTTCTGCCCTCCACTGTCTCAGGCCAACCTTAATGACAAATGGGCCTGCTCACCAGAGCATGATCTCTGCACCCAGAAATGATGAATCAAGAATGATCGATTACTTTCTTAGGACTTCAAAGGAAATTGCGACAGAGCCCGCTAAGTCTGGGAGGCATTCTGCTCAGTAGAGTACCCACCACGACTGCACATCTAGAGAGTCTGACCTAAGTGCTTCTCTGCACACTTTTCCCATAATCCTCCCTATCTCCAACTCCCTGCCTTGTCTCGGGTGTATGGATTCAGAAATCACTCAAGTTGGAGCAAAGTTCTGGAAGATTCTAATGCCTGTCTTCTTCAGTGATCTTTTTGCGCAAGGCTGCATAGAACAACTTAGCTCAGTGTGTCTGATCTTTACTCCAAGATGTAATATCCCACATTTTTATTGCTCTTCATTGTATGGATTGCTAAACATCCTATTCTCCTGGTAGTTCACTTTCAAAGGAAAATGTGTTTTGTAACTACTGAGCATGTCCTTTATGGACACAGATTTCTGGCCAATGGTTAAGATTTGTTATTTTTAAACAGGTGCATTTTCCTAATCTTATTTCTTTACATATGTATTTCAGAGGTAGGAAAAGGATATTTGGATTATAAATCCTACATTACGGTCTGTTAAATCATCCAACATGAACCCTTGTTTTCAGCTACAGAGTGATTAGGAAACACTGATTATATTTGATAATTAACAAACTGCTAAAATAAATGAGGATCGAATTACAAGTATTCATCACCATTCTTTTTTATGCCTGACCTCCAATAGAAATCTATACATGTTAATCCCCAGGGCGCATTTTTCTGACTTGAAAAATATGTGAAAGTTGGGCATTCTGGTGCATATTGATATGAGGTATGGAGCCATGTAAAAGCCAAGAAAGTAACTGAGGTATTTGCTGATCTTGGATATTTTCCAAATATTGCATAAAGGTGTCTGTGCAATCTGTCTCTAAGTGAGCAGTCTACTCCTCCTCAGCACCTCTTGATAGTTCTTCTGTCTGTATCATAGTTTAATTTGATTTGCCACATTTTTACTTTATTTAGTTTTTTTAATTTATTTTTTAATTTAAATCCAAGTTAGTTAACATGTAGTGCAATAATCATTTCAGGAATAGAACTTAGTGATTCATCACTTATGTATAACACCCAGTGCCCATCCCAACAAGTGCCCTCCTTAATGCCCATTGCCCATCTAGCCCATTCCCCATTTTCACTTTAAAACCTTTTAATTAGCATTTGCTTTAGCTCCTTTAGCTATTTCCTAACAGAACTCGTATCACAAAGGTCTTTGTTATAAATTCTTTTACTCTGTAAGTCATTAGATATGTAGATATTCTTACGTCTTTCTTATACATTCCATAAAAAATATACTCCATATGATGCAGAGAGATGGTATTAAGATGAAGGTTTTTTATTAGCTCATGTCATTTTACTCTCAGTACCAAACTTGATATTTTAAGATATATTTTAGTTGTGAGAAAAGGTATCATGTATGTCCTGTCTACTTTTGACATCTTTCCACATATTTTTGTCTGACAGGAAATATAAATGTGCTTCTCACTAGCTTAGATGTGTTTACCAAAAGGGAGATGACAAAATTAGTCATTTTTATATGTTCTAAACACATTGAAACTGCATAAATGAACAGAATATGAAGCTCTCATTTGGCTTACTATTCTTTATTGATCATATCACAGTAAAAAAAAAAAAAAAACTGAGAAATATCAAGTGCATTTTTGTCTTAGAATTATTTTTAATCTTGAAAAATTGTTCAAAATTTATGAGCTTTGAACTTGCTTTTGGAATGTACAAAGGCCCCAATTTCTCCACATCCTCACCAACACTTGTTAGTTTCTTGTCTGTCTTTTTCTTTCTTTCTTTCTTCTTTCTTTCTTTCTTTCTTTCTTTCTTTCTTTCTTTCTTTTCTTTCTTTCTTTTTCTTTTCTTTGTTCTTTTTTCTTTTTGAATAATAGCTATCCTAATGAGAATGAAATTTTTCTTTGCTTTTGAAATTAAACATTTTATGGGAGTTCTGCAAGAACATTTTCCTACAAATTTCAACACAGTGAGTATATGTCATTTTCTTCCCATTATTCCAACATGAGCTGGTATAAATTGCCTTAAATCATTTCTGGTATAGAAGTCCTAGCATGTAGATATAATCTTTCTAATAACGTTAGATAAACACATTCCATTCAACTCATATCCTTGTATGAAGAGTATCTATTTATAGTTACTCCTGGTGAATGGAAAAAAAAAGTATAGATATTAATTTCTTTAAAGTCTTAGTAGGGTTTATGAAACCTTTATAATCTCCCAATAACAGGGAAAATATATTTGAATTAGCTTAGAGAAACACAAAAACTTTCATTCAGAAATGTCATATGAACTTAAAATTCTCTTTATACTTTTCTTTATTTTCCATGAATCCTATAATTAATGCATGTCATTTTATTTTAAGGAAAAAATTGTCATAAAAATAGTGGTAAGCTTTAGGATCCAGGCTAATATGCATTCTTTTCTTTTAAAATAATGGATAGATCAAAGTGAATAATATCTAGTAGGTATTTGCTAGTATTCTATTGCAATAAAAAAGAAATAGAAGCCTTAAGTTTTATTTTTCAAGAAGATTCTAAATCTAAAATGGCATTAGACCTTCAAAAAGTCAAATGAGCTTTACATGATTATATATTTATATTTCAAAAAATGTCACCAAAGAACAATGTTTTATAGATAATTAAAGAAAAGAAAAAGAGCTAGTATTCATATGTAATAAATGAACACATGGGAGGATTCAGGAATGAAACCATGGTTATATCTTGAAAAGACAATCATTTCAACAATAAACATGTGATACTGTGACCAAATAGTGTGATAGTTTAAACATTGAAGTTATATTTGTTTTGATGACTTCACTAATGTATTCATACGTTAAATATTACTTTACATATACGGTGTGTCCAGCACTGTGTTAGGTAGGAGAAGACAACCAGTTCTTTGGTTTTCTGATTATAGCATTATTCAGCTCTTAAAATCATCAGATTTTGATTTAAGGAGTCGTTTACACTCTATAAACTAATTGTAATCATGAACAAAATCATGTAATCATTTTAAAAACTTGATTCTTTCCACAAATGTGTACTTATTTCATACTGTGGACCAGATCCTATGCTCCATTTTAGTGAACAAATTGATGAATACAATGTGTTTCCTTCCCTAGGTTGTTCAGAGACATTCATTATAATTGATTTGAGATCAGTGCACTAATCCAGAGGATAAAACCTCTTTTTTTTTTTAATTTTCAGTTAGTTCTGTAAAGCTTAGGTTGGGGAATTAAAAAAACAAAATCTGTTCTTTCATCTTTAAAGTCACAAAAATTAGACATATTTTCCACTTAGCTCCTGAATTCCGTGCTGCATTTACCACTCCCAGAAAGTTTTTGGCATAAAATCAAAATGAACTAGGATCTTCAGCATACTCTGAATCAGTCTCCAAATAAAGAGATCATTGAGCTTCCAAATGATGTTTAAACTCATTATCCTCCAACAGGGAAGCATTAAAATATCATCCCCTAGAAACATTATTACCATGGAACATCTGTAAACATCAGTACGTGGTCAGAGATATTGATGGGATCCACTTTTTTGGTAAATTTAAAAATACTCAAAAGATGATGAAGAAAATCAATGAACATCTATCAGAAATGAGACAGAAAAAAGATCTTATAGCTTAAGCCCATTTTGTAGGATGCAATAATGTACCCATAAAACTACAGAATTACTTATAAGCATATTAGGATGTGACATTAATCTAAATGTAGGGATAATGAACATGGCAATAGCAATTGCCAGTCAAGTACTTCTAAGAGCGCTTGTAATGAAATTAGGAGACATGTAAATTGCAATGCATTTAAAATGCAGCAATGGGTGTAAATGATAAGCTGAGGTAGTTTCCTATAGATGTCCTATAGACTTATAGAAATAAAGTAAAGCCATTCAGACATTCACAGTTTTTCTTCCTAAAGTCTGCCATATAAATAGACAGTTTTCAAAATGGTACACCTTGAAATACTTGAGAAGTAATTCTGCACGTTTCTGGAACTAAGGGAAGCAGAATAGTCAAGGTAACTATAATTGGGACAGACGTGTATACTGGGGCTCAGTTGAAAGAGGATAAAATGAACTGTTTAAGTTAAAAGCGTTGAAGATAAATAGTACAATTAAAGTGTTTATACATGAATGTGTAAAGTATAGAAAAAAAAAATGTGATCACAAAGCGATTCTACAAGCAGACCTGAAAATAAATCAAACTATAAGAATGCCGTATGTATGTTTCCAACCACTGATCAATCATCATTTGAATTTCTAACCCAGATATTGGAGAGCAGAGCCCAGATTCCTATTGGTTTTGTTGTCAGTGAAAGGATGATAAGGATTCCAGCCCTAGTCTTGTGCCTGCATTTGTTTTCCTATTAGTAAGTACTAGCAGATGACATAAAAAGTGGCCTAATACTAAGGGGGGAAATGTCAAAACTTTAGTCATGTTGATTCAAATACCTTTACTTTTTAAGTTCCTGAATATAGTAGTTAGTAATTATTACATAATTTACCTACATATAGCAAGAGAAAATGTAGAGTATGGAGAATATGCTATGAAGTCAAGCTAACGTAGATTCCTAGTCTAACTCTGCTACTTTTGACGCCTGTAATCTTGGACAAATCATTTAATTTTAATTTTCCCAGCTGCATGGATACAAGATTTATATCTTCAGATTGTTATCACTGGTTAACTAAGTTACTTCTTGTGAAATGTTTAATAGGGTAACTCACTCATAGTACTTTTCCAACAAATGTTAGCTATCGTTTCTGATTGAATATTATTCATCCATACCGTTTGCTAGTAAAAGTGTTTCCAGTGTGTATGGTATAACTAAATACAGTGTGGCTTCCAGATACCTCTGACATACAAATAGCAAATAAGAGTATATGAGCAGAAAAAGAGAACAGAAATAGGCAAGTTGTTCATTCTCCTGGAAATTTCAATCTCTTATTTTATCTGTATTTTACTTTTAACTTTCTCTACCATAAACAAAGAAAAAATGTAGATTATCTTACTGAAGCAATTCTAAAATAATATCTATTTAAAAATATTAATATCAGTAGTCTGATGAATAAAATAAAAAGTGATTTGAAAATTAAATCAATATTTTCTCCAAAGAAATCAAAAGGACCTGATTTACCCAAGAAAACTGCTGCTGTTGAAATGCAGGCACTTAAGAGGTTTGTGAATAGAACTTTTAATAATCACATACCACAGGCCATCATCAGATAGACACTACCCAGAAGAATCTAATAAATGATGTTGTATTGACTACACCTGTTGAACTGTCCCGTTTTTGAACTCTCTTCAATCTTTTCTATTCTCTGATGAATATCCCTGTTTAAAAAAAAAAAAAAAATCTCGAGTTTCAGTCTGTTTCTCTCTCTTACTACCTTAAAAAAGGAACAAGCTAGCCATAAACAATCAAGTCGACAGATGCCTATGAGAATTAGTTGCTCTTTTTGAGTCACTCCCGGGGCTTCTTTGGAAATTTCTGACTTGTTGCCTGGGAGAATTAGGCTGATTTTCTGCCTTTGGCTTCTTATCCTGTCACTCAATGGAAGAAGGTATTAGAAGGTTACCTCTGAGCTGAAATTGAAGTCAGAGCTACTGACCCTACTGCACGAACCTTTCATTTTGTTCTCTGGGCTGGGTCACATCTTATTTGTCCATTGTAAATTTTTAGTGTCTATTCACTGAATTCCCATTCAGCATTTCAAATCAATTTCCCAAGGGTTTCCTAGGAAAACAAACCCCAAATAACAAAATTTAAACTGTCAGTCTTGAACTTACATGGCTTACCTTTGCAGATGGAATCCATTCAAAATAAAGGTACAAAACCTTGGCCAAGAATTTAAGTTTTTAAAAATACTACTGTATAAAGAAAGTCACAAATCTGCCATTCCGTTGATTATAGTTATAGTGATTATAGTTACTTTTAATTCCTACAGTTACCCTAAGTTAGCCAGCATTGATAATAAGTCAGTAGTGACAGTGGAGTTATTATTTTTCTTCTTGGTAAATAACATGTAGTGAACAAGTATTCAAAGACAGTAATTTATGTCTTTTCAATTATTCTATTGTAAAAATGCCAAAGCACTTTTCATATCTTAATGTCAAATAGTCATTATCTAAAACTTGAGATAAGAGTTTTATCACTTAACATGTGGGGAGAAAAATCCTCAAATCTATTTTTATTTTAAGTATTTAATCTCAGAGAGTTCATACTTCCAAAATTCATGCAGTCCTGGCACAAGGAGACAAATAGTAAATCCCTATTTTGGAGCACCGAATCGGCAGGAACGAGGGGCTTATGCAGGGTTCTCAGTATCATATCAAGTCAGCCCTGATATTCATCTGGTAAATACCACTACCAAACATCCATTGTTGACAGCTGGTATCCTTTAGGACCTAGATTTAATTCTATTTTGAACAGTCCATATCTGTGCCATAATTATTGTTAAATATTTTGAATATTATAGATGGCTCTCCCATTGGAAAACTGATTCTATGATTGTGTGGTGGGGCTGAGAATTTACAAATGTATAAGTACATGCATTGACTCTCATTAAGATGATCCAGTGAACACACTTAGAAACATTGTCTTGTTAGACGAAGCACAGGGCTAGGAATCTGCTGGCCCAACCTCCAGTCCCATTTTTTCATTAGTTAAATCTTTGCCCTTACATAGGTCACTTAATGTTCTCTGCATGTCACTTTACCTGCAAAGTGTGAGGGTTTTAAGAGTGTCTGGAAGATTTAAGAACTATAGAGGTCACAGATCCTTCTAATATCCCCTTCATTTATTTCTTAAAAAAATTTAAATGTTTTTTACTAATATTTGAGAGAGACAGACAAAATGCGAGGGGGGAATGGGCAGAGAGAGGAGACACAGAATCCAAAGCAGGTTCCAGGCCCTGAGCTGTCAGCACAGAGCCTGATGTAGGGCTTGAACTCGAGAACCAGGAGATTATGATGTGAGCTGAAGTCCAACGCTTAACTGACTGAGCCACCCAGGTGCCTGTGTCCCTTTCATTTAAGTTATATTTCTATAGTTGGTCATGGGTAACTTGTCAAGAGATGGAATTGGGATATTAAGCGTTTCCCCCAACAGACAAAAGGGGTACGTTTGAAAGGGATCAAACTAGAGCTGTATTCCAGAGAAGGGAGCAGGAAGGAGCACCAGGCTCAGGCTTTTTGAGGGGGCTAATCTTTCCCAGGGTACATGGCATCCTCTTTGGATGGTGTATGAATATTTTGAGACCCTTAAATATTATTTGGTGAGTTTCTACCTATGAAGCTATGGCACACCCTAAACCCTTGAAAAATTAGTATCTGTGCTTAGGGTGTGTCAGTCTAAAGAAAGAAGGACAGGTTATTAAATATTCAATTGCAGTTAGTACATCAGAACTGGTATAATAGCTATAAAGTACACTGGAGTAGACATTCTAGAAAGAAAAAAAAGTTCAGATTAAAGAGGTCAGAAAATCAAATTATTGGATTGTGATACAAAGTCATGTTTATTTTGATCCATTTTTAAAGTAATTAAAAAGTACTAGACTCAAAATAATCCCCCCCTTCCCACACACCACCAGATCTGAAATTTGGAATACTACATTTGAGGTTCAGGTGAGAATTGGGGGAAAACACAGTGTGGTATTTTTTGACCCCTGAAATCTCATTACTAGTAAAGGCTGCATAGGGATTTTACTACTTATATTTTATTAGAAACTCCTTGATCAAATTAATTAATTTATTTACTTAATCTGCTTTGTCATTGGTGTCATAATCCATCTGTTCCCATGTGATTGTAATACACATACTCCAATCTAGAAATACAGTTGTCAACATTAAAAGCCCTTGTGGTCTCTTCTCAAGAAATAATTTAACCACCAACGTACAACTGAACTCATGGAAAATAATTTGTTTTATTGAGTACAGAGACCACAGGTGTTTTTCATGATTATTATTAATTTTTAACATTCATAATGAGTTTCTGACTACAAGATGGTAAATCAACTTATACTAAATATAAAACTGTTAAGTATTCAGGAATATAGAACAAGATGTGATAGAGAATAAGCATCTAAGTCAACCTATTCTGGCCTTATGTGGAAAGCAATTTACCTGAAAACAGTGCCAGGAACTCTGTCTAAAGAGCCTATGAATGGAACTATAAACCTGGGCACTGGTATATGGGGGAGATGGTGGTGTAGAAGAACCCACAACTCATAGACCATCTTTACTGTTGAATATTTACCCTTAGGGAGGAACACTGTGTAAGGATCACACAACAGGACACAGATGTGGTTTTGTTTATTGGTTTGTTTGTTTGTTTGTCATGCAGGTGTCAGGAATTTGTGTGTCAATTTTGATAATTTTTTTGCTGTTTTCTGTTTTTTTAAATTGTTAACCTATGAATTACACTAATAAAAGTATAGTGTTAAACCTTGCTGTTCCTGGGATTCATCCAACTTGGACAATATGCACTATTATTTGTATTATTCATATTGACTTACAGATAATTTACACTATGTTTATATGGATTTAGCTTGCCATGTTTTGTTTAGAGTTTTGCCAGATATTTTTAAGTAATGTAAAAGAGCTAATTATCTTTCATAGCAAGGAGTCAACTAATGCTGATCCAAACTATAGCACATTTTTCTTCAAACTACCAATTTGCTTTTCAAAAAATTTATCCTAACTTTAGAGAGATATTTTAAGAACTCATAGGTCTTATTAAAAAAAAAACTTGTCTGAAGTTTAGCAATTTCTTCAGCTTTAGTGTACTTTCTTCTGCTAAATCCAAATAAAATTAAAATGTTTTTGTTTAAAAATTGTGTATGAATATGATCCTATTTTTCAATACATTGACTATACTATCTTTACACATGCAGAAAGAGGTGTTCAAAATAATGTTCACACAATTTTAAAGGATAGTTAATTTCCCAGTTTTAGGTGATTTAAAATTTTAGTCTTTGATTCTTTCTGTGGCTTGAATTTTTTCATAAATATATTATCATTCTTCAGCAAAGCTGTTATTCTTTATAAAACATATAAGATATAATTACTTATTTTCTTGATGTTAATGATAGCAACTAAATAAACTTGCCTAAGTATTTTCTTGTTCTAAAATGTAGTCTAAATTACTACTTCTGCTGATTGACATTTTGCATATATTCTGAGACTTTGCCTGCTCATGTTCAGATGACAAGCAGCTGTAGAATAGGTAAACTGAAGTCTTCTAGGTCATTGGCCATATGTATACTGACTGGCCTTCTCTCATATCCCTCAATCTTTAAGACTTTTAGATATCATCAATGAGTGTATGCATAGATTTTAACAACAAAAACTAAGATGTCATATCTCTTTTTAAATGAAGATTATAAACTATTTTTATTATTAGGCAACTGCCATTCTGCTATATTATTATGAGTTTGACTTTATGTATATCTATATCTTCCATATCTATGTGTGACTTATTTCATTTAGTATAATGTCCTCCAGATTCAATGATGGTTACCAGAGACTGGGGTATGGGGCAGGGGGAATGGGGAAAAAACTCTTAGGAAGGAAGGAAGGAAGGAAGGAAGGAAGGAAGGAAGGAAGGAAGGAAGAAGAAGAAGAAGAAGAAAGAAAGAAAGAAAGAAAGAAAGAAAGAAAGAAAGAGAAAGAAAGAAAGAAAGAAAGAAAGAAAATGCAGCATTCTTTCTTGATAAAAACCCTCAGGAAAGTAGGGATAGAAAGAACATACCTCAACATCATGAAAGCCATATATGAATGACCAACTGCTAATATCATCCTCAATGGGGAAAACTGAGAGCTTTCTCCCTAAGGTCAGGAACACTACAGAGATATCCACTCTCATCACTGTTGTTCAACATAGTGTTGGAAGTCCTAGCCTCAGCAATCAGGCAACACAAAGAAATAAAAGGCATCCAAACCTTCAAGGCAGAAGTCAAACTTTCACTCTTTGTAGGTGACATGATACTCTAAGTGGAAAACCCTGAAGACTCCACCAAAAAAATGCTAGAACTGATAGCTGAATTCAGCAAATTTGCAGGATATAAAATCAAAGTACAGAAATCAGTTGAATTTCTATACACCAATAATGAAGCAGCAGAAACAGAAATCAAGGAATCAATCCCATTTATAATTGCACCAAAAAAACCCCACTAGGAATAAACCTAACCAAGGAGGTAAAATATATGTATGCTGAAAACTATAGAAAGCTTATGAAAGAAATTGAAGAAAACACAAAGAAATGGAAAAAAACATTCCATGCTCACGGAAGAACAAATATTGTTAAAATGTCGATACTACCCGAAGCAATCTACATATTCAAAGCAGTCCCTATCAAAATTACACCAGTATTCTTCACAGAGCTCGAACAAACAATCACAATATTTTTCTGGAACAACAAAAGACCCTGAACAGCTAAAGTAATGTTGGAAACAAAAATCAAAGCTGGAGGCATCACAATTCTAGACCTCAAGCTATATTACAAAGTTGTAATCAAAAGATGTATGGTACTGGCACAAAAACAGACACATAACTCAATGGAATAAAATAGAGAACCCAGAAATGGGCCCATAAATGCATGACCAACTAATCTTTGACAAAGTAGGAAAGAATATCCAGTGAGAAAATGACAGTCTCTTCAGCAAATGGTGTTGGGAAAACTGGATAGTGACATGCAGAAGAATGAAGCTGGACCACTTTCTTACACCATACACAAACATAAATTCAAAATGGATGAAAGACCTAAATGTAAGACAGGAAATCCTAGAGGAACGAACAAGCAACAACTTCTTTGGCCTCAGCCACAGCGACTTCTTACTAGATGTCTCCAGAGGCAAAGGAAACAAAAGCAAAAGTGAACTATTGGGACCTCATCAACATAAGAAGCTTCTGCACAGCAGAGGAAATGATCTGCAAAAATAAAAGGCAACATATGGAATAGGAGAGGATATTTGCAAATGACATGTAAGATAAAGGGTCAGTAACCAAAATCTATAAAGAACTTATCACACTCAACACCCAAAAAACAATAATCCAGGGAAGAAATGGGCAAAAGACATGAACAGACACTTTTCAAAGGAAGATATCCAGATGGCTAACAGTCACATGAAAAGATGCTTAACATCAATCATCATCAGGGAAATACAAATCGAAACCACAATGAGATACTATCTCACACTGATCAGAATGGCTAAGATGAACAACTCAGGTAACAACAGATGTTGGCAAGGATGCAGAGAAAGGGGAACATTTTGCACTGTTGGTCTGAATGCAAACTGGTGCAGCCACTCTTGAAAACAGTAGGGAGGTTCCTCAAAAAATTAAAAACAGAACTACCCTATGACCCAGCAATTGCACTACTAGGTATTTATCTAAAGGAAACAAAAATGCTGATTCGAAGGGGCACATGAACCCCAATGTTTATAGCAGTGCTATCAACAATAACCAAATTATGGAAAGAGCCCAAATATCCATTGACTGACAAATCAATGAAGAAGATGTGGTATCTATACACAATGGAATATTACTCAGCATTCAGAAAGAATGAAATCTTACCATTTTCAACAAGGTGGATGGAAGTAGACTGTATTAATGCCAAGCAAAATAAGTCAGTCAGAGAAAGATAAATATCATATGATCTCACTCATATATGGAATTTATGAAACAAAACAGATGAACATGGGGGAAGGGGAGGAAAAATAAGATAGAAACAGAGAGGGAGGCAAACCATAAGAGACTCTTAAATACAGATAACAAACTGAGGTTTGCTAGAGGGATGCCAGCTAGGGGGATGGGCTAAATAGGTGATGGGCATTAAGTACTTATAGGGCACTTGTAGGGACACCTGGGTGGATCAGTCAGTTAAGCTTTCAACTTTTGTTCAGGTCATTATCAGGTCATTATCTCACAGTTCTAGCCCCATGTCTGGCTCTGTGTTGACAGCTCAGAGCTTGGCGCCTACTTAGGATTCTCTGTCTCCCTCTCCCTCTGCCCCTCCCCAACTTACATTCTGTCTCTCTCTCTCAAAAATAAATAAACATTAAAAAAAATTTAAAAAGGAGAGTACTTGTTGGGATGAGCTCTGGGTGTTACATGGGTGTGATGAGTTACTAAATACTACTGATGCCATTATTACACTATATTTTAACTAACTTGGATTTAAATAAAATAAAAATAAATTTAAAAAACAGAACAAAAAAGGAAAGAAAGAAGAAGGAAAGAAAGAAAGAAAAAGGGAGAAGGAAGGAAGGAGAGAAAGAGGGAGGGAGGGTGAGAAGGAGGAAGGAAGGAAGGCAGGAAGTCGCCAAGGGTCATGGGTAACTATTGTCTAATGGATACAGAGTTTGGCCAGATTAAAAGAATTCTGAAGATAGATGGTGATGGTTGCACAATGATATGAATGAATATAGTAACACTGAACTGTACTCCTTAAAATGATTAAGATCATAACTTTTAGGTTATGTGTATTTACCAGAATAAAAAAAGTGTGATAACAGAAAATTATTAGAAACTAACACTCAAAAGCCTACTTGTGTGTAACTACCATATTTTATATTTTATCATCAACATAAAAATAACATGTGCTCAAAAATTTCTTCATCATATGTTGTTTGAAACGTCCTTGTGGAGGACTCCATTCAGATCCCCTGACTCAATAGCTCTAGTGGAGAGAGGAACTGAGAAGACGTGAGGGAAGAACAGCGAGGGAAGGAGGCTGGACTGCCAGAAGGTTTTGGAATCAAGAGAGATCACAAAATTGAAAGAGAAGAGTTATTCAGCCTTAGGCTTGCTGTCTCTAACCATCTGGCCCATGGTACTTCACACTGGATAAATCCAACACATCCATTTGATCCTCCAACCAGAAAGAAGAGAGTAAGCCCAGATTTCTCCTTTTGTCAAATGCCCCATGTTCAAATAGCTGCTAGTTCTGTAAATGCTACAAGTGTACGGCTCTAAAATATCATCTCTCACCTCAAAACTCATGCTGCTGTCTTAGTGGAACATCTTACCATGTGTCTCTTCAATATTGCAGTAGATTCCTATCAGGTCACCCAGCTTCAGGCCTCACATCCCCAGAATTGTCTTCCACTCTGCTGTCAGTGATGCTTCAAAAGTGAAAACCTGATTATTTGGTTCTCTGCCACTGTTTTTCTCCATTTTCTACTAATCAAGACTGGTTTATGGCATGGGAGGCCATTGGTATGTATGTATGTGTGTATGTATGTATGTATGTATGTATTTAGAGCATGCATGTGCACTAGTGGGGGAGAGGGGCATAGGGAAAGAGAAAATCTTTTATTTAAAAATTAAAAAAAAAAAATTAAGTTTATTTATTTATGAGAGATAGAGACAGAATGAGTGGAGGAGAGGCAGAAAGAGAGGGAGACACAGAATCTGAAGGAGGCTCCAGGCTCTGAGCTGTTAGCACAGCTGTGAGTTAGCACAAACTCACAAACCATGAGATAATGACCTGATCCAAAGTCACACAGGTAATTGACTGAGCCACCCAGGTGCCCCAATGGGAGAGAGAGAATCTTAAGCAGGCTCCACACTCAGTACAGAGCCTGATGCAGGGCTCAATCCCACAACCCTGGAGTTACGACCTGAGCCAAAGAGGTGTAGGTTCAACTAACTGAACCACCCAGGCAACCCTGGCTCTTTTATCTCACGAATCTTCTGTCCCAATGATACTCCACCATGCAGTTGCTTATTCACCCTGACTACTTGCTGTTTTCTAAACATACCAGTCCCTCTCATGTCTTCATGTCATTGCGTATTCTGTGATCTTTGCCTAGAATGCCTGCCTTTGATGATGATCACTTGATTTTTTTTCCCCAATACTTTCTTTAAACATTGCTTCTTCTAAGATATTTCCTGACCTTCTCTTTTTCAGGAAGAATTTATTCCCCAGCATGTGTTTATCTGTTGTGCTCTAGCATTACTTCCTTTGTATCATTTATGTTGTTACGCACTTGTTTGTTGATCTGTCTGATTCCCTCTCCTAGATAATAGTGTTCTTGCTGATAGAGATAGTATTTTTCATTTCTATAAATCCCTATTTGCCTGTGTATAAAAGAAACTTAAAATATCTTTCTAGAATGAGTAAATAAACATAAACAGATTAGCCACGCAGTCTTGACAAAGAACAAACTTGGAGGCATCGCATTCCCTTATTTCAAATTCTGTTACAAAGTTGTAGTAGTTTGAACAGTGTGGGATCAGCATAAAAATAGACACAAAGATCAATAGAACAGAATAGAGAGCCCAGAAATAAATGCATGTATATGTGGTCAATTTAACTTAAGACAAAGGAGTCAAGGATATTCAATGGGGAAAGGACAGTCTGTTCAATAAATGGTACTGGGAAAACTGGACCACTATCTTATACCATAAACAAAAGTAAACTCAAAATGGTTTGAAGACTTGAACAGAAGACCATAAACCATAAACTCCTAGAAGAAAGCATGAGCAGTATATCTCTTGATTTTTTTTTAATCTGACACCAAGAGAAAAGCAAAAATAAACAAATGGGACTATGTCAATTAAAAAAGCTTCTGCATAGCATAGGAAACCATTAGCAGAATAAAAAGGCAGCTTACAGAATGGGAGAGAATATTTGCAAATCACACATCTGATAAAGGGTTAATTTCAAAAATATATAAGGAATTCATACAACAAATAGCAAAAAATAAATAAATAAAAATTTGAAAAAATGGGCAGAAGATCTCAACAGAAATTTTTCCTAAGGAGATATACAGAAGACCAACCAACAAATACATAAAAATTCTTAACATCATTAACCATGTTAATTATCATGCAAATAGAATGCAAATAGAAACTACAATGAGATATGATCCCTCATATCTGTTTGAATGTCTCTTATAGAAAAGGAAAGAAAGAAAAGAAAGAAATAACAAGTGTTGGCAAGAATGTGGAGCCACTGTGGAAAACGGTATGAAGTGTCCTCAAAAAATTAAAATTAGGACTAGCATGTGATCCAGCAATCACCAATCTGTTTTCTGTAACCTTGGTTTTTATGTTTGTTTTTTAGATTCCACATATAGAGAGATCATACAGTATTTGTCTTTCTACATCTAACTTATTTCACTTAAGATAATGTCCTTGACATCTATGTTGTTGCAAATGGCAAGATTGTATTCTTTTTTATGTGTGAAGAATATTCCATTTTGTATATACCACAAATTTCTTTATCCATTCATTCATTGGTGGTCACATAACTTGTATTTCTATAACTTGGCTATTATAAATAGTGCTTCAATGAACAGAGGGATACAGTTATCTTTTTGAGTTACTGTTTTCATTTTTGGATAAATTCCCTGAGGGTAGAGAGTGGGAAAAATGGGGGAAAGATGTCAAAAGTTTAAAAAAAAAATCTTTCATGTGAATATGTTAGTTGAACTGCAATCATGTCTTATAAAAAATAATACATAATGGACTTTGCTCATTTAATTTTTATTCAATAAATATTATTTAGAATTTTTAACCAAGTATTTTATCATAATTTGTACATATAACTTATGAATGAATAAATATGAAGTTAAGAATATTGAGAGAAAATTATAACTTCTGTTTTACATTTTTCTCTTGAGCTCAAGATCAGTTTTGGTGCTCAGGAATTGAAACATAATTTTTTCAATTATCTTTTATTTTAATAGATTAACATAAAATCACTTGCTTATTGCATAATTCTCTAACAAGGCCAAAACATAAATGCATTACTAAAAAAATAATAAATGGAACTTATATTGTTAACATGTTAGGGTATTTTTTCAGAATTTAAATAAAGGAAAAAATATCTATATAGAGAATACTTTTTGATTTTTATTATAGCTAAAGAATGACCTAGAATTAGTAAAGTTAGATCGATACATTATGATTTTACATAGAGTATGGTATAGTTGACAATTTGAATTCATAATGACAACAGGTAATCTGGGAAAATGAAAAAAAAAACAAACAAACAATAGCTTAAAATGTTGGGTTAGAGTCCTTGAATTTATAGTGGATTCAAGCAGCATAATTTTTGGAATTTCTACGGCAGCATTTCAGGACTTGTGATGAGCCATACACTCTAATGGGTACTAAAAAAATAAATAAATAAAATAAGAAAAAAAAAAAAAAAAAAGAGCCACCAGAGGTGTTCCTCTCAGTCTTCAGGTGCTTTCCTGAAAGTCATGCACAATGGTTAGTACTTGCAAAGGGGACCGGAGAAAATGTAGTGTTTTAGCTGGGCACAGAAAAAACAAACGAACAAACAAACAAAATAAAGAAGTTGGAAAAACGCACCCCATCTTCAGGGCTCATCAGTCCCCTCTTGGTGCCAGGGACTGACCAAGTGACTGACTGTTGGCTTCCCAGGACTGCTCCCCTTCCAAAATACAAGAGGATAAATGAGAAGTGGATACTTCTTTGATAAGATGTATTATGGTATCTGTAGAAGACTTTGAAATCCTGGAAGACATTTTCCAGTTGTGCAAAATTATCATATTACATACAGTCTTCTATGACAATCCACTTCATAGCTATAAAATGGGAGTGACAGAACAGACTTCTGCCCATTGCTATAAGAGTAGTGTGAGGTAAGGTATATGAAAATGCTGGGAACATAGTAGGTATTCAAAAAGCATTGATTCTTTTTCCTTATGTCTGTATCTTTAGAGAAGCCTACCTCTGCTGGAGGGTTGACGATGATGATGATGATGATTGTTACGATGATGATGAATTTCTTTAATCAATGGTTGCTTTTGTGCTACTTCTCTTAGACAACATAAAAAAATATGTCCTTTAGCGTGTAAGGTTCAGCTGTATATTTCCGACCTTTCTTGCTTCTTGAGATAGGCCTGAACTGCAACATACTTTCCTTTTAGGGCTGCCTTTGCTGCATCTCAAAGCGTTTGGATGGTTGTGTTTTCATTTTCATTTGCTTCCATGTATTTTGTTTTGTTTTGTTTTGTTTCTTCTTTAATTTCTGGTTAACTCATTCATTCTTTAGTAGGATGTTCTTTAACCTCCACGTATTTGAGGGCTTTCCAAATTTTTCTTTTGTGGTTGATTTCAAGTTTCATATTGTTGTGATCTGAAAATCTGCATGGTATAATCTCAGTCTATTGGTACATGTTGAGGACTGATTTGTGACCCAGTATGTGATCTATTCCAGAGAATGTTCCATGTATACTTGAAAAGAATGTGTATTCTGCTGCTTTAGGATGAAATGTTCTGTATATATCTGTTAAGTCCATCCGGTCCAGTGTGTCATTCAAAGTCATTGTTTCCTTGTTGATTTTCTGCCTACTTGATCTGTCCATTGTTGTAAGTGGGGTATTAAAGTCCCCTACTATTGTGGTATCATTATCAACGAGTTTCTTTATGTTTGTTACTAATTATTACTAATTGCAATTGTTGCTAATTGTTACTAATATATTTGGGGGCCTAAATATTTACAATTGCTAGATCTTCTTGATGGATAGACCTCGTAATTATGATATAATGCCCTTCATCTCTTGTGACAGTCTTTGTTTTAAAATCCAGTTTCTCTGATAGGAGTATGGCCACTCTGGCTTTCTTTTGACATCTCTTAGCATGACAGATGGCTCTCCATCCCCTCATTTGCAATCTACAGGTGTCTTTGGGTCTAAAATGAGTCTCTTGCAGGCAGCATATAAATGGATCTTGTTTTTTAATGCATTCTGATACCCTATGTCTTTTGATTGGGGAGCATTTAGTCCATTTACATTCAGAGTGATTATTGAAAGATACGAATTTCATGACATTGTGTTACCTGTAGAGTTATCTCTAAGCTTGGCAAAAATGAGAACTGTAAATGGTACCTGTACACTTGAAGACTGAAACTCTATACCGGTCAAAGATAAAATAGACTCAAGTGATTGTGTCTTACCTTTCTTCTCCAAGGATGGCAATTACTGGGCATTTAATTGCTGCAGTGAGAACCATTCAGAACCTGATAACCAGTGAGCAAGGAGGGAGGTAGGAGATGGAAAAAGCAGTTGTGGGATTTCCCCTCCCCTTCTGCATTTCAATCTCACACACTTGGCTTTCAAAAGACCCTCATTACTTGAGAGTAGCACAGATGCAAGAGGAGAGGCAGGAGCAAACTTCTGTGGGACAGGCTCTCAGCTAGGCATGCTGTTTATATTTAGTCCCAGGATGCACATGAAACAAGACTTGCTGAAAACAAGCACCCTGGGTAGTACCCTATAATTATGGGATTTGCTTGGGTTGGACATAGTTAGGATCCAAATTTCTCTTATTCTTTAAAGTCATTTAAAACCAAAATTATGTTATCTAAAATACAAATTAATTAACACATCCTATTTAATAAAAAGGAAATGTCAAGATTTCCTAGGCTAATTAGTGATTTGTCTTTCTCAACCATCAATTTTCATCCACAATTAGTGAGAAAGCTTTTGATTTTTGTAAGCTTTTTATAAGCTGTAAGCATGTACTAAAACACTTCTTTGATGAACATATTGTCATCTACTAAAATGTAATAGGACATCAGATTTTTTTTCAACAAAATTAAAAAGAATAAAGTCTTTTGATAATAGTATTCTTTGATGTTATTAAAGTTATCTGACTTCCGATCTGGTGACTGCAATTTTGAAAAGGATTCATTAATCACAACGGAGTAATTATCTTCGGCAGTCATCTTTCTCTGAGTCAGGAAGAGCCAATCCAAAGGTGAATGTTATTGTAAAGTTAAGGGGAATAGACTGTCCATGATGCTGAGGGAAGAAAGATTTTGAAATACAAAGGCTGTGTTTGAAAGGCAGTGTGTGGTGAAATAAACATAGCCCTGTAATCATGTTATGACCTCCAAAGTTTAATACTGTGCCTCTTACCTAATTGACACTGACCCTTCAGCATGAACAAATGACTGAGTGTTGCACAATAGATTGCATATAGATGAACATCTCGAGATTTCCTAGACTTAACCATACTGTGCTTAACTCAACTCCCCATGTGTGCCTCACTTTGAAAATAAACTTATAAACCAAGTTGATAGGAGGTAAATCAGTCCACGTGTTTCTCTGATGTCTAGTTGAAATGTTTTTCAGCTTCCCTCTTGTTTGTGCACACGTACATAGAAAAGGTAAAAGACAAGTCAGGTGTGAACGTAAGTCTGATCAAGGAAAGCAGGTTTGACTTGAAAAATTCCTTTCAAAAAAGGCTGAGAATAAGTGATGGAAATTGAAGTGAAAAATACATTCAAAGTTTATACTGTGAATTGGATAAACTTGCCAAATATACTTAGCTTAATGACTAATAGTATAAAATATAATTAATAGAAATTAATAACTTACACTTCTACTATTTTGGAATTTATGTGTCCATTTCAGAAAGCCTCATAGGGGTGTTCTCCTTATGACAACAAGCCTAACTTAACCCTAAGGTAACTCTTGGGGCTTAACAAAGGATATATTGAGCTGACATCACAGTATGAATCTGGTTTGAATTACTTTCTTGGCTCTAGCTTCAAACTTTTTTCTGAGCTCTAGACTCTGGTACAAACATCTCCTAAATGTTCCATAGAGTTCTTCAATTTACAACTGAATTTTATTTCCCTAAAGCAAATCATCATACAGTATCCTCTTTTTTTTTAAATTTTTTTTAAAGTTTGTTTATTTTGGGGGGTGGGGCAGAGTGCGAGAGAGGGAGGGGCTGAGAGAGAGGGAGACACAGAATCTGAAACAGGCTCCAGGCTCTGAGCTGTCAGCACAGGCCTCAAACTCACGATCTGTGAGATCATGACCTGATCCCAAGTTGCACACTGAACCGACTAAGCCACACAAGCACCCCAAGTATCCTTTTTAAATTAAAGCTACTGCTCTCCATATAACCTCCTCAGCTAAAAATCTCAGTCACTTTTTCCTCCTATTTCCTCCTCAAACCCTCCATACTCATTCCATTACTAAGTTCTTTCAGCTTCATCTCTGAAACACCTTGTATTCTCAGGACCATTGTGTCAGTCCTGCTCTCATCTTCTCTGAGTTTGATTATTGCTATGATCCTCTAACTCGTGTCTTTGTTCGGCTCTCCCCACTCTGATTCTCCTTCTAACTGCCACCAAAATAATAGTCTTCTCCCCTTGTTTAAAATGCCTACTTATTCCTCAGTGAATTATAGTTTATACTTAGTAAATCATATAAATCATCTTAGAACCCATATGATTTTCCTAAGTTCATCTCTTGTACTTCTATTCTGCAGTTCAACTTTTAATTCTCCATGTTTTTGAAAACGATTTCCCTCTACTAAAAATTCCCCTTCACAGCCTTACATATGTCTTTCTCCACCTACAAAAAGAAGAATCATTCTTTAAGAACTAGTTCAAAGCTTCCTTTCCTGTGACACATTTCCTAAAAAGCCTAACAAAGATAAACCATTTCGTGTTGTGAACTTCATCAGTACTTTTAGAAAATATTTATCTTGCCATATAATATATAGCTCATTCCTGACTTACTGATTACCAGAATCACTTGAATAGCTCTTAAACAAAAATACATTCCAGGACTCCATTGTAAGTGTCTGAGTTATTATCCGGGGGATAGGGTCCCAGAGGTTCCCAGTAACCTTAAGTGCCATGGATTTGCTTCAGCATCTCTTTTCCCCAACCTTAAAAATGGCATCTTTCACAAACGTGGACATTGGTGAATGTTGGCCAAATAAAAGTTGAACTGCATTAATCATTCAGTTCTCTACTCATGTTCACAAGCTCACTCTGACCCAATCTGCAACCTCATTCCAGAGATAGCTTGGGCCCGGGCACACTGAAGCCAAAAGTGGATGAGCAGTTAGAAATCCCACGACCCACAGATCTGTGGAGCGTCAAAGAACCCATGTTATGGACTGAATTGAGCAAGGTCCCTGGAGATGGATAGAGCCTGGTTTTACCATTTTTTAGTTCTGTGATCTTGGGCATGTTACCTGATCAGCTTGAGCCCAAGTGTCTTCATGTATAAAGTGGTTATAAGTTACAGTGCCATAAACAACTGGGAGAATTAAAGGCAATGGTGTAGGTAAAGCAGAGAACAGAGGGGATGTATATGAAATAGAGGCTCCTGTTATTACAGACCCTTAGTGATCTTCACTAACTTCATGAGTTAACATCTGGTAATATTCCATAAATGAGTAATTTCTTCTAGTACTTAACTCATGAAATCTTTAATGATGGGTGTAGAATATGCTCACTGACTCGAAATGAAGTATTTACATATGTCCTGTTGAATAATTCTTTAAGAAGAAAACATTCATGGTAGAGTAAGAACTCTCCGTTTATGGTTTACAATATTGCATGGGTTTAGGGAAGGCTTAAGAATGAGAGCCAATTTAAGGATTATAAAATACTTAAAAGTTCCCAGACAGCCAGCCATCCTTCCAACAGGGTCATTGGAATATTTTCTTAACATGCAAAGCAAAGAAGAATCCAGATCAAGCTCGTATTTGATATAAAGACATAGCTAGCTAGCTGAGTGATGACGTATGTTTGTGTGGCCGAAAGATGCCGTGGCATTCATATCTACTCATCACTTTCTCTTCTTCTTGATATGTTTAAACAGTGGTAATTCTAAGGCGGACATTATCTTATAGGATATCTCATTATTAAACATACTTCTGAAGGAGTTCTTAATTGATAATTAATTATTCTAGTTTACCTTGGCTTAGAAAACCTGTAATTTTGGCAACCGCGCCTTGAGACAGCACTTCGTGTGACATCTTTGTTTACGCTTTGTATGTGTGCATGTGTACAATAAATCAGACTCAATAGTATCTCTCCTGTCACATTCCATCATGTCACACTAATAAAATTTGACATGCTCTAGGATGTGGTGATGAATAACCATATGTGGTGACATCTTGGAGAATGCTTAAAAATTATGCTCTGCAGTGGTTCCAAAACCTTATGTGTACTTCCCCATTGTTGAAGTAAACCTTACAAAATAAAATTGTCCAGCCATGAAAAAAACAGTTTACAATTTTAGTACCAAAAACACTGAGAGAAATTCACATTAAATTTATCAGTAACCATTAAATAACACAGGGTTGCAAAATGGAACATACCTCATACTGCAAAAAAGATGAACCCTGTTTTGCATGAATGAGCAGACAAGAGCTATGAGGCACTGATCAGAAAGAATAAAGACATTTATCACATATTAGAATACCTTAATTTGTATGTATTTCTTTGGTTGGCTTTTTGATTTTGGCTTCTTTTTAGATAGCTATTAAATTGATATCTGAACTGAATACCTTCTTCATGCTAAGCACATTATAGTACAAATTCTTGGCTGTCATCCTATATCATTATTTCCTTTTGCTAGGGGAAGAAACTGAGGCTGAAAGAGGGGAATTAACAGGGTCAAAGTCACATAGTCCAAAGTAATACAGCTTAGTAGCAGAACTAAGACTAGAAATCCAGATATTTAGTGCTATTTACAAACACATCAATTTCCATGTCCTGCTATTCACTCGTTCCCTTCATACAAAGTTGAACATCCTGCCAGGAAACCATATCCTGCAATACTCAAATCACGTTTCCTGGAGAGATTGCCTCATGGTTAGGTTTCCATTCCCTGGGAGGGACAGGGCTTGTGACTTCTGCCTGAGAGCCCAGGACTGACTCCCACAGCTGTGCAGAGAGACCTTTGTAGCATGTGAAAGCATATTGTGCAATTGTGCTCTGATTAGTAGCACAGCATGACTTCTGAAATCAAGCAGTTTCTAAAACCCAGCAGGATTCATCTAGAGAAAGGCCTGTCAACACTCTTCTTGAACCCGTACATACTGAATTTGGTGCTAAGCTTTGAAACGGAAGCCCACAGAACATTCCCTAGGTGACATGAACTTGATGCTTTGCAATTTTACATTAAAAACAATTCTCTTGGAATAAACTAATGTATATGAAACAATGGCTAGTGCAATAAAAAGTATGCATGATTTTATTAGTATTTAATTTAGAAGTGGTAAAAACAGTTATAATTATTGAAGAAACAAAAGTTTTATTGCTTTTGCTTACGAGTATTATTTTCTGAATAGGAAACTTGTTTTTTGGTAAAGAATTTCTTGTCTCTTTGTAAAGAGCTGGTAAAATATCTCAAAATCTGGGTGAAAGTGGGCATTATTAATTCCAGTTTCAAGAGATGTTAAATTATGAAAGCATTCACTCATATATTTATTACATTTCAGTTCCTTTTCTGATGTAGGAAATGTATTAGGATAGTGATGTATAAAATGGTTAATTTCTATACCAATATGAGATTGTGAATTTTAACCACATATATTACACGTAATAAAATTTCTCATACATAGCATGTTGGTAATGGCCTTTATAGATAATGACTGCATAATGTGATGGATAAAGGGAACATATTTAGGATTTATCATGTGATATATTATTTGTGACATTCTAATAATATCTATTATTATGGAATCAGCTTTGTGTCTGTGTACTGTATTCTGAGGCATATGAATGACATCTCTATTGGGAGAAAAGAGAGAAGCCTTATTGAATGTAAATGTAATTTGCTACAACTGGTCACCATTTTGAAATAAGAAATAAGGATATATATCTCCCTAGGGCCCTTCCTTCTATTTTTTTTAAACGTTCAACTCTGCAGTTAATTCCGAAGCTTTATTATAAATTCATCTTATGAACATATGCAGCACATCAAATTTGGGATTGGAGGTGACTATGAAGATATCACTTAACCCAGTAGTTTTTCAAATGCATTTTAGCTATATGACCAAAATGAAACTTCTAAGTAGCTTTTGAACCAAAAATAGAATCTAGGAAAATATATGCAGTTGTTGATTGAATGTAATGAATCGGTGTGATGATTCAACTTAATGTAGATCTTTTGTAAAATTTCCCTCTAGTTTGGAAAAAAAAGTCCTACTTAATTCTTTGTATGTACTACCCACTTTTATTTTTTCCTATAGTGAAATCACAGCTGCCAGCAGAGGCCACTGGTGGCTTTAAGAACTTTTGCAGTTAAAGACAAACATAGGAGCTCAGTATTTCTTCCCTTAAAAGTTTTGTTTTGGGTACATTACTTTTTAAATCAAGAAACTCCTTTCTCCATTTTCTTTCTTTCTTTTGGGGGGTTGGGAGCTGGGGGCTTAATCTCTTAATTTGTTTTCTCTAAGGCAGAGAAAGTGGTAAAGAGTCAGCCAATGCAATGACAGTATACCTTTTGGGGGAAGATAGAAAAAGTGAGTTCTATATCATTTAGTGTTATCTGTATTTCCTTTATTTATTTTACTTCCATCACTCCTAGGCTGTCAGCAGTAAATCTAGTTAACAAAAAGCAGCTATAACTGAAATGTCCAGTTGCAAGAATAAAAATATCTTTATGAAATATTTATGGATTTTCAATGTATGATCAAGAGTTTGGGTAGACAGTAGAGCAGTTGGTTGAATCTATACCTGCTACCTGCTTCATAAACGTTTTCCACCTAGACCTTCGAAACAAAGAAAAAAAGATTATTCTAAATGCAGACATTGTCTTTTTAACCACTTAGAACCAGTTTCTTCTTCCATTTTTTCCTTTGTTCTTGCCTTTTCTTTCTTCTTCCCTTCTTTCCTTCCTTGCTTTCTGTCTTCTCTCCTTCTTTCTTTCTTCTCTTCCTTTCTCTCTTCTTTCCTTCTTCCCGTCCTTCTTTCCCTCTCTCCTTTCTTCCTCTTTTCCTTTCTCCATTTCTTCTCCCTAGATATCTTGGCAAATATCAGCCAATACCTTTACACAAGAGAATAACAAATTTGCATTTCTTTAGTTTGAAAGGATTTTTTACAACAAAACTAGTATCTTTCAAACAATGTTTCCTCAAGCATGCTTCAAGAACATGTTCGGAAACATGTTCTTGTCTCATTAGCAGGATACCTGAAATTCAGACATATCACTCAAAGGTAATAATACTGTATTATGTATTTCGAAGTTGCTAACAGAGTAGATCTTAAAAGTTCTCGTCATTAAGGGAAAAAAATTGTAACTGTGAGGTGACGGATGGTAATTTATTGTGGGGATCATTTGTATATAAGCATATATATAATCATCGTGTTGTATGCCTAAATCGAATACAATATTATATGTCAATTGTGTCTCAGTAAAACTGGAAAAATTTTTTAATTAAAAAAATGTCACTCAAAATATTCATTTTCTTATCAAATGAGTTTTTTTTTTTAACGTTTATTTATTTTTGAGACAGAGAGAGATAGAGCATGAACGGGGGAGGGTCAGAGAGAGAGGAACACACAGAATCTGAAACAGGCTCCAGGCTCTGAGCTATCAGCACAGAGCCTGACGCGGGGCTTGAGCTTACGAACTGCCAGATCATGACCTGAGCCCGAAGTCGGATGCTTAACCGACTGAGCCACTCAGGCGCCCCATTGAGTTTTGATAATATTGCATAATCTGCTGTAGAAGTTTCTCATTGACATTAGCATACAAATGACCCAGAGAATAACTGACTGCAAAAAGACGCTTTTTCTTGCCCATTATGACCATGTGGCAGTGTTCTCAGGGTCAGCAGTTTGAGAAATACTAAAGAGCCAATTGTAGTTGTATGTCAGGAATCACGTGATCTCACAAGTGCCCAATACCTTTCCATTTCTGAGGCATCGTGGGGAGTTAGAAAAAAGTGTCAGCAAGTCAACTTTGATAGCTCGTCTATTTTGTGGACAAGCACAGTGCTAAGTGATCCCATTTCTGTTGCCATAGACTGAAAAGTAAGCTTTCAGGAAGACTTTGGAGCTTAAGTGATGCACTTTGAGTAGTATGTTCACAGGGCTGCAGTAGGTATGTGATTCGTGTTTTTTGTCATTCTCAACGCTGATGTTCCCGGTAACTCTCTTCATCGTGTCTTTAAACAATACTGAAAAGATGTTCACTTTAGGTATTTATTCAGTTCCAAACTTAGCATTATCTTTACTGTTTTGTGACAAACTTGAAGTTTCTAACAGACTTCTCTCTTTTCTCGAAGACTATAAGAATATAATTTTGATGGTTTAGATGCATCCTTCAGTCCTCTTTTGCTGTATTGAACATTGATGCCGTATGTCTATAACCTTTAGGTATTTAGAACCGTTTGTCTCGATGCTAAATAATGAGATGGAAAATTTAATAGTGACAGTTTGTACAGTGTTTTCAATGTGTTGGCCTTTATACCACATATTATATATATATGTTATGCCATTTAGTCCTCATAGCAACCATGTATGACATGTATTTCTACCTTACTTTTAAATATGAGGAAATAGTAGTTTATTACAATCTAATAACTTACCCAATGTTATACAGCTAATGGGTAGAATAATCAGGATTTAAGTCCAGGTCTTCCAGATTCAAAGTTTATGTTTCAAACTGATTATTTTGCCTCATATTACAACCAGAAAGCTATGGGGGAAAAAGTAGTTTGATTTTTATAGTGCTCTTCTGCCTTTTCTCCAATATGGAATATATGTATCACCAGGCTACCTTTTGCCACTGACCTATGTCTGAATTTCAGGTATCCTGCTAATGAGACACAGTCTCTACAGATAAAGAAATGTCTGAGGTCTATGCAAGGCATGGAAGATAAATAGAAAATAATGTCACAAAGTGTTATACTCAAGTAGGTTAAATTGAATTGGTAAAATAATGATTAATCTGTACTTTACAAAAACAAAACCATAAAATATTGCAAAGTCAAACAGGAAAATTAATGAAAAGAAATGAGAAGTCTTTTTTGGCACAATTGTCCAATGAAGGAGATTTTAGTAATTTGGGGGGAAGTCAGAAACCTCTCTGACTTACAGCTCAGGAGTAAGCCAAGATGGGAGTTTTAGCACTGAAAGAAGATTTTAGCACTATACAGGAATATTTTTTTCATATTTTAAGAAGCCAAAGAAGAGGTAATTAAGCCAGAACTGAATGAAGACACCAAAAGGCAACATCTGGAAGCATCTGCAGAGACATGTTTAAATACCTTATGTGTTAGTCTATGTCCAGTGAAAATTAATACAAAGACTGTAAGTGCAGTCATTTTTATTTTCTTTATACAGTCTCTAAAGAAATCCTGCACTCCTAACAGCAGATTCTGGTTAGAGAGTATGATTGTGAAACAGATTTAGAAAGAAACCTGATTCACCTTCTCCAAGAAACTATGAAGAAAAACAGCTCAAATGTACAATCATGTTGTTAGATGCTTTTAGAAGAGAAATGAATGAGTTCCTAAATACAATCATTGCAAGTCAGTGTTGACCTATTGCTTGTCATCCCATGTCTTTGTAATCAGAATGTGTTTTGAGTAGTTTTACAAGACATTTTAATTTATGCCTTGAAAATTTCATTGTGTTTGTTTATAAAATAACTTCTACATTACTATTTTCTGTCAAAGAAGTGATTTCAGAATGCCACCAGACTTTGCATAATTCTTAATTATTTATTTATTTTTTATTGTTAGGAGAGAGAAAGAGACAGAGCATGAGGAGGGGAGGGGCAGAGAGAGCGGGAGACACAGAATCTGAAGCAGGCTCCAGGCTCTGAGCTGTCAGCACAGAGCCCGACACGGGGCTCAAACCCGCGAACCGCGAGATCATGACCTGAGGTGAAGTCGGATGCTTAACCAACTGAGCCACCCAGGGGCCCATAGATTTTGCATAATTCTTTGCATAAAGAAGAGGTGCTGTATTGGTATTCTATCCTGTGGTTCCCACAAATGCAAAGATTTCAGGTTATACTGCCTCATATGTCATTATTTTATTGATATTCATTTTTGCATATTGGGATTCCAACATGAAATGAGTTTCTATGCAGCAAGAACACATGAAACTGAGTCACCAAGCTGTATTTTAAACAAAGCAACTCATTCCCAACAAGAAAGTTAGGACATATGCAAAGGGTACTGGCTTCTTCAGTGCTTTTAAAAAATTGTGAACAGTTGGGATAAGAGTTGCCAGAGTTAAAGAATGACTTTTATGAAGAGAATAAAAGAAAAGTCCTGCTATAAAAATGCTTTAGAGTTCGTTGAACTCTGCATATTTCAGCTCAGGTAGAATGCAGATTATGGCATTCATTATTTAAATAGACTTGAATCTCAAACGGAAAAATGAGGGGCCCAAGTGGTTACCATTAAGTTATACAACTTGTCATAAAGTCTCTTATTATTCTTAGTTTCATGTTTTATGGCATCTTAAATGCAAACTAAAGAAACCACCAAAAAAGACCTCTTCTGGCAATACCAGTAAAATAAAATGGTCATTAAAGCACAGATACCAAGATTTAATATAAGATACAGTACACATTCAAACAAAACCTGTACATGGTGCTTAAATCTGAATACCAATAATCTATATTTAACATGGTATTCAATGAAATTATTAGGGGAATTGACAATCTTATTAACAGAAATAGGCTTATCCACTGAGAAAATAACTCTCCATTACCTTCTATCAAGATGGACATTTTTTCTTTTTATTTCTCCCTTTTGTAGTCTTCATAGTATTTATATGCTGGTTACTGTAAGTTTTTTCAGTAGGAAATCCTGTTAAGAAAACACAAACCAATGGCATGAAAACAAGTATTTGTTCACAGACCTTCTGAAGTACAATGAAATCCCTGAAGTGGTTATTTTTAGATACGTGAGCAAACTGTTCTACCACATTATTTTAGCACATATCAGAGCTAAATTGAGGGAGGAAAAAAAAATTAGGAAAGGATTGAGCTATAGTTGTGCTAATACCTCCAAATTATTTTTTAATTTTATGCATTTAAGAGGGAATTTGATGTTGTTTGCCTTGTGCCTGATGAGTTCTAATGGGCAGCCTTACTAGCTAATGCCATTGGGACTTGTGGTTGGTTGGTTAGTTAATAAAAAGTTATCCATTAAATCCAGAAATTATGAGACAGGACACATACAGAGGTGAAAAATTTTAATTTAGAATATTCCTTCACCTTTTATAGTAGAGCCAAGTACTTTCCTTTGAGCATGGATCTGCTTATTGGAGTGGATTTGCATATTACCCTTTCTTACATGAAATATATCCTAATGCATCATCCTCAATTTCCTTGGCTTATTCAGAGTAGAGTGAGAATTTAATTGCTACTTGTGAAGCAATATGAATGCCAAACCTTTCTAGATTTGTGCTATATCCCCCAATATTTTAATATCACTGTCCTCACATGTAATTCAATAACATCAATTCTTGGATCTTTCTGAAGGATTAAATCTGGTTTTCATAGAAACAGCTCCTTCGTTTCAAACTTATATCTTATCAATATGACATATTCAATTAAGCGATATAATTGCAGTAGCAAGAATAAGTGCATTATCAGGTTGGGAAGAAATATGAATAATTTATGTAAGCATATGGCATGGGGGCCAGGAGGTCAAGTATTCGAATGCCCGAGGATGGTGTGCTAGGGCAGGCCTTCACCGCATTCTAGGCTTCAGGCTCCATGGTCTGGAATGAACAGGAAGCTACTGGTAAGCCCTCAGGTTGGTGCTTTAAAGATCAGTTAAAGGGTGCTCTTACTGAAAAATTTTAAAGACCTCTGGATAAAATGAGAAGCCAGATTTCAGTGTCCTTCAAATATACGCGCTTCAACTTTCTGTTTGTATACTTAGAACCTAGATGGAACACATCTGTGAAATAGTTATTTGGAAGGCACTGTATTTGCTGATTTTAAAATGAAGTCATAAAGTATTTTCTTGGTCATATGTTTCATATGAAAACACATACTGAGTTGAAATAGGTATGATCAGAAACAGAATTTTACTCTTCATTTTAAAGTGGGAAGAAATGGGTATTTTATCTTTTTCAGGCTGTAGTGATATGCTAAGTTTGATGTCATGGCCCAGAATGATTTGCCTAATTAATGAATGTGTCCATCTATTTTCCTTTAGTAATGGACATCTTGTTACAGAAACTAGGGCTACACTAACTTGTTCTTTGTTGTAGTGAACAAAAATGGTGGGTAACTTTATCTCTAGGCCTCCTTGCTCATGGGTTGGTCATTTTTATTAAGGCTATGAATTCAGAAAGAGTAGAGGTGTATTTCTCCCAGTTTATACCTGGGATGAACTGGGAATGAAGAAGCTGAGGGAATTAGAGGAGGGAAGTATTTACACATCTGCCTCAATCACTCTTCCCTCATTCAACAGCCCAGCAATTTTTTAAAAAGTGTTTTTATTTATTTTTGGAAGGGAGAGAGTGCAATTGGAGGAGGGACAGAGAGAGGGACAGAGAGACAGAGAGAGAATCCCAAGCACGTAGCCCAATAACTGGGTTTGAACTCACAAACTCAGACCATGACTCAAGCTAAAGTCGGGCACTTAACCAACTGAACCACCTGCCCTGAACCCACCAATTTTTTTAACTCACCTTTTAACAATCAGCCCACAGGCCAACACCTCTAACATGTCTTCCTTTATTTACCTTGGAATATCTGGCATTATCAAATTTTGTGTTTATTCATGGTAATATTAATACTGTGGGACAAAATATACCAGGAAGAATGTTTATATGAATGATTAATAAGGTCTGATTCTAGCCTGAATTGAACTCTGGTTTCTGCTTAGTTTACAAAATGTGCTTTTGCTCTCCCCATTTCTACTTCAAAATAAAATGACAACAAAACAGTAAGAATAACAAAAATAATCGATTTTTGGGGTTTAAAGAGTACAAGTCACATGGGGCTTTTATGTCCATTATCTTATTTCTTCCTTCTAATAACTCTATATAGGAAACATTTTTTTTTTTAATTTTTTTTTTAACGTTTATTTATTTTTGAGACAGAGTGAGACAGAGCATGAACGGGGGAGGGGCAGAGAGAGAGGGAGACACAGAATCAGAAGCAGGCTCCAGGCTCTGAGCCATCAGCCCAGAGCCCGACGCGGGGCTCGAACTCACGGACCGTGAGATCGTGACCTGGGCCGAAGTCGGATGTCTAACCGACTGAGCCACCCAGGCGCCCCATATAGGAAACATTTTTAACAGCACCATAAAATCATGGATGGGGAAAACAGGGCCTACGAGGATTAATTTGTTCAAAGGCAAATAGCTAGTAGTGGCAAAAATGGGATTTGAACTTGGCTCATCTGATTTCAAAGGATCTTAATCCAAAGTATATTGCTTCCCCCCAGCTAATATAATAATTGAGTCATTTCAAACTTGAATTCTGGAACGCCAGACAGTAGAGTTTTGACATCACAGGAAGGGCTCTTTGTGAGATGAAAGCCTGACCCTTTCAGAACTGGACTCGTGTAATTGACTTACAGTGTGGGATAGTTGTCAAAAGATTTCATGGTCTCATCAAACCCTGGCACTTAGGGGGTACTTTGAATTTTTGTCACCATATTTTACATAAAACTAGACAAAGAAACAAAGCCTGATAGGTTAGGGACTGGTAACTGAGACACGCACAGACTGGATGAAGAAACGGAGGGCACTAGAATATCTGAATGAGGATTTAGAAGATACATTTGGTTTGGAAAATATCACTTTTGGATGACTTCTGAGAGAAACATTTCTGTGTAAGATGGAGAAAAGTACCAGTTTGCAACAAGAGTACATGGGAAGTGAGAAAGTGATAGCAGTTAGTAGAGTCTGTCTTTCAAAATGTTAGCTAGATGTTCTCATCGAACTCTTCAGTTAAGCAAGAATTCCGTGTAGGGTGCTTGTGCCTACCTCAGTCAATTCAGTCTAGAAATAGAAGGTCACCTGCATAATCCTTGTTGATTTTCTTCCCTGCAATGTATCTGTTTTCTCTTTTGCCATGTCAGCTGTTTTACTAACTGTAGATGCACTTTTTATTTTATTATTTTGCCACTTAAATAGAGTAAAATTGAGATTTCCTACCAGGTATGTTTTATAGCAGTGTAGCAAATTTAACATATTTAATTGACATTTGTAGAACTTGGTATTTGAAATATAGGTGTTTATATTGGGGCACCTGGGTGGCTCTGTCACTTAAGTCTCTGACTCTCGGTTTCGGGTCAGATCATGGTCTCACAGTTCTGGGGATTGAGCCCCACCTCAGACAGTGAGAAGCCTGCTTGGGATTCTCTTTCTGCCCCTCCCCCACTGGCTCTCTTGCTCTCTCTCACTCAAATAAATAAACTTAAAAAAAATTATTTGAAATATGTGTGTTTATAAATAAACATAATTCATTGTGATTAAGCAAACTCAGGGGATTGTGTATCACTCATAATTTAAATTTTAAAGCAGGCTTGTCCCCACTCTCACCCCTGCCACTCCACCCGATTTTGAAGTCATAAAACATGACCTTAGTTTTGGAATTGGACTCTGGAATAAAAATTTAAGCAAACATTTTGACATAGCGATAGTGTATATTTCATACTCATATATCCTCAAATGAATAAATTTTGAAGAGTAGCGCTAATTCTACCACAGTATTTGATGAGAATGCATTAAACAGAAGCTAATGAGTGATGCCAGCGGTGATGCCATGGAGACCTGGGGTTTCTAGAAACAACAATTCAAGGCACTGATTACAGTTTGACACTGTTGTATAAGTCCTCCTGGGGCATCAATTAATCCATGAATTCTCTCTGTCCCACATTATTTAACAAAGGACCTAAACTTAATGGTCTTACTTATTTCACTCAAAAAGTTAATCCCTTACTGGATGAAACATGTGTCTGTAAATCGTGATTCAAGGTTACAGAATTTTACTTTATATCCCAGTCCTCTCCAATCAATAGTGCTCTCTCTTCCTTGTAATTCTTATAGTGGTATCACTGATATTTACCCAAATCTCTCTTCCCTGTAATTCTTATACAGATATCACTGATATTTAGCTAAATTTTAATACTTGAGTAATTTAAGTTAAGCTGTTATAAACTACTGAATATTATGGAATTATAAAAATAGTTACTTTAAATATATATATATATATATATATATATATATATATATATATATATATATATATCATAAGACCCAGTAATTGCACTTCATAAGGTATGGTAAAATATTCATTACAGTTCTATTCTATATAGTCTCAAACTGAAATCAACTCAAATGTGCTTCAAAAAGGGAATGGATGAATAAATGGTAATATAGTCCTCTATTGGGATAACATAGAGCAATGAAAACAAACAAGGTATCATCACAGGCAATATATAAATGGATCTTATAACCATAATTTTGCACACAAGAAACCAGGCACAAAAACACATATGTTGATGAATCAGTCTGTCTGTCTATCTATCGATCGATCGATCGATCATCTACCTATCATCCATCTATCTATCTATCATCTATCTATTATGGATTGAATATTTGCATCCACCCCAAATTCATATGTTAAAATCCCTAGTGTGAGGGTATTTGGAGGTAGGGCCTTTGGGAGTTTATTAGGTCATAAGAGCAAAGGCCTCATGAATGGGGTTAGTGCCCTTAAGAAAGAGACCCCAGAGAGACCCCTTGCTCTTTTCTCCTTTTGAGGACATAGCAAGAACTCTCATAATACTGCCTTGAATATTTTCAACGTATCTTCTGAAGTGAAATTGCCTTCCATGAACCAGGGAGTGGGCTGTCAACCAGACCCTGATTTGTTGGTGCTTTGATATTGGACCTCCCACCCTCCAGAACTGTGAGAAATAAATACGGTTTAACCCATTCGGTGTATAATATTTGTTATGGCAGCTCAAAGGGAACAGGATCTATCACAGGCAAAACTGGACTGTCATAGAGTTAGATTGGTTATCTTTGCAGAACGGGGGCTGTGAGAGGGCTTGATGGATATTCTGCAGCACTGATGATGATCCAGTTCTTGATTTGAGTGCTGGCTAAAAGGATGTGTCCACTTTGTAAAAACTTGCTGAATTTATGATTTGTTCCCTTACTCTTTGCAAGTTATGTTTTAATAAGGTACACTTTAATAAATGTTCTTGCTAAGAGCAACTCCCTAAGAGACATGTTAAGTGCCAGTTTATTCTCCATTAGCCACCAAATCAATAGAGTACATTCTTAATATTTCAACCTGTAAGCTTTCTGAATTGAGGATAAAATCAGATAAAAACTCCAACAAATTAACTTTGAGCAGATGACATTTAATTCAAACAAGATCAAATAGGAAATTGCCCTTTCTTAAAGATGCTATTACAGTGGTATGCTACCTAATTACAGATACTAAATCACTTGCTTTTATCCATTCTATTTTTGGGAAGCATACTATTGTGGGTAGCATTCATGAATTAAAAATTTTGATAACATGTAAAGAGACACTTAGGTGTATTGTTAAAACACATTCTCCAAAGTAAGGCTAAGCTAATTTGAGCTTGACCTTATCAGTAATCAAAATTCAGCGAATAAAACATACTATAATGTGCATGAGAATTATATATGGCAGTAGAAAAATTTAGTGCAATGGATGTGAAGACATGGTAAGAGGGGCCTAGTATATTTGTAATTACTGTCAATGATAAACATGTGCTACATAAAAACTCAAGAAATAACTTCTTGCTGTTGGCTGACGCTCTTGGATGGATATGCTTTATAATTAGCTATCAGAGGGGTGCCTGTGTGGCTCAGTTGGTTAAGCGTTCGACTTCAGCTCAAGTCATGATCTCGCGGTTTGTGGGTTCGAGCCCCGTGTTGGGGTCTGTGCTGACAGCTCGGAGCCTAGAGCCTGTTTTGGATTCTGTGTCTCCTTCTCTCTCTGCCCCTCCCCCACTTGTGCTCTGTCTTTCTATGTCTCTCAAAAATAAAAACTTTTTCTTGATAACTTTGTAAATAAGCAAGTTTGGCTCTTTCTCCTGAAAACTAAAAGACAGACCCCTGAGTCTTTCTCTGCCTCTGTTTCCACAAGGGTGGAAAGCAGAGAGAGTTGCACCATGAATATAGGAAAATTAATCTGCAGCAGAAATGACCAGAGTTGACTGAATATTTACATTGCTCATCTGTATTCTTTGATTTGATCTACTGTTATCTGATTGTGCTCAGGATTGGATTTTGGCTACACGCAGAGTTTCTCTGCCCACATGTTAGTTCAAAAACATATACTTCGAATGTCTACTCTGTACTAGGAAAAGTGTTAAATCCTAGCAAAATATGGGTATGGTCTATGCTTTCCAGAAATAGACACCAAAGAAAAGGTATATATGCAATGTAGAATTGACACAGATCATATGAAAAGTATTTAAGGGCAACAGCGGGGGCGGGAGGGGGGTGGTCGTGGCAAAGGATTACATTTGGAAAGTGTGACCACAGTAGGCTTCATGGAATAGATATAGCAAATGATTTCAGTCTTGAATGTTGGCTGGAATATAAACATGAGGAAGCATAAGAATGGCATTCCAGGAAGAAGAGTTAAAGCAAAGGTACAGAGTAAGGAAAATAATAGATACTGAGAGTAAATAGTGAGTCACTTACCTGGATGGGGATGCCAGATGTGTGTGGCAGCACCATGAGAAATAAGACTGCAAGGTATACTGGAGCTAGATCATGGAGGAATTAAGCATATGCATTTTGTTCATTAGGCAAGTGATCCGAATGATATTATTTATTGGGCAACCATATGTAAGATATATTAGAGCACATAAAGTTCTCTTGAAAGTCCCAGAGGAATAGTCTAGCTTGGTCTGCTCATCCATGCAAGAGAAAAGTCAGGCTAATACTGGTAGTAAAAAAATCTATAAAAATAATTTCCTGTTTAAAAATAGGGTTTTTTTTCTCTAAGGAAGGAATGATGTAGCAGGCTTTCCCCCTGCTTAATCATTTTTTTTTTTCTTCTTTGGCTCCACATCCTGCATTTCTAAGTACATCTGCACGTTCAGATAGAACAAATTTCAGATGTGAATGAAAAGTGGAATGCTTTTAATTTTCAAATAATGCCTGCCTTAATGGTAAAATGGCTATGACAAGATTAGCCAGAATCATAGCACTCGTTTTATTGAAGAAAAATAAGTCAGTGACAGTCATTTTATTTATACAGCCATCTGCACAATCATGTCTAAATCCTTCTGGTATTTGAAAATGCAGCTTCCGAATGCGGGATCTTATTGGGAGGCCCGAGTCACTTGGAAGCCAGGAGGAGTGACAGTCAAAAACACATTTTTTTGTGGGCCCTTAATTCCAACCTCTTATACCGTTAGCCTTTTTATGAGCTGCTGTCACTGTGAAATCATACAAACTCCAGTAAACAGGGAAACTACTGCTTGGCTCTCCATCCTGAAAAGGCTGGTCTGCTTTACGATTAGATGTATGGAAAGGAGTTTGGAATAAGATCAGAACAGCTTCATGGAATCACTGAGTTTGTGAGGCGAAAGTCACTTCGAGTTGGCCTAGCTGAGTGCAAGCCTCCACGTTGTTCAGAGACACTCAAGAGTGCTCTGGACAAGCCCACGGGTTGCGGGACTCCAATCCTCCATACGCAGACACACACAGACACATACAGGCGCACACACACACACACACACACACACACACGCTTCATTTAAAGCAGTACACTTTTGTCTGATTTATATATTGAACTTTCCTCTAATAAATAGTAGTGGAAACTGCAGACCTAGTAGAGTGGCTTACAGAATCCAATTTATGGATTCATTTCATGGATGATGTAACAGTTTGGAAAAAGAATAAATGTCTTTCTTTTATCTCTTTCTCCCCCCAGCCTTCCCAGAGAGAAGAATAAATGGTTACTGATGTAATGTGGTCTTTATAAGGTATTTAACATAGGGTGTGTCAACTTTAAATATCAGTTCTTTCTCTTGTTCTGTTCTCTTTGAATTTTGTGCTCATGTTACTTCAGGACCTTCAGTATTTATAAATAATTCTTCTTTAGTGCTTGTTTTTCTGTGGTATTTCAAAAATACTCCCAACTCTTCCTTCACTGCAGACATGGATTTCATCGAGTTCTCTAGCTTGTATGACTCTGTTGTCGCTCTTTATGCAGGCTACTCTATCCACTTGTTACCATGTTTGGAGTCTAAGACTCATGTCGCCCTAGAGAATCATATTTGAAGAATCCACAACATATGTATTAACTTAGATGCTTATTTAATATCAGTATTATAATTAACATATTTTACACATTTAAAATTGGTTGTCCTAAGGAATAACCAAACAAGATTTTTATATATTAGGACTATTCCAGGAAATCAGGGAGAAAGTTTTGATTTTTTATTTGGATTAGGGTTAGTGCTATAGAAAATTTACTGCCTCGGGGCGCCTGGGTGGCGCAGTCGGTTAAGCGTCCGACTTCAGCCAGGTCACGATCTCGTGGTCCGTGAGTTCGAGCCCCGCGTCAGGCTCTGGGCTGATGGCTGGGAGCCTGGAGCCTGTTTCCGATTCTGTGTCTCCCTCTCTCTCTGCCCCTCCCCCGTTCATGCTCTGTCTCTCTCTGTCCCAAAAATAAATAAAAAACGTTGAAAAAAAAAAAAAAAAAAGAAAATTTACTGCCTCAAGAGGTGCCTGAGTGGCTCATTTGGTTAAGTGTCTGACTTTTGATTTCAACCCTGGTCATGATCTCATGGTTTGTAAGATCGAGCCCTGTGTTGGACTCTGTGTTGACAGTGTGGATTGGGATTCTCTCTCTCCCTCTCTCTGCCTCTGCCCCTCCCTTTCTCAAAATTAATTAATTAATTAATATTTTTTAAAAAGTTACTGCATTAAAAATATTGAAGGTGGGGCACTTGGGTGGCTCAGACGGTTGGGCGCCTGACTCTTGATTTCAGCTCAGTTCATGATCTCATGGTTGGTGGGATTGGGCCCCACATCAGGCTCTGTGCTGTTAGCACAGATCCTATTTGGGATTCTCTCTCCCTCTCTCTTGCCCCTCCTCCCCTCAAAATATTTAAATAAACTTAAAAAAATAATAAAAAACTGAAGTGGAAATTTAAAAAATATATTGAAGGTATGTGAAACAACTCTATCATTAGATTAAAATGTATGTGCCTATATACATATATTGGTATGTTCAACTGACCATTTGAAAAGTTAACTATAGAAAAGGAAATGTGACAATTTAACAGTCAGTAAGAATATGTATATATTGTCAATTTAAATTGTGATAAAATATTGTATAAAAGTTATAAATCACTGGGGTGCCAGGGTGGCTCAGTCAGTTAAGTATTTGACTTCGGCTCAGGTCATGATCTCACAGCTCATGGGTTCAAGCCCAGCATCAGGCTCTGTGCTGACAGCTCAGAGCCTGGAGCCTGCTTCGGATTCTGTCTCCCTCTCTCTTCCCCTCCCCCACTCATGCCGTGTCTCTCTCTTTGTCAAAAATAAACATTGTAAATTTTTTTAAATTATAAAAACACCATTAACACATATGTAAACAAGGTAAAAGTATTTATAAAACACATCGTTCCTTCCGCAAATGGAAATATCTTAGCAATGACAGTATACACAGTATAAAGTACTAATTCCTGTTTTAAAAAAAAGAACGCACTTTTTAAAAGCAAGTTTACTTTGCAGTACCTTAAAGTTAATCTTTGGGTAAATAAGATATCTCACTATAAATAACAACATTTTTATTATTTTATAGAAAAAGTCTGCTTGTTTAATATAGTAAGATTTAGGTAAGACTATATTATAAGAATTATCCTCAAAGAGGCAAAATAAGTGAAAACAGAAAGGAAAAGAAAATATTCTTATCATGTAGCCAAATGTCTAAAACCAAACACCTGATTATAAACACTTTCAGAATTCATTCTTTTCTTCTGTTTGCATTCCTTTTAAAGGTTAAATTCCCACCCCAACTCTTTTTTTTGTACAGAAAAGGGCAAACAACTTTGTCCTTATCTGAGCAGTAGCTCTTGGTAAGCCCTGTGCCAAGCCATCTGATTTTAAAATAAATAACTCTTCCCCAAATAGCAATCTTTTCTTGATAAAAAAGATGTTTAGAAAAAGAAAACAATATATTTGTTCACCTACATGAGTCTTGAGTGATATGGCTTAGTAGTTGTGTTGCTTCTATAAATACATCTTTTGGAAACGGAGAAAATCACTTTTCTTCTGCTCATTTTAGAAATAATAAGAGCCCTTTGCAATATAATCTCCAAGGAAACAATCATTCCAAGGACCTTGATTGGACAAACCAAATTCTCTAGCTCCCGCCTTTCTACTCTAAATCTTTCTGTCAAAATATGATAGGTTCTGTCAACCTTGATGATGATCTTGGAATGTAATTCCAAAGTTACTCAGCATTTTATTTCAAAAAGCACAAATTTCAGGGGCTTTTTAAAAATTATTTTTAATTTTTATTTATTTATTTATTTATTTATTTATTTATTTAGGAAAGTGGCTTAATTCTTCACTCTAGACTTGGAATGTGGCTTGCGGAACTCCACGTTGGAAATGCAAAGGCCTCCCTCCTCTAATCACTGCATTCACCACCACTGGCAGGGAATCAGCTTGAGCTCTTACTGGTTGGGATTGATCCTTTCAAGTTCCAAATCTTTTTCTTTGGCTTTCTGATGCAAAAGCTCATTTAATCGAAATGATATTTTCCACCCTACCAATTTCAGTCCCATCATATTCTTTCTCACTAGTGGATTGCAAATGTGCAAGTACATCAATAAACACGTTATGTTAATTTATTTTAGTCATTTATCTTGACTGAGTGGAAACTAAGGGAACTCCAAACAAATTGAAAACAAAAACAAAGTAAAAAACAGGTTAAATAAGTGGGCGTCAACACATTTAAACTGTAATTATATAATCAGATGCCTTTTTTTGGCAGAAATAATTAGATTCAAGATATTTGGAAGGTTTTGATATTATTAACTCTTAATGTATGACATGTGTCATTTGGTTTAATGTCTTCTTGTTCCTTGGGCTTTGTCTACAGTGACAAAGGGCTGGAGAAGTATCCATGGGTTCTGTCATTGAGTAAATTGTTGCAGAAACCAGCAAGTCTGAATAATTCAACCTCCTCCCCCCCAAAACTCTTTCCTCATTTTATTGTCAGGATAGTCTATTAACTGCATATTTTTCTCCTCAAACATACATTTTGATATTTAAGAAGTCTGTTCCAAAAGCACTTCAGTGGCTCAGTTTTGGTTAAGTGTCTGTCTCTTGATCTCAGCTCAGGTCTTGATCTCAGGGTGTTGAGTTCAAGCTCTACTCTGGGCTCCAAACTGGGCTCCATGTTGGACATGAAGCCTACTTAAAAAAAAAAAAATTCTGTTCCAAAAACACAAAAATTAATGGCACAATCTTAGATTTCAAAAGAAACTTGTCAACTAACCAAACCCCTCTTTTAAAGACAGGAAAACTGAGAATGAAGGATGCCGCACACATCTTAGCTGGAGGCAAAGCTGGGTACAGAACTGAGGTCTCCCTAGTTTCCTGCTTCAAAACTGGGCTCACACACTGTTTATTGCATTTTCCTTATATGAATAACTTTTAAAAAAATATGTGTCCAGTTCAGGTAAGATAAATTTTTGCTAAAGACATATTTTTTTTTTGAAACCAACCTAAATAGAAGTTCTCAAGAGTACCATTAATTAAAAATTACATAAAACAGGTAAAATGTTCATTTTCATATCAAATTATCATGTGTATTTCTAAAAAGTTTGGGAATAATAATATCAGTGTTTATCAACATTTTAATTTTCAGTATTCATTATGAATCTACAAAATATGCAAGTGAGCAATTAATTTTAATATATAATTCATTGTTTCTTGCCCATGATGTTCAACGTTTACTGTCAAGTGGCCAAAAGGTACAAGAAATTATCTTTTTAAAAAATTCTTTAAATTTATTTATTTAGAGAGAGAGACAGACAGAGCACATAAGTGTGAGAAAGAGAGAGAGAGAGACAGAGAGAGAGAGAGAGAGAGAGAGAGAGAATCTCCAGTAGGCTCTGTACCACCATTGCAGAGCTTGATGTGAGGCTACAACCCACAAACCATGAGATCCTGACCTGAGCCGAAGTCAGGAGCTGGATGCTTAACCTCCTGGGCCACCCAGGAGCCCTGAGAAATGATCTTTTATAACACAAAATTATCACCTGAATGTTGTTAATGCCTCATAAACGCTAATAGAGTATAAAAAAAGATAGCCCACCGGATTATTAAATTTACCTTTAACTAAATGCTGAATAACTCATCAGCTGAAGGCTATGCCTATAAGGTATGGGAATTAACTATCTCCTCAACTGAACCACTCGTTATTACTTCAGTAATATTGTAATCTCTGTAATGAATCATGAAATCTATATTTAAAAAAAGAATTTGAATGACATTCAGTAGTATTCACATCAGGAACTTAAGGATTCTTGATCACTTCCATAAAATAAAGGTAACATACATCACCAGGCCAAGCAGGACACATGGAAAAGGAAAAAAAAAACATTGCCTGAGAATATTATGTTGGGAGCAGAATAAAAATACTGTAGCCAAGTGGCAGGGGGAGAAATCTGAACAGGAGTTTTAGAAGTTCCTCCATCAAACATATTTTCCGTATTAAGTTGTACCTTACCCTTGGAAAGGTAAATGTGTGAAGGAAACTTTATCTGGCAATGAAATTATTTTTGTCATTCATGTAAAATTATGAAAATAATTTTTATTTTTAGAATGGGATAAAGAAGAAATAATTATATACTGGAAGAAAATGTTAATGTTGTTATGTTTGGGATAATATCTACCCATATCCTTTTTTAACAATGGGAGCATAAGGAATTCTTATTAGGAGTATGGAAAATAAATTAGAAAGACTAATCATTGCTATTTTCACACTGCACATATTGAAAATGCACAGTTCAATCAGTTATGACATATTATATATGCCTACAAAATCTTCATCACTACAATCAAGATATCCTCACATATATTTGATTATTATATAATATATATGACCAAATGTTTTCTAGTGCCCTTTTGTAGTTCCTTCCTTCTACCTCTACAACCCTTCTACTCCTTCCCCAGTTCGGAGTACCACCAGAAAGAAGCCAAATGCCCTTTAATGGGGAATGGATATACATCAGTGATATAAGCCATATAAAGAATGCCATCCTCTGATAAACATGAGCCAGTGACACACACAACATGGATTGGACACACAACAGTGTCCAAAACAAGGACACTGAGTGAAAAGTTAGAGCTAATGAGTACATATGGCATGATCCCATTTATATATTAAGAAAGGGAAACTGTTAGGACAAAAAATAAAACATTAATATTTAATTAGCTTTTTGGTAAGGTGTATGAGTTGTTTAAGAATTCCGCTTCAGGGGCGCCTGGGTGGCTCAGTCGGTTGAGTGTCCGACTTCAGCTCAGGTCATGATTTCACAGTTCGTGAGCTCGAGCCCCGCATCAGGCTCTGTGCTGATAGCACAGAGCCTGGAGTCTGCTTCAGGTTCTGTTTCCCTCTCTCTCTGCCCCTCCCCCACTTGTGCGTGTGCACTCTCTCTCTCAGAAATAAACATTAAAAAAATTAAAAAAAGAATTCTCCTTCAAATTCTTCAGTTCCTAGTCCAAACAAAACAGAACAGAAAGTCCTTAGTGCCTGACTATAGCAAGCTTAAGAATTCCTTTAGAGCCAATATACATTCTCACAAAAGTCTGACAGGAAGAGGATGCAAGGGGCCCCTGGGTGGCTCAGTTGGTTAAACGTCAACTTTGGCTCAGATCATGCTCTCACAGTTCTGGAGTTCAAGCCCCACACTGGGCTTTCTGCTGTCGGCACAGAGCCAGGATAGAATCCTCTGTCCCCCGCTCTCTCTGCCCCTCCCCTGCTCACGTGCTGCCCTTTCTCTCTCTCAAAAATAAATAAACATTTAATTTTTTTTTTAAAAAAGCAGATGCAAAATAGGTACAAGTTTTAGGCACACCACCATCTCTCCATTTGTTGATGGCTTCTTTTTGCAAATTTATCTTCTACCAAAAGACATTATCTGTGTAATATCTCTTTCATTTCTTTTCCTTTTTTTCTTCCACGGGCTGTCTGATTATAATCACATGCTGCATATGTTAAAAGTTTGCACAAGGTATCTCCTTTTTATAACATCTGTGTTAAAATAAAAAGGGGAGAAATGTTTTTGAAAACTTACTTATGAGGAAACAGGAATCTTAGCTTTTAATTTAATATACTTGCCACTTGATTACTCATTGGAATTCGTATTTAGCTCTTAAGAACACACTTAGGTTCTTGCTCTTTTCCCCAACACACTGTAAAAGACAGCTTATGCATAGGTTGGTGAAGTTAAATTTAAGTTAGTTAAATGGAGACACAAGAAAGTGGGAAATCTCCTACTTTTTCATCTCAAATATTGAGGAAACATGACCTCATTTCTGTCTGAATAAATTGTTCTTCAATTGATTAGCAAATTGAATGCTTAGATGTTGCTAAACATCTTGTAAAATAATGACATCTTATTGGTGTGTTTCAACCTACAGAGCTGGTCATTAAAGACTGATAAACAAAACACTGACCTTAGAGTATCCAAGTTTTCATGAAAATGTTAACTAAATGGCCAACAGAAGAAGTGACAAAATCAACAGATAATTAAAACTTCACAAATTCATGTTTGATTATAATATAGCTTGATCAAATAATGAGTTGATTTAAGGCAGATAGGTGAAAAGGAAATATTTTATGGAAATACTACCACACAAACATATACACACATAAGACATTTTGAAAGTTTTGCTGAAGAGATAAAATAATTGGCATGAGTCTGGACACCCTGTTTAGTTAGAGCCTATGAAATTGATTCTTGCATTTTTATTATTAATAATAAAATATGTAAGGCTCAAAATGAATTCTAATCACCTTCCAAGTTTGTGGTTACATTGAGTTGAGTGAGTGCTTTTTTCTGTACAATATTAATATCATTTGTAAGAATATTTTTTCTTTCAATGAAAATATAGAATAAATTAGGACATGTTGCAATTAGTGAAAAATAGTATAAGGTAGCACGTGTTTGATACTAAATAAAAAATAAAGTGACCTTGAGATTATTTGTCGTGAGACCTAAGGAATATTTTCACATAAATGGAGTAGAAGTCAAAACATGCCATTGCAGAATGAGTGAACATTACTTACTGTTTCTCTGAGAGGTAGATTCCTATATGTTATAAATTACAAACTTTCAAATTATAATTTTTATAGAGTAATGGAACTGTAACAGAAAATAACTAAAGCTTTTTTTCAATAGCAACAAAAGTGCATAAAAAAAAATTAGTCCATCTGTACTTGTGCCAAAGGCAGAAATCCAAAAGACAGTAGCAAAAGGCCAGGTCAGGAAGCCAGCTCAGCTCACCATCTGTAGTAGAAAGCAGCGTCTATTTACAGAAAGGAAAATGTATGTTTAATGCAAAGAACATTATTTCTAACAAGTAACTTATCTGGAATATGGCACCACGGGGAGTTTGGAAATAAAAGAGTCAGCAATAAAGGGCACTAGTGTTCTCATAGGAGCATGATTAAGTGGCTGACTGAAGCTTCCGCTTGTTTTTGCATTGAATTTTTTCCCTTTAGTTTGCAACAGAAAGACAGGTCCCATAGGAAGAAAAACTTGTCATCTGCACAGTACATCACTCAGTCGGGTACAGATAACATCTCTTCCCTGTGGGAAGAAATTCTTTTTATTGGACTTTATGGGCCTATACTTACATACTTACATACTTACATTGTTTGGGTGTTGGTTATGGGCCATGCAGCTCCCCATCCCTACTGGAGCCAGTATTTTTTGGTGCAGTCCTCAAAGACTCTCCTCCAGTCTTCTTTACCAGCTCAAACACTTGTACTGTATAACTTGCCCATTGTTTGTCCTTAACTGGCCCAATATATCACACTCAAATCCAATGCCATGTTTTTCTTTTTGCTGTTAAACTCTGTAAAAGCACAGTGAAAAACAAACTCCCAAGCCTCGGAAATATACACAAAGTAACAAATAGCAATATGAGGCTGGTACTGTGCCAAGTATTTCATTTGATTTGTTTCTGTAATTAGTTCAGTGGCCCTGTGGGTTACTGTTATCTCTCACTCCTGTTTCACAGTTGAAGGCACACACGTAGTTGGAATTGATGAGTGTCCTATACACGTGAAGAATAGAGCTTTGATTTGTACTCAGGCTGCCTGATACAGAACTATACTCCTGATCACAAGGACATATTGCCTCCTCCATTTTTAATAACTAGTTTCAAAACAGGCCTTCCTAGACTCCATTCCCACTCCATCTTTCCATTTTGCCCACTTCCTCCACATTTAAGATTATATTTATTCTAAATAGACACATACATCTATCTCTGTCTCCATCTATCCATCTACACTATAGTTACGTGTAGTGCCTGAAACTGCGTTAGGGGCTTTTTATGTTTGAACTTGTTTCATTGTTACATTCATTCTCTGACAATGACATTTTTATTCTTGTTTTATGGAAGTTAGGCTTCAGACTCCTACCCCAATCTCTATCTCCTAAATGCTCTTACTCTTTATTATGCAAAGTACTTTCTTATTTCCCTCATATATTGCCTCCATTGGCTAACTGTACATTCTCTTAGTGTAGGGATAATAATACCTTTTGAGTTTTATACGGTTCCTGCAGCACCTAACACAGCAATACCAACACAGTAAGAACTTAATAAATATTTATTTCCAATCTTTGAATTCCTGTCCTGGTCTATGACTTTCCAACTGAGACAAATTTACTATACAATACGTGTGGACTCCTGAAGAATATCCCATGGCAAAATGTTTCCCCTTGAGGAACACTGATCTGAACTTGGTCAGTCTAAGAATGTAAAGGTCCAAATCCAAGATGGTTCATATGAAATGTAAGTATTGTTGACCTTCCTATACTTTATTTTTTTAAATTTTTTTTAACATTTATTTATTTTTGAGACAGAGAGAGAGCATGAACAGGGGAGGGTCAGAGAAAGAGGGAGACACAGAATCTGAAACAGGCTCCAGGCTCTGAGCTGTCAGCACAGAGCCCGACACGGGGCTCGAACTCACGGACCGCGAGATCATGACCTGAGCCAAAGTCGGCCGCTTAACCGACTGAGCCACCCAGGCGCCCCAACCTTCCTATACTTTAAATTTCAAATCATAGACAATCCTAGAAGAGCTATATCCCTCTCGACCCCCACAAATAGCTATTGGCTAAAAAAATTACCTAGGACTAAGGAAAATATTTATGACTTATGCCTTCCAATATATTATGTTAAAATTCTACTTTTCAGTGCCACAAACCTGGTTCTTTCCTCCTCTTTAGCCTTGTATCCTACTCCTCTATGAGAGAATATAGGTTCTTCTATTTATCCCATGTGTTTCTTTTTCTTACTCTATGTCTTTGTCCATATTCCTCATGCAGGTTTTACTACCACTTTTTTTTGTTTGTTTGTTTGTTTTTTGTTTTCTGTCTCTTGGTATTCTACCCTACAGGGAAATCCAAAGTAAAGCCATAAAGCCATTGTGATATTTGGTCATGCAGTAAATGAAGAGGTATTCTCTTGCCTAAGCCTATGCTGTTGCTCCTAGGGAATGCCTAATATATTTATTTATTAGAAGTTGTTTTTTATCAGTGAAGGCTCTCTTTTCTTTTTATGTTATAGAAGAGACTTGTTTCTACTAAAAGGGGTATAAATGTCCCCTGCCACCACTGCAGCTAATACAAACTAGAGATTTGCTGATAAATGCAGCCATTAATAAGGATACAGGTTCCAGAGTATTTAGGCAGACAGCAGCCAGTCAGGATTTTCTCTGACATAATGGATAGAGGGAAAACATTCTATAGGAATCAATTTTTTTAGATCACTTCATTGTGCTTTGGACATTCAAAGTGAACTTAGACTTTGTGTAAAGACTCTGACACAAGACGCAGAGTCCAAAAGAGATGTCCTGGGAAAACAATCACAAACGGTGTACAGAGGAACAGTATAAGCAGGAACATCATTCCTGTCTTAGCTACTGAGCGGAAATAATACCAGCTGGAATAGAAGAGGAAGTGGGGGATAGGAATCACAGCCTCCCTAAAGTTTGTGTGGCTTCTTGTTTATTAGCACATAGAGTAAAATCTGCATTAGTCACATCACAAGATGTGGGCTCATTCATGCTCAGCAATACTTATGTACTTTCATAAACTCCAGAATTAAAGAGCCCATCAAATATTATTCATTTTTGTATGTAAAAGTCAAATCCAAGACTATTAATTTAAACTCATTATAAAATTCTATCATAATAGGCTTATTCTGCTTAGGTATGTTGGCACATTACAAACAGCATGGCTATTTCCCTTCTCTAAATACACATAGCACTTTAAATCCCAGCCAAATGATTATATATCCCTTTGTGTTGTGGCTTGCAATTTGTGAATTAATTCTATCCCCGCAGGTGGTCTGAGAGTCTTTGAAAATAGGAATTGTGTGTTACATTATCTTGCACAGTGGAATAGCACAGTAACTAATTCAAACCTTCATAGCACAACTAAATCCCTATCCTGTACCAAACTCCTTCAAGGGCAGCATAGAAAAGTTAAAAAAAGAAAGGTGAGGTATGAATTCTTTTGTTTTTTTGCTTTTTCTTTCTTTTCACCTCAGATATCCCTCCAATATCAGAAAAGATGGTAACTTCCTCCTTTCTAGAGCCAGTCTTTAGTACTGGCTAAATTCAGTGCTCAGTCCCAGATAACTATCTGTAATGATCTATGGATTCATAAAGCTCTAAATGCTTTTTTTTTTATAGCTCTGTGGAATAAAGGGAAGGGGGGATGGTATATTTGAGGGTGATTCTCCTTCTGTATGGGATTGTTTAAAACTGAAAATTTTCTATTTCTGGTATTGCAAGAACAAGAACATAATTTTCTAAGTATGTTGTTAAGTAGATTTTGATTGTGTGGTTTAAGAAAGGGAATATTCTGTATCTATATCTACATCTATATCAGCTTAAAACACTGAATATTTATTTGTACTTCTTGTGTTTCAGAGACACAAAAATCTAGTTCCTTAGGTCTATCTCATTTTCCAAGTGAAGAAATAGAATTAATTGCTCTACCATCGGTCTCAGAGATACAAGTCAAGAACTTGAATTCTCATCCTGAATCTGCTACTTATCCTACATCAGCCCGGGCAAACCATATAGCTTCTGGATTAAATTTCTTTATGTGGAGAATTTCTGAAGTCCCTTCCAATTACATGTTTCTATAATGACTCTAACTTTTCTGTTCCCCTTCTTTTACAATGGACCCACAACTTCTATTTTACTGTAGCTACCTCTGATTTTAGACTTGCTCTATCCGCAGTGCATACAGCTATGTGTGTGTGTGCACACACATAATAGATTGGAGCACAGCTATATGGCTTATTAAATTGGTACTGGTGTTAAATAAGTACGGATCCTCCAAGTGCTCAAGCAACTTTGAAAATTTGTAACAACTATAGTCTTTTGGCCACAATGTGGGTGGGATGTACCATCGGTGCTACCATTATGACCCAGTTTCCAGCTGGTAATCAGGCTTTATGACTTCAAACGACAAGTGTTTTAAGTTTGTTTTCAAAAAGCAAGTGTGTAACCATAAAACTGGTATGCAGATTTCCTTTTTAGGGATTTCTGAAGTCACTAAACTATATTTTGCAAAGTTCTGTGAGACTAATAATAAATAGATAAAATATAAGTGACAAATAGTTCTTCCAAATTATATGACAACGGAGCCAAGCTTTTGTACATCATTTCATGATCCTGAAATGAACATAATCTAGTTTATAGCATTTCTTTTAGCCCATGTGAATGCCTTTTTCTCAAGCTAGCATTTTAATAGGTTTTCCTTACTTTGACACATTTTCCCAGGTTGCACTTAATACTTCAAGATCTGAGTCACAGAGCTTCAGTATAGCATACTTCTCTCACAATAGCTAGTTTTCTCTAAGTTTGAAAGTAAATTACCTATTAGAATTGCAATGGAGAGAAGCCTGAAGCAGCCAGTTTGAAATAATGAAGTGCCTTTGTGAGCACAGTCACTTTTTAAACATCCCTGGTTATAGAACGAATAAACCAAATGTAGTAGACGTTTTATCAGGCATGATAGCAGACATTCAGGAAAACAGACAATGCCCTTGGAGTTTTGGCATTTATCTGGCTTGCATGTCCTTAAAAGCAAAGCCATTGGCACTATCCTCTTTTCATACATCACTTCAGGAGTTCCTGGGCCTGTTTTTAGCACATGTGGAAAGTAAACCCAGTTTTTTAGAACTGAACAGATTAGTACTGGAAGAACCTGAGAAGACCTGGGAATGAGAACTTACCTGACAATCACCTCAGTCTATTTAAGGGAGCATACTTGCAAGCCAGTTCCCAAGCCACAGTGAAACAGTGTCTAGATCAGCATCTCTTAATGACCATTTCTCCCCTAAATAACTGCTTGAAATATTGAATTAAAAAAAAAAAAAAGTCTTGTAATTGAGCAGGTGTCACTTGCAACTTTCTAGAAAACTTAGTTACCTGACATTTTTCATTGATTTCTCTTATATTAGAAAATGAAATGTCAGACACTATTAATTGCGTTTTTACAATAAGTAGTTACAGCAGGAGTAATGGCTAAATGAAGGCACTTTCTGTCTAATGCACAATGGATGTATTCATTTAAATGTATTCAATTTAGATGAATGCAATATGTCTATATTCATTACAGTTATACTTATCTGTGGGCTGAATTGATGGGGTGGTAATTACTACTTTTATAAATGGGACAGTATTGTCAGTCTGGAGGAAGAAAATTCCTTTTCTTATCATGTTTTATACACCCACACAATAGACACATTCTAGGATCTTTCTTTCAAGTGTAGAAATTTTGCCCTTGATCTTCCATTGGATCTAATGATTGTAAATATGGTCTGCCAGGAGGTTGCCTTTCTTGAAGGTTGACGAGGGCTGCTCTTTGTCTCAGGGAAAATGACAGAAAGGAACTGAGAGTGTCAAGATCATTCCATACAAAGAAGTTTGCATTTGTCACATGGCAAGCCTCAAGCTCAGCTATATGCATAATATAGCACGGATCAGATTAATTTTACACTGTACATTGTTTTTCTTTGAGTGCAATGAAAGTAGGACTATCAAAATGTAGTTTTGCTGTACATTTTTTTTTCAAGAGACACCTTTTTCAAGAACAGTTTTAGGTTTACAGAAGCATTGGGCAGAAAGCACAGAAAATCCCCATGTTATCTACTCAACTCTTACAACTAATCTCCCTTATTATTGCTATTTTGCATTTGTGTGGTAGGTTACTGTGATACAACTGATAAACTGATATTGATATGTTGTTATTAGCCAAAGTTTGTAGTTTATCTTAGGGTTCACTCTTGATTTGTACAATTATATGGGTTTTGACACCACTATACACATTTCAGCATTCCAATGCTCTTCCTTATAGCACAATACGCACCCAGACAAAAAGTGAAAGAGAAATCGAATGTATTTATTCCTTCACTCAATATATTTATTCATTCATGCATTCATTAATGGGTGTTAGCAGGCCAAGCACTGCTATTTAATGGATTCAACCACTTCCCTGACCCTGGGTTAGTTTGCATATCTGTTCATGCACCCTCTTTTTCTCCCCAACCCAAGTATACTGTTTGGTAGTCCTTGCATCTTGATGAGCTAATATATTGTGTCCAGCAAGGCTCATCAGTTTTTGTGTATTTTACTATTTCGTTGATTGTTAAAAACCTCTGCAAACCATTTCATGACCTTTAAAACATGTACATTGTAGCACCTGTATTCAATCGATAAGCAATCTGGAAATTATACCGGCCCCCTTTTTGCCTTCATGGTGGACAAGCGTAGGTAAGCAATGAAGCAACAGCTACTGTTATGATTATCTTAGGGTGCGTCTGAGACTGCCTTACTCTCTTTCTAAATTGTTTTTCTGGTGGAAGAAAAGTATATTAATATATGCTGAAGAAGATGTAGTTGGTGGTGTAGAATGCTGATGAACAGTGGTTCTAATAGAAATGCATGTATTTTTCAAAAATAGTCTCTGTTCAAGTGCAGCCAGTTAGGAAGCTTTTCCAAAATAAGCAGTTATACAAGCAAACTCTAAGTATTTAATTGTTACTTCATGATCAGAAATGCAATCTTCACTCTGCCATTTTGCCAGTAAGTCAGAAATTTGTCATTTCTTTCCAAATTAGAAATGATGCCAAACTGTCTCCACAACATGCTACACAGAGGCAAGAGTTCATATATTTAATGTGGTTGTATTTGTCTTCTAATCTGGGTACCTGAAATGAATTATTAATAAGAAGGGAAAATCGTTCAAATCTAGGAAGTGGCTGACATCACACCTACGTGGGCACTGATGGAAAGGTATAACTCTGGTCATTTTTTTTTTTTTTAATTTTTTTTTTCAACGTTTTTTATTTATTTTTGGGACAGAGAGAGACAGAGCATGAACGGGGGAGGGGCAGAGAGAGAGGGAGACACAGAATCGGAAACAGGCTCCAGGCTCCGAGCCATCAGCCCAGAGCCTCACGCGGGGCTCGAACTCACGGGCCGCGAGATCGTGACCTGGCTGAAGTCGGACGCTTAACCGACTGCGCCACCCAGGCGCCCCACTCTGGTCATTTTCTAGTCCAAGTCGGGTAACCCATTACCAGATTCTTAATGAATTGTAAAGCGAAAAGTTGATTATGGCAAGGTCAGATGAGTACTGAAAGTCAAGAATCTGTAGTTCTGGTTGTGAATCTGTGTGCAGAACTACCCTTCCTTACTTTAGGATAATCCTTCATTGAGTTCCTTAGACCTTAGACTCTCCATTAAAAAAAAATGTGTGTGTGTGTATATATATATATATATATATATATATATATATATATATATATATATATATATATCTTGTTCTAAACACCTAAAACCTCATATGTTTAGGATCATACCGATCTGCCATCATTTCATCAGTTTCATTCTCCATGATATGACTTAAATTGCCAGGGCAGGCCATGCTATCTATTATGTAGTGGGAATGGCATTCTCTGCCTTTTAATTCATGAGTTTTATTTATTCAACAAGTATTTATTGAGTTTTTCTAAATAAAAAGTGCCATGGTAGATGCTATTATAATGCAAAGAGCATTCTTTTTATAAAGAAACTAGTGACATCTTTAGGAAAATCAGTATTAGTAATATTAATGTTCAAGTATGAGTGCATATGATGATCTCTTGACTGTGTGTGGTATTCCAAAATAGTCCAAAATTTAAACAATTATCATGAGATAAAAACCTCTGAATCTCCTAATTGCATCAACCAAATTTGCATTGACTAGCATGAACTGATCATGCTCTCAGATGAGATGGTCGAGTGAGGTTGAGATGGGCTCCTCTCACTTGCTCAAATTTCCATCAGAAAATTAAAGTTGCTTTGTAGACTCATGAGAGAATGGTATTTTTAAAAATAATTTCCTAGTGTCACATGCATACAATGATGCATCCATGTTTACATATACACACAAAATATCTAGACATCAAGTTCTACTTTTGCCATGCATTATGCTAAGTGCTTCCATAAAAATAAACTCATTTTATACTTACAGCAGTTCTGCAAGCTACTCATTACTCTCCTTAATTTATACTGAAATAACTGAAACTTCTATAAGAGAGAGGCTGAGATTCAAGCTAGTCAGTCTCCAAGGAATATTTTTTCCCCATCACAAAAATAAAATAAATCAATGAATAAAACCCCCTACAGTGAGTTTTCCATTATCCAGTCTGTTGCAAAGATTCAGGAAGACAATGGGGACCAAAAGAGTTTTCCGAATCCATGACAGCCACTTGATCAGAGGAGGGGAATGCACTGTCTTTGAAGCAGGATCTTATTTGGGGACAATATAATAGAACAGGTTAGAGAATATTAGAATTCTTAAAGCAATCTCTTACACATAATAGTGAAAGGTCAAATGTGAGCTTTCATACAAAGAATATGAATTCAATCCTCAAAGCTCTGAGCTGGTATTACCATCAAGGAGATATGAAGAGCAGCAATTGATTTTTTCGTTTCCTTTTTAATAACCAGGGCACATATTCACAACCAGCAGAAACAAGACTACCACCTTGTATTTTCCTAGTGCCTATCTCTCAGCTTCAAGAACTTAATAGATTTTTAAAATTATAATTACTCCTCTTATACTCTCTGGGAGCTAGGGCCTTGGTATCATCCCAAATCCACAAAATGTTAGCAGAGGCAGCTTGAAATTTTGTGGCAACTGGATAAAACCTAAGTAATTGGGACAGCCTTTAGCATGGTGATTAATAGTTCTGAAGTCAGGCAGATCTGATTCTTAATTTAGTCTCTGCTTTTCAGTGATTAGCAAGTTTCTAAACATGTTTGTGCCTTGTCTTCCATACCTTTATATGGAATAATAATAGATAATACTTCATCAGGTTATTTGGAAGATTAAGGGAGTTAACAAGTGTGAAGTGCTTAGCAGATTTCCAGTTTACAATGAATGCTCAGTGGGTGTTACTGTGTAATCATCATTACGATAATAAAATAATTTGGTAGCAAAATAGCCATATTTCCAATTAAAAGCATTACTTTAGTCAGAATTCTTGCCACATTAGATATGTCCCTGTTATTTGCATGAATGTAAATTTTTGGTGTGAAAAAGTCCATGTTCCCTCCCTGCACCCAAAATATTAATTATTAAAAGTAATTAATTACTACAGAATTCTTATTGAACTGAAACATAAAATGCCCACTGGCAATACCTAATGTTTTAAAAATGACTCTTGTTAAGATAACTGTCATATTCAATTTATAATTCTTTTTCAACCTTTTAATGAATCATTGAGAATGGTTAACATGAGGCTTTCTTTTGCTTCATAAATGTTACTTTTTTTTCTGTTAAATAAGCTTCTAAAGCCTCCTTTTAGGCAAAGTGTGAAAGAGAACTTTGAATAACTAGCAAGTCAATGATAGAATTATATGTTTTTAATTTTATTTCCAGTATAGTTAACATACAGTGTTGTGTTAGTTTCAGGTGTACAATCTAGTGATCTGACAATTCTCTACATTACTCAGTGCTCATCATGATGAGTACTCTTTAATCCCTTTCACCTATTTCACCCATCTCTCCACCAACCTCCCGTCTGGTAACCTTTTGTTTATTCTCTATAGTCAAGAGTCTGTTTCTTGGTTTGTCTCCTTTTCCTTTGTTCATTTGTTTTGTTTCTTAAATACCACATGAGTGAAATCTTATGGTATTTGTCTTTCTCTGACTAACTTATTTCACTTAGCATTATACTCTTTAGTTCCATCCACATCGTTGCAAATGGCAACGTGTCATTCTTTTTTATGACTGAATAATATTCCATTATATATATATATATATATATATATATATATATATATATATATGTGTGTGTGTGTGTGTGTGTGTGAATGTATGTATGCATATGTGTATATATGTATGTATGAATCTTCTTTATCCATTCATCTGTCCATGGACACTTGGGCTGCTTATATAATTTGGCAATTGTAAATAATGCTGCAGTAAACATGGCATTCAGTGTAAATATGCAATAATGCCTGTATCCTTTTGACTCAGTACTTCTGTATTTTGGGGGTAAATACCAGCTAGTGTGATTAACGGATCAGAGGGTAATTCTATTTTTTAACAATTCTTGAATGTATAACTACTTAGTGGTTAGTCGGATGAGTGTGTGGTTAGAGGGAAGAATGAATGACTGGATGGGTGAAGAAGCTTGACACGGTGGATAATGTTCCCTGCTTTACCATTGCCTGATTTTCTAGAGCTCATGAAGTTACTGAACATCAGTGGCCTCTTTCAGCTGGTAGATTTACACTACACGATACCTTCCTTACTAGTCTGCTAGTCTGAGCCCTTGCCCTCCAGTCTTCTGGTACATACAGCTAGACCAACTCAGCTCCTTCTCCATGGACAGTTCAACTTCACACTAGAGAACAGGCCCACCTCACACATGGACCACTGGGTTATGGTTCTTTTACCAAAAGTAGCTCTAGTGCCAACCACAGTTTCCAATTTTGCCAAAGATGCTTAACAAACCTTATTATTATTATTTTTGTTTCTTTTCCTCTGTGATTCCTCTCGCCCTATCCAACTCTTGGCTTATATTCTCTTCTGCCTGAGACTTTCATTCTCAGGTCTCAGCTTCCCCACTTCTGACCCCCAATTACCTGCTGTTAAGTTTATGCTCTTACTTCTGGGTTTGATAGACACCCTAGATTGTGACCTCTGTGTGCTATGCTAATGGCAGTTATTTCCCACATATGTATTCCTCCTCTCTTGATAAGGGAACTAGAATATGCCCTGGGGAATATCATTAATTCCTTAGAAGGAAGGAAGATGGGGATAGCAGCACCATTTCCCGGCAAGAAAAATGAATTAAGAAATGGGGTATGCAGTTTAGTCTGATAAAGGTGAAATGTGGACATTCACAGGAGATGGCTTAAATGTTGGTAACTCTCTTATAATTATAAATTTTGCAATGAAATTCACTTAATGTCATAATTAAAGTATTTTTTAGTAATAAATGCTGCGTAGATGAAGATACCAAGAGTAATTGCAGAAGCCTCACCCCTAGTTATTGAGCTGTTGTTATAAAAATCCTCCATATAGGGGTGCCTGGGTGGCTCAGTGAGTTAAGGGTCTGCCTTTGGCTCAGGTCACATGATCTCAGGGTTCATGGTTTGAGCCCTGCGTGGGGCTCTGTGCTGACAGCCTGGAGCCTGCTGCAGATCCTGTGTCTCCCTTTCTCTCTCTCTGTCTCTCTCTCTCTCTCTCTGCCTCTCCCCTGCTCATGCTCGGTCTTGCTCTGTCTCTCAAAAATAAATAAACATTAAAAAAAATCCTCCACATAATCGGGAATAACATGAGAGGTTATTTTTAGCTCCCCTGAATTCTCAGTTACCACCCACTTCCAGTTAATGAAGCCGAGGCACTTCTGATCACTGAAGCAGAGGTTTTCCATATCCAAGGCACATGGTCACTTTTCTAAGGTTGTTATTCTAGTGTCGTGATCATGTAAGAAAAACTGTGGGTAAACCTAAGTAGTCTCTAGTCCCAGTCTTTGAACTTAGACAGGGCATGTAAAGGACATGTAAAATGATCCCTGGAGAAAGATGGGATGAGAAATAATGGTTGCCTCTAACTGTAAGGCTACTAGTTCAAAAGAATGAACTCTACCTCAGTGTTACACCTCTGCCTCAGTTCTCAAGTGACTACGTTAACAAGCCATTATTTCAATTTTTTGAGCAACTGGGTTTTTGTCCTGATATTGAAGTCCGTGTTCTCATTACTGGATACATCCTGTCAGTAGTTTTTATATCCCCCATTAGCCTAGAATGTAACCAAATTGCTACTTTAATTCTCTTACATAGACAGTCCAGATATTTGGTTTAGTTTTGTTGTTTGCTAATGGTACTCCCATCCTGCTTGCTTTTTGTGCCATGTTGTGTTAGCCTCTTATATTTGGGCTTGAATCATTATGCTCCCATGTCTAAATTCATTGCTCCATCACCTTGCCCAACCCTGTGATGATCTGCCTACATTCCCTGTGCTTGCTTTCTTACCTGGTCGGCAATGGTCCTGTGATTCAGGTTAATGGCCTGATTTCTTTCTATAGAGTGTTAGTCACGTTAGAGAAACAGAACTAAAGTCCATCCTTTATTTTGTCTCTTCATCCTTTTTATAAAGTTTATTAATTTATTTTTAAGGGAGAGAGAGTGTGTGTGTGTGAGTGGAGCAAGGGCAGAGAGACAGGGACAGAGAATCTGAATCAAGCTCTGCACTGGCAGCAGAGAGCCCAATGTGGGGTTCAAACTCACAAGCCTTGAGATCAGGACCTGAGCTGAAGGCAGATGCTTCACTGACTGAGCCACTCAGCACCCCCTGTCTCTTCATTCTTTATACATATTTATTTGGTACCCTCTATGTGCCAGTCACTCTTTTCTTTAGGCACTGGGATAATAGAGGACTTGCAGAATGGCAGAAGGTGTGAATATGTAGGCTACTATTATCCATTAATTTATGTAATGTATACTAAATAGGTAACTCTGGACTAGACAATTGTTTGGCATTGTGGACACAAAGTTGAATAAAACAGTTCCTGCCCTCAGAGGATGTATGGGCATAGACATGAAAAAAGATAATCTAGTATCATGTGACTTTGTCTGATTATAGAATTAAAGGGGGTAATATGGGAGCATGGGTTCATGCAATATGACGCTGATGAGGTAGGGAGGAGCTTGTATGGTACATTAAGAGGACTGGCCTCAAGGGAGATAGCAAAGTATCTTGTTTATTAACAAGGGCGCTAGGCATACATTATTTGAATTCAAATCCCCCCTCCACTTACTCAGTGGCCATGAGTGTGTGATTCGAGTGTGTGATTCTAAGTGCTGATTGATACCTCTGTAAAGTGTAGATTAAAAGAGAACTTATTTTTATAGGGTTGGTGTGAGGAATAAGTGAGATAATTCACCACATACTCAGCTTACTACGTGGCACATAGCTTATGCTCAGTAAGTATTCATCGCTATTATTCTATAGGAAATAAGAGAATTCAAGAGGATTATTATTCTTTTTTAATTGAAGTATAATTGACCCCCAACGTTATGTTAGTTTCAGGTGTACAACATAATGTTTCAACAACTCTATATGCTCACCGCCAGTGTAGCTACCACCTGTCACCATGCAGTGGTGTTACAATACCACCGACTATATTCTCTATGTTCAAGAGGATTTGAAGCAGGGGAGTGATGTGGCCAAAACTCTGTCTGTGATAAAGCACAGTCAAAATTATAAGAGTAATGGTTTTGAAAACTATGTGGTAAACCCATTGGCCGTGTCTAGCATGAACTGATGTTTCTCGAAGAAGCTTAGCCTGGAGTTAGAGACTGCAGATAAATATGACCCTAGCTATAGTGTGAATGGAGGTCATCCATGGAGACTGTATGGAGTAGATAGATCAGTGGCTGAGGATGGAATTGTGTGAAACAGAAACGTAAGGGATAATATCAGAAGAAGACATGTTTATGAATGTTCATGGATGTGTTTGGTAACAAGCAACGAAATGGGCACTTTGTCCTTCCGATAAAGCCATGGGAAAGCATTCCAGAGGGGACAAAGGGCTGGGCCTTGGGAAAGGGGTAGGAGCTCATCAACTTGACAAGGTGGGAATAGGCATTGTATGCATAGAATAGCAAGTCCCAACACTGACAGTTTCAGTGAGGCTAAAACACATGAAGCAGTAAATGAATGATATAAAACAATGTCATCAATGTCCCAATAAAATATTATAGTAGAGAGGCCTTGTAGTAATGGGTGCTTCAAGGACATAGTGGAGGCTTGTGTTTGAGATCAGCCATTGGATTGGCAGAGGAAATTGTGGTGATTCTTTCAGTTAGGTGAGTCAGTAGACCAACCTGGAAATGGATGGCAAGAAAGAGAATGACCAAGCTGCAACTGTGGGCTTCTTTGGGGGAATTCATTCTGTGTTTGTTGATAAGTTAGGAATGAGGCTGAGTTGAAAGTTATTTCCAGTGTGCCATGAATTTCCAAAATAAAAAAAGTAAATAAATAAAAATAATGAGCCTCACCATATTCTTTCAGTCACAGTAAGTTTAAATAACAAGTTGGTTAATGTGAGATCTGGTTATGCTATGAGAGAGAAATATAACCAACATTTTTTCCTCCTTTAAAGGACTTTCCAGAAAAGGAGAAGTCCACAGCAAAGGCCCTGGAAGATGTAAAAGCAAACTTTTACTGTGAATTATGTGACAAGCAGTATCACAAGCACCAGGAGTTTGACAATCATATTAATTCTTACGATCACGCTCATAAGCAGGTAAGCCCGAGTGGGAAAAATCTTTCTTATTCCTAGATTTGTACCTTCACAACAGAATGTATGCATTTAGCCTTATTTATTGTCATCTAAGATGCTGAGGTGAAACCATTTTTTTTTCTTGAAAGGTTGTTTTCTGTTTAAATGTTAGGTGAAATATTTTTTTTTCCTAGAAGTCACATAAAACTGTAGGTGAATTTAAAGAAGATCTAAAAGCAGACTGATATTTATTTTAGAATTACACATACGGGGAAGCCAGAACCCAGTAAAAAGAGTGACCTATTCAAAATCACCTAACTAGATAGTGGCAAAAGCAGAGCACTGGACAGAATCTGTTATAGGGTTCTTTCAAGATTTCTGAGGTTTAGCGAAAACTAGGACTTTAGGAAAACAATTCTCATTAAAAGGTTACATTTTCCAAAGAATACCCTCTTAGGAAAGTCAAAGTGATTACTTAATAAATGGACCATTGCAAACAAATAAACGAAAACTCTGAGAGGCTAAGTTGAGAGGTAATTCATATAGAAACATTTCATTTTTTTTCCCTAAAGGGCCATATATATATATATTATCAGTTTGGATATTCTATGCATGCTACTATAATCCTCTCTTTCCATCTCTCTATGCAAGAGGAGGCTATTATTCTTATCCTGTTAGCATTTATCCTTGTTGCATGAGGTATGAAGATTTTGGCCATTTAAGAATTAGGAGTGTTAAATACCACTAAGAAAGAGATTCCACTTGGTCAGAGGATTGACTGTGGCTCACAACTGTGAGAAGGTGTACACTCCTGATGCCAAATGGATCTGATATCTTGGAATGTGTGGGGAACTCTTCTATAATCTAGACCTAAAATATTTATTCAGACTAAACAACAACAAATATTTTGACTAACATCCCTAGTATTTACTGAGTGCATATAAAATATTTGTCCTTGAGAGATCCAAGTTTCAGTTTCTATTTTTAAAGGTGTGGCATGTATCCATAATTTATTGTATTTTTCAGTCAAGAGCAAGGACATGGAATAAACTGTTTTAGGACTGTGATTCCCAAAACTTAGTGTGCATAATGATCACTTTGGAACTTGATAATGCAGATACCCAGCCTCTCCTTCAGGTATTCTAATTCAATAGTTCTGAGTGGGGCCCAGGAACTTGCATTTTAAAATGATTAAAATGGAGAATTTCAAACAGGGTCCAAAATATCCATTATTGGGGCACCTGGGTGGCTCAGTCCACTAAGCAACTGACTCTTGATTTCAGCTCAGGTCATGATCTCAGGGTCCAGTGATTGTGATCGAGCCCCATGCTGGGCATGGAGCCTGCTTAGGATTCTGTCTTCCTCTCCCTCTGCCCCTCCCCCACTAGTGCATGCATGTGCTTGCTCTCTCTAAACATACACACATACATATCCATACTTTTGGTTGACCCGTGTTTAAGTTTCTTTGAATATATATTTCAACTATAGGTTTTTCATTCCCTCCTTATGTTTACTTCTTGCAATTTATCTGCTGAAAAAATTAGACATATTCAGGATTTTGCTAAATGTAATCCAATACTGTCTTTTCTCATTTCCTCTGTCTTCTGTATTTCTTTTAAACTGATTGTTACATATAGAGATCTAGACAAATTCAAGTTCATACTTTTTTCTTGGCAAAAATACAAGGCACATTGTACCCTTGTGTAAAGAGGCATATGATGTCTAATTGCCTCTATTTTTATGACTTTAAGTTTGAGAAATGGGTTTAGATAATAGCTGTTTGATCCATCCATCATTAAGTACCTCACTTTTTTCCACTAATGATTTTTGTAACCATCGATGATCATTTGCTTAAATCTATTACTTCATTTCAAGTTGTAAAATGATGATTCTAATTCTATCATCCATTCATTATTAATTACATGGAATATGTCTATAAAGAGAAATTTCCATAAGCATCACTCCCAGTGGATTTTATGTAGGTGGTCTTGAGATGATATACATATACATATATATATATATATATATATATATATACACACACACACACACACACACACACACATGTAATATATATGATTTATATATATATATATATATTTATATATATATATTACATATATATGATTTAGAAAAATAAGTAACCAGAGAAGGTTCTCATGGGATAGCTACATATGATCTGTGCTTTAAACATGCAGAAGTAGGGGCGCCTGGGTGGCGCAGTCGGTTAAGCGTCCGACTTCAGCCAGGTCACGATCTCGCGGTCCGTGAGTTTGAGACCCGCGTCAGGCTCTGGGCTGATGGCTCGGAGCCTGGAGCCTGTTTCTGATTCTGTGTCTCCCTCTCTCTCTGCCCCTCCCCCGTTCATGCTCTGTCTCTCTCTGTCCCAAAAATAAATAAAAAACGTTAATAAAAAAAATAAAAAAAATAAATTTAAACATGCAGAAGTAGATGTTGAACTTGAGGCTGAAGATGGGATGGCATTCTTGACAGTGGAAACACAAGAAGCTAAGGTGAGGAAATAGAAGGGCATGAGACATGTTTTCAAAACTGTAGAAAGCACTGGACTCCTAAGAGGGTGATTTCTCCACACCTGCTCTACCTGCTACAGCCTCTCTTGTACTCTGGAATTCTGTCTCATCAATTTCCCTTTTTATTAGTTCCTTCAATCTTATTTCCATTGGCTTTCCAACATGTTGATAAAACAAACTTTCCTCCAGCCTTCTATTTTATCTGTGTCCCTATTTCTGTGTGTCTTTAGGCTTATCAGTGCTCTAATGTTCCTGGGTATGCTCCTTCACCAAACAAGGGTTGAGCTTCTGTTATGTACTGTTGTGCTAGTTGTGAAAAATGGACCCATTTGGTCCCTAACTTCAGTTGGGAGCTGACATCCCAACTGGGGAGACAGACACATCCACCATAAGTGTACTAGCAATTGTATACCTAAGATACTAAGTGTACTAGCAATTGTATACCTAAGTGTACTAGCAATTGTATACCTAAGATACTAAGTGTACAAAACTGATTTATGAAAGAAGAGATGACAATTAAGTTAGAATTCTTAAAGAATGACTAGAAATTAACTGTGTAGTGACGAATGGTAGGTCTTATATGATAGAAAACCTACATCAAGACATGCGGCGGTTCCAGAGCATGACCCACCCACAGAGAAACTGCAACAGATTCTCTATGGCCACTAAAGTCACCGTCACTATCCTGGGGAGCTCTTGTGTCTCATTCCTCTCATTCTTTTCCAGTAGATCTTGTTCTCGGTCTTCGTTCTACAATCTCTTTTCACCATTCATATTTAATCTCACTTTTGAATCTTTGCTAGGGCCTTCGAACTGGACTCCCCATCTCCAGTAGTTTCCCTGCTCCAAACCAGGCTACCCATTTATGGCCACTTAATCTTCTTAAATGACCACGTTCAGGGGGTGATGACTGACTTTTTCAAGAGTCTGAACTACTTAGCCTGTCAATTCAAAACGTCCACAGTCTGGCTCTGGCTTCCATTTCCAGATTTATCTTCTGCAACTCCAGAATTTCCCTACAGTTTCTCAAAGATGCCTTATGCTTTCCCACCTGCTCATCTTGGCTCCTAATCTTCCCTCTGCCTGGGATGCCTCCCATATCATTCGTGGCTGTATTTCAGCATATATTCCTGCGTATTTAATGCAGAGATTGACAATTTTTATCTGGATATTCAAAGAGCTGAGATCTCATGGTAAGGTGACCTGACAGCATTTTCCAAATTCTCTTTGATCAAAATCTGTTAACATTGTGCAGAATTTTGTACAAGAGTCCACTTTGGAAACCAATGGAATAATTAAATGTGCTGTAGACCTTGTAAGACTCCTTTCTTGTGTAATGTTGAAATTTCTTTTACCTAAAGATTTATTTTAGCCTAAAAATTTGACAATAGCTTGAATTTTAAATGAAGTTGGGTTTACAATTTCCCTTTTAAATGAAACTGAATTTTATATACAGAAAAAGGAAGTATTTACTAAAGTAAAACATGCAAAAGTCTTTTTTTTTTTTTTTCAAATTCCAAAGCTAAATATGTCTGTTTGGTTCTTGCTTCAGTAAGGGCTCTTCTTGATTGTGATGATGATTATAATGATAGTGGTGAGGATTTGGCTGAGAATATTTTTTGGCCTGAGTAATATGAATAGCTTCTATAATTTTATTTTCCATGTGGATTCAGACAAAATATCTGTCATCTTCTGTTGAACTTCCAACAGTATGGTCTTTTTGGTATACTTTGAAGTGACTCTAAATTCACATGAAATGAATTCTGTTACTCATTGATAGAATGACTTAGAATGAGAAGCAAGGTAATCTGAATTTTTATTATTCCCTAGGCTCCTTCAGTTGAATAAGTGATTTCTAAGCTTTTATATTGTCTTGTACCTGAATAGCAGTGTCCTGTGTTATTTTATTATAAATATTATATTATTCAGAGATATATTATAATTCTAGAGAAGTAAGTCAAAATATATGACTTTAAAAATAAAGTAAAATAGCCTGAGAGTCATAGCTTTAATTTAATTCCATTGGGCATTTAATATAATTTTTCTATAATTTGATAAAAAATTAAGGTATTCTTCTTAGGTGAGGTGCCTGGGTGGCTCATTTGGTTAAGCATCTGACTTTGGCTTAGGTCATGATCTTGCAGTCCTTGAGTTCAAGCCCTGCGTCAGGCTTTGTGCTGACAGCTCAGAGCCTGCAGTCTGCTTCAGATTCTGTGTTTCTCTCTCTCTGTGCCCCTCCCCCACTTGTGTTCTGTCTCTCTTTCTCTCTCTCAAAAAATAAATACACATTAAAAAAAGTTTTTTTAAAGATATTTTTCTTAGGTATTATTGGTAGAGAAAGATTGCTTGTCAGTAAAAAAAAGCTGAATTTTTTATAGATATTCAATAAGCGGAAAAATAAATTTCTAGCTTTAACAACCTAGCTCTATATATAACTCACATTTTTGGAAATAACTCCATTGTTTTAGCTATTGCCTTGAACTTATGTTTCCATGTAAATGTTGAGCATTACCACTAAAGCAGTTTGAATGTATATACAAATTATAGTCACTTGGATAAAGACAGCAGTGTAACTATTAATATAGCTAACATGTTAATAACAGCTAATTTCTTGTGAGACTCTCTACAAGTCATAATTCTTTTCTCAAGACAGTTAGCCACAAGTGTATAATACTGAAATGAAAACTGCACATCCTTACATGCAATAAAAATCTCTCCTGCCTCAGAGACATACTGGCTCATCTCAATTTAGAAAAAACAAAGGAGCCTGATCCCCATACAAATAATCCATGAAAATATCTTCAATAATAAAAAACAAATCCACTTTTAGATCCTCCACATGTGACATTTAATCCTCCTAATTTTCATTTGCCTCACGACTGGATTTATTTTCACTCAGGAGAACTTGTCAAGCCTGAATTTCAACTCCAACTGATTCATTCTTAAAATATTATTTTGGATTCTCCCCAAATCTACCTGCTCAGGATAAAATAGCAGAACAGAATCACCTTTGCCGTCTTGTCTCCAAGAGGAAGACTCCCACAACTGCTAAACAAATTCAGTCCAATTACCCCTTGCTTTGCTCCTACAATTTGATTTTTTTTAAGTTTACTTATTTATTTTGAGAGAGGGAGAGGGAGAGAGAGAGAGAGAATACAAAATGCAAATAGGTGGGGGGCAGAGGGAAAGGGAGAAAGAGAGAGAATCTGAGAATCCCAAGCAAGCTCCACACTTCCAGCGTGGAGCCCAATGTGGGGCTCGAATTCACAAACCATGCGATCATGACCTGAGCCGAAGTAGAACATTTAGCCAATTAAGCCATCCAGGTGCCCCAAGTGGATTTAATTTTCTCCAAATACTGCCCCAATTGTCCTGATAATATATTTCACCATTATATGTTTAAGTTACTAGTCCTCTTAATGTGGCAAAAAAAACTTCAAGGTCTAGTTAATTTGTAGGATCAGCAAAGGTGATGAAATGTAGACTCAAGTATCTGGAATGGAAATTCTCAGAAACATACATGCTAGTGAAATAAAATACTACTTATCTTCGTTTATATTCTGCATTCTATAATCCAGCTTTCTGCTATGTGTGTGTGTGTGTGTGTGTGTGTGTGTGTGTGTGTGTATGTGTACATTCATATGTATATGTAAATGTATATGTAAATATAAATGTATATATACATACCTCACTGACCCCACCCCCTGGAATTACCCAGCAGTAATTGGAACCTCCATTAGCAAAAAAAGTACAAAAGACTCAAAGAAGATCTTAGCTTCTGGCTCACAATTCAGCTTTCCTAAAATGCTGCTGCCAACCTTTTTAGTTAAAGCCTTTTTGATCTTAAGGTTGTCTCCTGATTAAAAAATAAATTAAAAATCTATATTCTAGCTCTTTCTGTATCTCAGATGTGCCAAGTGCTTTCCTGCTTTAAGACATTTGCAATATATCTCTCTGTAATGTTCTTCCATGTGAACCTTCCTGGTTCTTCTCTTCATTTGTGTGGTAGTTCAATGTCACTTTCTCTGGGCGGGGGTTGGGGGGAGGATCTCTGCTTTGCAACTCTACCTCAAGTGGACAGTTGTCAGTTCTCCCAACCTTAGTACTCTGTTTGCCCTCAGTGGTGGTCAGACTCTATTTGTGCTGGCTCTCCAGAGCCAATTGTTCAATGTATGAGAATTCTGAGAGCTGGCTCTTCAACCATCAGTAGCTTGAAATCAGCCATGGTTTGTGGTGGGAAATACACAAGTACTACAAACAATGCTTCTTAGGTTTTTTTGATTTTTCCAGAGTGTTTGTGTATCAGCACACCATTGCTTATTACTCTGTAAACACAATTTTTTCCTTTTTATTTTTTTGTCCTCTCCCCTCCTCCCTGCCATTGGCTCCACAAAGAGAAGAGGAGGGTGTTGTTGGTTCTATTGGCCATGTATCCATCCTTGTCTCTCTAAAGTGTAGAGCTGTGTTTGGCACATAGTAATGATTCCATGAATATGTTTTAAAAAGAATGAGTAAGTGAATACCACTCTGTCCTACGTCGGTATATTCATCCACCGTTGATAAATCACTTATTTTTTTCCAGTTTTAGTGAGAAATAGTTGCCATATATTAATGTGTAAATTTAAAGTATACAGCATAGTTTGATTTACATATATTGTGGGTGGTTACAGAGGAAAAAATATTTTGCTTTATGATGACAACTCCTAGGATTTACTCTTAAAGACTTTTCTATATATCATATAGCAGTGTTAACTATAGTTATCATGTACATCACATTTCTAGTCCTTATTTATCTTATAACTGGAATTGTATTCCTATTGACCATCTTCCTCCAATCCCCGCTCCTCCCACCCTCCACATTTGGCAGCCACAACTCTGATCCCTTTTACTAAGATTACTTTTAAAGATTTGTCTTTCTCTGACTTATTTCACTTCGTATAATACAATCAAGGTTCATCCACATAACAAATGGTAGGATTTTCTCATTTTTATGGCTGAATAATATTCCATTGTATAATGTTGATGGATTTTTAAGATGTGTCCATGTCCTGGCTATTATAAATAATGCTTGTATGAATATGGGGGTGCAGGTGTCTTTTGAGTTTTTTGGGTTTTTTAAAAATAAATTATTACCAGAACTGGAATCGCCTGGTCATATGGTAGTTCTGTTTTTAATTTTTGAGGATCCTCCATAATGTTTTCCATAGTGGCCATAACAATTTACAATTCCAACTGTGCACAAAAGGTTCTCTTTTCTCCACATCAACACCAGCCTTTGTTAACTATTGTCTTTTTAATGATGGACATTTTAACAGGCATAAGATGGTATTTCATTGTGATTTTAATCTGCATTTCCCTAATGTCTAGTGATATTAAACATCTTTATTTTGCACCTGTTGGCCTTTTGTCTATCTTTTTTGGAAAATGGTCCCTTTAGTTCTTTTGCCCATTTTAAAATTGAGTTATTTGGTTTTTTGCAATTGAGTTGTATGAATTTTATTTATATATTTGCTATTAACCCCTTATCAGATACATGGCTTGCAGATTTTCCCCCCATTCTGTAGGCTGTCTTTTCACTTTGTTGATGGTTTCTTTTGCTCTGCAGAAGTATTTGAGTTTCACTTAGTCCCAATTGTTTATTTTTGATTTTGTTGCTTGTGTTTTAGGTGTCTTATCAAAGAAACCATTGCCAACAGCCATGTCAAGGAGCATTATTCCTGTTTTATTCTGGCAGGTAGAATTGGGTCTCGGCTCCCTCGTCTGAGTGGGCAGGGAAGGGGATGCTCCAGGTAACTCTCAATCTCTCAAACAAGTTCTCCAATGGGACAAACTGGGACTACCCTTAGGCTTGGCTATGAATTAATCCCTCTGCCTGTGTGTAGCACAGATACCCTCTCTGCTGGGTACTAGCTTTGATGTGGGGGCAATCCATTCTGTCATCCCACTGCTCTGCTCAAGTGTCACTAGGACACACAGCTTCCAGGAGTTGTGGCTAGCCGCGGTGGTCAGATGTAGCCTCAAAACACTCTCCACAAATGGTGGACACCTGTGACTCACCTCCCTGCCTGGGTTGGGCAAACTCAGCTCTAGGACCAGCAAATTCCTCATTTTAAGGATCTAAATAAGGCAGAGCTACACCCCACAGAGTTCCCTGGCCAGAGGACACCACTGCCTTGGTTCTTCAAATTAGCAAAGCCGCTGGTTTGGGTTAATACTTGGGCATATCAACTGTGCCTGCCAAGATTCATGCGCGGGTTCTTCCATGCCCCTCCCCACTTCTCTGTCACATCCTGGTGGTTGAGCCCAAAGACTCCCCTGCAGTACTTGTGGGGCGAGATCAGAGTAGAGGCTTCCGCAAGTGACCAACAGTGCTGTGGGGGTCAGTTGTCCCTGCCTAGGTTCCCCTGTCTCTCCTGAAGGAACCAGAGACTCAGGGGAGATCTCTCTATGTGGTGCTTCACTGGCCTGGGGACAGGGCAATAACATCAATGTCTAGCTGCTTCTCTTTCCCTTCTAATGTGGTCTGTCTTGGGCTCTGAGGTGCGGTGGGGTGCTTCATCCTCATTGCCATTTTCTAGGAGTCTCATAGTAGTACCTTGTTTTTAATCAGTTATTAGCTGTTCTTCTTTTAAAAGGGAGTGAAATCAGGGACAGCCTACCTTGACATCTTGGTGATGTCACTCCTTAAACGCTTCTTAACTCGATAGAGTGAATGTTATAGTAAAGAAGATGGGGCCCCTAATCCCACATTCTTTATAATTATTGAAGAAAGGCTGTCATAAAAACCCATTTTTATAATTTAGAAAATAGTTGAGCTCATATCTGTGCTGATTTGGTGTGCCCCTTGAAGAATTTTACAATTTATTTTGTAGGAAATTGCTAGTCTTCAAGGGCTTCTAAGCAAGCAAATGATATGATCAGATTTGTGATTTAGAAAAATATATCTAAAAGCAGTTTAAGAGATGGTACACCAGGCAAGAGCTTGGCTCTGTGATAAGATATGAGGCTAAAAGCCGAAGAGAGATGATCAGAAATCATTATATAGCAGTGACAAGGAGAGAAAGTGAGAAGGGGTGCATTCAAACGATTGCCATTGGCTCGCAACACGTGAACACATGGTCTACATCACTAATAATCAACTAAATACAAACTTGGAGAGTTTTTTTTATAAGGTTGTCAAATATGGTAAAAGAATGATCCTACTCAGTGTTGACAAGATGTGAGAAAACAAACACTGGTAAACAGTCCTTATGAGGATATAAATTGTTTCAATCTTTTGATGTTCAGTTTTGGATTATTTAGCAAAAGACTTAAAATGGGAATTTTCCCATCAACAATTCCATCTGGCATGTATTCTAGAAAAATAATCAAATGAATTCCAAAGATTGATGTATAGGATGTTTAAAATAGAAAAATACTGAAAACATGCTAAACCTACAATGAAAAAAAAAAAAAAACAGAGAATGACTAAATTATGACACATATAAACTGGAATACTATGTAAAAATTAAAATTGCATTTTGGATCTATATTTTACACAAAATTTAATTATTAAAAGAGTTGCTTGAATACTTGCTTGTATCAAAAATTAAAAGTCAGAAGTATAGAACAATGAGTAAAAGTACGTAGTAACAATTTGGTCCCTATCTTTTTAGATAAGTGTCTAAACATTTACATCAAATTGTTAACTTTTATAGGAAATGTAAACATAAAATGTGATTTTCTTTTACATATTATTCTGCTTTCATATGTTTTCACTTACATCTTGTCAGTCCATAAAGATTTCTATTTTATTGTGGTAAGTTGATACCCAGAATTTATGTCACTGTGGCTTCTAAATTGTCTGAGCTTCATATATATTATTACCTTATGATTATGTTTTCTTTTTTGTACAACTCTTTTTTCCTGGAGTTAGAAATTGCTTTATTCTTATATTTGCCTCGTTTTCTATCACTGCCTATTACAAATTTATCTCTGAACTATGTACCATATATAATAGCAAGGTCTTTTTTTTTTAATTTTTTTTTTTTTGAAGTTTATTTATTTTTGGGACAGAGAGAGACAGAGCATGAACGGGGGAGGGGCAGAGACAGAGGGAGACACAGAATTGGAAGCAGGCTCCAGGCTCTGAGCCATCAGCCCAGAGCCGACGCGGGGCTCGAACTCACAGACCGCGAGATCGTCACCTGAGCTGAAGTCGGACGCTTAACCGACTGAGACACACAGGCGCCCCGAAAGGTCTTTTTTAAACATTTGTTTATTTATTTTTGAGAGAGAGAGAGCATGTGAGAGAGGGGCAGGGGCAGGAGAGGAGACAGAGAGTCCCAAGCTGACTCCACGCTGATAGCGCAGAGCCTGATGTGGAGCTTGAAGTGAACTGTGAGATCATGACCTGAGGCAAAATCAAGAGTTCCGCTTAGCTGACTGAACCACCAGTGCCTCTGATAACAACGTATTAATACAAAATGTCAGATACATGAGGCAATAGGTCAGTTCTGTTTTGTTTTTTATTCCCCTCCTTCCCATTTTAGAGAAATAGGTGGTAGGGACCTCTCTCTTTCTACCCCAGCCCCCGCAGGTTGCTCTCCACTCCTGCTGCACAGCTATTGTTCTGAGACTTCTTTTTATCATCATCCTGTGACTGCTTTTGCTTCTCTCCAAGATTTTATTCCTCATTTTCTTGATCTTATGACTTCCTATATCTTATTTCCTCCTTTTGCTGGAACCTAGTCCCCAGAAGCTTTCTAAGACACACAAGGTAAAACTGTGGGACCCACGTGTATCGGTAAATGTAAATGTGCTTATTCTACTTTTATACTTGATTTATTTTTCAACCGGGTTTCAACTTTAATGTTGCTCTTGAAAAGTCAATGTCATCTTTAATCCCAATCCTTTCTTTCTGAAAACATTTAGACATTTCTCTTCATCATTTCTTCTCACAAGAAACATTTATTTACAGCCAGCTATGGGCCAGATACCATTCCAGTTACTGGGGATACAGTAATAAACCAATCATCTCCATACTTGTGGAGCTGACATCACAGTGAGTGTGGGAAAATAGAAAAAGAAGACAGAAAATAGAAAATAAGATCTTCTTCTAAAAAAGAAGATAGAAAATAATAGAATATGCAGAGCACTGGGTAGTCCTATGTGCTATGGAGGAAAATAAGAGTAGAGTGTAGAGGGGGTGCTCTGGGCAAACAGAATTTTAATTAGGGACTTCAGTGAAGACCTTAATGAAAAGACAATGATAAAACTTAGAAGATACAGGGAGCCATTGATTACAGCCATCTATCTGAGGGAGAATGTTCCAGGAAGAGGGAATGCTCCACGTAAAGTCTGGGAAATCACACCATGCACACTGTTCCAAAGATTCCTAATATGCTAACATCCTATAATGACTTGCTTTTCTATGAATCAAATTTCAATCACTGTGCAGGCCATTCCATAGAATATTTCAATTAGGAAAATCTCGCCATTTGTTTTGGGATTTTTTTAATATTATATTTGATAATTTCCTCATCTGCTCTCTTTCTTCCCTTTCAAAATTCTCTTATTTGGATATTATAATTCCAGAATGAATCTTCCAAATTCCTTATTATTTTTCTTGCTGTTAATATTATGTCTTAATATTTATGTCTTAATGTGTATGTCTTAGTATTTAGGTCAAAATTCTGTGAGATTTTCACAATATTATCTTCCAGATTTTCTACTGAACATTTTTTCATATTGTGTGTGTGTATGTGTGTGGGGGGAAATAGAGAAAGAGAGTGAGAGAGAGCAAGCAAATGCACATTTGGTTTGATCTACAGTTTATGTGCTTGAGGCAGTCCTCATATATTTTGTAGTACTTGGCTGTTTACCTGACAGTCTTATTTATAACTAAGGGACCAAAAGTTTGATTGGAAGGTTTATGTGTATGGGTTGAGTTTACCAGATGGCAACCTTCAGTATGGTGTGATAAGTAGTAATTATTATTATTTTTTCAGTGAATGACCTACAGGGGTCAGTATCTGTGAAGCTTTCAGAAGCCATGAACAGAAAAGAAATTTGAAATCTCACTTGTATGCAAATTTTCACTTAATCTCCTTATTTTAAATGGTTTTATAGCTTAGCCCTAAACTGTATCAGATGTTCTTAAGACTAAATCCTACCTGGTTCAGTTTTTCCAGAAAGCAAGCCTCAGTTTTCTGCCAGAGTAGACTAGGGGATCTGCTGGCCCATCTCCTCTTTTATAAGGGCTAACTGGTTTTCTTATTTTGAGTCCCAACCTCTACTTTTCCAGTTTTACTTCTCTAACAAGTTTGCTGGATTAATGTCAGCTAGTTCTCACCTCAGTGGTTTGGTCTACCTTGTCTGTTACTTGTCCCTTCCCTTCTCTCTCCTCCCTCTTGTCTTTCCCACCACTTTAGGCCTATATATATATATATATATATATATATATTTTTTTTTTTTTTTTTTTTTTTTTTTTTCTCTTAGTAAAATAGAACCAACACTATATTCTTCACAGAGTTATTGTGACAATGCATGAAAATCTTGGCCCATTGCCTAGCATATAGTAAGTGCTCAACAGAGCAGATGGAGGCATGTTTCACAAAGTGTGGTTTCCAAAGGAAGCTGGGGCTCATTTCTTAAGAATACTGTTTGAGGGATTCTTTTGCCAAATGGGAGGCTAACCTGGAGGGCCTCTAATAATAAATATTTTTTAATAATAAATTTTTTATCTCTGAAATTATGATTGTGTAAATTTGTAGTTAAATGCAACTTTCTGTCTCTTGATTTAATCTCAGGCTTAGACTTGGCAGTGAAGAAAAAATAATAATGTGCTGCTAGCATTAGGTCCCTGGAGCCATAACACCTATGTCAGGCTTTTACTTTCTGAATACAATTCAGCAACTTCACTTTGATGTATATCAGATGTCAGATATCATGAAAAATCATACAGCAGAGTCTTGGTTCTTTACCATGTATATGCTTTTTGCATTTACAGATCTATAGGTTTACTTTTCCTAGCCTTTTTTTTTTTTTTTTTTTTTTAGTTTCTTTTAAAATTATGTTACAGCTTCTTGACATAATATTTCAGCATATCATGGTAGCTCCATGCTAAATGAATTATGCATAAAATTAATCCTACAATGTCTAATGATAGCTTCTATTATTGCATTGTTGAAGATCTACAAATGGCAATATTATTCTTCTTATCTATTAAGTATTATCTGTTAAGTGTCTGGCACTAGGTGAGCTCCTCCCTTGAAACATAAATTAATCTGGTTATTTAAGTGATAAAATTATACCCATTATAATCAAAAAAACAAGATATTACAGAACTGTAAGGCTGGAAGTCACTGCCCAGAAATGTTCATGATAAGGCCAGACCACAGAAAGCCATGCTTGATGCGTAAATCAGTTTTAATTAATTATTTCTTTCCTATTTCCATGTAATTCTGTCGATTAGATATGGAAATCATCCAGTAATTCACTCTTTCAGTCATTTGTTCAAAACTCATTTGTGCTAGGTACTTTGTATTCTATAGATATAAAAAGTGAGCACTTCCAGTTTCTGGTCCATTATGTACAGAATTTGGAAGTTGTCACGGCCATCCACAGAAACAGATGAAAACTAAACAAACTGAAAGATCGACAGCTCTATTTAGAACCATCAGTGAACTGAGGTTATGGGGCAAATTGCTTTCCCCAAAATTGGACAAGGGGATATAAGAAATTACAACTTTGCAAAGCTGAAGTGTGAGGATTTTGAGGGAATCATTAGCAGTATACTGAAGAATTGCTGGAGCCTCAGTGTGGATAAGTTTGAGGTAAAACTCGGGTGGGTAGAGGGCTGTCTCAAGCAGGCCACCATGCTTTTATAAATTTTACCTCTGGGAGACCTATCGTGTTCTTAAATTAAAGATGAAAGAAAAAAAATCCCCTTCTGCTTCAAGCGGCAGAAGAGGAAAAGTCATCATTTAAAAATGTGTCAGAGCATTCTGGGCTTCTTAACAAGACATACCCTCAAAAAAAAAACTAAAAAAAAAAAAAAAAACTGTTTTGCCAACCTCAGGGAAGAGAAATGCCCATCTCCCCTTCTAGTCTTCCTGTCTCAACTAAGGGTGATGAGGGAGAGAGAGATCAGCCCTGAGGAGCACTTGAGAGAGTCATAGCCCAACAGGTCAGTAAAGGCTGAGACCTATTCACAGGACTCCAGAACACTTCGCCTCCTCCCGCCAACACCTTACCACCACATCCATAGAATAGTAGAGGAATGCAACAGAAAGAACGGCATATCTCTAATCTTATTCAAGAAGCCTCTAGAGAAGCCTGAAAACAACAGAGGAGATAAATACATGGACACCAGATGAAATGTTAGGCCCTGATGAAATTATAGTTTCAACAAGAGGAAAGACCCAAATCCCTAGCTGGATATACATAAACCTTACACTAAAGGCATATTTGCTTCAGTTTCATTTACCCAATGCATCATGTCTGGCTTTCAAGAAAATACTTGCAAAACATAGTAAATAACAGAAAACACGGTTTGAAGAGACAGAACAAGACTTCAAATAACACTCAAATATGGCAGAGATGTTGGCATTATCAGACTGAGAATTTAAAACAACTGTGATTAATATGATTAAGGGCTCTAGTGGAAAAAGTAGACATTATACAAGAACAGATAGGTAATGTAAACAGAGGGATGGAAACTAATAAAGAATAAAAGAAAATATGAGAAATAAGAATTCTAAAAACTGCAGCAGAAATGAAGAATGCCTTTGAAGGACTCATGAAATGATTGGACAGAACTAAGGAAAGAATCAGCGAACTTGAAAAAAATGCCAGTAGAAACTGCCAACACTGAAAGGCAAAGAGAAAAAAATGTAATGAAAAAGATAGATTATCCAAAAATAGTGGGAACATTATAAAAGCATAAAATACATGTAATGGTATTACCAGAATGAATAGAAAGAGAGAGGAAGAGAGGAAGGAAAGGAGAGAGGGAGAGAGAGCGAGCAGAAGAAATATTTGAATTATGACTGAGAGTTTCTCAAAATTAATTAGGGACAATAAACTACAGATCTAGGAAGCTCAGAGACACTAATCAGAACATCGGAGACAAAATGCATAAATCTACACCTAGGTGTATCATATTCGAACTGCAGAAAATCAAAAACAGAAAATAAATACATAAAAACTTCCTCAGACAAACAAAAATTGAGGCACTGTGTCACCAGTAGACCTACCTGAAAAGAACTGTTAGGAGAAATTCTACAGAAAGAAAGAAAATATATACATCAGAAACTCCTTTCACATAAAGAAAAGAAGATGATTAGAGAAGGGATTAGAGAAGGAATAATGAAGGTTAAATAAAGTCTTATATTTTTCTTGCTCTCAATTGATTTAGCAGATAACTATTTGTTCAAAATAATATCAGTAACTGGTATGTTCAGCAGGTAGAAAAGCAACTAGGAAGATAGTTGAAGTGAAAAGTACCATCAATCAACTTGATCAATTGACATCTCTGGAATACTTCATTCACCCAACATTATCAGTATACACATTCTTTTCAAGCTCACGTGAAGATTTCACCTAGAAAGACCATCTTCTGGTCATAAACATATCTTACCAAATTAAAAATATATATATATATAAATTTGCTCTTAGACCAAAGGGAATTAAACTAGAAATCAATAATGGAAAGATAGTTGGAAACCTCCGAATAATGGGAGATTAAACAACACACTTCTAAATGATATGAAACCAAGAAAGTCTCAGAGAGAAATTTTAAAATATTTTGAACTAAATGAAAATACAACACAGTTTGTAAAAATTTGTGGGATACAACCAAAGTGGAGCTTATGAAACAATTTTATATTGTTGCATGTTATATTAGAAGCAAAGAAAGACTGGGGCGCCTGGGTGGCTCAGTCAGTTGAGCGTCTGACTTCGGCTCAGGTCCTGATCTTATGGTCTGTGAGTTCAAGCCCCGCGTCAGTCTCTGTGCTGACAGCTCAGAGCCTGGAGCCTGCTTCAGATTCTGTGTCTCCCTCTCTCTCTGAACCTCCCCCATTCATGCTTTGTCTCTCTCTGTCTCAAAAATAAATAAACATTTTAAAAAATTTTTTTTAAAAGCAAAGAAAGACTTAACATTAATAATCTAAGCTTCCACCTTAAGAACTATAGAGAAAAATTACAGATTGAATCCAAAGCAAGCAGAAGAAAAGAAATAAAAATCAGAGCAGAAATCAATGAAATTAAAAACAGGAAAGCAATAGAGCAAGTCAATAAAATCTAAAGCTAGTTCTAGGAAAAGACCAATAAATTGATTAAACTTTAGTTTAACTAAAAAAAAGAGACAGGAAGACACAAATTACTAATATTAAAAACAAAAGAGCAGTAATTACTGCTGATTCCATGGATATTAGAAGGATAATAAAGGGATATTATGAAAAATTCTATGCTCACAAATTTAGCATCTTTTTTTCTAAAAGAGTTTTCACCAATCTTGAATGCTTAGGTTAACTATTATTGATGGCTTCCTTAAAGGTAATTCTATGAGATGACCAATAAAACTATGCCAGGGTACAAAGTTACATGCCAATATGATTAACAAAGGAATTCTGGGCAGAAAAGTGAATACATAGTGAAATCCTTGAGGATTTCTTGGTAAGTATGAATGTAACTATTTCATGTAAGGATTAAAGACATACCTCTAGGCTTTATTCTGATTATTAAAGAGACAAAGCTTAAGTAAGTCTGTATCAATGTTGAGATGGGTTTCTGTTCAGGTGTAGGTTGGAGGAACACTTGAAAAACAGAGCCAAGATGTTTTCAGAAGAAGTAGTCTTGTATCTGCTCCAGTGCAGAGAATAAAAACATGAATGTTTTATATTGGAGTGTGACTCTATTAGTTTTACACAGAGAACTGTTAGAAATGAGTTCGTATCTGTTTGAGAAAAGACAGCTGCATCTTTGACATAGCCATAAGTTCATCTCAGTAAATAACCTTAGCATTTTTAAAACACGTGATACAACTTTCTGACTTACATCCCAAAATAAAGTATGAAACACATACCTAGATAATATAATGAGTTTGTTCTCAAAATGGAATTATTAAATGCAGGCATAATATCTTTTATTGTGCTTCACTTTATTTCCTTCATTTTACAAATGACGGTTTGTGGCTACCCTGTGTTGAGCAAGTCTCCTGGTGCCATTTTTTCCAACAGCATTTGCACACTTTGTGTATTTGTGTCACATTTTGGTAATTTTTGCAATATTTTAAACTTTTTCATTATTACTTTATTTCTTATGGTGATTTGTGATCAGTGATCTTTGATGTTACTATTATAATTGGTGGGGCAGGCAGGGGGGCGGGGCGCACCATGAACCACACCTATATAAGACAGCAAACTTGATCATGAATGTGTGTATGTTCTGACTGCTCCAGTGTCCGGCCATTTTCCCATCTCTCTCCCTCTCCTCAGGCCTCCCTTATTCTCTGAGACACAACAATATCAAAGTACAGCAATTAGTAACCCCACTGTGGCCTCTAAGTGTTCAAGTGAAAGGAAGAGTCACAGGTCTCTCACTTTAAATCAAAAGCTAGAAATGATTAAGCTCAGTGAGGAAGGCATGTCCAAAGCTGGGACAGGCTGAAAGCTAGGCTTCTTGCACCAGTGAGTCAAGTTGTAAATACAAAGGAAAAATCTTTCAGGAAATTAAAAGTGCTATTTCAATGAACACCCGAGTGATAGGAAAGCAAAACAGCCTTACTGCTGACATGGAAAAGGATTTAGTGGTCTGAATAGAAGACCAAACCAGCCACAACATTCCCAAATGTTAGGCAAAGCTTAACCCAAAACAAGACCCTAACTCTCTTCGATTCTATGAAGGCTGAGGGCAGTGAGGAAGTTGCAGAAGAAAAGCTGGAAGTAAGCAGTTTGGTTCATGAGGTTTAAGTAAAGAAGCCATCACGTTACCATAAAGGTGCAAGGTGAAGCAGCATGTGCTGATACGGCAGCTGCAGCAAGTTCTCCAGGAGATTTAAGTAAGACCAGCAAGGAACGTGTTTACACCAAATAACAGATTTTCAGTGTAAACAAAACAGCCTTCTCTTGAAACAAGATTCCATCTAGGTCTTTCTTAGCTAGAGAGTGTTCAGTGCTTGGCTTCAAAGCTTCAAAGTACAAGCTGACTCTCTTTTTAGGGGCTAAGACAGCTGATGACTTTAAGTTGAAGCAAGTGCTCAGTTACCATTTCAAAAATCCTAGGGTCCTTAAGAATTATGCTAAATATATCCTGACTGTGCTCTATAAATAGAACAACAAAAGCTGGATGATAGCATTTTTATTTAAAAAATGGTTTACTGAATATTTTAAGCCCACTGTTGAGACCTACTGCTCAGAAAACAAGATTCCATTCAAAATATTACTGCTCATTGACAATGCAGCTGGTCATACAAGAGCTCTGATGGAGATGGAGAATAAGATGAATGTTGTTTTCCTGCCTCTTGACGTAACATCCATTCTGCTAACACACCATCCACCCAGGGATCAAGGAGCCATTTTGAGTTTCGAGTCTTATTATTTAAAAAAAAATTCATTTCATGAACTAGAACTGTTATAGCCTGTAGATCCTCTGATGGATCTGGGGAAAGTAAATTGAAAACCTTCTGGAAAGGATTCATCATTCTAGATGCCATGAAGAACATTTGTGATTCACAAGAAGTCAAGGTATCAACATAAACGGAAGTGTGGAAGAAGTTGGTTCCAACCCTCAGGCATGACTTTGAGGAGATCATGACTTCAGTGGAAGAAGTAACTGCACATGTGATAGAAATCCCCCGAGAATTAGAATTGGGTGTGGGGCCTGCAGATGTGACTGAATTACTGCAATGTCCTGATGAAGCTCTAATGGATGAGGAGTTACTTCTTATGGGTGAGCAAATAAAGTAGTTTCTTGAGATGGAATCTACTCCTGGTGAAGATGCTATGAAGATTGTTGAAATGACAACAAATGATTTAGAATCTTACATAAATTTATTTGATCAAGCAGTGGCAGTGCTCGTGAGGATTGACTCCAATTTTGAAAGAAGTTCTACTATGGGTCAAATACTATCAAACAGCTTGGAATACTACAGAGAAATAGTTCATGAAAGGCAGAGTCAGTTGATGGGTCAAATATTATTGTCCTGTTTTAAGAAATTGCCACAGCCACTCCAGTGCTCAGCAACCACCATCCTGATCAGTCATCAGCCATCATCATGGAGACAAGACTCACCACGAACAAAAAGATTAAGACTCTTTGAAAGCTCAGATGATGGTTAGCACTTTTTAGTACTAAAGCATTTTTTAATTAAGGTATGTCCATTGTTTTTTTAGACATAATGCTAGTGCACATATAATAGACTATGGAATAGTGTCAGTATAACTTTTATGTGCACTGGGAAACAAACAAAACAAATCAATTTGACCCACTTTATTGCAATAGTCACTTTATTGCCTTGGTCTGGAACCACTGGTAATATATCCAGAAGTCTGCCTATATAAACTCATTAATGGTTGAAGTATATAAACTTAAAATTATTCCTTTTGCTTGGAATTATTATTTTGTGATAGTCTTTTTTCTTATTCTTTCTTTTTTTTTAATTTGAGCAAGTGCCTTTTGTTTTATTTTAATTAGTCTAACAGGAGGAAGTGTATTGAATTTACTATGACCGCTGCCCAGAGTAATTAAGGACTCTTATAATCAAACTAGGTTCTAACCCTAGATCTAATAATATATATAACCTCTCTGAGCAGTAAATGATACCTACTTCATAGGATTTCCATAAAATTAAATACCATTATAAAGTTGCTCAATGCTGTGTTTGACACAACAGATACCACTTTTATAACAAAGCTTTTAAAATATTTGTATGTGTAATAGAATCCTTATCTTCCTATTTTCTATTAGGGGTTTCAGTTTTCTAGTTCATCAGAGATGATCAAATGATAAGCCTCAAAATTAGAAAGATAGTCAAAATTTGCTTCACTCTACTGTAAATTGGTACTTGTCTGTCCAGAGAAATATATGAGTGTGAAGTCTGTTAAGGTATAAAATTTGAATGAAGGTTGGCAGAAAGACAAGTACATTGAGCTTTCATTCCATACATCATAGCCAAGTCCTCATAAATTCAAAAGCTAACGGAAAGTAAACAAAAAGATTTTCCCACACAGTAATGGTGATAAATATGGGATTAATTTGTACTGAAATTTTGAATGATTCTCAGACTTCATGGAAGTCCATATGTTCTAGGCATCATTAAGGAAACTGAAATACATTTGATTCAATTTTGAATATGCTGATATACATAATTTGAGCCGTATCAGAGCTTCCCTTTACAAAAACATTCTGTATCAAGACATATAATCAAAAAAATGACTTAATTGGCCAATACTAACAGTGACAGCCACCTATTCCTTATGGCAGTTTTTAAAAAAGCAGTTATGGATATCAAATGTATTCTTCTTATGCAGGAAAAACTGATGGGTTTTAACTTGGGCCAAAATTGTTTTTTGAAGAATTAAATGATTGGTTGAACTGAACTGAACTGAAATGGTTTTCTTTCAATGCTTGCTACGATGCTTTGCACTCAGAGTAAGTGTTCAGTAATAGGTACTAATTAAATATTTATTAAAAATAAAAGTTGTTAAATATTTTGAATCAAACCCCTCTTCAAAACCACTTTATTTCTGAATCTTTAATTGGGAGTCACATATCTATTTTTAAAAAATATTTTAATTTGAGTGTAGTTGGCACACAGCATTACATTAGTTTCAGGTAAACAACACATTGATTTGATAAGTTTATACATTCTGCTGTGGTCACAAGTGTAGCTACCATCTGTTACCATATAATGCTATTACAGTATCATGGACTCTATTCCTTATGTTGTGCCCTTTATTCCCATGACTTATTCATTCCATAACCACATATCTACTTTTAAACCTGATTCCTAAGCTTTTGTAGCTTCTCAAATACAAATCAGGTTATAATGTGTAGTGAGTCTAGTTGCATTTGGTAATAACCATGAGTAAATTATTAGTGTTCAGCTTTCACATTTCATTAAAGTCAACCGATGTTTATTTAGCCTATCATTTGCAGAAATCTGCCCGGTGTGGTTCAAGAGGAAAATTGGAGTAAGATATGTCTCTAGTCTTCAGGAAGCTTATATATACATAATGACCAACTCTTCTGGTCTCATTTTTGAAACCGATGAAGTCTTGGGAAAACGTAGAGATGCCTAGAGAAATGAGGGAAATGAGGTGAGAAGAGGAGGGCAAGACAACTATGCACATAATTCTAAAATACTAAGCCAAGTATTATGAGAGTTAGAAAAACTTCCTTGGAGACTGAAAGAAAGTAGAACAAGATCAATATTCATTTCACTAACATACAGCAAACTTCCATTCATACATACAGAAAGAATTGATTCTCTCTCACGATAATTAAAAGTGGAGGGGCGTCTGGGTGGCTTGGTCGGTTAAGTGTCCGACTTCGGCTTAGGTCATGATCTTATAGTCTGTGAGTTCGAGCCCCACGTCAGGCTCTGTGCTGACAGCTCAGAGCCTGGAGCCTGCTTCGGATTCCGTGTCTCCCTCTCTCTCTGCTCCTCCCCTGTTCATGCTCTGTCTCTCTCTGTCTCAAAAATAAATAAACGTTAAAAAAAAAAAATTTAAAAAAAAAGTGGAGTTTTCCAGTCTATCTGAAGTACATAGGATGTTCAACTGTTCATAGTGTTATTAGAAATATATGCTTTATGATGTTCATTTCCTGGCAAACTACAAGGCTTTAAGGGCTCTTAATTGCAGTGAGATTTAAAATTATATTCCTGTGTATGAGAATTTTATATATATATATATATATATACTATATATATGTATATATATAAAGTATATATATATATATATATATATACATAATTTTTGGGTTATAAAATAATTTTCTTGGATTTCTGAGCTGATTCTATTATATAAGGAAACGAATGAGGTTTGTATTAGTAAATTACATATCATAATGTATTTTTCTGCAGTTCCACTGAAATGTTCTGATCAGCACTTTTAGAATCCTGCAGTCTTGTTTTTAGGGTTAGAATATTCTTTTATAATTAATTATTAAAGTTCAAGTCAGTTTTTCAGACTTTATATGGTAAACATTAGGGAGGGTTTTAACATTGTGAAGGCTATAAAGGTAACGTGGAACAGTGTGTGGAACGCCAGACGTGCACCCACAGCTGTGACTCCACCACCACTGAGTAGTGGGAAATTGGGGAAGCCACATAGTTTCTCTTAGCATCAATTCTTCATCTGAATACTGTGATCGTAACACCTGCTTCGCTTATCCTATAGGGAAAGAGTAATTGTGAAAAAACCTAGGAGGACTCTAAAAATAGAAGTGTTATGGGAACAAGAATCGCAATAGCATTTATAGCTCAATGTTTATGTGGAGCTTGTAGTTTTCAAAACACATATGTACGTACTTAGTTGATTAGAAGAAAATCTGCATGTAATTGTTTCTTGATTGAGGGCGAAACTTGACATAGTGAAGAGGCCAAGCTTTCAGTCAGAAGGCTTAGATTGGAACCCTGGCTTGATCACATGGTAGCTTTGTAACTTCAGCTCTATCTTTCTAGTTTAATGAATCCCTTTGGTTTTCTCAGATGTGAAGTGGGGCTCATAGATCTGCCCCCTTTGCTGAGAAGGCTCAGGTGATGATGATGGGTTAAGACGATTCATGCTAAAGTACTCCACACATTTCCAAACAAACAAAACGTTATTTTTATCGCCTTGACTTTGTAAACAAATCTATCTGTATAGTATCCTAGCTCTAGGCAGGAGGTGCAGGGATGAAAACGGTCCAGAAAAACTGGAGTGAGGTAATCAGTGGCTTCCATGCCTGTGTACGACCTGCAGAACCTTAGGTTCAGAGTTACATACGTTCCAGAGAAGCTGGACCATGTGAACTTCCTGTCATGACATCTTCCAACTATTCCAGTCATTCAGTGCCTGCTGATTGCTGCCTGCAATGCACTAAATGAGTCAGGGAAATTACACACCAAAGAGCTACAACATGCAATTGCTGTTCTCAAGGCATTTCCAATCCAGGCAGAGAAATAATAAACACAAAAAACTTATAGTGAGAATAAAGGGTTTAAAACCCCTTATCAAGTTTCAAAAGAGTAATTAATTGACAAATGATGAGTTAAGAAAATAGCTACTCTTCACAGAAGGCTGACTCAAAGGAAGTTGTTGTTGTTTTCATTGTTTGCCAAAATAGGAGAGAACTGATCCAAAAATATCTGTCTATAGAGGGGAAGAATGAAGTGGGGGAAAGAGATACAAGATACAAGGGCAGTTAGGGGCCAGGAGAGTGGGAATAATAGAAGAAGAAGTTTTCAGTAGGCCGGCTGGGATTCCATCGAAGCCTAGCAAAGAGGATTTGGAGAGGAGGGGGTGGGGCAGAACTAGGGGAACAAGAGCATTGGTAAAACAATGCTTGTAAAAATGCATATTGTGAAATGTAGAAGAAAAAGATGACATTTATGACTTCTCTTGACTTTAGGAGTCATGTACTGAAGCATACATGCCTAAATCATGAAACTACTACTTTTCCAAACACGGGTATACGATCCATTGGTGGCTCATATAATCACTTCAGTGGGTTGCAACTAGTATATTTCAAAACAAAATAGAATAAAACAGAAAATATTAGAGCACACTACATTTTGTAAGGGTAAGCATTGTTCCATGAAATTTTGTTGCAGTTAAATAGATATGTATGAGTATCCTGGGTCATGACATAAAATTGATTTCTTTCTGTGGAGTGTAATTAAAAAAAAAAATTCCAAAAGCCACTGAACTAGAGAATCTCTGAACTGAATAAAAATGTTGCCAAGAGGCAAATAGAGCTGGAATACAGTTTGCTAATTTAGATTTGTATTGGGCTAATCATTATAATGCCTTGCCTTTCTCCAGTGGCTCCCAGGAAGCCAGAAGCACAAATACAAAGAGGAGTTCATGATGTTGATCAAAGGTTAGAAACTGGACCCCGTGGAGGCAAAATTGTTAGGGAAGCAAAGACGTCTTGGCATTTTGAGACTAGGTTGGAGGTGGCAGACCAGAGTTTCTAGCCTGGTGTAGGGTTATCCTCTCTTTTTAAGAAGCTTTATCTTTAGAAAATATCTTTTTTGCTGAGCCTCAAGTTTACCTTCTGTTAATGTCTACATGTAATATCTGTTTATGGTTCTCTCTTCTGGTGCCACACGATACATCAAATCACTTCTGTACAATGAGGATTTGTTATGTATTTGAAAGTAGCTGTTGCCATTTGGATCTGTTTGGGTCTAAATGTAGAATCTCAATTTGAGAGCCTCAAAGGCCAAGATACTAGTAAAGGTGGGTACAAGAAATGAGCTGAAGCTCTAAGCATGGTAACGGGCTGGTTTGTGCAGGGCAGGATTGAGTGAGTTTAAAGATACTCAAAGTCTGTGGAATAGGTATGTGGATCAGCAGAGGCAAAACTCAAGCATAAATGTGTATCATGAAACAAAATGGAAACACAGCATTACTCCCTGAGCCCTACTCCTTCTTGAAGTGACACTCTGCCTTGAGAGAGGGCCTGCGACTCCCGGGGTCAGGAGCATGACCAGCTTATATCATCATTCTTCCTTTTGCTTCAGCTTTTTATCAAATCTTGACTTTTCACTCCTTCCTATTTCCTCAGAGGATCATAACACTCTAACTTTTCTAAGTTCCGTTCTCAATCCTATTCTTTTTAAAATACCCCAAATATATACAACTGGCTGCCTGATTATGCTCATGAACATGGCAAGGTGTGCATCAGTTGAATTTCAAATTAGGCTCTTTAAAAGCATTCTGATATGTAAACTGTTTTTATTTATTTTTTTGTTTTAAATGTTTATTTATTTATTTTTAAAGTTTTACTTATTTATTTTAGAGAGAGAGAGAGAGAGAGCAGGGGCGGACAGAGAGAGAGAGGGGGGGGGAGAGAGAGAATGCCAAGCAGGCCCCACACTGTCAGTGCGGAGCCCAACGTGGGGCTTGAACTCATGAACTGTGAGATCATGACCTGAGCCAAAACCAACAGTTGGACATTTAACTGACTGGGCCACCCAGGCGTGCCTAAATGTCTATTTATTTTTGAGAGAAAGAGAGAGAGAGAGAGAAAAGCTGATAGAGCAGGGCATAGAAGATCCAAAGAGAGCTCTCTGCTGACAGCAGAAACCCTGATATGGGGCTCAAACTCACAAACTTCATGATCATATCCTGGACTGGACACTTAACTGATTGAGCCACCCAGGTGCCCCTAAACTAATTTTAAATGACTGATTCTGGGGTTGGCAATCGTGATAGACCAGAATAGCTCCTGTGTGCTGACCAGTTTATTTATACCTAGAGATACACTGACATGGAGAATACAAGTTTTTCTTACACTTTTACTAATTTTTTAACAATGTGGAGTTTCTTGATATTCATAGAATGTAGCAGATTGACTTTCATTCCAGTGGTTTTGAAAATTGTGTTGAAAATACTCAAAGTTTAATTGAGACCATTTTCATTACATATGTTCTTTCTTATTCAATGAGTGTTTAATTTTGGGCAAACACATTCTCACATTGGTAAGTCATATCTAAATTCTAAATTAAAATATATACTTCTTTACCCCTTTACCATAAATTACTCACTCTATAAATATATTAAATAAAATGTCTGGTTCTAATTACTAATATGTTTGGAAGGCTTCCCTCTTAAATGTTACCATACAAATCATCACACTCAAACTGGTGTTTTGTAAACAGAAAACGGAGGTCTATAGATGTTTAATAATTTTCCAAAGTCATTTTGCTAGTTAGTACTGACACAACCTAGCCTATATTTCCTATATTTCTAGTATGTGTGTGTGTGTGTGTGTGTGTGTGTGTGTGTGTGTGTGTATGTCTAGATATAGAGAGAGATATGTGTGTATATATATATATATATATATATATATATATATATATATATACACATACACACACACATACACACACACACACACTTTATTTCCTTCCAACTTTTGTGAGTTACTTCTGAAGTATTTTTAGAAGGACTATGTCTATAAATTGCCTCATGATTAGGTGAACTTTGCCTATGATTGTTTATACAAAGCCCAGGGTCAGGTGAAAGGCCTTTCCTTCTCTTTTTCTGTAAAAAGTATGTGTTTTGTGCCACTAGCATTAAGTCTTATGGCTACTTTTTTTAAGTAAAAAATTATTAACCATGCATCTTGTCTCTAAATAACCTCTGCTATTTATAATTTAGAAGTGAATCTTTTCCTTACTGGCCTCTTGCTTGATTTATAATTGACATAGTTCTTATATTTTCTACATATAGTCTTCATTTTATATTTTGTACATCTCAACTGCTTTTACTTTTTTCTTACCTTAGATTTTTTTCTGATTTCATATCATCTTCTTCAACTCTCTGCTCCAAGTTATTAATATTAGACCACAGTGTGAACCTTGGGGCCAGAGCATAATTTCTTGCTCAACACTTAAAATTTTCCTATTTTATTGTAATGTGTAATTGCTTTTGCCACTGGTTTTAAGAAGATGGGTCTTTAGTATTTCAAAATATGGTTGGCATATTGTTTTAAAGGCATGAGAGACTCACATAACTTTAAATCGTTCCTAGTCATGGTTTATTTATTATTTTGTCTGTAATGATTGTTCTAAACTGTAGAGTATCTGTCACAGATAGTGGTGGTGCCCTGTCCCCATTGCTCAGACCTTTCAGTGTTCTCTGGTTTGCTCCCAAATGTCAGCGCCTACACGTCTGTGCCTGAGAGGTTTGTTTTTATTTTTCTACTTGAAACCACAGAAGGCTATTCTGTTCTTATGTGTAGGAGATAAGATGCTGGAATAACACCACCCACCCCCAAGAGTCCCAAACAAATGACTCTCATGAGTATAAAGATCCCAGTCCCTTTCTCCATAGACAGGACAATTCTGAGACGTGGGTTTCCTCCCTTTCCCGGGCTTTTCATTTGCTCCCTAGGGTAGTTTCATAGCATACCCTTTACTGGCCTTCTTCCCTTATCTGTACGCCTGGCCCTACTCCCTGCCACTTTTTCCCAGCCCTCCCCAATACACTACTTGCCCTCCAGTCCTTATCAGCCAGTCTGTTTCACTATTCTTGCAGCTATAGTTCTCTCATTTATAAAGGATAAAAACACCTAGATCTGAGGAGAACTAAATCACTACAGAACCTGACTCATAGTACATACTCTATTACCATTGCATCTAATTAAAAGAAATGTCACCCTTTACTGCTGAGTACTCTCTCCCAGATATGATTGTGTTTTCTCTGCAGCTCAGTAGGGTGAATTATCTCACACTGGGTGGACAGAGCCACTGCAGCGGTCACCGGTGTGACAAAATGTGAGGGTCTGTGTCCGTGTCTGTGATTCCATCACCAATCATAGATGTTCCTCCAGTGGAAATGTCTTTTTCCTGTAGTCCTTTTGAATCACTACAAAAACTGTAGAGAAGGAGGATAATGTTCAGTGAAAGGCTGTAGAAGAGCCCACCTTCTTCTTTTTCTTTTTAACTTTCCTCCTAAAAGAGCGATGCCCTGTGATCTTCCATACTTCCCACCAACTTCTCTTTGCCAGGCTGTGTCCTACTCATCTTGTAAAACTCCATTTATCAGGTATTCTACAAAGCTTGTTCTGATCCTTCAAAGCATTTTGGACACTTCTGTTGTAAACTGACATGGTCTCCAGTACTTTCTTCCCTCAGAGCACATAAGCTACTTAACTGTTAACTTCCTGTTCATCCCACTAGCAAGATCCAAAATTGATAAGACTGGATTATTTATTATTGCCACTTTAGCACCTAGGACAGTGTTGAGTATGTACAGACACTGACCTGTCAGATAATGACTACATTTATGAATATTGGTGGAAATAAGTTATTGCTAAAACTTCAAGTGGATTTAATTAAATCTATATAGTTACAGAACATTTGCTCCCCCACTGCTTCAAATGGTTACAGATAATTATCTGCCTTCTCATTTATCATCCCTGCTTTTATGTCACTAAAGCAATTAATTGTGTTTCCCTATTTCCAATGTATGAGCAATATAGAACTTGCTGGTGGTAAATCTGTGGATAGTTTTGACTCTATATGCAAGAAGCCTTTAGCTTATCCCTTGCACCAAAACTAAATAAAATAAAATAAAATAATATAAAAATAAGGACAACTTAAAATTATACCTTATACCATATTTGAATTTGATCTCTGTTTAAGTAAAAGCAAAAAAAAAAAAAAAAAAAAAACCAAAAAACCTAGATCTCAAAATGAATGGGGCACCTGGGTGACTCAGTTGAGGTTCCACCTTTGGCCCAGGTCATGATCTCTGTTTGTGGGTTCAAGCCCCAGGTCAGGCTTTGTGCTGACACCATGGAGCCTGCTTCAGATTATCTGTCTCCCTCTCTCTCTGCCCCTCTTCAGTTCATGCAGTTTCTGTCTCCAAAATAAATAAATATTAAAAAAAATTCTTTAAAAAATGCATGCTGTTTCTAAAACATATATAACATAAAAATTACATTTAATTATTTGTTATGTTTGTAAAATTTATTAATTATGTATTGTTCTTCTAAATTATGTATTGAAACAGAGCTTATGAGTTTGATAAAGGGTTAAATAATGTTCTTTATTTGCTCATTAAATAACTATGTATTATAGCAGTGCTATAGGAGAAAAACTTTAATTATTAAATGCCACTGAACACAGGCCAGTGATTGGTTTTGCCTTATGGCAACAAATTCCAAAGTTAAATGTCAGCTTACACGATTCTTTATTTTAAACCTACACATTTGTGAAGACAGTTGGGCTTTATTATGAAATGCTGTATCTGCTACACTGGGAACATTTTTTTTTATGTCAAGGAAAGCAAATAAATCAGCATTTTTAATATTTGGAAACAGTATGGAATAATGAGTTTATTATCTAAAAATATCTAGTAAACAAAGTAGTGATCCCTTTAAATTTAATGGTTAGATATGCTAAGTTTGTCATTAAATGTTGGATGCAGAGGAATTACATTTGCCAGATTTTAAAGTGAATGCTAATCAACATGCAAATGAGCAATTTAACCCTCTTTAAATTGGAAAGAAATTCTCGGGACAGTTAATTTCATAGTTGTTAGCAATGGTCAAATTATTGTAGGATGATTCTTCGTATTGTGTTGTATTAGAAATTACAGAAATCTATTGCCAGAATTTTATACTGAGAACACAATGAATGACCATCCTTACTGGCAAAGAATATTTCATTATTTTGTTTGTGTGCTGAGATTTTAATTCTTCCAAAAGAGTCCAAACAGAAACATCCAAATTGGAAAGTCATGGATGTGTTAACTAGGTGGGGGGCAGTACTAGAGGAATGGCTATTGTAATACCGTTCTACATTTTGTCAGTGAACTGCTAAGCTTTACGGTAAGTTTACCTAAAGCACTGAGGTTTTGACCCAGATGCTGTTCTAGTCAAACAGGTGGGCCTGTCCTGCTCCTTGACCTTTTGGGGTTTTGCATATATGTTCTCTCACTAATAAAGCCTTTTGCTATTCTGATATTGGCCAGAATCATAGTTTTGCAACTAGGAAGAGCTAGACGACCTGAGATGTCAGTGAGGGTACCATGTCAGCCTGTCTCTCAGGTCTTGATATCTCTACATGGCTGGGTCAAGAACCCTGGCCTGGTCAGATTTTCATTTGCTGAATATTTCTTTCAATACATACTTGTTATACACTTGCAATACTCCAGGCACTTTTGGTCTACTCTATAAGTCTCAGTGAGAAAAGCTACCTTAAACTGATAACTAATGGAAACTTGCCCTCTGAGTGACCAGTGTGCTGAGACTAGTAGGTTTGTCCTTGAATATTAAGTATGTGCAAAATATGGCTCTAATTCACCAAGGTAACTAGGGAGCATGTGTGAGTAGAGAGCTGTATTTGGTAAACTCTAACCAAGCCATGATTGTCATCCTAAGATGAAGATCGAAAAATCTAAGTACCAATCAGTTGCCTAGGAGTCATTTCAAGTCACTTGGCATCTGCCAAATTCAGTTACCTAGGCGGTTCCAGATCTCAGAAAGGGCTTCCATGTGCAGTTGTGCAGGTTGTACATCACAGATCAAAGGCAGCAAGCTGTGCAGCTCAAGGTCTGTGTGGATGTGTATGATGACTTTTTTTTTTTTTTACTTTAAGTTTATTTATTTTGAGAGAGACAGAGCGTGAGCAACAGAGGGGTAGAAAATGTACGGAAGAGGGAGAATACCAAGCAGGCTTTGTGCTGTCAGTGCAGAGCCTGATATGGGGCTTGAATGAATGAAACTATGAGATGATGACCTGAACCAAAATCAAGAGTTGGACGCTCAACCGAGTCACCCAGGTGCGCTATATGTACAATGACTTTTAGAAAGAGAGGTCGGGATTCCTGGAAGTCATCAGCATTTAAATATAATTTAAGTCGAAAGATCACCTGGGAGAAACTACTGAATCAAAAGAGGGCCAAAAAAAAAAGAGGCCTTAGCACCCAGCTTTGAGGAACTCCAACATTTTAAATTTAGATAAGGAAGGAAGCGTTAGCCATAGTTTTTGTATGGAGCACCCTGAGTGAATGGAGAACCACCAGCGGTGTGTTATCACACAAAGGGAAAGGTCAGTAGTAACAAATACTGAAAAAGAGAGAGCTGGAATTCAAACCCACTTCTGTCTGCACAAAGCTCTACATGCTCTTAAGAAAACCACACTACGCCTCACTAAATGTATATACAAAAGAAAAAAAAAACCCTCCGGTAGTTTTGAATCTTTCTCTCAGGGACGTAATACGGTTGGCTAACATTTAAAAGCTTTCTAGGCAGCCTGTGAAATGTCATGCTACTTTTTAACAGCTTCATAATACTGATTTTGTCTTCAAGTGAACATACTGAACAAAATTGGAACCCAAAAGACAAAGTCTTTTCATATGAATGAAATAATTTGAAAAGTGTAACATGCACACACACATATACACACACACTCATAAAATGCTAGAAGGTTCAACAGTTCTTGTCATGTGATGTTGACATTTAGGCATAATCTGAACGTTCAGAAGAGACACATAATATGAAATTCAAGTTACCCATGTTTGTAGATGGTATTCCTGATATAATATATTGCATTTCTTGGATGATATGTAAAGTTTATGTTTTCCTGGATCTTTATTGAACCTACTTGTTTAGTTATGATGAAGATTGTAGGTGAAACCTACCAACTATATTTTGGTTTTAAGACTATAATAATAATCTTCTGAAAAAATCAAACTTTTCATATATTAGCAACTTGACTATTACGATGCTATATATGAGATAAAACATATAATGTATATATAATATATATGGTATATAGCATGATTATATGGTATATATATGTGGTATATGATGTGTGATATACACAGTGTATACATGTGGTACACGTTGTCTATATTACATATATTTGAGGTGATATGTATATATATATACATATATATATTATATACACTGTTGTTTTAATCAGTTAAGCATAAGCATAAGGTTATTCTCACATGTTCCTATATAAAATGTACAAACCCTTATATCTTAAAGAATGAAAATGTTACTTGAAAGAAGAATTATATATTTTGTAGTATCAACCAGTTAAGCACACGGCTATTCCCATATGCTTTCACACATACATGTAAAAACTCTTATATCTTACTGAATGAAGATGTTACTTAAAGGGCACATTATACACATTGTAGTTTCCATAAGGTAAGCACAGGTCTTTACCTATATTCTTAGACTCCTAAGTTTTAAACATTTATATCTTTTTAAAATTTTTTATTTAAATTCCCATTAACATCCAGTATAATCTCCATCACCTAATTAACCCATTCCTGTACTCATCCCCTATGGTAACCATCAGTGTGTTCTCCACAGTTAAGAGTCTGCTTCTTGGTTTGCCTCTGTTTCTCTCTTTTTTTGTCCTTTTGCTTGTTTGTTTTGTTTTTTAAATTACACATATGAGTGAAATCATGATATTTGCCTTTCTCTGACTTATTTCAGTTAGTATAATATTCTCTAGCATCATCCATATCATTGCAAATGGCACTTTGCAATTTTTTATGGCTGACTAATATTCCATTAATATAATATATATTTTATACTTATTTTCTGCTACTTCATTATTAGTGTATAGAAACACAGCAGATTTCTATACATTGGTTTTGTATCCTACGACTTTACTGAATGAGTATATATATCTCACTTCTTCTTTATACATTCATCAGTTGATGGACATTTTGGCTCTTTCAATAACTTGGCTATTATAATCTTACTATAAACATCAGGGTGCATGTGTCCGTTCAAATTAGTATTTTTATGTTTTTTATGTAAATACCTAGTAGTGCAAATTTCTGGATTGTAGGATAGTTCTATTTTTAGCTTTTTGAGGAACCTCCATACTGTTTTCCAGAGTGGCTGCACTAGTTCGCGTTCCCACCAACAGCACAAGAGGGTTCCCCTTTCTCCACATCCTTGACAACACCTGTTGTTTCTTGTGTTGTTGATTTTAGCCATTCTGACAGATGTGAATTTTGATTTGTATTTCCCTGATGATGACTGATGTTGAGCATCTTTTCATGTGTCTTTTGGCCATCTGGATGTGTTCTTTGGAAAATTGTCTATTCATGTCTTCTGCCCATTTTTTAACTGGATTATTTGTTATTTGGGTGTTGAGTTCTTTTAGAATTTGGATACAAGCTCTTTAGAGATATGTCACTTGCAAATATCTTCTTTCATTCCATAGGCTGCCTTTTAGTTTTGTTGATTGTCTTAATGTCTTATCTTAATGAAGTCCCAACAGTTTATCCTTGCTTTTGTTTTTTTTTCCTTGCCTCAAGAGACATATCTAGTAAGAAGTTTCTATGGCCAATGTCAAAGAGGTTACTGCCTGTGTTCTTCTAGAGGATTTTAATGGTTTCCTTTCTCACATTTAGATATTTCATCCATTTTGAATTTATTTTTGTGTATGATGTAAGAAAGTGGTCCAATTCCATTCTTCTGCATATTGCTGTCCAGGTTTTCCAATACTATTTGTTGAAGATACTGTCTTTTCCCATTGGATATTCTTTACTAATTTGTTGAAGAATACTTGACCATATGGTTGTGGGTTCATTTCTTCATTTTCTTTTCTGTTCCATTGACCTATGTGTCTATATTTGTGCCAGTACCATGCTGTCTTGATGACTATTGCTTTGTAATATAAGTTGAAGTTTAGAATTGTGATGCCTCCCAGTTTGCTTTTGTTTTTCAAGGTTGCTTTGTTATTTTGGGTCTTTTCTGGTTCCATAAAAATTTTAAAATTGTTTCTTCTAGCTCTGTGAAAAATACTGTTGCTATTTGTATAGGGATTGCATTAAATGTGTAGATTGTTTTGGGTAGTATTGACATTTTAACAATATTTATTCTTCTTATCCATGAACATAGAATGTTTTTCATTTCTTTTTGTCCCCTTCAATTTCTTTTGTCAATGTTTAATAGTTTTCAGAGTCCAGGTCTTTTACTCCTTTGGTTAGGTTTATTCCTAGGTATCTTATGGGTTTTGGTGAAATTGTATATGAAATTGATTTCTTGATTTCTCTTTCTGCTGCTTCATTATTGGTGTATAGGAATGGAACAGATTTCTGTAAATTGATTTTGTATCCTATGACTTTACTTAATTCATGCATCAGTTCTAGCCATTTTTTGGTGGAGTTTTTCGGGGTTTCTATATAGAGTGTCTTGTTGATATATGAGATGATCTATACGAGAGAAGTTTTTGTTTTCTTTTTAACAGAGGCCAAGATGAGTGCTTGAGAATCCTACTTGCTAACTTTGCAGGATCACAAAATGTAATCTGATAGTTTTCCCCCACTTGACATTAATCTTCTAATGTAAACACCTGGTCTTTTGTAAAATTATTTATTAATTAATTAAAAGAAGCCCCTTCATTACTCTTGATATTGTAGAACTTGGCCTCTGTGAATAAACTTAAATGTATGACTAAAACACAAATGAGGTCAAGCTGTTACAAATAAGAAAATTAATCATTTGGGGCCCAATAAACACTTGAGAAAGCATATGGGGACGTAATTTATTAGTACTTTAGAAAAAGTCTATTTATAGTGTGTACATGTACGATGCTGCCATAATAGTATGGTAGCTGTTTTTAGCAAACAACCACCACAACAAAAATGACATACTCAGTTACATTTGAATTTCATAGAAACGATAAGTACTTTTTCGTATAGACTGTCAAAAATATGCATGGCTCATACGGATACTGTAAAAATGGTCATCTTTCATCTAAAATTTAAATGTAATTAGGCATTCTGTTTTATTTGGCAACTCTACATGTTGGGAAAGGATATTGTATGGATTTTTAAAAAGCTGAGTATTTAATAACTTTATTATCCTGTATTTAAGGAAACATAAAGGAAGAAATATGTTTGAGACATTTTCAAGGGAAGTTGGAAGTGCAATCTTAGCCATTATGTTAAGCTTAATAGGAAAAGAAGTAGTTATTTTGCTTTTTTCTAACTTCAGCTTTCCCTTGCTATTGAATATAGAATACAAACTTATTTTGGAGTTGGAAATTCACATGACAGTTGTACACATGAAATTGATGTAATGTTGTATGTCAGTTATACCTAAATTAGAAAAAAAACAAAACACATGGTAAATAAGCATTGGAAAGGCAAACTATGGAACAACGCTTCAAGAGCAATTTTATTTAGTATAAAGTGTCAGGGCAATTTTATAATTCAAATACCTATTCCATAAATTGGAAAGAGTTGATATTTTAACTAGTTTTAACATATCTATTGCGTAATAAATTCAAAGGGGTAGAGATTACAACTTCTCCTAGAAAGGAGGAATGCCAGAACTGATAATATTATCCCATCAAATTGTTTTAACTATGTAAGTAAGGTAAATGTAGCACAAATTTGCACATTTATAATGCTGTTTTCAACACTGTAGGTTTGTGATAGTCAAGAGGTGTGAAACCTGGAGTGGTACATGTGATCTCTCTGAATTTTCTATATAGCTGTGCATAGAGGACTCAACATCTACCAAATCTCACTTATAATGATCTTACATAGATAAAACGTTTTATTTTCTTTTAAGTTTTTAATGTTTATTTATTTTTGAGAGAGAAACAGAGCATGAGTGGGGTAGGGGCAGAGAGAGAGAGGGAGACCAGAATCTGAAGCAGACTCCAGTCTCTGAGCTGTCAGCACAGAGCCTGACATGGTGCTTAAACTCATGAACTGTGAGGTCATGACCTGAGCTGAAGTTGGACACTTAACTGACTGAGCCACCCAGGTGCCCTGATAGATGAAATGTTTTAAAACTTACTTTGCAAACATTATCTACTTTAATATTACATTATACATAGGTTTTATGATATTAATATATCTGAAAAATAGCATACATACCTCCTTTCAGATGGTTTGTTTCACTAGATACACTATAGAACCCTCCTAATGATAATGCTGGGTAGACATCCATTGCTAAAATTGTACAAAGAAGGGAAATCCACAAAGGCCAGCTTGTGAGGAAAATTAGAACTCCTGAGTGGAAAGTTAGGATCCAAGATAGTCTTTCCCCGAAGAATTGTATGGAATTCTGGAAACCTGACCTTTTAAGAAACAACTTTGTGGGACCTGGGCACAAAAGATAAAGACTGAGGAATGCCTAAAGTACATTGCTTAGACAATAAACCTGGGATTTATTGTTTCTATCCTCTGTGTGGTGGTAGTAGAGGAAGGGCAGGGTGAGAGAAGAGGGCAAAATTAAGTGTTGCAAAGTATGGACCAAAGACATTCCAAAGAAACCATACCATGGTGCTAGGAGTACAGACTAAAAAAAAAAAAATAAATTTAAGTACTTCTTGGATTCTAATTCACAATTTTTATTATTTGAAGAATCTCAAATTTTCTTATTTTAAGATCATGTCAGACAACTTACACAAGAAAATGACACTCTTTTCTGAAGGAATGGCAGCGTAAACTCTGGCCTCACATCATCCCCAAGATAAAGTTCTGAGGAGAATGAACAACTCATGGACAAAAGTCACAAAGTACACTAGCTAAAGGTCTCCATGAATGAGAAAGAGTAAAACAAACATTAGGATCATACCCGCACAGATGTAAAACTGAAAATATCACACACCAAATTATAAACTTAATTACGACTAGGATTTTTATAATGAAGGAATAGCATGAAACTACAGGCAAATGAAAAGAGATTCATGAATATTTGGAAAATAGATAAGCTTCTAGACATAAAATAAAATAATAGTAATAATAATAATAATAATAATAATAACCTCAGTGAATAATAATTAGCCATGACCTTACAGAGATTTAGAAAAGAAGTATTTGAAGAAAATACTCAGAATTCATCATAGAGACCTTTGTCTGGAAATTATGAAAAAGGAATATGAGACATCAAGGGGAGATTGCGACAGTCTAAGGTGTCTCGAATTGGACTTCTAGAAAGAATTACTATAGGTAATGGAGGAAAAATCTATTATTTGAAGAAATGATAAATAAGAATTTCTCAACATTATTGAAAAACAGACTTATCCGACTTAAGAACAAAGTAAGCCCAAGCAAAAAATAAAATGGGGGCGCCTGGGTGGCTCAGTTGGTTAAGCATCTGACTTCGGCTCAGGTCATGTTCTCGCGGTCCGTGAGTTCGAGCCCCGCGTCGGGCTCTGGGCTGATGGCTCAGAGCCTAGAGCCCGTTTCAGATTCTGTGTCTCCCTCTCTCTCTGACCCTCCCCCGTTCATGCTCTGTCTCTCTCTGTCTCAAAAATAAATAAACGTTTAAAAAAAATTAAAAAAAATAAATAAAATGAAAATCACATGTAAAATCATCAAAATGGTCAGGGCACCTGGGTGGCTCAGTTGTTCAGCATCTGACTTTGGCTCAGGTCATGATCTCAGTTTGTGAGTTTGAGCCCCGCATGGGGTAAGCTCAAGCCCTGCTTCAGGTAAAACATGAACCCTGGGTGAGCTCTGCTTCTCTCTTTCTCTCTCTCTTTCTCTGCCCCTCATGGGATTCTCTTCCTTAAAAAAAACCAAAATCATCAAAATGACCAGAGATGGATCATAAAAGGAAGCAGTGAAAACCAAACCAAAACAAAACATCCAGTTTACTGAGAAAGGAACAGTAATTTAACTAATGCCTGGCTTCTCATAAACAAGAATAAAGGGCAAAAGGCAATGAAAAATTATTATTAATATGTGGAAAACATAAATGTCAAATTAGAATTGTAGAGTCAGTGAAACTATCTTTCAAGAATAAAGGACAAATAAAGGCAGTTTTCAGGGGAAAAAAAAAAACACTGAGAGAATTTACAGCCTTTAGATTCTTCCTAAATTGAATTTAAATTCCAGCGAATGAATTTCAGGTGTAAGAAAAATGATAACAGAAGTAAAGTCTGAAATATAATAACAAGTTAGAAAAAAGGTGTTGAAATATATGTGCATAAATTCTATGAAAAATCACTATCTAAAATACTTAATAATACCTTCCAAACGGAATGAAACAAAGAACTGAAACACAAGGCAAAAGGTAACATGTAAGGTAGGAGGGTATGATTCAAGTTGAAATATATAAAGTCTTTGTTTTGCTCAGCTGAAGAGTAAAAACACTAATTTTAGTGCTTCTTTAGTTTAGAGTGTGTGTTACAATAGCTAAGGTCATCACTAAAAGAATAAAATGTAATGACTATAACTGTTTAAGTAGTAAAAGGGATTAAAATGGCCAGTCTTCAATCACAGTGGAATTAAATTAGAAATCAATAATAAGTCTCAGCTAAAAAACTTCACATACTTGGAGATTAGAAAATATATATCTAAATTCTCACAAATTAAATCATCAAAATTAAAAAAGGAAATACTAAATATTTATTTGTAAGTAAACAAATATGAAATTACTGCATTTCAAAACTTCTGGCACGTCCTAATGTAGTAAAGGGGAATGTATAGCTTAAGAGCTTAATTTAGAACAGAAATAAACCTAAAAATTAATAAGCCAGATATCCAACTTAAAAGATAGATAATTTAAGGAGACAATCAAATAAGTAGAAAAAAGGAAACATAGAAGTAAAATTTAATAAAAAGTGCAAGAGGGAGGACCAACCTAGCCAAGAGAGCTATTTGAATACATTGATGACATATATGTTCCCTGGATGATTAATAAAAAGGCTCCCAACATATACCACGTTGAAAGACAAAATAGATAAAACTAGAGATACTATTTGTATTATGCACCTAATACAAGAATATTATGAAAACTTTACACATATAAAAATTAGGTGAAATGAATGAATTTTATAAAACCTCAGCTCATCCAAACTGACCCCAGAAGAACTGGTAAATCTGAATGGTTCTATTATTGTCAAAATAATGGACACATTTTTTTTAATGTTTATTTTTGAGAGAGACAGAGACAGAGTGTGAGTGGGGGAAGAGCAGAGAAAGAGAGGGAAACACAGAATCTGAGGCAGGCTCCAGGCTCTGAGCTGTCATCACAGAGCCCCATGCTGAGCTTGAACGCAGGAACCAAATGTGAGTTCATGACCTGAACCGAAGTTGGGTGCTTAACCGACTGAGCCACCCAGGTGCCCCAATAGACACAATTTTAAAAAATCTCATTGTGGTAATACCAGGTCCAGGTAGCTTGAAACACAAGGTTTTGTTTTTTTTTTTATAATTTCAGTTTATGCAAACTTCTCCACACCATATAAAAAAGGAAAGGCCTACAACAAAAACAGAAAAGTATAAAAAATGAAAAGGGGAAAATTACCGGCCAAAAATGATTCGGGAACAGATACAAAAACCTAAATACATTATTTGCATCTAAATCTAGCAATTTATAAAACAAAAACATATAGCATAATCTAAGCTGGATCTATCCCAAGAATGTGAAGACCATTTATTACTAGAAAGTGAATTAATGTAAATCACCTCATTATTCCTACAGAAGGTATTTGGGGAAATTTTTACATTTAATATCCACTGAGGATAAACATCCTTAGAAAACTAAAAACAGAAGGGAATTTTCTTAGCACAGCAAATGATTCTCACTAAACCACAATGAACATCATATTAATGGTATATGTTGAAAACTCTTCAAATTAGAAACAAGGAACAAGTCACAGGTTCCCATTATAACAATTTCTACTTAACATTGCATTGAAAGCTCTAGCTAATGCCTTGAGATAAGGGGGGTAAAAGGTATAAAAATTGGAATGGAAGAAACAGCACAGCCATTAAATCTAGATAACATAATTGAACTTACTGATTATTAGAGTTAATTTAGAAATCAGTCATGTTACTAGATAACAGTATTCAAAAGGAAACATTTACTGCTGATTTTACGGCAGTAAAAATCAGTTGGAGAATATAACTGTATTAACGGATAAAAATGACAATAACTTGATAAATGTAAAATACCTAATAATTAGATTAAAAATAATGATCAATTCTTTTGGCAGAAGAATCTGAAGCAGGCTCCAGGCTCTGAGCTGTCAGCACAGAGCTCAACATGGGGCTCCAACTCAAGCACCACGAGATCATGACCCTAGCTGACGTTGGCCATTTAACCGACTGAGCCACCCAGGCGTCCCTGAAATTTCCTTTTAAGCACCAAGTCTTATCAAAAAGTATAGTGATTAAGACATAGAGGAGTTGATGAAGAGATAGACAAGTAAACAAAGGAACAAAATAGCAAACCCAGGAACTGTTGCATTCATGAATGCAAATTTGATTTATAGAAGAGTGGATATTGCAAGTCAGTGGGGAAAGGAGAGACTATTCAATAAATAATATTGGAAAACTTGGTCATGTATTAAAATACCTAAATCAAATTGATTCCTACTTCACCCTCTACCAAAATAAGTATTAGATGAATTAAAGACTTACTTGCATAGCTCTAAGGAAATATCTTTACAATTGTGGTGGAAGCAAGAATTTTAATCAAATAATAAAAATTACATAGCCTAAAAGAAGATTGATAACTTTCATGACAGAAAAAAAAAAACTTATATTTATTAAAAGACACCGTACAGAGAGGGAGAATAGAAGTAATAATATATAAAAGATCTATAGTATTTATAAATAGCAGATTATTACTATTCAGAGGATAAGCAGTAAGAACAGATGATTCATAAAAAATGAGTAAAAGAAATAAATAGGCATTTTGCAGAGGAGGATATTCAAATGTTTCAAAGCTTTATTTTTTTAAAAACCTTAACTTTTAATAGTAGTCTGGGAACTTGAAATTACAACACAACCCAATTCCAAATCAAAGCCACCAAATTTCACAAATTAAAAACTTATTCAGTATTATTGACAGGACTAATATAAATGATAAAAACCCTTTGGTGATCTTCATTACCAGTAATTCGGCACAGGTATGTTTGTGACCAGACAAACCCATTCCCACGCATATAGACTAGAATAACTCTGGTTACATTTGCCGCCAGACTATTTATAAGGATATATTCTGATGCATATATTCTTATAAAAATTGTTTTTAAGCAAGAAATTGGAAACAACTCAAATAAGCTATCAGAAATGGTTGACAAAGTGTTCTGAGGAATAGTTATACAGTGCAACACTATAAAACACTGAAAATAAACATTCTGTCACCACTATAGTCAGATGGAGGAACCTCAAAAACATAATAATGAGCAAACAAAGAAAGCCAACTCATAGGAGAATACATAGGGTATGATTCCATTCACATAAATCTCCAAAACATGTGAGGCAACAACATACTGTCTAGGCTTGCATACATAGGTGATAAAGTTATAATGAAAGTCAAGTGAGTGATTTACACACGCTTTAGGCTGGTAGTGTAGTTAGTTCTTTAGAACAGAGGCCTTTATGGTGCCCACAGTATTCACTTGCTTAAAGCCAGTGGTGATTTCATAGGTGTTTTTAAAATTATTATTCTCTAAACTGCATATGTTTCATTTTAATTTACTTTTAATTTGTTAGATATCAGAATTGGTTATTTTTTTTAATTTTTTAGGTAGTATAGGTATATGAAATTTCAGATGCTATTGTGGGCCAGGTGATTGAGTTAGACAAGTTGCTATAGCTCCTAGCGTGTTAGTGCTCTATAAAATGGCTCATTAAAGAGCAAATTTTAGGATGTTTTCTTCTCATCAACTGTGCTGAGTTTAATTACAAACACACATAATAACCTGAATTAAGAGGCTGGATCATCTCCTGCAGCAGGAGAAATTTTCCTCAATTACACAGTGACATTAAATACTAACATTAATTCCTAAAGGAAGTTATCAAAAATCCTTCTATGAATTCCTTTAAAATGTGTTTTTAAATTAACATATTAAATATAAAGTTCTAATTGTTTCTAGGTAAAATACTATATCTCATGGTATAGCAGAAATAATACTGGGAAAGAAATTATAATTTCAGTTGATAGTAGTTTTTATAAACGTAATCTCTGTATTCTAATTTCATCATGTGTCTAATGCCCCTAGCTTGTTTTGTGTAAATAGTCACATGAAATTATGCTAACAGCAATTCCCTTTATACATGAAAAAAATTACTAATAATTTTTTATTTTGAGTGAAAGAGAGAAGGCACAAGTGGAGGAGAGGGGCAGGGGTAGAAAGAGAGAATCTCAAGCAGGCTCCACACTCAACACAGAGCCCAACACAGGGTTTGATCCTGACCTGGATCATGGGATCATGACCTGAGCCAAAATCAAGAGTTGGATGCTCTACATCTTTTTGAGGTGCATTATATAGATCCCCATGCCTTATAAAGTCACCCCGTCCGTCCAAATATGCCAACCTTAAATGGTATCACATCAGAATATTTCTTTTTCCCCATAATTACTCAGGATCCTGCTCACTTGGGCTAATTGAAAACGGACCTTTGTCCACGGCAGTGAGGCTATGTGTAACAATTGCCTAAGAGTATAATTAATTTTGGCTACATACAGACATACCTCGGAGATATTTCAGGTTTAGTTCCCGACAAACATAATAAGGCAAATATTCCAATAAAGTTAGTCAAAATACTTTTTGCTTTCCCAGTGTATATAAAAGTTGTTTACACTACAGTCTATTAAGTGTGCAGTAGTGTTATATCTAAAAAAAAAGACATACCTTAATTTAAAAAATACATTAGTGCTAAAAATTGCTATCTATCATCTAGGCTTTCAGTGAGTTATAATCTTTCTACTGGTGGAGGGTCTGACCTCCATGTTGATGACTGCTGAGGGATCATGGTGGTGGTTACTAAACACTGAAGTGACTGTGGCAATTTCTTAAAATAAGACAACAGAAAAATTTGCCCTGTAGACTGAATTTTCCTTTCTCTGTAGTATGAGGTGGAGATGCTGTTTGATAGTATTTGACCCACAGTAGAACTTCTTTCAAAATTGGAGTCAATCCTCACAAGCCCTGTGACTACTTGATCAACTAAATTTACGTCATATTTTAAATCCTTTGTTGTTGTTTTGACAGTCTTCACAGCATCTTCACAAGGGGTAGATTTCATCTTGAGAAACTACTTTCTTTGTTCATCCATTAAAATTTTATCATGACATTGCAGTAATTCAGTCATATCTGTAGGCTCCACTCTCAATTCTAGTTCTCTGGCTCTTTCCATCACATGCGTAGTTACTTCTTCCACTGAAGTCATGATCCCCTGAAAGTCATGAGTGTGGGTTGGAACTGACTTCTTCCACATTCCTGTTTATGTTGACATTTTGACCTCTTCCCATGAATTATAAATATTCTTCATGGCATCTAGAATGGTGAATGCTTTCCAAAAGGTTTTCAACTTACTTGGCTCAGATCCATCAGAGGAATCACTAGTTGTAGCATATCTAGCCCTACAAAATGTATTTCTTAAATAATAAGACTTGAAATTCAAAATGTCTCCTTGACCCAGCAGAATGGATGACCTAGCAAACCATAGAAGAATGGAAAATATGTCAAGAGGCAGGAAAGCTGCATTCATCTCATTCTCCGTCTCCATCAGAGAGAGTTCTTGTGTGACCAGGTGCATTTTCACTGAGCAGTAATATTTTGAAAGGAATATTGTTTTCTGAGAAATAGACCTCAACAGTGGGGTTAAAATATTCAGTAAACTATATTATTATTACTTGTGCTATTCATCCAGGTTTTGTTTTTCCAATTATAGCACATAGGCAGAGTAGGTTTAGCATAATTCTTAAGAACCCTAGGATTTGGGGAATGGTAACTGAGCATTGGCTTCAACTTAAAGTCATCAGCTGTTATTGGCCCCTAACAAGAGAGTTAGCCTTCCTTTGAAGCTTTGAAGCCAGGCATTGACTACTCTGTAGCTAAGAAAGTCCTAGATGGCATCTTCTTCCAATAGAAGGATGTTTTGTGTACACTGAAAATCCATGGCTTGGTGTAGCCTCCTTCATTACTTATTCTAGCTAACTTTTCTGGATAACTTACTGCAGCTTCTACATAAGAGCTGGCTGCTTCACCCTGCACCTGTACGTTAACGTGATGGCTTCTTTCCTTAAACTTCATGTATCAAACTGTGCTAGCTTCCAAGTTTTCTTCTACATCTTTTTCACCTCCCTTAGAATGGAAGAGAGTTAGGGATTTGCTCTGGATTAGGCTTTCCCTTAAGGGAATGCTGTGGCTGGTTTGATATTCGATCCAGGCCATGCACACTTTCTTCATATCAGCAGTGAGGTTGTTTTACTCTTATCATTGTGTGTTCACTAGGTTAGCACTTTTAATTTCCTCTAAGGACTTTTCCTTTGCATTCACAATTTGGTTCACTCTTGGGTGCCACAGGTTAGCTTTTAGCCTATCTTGGCTTTGGGCATGCCTCCATCAGTAAGCTTAATCATTTCTAGCTTTTGATTTAGTGTGGGAGATGTGTGACTCTTTCGTTCACTTGAGTACTTAGCGGCCATTGTAGGGTTAATAATTGGCCTCAATTCAATATTGTTGTGTCTCATGGAATAGGGAGCTTTGAGGAGAGAGAGAGAGAGACGGTAAAATGGCCAGTCAGCGAAGCAGTCAGAATGTACACAATCTTTATTGATTAAATTTGTAGCCTTATATGAGCTCATTTCATGGTGCCTCAAGACAACTGCAATAGTAACATTAAAGGTCACTGATCACAGTTCACCATAACAAATTTAATAATGATGAAAAAGTCTGAAATACTGTGAGGATTACCAAAATGTGACACAGAGACATGAAATGAGCAAATACTGTTGGATAAATGGTGCTTATAGCTTTGCTCAACACAGGATTACCAAAAACCTTTAATTTGTAAAAAACACAATTTATGTCTGAAGTGCAGTAAAGTGAGGCACAATAAAACAAGATGTGCCTGTAGTTGTGTTGAAACAAAATAATTTAGGAAAAATCAAGTAGATTGAAAAAGTAGCTATTCCTAGTCAAGGTAACACTATAATTGGAGAATCATAAACAGGTGAAGATAATAAAATTTACAGACATCTGTATAGCGAGGGATCGTGTTTTATACTGTAGTCACTGGAATCCTTCTTTCCTCTGACTCACTCTCTGTGGGTTCGTTGTACTGCTTGTATTTACGTTTTCATGTTGAGTAACTAGAAATATTTTTGGAAAATACAGCTCTAAGACTTATGTATATCCCCCTAATTAACTTTAATTATAAAGAAAGTGGCATTAGAAAATCTTATAAAGGAATGAAAACAGGGGCACCTGGGTGGCTCAGTGGTTAACTGTCTGACTCTTGGTTTTGGCTCGGGTCATGATCTCATAGTTTGTAGGATTGAGCCCTGCACTGGGCTCTCTGATGACAGTGTAGAGCCTGCTTGGGATTCTTTCTTTTCCTCTGTCTCTGCCCCTCCCTCGCTCAGGCTCGCTCTCTCTCTCTCTCTCTCTCAAAATAAATAAATATTTAAACCAAAATAAACAATAAAAACACCTTATGAATTACCAAAACACACAACAATCTTCCGTCCTTGTCAACTTTGTTGATTAGTCTGGAACCCTGAATAAATAATATAAAATATGGACTAGAGATGCGCCATTTGCCATTTGATTCGTTTTATCTTTCAATTCCTTTGTCCTCAAAGAAGCTCTGTGTCTTTCTTTAGTTATGGGAGCTTCTCTACTATCACTTATTCAGTTAGATCTCCTGTCTGTGCTTACTATTTTCATGCTCTGGCAGCTGAGCATAATGGTTAATAGCTGCTATCCGGAGCCTGGTTGCAAAGGTTCATTTCCCAGCTTCTCTGTTTATTAGCTATGTGACCTTAGGTGAGTCACTAACTTCTCTTCTTCAAAGGCCAGTTGTGAGGATTAAATACATTTGTATAATGTCAATTGCTTAGATCACTGCTTGGCATATTTTAAATAGTATGTAAGCACTTGCTTTTATTACAACTAAGATTACTTTTATAGAGATGTGCAAATAAATGTTCCATCCATTCTCTATGTCTCTTTCATGCTTTCCATCTATGTAACCTCTGGTGTTACTTGTAAACATTCCTGGGCTTGGTGCTTCAGGGCACTTAGGTATTTATCAGATGTGTCCATCTTCCTTTCTTGTCTCTATAGTCACAGTATTTTTTTTGTTTGTTTGTTTGTTTTTGTTGTTTTTTGTACTTTTTTCTTAAATTAAAGCAACTGTATTTTTTACATTTCAAAAATTTGTAATCATTTCTTACTTCACAATTACCTATTCTTGTTGTGGATGTGATATCTTCCCATATCTCTCTGTAGATATTAATAATAAATATATATTAAGTGTATTTTTAAAACTCTATTTTGATTGCTGTTGACTCTGGTCATATGTAAGCTTTCCATTGATTAACTCATCTGTCTTTCTTTTAGGAGTCTATTCAATATTTGTAGCTTATTTGTACACTTAACTTTGTAACTTAGATATCCTGTATGACTGTCTCCTCTTTGTTCAGAGAGATACATGCAAGCTAACCTCTGCCTGTCCTTTTTCTGTGACTCAGAGAGCAGTATCCCTTTGCAGTTAATTTTTTAAGTTGGGTACTCACAACCAAATATTAGTCATTCAGGAGACATGTGTGCTTCTCTTTTCCTAAAGTGTTTCACTTACCATTTCTGACAGGAGAACTTTCAATTGCTCTCACTAAACATGACCTACCTGGTGGCTCCTGCTCTGATATCATAACTAATAATACTGCGTGTCCTGGGGCACCCGGCTGGCTCAGTCTGTTGGGCTCAACAGACTCTCTGTCTCAGAAATAAACATTATGTCCCCCTCTCTCTCTGCCCTTCCAATTTTTATTTATTTTGAGAGAGGGAGAGAGGCAGAGCATGAGTGGGGGAGGGTCAGAGAGAGAGAGGGAGACACGGAGTCTGAAGCAGGCTCCAGGCTCTGAGCTGTCAGCACAGAGCCTGACGCGGGGCTGGAACTCAGACTGTGAGATCATGACCTGAGCCGAACTCGGACACTTAACCGACTGAGCCACCCAGGCGCCCCTAAAAACTTTTTTTAAATAAAAGTAAAATAATATTGTGTGTCGCTGCTTGGTCCCCTCCTTTTCACAGACTCCATGCCTTCCCAGCATAGACCATGAGAAGGTTGCTTTTACATTTTGCCACTGTGGTTTCTCTCTGGCTCTTTTTCTTCTTGCTTTTATTTTTTCAGGGATTTGCCAGGGTTTCCAGTTAATCCAGACTGACCCCTTTTTGTTTTTGAGTGAGATTATATATATATTTTTTATATATGATAAAATCATGTCTATGAGTTTGAAGCAGGAGAAAACTATAAAATGTATTCAAGTCTTCCTTCTTTTTTTCCTAATTTTTTGAATGTTTATTTATTTTTGAGAGAGGGAGAGAGACAGAGCGTGAGTGGGGGAGGATCAGAGAGAGAGAGGAAGACACAGAATCCAAAGCAGTCTCCAGGCTCTGAGCTGCGCACACAGAGCTCCACATGGGGCTCGAACTCATAAACCGTGAGATCATGACCTGAGCTGAAGTTGGACGATTAACCGACTGAGCCCCCCAGGCGCCCCTCAAGTCTTCCTTCTTATAACAGAACTCACTGGATATTATAGTGGTTGAATTGGTGACCCCAAAAAGATATGTCCCCCCCCATACCTCCCTCTCCTGTGAATGAGACCTATTTAAAACAAACAAACAAAAAGTTCTGTGTGGCTGTTATAAAGTTAAGGATCTTGAGATCAGAGCATCCTAGATGATATAAAGGGGCCCTAAATCCAGTAAATGTCCTTATAAGAGGCTCTCAGGGAGACGGAAGAAAAGGCCATGGAAAGATAAAGATAAAGATTGAAATTCTGCAGCCACAGCCAAGGAACACCAGAGCTGGAAGAGGCAGGGAAGGAATCTTCCTAAACTGTTAGAAAGACAGCATCCCCTGCTTATACCTTTTAGCGAAAAAGGTCTCAGACTTCAGGCTTACAGACTTCTCTCTAAGAGAATAAAATTCTGTTGTTTATAGGGACTAAGTGTGTGGTGCCTTGTTGTGGAAGCCCCAGAAAACTAATGCAGATCCCTCCTCCGTGAATACTCACAATATCAGTAGCAGCAGAAAACACTGCCTCCTACTTAACAGAGGAAATCAAGACTGGAACACACAAGCTTCTTCAATTTCATCACTTGTGAATGTATTTTTATCTATATCCATACCTACCTCCTTTGTCCCTCTTTTTAAAAAATTTTTTTTTTAATGTTTATTTATTTTTGAGAGAGACAGAGTGCGAGCAGGGGAGGAGCAGAGAGAGAGGGAGACACAGAATGCGAAGCAGGCTCTGGGCTCCAGGCTCCAGGCTCCAAGCTGTCAGCACAGACCCCGAGGTGAGGCTAGAACTCACAAACCGTGAGATAATGACCTGAGCTGAAGTCGGTTGCTCAACCGACTAAGCCACCCAGGTGCCCCTCTCCTTTGTCCCTCTTAATGTTGAAAGCTAGTTTTGTATAACCCTCTTTCACTTCCTCCTTTGTTTTACTAACTGACCCAACTTTATAATCTAGTAGAGATTTTCCTTTTGCATATAAACATTGCCAAGCCTCCTCCAAAATAATAATAATCTTAATAATAATAATCATAATGAAAAAAGAAAAACAAAACAAAATGAAACAACAACCAAAAAAACTTCCTTCAGGTTTGACACATCATCTTCCAACATCTGTCCTACATTCTGTTTCTCTTTCAGGACCAATTTTTGAGAGAGAGTAGCCTGCACTCACTGTCCTTTCTGTATCATATCTCAACCTAATGCAGTCTGTCTCTGGAGCCCAACGCACCTCTGAAAGCTAATGGTGCGAGTGCCCTTCACGTTCCCAAAGCCTAAATATGCTTTCACTTTTGATTCTTATTTCAATTGACCTGGCTTTAGACTCTGACCACTGCCCTTCAGTGTAGAAATTCAATCTCTACTCAGTCTCCCCTTGTGTTTCTGCTGTTGGCTAACTGTCCCCTCTTGAGCACATAGAAGTTTCTTTCCCCCAGATCCTCCTTAAATATCAGGAGTTTTATTTAAGGTTCCATCTTTCTTTCTCTTGTCTTCCCACATTACATGATCTCCGGGTGACCTCATCCATACCCATGATTTTTCTTAAGTTTTTACACGGGGGACTCTGAAATGTGTCCTCTTAAGTTAGAATTTGTTTTGGAGCTTCAGTCCTGAACATCTAAGTGACCCCACATATCTAATTAGGGTGATCCAAGGACGTTCCAAGCTTTGACATTTATCTTTGATATCCACCTACCTGTACTCTAAACCTGTTAACTCTCTTACCTGTTTTAGTGAACACACTATTCAAACAATCAAAAAACAGAATATTGTCAGCATCAAGAGGCTCCTTGTGTGCCCTCCCATATCATATCTTTGTACCTAATTAAGCAGTTATTTTATTCTTGTGTGTGGGATATAAAATTGTATCTAGAATGATAAAATAGTTTTCATCTCAATCACCATTTCCTAGTGATTTGTAGGCGCTGCCTAAAGAACAGGGTTGGGAAGCGTAGGGAGGTGACCTCCAGAGTCAGAAGAAAGACTGCTGTGATTGATGATGGACAAAATGGCAAGGCTGCGGAGAAGGGCATCTGTCCCTGAGTCTGTTTTCCAGGAGCATGGAATAAAAGTCAGAGGACAAAGTGTGTTTATATGTTTGTGATTTGGGATAAATTATTATAGTAAATAATAAATGAGCACAAAAAGGACGTTTTAGGCAATGGAAACAAAATCAGAAAGGAGTGTCGTGGAATTGAGGTGATAATAAGGAGAAACTCAAAGCTTAATGTGCATAGAGCTGAAGCTTATGTTCAAGTGCGGTTGATGGGAGAAACTTAGGTTGATCCCTAATTGGTGAAGGCTATACATGCCAACTTAAACAGTTTGTATTTAAACTAATACAAAAAGATCAAATCCTGTCTTTTCTTGTATTGCTGGAATTTATTTTTTATTCCATTTAAGTTTACCTAAAACAAAAACTCATATAATTATAAGAATAAAATGATACAATGTTAATAATGATTCTGCTAAGAAAACCAAAACATTGTGTGAAAATACAAATTATTTTTCCACTTTAATTAAGAAATAGGAACAACAGGAGTAATACATCTCTGTCTGCAGTGTCACCCACCATCTGCTTGGGCCTTGACCCCTGGCAGTAGTTGCCGGCAGAGATGGAAACCGGCCTTGCAGTGGGTGCAGCTACATTAATTGTCACTAGGGCCTCAGCGTAAGTTCCCGAACTGCAATCCTTTTAGGGAGAGACCTCTGGTCACTCCATTCTATCGCAGACATCTCGACTAATGGAAGAAGTGATGGTATTATGGATTCTCTACAGCCATGAGCACAAGTAATTGATGCAAGTATAATACCATTGTCTACACTTAGATTTTTTTCCTCCCCCTATTTGTCAGAGGATTTGAGGTTTCCAAATAGATTCTTGAAGATGTCAGTCAGGGCTTTCACTGACCTCTGGAATAGGGCCACTTCTATTCCTCCGCTGAGCAACTTGCCTATTTGTCTTTAACAAGCCACCAGAATAGCTGTCCTAACACCCCTGTCACTGCCGTTTCTGATATTGCCAGTCTGGCCCCAAGGTTGACTTATTTTCTCTCTTTTCCCATCCTCACACAGCTCATGATAAAGGTTATATTTACATTTCAGAATTTTGACTCTCTGCCCTGCCAGATGTTAATGTGTATTATAAATAATATGAACTCCCAAATTTGTAAGTAGCATTGACTATAAGTAAATATCCCTCAGTAAGAACTACAGGAGGGCTATGTATCTATGATCCTTTACAGGGACAAAGATGCAGATATAACAATTATAATATGCTTTTCTTTAACATAGAGTTCTGCATATGAAACCAAAGTGGCAAGTATACTCCAAGTACTCTGAAGATCCTCTTGTACGAATCACTACCCCACAGATGTTATCTTAATATGGACCTGTTAGTTAACTTCAAGGTGAACTCTATTTTTACTTTGAGGAATTAGACTTTGTACTTCATTTGTCACTTTACCCATACATCCTTTCTCATTATGTTTATTTGGCCCCAAAATTATTGGTTTTTGGAAAAGCAGCATTTTCATCAGATGTATTATTTTAAAAAATATAGTGAAACAGGTGAGACATTAGCTCAAAAATTTGATAATACTGTGTGTGTGTGTGTGTGTGTGTGTGTGTGTGTGTGTGTGTAGTGGGAACAGTGAAAAGTATTTTACCAGACTAAAGCTGCATATACTAAGTTGCACTGATATCTTAAAAATCAATTGTGGGGGGCACCTACGTGGCTTAGTTGGTTGAGTCCGACTTCAGCTCAGGTCATGATCTCACAGCTCATGAGTTCAAGCCCTGAGTCGGGGCTCTGTGCTGACAGCTCGGAACCTGGAGCCTGTTTTGAATTCTGTGTCTCCCTCTCTCTCTGCCCCTCCCCTGCTCACACTCTATGTGTGTGTGTGTCTCTCTCTCTCAAAAATAAATAAACATTTAAATAAATTAAAAATCAATTGGAATGGAAATATACTCCTAAATTTGGGGTGTTACTTATTTGAAAGAGAATTTTGAAAGGGTTTCAAGACTACTTCTTTCTTAGAGTTATCTCCTTCCTTAGTCTTTATAAATTATATCTATCCTGCATATCTTTGTAACTTGCACCTGCTTTTGAATTATTTTCCTTTGCTCTTCTGCTATCTCTTTATTAAATAAATGTTCTCTAGATTTCTATTATTTTAGCCCAATATGCAATCTGCTTGATTAATTTTTTTTGTATATGTGGATATATCTAAATGACAATAAGAACAAATTCTGTATCTTTTGCTCAGAACAGCACCCTGAAGTACAAACCTGCATTTCCAAATACCTATCAGCAGGAACACATAAAAAAAAATTAGACTTTTTATAATTACTTTTAAATCTCTTCCTCTTCCCGTGTTTCTGTCTCATCCCATGACTTTACCAAATTCTCAGAGCACCTACAAAGATCAGAGCCAGTTTGGTTTTTCTCTTTCTCATCTGCATGTGCAATGCTAGCAAACCCACCTCTATCTTAGATGTCTCGAGATTCTTTTCCCTACATTCCATCGACGTTGAAACAATTTTGTCATCACACTCCCTTAAAGTATGCCAGCAACCTCCTGATGTGTCCATACTCTCCTATCTCCCCCATTCCACACAGCAGGCATAATTCTACCTGATTTATTTCTCTACCAGACCAATCTTCTAGGAAACTGAAGATCCTTAAAAGCCTTCAATGTGTACCTTTCACTTATAGGATAAGGTTTAAATTCCTTAGTATTAAATTCTTCAATTAGTGGTCTTCTCTCATAGTATTTCTCCAGCTGCACATTCCATATTTCAGCCACCTTGAGGTATCTGCCATACTTCCAATATGTCTTGCTCCTTAGCATCTCCCTGTCTTTTCTCATATTGTTTCCTCTACCAGGAACATCCTTCCCCACTGAATTCCTACTCAGTCTTCTAGGTCATAAGACTTAGAAAGTACCTGGCACAGAGTATATGCATATATATGAATTAGTAATGTTTTTTAAAGTTTATGTATTTATTTTGGGGGGGGGTAGGAGGGAGAGGGAGAGAGGTGGGGGGAGGGGCAGAGAGAGAGGAAGATAGAGAATCCCAATGCAGAGCTTGACGCAGAGCTTGAACCTGCGAACCGTGAGATCATGACGTGAGTCGGAGTCAAAAGTTGTCCGCTTAACTGACCGAGCCACCCAGGTGCCCTGAGTAACTTCATATTCAATTCATTTTCATTCATTTTCAATTTCATGCGATTCAATTTCATATTTTCTAAAATGGGATAAGAACTTATGCCTTGAGTACCTCACAGGCAAAATGAAGAAGGTTGTTTTTGAAAATCAATTACAATTTATTGCCTAAAATGTACAGTAGTTCCCCCTTATTCATGGTTTTGCTTTCCATAGTTTTAGTCACCCATGGTCCACCTCAGTTTGGACACAGATGATCCTTCTCACATGTCATCAGTACGTCAGTCGTAGCCCAACACTACATCATAATGCCTACATCATTCACTTCACTTCACCTCATTACCTCACCATTTTGTCGTCTCAGATGATCATGAGATAAAGGGGGAAATATAGTACAACAAGATATTTTGAGAGAGAGAGAGAGAGAGAGAGAGACCACATTCACAAGTTTTTATTACAGTGTATTATTATTAATCACCTATTTAATTATTAGTTACTGTTGTCAATCTTTTCTATACCTAATTTATAAATTAAACTTTATCACAGGTATGTATGTGTAGGAAAAAAACATAGTATATATATAGGGTTCAGTACCATCCAGTTTTAGGTATCCCCTGGGGTCTTGGAATGTATCCTCCGCGGATAAGGGGGGACTACTGTATGTCTTAACGATGAGGTAATGTGATACATAATGTAGTGAATCTGTACCATAAACACAAATAGAACAGGAGCCAAAAAAACAAATGTACATATTTATGGTTTAGTTATGGAGATGGTGTTTTTAGTAATTCTAAATAAAGGTAATTGAGGTTGAAGGCAGGCTTCAAAACAACAGATACCTTCTCAGTGTATGATTTTTAGCATAGTCCACAAAATAACTATTGAGTTTTGTGGCTCTGTATTACTCTATGTCCTGCTATGTTCCTGTCACTCTTAAAATGATCCTTTGAACTTTATTTGTAACACAGCAAGTCTTTGAGAGTTGTGGAAGGAAGAAATTCTTTCATCTTCATTTTTCTCCCTCTCTTAGATTTTAGGTGGAAGGTTTTTGTGGTTGTTTATTTCATTTTTTGTAAAGAAACAATATATATCCCCTCCACCATAGGATCAAGAAAACGAAGAAGCATTTAATTAACTATCTCAGAACATTGGAAAGGCCAACTCCAATTCCATTTATCCATTCTCCAATTTTGGGACAAATGTTGCACTTATGCTGCCTTCCTGCTTCCTGACACTGTGAAGCAGAGAAAAACAAATACTGTTAAATTGATTTCAAATGCTTGTGTCGCTTTAGGTTTAAAAAATAAAACAGTTCTTTCTTATGATTCTAAAAAATGTTTCAGCTGTTTAAAAGGCAGCTTCTCAGATGTAGATAATTATTTAAAAAGTAATTAATCAGTTTTTATAACAACCCTAAGCACTGTGTCCCCAAAGTAAGCAAACCTCTGCAAGCAATTTTGAGGATATTTTACTAAAACCAGAGTTTAAAAGAAAAATTCAACTTCAAAGGACAGACGAAAACAGTGACCTCATGCTACTAACTACAAAGAGGCAACATGAGACAATACAGCCATCAAAATGGAAATCATGCCAAGTCTAATGAAAGAAAGGCACTACATTTCTTTTCTTTCTTTCAAAGAATGCTTTCATCAGGATTTCTACTGACATCTCTTGGATTACAGATAAAAGGCAAGTGCAAAAGCCTAGGTGGGGTTATTGATTAAATAAATGTTTCATTTTATTACAATTAATTTCCAACTTGAAATTATTTAAAGTGGTCAGGTTTTAATTCAATATTAGAATTTTATCTACATTTAGCCAATTTATAAATATTTGCTGCCAGAAGCTCTCGATTTGCTCAGTTTGATACTTCTCATTTGCAAAGTATAACGTGATTAGGAAATTGACAACTGAAAAAGATAAATGGGACTTAATCTACTATTTCTGGAGTATTTTTCCTATTCACGAAGCTCCCTTTGCCGATCTCACATTGATACCTAGCACATAATAAAGGTTCAAATAGTTAACGTTTCATTGATTTGCAGTTGCATGATGGGTGTTTTGGCTGCTGGATTTACATTTTCCCCAGAGCTCCCATTTAATTCTCATTTCTTAGGTCATCAGTACTTCCAACAAATAAAACATGGAAAAAGAAACAAAACAAAATATTGGCATCTCTCTGAAAAACGGTAAAACGTCTTTACATATTTGAGGCAGTTCTTTTTTGTATCACTAAGGGTACATATTCATCTTGAGGAAAGATTTTTTTTGCTTCTTAAGTTCTTCACCACATTCTGCACCTCATATTCCAAACAGGGGTCTTCCAAATCTGTGCCTGGGTCAAAAAGAGCAGTCATACTAGAAGTCCATATTTTATGTGCTCTCCTACTCCGATAGATGACTATTCTACATCATCTCTCTGCTAAAACCTCCAGTGCTACCTCGCCAATCTTCATTCTCAACTGATGACATTTTTTCTATTTAAGAAAATAGGTGCACGTAGAGGAGAAATTCCCCCAACTCCTAACACCACACAACCCACCTGCCTGCTTCTGATCACCTCTTCAGCATTGACTCCAGTTATTATGAAAAAGTCTGTACATCCAAAAGTTTTCTGTTAGCTCCTCTCTTTGCCTTTTTTCCTACTCACCTACTTACTTACTCAAACTTTCCATCCAGGACACTACTGTACCCTGATTTCTCTCCATGCTCACTGACAGCTTGTTTTCTTCTCACTTGAGGATTCTTGCTTATCTCTAAATGTTGGTATGTCCCAGGGCTCAAGCCACAAACTCTTCTCCCTCTTCTATCTTATGTAGTCCCTGGTGATTTTTCCTGGTCTTCTTGAGGTAGGGAATAGAAAATTTCCAAATGTATGGCTTCTCAATGAGCCACTTTCTTGATTCTAGACTGTTATGTTAATTAATAGACTAGTATGGGCATTTGGATTTCCAAAAGGCACCTCAAAATTAAAATGGCCTTAAAAGAGATGAAAATCTTACTTTTGATCTTTATTCTCAGAAACCCGCTTTTCCTTGAGTCATTCCCTTCTCAGAAAGTAAAGTCCCACTTCCAGCTTGCCGGGCCAAAAAATTTTGACTTCTCTCTTTCTCTCATTGGTCATGAAATCAGGAAAGTGTGTCCCTGTAAAACTATAGCAACTACTTACCACCTTGTTGGCTACCACCCTGGTCTTGTCTAAGTAACTGCAATAGCCCTATGACCAGTCTATCTACGTCTGTTCTTGCTTGCCCATCTTCCACTTAGTCTATTTTCAAAAGAATAATCAAATCATTCTTATTATTTGGATCACAACCCTCCAACTCCTTTGTGTCTGTCTTAAATTAGAAGCCAAGCTGACAAGGTTTTGCCCCCTCCTACTGGTTTCTTTTAACTCATTGCTCTCTTGACACATCCCTCCTAGCTACTCTGTCCTCAGGGCTCTTGCACTTGTAGTTCTCCCTGCCTGGAATGTTCTTGCCCTAATATCTAGGCAGCTGATTCCCCTATTTATTTCAGATCTTCAGTCAAATTCCATCTTTCTCAATAGGACCTTTCTTTTTCTTTTAATGTTTTTTTTTAATTTGTTTTTGAGAAAGTGCAAGAGGGGAGGAGCAGAGAGAGGGGGGCAGAGGATCTGAAACAGGCCCTAGGCTCTAGGCTGACAGCAGCAAGCCCACTGTGGGGCTCAGTCTCCTGAACTGTGAGACCATGACCTGAGATGAAGTTGGATGCTCAACAGGCTGAGCCACCGGGCAGCCCTCAATGGGACTTCTCTCGACTGCCTATTAAATTTGCAACTTATCCCTTTGTTATTTCATATCTCTTGTTTCCTACTTTATTGTTTTTTTATATAATTTTTATCATGTTATGCTATATGTTTTAATGATTTATTTATTTGTATCTTCTTCTCACAGAAAGTAACCTCCATGAGGATCGAGATTACTCTTTGTTCCTGTTACTAACACATCTCCACTATCTAAGAAAGCTTACCTGTACCTACTAGGCATTCTAAAAGTGATCTATTGACTTTGTGTAAATTACCCAAATGTGTCCTTATATACTAGCCTGTTTACATAAAAGACTTTGAATATCCTCACATCTAGTATATAGAAGTTGATGATTACATTGCCTTAGGACACAAATTCTCAGAAGGTCTATTGTATTTTTATGGGGGAGATTCACCAAAACATAAACACTAACTAATCTCAAACTTACCACAAAATATTTATTTTTGCGAGTACAATACAATTGAACACTCTGAGGTTAATTAAAGTTATATTATACAACCTATTTTATGTATGTTTCAAGAGAAAAAAAGTAAATATATTTTGACAGTCAAAATAAAATCCTAATAATTTAACCCAGTAGTTATAATAGAATTTGAGGCTCTTTGAAAAGACATTTGATTATAACATAGTACCCCTTTAATTGGACATTTGACCATATTTAAATTAATTTTGAAATTAACTGGTATTAAAATATTTGGAAGCTTACCCTTTTTTAACTTTATTTATTTATTTTTGAGAGAGAGACAGAGAGAGTGAGCTGGGAGGGGCAGAGAGAGAGGGAGAGAGAATCCCAAGGAGGTTCTGCACTGTCAGCATGGAGCCTGATGTGGGGCTCAAACTCACAAACTGTGGGATCATGACCTGAGCTGAAACCAAGAGTCAGATGCCTAACTGACTGAGCCACCCAGGCGCCCCAAGAACTTATCATTTTGAAACTTTATTGTGTATTTGTACTTCGTATGGATCCACAGATGTTGCAACACCCCTCAGAGTCTTTTTATCACTTCAATCTGTTGAACAGTATAGATAGAATTCTCTAAATCACAAAAACAGTGTTTATAAGTTGTTTTTTCATCCTCCTAAAAAATATTATATCTGTGTTTTAGTGTATATGTGTGTGTGTTTGGACTATATGTATCCTAAATTTACTTGCATAGGCACATAGAAATGTGTAGTCAAATAATGTAAGATAATTTTGATTGGTTGTCAAATTTAATTAACTTTTTTGCTTAGTACTAATGTGTGCAAGTATGTGTGTATGTATGTGTGTATGTGTTATCAGTCATATGTGATGGTAAGATCCAACATCAGAAATGTATACAGGAGAATTTTTGCAAGATGCTTCTGTTTCAGTATCTGTGATATAGTATCTAATCGTTGTCCAACCATTAATGCCTTGTAGTAAACTTTAAAAATATCTTGACTCTCTGCATCTTCGACTTCATGACTGATGTTAAAAATTTAATGGCAGAATTGTGTCCTGTGTAAGCTAATCATATATCTTGGTGCTCATGGATTTGTATTGTAGAATATATTTCTTTAAGGGATACTTTGTTAAGGTCTGCATAGTATTATGATAGCTATAATTGATAGGTTGGCATGGTTATAAATTTCTTATCCAAGTTGAGTTTCAAATGTTAATTACTAATCTTTTATTTGTCTATTAGGGGAGAAAATATAATAGCTGTGTATTATTTTTTTTAATGTGAGAATCTCAGAAACTTCTGGAGAACTGAATTTCACCAGTATTTTCTTAAATGATATGACAATGTTTTATTTTTCTAATTTAAAAAAAAATTAATGTTTATTTGTTTTTGCAGAGAGAGAGAGAGAGACCATGAGTAGGGGAGAGGCAGAGAGAGACACACAAAGAACTTGAAGCAGGCTCCAGGCTCTGCACTGTCAGTACAGAGCCTGATGCGGGGCTCAAACTCATGAACTGTGAGATCATAACCTGAGCCAAATTCGGCCGCTCAACTGACTGAGCCACCCAGGCACCCCAAACTCTGATAATGTTTTAAATGCACATAACTAATGCTAAGTTACAGTAGAACGCCTAAGGATATATATCTGACCTTCATGTGAATGTAAACCAGGATAATTTGTGAAAATTCATACTCATTTTTCCACAGTTTAATATAATTAAAGACCACAAGTCAATAAGATCAACTAGAATCCCTTGTATAGATGGCATAGTAGGTCTAGGTTATGACACAACACTCTGCTTCAAATATATGGCAATGCCAAGCACAGTGTGCACATAGACAACACCAATAACAAGTGATATAGCAAGGTTCTAAATGAAATTAATATCTCTGTAGACTAGAATTAGACCAGAAACACAAAGGTGACATAATCCTGCTAGGTCATGGGTGGTGCTAACGCAAGCAGAAATATTTCCACAATTGTAAAGAGTAATGCAATCCACTCAGATGGAGTCTGAAACTTCCTGCTTGAAATACAGCCCTGAGGTAGGCTTCCTCATGCAAGAAAAGTGTCAAAGGGATTGCAAAACTATAACACAAACAGTGACAAAACACAAACTATGGCTATTGCTTTTAACAAGCTGTTAGCCAGGGGTGCTCCCAAACCAATCACTAGGAACGGTGCATGTCCATGTGCCTGTCACAATGCAAAGACCACAATGGAACAGAAAAGCCAGTCGCTACCTCAAGACCTGATTAGCCTGGAGAACCCAGGGACAGGTCACTTAAGAAATGAAGAAAAGAAAGAGTTGACAAAAACAAAGAAAACAACAACAAACACAAAGGCTTTTCTCTCCCAGCAAGCCTCAAAATAAAATGCCCAAAGCATCAAGAAATGAAATGATAAGTTTAGTAGACTGAATAGTTGTCCCCCAAAATATCAGGTGTTCATCCCTGCAACCAGTAATGGCAACCTTATTTGTATTAAAAAAATCTTTGCAGATATGATCAAGTAAGTATCTTGAAATGCATTATTGCTGACATTATCCTGCATTACCAGGATTGGCTTTCATGCAAGTATATGCATCCTTCTAAGGGAAGTCAGTGAGATGGGGTGACACAAGAAAAGAGCTTCCTTTCTTGTGTCATCAGAGAGCCAGAGATCGAAGTGATGTAGCCACAAGCCAAGGAAGGCTGGCAGGCCACCAAAAGCTAGAAGAGGCAAGGAGCATGTTCTCCCCTAGACCCTCTGAGGTGATTTGGACCCTCTCAACACCTTGATTTCAGCTCCATGGAATTGATGGCCGACTTCCAGCTGTCAGAATTCTAAGAGAATATATTGCTGTTGTTTTAAGCCACCATGTTTGTAGTGGTTTTTAACAGTAGCCACAGGAAACTAATACAATAAAGACACAGCTAAAAACATAAATCAGAACAGGAAATTAAAGGAAATTAATTTTACTGAGATTTTCTGGTCTTTTCTATTGTTGGTGGACACAATGACCTTGCCAAATTTCTTCTGCAAGGTTGTAACCTAAGCAGATGCCAGAAATCTATTCTAGATTTTAATTCAAAAAGTTTTTGGAAACAGTTGCATTTTGCCCTCACAAGTGAATGCTAATTTAACCAAGTATAAAATTTGAGTTTTAAAATCATCTTCCCTCAGACCATTTGAAATGCCGCTCCATTGTAGCCTAGAAACCGATTTTGATCATGAGAAATGTGTTTTCTCAGGTTCTTCTGTGTGAAGAGTTTCATGGTACTAATTTCCCCCAACTATTTGACTATTCTTGGCAGTATATAATTTTTGCATTTGAGAATTCCTGCTGACTGGTCTGTGGTTGGTAGTTCAATGTGTCTTAGTCCGCCTCTGGTAATTATGTAGATACAGTGTGTTATTATCTGAGGATTCTGATCATTTTTAGTTTGAAAGTGAGAGCTTCTTGCTTCTCCTGAGAGTCGGTAGCTCTCTGGGCTCATTTTTACACCTCTGCTGTCATTGGCTGCACCCTGTCCTTGATGTAGGAACACATATCACTTCCACCCACTGTTCAGTACAAGATGTTGGGCAACACAGTTGCTGAAAATGCAGTTTGGCAGTGACTCACTTTCAAAACTCTCTTGTTGACTCCGACTTTGCATATGACCTGCAGATTTTCTCACCTTGAAGGTCATTTTTTTTTCTGCACGTGTTTTGTGCTCCTATTACCCACTGAATGATTTCTCTCCATTTCTCATCTTCCTGAAGTGGTCAAAATAGTCCCTTAATAGGGCTTTTTACTTGTTTATTTGGCTTCCACTCTTATCAATAATTTAGCATTTTATAAAATTACATTTCTCTCGTTTCACTGGATTTGGGGCAGAATGAAAAACAGATTATGTTAACAGTATGCAAATTTGAATCAGTCTCAAGGTTTTTAAACCATATAATTTGTTTATAATAAATATTGGCTTTTTCAGAACACTAAGCTTTTTTGTTTATTAAATCAATTAATATTTTTAAATTGGACTATTCAGGATAAAACAAACAAGACTCTGGGCGTATTGATATCATCTCACTTTATCTAGATTTCCATTCGTTTTTCCCTGAACTTTTTCATCTAATTTTCAGTGTTAAAAGCTATATGCTTCGTAATAGTCAGGGGCTAAAAACAAAATATATTTTAGGATATACTAACTGAGGGTATATCTCTAATTAGGGAATCTTTGGATGTCCAGAACTCTCTGTAACTTTTTTGAGCCACAGAATTTCTCCTTAATAAGCTGTTGGCCCAAGATTCCTGTCTCATACATTAAATGAGGAGAGCGTGGGTTTCTGTTTTAACTATTTTACTATTGATTTGTTCTGTACATACTTTGTTAAGAAATCGTTTAAGAGTCAAATATGACTAGTTGTAGCTTTTATTGCTTTGCATTAACTAACAGCTATGTGTGCAAACAATACACACTTAACATAGCTCTTAAATTTTTCATATTTCCATATAATCTAAATCTTTTAATACCATTGTATTAGTACAGTAGCAGCCAGTTTCTTTGGCTGGCCAAGTTACAGTTTCAATTATATTATTCAATTAGTATTATAAAAAATACTAGCACTATGTTTTAATTCCCCTTTTCTATAACTCATTTTGAATGGTCTTTTACTAAGTTCAACTAATTGGACACATGCTTTCCTGAAGTAATAAAATTAGACATACGTGCGTTTCTTTGTGTTGTGTTGTTGACATGTTTTCTCTTTAGGAGCTACAAATTATTTCCAGAGGCAACTGGTCTTCATATTTAAGTGGTTAATGATCATTTACTATTAATTATACTGAGGTACAGTCATCAACCTTGAAATATATTCTCCCAAATTAATTGTTCACTTCAATCATACATTAGTTTGGGAAACCCAACTGTAAGATTAAGCACAGTCCTCAGAATATTGTCTGAGATTCTGCTATGTCTGTGATAAGTAAATTGTAAAATAGTTCCTAAAAGGGTTAGGCTCACATTAATTCTGCCATATTTTATATATGCTATAGAACTCTGAATTTCAATTGCATATTTATTATTTATTTTCTTGATGTGTGGGGTGATTTTGTTTTAACATAATTCAAATTTAGAAGAATAGCACAAAGACATCCCATAGGTCTCAGATTCACCGTTTCTTTCTACTTTCTCTATAGTATTTATTAACTTTTTTTCTCCATAGAAATACAGATGTGGCTTTTTTAAAATTATTTTTTAATGTTTATTTATTTTTGAGAGGGGGGGAGGGGCAGAGAGAGGGAGACACAGCATCTGAAGCAGGCTCCAGACTCTAAGCTGTCAGCGCAGAGACCGATGTGGAGCTCAAACCCATGAACCATGAGATCATGACCTGAGCTGAAGTCAGACACTCAACTGACTGAGCCACTCAGGTGCCCCAGATGTGATTTTTTAAATCATTTGAGAATAATTTGGAGATCCCATGCCCCTTTGACTCTAAATACTTCAGTGTGCATTTTCTAAGAGTAAAGATACTATCTCACATAAACATTGAAGAGTTACAAAGTCAGGAAATTTAAGACTGATATCAACGCTAATTTCCAATCCCCTATGTCTCTTTAGTCTCCTCTGATTTGAAATACTGCTAATCTGTGCCCTATTTGTTCAGTTATTTCCTAGGTAATATTTTCACATGCGTATTTAATGAGTTTTACAAATGTCTGTGTCTCTGTAATCAGCACTATTATAAAGATCTAAAACATTTCCATCATCTCAGCTCTCTTTATAAGTGGAAACATATAGTATGTGTTGTTTTTTGTTTGGCTTCCTGAGCTCAGTGCAATGACTTTGTAATATATCTATGTTTTCTTAGGTACCAGTTGTTTATAATCTATATTACTGAAGAGTATTTCATTTCATATATATATATATATATATGAAATGAAATACTCTTCAGTTATATGTACAATTTGTCCATTCTCCTGTTGAGTGCAATTTAAATTGGAAACCGTCTTCTCTCTACTTTGGACTTTTATGATACAGCTACCTTGAAATTTTTGGTACAAGTTTTATCATACTTTATATATATATGTATTTTTATTTCTTTTGAGTAAATATTTAAGAATGAAATTGCTGTATTGTATAGTAAATGTGTGCTTAATTTTACAAAAAAAAGGCAAAACTGTTTTCAAAGTGGTAGGTTCATTTTACATTCCTACCGGTTATGTATGAGAGTGGCCAGTTCTAGAACAGGTTAAAAACATAAATCTAAGAAGTGATTTGTTTTGGAATTGGGGTAATTCCAGAGCAACTACTTAAGAAAATAATGTATTAGACTTGGGCACCCTTCTGGCCCATTTTCACAGAAAATACTCCTATACCTTGATAAAAGTACTAATCAGATTTCTCAAATTTCATAATAAATATTCAGCCCTTCTTTCCACCTCTCTGTTTTTCAAAGCTTATGAGCTACCAATTACATAAATTACTAGCACTGTACATTCTTGTCTAAGATCTTAAGAGTTAATTGTCTGGTTTCCAGTTTTTATGTCAAGCTTAAATGATGCAATTAATATTCAAGAAAGATGGTCTTTTGACCAACTATTCATATGTTACTCTGGGAGTTCTGTTATTTCATATTATCGGGCTAGACAACCCCAACACCAGGTATCTGGAACATATTATTTTACCACCATAGAATTGATTTGGTTTTTCATTAACAATTTAAAATAAAGCCTTAATTTTTTTTCTTGCTGTTTTGAGATTGAAGTTTTGTTGCTTTTTTATTTTGCATTATTGAAAGATAACTGAAATATAGCACTGTATAAGTTCAAGGTGTACAATGTAAATCTGACACACACATATATATGGTTTAATGTTTACCCCAATAAGGTTAGTTAACAGTCTTCACATAATTACCAGTATGTTGTTGTTAAAGTGAGAGCATTAAGGCTGTACTTAATAGCAACTTTGAAGTATACAATATAGCATTATTAACTTTAATCATCATGCTGTACATTAGCTCTTCCAGAATATCTTACATCTGAAAGTTTGTACACTTTGAGTAATGCCACCGTAGTTTCTCCACCCCTCAGCCTCCAGAAACCACCACTGTATCATTTTTATGAGTTTAACAGTTTTTGATTCTGTATGTGGTAGGATCATACACTATTTGTCTTTCTCTGACTTATCTCACTTAGCATAATGCCCTCAAGGTGTATCCATGTTGTGACGAATGGCAGGGTTTCCTTTTGTAAGGGCTGAATAATCCATTTTAGATACACACAACATTTTCTTTGTCCATTCATCAGTCAGCAGACACTTAGGTTGGTTCCATGTCTTGGCTATTATGAATAATGCTGCCATGAACATGTGAGTATAGATATCTCTTCAAGATAATGATTTCTGTTCTTCAGATGTATACAAAGTAGTGATATTGCTGGATTATACGGAACTTTTATTTTTAAGTTTCTGAGGAATCTCCATACTCTTTTCCATAGCAGCTGCGCCAATTTACTTTCCCACTGATAGTGCACAAGGGCTCCCTTTTCTCCACGCCCTTGCCAAAACTTATTATTTCTTGTATTTTTGATAATAGCCATTCTAACAGGTGTGAAGTGTTATCTCATTGCAGTTTTGATAATTGTAATTAGTAATGGTGATACTTAGTATCTGATAATTAGTAATGGTGAACATCTTTTCACACTTGTTGGCCTTTTGAGTGTCTTTTTTGGTATAATATCTATTCAAATCCTTTGCCCATTATTTTTCATTCTTTTGCTATTGAGTTTTATATGTTCCTTATATATTTTGGATATTAATCCTTTATGAGATGAATGCTTTACAAGTATTTTCTGCCACTCCATAGATTGCCTTTTTGTTTCACTGATTGTGTCTTTGGGTACCTGGAAGCTTTTTAGTTTGATGTGGTCCCATTTCATTTTTCCTTGTGTTGGCTGTGCTTTGGTATTGTATTAAAAACATCATTGCCAAGACCAATGTTAAGGAGCTTCTCCCCCTGTTTTCTTCTAGGAGTTGTGATTTTAGGTCTTACCTTTAAGACCTCAATCAATTTCAAGGTAATTTTTGTGAATGGCATAAGACAGGAATCCAATTTTGTTATTTTGCATGTGAATATATGGTTTCCCCAAAACCATATATCAAAGACACTATTCTTTCCCCATTGAGTATTCTTGGCTACTTTGTCAAATACTATTTTGACAAAATACTTTGTCAAATACCAAATACAGACATGGGTTTTTCTGGGTCCTGGATTCTGTTCCATCCATTTATGGAACTGTGTGCATTTAATTATCTTCCTCCTCATCACGTTTGAGTCTGTTTTTATGCCAGTAACATAATATTTTAATTGCTATAGTTTCATAATATAGTTTGAAATCAGGAAGTATGATGCCTCCAGCTTTGTTCATTCTCAAGAATGCTTTGGCTATGTGGGGTCTTTTTGTTGTTCTATATGAACTTTATGATGGTTTTTTCTATTTCTGTGAAAAATGCCATTGGAATTTTGATAAGAATTGCATTGACTCTATAGATGGCTTTGGGTAGTATGGGCATTTTAATGATGTTAACTCTTCTGATCTGTGAACACAAAAGTTATTTGAGTGTTCTGCTTTCCTCATCGTCTTATAGTTTTTGGCCTATAAATCTTTCATTTCGTGACTGCTATTGGTAACCCCTCTTTCTTCCCCCTTATTCCTAGATAGCTCTGTACATCTCAGCTATGCTGGGAAAGCTTCCCACTCATGGTGCTCTCTATTTGGGAGGGACTCCTTCTAGCTAAGGTTTCCCTTCTTGACACTGAGCAATGACAGCTTGGGGATAGGATGATGCAAGCAAAATGAAGCTATCTTCCTTCCCTTTTTACACAGTTATTCTCAAGTATTTTGTTCTACCATGTTACTGACGTTTCTTAGGTAGACTCTAGAACTCTCCCAGAGCCTTTTAAAAATTTTTTGTGTATTTTATTTATTTATTTATTTATTTATTTATTTGAAGAGAGAGAGAGAGAGAGAGATTGAGAGAATGTGAGTGGTGAAGGGTCAGAGAGAGAGAGAGAGAGAGAGAATGAGAATACCAAGCACGCTCCAAGCTATCAGCATGGAGCCCGAAGTGGAGCTTGATCTCATGAACTGTGAGATCATGATCTGAGCCAAAATCAAGAGTCGAACACTCAACCTACTGAGCCACCCAGGTTCCCCATCTACAGCTATTTTTGTTCTTGCATGGCTATCTAACTGTTGATCTTTGGAAGGGGGTTAGAGGCTGAGGTCTCCCATCTGGATGATGTCACTCCTGAAATCTGTATTGATCTTTACAGTGGAAATATTTGCTTCTTCCTCCTTTCTAGGATTCTAATTTCTGATTCTGCTTTAAGTTTTATTCACATATGACAAGTGAAAGCATTTTCAGAAGAAGTGAGATATATTTTTAAAACGTCAAAATCAAATGTGAAAAAAAAAACCTCTCCAATATAATAACAGTAACAACAAAACTCAGCTGCATAATTTAGAGTACCTTTCAGCAATTTGCTCATTTTGGGAGTATCTAGTTTTCATTTCCGATTACATACCTCTGACGCGACTCACTGCTCTCAAGTCCCCAGCACCTAAAATAATGTTTTAAGTTGAAAGTTAACTGCTTCCTCCCTTTCAGCTCTTAAAAATAAGTGTATCAATCTATTTACAACATCTCCTTCTCATTATGATAAGAATAGAGGCACTCATTTAATTAAACCATTAATGGCCTTAACCAAAAAACATAAACATAATATCTCATTGAAATAAATAATTGGTTTTAGTAACAGTAGTGTCAAGAGTGCAATAGGTTTCTAGTTGGTGAGTAATCTCCCAACACCTCATTCTGTGTGCAAAGTATTCCTCTCTGCTAGGCCCTCACCCCACAGCCACTTATTTTTATGTGAGGATACCATCATGTCCTGCTTGGTTAGTTCCCTTGTCTACAGTCTTCCCTACCCCTCTCCCCCTCTTATACACTAGTACCCTTCATGTTTCTAAAATGCAATCATGGTCACACTCCTCTGCTGAAAACATTTCATTACCTTTCTTCTCATAAACCACTGAACAGTTCAAAATAAAGCCTAACCTCATCATATTGGCTTTAAAAGCCCTGCATATCCCAATAACCACTCCTATCTTATCTCTTACCTTCCCCTACTTTTTGTCCTTACTCTACTTGAATCTATATTTTAGCCTTATAGGTCTTCTTCTCTTACGTATAGATCTTTGTGTATGTTCTTCCCTTGATCTGGAACACCATACAGCAGCTTTCACTCTTTATAGGTTAAAGAATGCTCTTCCTCTGTGATGTACTAAAACAGTTTGGAAGCTGTTTTAAATGATCTGTTAGGTTAAACCTCTCTGATAGCATAGTCCTAGATTCTAAAGATGAGAATGCATTGACCATCTAAGAAGAGTTGAGCATAGTCCAGCAAGGGCATGGTTCCTGAATTGAGAAAGATTATGGAGTATTTAAATAATAGAAAGAAGTCAGTATAGCTGAAGAGCAATAGGATGTGGGGACCATGACAGGTAGAATAACAGAGAATGAAGCTGGAAAAGTACAGACTGTCTAAATCACGTATAGTATTTGTTAGTGTTCTTAAACCTAGTTTCAATGTGGGTAGGGAGGGCTCCCCAATTTCCAACATTTCAACAAGCATTGCTTAATACACCTACAATTCAGCTCAATTCTGATACTCTCTATCCAGAGGTGGCATCAGCCTTCTCGAATTGAGGGTTCAGTTCTACAAGACTGTCCCCACATACTTCAGACAGGGTTGCATGAACCTAAGACTAGATTATTAGCTGTGTTTCTGACTGGCTATAGATTGGACATTCTCACGACCCCCTGACACTAATCACAGGTGCAGGTTGTTACCTGTTCTTCTGACCAGTTGGCTATAAATCAGAGGTTTCCATAACCTCTCTGTTAGAGTAGCTCACAGAACCCAGAGAACAGTTTACTTACTAGAAACTGGTTTATTATAAAAGGATTTAACCTAGGAACAGCTAGATGGAGGAGATGCATAAGGCAATGTTTGAGGAAAGGTTGCAAAGCTCCCATGCCCTCTCTAGCTGTGCCATTTTCCTAAGCTCCATGTGTTCACCAACCCATAACCTCTTAGAACCCTTTCCTTTTAGGGTTTTATGGAAGTTTCATTGCATAGGCAATCAATTAAATTATTGATTAAATAATTGACCATTGGGGGACGCATGGGTGGCTCAGTTGGTTGAGTGGCCAACTTCAGCTCAGCCCATATCTCATGGTTTGTGGGTTTGAGCCCTGCATTGGGCTCTGTGCTGACAACTCAGAGCCTGGAGCCTACTTCAGATTCTGTGTCTCCCTCTCTCTCTGCCTTTCCACCACTTGTGTTGTCTCTCTCTCTCTCTCTCTCTCTCTCTCTCAAAAATAAATAAACATTAAAAAATAAAAAAAATAATTGACCATTAGCACTTGATTCTATCTCTGTCCTTCTCTCCTCTCCAGAGGTCAGGTGGTGGTGGGGCGGGGTGGGGGGGACTGAAAGTTCCAACCTCTGGATTCTGTGGTTAGTTCTCCTGGCAACCAGCTCCCATCCTTAGGTGAAGCCCAAAAGCAACTTCATGTATATAACAAAAGATAGCTTTGTCACTCTCAACACAAGAAACTCAAAGATTTGGGGAGCTGTGCTCCAGAAGCTGTGGATGAACACCAAATGCATATTTCTTATAAATAACAATGTCACAGTATGACAGACCTTTCTAATGATTTTGGATTTTAGTCTCAGATCACTTCAAAACCACTGATAACTTTTAATCAGCCAAGAGGCTTAATCTGGAAGATTTTTTGAACTGGCTGCTCTGTTTGCTTTGTGAACCATGGATAGATGTAAGGGAGGGTGAAATTGGCAGTTTTGAGACTAGCTAGAAAGTTATTATGCTCTACAGGATATGATGATGACTGGGTTAAGGTGGAAGCATCAGAGACAAAAAAACTAACTATTAATATAGACTATAATTTAGAGGTAGAGTCAAATAGGACTTGGTGATGCATAGGGAGTTGAGAAAAATTGCCTTGCATTTAGATAGAGAATTTCAGAGAATGGCATTTTTCTACATTTTTTTCTGAAATAAATGACAGAAAAGAAACAGTAATAGATATCCTAAGCTTCTACTCACTTACTTTGACAGCTTTTCACCTTATTAGTTTAGCTGATCTCTTGGCTACAAAGTTCATTCATTCATGAGTGGCTGCAAGGTGCTTATTATTTACATCAACTAAATAAAGTGGACTGCAGTAGATGATCTTGACAGGACAGTGCAATAGTTTCATGAGATTTTTATGACTCAGTATTTTCTCCTCCCAACCCACCCTATTCACTACCATCATACTTTCCTCAAGAATTATTTCACTTAATTTTTCTCCTGCTTATCATGGTTTTCATGACCCACCATGCTCAGAACCAGATTGATCTTTTTGGTTTGGTCTCTTTCTTCTCCTTGTGCATCCCATGTTTCAGCTAAAAATAGCTCCTCTGTGTTCCTTGAGTACTCCAGAATGTTCCCATCCTCTTGTCTGCTCCTATAGTCTTCCAAGTGACATATTAGAATACCATCTCTCTAAAAACATTCTACGAGCATCAGGGCTTGGCATGACAGTAATGCATAGTGATTAGGAGAACTAGTTTAAGAAATATGGGTCAGAATCATGCCTCTGTTACTTAGACTTGTGGTCTCCAGCAAGTCCTTATCATCTCTAAGAGCCATTTACTCTTTATTTAAGATGGGGAAAATAATAGAGTCTACTTATAGTGTTGCTCTAAAAATGAAATGATATAATGCATGAACACATTTCATAACAGTGTCAACATAAATTAGGCACTAAATTAATGATAGATATCAATATCTTTATTAATGCTCACTTCAAATGCTGTAACTCTATGTGAAAAACTCATGACATAATAGTTTGAGTTATTACCTTGAATATGATGTCACATGTTACAATTGTTTGTACATACATATGTGTATATACATGAATACATATACATATAAATGACCAAAAATAAATAATGTTTTATATTTTCACTATCATAACAATAGGTCTACATCTCTTGAGTACTTAGCACATTCCACTGTGCATTAAGAGTGTGTATGTACCAGGGTGCCTGAGTGGATCAGTTGGCTAAGCGTCCAGCTTCAACTCAGGTCATGATCTCATAGCTCATGAGTTCGAGCCCCACATCAGGCTCTGTGCTGACAGCTCAGAGCCTGGAGCCTCCTTCCGATTCTGTTTCCCTCTCTCTCTGCTCCTCTTCTGCTTGCACTCTGTCTCTCTCTCACTCAAAAATAAATAAACATTTAAAAAATAAAAATAAATAGATTGTGTATGTAACAAGCACACAATAATTTTCTGTGCTGAACTTTTTCTCCTCTGCCTTATATGCAATTTTTAGAGAACTTGCTTATGTCCTTTTCTCACATTGTTTATACCTGCAACTCTTGCTAAATGCAAGTTAAGCCACAGCTCTCACCCACTCTGTCCAAGGTAATTGGGATTTGGATAGACCTATGGCCTTAGTTTTTTCAGGTACATTCTTTCCTTCTATGACTTAGAAATCAGAGTCAGAGGATCTGTCGGGTCATGGTACAGCTAGTTTAGACTGGCCATACTAGGTCTAATATATTCCAAAATAGAGACAGGCATGCTGGACAGAGACAGAATAATGCCATTTGTGTGCCCACAGAAGGGATGCAATCTATAAAGTCATCTCAGTTCATAGTTTTTTTGTTCCTGTTATTCCATTGTTCAGTCTACCTACACTTTCCAGGTCTTGGAGTAAGATACTTTGTACCCTTCCAAGAAATCATCCCTAGTTTTAGTATTTTCTGTTGCTAATAAGTAAACCATTCTTGTTGGAGACCATGTGCATATCTCCTTTCTCTTTGCATGCTCTTTGCTGTGTGTCATATTTTCATCTCTCATTCACAACACCTCGCCAATTGCCTCACACAGAATAGCACTAACAGTCAAGACATGCTCAGTTATTTTTACCACTTCTTGAGAATCTTGAATTTAACACCATATTGCTAACAGTACTGGATTAGGCTTATTTAAAAGTGAATTCAAACTAAATTCCTTTGAGAAATTCAGTAGCATTGAGATTTTCTCTTAAGACCTACTGGATTATGGTAAACCTGAGTTGGGAATTATTAAATTGGACTGAAGTATAGTAAAGAAAATAACTGGCTTTACTTATGGTAAGTTGCACGCATTTGGAAAAAAAACACAAAGATACTTCCTGGATCGTAATTGTACCCTGGTAAATAATAATTTTTCTGAAGCTGATTTGCATTGTAGAGGTTTTGTTTGTTAACCAAGGAAAAAGCAGATGTTTCTATGTTGCTGGCACAGAAACATTCTAAATTTCAGATGCTAAATCCCAAATGAACATTTCAAAGCTTTCATGGGTGTATGTTTTATAAAATACAGTTTATGTAGAGTAGAAAATATGACTTTCAAAATATAGTTGAAAAGTCCTGGTGATGACAATGTCATGATTCTAAGGGAGGGTTAATGAAAAGCTGCAAAGTACATAAAGATTCTGTCAGAGAAAATAGTGTATAGGCATTCCCAGGTAGGGCTTGAGAGGGAGGCAGCTATATTCTATAAAGTCTATAATACTAAATAAATTCTATAAAACTGACCGTTAGTTATATAATTCTCAGCAACTTACTCAGCATCTCTTAGACTCAATTTTCTCATGTAAAAAAGTGGGGTATGGGTACAAATTGTACTTAAAAGCTTTTGGGGAAACTAAATCAGATTGTTGAAGTAAAGGGCTTACCAGAATGCCTGACATATAAAAATCTTGTAATTCATGGGGCTTCTTGTTGTTTTGTTGTAGTTATTATAGACAGATTTTCATCTGATTTCACTTGTTCCATGGCTCTGATAAGAATTGGGTGGAAAAGAGTATAAAATTGCATGTAGGACAAATTTATATTTATAAATAAGTGATGCATAATCACTGAAAGGGCAAACACCAAAATGTTGATAGATATCTTTGTTAATAAGTAAAGGTAATGCATATTCTTAATTCTTTCTACATGCATTTTCCAAACTTGCCATTGACCAAGATGGCCTTAACATTCCCCTAAGCTTGATTAAACTTTAGACAGGTTTCCTTCTGACTTTAGGCCCCTGAATGCCGTTTTCTTAGAGCACTAACTTTAGAAAACTTGCAGTTGTAAATTCTTTCTGTCACTTAGAGATGTAAATCTTCCACAATCCAGAATGCCTCCCTCAGGCCATGGGAGTTGTGCCTTTGAAATGCATTTATTGAACTCCTATCTCTCAGTCTCTGTGGGTACATAGGAAACTAACTTCAAGAAGGGACAATTAGCAAACATAGAAGGCCTAATCACATTGATAGAGCTCCCCAAAATGTCCTCCAGTATTTCTCCATTATCTTACCCCAGCCATTGAAAATCCTTCCTTCTGTTCCAGCGAAGCTGTGTTCATTTTCTCTCCCCTATTGCAATAGTATTGAATAAAGTGTTCCTTCTTGTTTAGCTTGTGCAGTGCATTTTTTTCCTTTAATACTACAAACATTGTATTTATGGTAAAAATGAAAATACAGGGGATGTTTTTGAGCATGTATCAAACATGTTTTGAGACATGTATCTATGTATGTGTACATGTCTATGTATGTGTATATAAAAGAATGTTAGCTAAAAATATTTGTTAGCTAAAAATTCTGAAGAGGAACTGAAGGTCAGTCTCTCTTAAAGTCATCACCCTCAAACTTGTTTCTGATTAGATTATAATGATTTTATTTCAGCAAAAGCTGCCAACATCAAAAACTCAGTTGTCGGGGTCAGTTGAAGTATCAGCCACAGAAACTTGACAGCTGCTAGATTTCTAAAGCATAGACCTCCAGTCTATGTCCAAGTCCCTATTGACTATTGCCTTACAGAGTGGCATAGAGCAAAAGACGTGGTCTTCATCCTACCTGGATCTCATTTTCCTCTATCAAAAGAGAAAGGGAAAAATGTTCTGAAAAGCAGTACAGAGTTAAAAATTCAAAAGAGCACAAAATATTTTCACCTAGAAAGAATTTCTCTCCATTGCTTTTGAGATAGATTTGCATTAGAGGGGCATATTTTGGCTATTAAAGCCACACTCTAAACTGGCCTGACTCTGCCTCTAGCCATCTTCAATTCATCTGTAGAATGGAATGACAGTAATAACATCTATGTCATAGATTTGCTGTGAAGATTAAGGGAATTAATATACATAAAGCATTTGCACTTTTTTTAAAGCACTTATACTTTTAACTGGGTCTTGTGCATACTACTTTGTTGCCATCCTGTCCTGATTAATGTTTATTAAATATTTTAAAACATTTCAGGGAGGAACATAGTGGTCACTTGGCAATTTGATTTGAGCATGGGAACTGAGTCTGTTACGATTCTCTTATGGCCAAATTGTAGGAGTTTATTTATGACCATGGCGATATCAGCGTCACATGTACATCTGAGGTCAAGAAATTGCCACATAATACCTAAAAAAAAACAAAAAAAAAAATGGAGGGGACACCTGGGGTGGCTCAGTCCATTGAGCATATGACTTCAGCTCAGATCATGATCTTGCGCTCGTGGGTCCATGCCCCTCATCCGGCTCTGTGCTGACAGTTCAGAGCCTGGAACCTGCTTTGGATTCTGTGTCTCCCTCTCTCTCTGCTCTTCCCCTGCTTGTGCTCTGTCTCTCAAAAACTAAAATAAAACCCTAAAAAAAATGTGTTAGCAGGGAGGAAGAGGAGCATGGTGTTATGGTGGGGTGTTTGTTTGTTTGTTTGTTTGTTTGTTTTTGAGAGAGAGAGAGAGAGTGCATAGGGAAGAGGGGCAAAGGGAGAAAGAATCCCAAGCAAGCTCCACACTCAAAGTGGAGCCTGATGCAGGGCTCCATCTGATGACTGTGAGATCATGATCTCAGCCAAAATCAAGAGTTGGTTGCTCAACTGACTGAGCCACCTTGGTGCTGCAACAGGGTGTAATTTTTGAATAACATTGTATCTGTTACAATGTACATTTCCAAGGTTATTAAGTTTTTTTCCCTCAGCATAGATTTTTTTTGGTGGCAAGTGTTTTATGAAATGTTTGTATCATGACTTGTTTAACCGATTTCTATACTTGGACTTCTAGCTTGTTTTCAATTTTCCACCATGATAATAAATATGATAAACATAAATGTTACATAAACTCGAAGGAAATAAAGGCTTTGCTGATATGTCTTCAGCGGAATATTTTGTATATTTACATTTTTTTCTTATTTCAGGTATTAATTTTTGAAGGGAGATATTTTTTGACCCATTTGTATTTATTTGAAGTTTCCTATGAAACTTATTCACTCATTGTTTCGTATCTATTTATTTATACTGAATAACAATGTGTGCTTTTTAATGATCTCTATGTTTATTCTAACACTTTGTAAAACAACTAATGGTTAGATGGCTTGATTTAGGAAAATTGAAATGTGTGGCCTTCTGAAGTTACTGCTACTCATAAATTTAATAATTTATTGTCCAAATTTTGAATTACCATGGTTAATAAGATTTATGGAATTCAATTAAAACTAGGCTAAATGAAATAGGGGGTAAATAAACAGCATCATTAAATAGCTGTTGATAACTGAGTTATCCAAATAGATTTCATCTGCAGGCATAATTTGTCCCCAATCAACCACTACTTGAAACGTCAAAGTGGAAGGATTTTACTTGAATCACAGATTTCAGTTAATTGCATAATCGCATTAAATTTTCCATTAAAATTGTGTCTTTGTGATATTTTTTAGAGATTTGAATGTAATGGCTGGTTGAACACTTCAAAGGAAGGAAATAGAAAGAACCCCCTGATATTTTCACCAATGCCAAGAATCCTATCCTGGATGTTGCCCATTTCTCAACTTGCTCTTACTCTGCCTGACTCCTGCAACTCTTATTTCCACTTTACTTTGACTCACTGTCATAAATCTTAATTTTCAATTCCTTAAAACATCCTCATCTCAATTGATGCACTGTTTTATTTTCTAGAAAAGTTAAAAGCTTCTAGAACACAAAAGCTCTGACATTATTTGACTCTGGCCTTTAGAAAGTAAATTTTGAGGCCACTGATTCTTTAGACCCTGAGTTTGATAATTTCTTTTCTATACTCAAATATTTCTTAAAACAAAAAAAGTAATATGGTAGACTTTTCTCTGTTTTCTAATTAGAAATAGAATAGAATTCTAATTTCTAAATAGAAATTTAAAAATTTCTAATTTTTAAATTTTTATTTGACTAATTTCACGACCAAGTATAAGGAAGAGACTTAGATAAAAAGGAATAGGGGCGCCTGGGTGGCTCAGTCGGTTAAGCGGCCGACTTCGGCTCAGGTCATGATCTCGCGGTCCGTGAGTTCGAGCCCCGGGTCGGGCTCTGTGCTGACAGCTCAGAGCCTGGAGCCTGTTTCAGATTCTGTGTCTCCCTCTCTCTCTGACCCTCCCCTGTTCATGCTCTCTCTGTCTCAAAAATAAATAAATGTTAAAAAAAGTTTAAAAAAAAAAAGGAATAGAAAGCAACACAGCTTACAAATATGGTTATAACTGTGTGTCATTCCCAGAAAGAAGCTATCACAGGCAATTTGAGTAGTGGTTAAGAATAAGGACTCCGGAATTAAACAGCCTTTTTTTTTTCTTCCCCTGAACTTAGTTCCATAAATATTACAAGGAATAGACTTTGTTCAGACGTGTAATTCTATCTGAGAGGTGCGTTTCTAGAAGTAGCACTGCTGAGTCAGGAGGATGGTACATATAGAAATGGAATTGCTATTGCCAAATTACCCTCTGAAGGGATTGCATCAGTTTGCACTCACACCAAGAGTGAATGGATGTGCCTGTTTTCTCATCAACTCAACACTACTGGGTATTGTAAAACATAATGACTTCGTTAGTTTGATCATTGAAAAACTGGGGTCTCTTTGACAGTTACAGTATATTTCTTTACGAATGAAATTATTTTATTTTTAAAAGTTAAAGTAAATCTTAGCAGCCTTTCTTGGTGCCCCTGCATTCAACCTAAAAAAATGTAATAAATATGTTTGAAGATATAAAATACACAATGAATAATGCATACAGTGTGAGAAAAAGCATAAACACAACTAAAAATATTCTTTGTTGTAATAATTTTGAAATAGTGAATACATTCATCAATTTTTTAAAGTCTATTAAACACTGGCCAAATTTTAAATAACTATTGTAAATTTTCAGAAGTGCACACTTATGTTTATGTTCTGCTTAAATATTATAATTTACTGAAGTATCTGAGAGTGGGCAATTTGTAAACAAGACAATTCTTTCAGTGTTTGGGAAGTTTAAGATTTATGAAGTATATTGTCACTTTAAATTAAAGTATAAATGTAATCTTAGTGGAAATACATTCATTTGGATTACTTTTCCAAGAAGTTTTGCAATCACTATAAGAAAGAACATATGAAATGCTATTTTGGAGTAATAGTAACTATAGATATGGATGAAATTTTGGTCAAATAATTCCAGTTTTAAAAATAATACTTTTTTCAATCAAATTATTTCCTTGTCAGAGAAGCATTAATTATTGAGAAAATAACTAAAGTGGGCTTTTAGAAATATTTGTTTTTATAGTCTAGGAAATGTAAGCTTTGAAAATAAATTTTGCCCTAAATATTAAAAAAATCAAGTCTAATTTACTTAAGAAGGTAAAGAAATCAAGGGTCAAATTAAAGGAGTTGCTTTCACAATCTTGCCTAAAATCTTTTTTTTTTTTTTTTTTTTTTTTTTTTTTCCCCAAGTGTATGCTCAGGTAAAACCTTGGTTTCCCTAGGCTCCTGCATTTAGCAAGGGGGCATTTATCAGAAGTTTCCCACAATGCACTTAGTAAATGGAGTTATACTTTTGAAAAACAAGAACAGAATAAAAGTATTTGAAGACTACTTATCAGTTTTACTTGCAAAACTCTCCTACCCCAGAACCAGTGAGTCTCTTTAGTGTTATTCAAATATGATGCTTCTTATTCTAGGAACATTAGGACACTCTTGACTGAACGATCTATATTTTCCTTATTTCTTTCCTCACCAGTACCTCCATGCAAAGATAGGAAAAGTATAGAAAAAAGCCATGAATCTCCTATCTGCCTAATGTTTTCTGTGAGTATTATCAGTGAAACACTTGAAATAAGAAACGATACAATCTGTTGAGTTCAGAAAATTAGCTGTGCATTTAATAGCTCTGCGAGATCCTATTTCAGTGAGAATATTCAGGGCTTGATTTGTTAACAAAGTCAGGCTTGATTCAGTGAGACTTCCCATAGGAAACTGGGAATGTTAAAGCTAAATCAACATCTTAATAGGAAGACTAGAAGTTATTCTGTGAGCGCTGGTAGTTTTGCATTCACAGTTACAGATTTATTATTGTCCATTAATTAAAACTGGTATTTTCCTCCAAATACCATTATGTCTTTCTCCTGCTACTATCTGCTTTACTGTTTTTCCTGGATCTCATTATTTCTCTCTATGAGAATATCCCATGTGGTGTATAAATATGGAATTAACCACCTCCCTCATTTTGAACAGAAACAGGATTGTTTCTCTTGCTGGGGTTGGCAAACTTTCTGGGTCAGATAGTTAATATATTTGACTTTCCAAGTCCTATGGTCTCTGTTGCATAAGCTTCACTCTGCCATTTTAGCTTGGAATTAGCCAGAGATGAGATGTCAACAAAGAGGCATGGCTGTATTTCATTATCATTTTATTTCTAGAAATAGGCGTAGAGCCAGGTTTGACCCATGGGCCTTAGTTTGCTGACCTCTATCTACTTCTAACCCAATATACTAAAGAGGTAAATCAATCTCAAATCTTATAAGAGAATTAGTAGCTTTAAATTTAGGCTTTTATGAAGATGTAGAGTACAATACCTTGAAAGTTCTCCATATCCTGTTTTGCAGCCCAGTGGCTTAGAGCTTGTAGAGAGGAATTTTCTGTCTGAAAGAAGCAGTGCACTTGGATGAACACTAACTGCAACCATCCCTTTGGTCAACATTTAGCAAATTTAGTAGAAGGGACGCTGTGTTTACCTATTTGATGTCCATTCCACCCTCTCTCCTTATTAACAAAACTTGGATTTATTTGAGGGGTGGCCTTATGCCTAGCTAAAATCCTGGATTCACCATACTCCTTATTTAAATGCTAATGGCATGTGCCATTCTTCTAGCAAGTGATATGCAACTAAAATCTACTTGGTGCAGCTTCCAAAAAGCTGTTGTTTATAGGACTAAAAAAAAAAAAAAAGTACAGAATTAGCTTTTGCCCTTAGCTCTCCTTTCTTCCTACCTGGAATGCAGTTTTGATGCCTGATATTTCTCCATTATATTGCAGCCAGGATGAGAAAGTCATGTGTTTAAGTTGGAGGAAACTAAAAGCTTAAAGGAGATTGGATTCTGGCCTTTCTAGAGAAGGTTTTAAATACTGTGGTGTATACTTGAGTATAGATTCTTGGATCAGGATAAAATTAACCTTATTAGACTAAGTCATTGCAGTCAGGTGTCTAACACACCACCCAAGTGAATGCTCTATCTTTAGCTTTAAAATATCATCTCTATTTATTGTGTAAGTGTAACATGATCCAAAATTCAATTTTACACCAGAGTCTAATTTCATTAATGTCTCATTTCTGTTTCTGTCTCTATTTTAATAGCTTCTTCTCAAAGACAGTTCTATTTCCAAATAGCATTTGGTTAGGAAATTGAAGAAATCTCGAAAACACTTTCCCTGTGCTAAGACAGTATTCATTTGCAGGTATGTTCAGATTAAATAATTCTGCCTGCAATGTTCTCAGTGGTGTCACTGACCCACAACTAGGGTATGAAAGAGTGGTAGGATGAAGTAGAAATTGAAAGAGCTTTTAAAAATCAATATAATGTTAGGTTGTACAAGATTCTGAAATAGAAGGAATTGCTCTTAAAGAAGCAGTGGGGTAGCTGGGTCAGAGTGCATCAGGTCAGGGTTTCCTTAGGTACTGCTAAACAAAGATGGGATCGTGACAACAACCACACGGTCTTCTGGGAGGGCAGATGTTTGCCATGGGATTCTTGTAAGATCTCCTTTTTAGACGTTTTGGGCTCAGTGCACATCATTTATTTCCTAAAACTTTCCCACAAAGAATGTGATTAATTCTCATGATCTTTAAAAATAAACAAATAAAATATTCCTTTAAGGACTTGTTCTAGTCCACACATGACTAGGAATGCCAGATAGAAATGAACCTCACACAGCAAAATATTCTAAACACATTTGATACTTTAACTCATTAACCCTTTGATACCCATTCTAACTTTACATTTTGACACTTGGAAGTGTTTCTAAAAGAGAGATTTGTAAAATTTACTTGAACATTTTGGGGCATGAATAACATTTTTTAAAGATAAACTATAAGTAATTTACATACTAGACTATAAAAAATTGTATGGAATATTTTGACACTCTCTACTTTTTCTCTAGGGAAATAGTTGCAGTTTTGAAACCGTGTTGCATGGGGAAAGGTGTCTGGATTTTCTTGGTCTACATTCTTGTGTTTCTTATATTGAATTTATTTACCATGGTGTGTACTGTGATGGGATGCACAATTATTTTTCTGAGGTCTTATTAACTAAGTATTAGTCTAATCAAATGTTTACACAAGTCATAACTTTAATTAATGAATTTCTATTTGTTCATTCCCGAAATGCTGGATTTCTCCAAACTTGGACATACTTTCTGCAGACACTTAATGTGTGCAGACACATATTAGAATTAATGCTATTCTAATATGGTGTATGGGTTCTTATCATGCTGTGAACATGGAGAAGGGTGGAGTTTAAAAGCTCCTTGATTTTGCTACTAAACCAGTCTGAAAAGCAACTTCCATTTACTTGTCACCAAAGCACTTCCTTTGTAATACTGCTCATCATTTCACAACAGTTACTAGAGATAAGGATGTCGTCATCGTATTGGCTATATTCTTGCCTGATACAGTATGGCTTACAAAGTACTAAAAACTTTATGCCATGGTACAGAAGGTAAATAAACCTTACAATTAAAAACTCAGTAAAAGGTTCGTGTCTGGTATCATAGCTGACTTGGATCCTGACCACAATAGCTAGAAGGTGGAAGGAACTGCTCAGAAGAAATGGAAATACTACAGCTGTCTGTTTTGCTGTTTGAGGACTTCTCAGGGGATCCTGGGCCTTGGAAGGGGGTGGCATGGTGGCTTGCCATGGGCACATACCTTACACACCTGAGTATATCCCCCTCCTTTAGCAACAGAGGTATCTCAAGCTATTTGGGGTTATAAAGAAACCTCTTTTATGTTAACCACATTTTCAGATAATTTTAGAATCTAGAAACATCCCCAAACTCATGCTTAAACAGTGGTGTCTTCATACCTGTGTCTCTCCTGAACATTGGGCTTACCCAGTTGAAGAGTCCAAAAATGAGCCTAACAAGGAATCTCTAGGTCCTGATCGTCAAAGTACAGTGGGCTGGCCATCAGCAATTAATTTGAGAGTCCGGCAACTCCCATTTCAGCAGGGATATGAAGGATCCTCCAGATGCTGCTGTAAGCACTTGTGAAGAAATGGGTGGAGGCAGAGTAGTGGCTCCAGGTTCATTTCGTCTCACCTGTTTTTGGCTTGCTCGTGGCTCTGTTGGTCCTTGGAGGAGTAAATGCTATCAGAGGGAATATGTGCAGATGCATTCATTCCGGAAGATAGCAGGGAACTCACCTTGACGAGTGGCCCAAACTGTATCTTCTAAGGTGGGAGACCTTAAAATATTTAAGTTTGTTTCACTCCCTGTGTTTGTATGACTACCAGATCACATAAAAAATGATGTGCAAAAAAGCAGAAAATAAGGCAAGTCCCATTTCAGCATGTAGAATTCTTCTGAAAAATAATAAAGACTTTTTATGGAATTTAATTCTTATGTCTTGATCATATTGTTCACATTATGCCCTCTCCCATTTAAGATTATTGTTAATTATCTATAAATGTCTCCCATATCATTGTGGCAAAAACATTTCTGAACAATGAACAATATCTCGGAACTGGATAGACTTTTAATTTCACAAAATGAAACTATTATAAATATCTTGAGTTTTTCATAAATTCTTGTGACTTTTCCTGACTTTTATGAAGATGAGACATTCTGTTTTCAAGTCGCAGTTCTTTTCTTGGTGTCTGCTTTGGTGTGGATCGTGCCATTTAACCTCCCGTTTGTTGCTTTGCCTCTAAAAGGAAGTTAATAATTTTGACCTTTTGCATTGGGGTTTTGTTCCTCTGTGAAGAAAAACATTAATGCCAGTAAATTACCCTGGGATCTATGGATGTAAGTGCAGGAATGAAAGGAATTATCCTATTTAAGACACGGAGAAAGTAGATACTTGAGTAAATGTGTTTCACATGTGCTGTTCTGCTCCAGTGAAGATGAACGGAGAGTGGTTACCCCAGTGGACAGGTGCTGACATGCATATTCTGACTGGTATGCAATAATAGTGGGGATTTTACCATTCCGAGCACATAGAGACTCACTGACTTGATCAATTTGCCTCTTCATTTATTTATTCACAGCTGAACTCCACTTGCAATGTGTGTGCCAAGCATTCATGTTGGCAGGTAGGGAAATAAAGATTGCTTAGTTTGTGCTTTTAAAATGAAGCTAAGAAGAAAATTAAATTCCAAATATTTCATAAATGTGCTTTAGCAAATATATCTCCATAAGCCTTATGGTACTTTTGGTTGAGAGCGAATGAAACACCTTGTGAAACTGGAGAAGATATGTGAGGGCTGCTTTATTTCCTTTGACTTGACCCCTGCATCTGTCCTTTATTAAATTGCTTTTGATCTGGGCAAGGACCATGGCAGGTAGCCTCTCTTCAGAACCAGGAAGACCATCTGCTCTGCAATCTCTCCTTTAAATTCCTTTGCAAAATAACAAGGACATGAACTAGATGTCCCCATTTCCCTCTAGGAAATACTTTTACCCTCTTTCTTGCTTGAGATCCATTTTGGATAATGCAAGTACCCAAGAGCAAACTTTAAATAAGATTTATCAAAAAAGAGTCTGACAACAAATCGTATTTTAATCCAAAATTTATAATTTTCTTTGGGAGTGACATATGACTTACAGAAAATACATGTTTCAACTAAAGAGTATAAATTGTTCAAGACAAGGAAGAGGGACATACCCAGCCTCCTTCCTTTTTCCGTAGTCTCCTTTAGAAAAGACTACACCTACCAGTTTCGTAAAATCCAGATGAAAACTACTTAAACACTCGGTTTTCAGTAAGAATACCAATCAAGTGTTTTTAATGGCTCCCCACTGTCAGGTAAATCGAGGGCTCTTTATTGATGCTGCTTCCCACAGTTCCATAAAATCTGACCATTCCTTACCTCTAATAGTGATAATAGTTCGGACTCATTGATCATTTGTAATGTATGTATCAGGTGCTGTGCTCAGTGTTTTACTTTTCTCAACTCAAATATTAATTCCAAGAACTCTGCATGGTAAATAGTGATAGTCTTCCAGGTTACAAATGTGTAAACTGAAGTTTGGGAAGATTGAGTAACCTTAGAGACTCAAAGCTAGTAAGTGACAGAAGACAGTATACAAACTCAGGTCTAACTGATTTCAGAATCCTTCTCTTAAGCCCTATACTGTGTTGTCTACCATCCAACACCTCTGGAAAGCAGACACTTCATTTAATTCCCCCTATTGTTAGGTGCTACTTTCTGTCTTCCTTACTCCCCCAGGGAGATTCAACCTCACCTGCTCTGATCTGTTCATCCCAAGTCATTAACCATCACTGAGCTTTCTACAGATCTTTGTAAATGTGTAAGTAATTTTTTTTTTCCTGAAATACGTTTGTCTTGTGTTGTTCTCAGTAAGGACTGATCTACTATATACTCTCAAAGAACTTTTATTATTTTCCAATTGGTTTGTCTTCTATTTAAACTAAGTAAGATTACTGACAGTTTAGCACATGCCATTGTTTAAATAAGTAGACACGAGAAGAAAAGTAGAAACTTGGGAAAACTCAAGCTAAAATACGAAGTTGGCAAAATTTGACCCATATGTTTTTGGAAAGGTTTCCTTATCTGTCCAGTTCTCTTTTCATTAGACAAATCAATTGTTGGAAGGGTCTTTTTTTAAGAGCTTTGGTCACCTCGGTGTAACCTTTTCCAGAAATATATATCTGCGATTAGCATTCTGTTTGGTGGAAGGCCATTAAAAACTCCTATTATAATTGTGGATTTAACTTTTTCTCCTTGCAGTTTTATCTTTTGCTTTGTGTATTTTGAAGCTTTGTTATTAGACGTAGAAACATCTAGGCTTATCTTGTCATTCTGATTTATTTACTCCATATCATTATGAAATAGCCCTTTTTTTATTCCTAATAGTATATCTGCTCTAGAATCTTCTTTGCTTTATAGTGATAGAGTCCTGCCAGCTTTATTTCACTGGTGTTGACATGGTAAATCTTTTTATATTTTTTTAACCCATTGTAGCTGTATTTTAAAGTTTGTTTTTATAATCAACATATAATTGGAGCTCACTTTTTAATCCAAACTGATACTCTCTAACTTTCAATTCCAGTGTTTTGTTTAACCATTTATATTTAATTTGATTAATGATGTATTTAGATTTTAGTTGTTATCTTGTTGTTTGTTTTGTAACTGTCCCATCTATTTTACCTTCCTATTTTACTTTTTTCTACCTTCTTTTGGATTGAGTAGATGTAATGATTTCCTTTTACCTTCTTTGTTATCCTATTAGCTAAACCACTTTGTTTTATTAGACTAATGGTTGCCATATTGTCCACTTCTTATCACAATCCGCCTTCAATTGTTATTCTACCAGTTCAGTATTGAATAAGACCTTTCAACATATTTCTCCTTCTTGGATTTTTTGCTATTGTTGACAAACATTTTATGTATAATTTGTTATAAATTGCCCCAAACATAGCTACTTGTTTTGCTTAAATGGTCTAAGTACATTTAAACACTAAGAAATATGTCTTATTTATCCTGTAGTTATTATTTTTGGTGTTTGCTCTTTTGTGTAATCACACATTTCTATCTGGTATTATTTTCCTTTTGCCCAGGGATATTCTTTAACATTTCTTATCCTGGGGGTGCGCTGAGGAATTCTTTCAGTGTTTCATGTCTTAAAATATCTTTATTTCACCTCATTTGAAAAGATATTTTCACAAAGTATAAAATTTTATTCCGAGAAGTTTTTAATTTTCTTCCATGAATTTAAATGTGCTGCTCCCCTGTATTCTCACTTGTATTGTTTCCAAGAAGAATTCTTTTGCCATCCTACTCTTTGTTCTGTGCAGGAATGTGTCATTTCCCTTGAGGTGCTTTTAAAAATTCCACTTTTTTGACTGATTTTTAAAAATTTGATAATAACAAGCATTGGGATAGTTTTCTTCATGTTACTTGCACTTGAGATGTTGGGAGATCTGTGGGTTTTCAGGAAATTTGGAAATTTCCACCCATTATATTTTCAAATATTCCCTCCTCCTTCTTCAGAGACTCTAACTGCATAATTGTCCAGTTGACAATCATCTCTTATCTACTTTTCGAGCACAGAAGATACAGTTATAACTGTCTTAATGTACTTTTCTGCCAACTCTAGCCTCTGTATTGGTTCTGTATTGGTCTTGATTATTTCCTCATTTTAGTTCGTGCTTTCTTGATAATCTTTGATCTTAATCTTTGATTGCATGTCAGATGTTATTAATTTTTTCCTTGTTGTTGCTGAATATTTTTGTATTTCTATAAATTTCTTTAAATTTGGTTCTGAAATGCAGTTAAGTTGCTTATGGTCAGATTTATGTTTGTAGCTCTTGCTTTTATGATTCGTTAGGCAAATCCAAAGTAATGCTCAATCCACAGCAAATTATTCTCTACTGAGGCAAGATTTCCATGAATTCTATACTCAGTGTCCTGTGGGTTTGTTCCATTTTGTTGGTGAGAAAACTCTTCCTGACCCTATATGCATGCCAGGCGCTGATGCCATTAATTCTTTCAGGTGGCCCTTTTCTTGGCTTGGAGTAGTTTTTTCATATACATGTGCTGCAATTCAGTATGCTGAAAATTTGACGGGATCTCTCTGTAGCTCTCTGTTTTGTTTTTTTTCCCCTCTGTGCAGCCTTGTGCACTCAGCATTTGCTAAGCCAAATCTATGGCTAGATGTCATTAAACAAAATCTCCTCTAGTTTTCTGTGTTCCTTAGACACATGTTAACTTGGCTGACTTCCTTAACACAATAAATCTGTACCCACCCCCTTCTATCTTAACTTTTCCTATATGCTTCTAACACATCTTGTGTCCACCCCTATTGAGAAACAAAACTATCTTGTGAAAATACCTCTTCCCTTGTCTGTATCTCCTGAAGGGAAAATTACTGATTTGACAACTTTATATCCTTGTTATATAGTAGTAGTTGACAATATTTGTTGTTGGGTGAGTAAGACAGAATTTTCACTCATTTCTATAACTCAGAGTTAAAGGTGCAGCCCTGGAAACTAGGGGACTAAAGAAAGAGAGTTATACCTGGAAGTTTCAAACAAAATTCCAATAATGAGAGTAAAGTGTCAGATGTGAGTAAATGAACAAATTTCCTCTCCTAGGCTATTCAGGTTTTACATACAAGTCATATCAAATATTAAATATAATATAGAGTATTTTAGGGCACCTGAGTGGCTCAGTCGGTTAAGCATCCGACTTCGGCTCAGGTCATGATCTCACGGTCTGTGGGTTCAAGCCCCTCATTGGGCTCTGTGTTGACAGCTCAGGTCCTGGAGCCTGCTTCGGGCTCTGTGTCTCCCTCTCTCTCTGCCCCTCCCCACTCATGCTCTGTCTTTCTCTCTCTCAAGAAATGAATAAACATTTAAAAAAATTAAATATATATATATATATATATATATATATATATATATATATATATATATACACATACATATAATAGAGTATTTTATGTTCTGTAGTAACAGAGTAAAGAAAAAAAAACAATCTCTCTGCTCTTTACTTATGTAGCCATATTCTCTCTTTGACACAGTTGAACTTCATTTTATGTGGGCCCTTAAATTGTGTAGAACAATTTCCAAAAGGTCTTTGCTCACAAGGCAAGCTTTCACTGGAAGACTAGATTATTATGTATATGGGGGCTGAGGAAGTGTGAGTAGGAGGAAAAGTAGTAACGGAGATTTTAAAACCCTCTCTCTGTCTTCTGACCATGCCTATCCCTTAAGGTTTAGACACTCTGCTATTTATCGACTCCAGAGAACTGTTGATCCTTTTTTTGTTTAAAACACATGGGCCACAATTTTAATTCTTGAAATTTTCTGTTTTTTTTTTTTTTTAAGCCTGTGAGGCATTTGTCAAAAATTGAATTCAGATTGGCTCCACTATTGCCCCTGTGGCTGCTTCTAGTTCTGTGAAACTCTTGTTCATTGGGCTTAGAATATTATCTCTTTGAAAGGTTGGTCTTGCCTCCTTCTTCAGATACTTAGCCCAGGTGTGGTTATCTGGCCACCATCTCACAGAAGTATGTTCCCTTTCAGGAACAACATTAATGACCATTAAAGGTTGTACCCTCACTTCATGGGTGGGCAGTATTCTAGTACAGCATTATAACCTCACTTGATAGCTATGTGGTTTTTGCCATTCCTGGGAAATATCTTCTAGACTTGATTTGGAAAATGAAAACAAATTGAATGGGTATAGATTTCAGACAGTTTAAAATAATTTAGTTAAGAGAGACTAATCTTCAAATATATTCTCAATTCAGGATTAAATGCCAAACTTTAAGATGCTCATTTGATTGTGGCTGTTTCTCAATTTGTTCGATATCAATGGGTGTGCTTAATGGCAAATTCTGAAGTAGAAATCCCAACAGGTAATGAGTAACATCCAATTTGCATGTAAGTCAATTGTTTTAGAGAAAAGATTAATTAAAAGAAGTGGTAGGTTAATTTAAATCAAGCAAAGCCAAGCAACCATCTTCCCTGAGTTTAAATCCTGACCTATCTTTATCCTCCTGGATACAATATAGAAATCTGCATTGGATAAATACCTCCACCAGGAAAAAAAAAAAAAAAAGAGTTAAGAATCACTCATTAAAGCTTTGAACTGAATCTTTCCCAATAATAGATGTTCTTAAATCAAACAAGCTCATTTCACCCAGTATATTTAATAGTATCAATTTGCATGAATAAGACTAAGCATGTTTCACAAGTGAGAGGACTGTGGGCAGTAGGGAGAGGAAAGTGCACCCCATAACCTCTTCTCCCTTCACCCTCATTCATATATCACACGTTCTGCCATTTATGTTTTCACAGACACATAAATGATTGCAGTTATGTAGCCACAGTGGTCCCAAAAAGCACTGGGCAGGACATTTCTGTAGTGATTGTGACAAGCTTTGATAAATAAGCCAGTTGACAACTAACTTTATCTTGGAGAAGAGAAGAACACCCATGGAAATAGTGCTTTGCCCTCTCTATCCAGAAAGTCACCTGTGCACCCAAGACAAAGTTTAATAAGGAGACTTACAGGTAGAAAAGATATTATTTATAGTACCCTTTCTGTTTTTCTTCTTTGTCCATAGAGACTGAAAGAATTAAAGCAACGGGAGTTTGCTCGAAATGTAGCTTCCAAGTCATGGAAAGATGAGAAGAAACAAGAAAAAGCACTTAAACGGCTTCACCAGCTGGCTGAGTTAAGGCAACAGTCTGAATGGTAAGAATTAGAGGTATCTCAGATGGTTCAAAACTCTCTTCCAAAAAAAGGTCTATTCAATCATTGGGGAAATGTCAAGATAAATTTACTTGATTTACTGTCACACGGAAGCAAATTATAATTAATCAAAAGACATGCTTGAGGGTAAATGTTTTAATAGTTAAAGGCTAATAAATTAGTTACTTTGGTATCTGACTTTTTTCCTTCCCAATGTTGTTAATTTTATGTGCTATTTCATGAAATGATCTAAGAATGATTCTCACGTACTGGCACTTATTCTATCCAGCTGATTTAAATGGGCCCATAGAGCTTTTTAGTAATTATTTTAAGTTTTGTAATAATGTTTATTTTGTTTATTTTTTTGTAATAATAATTTTAAAAACCTTAAGTAACAGTGCATCTATCTGGGGAGGAAATAAATCTTCTCTGCATTTCCCTGTACATACCTGAACCTAGAATAAATGACACTTATCATTGTCTGGATGACAAAAAAAAAAAAAAAAAAAAAAAATGATGTAGTGAATGCAGTTAAATTTACCACACCCTGCTATTTAAATTGATAATTATAACATGCATTATACTAATACATTCTTGTAGCTGAAAAATAGCTGTTTTTCATGAGCTTGGAACTGCTGAATGTTTCCAAGTGAGGAGATTGTTACCTGGAACTCAATTAAGTTTGCACATTGTGATTTGTGTTCATATGAATCATAATGTAAAACACCTAACGTAGCTAATTAATGCAGTTGGCAGCAACCTAGTGAATTGTGAAATTTATAGCTCTGTGCCACAATTTAAACCCCTGTTGTTGAAATGAAAAACAAAATGCAATAAATTTGAGAATGAATGACTCAAATAATTGAGTACCATAATATATTAGACCTCAAATTTGATTCTAGGAAAACATTTGTTTTAAGGATCAATTTATGAGTAAAAACATAGTGTTTACCTTACACATATTTAGGTATTTGTACCACTATCTTAGAATAATTTAATTAACTCAAGAAAATACATAGGAGATAATCCTATTAAAAATAAGTGAGAAATTTGGTATAAGGAAACAATGAAGTTTGGAAAAAACATGTATCCAGAGGTGAGGTTAATATAAAAATGTATGCCCTGAGCTCCTACACAGTCATAGAAATGGGACCCACATCTGGTACTGAGCTTTCCACTGGCCAATACAATGAGGATCTTATGCTATTCGAACACAGTGTCAATAAGATATCAAACTGTCCTTGTCAAAATAGGACTGAGAAGGAAATGTCTAATGATAATTATGGTAGCATGTAGGGAAAAAAATGTGGGGAATATGTTAATTCTTGAGTGATTTATTATGAGATTATTATGAGAATATAAAAGAGGGGGCAAATCTTACTGTAGAGAGACAACCTTTAGATAGGTCCTTTCAGTCCATGCAACAAAAAATCTTAGTAGCCTTAATAAACATATATCCTTTTTTATTATTGGAAAGTTGTCATGCTTCTACATTTCTTTATTTTCCTGTGGGAGGTATAGTGATAGTGATGATGATGATGATGCTTCTGTTTAAAAATTCTGAGTTTGCCATGCTACCCATTAAGTGTTTTCCAAATTAAAACAAATGAAAAATTCTACTCGATTAAAGTTGAGCTGAAAATCATATTAACTAAACAAACACAAACTCAAGCCCATTCCTTATAGGATAGACAGACTTTCTAGGTTCTGTTTGTTTGTTTGTTTGTTTGTTTTTCCCTCATATTGTTAGGGAAATGATAGGTGTTAAGCTTTCCACATGCAAAACATGGAACTAGGAAAATTATTACATTTTTTGCTGCTACCTGTCCTCTGCGCTCCAGATAATTGTTCTTTTTGCTTAAGCAGCCTCATGGCCTAAGGGAAGTCACTTAATAGAATTATTTAATATTTTCATTTTGGCAGCTTACTTGAAAAATGAAAGTAAGAAATAAAATGAAAAAGAAAAAAAATTATCTGTATTCCTCTCCTAAACAACCTTTCTCTGTCCATGATTCTCATAACAAGGTCTTCTCAGTAGGATGGTGCACATAACAAGAACATTCTCCTATGATTTCTATGGAGAAGAGAGGAGAATTTACTAGTGGTAAGAATATTGCAGTTGGACTGATGAAAAAAAAATGATGGCAGAAAACTATTGATGAATCTTATAAAGGACAATCAACTTTGGCCATTTCTTGGGAAATTCAGCCCAACCTGTTTCCTTAGCAAGCCCAGTTACTGCATGGGGGTGAAGAGTCATTCGGTTTGTAAACTTCTACATGTATAAATCTAAGTATAGTGCATATTGATATGGACATTTTTTCCAAATTAAAAAAAATTATAAGATCACTGATTCTGAGAATATAAGAGATGGATCATGTTATATCATTTAAAGAAAATATGCATCAAACATATTTGATATGTTTTGTTGCCTGGCTGGAAAGTATTCTTTTACAAGAAGATAATTAAATAGTGCATGTTTTTATTTGTCAAGAATTAGAATTTGGGGAGACCTATTAGAATGGACAATCTATTAATAAGTATGAAGGGGCTAACTTTATAGTCACTTTTTTATTATAAATAAAAAATAATTAGGTAGACAATATAGAAATAAATTAAAGAAAGTTCTAGAGAAAACAGTGAAATTGTAAGTAAGGACATAACTATAAAAATTAAACTTTAATTATGTTAAAAGGCATAAAGTAGTATTAAAATAATAGAATTGAAAACCACAAAGATATAAAATTGGGATTTTCCAAAATACAAAAATTAACTAGATTTATGATAAGGGAACTTAAAGTTTAGAAAGCAATGAGATAAACAGTTTAAAGCATAAACCCTAGAGGTAGAAAAGATTAATAATGAGGATAAAATGCTACAACTTGTGAAAAAATATAATCATAAATGTAGATTGGATTATACAGTAAGAACAAAAATTAAGGACAAGAAGAGCAAAATATAATATAAAAACAATGAGTAAAGATGATTAAAAATATTGAAAAGAATATAAAAGGGAGAAGCTTGCACATTAGAGAGATAAATTGTCACATAAAACAACCATACAGAAAAGAACATTTAGACTAACATAAATCAAAGCAAGAAAATACACAAAACAGTGCCAGGATAATAAGAAAAAAAAATATTATTGAGGAAAAAATATAGGTAGATAATATAAAAATGGTAACATATCTGTGTCATAATGGAATCATAGAAGCAGAATGCTAATATCCAAACACCAGGCTTTTGAAATAATTTCTAAGTGCAGATAATATCAGATTAATTGCCATTCCTAGAGAAGGTAACTTAACAGAAGTATAGCTCCTACTTAATCAAAAGTGTGGCTACTAAATATGGAAAAGAAACTCTTTAACACTGAGGCAAAATTCTGAGCTGCAGATCTTTCTGCTCCCTTACCCTTCTATCCCCAGACTGCAGGCATTTTAAAAGACCAGTAACTACAGTTAACCTCTCTGCTTTCTATTTTCCTTTCTGTTTGAAAGAAATACTGAATAAGCCATACACTATCTTAGTGTGTTCCTTTCCATTCCTCATATCAAAATGCCTCAACAACCTCTCTAAAGAACATAAAAAAATGATTCACAAAAAGAAGATTAATGTAATGAGTAAGAAGAAAGTTTTCATTATGGAACAGTTACTGAAAATTTTCTGAATTTATTTTCCACAAGATTCAAGGGACCAGTATAATTCTAAATTTGTTTATGAAGAAGGAACAATCTGAAATTGTTAAAAAGTGAATGGTGGCTGAAACTATGATAAATTAAAATCCATATGAGCATAGTAAATGAAATATTGGATATTGTAAAAAATTGAAAGAGTAAAACAGAAATTAAAAACAAGAAATTCCTTCTGAACTAGAGAAACAGACTAAAGACACTAAAGTATTGAGATAAATAATAAGACCTAAAAGATATATTCATGAACGCCAACATATTTAACATATAGATTCCAGCATAAAAAGCTAAGACAGAGAAGAAGCAATAATCAGAGAAATCAGAGAAGAAAATACAACTGAGCTAAAGAAATTGAATTGAAAGTGCCCAACAGTACTAGTGAAAATTAACCCAAGAAATCAATCTGTAACTCTGGTCTGGTAAAAATGTTATATATATATATGTCATCTAATATATGAATATATATATATATATATATATATACATATATACATATATATATGTATATATATATATATATAATCTAAAATAACAATATATTGTGGATAGTACTTACAATAAAAATGTAAGTTGTAAATATTATAAATATATATAAATGAAAAAGAAAATTACAAATCACACAAGTGCACAACAGATTCCTTTCAAAAATGAATAAAAGGAGGATTAGTAAGTATTTTTCTGTGATATTAAACATGTAAAGACAATGAAGCAAAGTACCATAAAACCTTGGATTGCAAGCAGCTTGTTCTACAAGTATTCCACAAGACAAGCAAACATTTCTAATGAGTTTTGACTTGATAAACAAGCAGTGTCTTTCAATAGGAGTAGTACCTGATGCCAACTGTCACATGATAACAACTGAGCCAATGGTTCCTAAAATTCGCTTTGATATACAATTGCTTTGGATTACAAGCATGTTTTCGGAATGAATTATTATCGCAAACCAAGGTTTTATATATATGAGATTTGGTGGACAAGAGGAATGGGATTCCAGAGTTCTGTGCTGATTGGCCAAATCAGTCATAGGTGAAGGCAACAAGAAAGAACTTCTCAGAAAAGGGCTCAGAAAACATACCTCTCCATTAGAAGTTAAGCTATGTATGGAAAAGATACCAGTTTATTAGTATTCTTTACTCAAGTAACAAATGAATGAATACAATAAAATAAAAATCTAAACTAGAAAGAAGCAAACAAACACATATCCAAGCATGTGGATAAAGAAAAGGAGAAGGAAAAGAAAGCCATCTCAAAGCAAAAGATCAGATAAATGATGTGTTTTCTGTTGCCTTCCACCATCCCACCTCTGCCCAAACCTTGTTTTGTAGTAGAGGTTTTAAGGTAAACATAGAAGAGACAATTTTAATCTAAAGAGTTTCATCTCTTCGGTGTATTGCTATTTCTAGTTCTCAGATTGAATCACAAATTAAGCTCAGCAGAATGAATAGTCTTTACAAAAGCTGTTAAAAGATAAAACAAATGTATGCAGGAAAGGTAGAAAGAAAGTATTTGGGTGAGGAAGATGCAAAAGAAAAGATTTCAAATAATTGAGATACTGAGATGGCTTGTAAATGTGTGTTACTTTTTTATGCATTTGTTATAATTGGTCAAAATGGTGATAAGTCATGGAGAAAGAAATAGTCACACTTTTCCAAAGTAAGCAAACATGAAGAAATTTTAAAACCGAGGCAACAAAAATTATGAAATGGTAGCACTTATACAAAAAATGACATTAAAAATATATTTTTACATTTTGGAAGTGACTTTTAATTCCATTTTATTTCTTATTTAATGGGAGGTCACTGATTGAAAAACTCCTTGTGAAAGAATGTTAAATCTATATTTCCAAAAAAACTGATAGGTTCTGCAGGACATATATTGGGATGTAAATGCAATACTTTATTTTCTTTTGCAGCACTAGCATAGATATCCACCTATTATTGCTTCTTGCTAATTTCAAAAGAGCGCATTTAAGTGATGCATTTTAGAAATGGCCTCTATGAAACATAGATATACCGAGTTATATAAACACAGTGAAATGGTGATATTCCAATAGACATAGTTTGTAGACAGCATAACTCATCATAGAAACACTAAGAAATGTTCACGTATACATGAGTTTTCAAATCTAATGTCTTAATCATTTAAATATTTATTGTGTCTACAGTGTTTCTGGAAATGGACCAGCATACAAAGCTCCCAGGGTAGCCATAGAAAAGCAACTCCAGCAAGGAATTTTCCCAGTTAAGAATGGCAGAAAGGTATCGTGCATGAAGAGCACTCTTCTCCTTAAAGGAAAGAATCTCCCCAGAAGCATTTCTGATAAACAGCGGCCCACCATGCAAAATCGACACCAGTTACCAATGGACAGACGTTATTTATTCGGAAACCGGGTACCACAGACATCTTCAGACCTCAGCAATGCAAATCACAGGACAGGAGTATCATTTTCTTTTTCCAAAAAAGTACATCTAAAATTAGAGTCTTCAGCATCAGTTTTTAGTGAGAACACAGAAGAAACACACGATTGTAACAAGTCCCCCAGCTATAAAGCAAAAGAAACTGCAGAGAAATGTAAGTGCCGCAGGTTTGCAAGTGAGGACGTACCTCTTACTAAGGAAAAAGATATAAACATCACACCAAGCCATCTGGAACATGTTTTACACAATACCTTTTCCATCAGCTCTCAAATCGTGCAAGACAAAAATGACTCTATTGATGAAACACTGGAAGATTCGATTGGCATTCATGCTTCATTCTCTAAATCTAATATTCATCTTTCAGATGTGGCTTTTACTCCTTGCAGCAGAGAAAAAGAAATTCGAGGTACACCGAAGAACACTTCAGAAAACTGCATTAATCACTCATGCCAAGCAAATGCTTCCTCCAGCTCACCAAACATTTACAGGCACAGTGATGCCAGGATATTTGAATGTCTGGATGAGTTTCCATCACTGGAGCCAAGTAAACAAAACAGTACAGTGCATCTGAATCCCAACTCCAGAATGGAGAAGAGAGAAAAATCTTTAGATGAAACAGAAAGAGTTGGCAAAAATGCAACAAGGCTTGTAAGAGAAGCATGTCCACATGACGTGAAGTCTAAACCATTGCCTTTTCTCCATGTACAAAGTAAGGATGGCCACACCACTCTCCAGTGGCCCACGGAACTTCTGCTCTTTACAAAAACGGAGCCCTGTATCTCTTACGGATGCAACCCATTATATTTTGATTTTAAGCTTTCTCGGAACACAAAGAGTGACCGTGATTCAGAGGACTTAAAAAGAGAATTGATTAAGGAGCCCTCAGAAATGAAGACTACAATAGAGAGCCAAGTCTCAGGTTTAATCAAAGACCAACAGAAATTGATCCAAGAAAATGATCAATCTCTGAAACCAAAGATGATGATAGCTAATCCAGATTGGGAAAGTTTCCGGAGAAAATGTAATTCGGGCTACAGTGATTCTGAGCCAAATATGAGTAAAGATAATTTTAGTGCAAGTGATTTGGAAATGAAAAATCCTGAAGTGCCTGCTTTCCTTGATATCTCTCTAAAGAAATGTGTAGAAAACAATGATAATAGTGATAATGGACTTAAGGAACCTTCAAGGACCCATTGGCAAAGCTGCCAAAGGGTAGTTCTAAATGATGTAAATGAGGGCCTATCTTTTTCTCCTTACATCTCTAGGACTAAAGAACCAAAACTGATACCTTGCGATCCTCATTCAGATTTTGAAGATGCAAATCAATTTACCTGGAATTCTAGTCCTTACCCAGTGAGGGGTCATAGTGATCATGGGAAGGACTTTAGTGTAATTGTGAATAGGAACCACATCAGCATGACCAGCAGGGTTTCTAGATGTAGAAACCAAACTTATAAGAGAAACTCTCCAAAGTTGTCTCTGAATCGAACTTCTAGCCCTTCAGACACATACCCTGGCAGCACAGCCAGCTTGAGAGCTACTTGTTCAGTTCATAAGTCCAGCGACAAGGGCAGAGGCAATTTGCTGTACTTTTGTAAAAGAGAACACAACCCAGCTGAAAGGCACAAAGGGAGACACCAAAACCTGAACTGCCTCTGCGTGTCTGAGGAGTTAGCAAAGAGCACCTGCCTGCCGTCTGAAATACAGAGAGACCGCAACTACAGATTGTGGGAATCCTTTAAGAATGAAAAATTCTCAAAACATAGATACAGTCGGTGCAGAGAAAGATATAAACTGGGCAAAAATCAACAGCAGTTTTCAGGGCCCAAATCCAGGAGAATCGCCCATTGTGATCCTAGCTCACAGGTTTCCTGTTCTGGAAATAGTGAAGAAGCACCAAACTGCCAGGGACCTCAGCACAGCAGATTGGGCTCTTACTCAAGAGAGAGAATTTATTGCTTAAGTAAAAATGAGAGAAGTCAAGAGTCGTTGGACAGCCCTCGTATTTGTGACCTAGGAAAAGTAAAATCCTTGCAGTATAACTCTGGGAATATCAGCTGCCTTCTAAGAAATTGTTCTACCAGCCCTTTAGAAAGCACAGAGTTGGCCATTACAGAAGGAGAGAGGACACCCCTGACAGCCAAAAGCCTTTTAGAAAGAGTGCAAGCCAAGAGGTGTCAGGAACAATCAACTAATTTTGAGGTCTCTTCAAAGAATTGTGAAAATGAATCAGAGGCTCATTCACAAATTCAATGCACAATTCAATTCACGCCACTGGGCTGTAACAGACCTGCACTGCCTTTGTCTGAAAAAACACAGAACACAAGTAAACAGAGAATTGATAAAGGCACTACAATTCAAAGAACTATTGAGAAAGACAAAGTCAAAAGTTCACAGACAAACAATTTTCATGTTTTAGTAGATCCTGATTGTGATAACCACCTTTCTAAAGGTATAATTCATGTAGTAGCAGATTCACAGTCACCAAACATGAAAAAGAACCCAACAACAAAAGAACCAGTAAAACCTTTAATTAGCGAAGTCCAACATTTTATTCAAAGCCGTGACCCACTACCAAATGATTTCCCTGGTGCTTTTCCATCTAATAGATATACTGGTGTTACCGATTCCACAGAGACCAAAGAGGACCAAATAAATCCTGACTTACAGGATGTAAGCATGCATATGAATCACGTAGAGGGGAATATAAACTCTTACTCTGACAGAACTTTGCAGAAGCATGACAAAATAGAAGATGAATTAGAAGTGTGCCATAAATCTAGCTCTCCCCCCTTAATTCAGCAGCCAATAACATTTTCTCCTGATGAAATAGATAAATATAAGCTCTTACAGCTACAAGCCCAGCAGCACGTGCAGAAACAGCTCCTCTCAAAGCATCTTCGAGTTGTGCCTGCCTCGGGGCCCACTGCCTTCTCTCCGGCCTCGGCGGTCCAGACGGTACCAGTTCACCAGCGCACCTCCATCACCACCATCCACCACACCTTCCTGCAGCATTTTGCTGTTTCTGCCTCCATAAATTCCCATGGTGGTCCCCTCCCTATAGCTCACCTACATCCTCTTTCCCAGCCACATTTTACGCCGTTCACGTTGTCACCTCTGACTCCGACCATCATCCCCGCACACCCCACTTTCTTAGCGGGTCACCCGCTGCATTTGGTCACTGCTGCCCCCTTCCACCCACCGCACATCGCGCTGCAGCCCCTGCCCTCGGCCGCATTGATCCCCGCATTGTTTGGCCCTCACTTAAACCCAGCCACGGCTTCTATCATCCACTTGAATCCTTTAATCCAACCAGTGTTTCAAGGTCAAGATCTTTGCCACCATTCTTGCTCCAGTCAGATGCAGCAGTTAAACGGAGTGAAAGAGGCCTTAAATGTACCAACGCACTTGAACCGATAGGTGTCGAAGCCCCTCTTGTGGCTAAATAAAACAAATTGTCACTACCTACAAAATGATATATTTAAAGTGGTATGACTATTGTAAGATTTAAAATATTGGTGCCACTCAAAATGTGACTAGTATATACATGTAAGAACTGAATTGCCAATACTAAAATAGGAGCATTTTAAGAATATCTTTTAACCTGCATAAATAACAGAGCAAATTGAAAATAACTTGCTGGACGGTAGAGGGAAAAGCATTAAGGGTCTGTTTGGAGGAGTTCTCATATAATGTTATAAAATGATAACAGAAAACATTCAGGCAAATCATTGATATTACAAAACAATCAAATGGAACGTAATATTGTATGTTCTAGGGGGTGTTGAGCAAGTGAGTGAATTGCACATTTGGTTTGTATGCATCAGACAATACTAAGACATCAGAGAAATAATTCCTATGGTTAACTATTGTCTAGGCTTTCAATCAATATAATCTGTTTCAATCAAAATGATTTATATTTTCATAGGAAATGATTGATTCAAGTTGGAAGCTACTCTTCAATGAAAAACAATCTTCACACACATTGTATTGTGGAGTTTCTGGAGAAACTGGGTTATTTTCATTTCATACACATCTGTGTTAAGAAAATTTTGTAACTGTAAGAGTCACCAATATCTAAAATTAAGAATGTTTAATAATTTTGGTATAAGAAAACATATATAAGCTAGCATTAATATTTGATAATGCAAAATAAAAAATAAAACATACTCAAGATTTTAAATATATTGGTTATTTCAAATACTACAGGGACTAAAATATTAAGTTTTCTTTATTCTTCTACTCAGAAATCTTACTGGGTTCAGCCAATAGTATGTGTAAGTAGAGAGGTAAAAGTTTGGAAATGTCAGAATTTTTACATCATAGTCATTGAGAAAATCTTATAAATAATTTTGTGCATTTTACTCAATTGTAGTAGATATATCAGTAAAATACATTGAATGGTGATGAATAAAATCACCATTAATGTAATTTGGCAAATGATCTTAAATATTTTTAACTTATTCAGAATGTTTTCTTGGTCCACAGAATCTGCATTTCTTGCATCACTATTCTAAATGGCCCCCCAGTTAAATTTATTATTTTATATTCTTAAAATGAAAGACAAACTCATGTGACTGCACGTTTCGCATAAACATGGGTTTCAGAGAAAATCAACTAAGCAGAAATGGAGTGATCAGCCATCTACTGTGTGTATGATGACGTCAGCTCTTCTGTTGCATGAGATGGGCAATGGGCATCTTCTTCAGCCTGGGCTTCCCAGGAAAGAGAGCTATCCTCATTGAAGGCATATTGTGTGTCTATTATGTAGAGTCAGGCTAAGCACCTGGTCTACATTATTCCATTTAATCTTCACAAAGGTATTTTGAGACTAACATTATCATTCCTCCCTACAGAGGAGGAAAATGAAGTTGAGAGGATAAATTCTTAATACTTGGTAAATAGTAGGAAAGGATATCTTTGATACTGGTAATAGAGAGAGACAGACAGACAGAGACAGAGAAAGGAGATAATGTCATTTTTAAATTGTAACATAAAGAAAATATATAGTTCCTAGGTATCACCAGAAACTTGCAAGATGGGGATTTTGACTGAGATATGGCAGCGAGAATGTCTAACTTATCTAAAAAGAATAGAAAATGGAAGAAAGGCATCAAATAGCAAAAACACAAAAACAAAAAATCCTCTGTATACTTGCAGGGAACTTCATAAAAATCATTATAAAAGAACATTAATAAACATTAGGTGAATCCAGTAAAATGAAATAAATAGAATATTTATTATAAAAATAAATGACAAATGGCCTGGCCGATTAAAAAAATATATATTAATGTGGATGACTATTTCCTAAAACAGATTACAAATTTCACATAGAGCCAAGCCAGAGTAATTATGGGAGTACACTAAAAGTCCTATTATGAGAAAGAAAGTACCTGATTAATTTTTGTAATTGTCTTTGCAACAATTTAATCTCAGATCAGAGAACCTCTATTGGGCACTTCATTTTGACTAATAAGGATAGATTGATATGAGTTGATGGCATGGAAATAACTTTTGTCTTGTATCATCAGTGATGAAAATGTTCACTGGATATACTATCTTGAACTATGGTAAAGCAGTCTTCACCATTTAAAGAGAAAATAACTTGTACCCCAGAGTGAGAAATTGTAAAAGTTGTGGCATCACATGAGGAAAGCTACAATTATAAATATTGAATAAGCAGGAAAAAAAATTAGTCCTTTAAACAATCCAATCTGAACTGAATGGGGAAAGCATTCAGAGTAATTGTTAAACTGCCATAAATCCGTGGATCAAAATGAACAGAGATTAGGTTAATGTCTTTTTAATATATCACTTATTGGAAATATCAAAAGAGGTTAATACTTTTGCTTCTCCTTAGTGCTTACTGGTAGGGGCAGATGATCTCATGAAACTAACAAAGCAAAATGGCAGTGTAACCTAAATCTAATTTCATTACACTTTCTCTGTTAAGCGGGAAGTTTTTCAAAGTATTACAAGACAAATATGGATGAGGAATTTGGAACATATCAAGAAAATAATTTCCCGGCCAATACAAATGATTTTGAATCTTCATGTTTGAAAGAATTTCAGCATAGAGTACTAGAATTGCTTAAAGAGGCCCTCATGATATCAATTGTCCTTGAGAAAAGATGCAGAATAGAAGAGAAGCTTGAATATCTTTGGAGTATCTTTACTTTTATAATGGGAGGAATGTTGAATATAGATATTACTGATTTAAAAGTGGGCGTATTTATGAATAAAATGTGAAACATAATGTTTTATGAAAAGGAACTATATGGTAACTATAACTGGTACATTAAGAACAAAGAGTACAAATACAAAAGCATTTTATTTCTCATTTGTCCACTTTATTTTCATTCTTATTCAACAAATACATACCTAGGGCCATATCCTAGACAGTAATCTAACTGCTGGGGATATAGTAATGATCCAAACTAATGAACATAATGTCATATAGTTTAATTCTAGTTGAGTCATGCCAACAAAAACCAGAATGGACAAGTGAAATATATATTATGAAAGATGATGATAAATGCTACTGAGGAAAATAAATTGGAAAGGCAGATAAAGTGACTCGGGGGGGGTAGTAGGTAAAGCACTATTTTAAATAGAGTAGTCCAGGGAAGCTTCACTGAGAAAGTATTTCAGCAAAGACCTGAAGGATGTGAGAGAGTGAGCATTCTAGACTAAGACAAGACCAGGTTTCAATAAGCTGCTGGGTGTGCTTACCATGCTCAAGAAATAACAGGAAAACACTGGCTGGGAAAGGTTTCATGGGAGAGAATTATAGGAGATAAGGTCATAGAAATAATTGTGGAACAAAATCTTGTAAGATCTTGTCCACCATTTTAATGACTAGCTTTTATTGTGAGGTGAGAAGCTACTGGGATTTTGGCATAGGAGAAACGTGATTCATCTTAGATTTTACTAGGGTCACTCAGCTATTGCATTGTGACTAATCTCCAGGGGAGTAAAGTTTGGGGTAGGGAAGCCAATTAGTAGATGGAGTGCAGACAAGAGAGGCAAGGACTTGCTCAGCAGTAGTCTGGAGGAAATGTTGAGAAGTACAAGACTAGATTTATTTTGAAAGCAGGGCTAAGAAAATGTGCTTCATATTGAGTGTAAGGTGTAAGAGAAAGAGACAAATTAGAAATGCTGTAATAGTTTTTGCACATGGGTGGATTTACAGTTAACTGAAATGGGAACACTGGGAGGAGCAGAGCAAGAGAGGATCAGCTTAAATACTCTGTGTGAAGTGTCTAGTCATTATAGAAGTGGAGATATTGAGTTGGCAGTTGGAAATATGGATCTGAAGTTTGAGTAGAGGTGTGAAAAGGACATACACTTTTGTGAATCATCAATGCATAGTAAGTATATAAAAGCCATTAGCTTTAATACTATTATTAGGGGTAGGTAGGGTGGAAAAAAGTTTCAAAGACTGAGCCCCAGGTCACTCTAAGGGTGTATGTAACAGTTCAAGGAACTAAGAAATGAGATCATGATGGAATTCCAAGTTACATAGGAAAAAATCAGAACTATATAAGGCAAGTAATGAAAGTGATTCAAATAAGTGAGGATGATCAATTTTGTCACATGTTGCTGAGTCAAGAAGAAGATGGAAACTTGAGTATTTCTTCAGTCATGTAGTGCTCACCTGTTGCCTTACTAGAGACATTGTGGTTGGGGCAAAAAATAGTAAAATACATGGGGAATTTTACAGAGAGACATTGTACGAGTCTTATAAATATCCTTATGGATAATAGCACTGTGCGATAAATGTTTTATAGCCAAACAACTATACCTAGGGGGTAGTAAAGCCTGCATTAATTCCAAACTGGAGAGAGGGTTGTAGAGATAGGTTATGAGGCTTTGTATTGCACTCAGTCATAAAAACCTCCATAAAACATAGACAAAATCATGGAACAATTGTACCAAAGAGGAGAAAAACACAAACCCAAGAGGAATAGCAAATATAGTGAATGGCAAAATACAACATGAAAAAATTTTAAAAGCATAAAATAGGGCAAAATTTGAAAGGTTAAATTGAGTGTGAACAGATGTCAGATCCTACATTTTTTAATTAAAAAATCTTATACACATACAGCCTAACTTCATCAATAAGATGAAGGGCTTAGTAGATTATCAACTCCATATAACCTAATGATGTGAAAAGGCTGGTGAAAAAATTTTGACCTATTAGGTTGTACTGAAGGAATCATACAGAATTGGAAGACGGATTTCTTCTAGAACTTGGAAAACACACAGCACTTGTGAAAAACCAAGTGTTGTTCTGGGACACAATTTAAGAGAACTATTGGCAAACTGAAGTGTGTCCCCAAATGGCAGATTTGACTAATTAAGACCAGGTCAATCTTATGTTTTCACACTCATGAATAACATGAATTTGGTGAATTAACAAAAATTAACTGAAAAAAATCCATTTCATATACTTCAGGAGAATGTTGAGTTACATGGTTATTTAATTACTTCAACATATCTCAGACCATTTGACAAGCGATATTTTACCAGACATTTCCACGAGAGGGGGCAGACTAGATTGAATTCCCAAAGATAATAATGTCAGAAATATGTTTTCTTCCTGTAGACCATCCCATAGAACTAATATTCTAAGGAACCGAATCTGGTAGATACCCTGTGAAAAATAAAGACTATGTGTATTCCAAAGAAAAGAACACTTGCCGAGGAAAGAAGATGAGAATTAACCTTCTAACTTTACATGTCTGGTTGGTAGCATGGAAGTGTGTTTGTGGAAGATAGTCTCTATTCTCTTTAGAGCATAGAGAGTAGATACTACAAGTAAGTAGGTTTTGACTCGACATGAAGAAAACCTTAATAAACTGAGTTGTTTGTATAAAGTTGTAAAATCTCCATCACTGAAATATCCAAGTACGTTTGTACATTTGGTTGAGTAAAATGTGTAAGGATTTTCAAAAGAGTTTTACTAGAATTTTGCTTGTGATCAATGATCTACTCAATTATCCTCTAGGATAATTTCCAAATTTCAGGTTGCGGATTTATAGTGCTTAGTTTGGGATTAATTTTTCCTTCTGATAATACTCAAAATGCCTTTCTTGCTATGGAGAATATGCTGAGCCATCCTCTTTCTCAAAATTAGTAAGTGTGGGCCTGAACATTTTTTACTTAAGTGAAATACACTCTGGAAGAAAATGAAATAGAATTCTAAATATATATTTAATTCTAAAATGGATCCTTTAAAAAATGTCACTGTGATGAATTATATTTTCAGTACTGTTTCCTTCCATTCACATAAGTATTTGATAGTTGATTTTTAGCATTAAATGTCTGTTATACTCATTGTCTAATATTTATGGAGTAATTCTTTTCATGGGATTATTCTTTCACATTTCTGGCTCATTGAAGTATTTTTTGTAACTGTCTTAAATTATAAATGCTTAATTAAAAGCTGAAAATGTTTTAAGAAAGTCTGTGTAATCTTTACACACACACACACACACACACACACACACACACATGCACAAACACACATGCACATCCACACTATATATTTTTCTTAGACACTAAGAACCAGTCCACCAATAGATAGCCTTCCTGGACTCAGGGTATGGTTAAACAAAATAATTCTTTGTATGAAGAACTGGAAACTTGGGGAAGTTTATCTTTTTAATTCCCTGCCAACTCAGCATGAAAAAATACAGTGGGATTCAAAAACTGTATTTCAATATTCTCTATGAGTTCACCTTTATATATGTTATAAAACATAAGAGATGATTAGAAAATAGGAAGTAATTTGGAAAGCTCTGACTTCCCAGCGTCTTTTCTTAGGCAGATATTTCACAGAGCTATCCCCTAAAAAGTTTTGATTTCATTTATAGAACCTGGATTTGATGGTGACTTTTTTTTTTCTCAGTTTCTGCCAGGATTTAACAGAATCTCCCTAGTATCTTTGAATTGAAATATATTCAAAGAAATTAATCCTATAAAGCTTTCCAATTGAATGGAATATTTAATCAGTAAAAGTACTCAGGTTCATATTGCTGGATTGGGCTATTTCCTTCATGCATGAAGTTGTTGTTTACTCGCACAGTTCCCAATGATGGCAGTCACACAGCTTCTAAACTTGACCATGATACTTGTAAACGATTAAATGCCATCATGCTTTCCAAGCATTTGGAACAGTAATTGGAGATATGGAGATGCTCTAGCCTTTAGGGTACCACGTGTTATCTGAATGTTTTAGATATATATGAAGGAAACATCCAGATGTCCTCCCCAGGCTGCGTGGCGAGTTCACTGTCTCATTATTAGTGAAATAACATTGCTGGTCATCTCAAATAGGTAGTACATTTTTCAATTTTCCAGGAAAATTGCCCCAGTTTTCAGAGAGATGGTTAAACATTCTGAAGAGAAATTTGTAGATGTCAAATCCAATTTTCTAAAAGCACAATAGAAAGAACCCAAATCTCACACATCAGTGTACGTAGCTAATGTACTTAGGGGCAAAATTGGCCTAGTGCTTATCTCTGGCTTAGCAGGACTCATGAAGAGATTTAATTTTGAATCTTTAAATGAGTGAACTCCGGAAGAGAACTGTGCTCTTGTTGGGAAATGGAAAAATTATGAAAAAGCAAGAGGGTGACCACTTCCATATAGTAGTCAAGAGTTTACTTCTCTTTGAGTCTGACTGAAACTACTTCAAAAAGATAGGAGTTTCCTACTAAAATATGAGTTCTCCAGCCAATAAACCTGGGTCTAGAGGATTTTCAAAGGTTATCATTTCATTCCAGCAAAAATATTATCCACTGCTTCTATTAGGTAGACATTTGAAGGTGATTGTTGTATTGCGTTGGATTAAGCTATATTAAAATGGAAGCAGTGGCTGAATCGGTAGGGTTTAGAATAAGCCAATATTAGAGAGATAAGCCAAAGGGGCTGTTTTTTTTTTTTCATTTTATGCAGCTTTGTATCAGAGGGCAACCTCTCAATCCACTTTCTTAATTCCCTTCCCAAAGTCACTGCCTCCTTTTGCACCTCACTGCCTTTTTGAAATAGCAAGATCATCTTGGCAGAAACATAAATCAGACAAATTGGAAATGTACAAAATATGTATGTGTGTACATATGACTATGTATGCCAGTGTGCGTTCTTAATGAATATATTCCAGTCTTTTGTTGTAGACCTTTCTCTTTGTTGAAAAGAGAAATATTAGTTCAAAATAGTGTTTTCCAAAACACATTCACTCATTGAAACAATCAACTTTAAGAAAGATTTCCTTTCCACCATGCTAAAAACTCTCAGTTCCTTCCACTTGTAAGAGATTATAAAATAGTTGATAATGTAAATTGATTATGTAGCTGTTTAAAACCAATTCCTACCTTACTCAGTCCTATTTAAAGTATTTACTTTGTAATTAGACTGGATGATAGTCTGGCAATATTATATATAATCCAATAATTTTATTTTGTATTCTCTGTACAAAATGCTTTTTTTATTATAGTGTGGCTAAGTAAATTGCACTATTGTACATGCAAAGCAGCTTTTTTTTAGGTTATTTAATAAATTACTTGGACTGTAGTTCAATGCAATAATATTTTTTTCAATAAAAAGCTTAATGGTATAAAAGTATTAGTCATGCATTTCTAACAAAATCATACCAAAATATAAATACAAAATCAAAATGATATGGAAATATTCTGTATTTTACACTGCTGAATTTAAAATGCATTTAACATTTTATTTATTATTGTATATATTTATATTATATATTTAAAGGCTGGGATTTCTTAGACTATTTCTTAAAACTTTAGTGTTATAAAATAAAGCTGTTTCCTTGAACTAAAAATAAATATGATTTTAAAAGTTCTATAGATGCATTCTTTGTTGACACCTATTATATAAATACTATGTGAAGTCTTTCTGTTTCCATTTGTTTGTTTCAAAAACTAACAATACTTAGTAATGCTCTAACAGACTGCTATAAATAGTTTCTGGAATGCATTCTCTAACTGATAATATGGACATGATGGTATTCTGCACATTTATAATAATATTAATGTAAACTCTGAAAATAATAACCCCAATAAGCTCTTATTCTCAGAAGAACTCAACTCACTAGGGAATTGCTTTAATCAAGCATGACCAGTAGTGTGGGAATATGATTTAAATGTTACTCCTTAAATAATCTCTGCCCTCATTTGCTGGATCTTAGTATGGTATCATGGATTTTTTCATTCATTATCAAGACATTCTCATACACACTTGTCCTTTATTACTAATTACTTATAGTTTGTGAGCAAATTGATTTCTCCCATATTTCCAAGACCTAAAGAGAATAAAGAAAATTTATTGTAGAAATAGATCATTAGGAAATACCTGGAGCATGATTTTTCCCCCTTTAAATTAGTCATTCTCTAAGCAGTTAGGAGGATTGTTCAGCAGTGACCAAAACAAAGGCAAAATCAAATGATGGGTGGAAAGGGTGATGGGGCTAACAATTTTGCATCATTTTTTCATCAGAACATTTACCTTTATTGTATCTTTATCTCATGTAGTAATATTTACTACCAAACTGTCAGTTTTGGACAATGACATTTGGACAAATTTGACATTATCCAGTCAAAGCTCAAAGTTCCTTTAACTTGACTTAACGTAATGTTAATATAAGTATACAAATAAATTGTTGGATTGTACAAATTCCATAAAGCCTATTAACTTCCATTATTCCAATCCGAAGCCAATATTGTTGACAGAATTGAAGCCTCAGTGTGCTCAATAGCTGAAGTAAAGTAATATTAGAAATTTCGGCATAAACAAATGTCAAGAAATTCATGAGGACATAAGATCATAAGGACATGAGATGAACACATTTATCATAATCCAACCTACCAGGACATTCCTGAGAAAGGTCCCTTTCAAACTCCATAATAGTCAATCTATTCTCAACACCATTTATTACTCTTCCTATTTGAAATAATTTTCTTCGACTCTAGGATACTATGCACTTTGATTTTCCTTAAGTCTGTTTTTTTTCTTTTCTTTTTCTCTTTTGCAACCTTCCTTCCCCCACCTTCACTACCAGAGCTTCCTTAGGCTCCCAACCTTTAAATGTTGGAATAACTAAAGGGCTTAGTTCTTAAACATTGTCTAACCTCCGTTATACACACTATGTGATCTGATTCAGTATCAGGCATTTAAGAACCTTTTATACGCTAGTGGCTCTCAACTTTATATCTTCAGGTATGACCTTCCCTTCATTTCTACTTTTACTTATTTGATGACTCACTCAAAACTTCCATTGAATGTTTACTAGTCATCAGGAACTCGGTGTCCAAAAAGCAGCTCTTGGTTTGCTTCCATAAATCCTTTCCTTCCCCAGTGCTACACAGCTCTGTAAAGAGCTCTATCTGTCTCCCAATAGCTCATGCTTTTTTAATTAATTAGTTAATCAATTAATTAAAAAATTAGTTAGAGAGAGGGCATTCATGAATGGGAAGAAGGGCAGAGGAAGAGAGAGAGAAAGAAAGAGAGAGAATCTTAAGCAGGTTTCAAGCTCACCACGGAGCCCGACATGGGGCTCAATGCCTCAACCCTGGGATCATGACCTGAGCTGAAATCAAGAATCAGATGCTCAATTGACTGAGCCACCCAGTTGACCCACCAATAGCTCATGTTAAACTCTTGAGCATCCTCTTGGATGTCTCTCACTCACATCTCACATCCTTATCACCAGCTTGTCAGCATGTCTGCCAGTTTTACCTACACAGTATACCCCAAAACTGACTTCTTATCATGTCCATTGCTACCTTCTCAGTATATTCCATCTTCTTTCACCTGTCATATAGCGATAGCCTCCTACCTGTTCTCCCTGGATCTCCCGTTTCTACAGCCAGAACCACAGAGGGGAGATACAGTGCTATCCTAAAGATAAAAATCTCTTAAATAGTTTCACAATTTTTTTTAGAGTAAAATCCAATGGTCTTACAACAGCCTTTAAAATCCAATTTCGTCTGACCTCTGACAATCTCTACAACTTCCTCCTTTTCTGTTGTCTCTGTCTCTGATCTTGCAGTTCCTCAAGCCAAGCATTTCCCACACAGAGCTTTGCATTTGCTCTTTTCTCTGACTGGAACGTTCTTTCCTCAGGTTCTCTTACAAATCCTTCCCTTTTTTCATTCAGGTGTTTTAAAAAATAACTCCTCATCAGAGAAGACTTTCTTATCCACCCAATATAAAAAGAGTATCTACTTTACTATTCATACTATTCACTTTGAATTGTTTCTTACAATAATAAATACCCTACTATTCTATTTAAATTTACTTTTATATTTTTGGTTATATGTGTTTAAATTCATATTCATAGAAATAAATTTTTAAAAGAAATCTTATGGGAGCATGATTTCTTCCTCTTTTGTTCAACACTTTTTTTTTTATTTCTTAGACTCATACAGGAACATAGTAGGCATTCAATAAATAGTTCTTGAGTAATATAATGATTGCAAAACTTGAAGAAGACTCTCAGCTTTCTGATTGATTTTAGGCAATGTTGTTTTACTGAGGGCCAGTGTGCAAAGTTTGATGGAATTTATTAAATAGATTATAATTTGTAAATTAAAGTATATATTTTCAAACAAAGGGTAAAAGTGAAAAAAAAAACCTTCGTGATTAATTGATCAAATATTTGTCGAACTTGAAAGGCTGTTTAAATGGTATTTTAATTTTTTAAAGTTTATTTATTTATTTTGAGATAGAGAGAGAGAAAAAGTGTGAGTGGGGGAGGGGCAGAGAGAGACAGAGACAGATAGAAAATCCCAAGCAGGCTCCACACGGTCAGCTTAAAGCCATGGGGCTCGAGCCCATGGACTGCAAGATCATGACCTAAGTGGTAGTCGGATACTTAACTGAGCGAGCCACCCAGGCATCCCTAGATGTTATTTTAATTTTTAAATTAGCCATGGGTTGTGATAAATTTCCTTAAAGTTGTAAAATGTACAGACATGCATAAAGTGTTAAAACATACTTTAAATTTTACATTGATTTGTAAAAGTACTTATCACATAACCTCTATAAATTCAGGGATTTTGTTTGATCCTGTCAGAGGCAGTATTACTAACATCATTTGGGGGCATATTTCTACTTCCCCATACATAGTGTCCCTACTGCTCTGTACATGTGGTGGGACAAGCTGGAAATTCTCTGGAGAGTGATTTCCTCACTCATTTTACTAATATGCATGAAGTAGCTACTATATGCAAGAGACAGAGCAGTGCATGAACAGTCAAAACACTCTGCTCTTCTGGAGCTTACATTTTAGTGGAGGAAAAAGAAAACAAAATAAAAAAAGCAAACTGTGTGTTAGGATAAATAACATCCAGTGCTAAAGAAGTTAACGGCACTCGGTACATAATGAAAGAGCCTGTATTTGTACCTAGGTACCTATTTTGTTCCCAAAACCACATTTGGTCTATTTCATGAAATGGCGTAAGATAAAAATTACTGTCTGGTTAATTAATGATAATTGTTTGGTTAGTTCCTTCAAAGAAAGATGAATTGAGAAAAAAACATCTTTTTTCAATGGGCTGCTCCTTTTAAATTTTATTCAGTGTCACTCCTGTTAAACATATCTTGACTGAGATACAAGTCTTGAGACTGGAGTCTTGTGACTACACTAGTGCAAGATCTGTTGCTATTGAATGATTCAAAATGTGCTGCATATGCATAGGAGATGTAATAGTAATATATGGCCTGATGATATATTTACACAGATACTAATGTGTTTGAGTTTGAGTTGAGCAGTAGGCTGCTGTTGTCGGCAATTAATGCATGTCCAGGTGGAGAAATGTGATTTCAAAGAAAGGTGAAGATTTTGGAGATCGCCGGTTTAGAAAAGCAGTCTGTATGAAGCCAACTTCTAGATTTTGGCAAACTCTCCAGACAAATTTTGTTTCATTAAGAGGATAGGCACTCTAGGTCGCCATTCAATTGACCTAGTGGCTGTTATTTATTAAGACATGACTGTTAGATATGTCTTTGACATGCAGTCATTCTCTTACATATCTGATAGCCAGTAGCCCTTTCATAAGCTTTTTTATTGTCTGTTATCCCAATTGTTTTATTTTTCTCACCAGCTTGAGTAGTAGCCAAACGTCCTTTTTATCCTAAGTCTAGGAGTAGAATGAAAGTCGTAAAAAAAAAAAAAAAAAAAAAAAACACCTATGTGAAAGCGTGAGCTTACTGGGAAAGGTCTCTTCCTGATTTGTGATTGATTGTCATTGCCGGTGATAAAGGAATTTGTTATCAATAAAGTCTGACTGATAAAGGAGATTTTCTGGCTTCCTTGTTACATAGGCAAAGGTGTCTTTTGGGTCCATATCCATATGTTTCTCCTTGGAAGGTCGTGCTTTGAATTGCAGCACCAGCCTTGGTTCCTTTGTTTCAAATTAAGCTGTTGCACCTTGATGGCAGCATGGGGTGTGTTCTGTCACCACTGACAGAGATGTTTCAGTGCTTCAGGCTGAGTTCTGGCATGTCCTTGAAGCATTACACTGGCCATCCTGGGTATGCCTCTTCTCTTTCTGTTTCTGCCCTCATCAATTTTCCTCATATGCCAATCCTGTCAGAGCTGAGTTTTCACAATCATTGTGTCAAATTTGAAGAAGCAAATGTATCCTGAACCCTACCAGTGGAGAATTAATCTGCTTGCTGAAGTTGTGTAGGTGGTATTTGCATTAGAATTCGGTAACCTACTGTGACACTGAGAAAAATTCTCAAAGAATGAGTGGGATCACACATTACTTTGTCTACTTTGTATCTTGAAGTGGGATCATGTGCCAGGGACTGTGCTCATTAAGAGGCAATGAGCTCAGGTGCCAATTTGAGGGACCCGTCATTAATGAAGATTCTAGAGAGTGGGGCATTTAAATATTTTGGTAGAGTTAGCTAATCCAAAAGTTGCCAGTGTTATTCACATTTCCTTAATCGAGATGTGCAGACAGATTCCAGGAAAGAGCATAGCAACCATGGTTGACCAGCAGGTTAAAAGACAATTGCTCCAACCTATTAGTCCCATCTCTAAACCCACAAGAATGATGAAAACATTGTGACAAAGTCAAGATTGTCAAGCTCTAGAGTAATGGTATACCTTGTGATTTTTGTACCCTACTTTGACCATTATAACTCTTTCATGCCACATTGTTTCTTAATCAGCATGTTAAATTACACAGAAAACTGCATGGAGTGATTTAACCATAACTTACACAACCATGCCCTATTTTACTGTTATTTAGACTCTTCTCTAGCTTTTTGTTAATATAAAAGATCCTTCAATGAACATTTTCATAGATGTAGTTTTTTTCTTATCATTACCTATCTAAGTTCAAATCTTGGAAATGGGGATTAAAGCACACATAAATTAGGTTTTTTTTAAAATATACTACCTAATTCAATTCCAATGAGTTTTATCAAGGCCTGAAATACATTAAAATTTTGACAGTAGTGTACTATAATTTATTCAACTCTTCCTCCTTCTGCCAGTGATTATTATTAATACTGCTATTAATATTCCATCTATATTATTATTATGCCATAATGATATGGTAACTTAAGATAAAAGATGTTGGTGCATTCCTTTTGTTTTTACAAATTCTTATTTGTTTGTTTGTTTAACTTATTTTAAGTAGGTTTCATGCCCAGCGTTGATCCCAACGCAAGGCTTGAACTCAAGCCTGAGATCCAGACCTGAGCTGAGATCAAGAGTCAGACACCACTGAGCCACTCAAGCTCTCCATAAATTTTTATTTTTATTTTTATTTAATAATTTTTTTCCAGTTTTATTGAGATATGATTGACTTACATATCATATAAATTTAAGGTGTCAGCATAATGATTTAAGTTACATTTCTTGTGAAATGATTACCACAGTAAGTTTAGTCAATGTTCATCATTTCATACAGATATAATATAAAGAAGAAGAAATGTTTTTTTCTTTGTGATGAGAACTCTTAGGATTTACTCTCTTAATTTTCATGTATATCATATAACAGTGGTAACTATAGTCATCCTGCTATACATTATATCCCTAGTACTTGTTTATCTTATAACTGAAAGCTAGTACTTTTTTTCCATCTTCATCTGATTTCCCTCCTCCCATCCCTGACATCTGGTAACAAGTCTGATTTCCTTTTCTATGAGTTCCTTTTTTTTTCTTTTTTCTTTTTTTAGTATTGCACATATTAGTGAGATCATATGGCAGTTGTCTTTCGCTGTCTAAATTATTACACTTAGCATAATACCTTCAAGGTCCATTCATATTGTCATAAATGACAAGATTTCCCTTTTTCATGACTGAATGATATCTATCTATTATCTATCTATCTATCTATCTATCATCTATCATCTCTCTATATCACATTTTCTTCATCCATTCATCCACCAATGAGCACTTAGGTTGTTTCCACTTTTTGGCTACTGTAAATAATGCTTCAATAAACATGGTGGTGTGGATAATTCTTTGACATAGTATTTTCATTTCCTTCAGATATATTCCCAGAATTGGAAATGCTAGATCATATGGTAGTTCTATTTTTATTTTTTTGAGGAATCTCCATACTGTTTTCCATAGTGGCTCTATCAATTTGCAATCCAACAGGGTGCAAGAGTTCCCTTTTTTCTACATCCACACCAGCATTTCTTTTCTGTTGCCTTTTTGATGATGTCTATTCTACCATGTATTAGGTGGTATCTCATTGTAGTTTTGATTTGCATTTCCCTAGTGGTTGGTGATGTTGAACACCTTTTCTTGCACTGTAAGCCATTCATATATCTTCCGTGGAACAATGTCTAATGAGTTCCTTTGCATATTTTTAGTTGGATTAATTTGTTTTTTGCTATTGAGTTGTATGAGTTCTTATTCATATTTTGGATATTAACCCCTTATCAGATACATGGCTTGCAAATATTTTTTCCCCATTCTGTAGATTGTGTTTTTATTTTATTGATGGTTTCGTTTGCTGTGCAGAAGCTTTTTAGTGTAATTTAGTCCCACTTCTTTACGTGTTGTTGTTTGTTTTTAATTTTTTTAATCGTTATTTATTCTTGAGAGAGAGAGACAAGTGCAAGTGGGGGACGGGGGGCAGGCAGAGAGAGAGGAAGACACAGAATCTGAAACAGGCTCCAGGCTCTGAGCTATCAGCATAGAGCCTGATGTGGGACTAGAACCCACCAACTGTGAGATCATGACCTGAGCTGATGTTGGATGCTTAACCGATGGAGTCACCCAGGTGCCCCCATTTGTTTACATTATATGTTGTTGCTTGTGGCTTAGAAATCACATCCAAAAATTCATTGCAAAAATTCAGGTCAGAGAACTTTTTTCCTGTGTTTCCTTTTAAGACTTTTATAGTTTCTGGTGTTATATTGAAGTTTTTAATCTATTTTGAGTTAATTTTTTTTGTGAATGATTTAATATAGAGGAATAGTTTCCATCTTTTACATGTGAATATCCAATTTTTCCAGCACCATTTATTGAAGAGACATCTTTTCTCCATTGAATATTCTTGACTTCCTGACCAAATATTACCTGACCATACATGAATGGTTTAAGTTCTGAACTTTTGGCTCTGTGCCATTGGCCTGTGTCTGTTATGCCATTACCATACTGTTTTGACTACGATAGTTGTATATAATAGCTTGAAAGCAGTAAGTGTGATGCCTCCTGATTTGTTCTTGTTTCTCAGGCTTGCTTTAGCTATTTAGGGTCTTTTATGGATCCATATAAATTTTAGGGTTTTTTTATACCTCTGTAAAAAATTAGAATCTTGATAAGACTGAATTGAATCTATAGAAGGCTTGTGTAGTATGGTCATTTTAATAATATTAGTTCTTCCATTCCATGAGCACCTTTCCATTTATTTGTTTTCTTCAATTTTTTTCATCCATGTCTTTTAGTTTTCTGTAGAGAGATCTTTTACCTCCCTGGTTAAATTTATTCCAAGTATTTTTTTTTATTCTATTTAATTTTAAACACTTTATTGTTTTTTTATGCTACCACAAGTGACATAATTTTCTTTATTTCTTTTTCGGATAATTCATTGTTGTTGGATAGAAACACAGCTGATTTTTGTATGTTAATTTTGTATTTTGCAACTTTACTGATTTGTTGATTAGAACTGACAGCTTTTTGATGGGGTTGGGACCTAAAGGCCAGCTCTAAGCTGCCTCCCAGCTGTTTCCAATAAGGCTTCCTTTTTTTTTTTTTTTTTTTTTTTTTTTTTTGAGAGAGAGAGCGTGGGAGAGGGGCAGAGAGAGAGCAAGAGAGAAAATCCCAAGAAGGCTCCCCACTGTCAGTGCAGAGCTTGAGGTGGGTCTTGATCTTAAGAACCTTGAGATCATGACCTGGGCTGAAACCAAGAGTCAGACACTTAATCTACTGAGCCACCCAGGTGCCCCTCCAATCAGGCTTTCTGGTTAGGAGGGGCTGGGAACTACTCAGCTGCAGGCCAGGCTATGATTTCACTCCCCAGCCAAGTTGAGGCAAGGGAACTTTCCAAGCCCAGCAAGGTTTTTTGATTGTGGTTTTGACTGAAACTGACCCAACCTCCACATTCCCTGGCCAAATGGTGCCACTGAATTCGTTCTGTGAACAGCTCTGCTTGCTACACCCTCTGCTCAAGCACTGTTGGGCTATGCAGCTTCCAGTATTCCCCATCAGGCTTTCTGGTCAGGAGAGGCCGGAAGCTATACTTAATGGTGGGCCCAACTATGACTCAGCAAACTTGCCTGGGTAGGGGGATGGCTGACGAGCCTCCAGGGCTGGCAGAGGTCTTTGCAGGAAAACCCAAATCAGGCAAGCCTGCACCCCGCCAAGTTTTCTGGTCAGATTGCATCCTTTTGGCTCTGGTGATGAGAAGCCGCTTGTTGAGAGTACTACTTGGGCACCGCAGGTAAGAACTCAGTCTGCCAAAATTTTAGTGCTGGTTATTGCAAGTCCCTTCCCTATTCTCTATCTCGAATTCCCTATGGTTAAGTCCTATGGATTTTCCTGTAATCCCAATGGGGTGAGGTCAGAGCAACAGCTTCTGAGAAGCAACCCACAATGTAGGGGGGAGCTGAATGTCTACCCGATGCTCTCTTCCTCCACTTGAGGAACCATAGGCTCAGGGAAGACCTCTGCATAGTGCTCTTCTTGTCTGGGGGAGACACAGTCGAATCAACACGTAGCTCCTCTTCTTACATTTCCAGTGCTGTTTGTCTTGGTCTCAATGATGCAGGGGGTGCTTCAGCCTCACCTCTGTATTCTAGTGTTCCCTCAGTGATCTCTTTTCCAGGAATAGTTCTGAGGGGGAGCAAAGTTGCCATTTGGTCCTATCACTCCCCTTCTTATAATTTTTTTAAAATTATCCTAACTATAGTTCCTACTTTTTAAAATGTAACTATATAGTTATACATCTGGAAATTTACATGAAATGAGAATGTTTCTGAGAGCTTGCAGTTCTTGTTGTGTAATAGGCTTAATAACATCATGCTGTAATCATCATGCTTCATGTTTTTATTCGTTGACTCACATGACTATACTTTATACCCCATCCAAAGGTCTAATTGATGGACTAGGAATCAAATATCTTCTAGGATCTTGTCTCTTGCTAATGTATCCCTCATATTCTAGCACATTATTGAACTTTAGAGGTAGTAGGAATCTTCAAATTTGTATCGGTCAGAAGTGAGAGTGGCCTGGGGCCCCGGACCTTGCAGCTGGTGTGTGAACAACAAAACAGTGTTGTGGAGGACTGTGTGCTTAATCTGTGATGTCTATCACAATTGTGGGTGGTTGGTGTCAAAAGTCATTGCAGTGTCTCATAGTTATGAGAATTAAACGGTTCAGTATATGTAAAAATGCTTAGAATAGTAACTGGTATGCAATAAATGTTCTGCAAGTGTTAGCTATTGTAATTATTAAATGGTCACTTTCTTCATGACTGATGAATATAATATGAAGAATAATAACTACTGGTTTTTATTTATATAGTATGTTTTATTTAACCCATAGCCTATTCTATAAGATGTTTTCTTAATGTTCGTTTATTTACATTTTGAGAGAGAGAAAGAGAGAGAGAGAGAGAGATCTCATGAACCACGAGATCATGACCTGAAATGAAATCAAGAGTCAGACAGACCCCCAACCAACTGAGCCACCCAGGCTCCTTTATAAGACTTTTAAAAAAATTTTTTTTTAAATGTCTATTTATTTTTGAGAGAGAGAAAGAGAGAACATGAGAGGGGGAGGGGCAGAGAAAGAGGGAGATACAGAATCTGAAGCAGGCTCCAGGCTCTGAGATGTCAGCACAGAGCCCAGTGAGGGACTCGAATCCAAGAACAGTGAGATCATGACCTGAGCCGAAGTCGGACACTTAACCGACTGAGCCACCCAAGTGCCCCCCTATAAGATGTTTTTTTAAAAATTATTTTCTCAAGTTGTTTAAAGGAATATAGTAAGTGGTAAAATAGACACACTCACAAATGTCAATGGTTCTTACTATAATGTAATAAGCTTAAGGCTGGAAACTCCTTTTCCATAAAAACTATTACAAGTATAATCACTTAAAACTTATGTCTGATTTTTATTGGTAAGAGAAAAGGAATAAAAAGTTTACCTCTAGGTTTTCCTGTAATTGAGCTGACTGAGTATCACACTGTTTAGAATGTTGAGTGATCTATCATAACAATTAGACTCCAGAAATTATAATGATGCAAATTTAATAGAAGTTTATTTTTCATAAACTATTAAAGTTTCTTTTTTCTTTTTTTATTGATGTATAATTGACTTAAAATGGTGTATTTGTTTCAGGTTTACAACATAGTGATTCAACAATACTCTACATTATGCAGTGCTCACCACAATAAATGTAGTTACCATCTGTCATCATATAATTAAGACAAGACAATATTATTCACTGTTTCCTATTCTGCACTTTCCAACCCCATGACTTATTTAATTTAAAACTGGAAGTTTGTGGAGCGCCTGGGTGGCCCATTCGGTTGAGCATCCGACTTCAGCTCAGGTCATGAAATCAAGGTTCATGAGTTCAAGCCCCGTGTCAGGCTCTGTGCTGACAGCTTGGGGCCTGGAGCCTGCTTCAGATTCTGTGTCCCCCTCTCTCTCTGCTCCTTCCCTGCTCACACTCTGTCTCTCTCTCAAAAATAAATAAAGGTCAAATTTTTTTTTTTAAAACTGGAAGTTTGTACCTCTTAATCCTCTTCACATATTTCACCCATCCTTCTTTCTTTCCACTTTCCCCTCTGGCCACCACCAGTTTGTTCTCTGTATTTATGTTTCTGTTTCTGTTTTTTGTTTTTGCTGTTCATTTGTTTTGTTTTTTGGATCTCATATATAAATGAAATCATATGGCATTTGTTTTTCTCTTCGAATTTATTTCTCTTAGCATGAAACTCTTTGTGTCTATCCATGTTGTCACAAATGGCAAGAAGTCATTCTTTTTTATGGTTGTGTAGTATTTCATTGCTATACAATCATATCTTCTTTATCCAGTCATCTATGGATGGACACTCAGTTGCTTCCATATGTTGCCTATTATAAATAATGATGCAATGAACATAGAGGTGCACATATCTTTTTGAATTAGTGTTTTCATTTTCTTTGGGTAAATTTCTAGTAGTGGAATTATTGGATTGGATGGTATTTCTATTTTTAATTTTTTGAGGTACTTATGTAACATTTTCCATGGTGGCTGAGCCAATTCACATTCTCGTCAACAACGTACAAGTGTTCCCTTTCCTCCACATCCTCACCAAAATTTGTTAATTCTTGTTTATTTTTGATCTAGCCATTTTAACTAGTATGTGGTGATATCTCATTGTACTTCTGATTTCCCTGATGATTAGTGATGTTGAACACTTTTTCATGTGTCCATTGGCCCTCTGTATGTCTTTCTGTTTCTCTACCCATTATTTAATTGGATTCTTTTTTGTGTTGTGTGTGTGTGTTGAGTTGTATAAGTTCTTTATATATGTTGGATATAACCCCTTTTGGGTATATTATTTGCAACTATCTTCTTCCATTAAGTAGATTGCCTTTTTGTTTTGTTGATGGTTTCCTCTGCTGTGCAAAAGCTTTTTATTTTGGTGTAATCCCAGTCATTTGTTTTTACTTTTGTTTCCTTGCCTAAGGAGACAGATCTACAAAAATGTTGCTACGGCCAAAGTCCAAGAGATTACTACCTATGTTTTAAGGAGTTTTACAGTTTAAGGTCTCCCATTTGGGTCCTTAATCCATTTTGAGTTTATTTTTATATATTGTATAAGAAATTAATCCAGTTTCATTCTACTGCATGTAGCTATTCAGTTTTCCCAGCACCAATAATTGAAAAGATTGTCTTTTTTTCCATTGTATATTCTTGCCTCCTTTGTCATAGATTAATTGGCCAAGTATGGGTTTATTTCTGGGTTCTCTATTCTTTTCCATTGATATATGTGTTTGTTTTGTGCCAGTACTGTACTGTTTGGATTACTACAGCTTTGTAGTATATCTTGAAATCTGGGATGGGATACTTCCAGCTTTGTTCTTTCTCAAGATGGCTTTGGGTATTTGGGGTCTTTTGTGATTGAATACAAATTTTAGTATTATTTCTTATCATTTTGTGAAAAATACTGTTGGTATTTTGATAGGCATTGCACTGTATCTGTAGATTGCTTTAAGTAAACTTTACCTTCAATAGAACTACTAAATGAATAAATAGATCTATGGGACTGTCTTCTTATGGTATTTAAGAAACCAAGCTAAATGGTTTCAACTGACAGCTCCCAAAGCTTCCGTGGGTACCATCTGTAGTTTCCCTGGACAGGGTATGGGGAAAAGATGGGGAGAATATATGAAATATTTATACAGGTTAGGCCTAGAAATAATTTTAGCTCACACTCCATTGCCTAGATCTCAGTCATATGGATACATCCAACTTCAAGGGAGTCTGGGAAATATAGCATAGCTATAGAAGAGAAGAGAAAATGCAAGACAGCAGTTTGGTATTTAATTGTTAATTTTTCATATAGTTTATTTGCAAGCCCATTAAGTCCTAGCAGAAAATAGTCAATAACAATTAAATGCCCATTGATTATTTCATTAAAGTTCCTTTCTTCTTGCCTACCACAACTGAAAAAAAAATCTTTCCTTTTCATTAACTGGCCCCTTTTGCCTAAAATTCCATCATAGAATTTTCAAGCTTTGTATTTACTGTAGAAATTCACCATAGGCATTTCTTCCATATTTCCCTATCAAAATGCAAAATTACTTCAGCCATTTATACCTTGGAAAAGATGGGTTTATAGACACTTTTCTGCTACCTATAGCCAATTAAAAGAGTATTTTCGCTGGTGGGAGTGGGGAGAAACCTAAATAGATCGCAAAATAAATTGGCTAAATACAAAAGCTCCATCACAGAGCAACCTGAAATTCCTATATAAATGCTCCATCAAACGTGCTGGATGCCTTACTTTACTTCTTAAAGTGGACTGAAATAGTAGTTCTGATTCTGGCAATTTAAAATATTCATTTCTTCTTAGTGAATAAAAACCAAAATATTTAAAATGCCTCCTGCCTTTTTTTTGTCCCTTGTATTTTCTACTTTTTATGCTAAATCCATATACTTGCTCTTCTTTCTCCTTCCTTTAGTCCAAATCATTTGGCAAGAAGGAAAGGGCAGAGGGGTGAATCCTGGGGTTGGGGATAGAAAATTGTGCTGTTCTAATAGTGCAAAGTGATCCAGGAATCTATTTTATAGCAGCCTGTTATATAGGCTTTGTCTCTCACCACATTTTTTTCTGACAGTTGCTGCTTTGCACTTCCAAAATATTATTTAAAAAATTATTTTCTTGGGGCACCTGGGTAACTCAGTCAGTTACGCATCTGACTCTTGGTTTCAGCTCAAGGCATGATCTCACAGTTTGTGAGTTCAAGCCCTATGTCGGGCTTCATGCTCTCAGCTTGGGATTGTCTCTCTCCTCTCTCTTTGCCCCTCCATTCTTGCTTGCACGCTCTCTCTTTCTCTCTCAAAATAAATAAATAAACTTAAAAAAAAAATACTTACTTAAAAGACCTAATGTTGCTCTGTTGCAGAATATAATTTTCTTAAACATTGCATTAATTACTAAATTTCCCATACCACATCTTCTAGTTCATTGAAAAAGAGAGTATTTTACTGCAAAATTCCTAATCTGTCAGATTTATTTCAAAAGACTCTACAATAGACAACCATAGGCTTTATTAAAATTCTCACTTGTAGGGGCGCCTGGGTGGCTCAGTCGGTTGAGCGGCCGACTTCAGCTCAGGTCACGATCTCGCGGTCCGTGAGTTCGAGCCCCGCGTCCGGCTCTGTGCTGACAGCTCGGAGCCTGGAGCCTGTTTCAGGTTCTGTGTCTCCTTCTCTCTCTGACCCTCCCCCATTCATGCTCTGTCTCTCTCTGCCCCAAAAATAAATAAAACTTTAAAAAAAAAATTTAAAAATAAAAAAAAAATTCTCACTTGTAGGTGCCTAGTCATGTCCAATTGATCTATGAAATGACATATTTATAATTGACAAACATTGCTTATGATTACAATATTTCTTTTTAGTTTATATAAAATCCCTGGCAAGTGAACAGATAGAATCAGACTGAATTCCCTTTCAATGAAAACTTCATCTCCCTTGCATTGAGGAAGGAAAGAATCTCTAAAATCAGCACTTAGGATGTCACGGCTACATTGGATCCCTTGCAGCATGTGACTTGTCTTGGGGGCAAGCATATTCTAGGCAGAATATTACTCAGAACCATCTTTCAGGTCTCATGTCTTGGAAACAAAGCCTATCCATGTAGAATAAAGGCGAAGACCAGAAGGCTGGGAGGAGGTGGGAAAATTACTTCCCATCAATGGTTTCCAGGAAGGTGGTGTATTCTTAGATGATAAATGTAGACATTGCCAACACTTTTTCAGAACCTATTTTAAATAGTATCTTAGAATTATCAATATAAAAAAGTTAATAGAAGGGCATATAATAATACATGGTCAGAACTTAAGGCAATTATATTTCCGAGTGATGATTTTTCTCAAAGAAAAAGTATATATTTTAAATGTCTTGGTCTGTTATAGACAATCTCAAAATATTTTTTTATCCATTTATTTTGTTTTCTCATTTAGGATTTCATATCTACACATACATATATACACACACAAAGATATACTGTAAAGTGTATTTTATTTCATGACACCTTGTTTGCAAGCAGAAATAAAGATTAAAGTAAAGACCAATGAGGGTTGGAGCGCCTAGGTGGCTCAATTGGTTGAGCGTCTGACTCTTGATTTCCGTGCAGGTCATGATCCTGGGATCTTGGGATTGAGCCCTGTGTTGTGTAGTCACACTGAGTGTGGAGTCTGCTTGGGAGTCACTCTCCCTCTGCCCCTCTCCCCAGCTAATGATCTTTCTCCCTCCCTCTAAAATAAAATAAAAATAAATAAAATTTAAAAAAAGACCAAGGAAGGGAATACGAGATTTTCTTTTGAAAGAATTTGAACTGAAGAGATTCAGATCAGTTCAGAGAATATTTTGATGTTGTGTCTGTTTCTTAATCTCACACTTTTATAAAATATATAGCTTTGTTTCTTCTTCATTCTGATTAATTTGAGAATTATTAAAAAAAAACTAAAACAAAAAATGACTTTGGGCCATGTGTCAGGAAAAAGAAAAACAAAAACATCTGTTCAAAAGCATGCAAATTTGCAAAATATGCTAATTGCATGTAAAAAAGTTAAAATGGATATATTCAGGTCAAGTTCATGGCTAATTTCAAGGCTGAGTGGACTGTGCCAGATGGGTATTTGTCCTCAAAAATGTGTCTCCATGTTAGTTATTGGAACAATGCTGGTTCAGAAAGCTACAGATAACAATGATTATCTTCAGTGTTTTGTATACAACCTGGCTAAAACAAACTGGCATGTGATAGTTGAAAATTCTAGTTTATTTTCCCCTCAAAATTGTGTTTTAGAAAATATAACTTCTGAGACACATGCCTTATAGTGTTAAAAATAGGAGCTTGGGTAGGGGCGCCTGGATGGCTCAAACAGTTAAGCAGCCGACTTCGGCCCAGGTCATGATCTCGAGGTCTGTGAACCCCAAGTCGAGCTCTGTGCTGACAGCTCAGAGCCTGGAGCCTGCTTCGGATTCTGTGTCTCCCTCCCTCTTTGCCCCTCCCCCACTCATTCACTAATTCATTCTTTCTCTCTGTCAAAAATAAATAAACATTTTAAAAAATGACTTTTAAAAATAAGAGCTTGGGTCTCCAACTGCCCAAGTTCAGATTCTATCTCCATCTTTTGGTAGCTATGGAAACTTGGAAAACTGCTTAACCTCTCTGCATCTCAGTTTCTCCATCTATCACAGAATAATAATGATAATTTCTGCCTCATGAGATTGTAGTTTAAGTCACTTATTAGAGTGTCTGGCACATACAGGGGCTAGTAAGTATTGACTATTGATGTGACTGCTTACCTTCCACTTAAAAACAAAATATTTTACCAAGGTAATGAGACTGGAGAAAAAACCCTAAATTTGGGTTTGGTATTTTAAAAAAATGACCATGAGCCTCTCTGCCCTCTTAGATGGACTCAGATGCTCATTTATTCCCCGTGTCTTAGTTGATCTATGGACTTCAGGTTAAGATTAAGAATAAACTACTGCTTTCCTCAGCTGCCTTGACTGCCTAGGCTCCAAACATACCAGCTTCTTTAAACTCACATCACACAGGTGTGAATATATCAAATAGCATCCTGATATATCCTCGAGATTCAGCCTTAATAATCTTGGAGAAAACTCCCAGATGGGTCAGCTGATATCCTTGATAACAGCAAGGATCACAGAATCTTATTATTCAACACTATTTTTATTATCTTTACCTTCCCACCTGTGTGAATTAGGGTCTTCTGAGGAGCAGATACCATGCTGCTATTAGCCGTGTAAGAAATTTAATGGAGAAAATGCCTATGAGGAAAAATCAAGAGGGAGTCAGAATAGATTGCAGAATTGTTAAAGCAAGATACAGGTCTAATTTCTATGAAAGGAAGAAAGAAGCAAGGAAGGTTGAGTAGGAAAAGTCTTAGACTGTAAACGCAGTTCAAGCGAAGTTTTAGCAAAGCCAACAAAGAATACTTGAGCCAATGTCACCAGTCATAGGAGTCTCATATCCCCCAGGAAGCGGCCTGGCTAGGTATCCCTGTAGCATTTAGTCACTGGCTGTGAGAGCATGGTAAGCAGCATGGCCCCCAAGCAGACATATCAATGGATTTCAGAGTATGTCACCTGGATCCATTGGTCGATTATGCTCCCTGCGATGAAATATAAGAGAGTATAGTGGATGGCCATCAAACCACCTGATGTTTGAAATCTTCCTCTACGAATCTCTACCATTCTAGAATCCTATCACCCCCTTTACTTAGGTGCTAGTTTGTCTTAGCTCACCTAAACTGCTTTCTCTCTTTGCCTTTTTCTTTCATCTCAAATTATTTCCAGAACACCCCTTAGGACTCTGATTGTGAGTATCACAATAAACTCCAAAGACAACTGTGGTGTTTAAATTATTTTTCATTTAAGGCTAACTATTAGCCAAACACTAGAGATACAGAATGTAAATAACAATTCCCAGAGCAAGATGATCTCCAGTTGTCATTAAAATCTTTGCCAAGGCTGATAAATTGTGGCAGGGGACTAATGACATGAAACTTTACAGACCCGGAAAGGCAGAGCAGAGTGAAAAAATAGGGAGTAGGCAAAAGTCTGCATTACTATTGTGCTTTGCTTACTGATGCTGCTTGTGATCTGATTATAAAACTGAATGAACATTCAAATATCCCACAGTATAAACAATACTTTTTCCCTTGAGTTTTGTTTTCACTTTCATCAATGTTTCCTAATTTAAGCAATGATGAGAAATGACGAACAATGATAACAATAAAGTCAATTACAAAACTGACTTTACAGAAAAGAGCATTAAACTTGAAATCAATGACAATACTTTACAAGTTTCTAAATGTACACAGGCAAAACTTTTCTCACTAACATTTTAAAACATTCAGATGTGGTAGAATTTTGTAGTCATTTTGTAAATTTTGTAGATGGTTTATGAGCAGAAGAATTGGTCGTCAGCCTCTGGCTTGAGAAAACAGAGAAAGAAAGAAACTCAGAGCTCATTTCACAGTGCTTTGCAATTAGTTTTATTAATTCTATTTGCCAAAATAAGATGAAGAATCACATTTGTTTTTTGTTTTTGTTTTTTTTCCCCTCCAAACCAGCTTAGCACAGGCAGCCATAACAAAATAGTACAGATTGGGTAGAACTTACACAACAGAAATTTCTCAGAGTTCTGGAGGGTGGGAAGTCCATGATCAATGTACCCACAAAATAGGCTTCACTCTGAGGCGGTGGCTTTTGAGCTTGTATGTGACCTTCAGCCTGCTCATAGGACCTCTTTTTTGTGCATATGGGGGGAGATAAAGAGAGCAAGCCCTTTAATATCTTCTCTTACAAGGGCACTAATCCCATTGGTGACACCACCCTCATGACCTAATTGTCCAACCCTAATTACCTCTCTAAGGCCTCATCTCTAAATACCATCACATTGGAGGACAGAGCTTCAGGATTTGAATTTGGGGAATTACGCACAAACATTCAGTCCATAACCTAGCATAATTGTTATACTCTCAGATCTCAATCCGTGACAAAGTCAACATTCACAGCATGGTCAAATGACAATACCTCACAAGTTAGCCACAGGTATATTCTTTTCCTTCTGCTTTTTTTTTTTTTTTCAAATTCTTTCATTGATTCCCTGGTGGTTCTTTATAAAGATCAGCATTTCCTTTCTTTTTAGTACTGAAAGTTACATGCTGTGAAATTGGGGTTTCAGAGATGCTCCTCAAAGCCAGTTGATAAGACATTGACCTCCTAGTCTGTTGGTTTTGCTATTTTCCAGGGCCACCACAGCCAAAGTAGGATGTTAGAGTTATTGCTTAAAGCATTTAACCATGAAGCAATGCCCCGAATGCAGTATGGTATCATTGAGTCCCAGGGCCTTCTTGCTGCCTCAGATGCTAATATAAGTCTCTGCAGACTTTCCCAGCAGTCTTGGAGTAGCCAGGGTTTCAAGCTCATTCAGTGAAATCTTACAGCAAAACCCAACTGAGCCCCAAGTGTTACACCTCTTTGTGATCCAGCTTGTCACACACCTGCAACACACATACACAAGCACACACACAATTGTTTTTCCAACAAGATGCCGAAGGTAATATCAGCGGGAACTTACTATGCAGAGCTCAAACTGCTGCTACCCCAATACTCAGCTGGGACAGAGTACTATGCAGAGGGCAGACACCTCCCTTATGTTTAATTTCATCTCAGAGGCCTCACTGGCCTTGTATGACTGTATTGCTTACTCAGGCTTCTCCTGTTTAATTTAATACATTTTAGCATGCATACAATTTCAGATAGAAAGGTCAGACTTTATTGACAAAGCTGGTCTGGTGTCAAATTCAGCCAGAAGTTCCTGCTACAGCCTTTTTAATAGTAATAGTAATAGTAATGGGTACATGCCTTAAACCTAGATAGATTAGATTAGATTAGATGGCAGAGATGATAGATAGATTGATAGGTAGATGATAGATAGGCAGACAGACACACATTGGTTTTTACTCTGAACTTTTAATGTAAGAAAAATGTATCTTAGGAACCAAAATCTGACAATGACAGGTCCCCACTGGAGACATCAATGCCCTAGGGAAATAGCCTGGTTATTCTGGACTTCTTTACCTCTGACTTCCACGTTCATGCTACATTATGAAGTTAAAGAGCAACAGAATAAAAATCATGACATTTCTAACACGTACATTCCACCAACTTGATTGAATACTTCAGTTTCTATCAGTTTGCTGCAGCTCTCCAAGATCTAAAGATCAATAGGTCTAGCTTTTAAAGAAATCTCCCCAGGTGAAAAATACTCATGGGCAGGTACCTGAACTCCAGAAAAATGCATCATTCTGGTTCAACTTGAGTCCTGGTTCAAGACTGCTGCACACCTACTCCAGGCCCAGGCATGAGGTTCCTTCATGGCCCAAGGCCCAAAAATGAGCCAAGAGGTGTGCACTTGTGAGCAAATTGAGGTCTGGTGATGAGGGGGATGAGGCAGTGTACCACAGGAGGCCACTGCACTGTTGGTCCCTGTCCCATGAAACATGGGAGTCAGAAAGAAGGGTCTCATGAAAGAACCACCCTTCAGTACTTACTGCTTAAAATGCAGATTGGACAGTCTCACCAGGCTCTTGTAAAGCCTAATGTTACATTTCCATCTTCGGTTTTATTCCTACTTCCTGAACCATTGGCATTTTTTGAACATCTGTCAGAAGGTTGCTGTGAACTTTCCCTATTTGAACTGAGTCGATGCTGAATTTATTTGTGAGGTAGTCTGATTTTATCATAAAAACTCAGCTCTGAAATTAAAGCTGGGTTATATCAAGCCTTTGGGGAATCTGAAGTTTGTGTCCTATTGGCTTCCTCAAGTTTTATTTCTTCCCATTGGAAAAAAAAATAGATTTTACTGTTCAAGTCTTTAGGAAAGAGAGTACACAGAACGGGGCATCTCACCACAGCAGCACTACTTGAAGTAGCAAATCTGTACAGAGAAATCTTTACTCTGTCATTCTTGATGTCTCTCTGTCTCTGCCTCCCTGTCATACCAAGAACCAGTTTCATCACTGATGTGTTGGTCCTGTTTACTAAATTATAGGTTCCCCCAGGGCAGAGACCACATCCTCTTGTTCAGAGTGCCTAGCAAGTCCTGGGGCATGGTGGGTACTCCATAAGTACTTAATCTTTATTTTTATTTATTTATTTTTAATGTTTATTTACTTTTGGGAGAGAGAGAAACATAGCATGATGGGGGAATGGGCAGACAGAGAGGGAGACACAGAATCTGAAGTAGGTTGCAGGCTCTGAGCTGTCAACACAGAGCCCGATGTGGGGTTCGAACCCACGAACTGTGAAATCATGACTTGAGCCAAAGTCAGACAGACACTCAACCAACTGAGTCACCCAGGCACCCCATCCATAAGTATCTGATCTTTAAAAAAGAGCTAAAGGGGCCTGCCAAAGCTGCATTCAAACTACTTCTCGGAGGCAACTTGATATGGAGTTGCTAGTCCAGAGTATTAGTATTTACCTAGGGCTGCTCTGTCATGGCATGCTGGCTGTATATATGCCCCCTGTTCCAGAGAAAAAACCTGCACCTCTCATGCCTGGAGCCAAGGGTATAAACCAGAGGACTCCCTTTCGCTCTTAAAAGAGAGAAGTGCACTGCTTGTTACGGTATAATTAGGGATCTGCTGGGGCTGTACCCATTTTAGGAAGACAGCGTAGCACTGGCAAAAAGAGAGACTTCTAAGTCTGTTAGCCTGAATCTGAGTCCTTTCAATTCCTAGTTGTATTTCTGTGAACATGTAACATTCCTGAACCTTAGCTTCTTACTGGCAAAATGGAAAAAGCATCTTCTTTCTTCTGGGTTGTCATGTATATGATACGAAGTAATACAAGTTAAAAAGCTTTGTAAATCATAAAATACTATCCAAATACAATATATTAGTTACTCTCCTAACTATAACGAGTTTATCAGTGGTAAGGCACCTGGAATCTTCCATCAGCAAAGTAAGTGGCTAAGCATAAGTTATGCAAGAATTGGATAGTTTTATAGTAAATTGTTCAATGAATGCAACCCCCTCCCCCGCAGTGGCAGTTTGCATTGGGTTATGTACTAAGATGCAGATATAGGAATCACTTCCAGCAAATGAGGCAGCAGTGAGACCAAGATGCAAATTATCTGACTTCAGTCAGAAGTACTAAAGACTTCAAAGAAAAATCCTACCAGCAAAACCACTATTACCACAAGATGACATGTTTTACAAGACCTGAAATAAAAGCTCATGTTTTGCCTTTACATCTAATGAGAAACTAAGAGTTGCAGCAGGGGGCGGCTCCAGGAGTCATACCCCTCAGGAATATTCAGGAGCCCCCCCAGAATCATGGGTGCCTCTATGCCCCTGAGAGGAGGACATGTCCAGATATAAAAGATGCAGCAGCCCCTCTCGTATGTCCAGGCTTGCTAGTGCCCAGAGGAATCCACCCCCTCATCTGGGGTCAGTCTTGTAGCATCTGCTGTTGCTGGAATCAAGCTTCTCAAAGCTCTCCCAATTTCTTTCATGCCTTACCTTCAATAACAGTGGCCAACCTGGCCCTTTAGCACGTGCATATTTTTTTCATGAACAAACATCTGTACTTAGAGACCAGGGAACTATTCTTTGTAGCAAAGCATTCTCTGCATTTTCAAGTTGATGCAGTTAGTAAAAAAATACTATTAAAATATACATGCCATGTGGAATATGTCAGTTGTGTTGACAGTGGGTAATACCATACATTGTTTAATCAGAATGTGTCTTAGATTGTTAGTTTAGGTGTGGTGTAATGTGGGAGGGGCATGGTTCTACCTAAAATGATTGTAGAACTCCATTAACTCCCCAGAACTAGAAACCTAGAGTAAGAACAAGGCTCCATAATATTGTTGGAAGGCATCTTTCTTCAAATTAAACCAATGGCATGAATGCCTCTTTCTTTGATTATGGAAACGTTTTTCTGAAGTAAATTCTGTCTGGGGCTCCATATGTCCCCTCATCAAGAGTATCAATAAGGCATCTAAGAATCGTGGCTACCATGCACAATTAGTTTTCTCTTCTGCTGTGGACTTCCTGAGCAATGAGTTAAGAAAGGTTGTCCTTGTCCTTCCACTCAAATCCCATTGCATTTGTTAAAGAATAGCCCAGGCTTTACCATAGCAGATTTTAAGCCAGCAGCTTTCCCTAGGATTTCTATATAAGATTTGAGTCCAGGTGTACGTTCATTCTGGTTCTTCATTTTTTTTTTTTAAATTCAGGTTTTCTCCCTCCAAGCATTTATTAGGTTCTTGCCAAATAAATGTGCCAACAGGTAATATAGGGGACCATAATGAGGTATGAAATTGGATTCTTAAAGTTAAGGCCTTTTACATCCAGAAGAAAAGACCATAAGCCACCATTGTTTTGCTCATCATCATATCTCCAGACAGTATTATAGATTTTGGCACATGGTGACCCTTCAATATTTACTAAATTAATGCATAAATTTGTAAAAGAGTGAATCATGTTATCAGAAAATGGTATATGAAGTGTCTTGAGAGAAAAAAAAAACTCCACTTCTTAGGATCTTTGACCACCCTTCTCATGGGACCACAGATGACACTTTGAGTGAATTCTCTTCAGTTAATACTTTCCAAACACATCTGGGAGATTTCACAACCCACCACTCCCTTATTTTTTGTATTTCTAAGATAAAATTACACACATAGGATAAATGTGCTGGATTGCACAAGAAGTATCACATCACGAACCGTATATGAATATGAAGATTCTTGCTACACTGCGTTCTCTGAAATGCAATCCTCATCACCCATAGCCTGTTGAAAATCATGTCAATGAAGATATTTTTTTTCCTTCTTGCATGCCCAGTGATAAGCTCTGCTGAATACCTCTCCTCCTGAACACTTGCTTGGCCCTTCCTCTACCTTAATTATAGGGCGGGTGTTACATATCAAAGTCTTCTTTGCTACTTGCATTTGGAATGTCACATCCCAAATGTTTTCATGTACTTTTCCTTCACAACCTTTAGACACACTCATATTTCCTCTCCTCAGAAATTCCTCCTTGACCGCCTGACTAAAGCACCTCCCATGTTGTCATACCATATTATCCTGTCATGTAGTCCTCATGGCACAGAACCACATTTTATGTTTCCTCATGTTTGCCTTCCATTTTGGCCACAATATACAAACTCCTTCCAGTCAGGCCTCTTCACGGCTATCTCCACTTCACCCAGAGGAGTGCCTGGCTGATAGTAAATGTGCAGCCACCTGACAACAAAAGGCTTTGAATGCCAGCCTTTTCAGGTGAACAAAAGGGATCTATTAGAGTGTCTTCCACTGTGGGAGGGTACATGTCCAGAATTGTGCCTCAGAGAAATGACACTCATTGGTGGCAATGTGCAGTCTAGATTGGAAAGCAGAAATCCTGGTACAGAGAGCTCAGTAAGAACGTGAGATTTTTTTTTTTTTTCCTGTATGGTGTGGCTAATGTTGGTCTAAGTTATATATTTTCTGTACAGTATAGTAACTGCCTAGACTAGAAACATATTTTGGGCTATAGGACATCTATTCTTTAAGACCTGATAAAAATCATACATTATATATATTTCTACAGTAGCTATTAGTTGCGCGCGCACGCGCGCGTGTGTGTGTGTGTGTGTGTGTTTACAAAATCTTATTGGGTTGCTTGAGGCTATCAACACATCTCTAAAAAAATGAGGACAAATATTAACCAAAGGACCTAAGGATTTTAGCCTAGACAATATAAAGGGTCTTAGAATTCAAAATTTGCTATAATTATTGCAGTAAAAAAAAAAAGGTGAAGGCTATTTAAAAAGCTTCCTGTCTCAAGATGGTATGTCCTTGTATTCCAGGAACTTAATGAGGGATAATAATAATGATTATGATAATGATAATCTCGTCAAAATCATGAAAGTATGCTTAAAATGCCTAAAATGAGTTTCCTACTGAGATGATAAAAAGAGAGGGTTTTTTTTTTTTTTTTTTTCAGGCCAAGTTGAGAATTAAATTTCTACATAGTCCAATTAACTTCACACAGAGGGGGGAAAAAAAACCCAAACTATTACATGGCTCCATGCCTTATGCTCAACCCTGTGTAGCAACCACAACAAATCAACAGTATAATTATTGAGGAGCATCTGGTGGCTCAGTTGGTTATTTCAGCTCAGGTCATGATCTCACATTTCATGGGATTAAGCCCCATGTCAGGGATGTCAGCACAAAGCCTACTTGGAATTCTCTCTCCCTCTCTCTGCCCCTCCCTCTCTCTCAAAAAAAAAATTAATTTTGAGCACCTAATGTGTACAGTACTGATGATTTAAAATATTCACAAATATATGTTAATGGCTAAATAGGAAACTGGATAAAAAGTGTGGTTGAGTCACTGTAAACATCACAACTATTGCTAAATGTCAGAAAAAGCAAAAGTGTCTTTCTGGGTACTCAAGAACTGGATGTTGTTTATATCTTTTGATCTCTTATGACTTCTCTTTATTAGCTTGTGATAAACCTTAAGAAAAAAATTTATTTCCATAATCTCTTTTTATCACATGACTCTCAAACTTCCCTCTCAATTCTATGGTCTGTTTAAAAGGCTGATCTTTTTTTTCTTTTTTTTTTTTTTTTAATGTTTATTATTTTATTTTTGAGAAAGACAGAGAGAGAGGACAAGCAAGGAAGGGGCAGAGAGAGAGGGAGCCAGGAGACAGAATCCCAAGCAGTTTCTGCACTGTCAGCACAGAGCCCGATGTGGGGCTCAACTCATGAACAGCAAGATCACTGAACCTAAATCAAGAGTTGGATACTTAACTGACTGAGCAACCCAAGCACTCCCTTGAAAGACTGATCAGATCATGACCCTTCTCTGCTTATAACCTTTTACTAGCTACCCAGAATCAGTAGAAAAAGACCAGCCTTCCAAACATGGCACACATGAGGTTCTCCGTTCTAGGTGCCTTGCTTAATTCTCCAGTTCTATTTCCCAAACCCCTCTGCTTTACACTTAACAATGCATTAATACCAAGCTGCTCCTTGTTTCTGTGCAGTTTCATGAGCCTCTTTTCAGGCTGCATGAATGCCCACCTTCTGCACCTTCTTTCTTCTTCTCCTAGCTCTTACTTAACCTTCAAGACTAAGTTTAAACATCATCTCCCTAAGACTTTGTCTAGATCCTTAGTGTGTGTGTATATATATACATATATATGTGTGTGTGTATATATATATTTGATATTAATTTCCTATCTGATATATTGTTTGCAAATATTTTCTCCTATTCCATGAGTTACCTCTTCATTCTGCTGATTGTTACTTTTTTTTTCTGATTGTTACTTTTGCTTTGCAAAAAATTTTGAGTTTGATACAGTCCCCCTTGGTTGTTTTTTATTTTCTTGTTGGTACTTTAGTGTCATATTCAAAAACCATAGCCAAGACCCATGTCAGGAGCTTCTACGCTATTTTTTTCAGTTCTTACATTTAAGTTTTTAATGCATTTTGAATTAATTTTTATGAGTGATGTAAGATATGGGTTCAATTTTATTCTTTTTCATGTGACTATCCCAGCAACATTTACTGAAAAAACTATCTTATCCCCTCTGAGTATTCTTGGCTCCCTTGTCAAATATCAGTTGAGCATATATGCATGACCTTATTGTGGGCTTTCTGTCTTACTCAACTAATCTACATATCTAGTTTTTGTTTTGTTTTGTTTTTTGGCTACTATTTTGATTACTATAAGTATTGTGCTTTGTAGTATACTTTGAAATTAGCGTGAAACCTCCGCTTTGTTCTTTCTCAAGATTGTTTTGGATATTCAGGGTCTTTTGCAGTTCCATACAAATTTTCAGATTGTTTTCATTTCTGTGAAAAATGCCCCTGAATTTTTTATAGAGATTGCACTGAATTTATAGATGGCTTGGGTAGTATGGACGTTTTAATGATATTAATTCCACCAGTCCATAAACACAGATACCTTTCATTTATTTGCGTCTTCAATTTCTTTCATCAGTGTTGTAATTTCCAGGGGAGAGATATCTTACCTTTTGGTTAAATCTATTTCTACATATTTTATTGTTTTTGATGCTCTGATAAAAGGGATTGTTTTCTTTATTTCTCATTCAAATATTTGTTATTGTATAGAAATGTGGCTTACTTTTGTATGTTAATTTTGTATCCTCCAACTTCACTGAATTCATGTTAGTTCTATCCGTGTTTTGGTGGAGTCCTAAGTGTTTTCTTTGTACATGATCTTGTCATCTGCAGAGACCATTTTAATTTTATTTGCTGATTTGTGGGGCTTTTATTTCTCTTGTCTGATTTCTCTGTCTAGAATTTCAGTATTATGTTGGTGAAAGTGGCCACCCTTGTCTGGTTCCTGATTTTAGAAGCTTCCAGCTTTTCACTGTTTGGTCTGATATCAACTGTGAGCTTGTCATATATGACCTTTGCTATGTTGAAGTGTGTTCCTTCTGTACCCACAGAGAGCTTTTATCATGAAAATGTTATGAATTTTGGCAACGTTGTTTTCTGCCTCTATGGACAGAAAATGTTCTTTATCCTTCATTCTATTAATGTGGTGTTATCATACTTACTGATTTACATACATTGAACCATCCTACAGGGATAAATCCCACTTGATCATGGTGTAGGATCCTTTTAATGAAATTTTGAATTTGTTTTTCTAGAGTTTAATTGAGAATTTTTGCAACTATATTCATCAGGAATATTGATTGGCCTGGAGTATTCCTTGCTTGTATCTGGCTGTGGCATCAGGGTAATCACGGCCTCATAAATGAGTTTGGAAATGGTTCTTCTTACTTAATTTTTCTAAGAGTTTGAATAAGATTGATGTTGATTCTTCTTTAAATGTTTGGTAGATTTCACCAGTGAAACTATCTGGTCTTGGGCATATTTTTGAGGAAGGTTTTTGATTACTGATTCATCTCTTAACTAGTAATTGGTCTTGGGGCACCTGGGTGGCTCAGTTGTTTGAGTGACTGACTTTGGCTCAGGTCATGATCTCATGATTTGTGAATTCAAGCCAGAGTCAGGCTCTGTGCTGACAGGTGAGAGCCAGGAGCCTACTTCAGATTCTGTGTCTCCCTCTCTCCCTGCCCCTGCCCCATTCGCATTCTGCCTCTCTCACAATCTCTCTCTCACTCTCTCTCAAAAATAAATAAACATTTAAAAAAACCCTAGTAATTGGCTTGTTTAGATTTCTATTTCTTCACGTTTTGGTCTTAGTAAGTTGTATGTTTCTACAAACTGATCCATTTCTTATAGATTATCCAATGTATTGGCATCTGTTTATTCTAAGTAAGCTTTATGATCCTTTGCAGTCCTGTGGTGTCATTTGTAATGTCTTTTCTTTCATTAATAATTTTGAGTCCTTTCTCTTTTTTTTTTTTTTTTTTTGCTTGGTTAGTCTGGGTAAAGGTTTGTCAAGTTTATTTATCTTTTCAAAAAACCAACTCTTAGTTTCATTGATTTATTCCTATTTGTTTTGTAGTATGCATTTCATTTATTTCTGTTATGATCTTTATTACTTTTATTTGCCCCTGCTAATTTTGAGCCTAGTCTGTACTCCTTTTTTCTAATTCCTGGAGGTGTAAATTTAGGTGAATTATTTGAGATACTTCTTTTTTCTTAATATAAGCACTTATTACTCTAAAATTCCCTCTTAGCGCTGCTTTAGCTTATCCCATTAGTTTTGATATGTTGTTTTCTTATTTTCATTGGTCTCTAAATCCTTTTTTATTTCATTTTTTTAATTTCTTCTTTGACCCACTGTTCAGGAGATTGTTTTTAATTTCCATATATTTGTGAATTTTCCATCTATTATGAATTTCATGAATTTTCCTCCTGTAATTAATTTCTAGTTTCATACCTTTGTGATTGGAAAAGATAACTAGATATAATTTCAATCTTCATAAATTTGTTAAAGCTTACTTTGTGGCCAAATCTGTGATCTATTTGGAGAATGTCACATATGTGTTTGAGAAGAATGTCTATCCTGCTGCTGTTGAATAGAATGTTCTGTGTATGTCTGTTAGGTCCATTTGGTCTATAGTATTATTCAGGTTTGCTGTTTTCCTATTAATTTTCTTTCTGGATGATCCATACAGTGTTGAAATGGAGTATAGAAGTCACCTATTATTACTGTACTGCTGTTTGTTTTCCCTTCAGTTCTATTAATATTTTCTTTGAATGTTTATTTGCTCCAATATTGGAGCATATATATTTACAATTGTTGTATTCTCTTAATGAATGGAGCCCCTTTGTACTATATAGTGTCCTAGTTAGTTTCTTATAACTGGTTTTTCTGAAAATCTATTTATTCTGATATATATATATAGCCTCCCTCAGGTCTCTCTTATTTACCACTTACATGGAGTATCTTCTTCCATCCCTTCACTTTCAGCTAATGTGTGTCCTTAAAATTAAAGTGAATCTCTTGTAGGCAGCATATCTTTGTATCTTTTTTTAAAAAATTTTTAATGTTTGTTTATTTTTGAGAGAGAGAGAGAGACAGAGTGTGAGCTGGGGAAGGAGCAGAGAGAGAGAGAGAGAGAGAGAGAGAGAGACAGAATCCGAAACAGGCTCCAGGCTCTGAACTGCCAGCACAGAGCCTGACACAGGGCTCAAACCCACAAACTGTGAGAACATGACCTGATCCAATACTTAACCGACTGATCCACCCAGGCACCCCCCTTGTATCTTATTTTTAATCCCTGTAGCCACTCTGTGTCTTGTGATTGGATAATTTAGCTCATTTATATTTACATTAATCATTTATACGTAAAGACTTAAAATTACCATTTTGTTAATATTTTCTGATTGTGTTCATCCCTTATTTTTTGTTATTAGTAGAATAAACTTTAATTCCTTTCCCTCTGTCTTTTGTGTAATTACTATAGTTTTTTTCTTTGTGGTTACAATGAGGTTGCCTTGAAACATCTTATAAATCTCACTGTTTATTTGAAGCTAATAACAGCTGATTTTCAGTTGCATACAAATGCTACAATCTTACTTCTCCATACTCCACATTTTATGCTATTGAGGTCATATTTTATCTATTTTTTATATTGTGCATATATTAACAGATTATGGAGTGGCTGAAACTGAATGCAGAACCCTTTCAGGATTCGTTGAGGTGCAAACATAAGTGTTTCCAACCTGGTCTCTGGGCCAGGGGGATTGCTTGTGGACTTTGTCTGGAAGGTGCTGAAACCAAGTATAGGGTCCTTTCAGGCTCTCCTGGGGTACAGAGAGAACATCTCCCACTGGTTTCCTAGCCTAGTAGTATTGTTCAGACTAAGCAGTGATAATCACATTTTGGAAATCAACCCTGATGCTTTGCTTCTCTAAGTTTTGAATATACAGGAAAAGAATAGCGGTGTCAAAGTCCTCATCAGCTATTATTTCATGAGGTAGGCTGTGACAAAGCAAAATGCTCTTATTTTATAACTACAAGAAAGGTAATAATTAGCCAAAATTATCCTGAAGCTACAAGTGAAGGAAAATGAATGGAATATCAGTTTCAGGGCAATGATTGTGTAATGTTAATAGATACGAGGAAAAGTTTGAGCTACAAAGCTGAGTTGGTCCCAACGCCTAGAGCAAGCAGGTCTGGGGATAGACCCCATCATACAATTTGCCAAAACTCTCCCAAATACAGCTGCTGCACAGATAATGTGTAAAGGCCTCCTTTCTGCTTTACTCACCATCCTAAACACAAGCATCGAATGTTATAATCATCTTCACATTCGCACAGGAAAAACAAGTCCCTTGGCTTTCTGCCCACACTCGAGTTAAATACCAAAAGTTGTCATAAGACTCTTTAGTACAATGGTTTCTACTGCTATATTCAGAGAGCCTGAAATGGAAGCAAACCCTTTCTTTTAAAAAAGATATTAAGAAGATAAAAATTGCGTTTAAAATGGAGACATCTCAGAAATGTTTCTGTTATTTCAGCTCTATGAAATACAAAAACTGAAAAAGTATCAATAAAATTTACAGGAACTATGAAATTGACTTGATTTGACACAATCTTAAGTGGTAGCTTTAAGAAAGCCTTCCTCTTTCTTATAAATTACCTTGACAAGAGCTCCTTATGAAATAACATGCCATTTACCAAAATCCTGCTTGGTGTCCTGCTCTGTTAGTGAATGCCTTCCATTGAGGTGGAGGCAATTAGAGTCTACAAATGCTGTCTAATTTTTTTTTCCCTTTCTGCCAACACCAAGGTCAAATGTCCCGAGAAATCTTTGTCTGGGTGGAATGAGTTTTCTTCTTTTTCCAAATGAGACTCTATACCTGTATTTTTTAGTATGCTCCCAATTCTTGGAGAAGGGTTTTGAAGCTCATAACATCACTGTTACATAACTCTTCAGCTACCCTGAACATGTGATAGATTCGTTACAAGGATTTTTGTGTGATACAGCAACTTTTCTACCTAATGGTACATTGCATAGTAACAAAGGGGTTTTGCAACACAAACCTGGTTTTCCTTCAGTTTGCAAAAGCAATTTAGGAGAAACTGTAGCACTTTAAGACCAATCTTTTATCTTATTACAGAGTTGACATATTAATTTTTATTAATAGATTTCATGCAGTTTTATACTTAATTGCATAAGATTCTACTGCTGCTGGCATCTATTCAGCCAGTCTTTCCAACCAGAATGTATTCTAGTGTTCTGATAATATTTTTACATGGTGATTTTATTCATTCCAATGAATACCAGATTTCTATTACTATTTGTATACTAACTTCCACATCTCGAAGTGATCAACTATTTATATAATCCCATCTGAGAGGATTCAAAGGAAATAATGAATAACGGAGTCAATACTTTTAATATGCTGGATTGGAGGTTAGCATTTCTGTTGGGATGTGATCCCCAATAGTTTAACATTCCCATTTCCATAAAAATAAACTAGAGCAGCAAGTGTCAGGCACATTTAGTAAACTTCTGCAGCTGGCTACTTCCCATTGCTATCTATTTCCTTATTCACTTGTGTACATACAAACTGAATGTTTCTGTCAGCAATGGACAGTTAGATAGTTAATTATTCAGTACAGCTTCACATATGAGTGTAAATAACATGCCTGCCAATTTCTAAAGATAACTTCATGAAGGGCCTTGAAAAATAACATAAAAATAGGGGATGTGGACAAGATGAGAATTCAGTGAACACGCCCTTCCTGCTGCTAATGCAGTATAGTCATAGCAGAAATAATCAAGAACACAGGGATAAATCTATGTCATGTAGATTTGATTTGAAGAACACTATATGTTATAAAGCAGATTTACTTTCCTGGTTCCCCTGGGTTGCGGCTAACAGTCAACTATTTCACTGTTTTTGGGAGGGTGAAACCTGAACCATATTGGGTGCCAGAGTAAATGAGCTTGTCACTGCTATATCTGTGGCTCCCTGTCTACAGAACTGATGGGTTTTATTTGTTTATAAATGAGAGAAAACTATATAGTATGGCTGTTCTAAATATATTAGATGATAATAGATTTCATTAATACCATTGTTCTTCATGCAACTTATTTTTTCCCAAGCTGGCTTACAAAAACTTTAATTCAGAAATTTGTGAGATATAGAACTGACAGTTCTAAAGAACCTAATAACCACATGTAACAGTGTTTCCATGGGAAAATTTTTCACCATATTTTCCTGATTTAACATCTTGGATATCGGGAACTTGATTCTTTTTAGATATGACTTTTAAAAAATATAATATATATATATAATATTATATCACATATAATATATATTACATATATATTACATATTATATTACATATATATCATATAATATATTACATATATTTTGTATATTATGTGTATTATATTACATATATATTACATAATATATTACATATGTATTATATAATATAATATATTATATATATATATATATTTTTTTTTTTACAGGAATAGAATTTAGTGACTTATCACTTACATGTAACACCCATTGCTCATCCCAATAAGAGTCCTCCTGAATACCCTTCACCCCTTTAGCCCTTCCTCCCACCCAAGAGCCACCAGCAACCTTCCATTTGTTCTCTGTATTTAAGAGTCTCTTATGGTTTGTCTCCCTCTCTGTTTTTGTGTTGTTTTTGCTTCCCTTCCCTTATATTCATTTGATTTGTATCTTAAATTTCACATATGAGTGAAATAATATGGTATTTGTCTTTCTCTGACTGAGTTATTTCACTCAGCATAATACACTCTAGTTCCATCCACGTTGTTGCAAATAGCAAATTTTTATTCTTTCTGTTTGCTGAGTAATATTCCAGTGTGTGTGTGTGTGTGTGTGTGTGTGTGTGCATGCTGAGTAATATTCCAGTGTGTGTGTGTGTATCTCATATTCTTTATCCATTTATCAGTTGATGAACACTTGGGGCTCTTTCCATACTTTGGCTATTGTCGATAGTGCTGCTATAAACATTGGGGGACATGTGTCCCTTTGAATCACCATTTTTTTTGTATCCTTTGGATAAATACTTAGTAGTGCACTTGCTGGGTCATAGGGTAGTATTACTTTTAATTTTTGAGGAACTTCCATAATGTTTTCCAGAGTAGATGCACCAGTTTGCATTCCCACCAGCAGTGCAAGAGTTCCTTTTTCTCTGCATCCTCACCAACATCTGTTGTTGCCTGAATTGTTAATTTTAGCCTTTCTAACAGGTGTGAGGTGATATCTCGTTGTGGTTTTGATTTGTATTTCCCTGATGATGAGTGATGTTGAATATCTTTTCATGTGTCTGTTAGCCATCTTGATGTCTTCTTTGGAAAAGTATCTATTCATGTCTTTTGCTCATTTCTTCACTGGATTATTTGTTTTTTTGCATATTGAGTTTGATAAGTTCTTTATAGATTTTGAATAACCTTTTATCTGATATGTCATTTGCAGATATCCTCTTCCATTCCATCAGTTGCCTTTTAGTTTTGCTGATTGTTTGCTTCATTGTGCAGAAGATTTTTATCTAGATGAGGTCCCAATAGTTCATTTTTGCTTTTGTAGCCCTTGCCCCTAGAGACATGTCAGGTAAGAAGTCGCTGTGGCTGAGGTTGAAGAGGTTGTTGCCTGCTTTCTCCTCTAGGATTTTGATGGCTTCCTATCTTATATTTAGGTCTTTCATCCATTTTGAATTTATTTTTTGTATATTGTGTAAAAAAGTGCTCTGGTTTCATTCTTTTGCATTTTGCTGTCCAGTTTTCCCAATACCATTTGCTGAAGAGTCTGTCTTTTCATTGTATATTCTTTCCTGCTTTGTCAAAGATTAGTTGGCCATACATTTGTGGGTCTGTATTCTGTTCCATTGATCTATGTATCTTTTTTTTTTTTTTCTTTGCCAGTACCGTACTGTCTTGATGATTACAGCTTTGTAATATAGCTTGAGGTCTGGAACTGTGATGCCTCCAGGTTTGTTTTTCTTTTTCAACATTACTTTGGCTCTTTGGGGTCTTTTGTATTTCCACACAAATTTTGGAATTGTTTGTTCTAGCTCTGTGAAGAATGATGCTGTTATTTTTATAGGGATTGCATTGAATATGTAGGTTGCTTTGGGTAGTATTGACATTTTAACAATATTTGTTCTTACAATCCATGACCATGGAATATTTTTCCATTTTTTTGTGTGTCTTCTTCAATTTCATTCATAAGCTTTCTATAGTTTTCAGTGTATATGTTTTTCACCTATTTAGATTTGTTACTAGGTGTTTTATGGGTTTTGATGCAATTGTGAATGGGATAAATTCCTGATTTCTCTCCCTGCTGCTTCATTATTGGTATATAGAAATGCAACCGATTTCTATCCATTGATTTTATACCCTGTGACTTTCCTGAATTCATGGATCAATTCTAGCGATTTTTGGTGGAGTCTTTTGGGTTTTCCACATAGAGTATCATGTGGAAATATCTGTGAAGAGTGAAAGTTTGACTTCCTCCTTGCTGCTTTGGATGCCTTTTATTTCTTTGTGTTGTCTGATTCCTGAGGATAGGACTTCCAACACTATATTCAGTAACAGTGGTGAGAATGGACATCCTTGTCATGTTCCTGACTTTAAGGAGAAAGCTCTCAGTTTTTCACATTGAGGATGATATTAGCGGTGGGTAGTTCGTATATGGCTATTATGATCTTGGGATATGATCCTTGTATTCCTACTTTCTTGAGGGTTTTTATCAAGAAAGGATGCTGTATTTTGTCAAATGCTTTTTCAGCATCTATTAAGAGAATCATGTGATTCTTACCCTTTCTTTTATTAATGTGATATATCACATTGATTGATTTGTAGATATTGTACCAGCCCTGCCTCACGGGAATAAATCCTACTTGATCGTGGTGAATAATTCTTTTAATGTATTTTTGGATCTGGTTGGCTAGTATTTTGTTGAGAATTTTTGCCTCCATGTTAATCAGGGAAATTGGTCTAGTTTTCCTTTTTAGTTGGGTCTTTGTGTGGTTTTAGAATCACAGTAATGCTGTCCTCATAGAATGAGTTTGGAAGTTTTCTTTCCATTTCTATTTTTTGGAACAGCTTCAAAAGAATAGGTGTTAAGTCTTCTTTAAATGTTTGGTAGAACTCTCCTGGAAAGCTATCCAGCCCTGGACTCTTGTTTTCTGGGAGATTTTTGATTACTAATTCGATTTCTTTACTGGTTACGGGTCTGTTAAAATTTTCTATTTCTTCTTGTTTCAGTTTTGGTAGTTTATATGTTTCTAGGGATTTTCCATTTCTTCCAGATTGCCCAATTTGTTAGCATATAATTGCTTATAATATTCTCTTATTATTATTTGTATTTCTGGGGTGTTGGTTGTGATCTCTCCTCTTTCATTCTTGATTTTATTTATTTCGGTCCTTTGCTTTTTCTTTTTGATCAATTTGGCTAGGGGCTTATCAATTTTGTTAATTCTTTCAAAGAACCAGCTCCTGGTTTCATTGATCTGTTTTACTATTTTTTGATTTTGATATCATTGCTTTCTGCTCTAATTTTTATTATTTCCCTTCTTCTGCTGGTTTTGGGCTTTATTTGCTTTTTTTTTTTTTTTTTTTTTTTTTCCTAGCTATTTGCAGTGTAAGGTTAGCTTGTATATTTGAGACCTTTCTTCCTTCTTTAGGAGGGCCTGGATTGCTATATACTTGTCTCTTATGACTGACTTTGCTGCATTCCAGAGGTTTTGGGTTGTTGCATTTTCATTTTCTTTGGCTTCCATGTACTTCTTAATTTCTTCTTGGGTTTCTTGGTTAACCCATTCATTCCTTATTAGGATGTTTTTTAATCTCCAAGTATTTGTGGTCTTTCTACATTTTTTCTTGTAGTTGATTTTGAGTTTCAAAGCATTGTCATCTGAAAATATGCAAGGTATGATTTCAGTCTTTTTGTACTTGTTGAGGGCTGATTTGTGACCCCTTGTGTGATCTATTCTGGAGAATATTCCATGTGCACTCAAGAAGAATGTATATTCTGTTGTTTTGGATAAACTAAATGCAGAATTGATTGCTCTTTTCTTATGCCTTTTTTAAGGCATGCCTTCAGCCTTTCCTTTTTGAGAAAGTAACCCTGAAAAGGATTAAGCAGGGCTTGAAATTAAAGTAAAGGCCGTGGGGAAAAGTTTCTGGAACTATGACAAATAGTGGAACAATTTCTTCTATGTGACGTATATACATTAATACAATGTGAGCATAATTGAATTCTAGTTACCTCCAAATTCCCACTTAGTCTTTAAGAGTTATGTTCTTATTTTTAAATAATTTTCATATTACATTTCCAATTGTTAATATTTGCTTTATATATTGAAGTGCTTAAATGTGGTTGCACTTATGTTTACAACTTATATATTATCTTGATGATATAATTATATATAGTTACCTCCTTTGTCTCCTATGAGATCCATGATTGGTGTACCTGTTTCCAGGGCTTCTGGTGGGCATGGATCCTGTCTGGTCCCTGGATAGGCAGACCTGCCTTGATGGCCTTGCCAGTAGCTCACAGGGCTGCTTCAGGATCTGAAGTCATGCTGCATTCTTATGTGTCTGCCTTCAGGTGTTTTCCACCTTGTTCCTGAGGGGGTAGTACTGCTCCCAGACTATGACTAAGAGGGACAGGAGCTGCATATAGAGCCTTTCCAGGATGTGCTATCTAACCAACGTCAGCAGGTCTGCTCCGCTGGGCCTGGATGAGTGTGTCTCCTGCATGGCTCCTGTGCATTCATGATTACTCCCAACTCCAGATGAGAGGGCCTAGAGCCAAGTTAAAGAGCAGTGTCAGGATACGCAGTCAGACAAAATTTGATGGGCCTGCCTCAGTGTGTATATCTTCTGTGCTGTCCCTGTAAGGATAGAACTGCTTCTGGACCAAGACTGAGAGGAGCTAGAGCCAGGTGACTGGATGCTTCAGGGCCTACAACAAAAGACAGATTTTGGAGGGCTTGTTACCTGGGGCCCAGGAACATAGGACATGACTCTTCCCAGCCATGTCCCTGGCAGATGGCTCTGGTGGCAGGTCAAACAGGCTATGACTGAATCTACAGAGATTAGTGCTGTTTCTAGGTCTGTAACTAGGACCACAGTCTATGAGCCTGGGCATGGATAGCAGGTAGCTGGATTCCAAAGGCCCCACAGATTCACTGTTTTCCGTGAATAGCTGCAGGTCAAACAGCTAATCTCTGAATCTACAGAGATTAGTGCTGTTTCTAGGTCTGTAACTAGGACCACAGTCTATGAGCCTGCTACCTGGGCATGGGTAGCAGGGTAGCTGGATTCCAAAGCCCCCACAAATTCACTGTTTTCCGTGAATAGCTGCCAAATTAGTATTCCTGACGGGGAACACAAGTGAGGAACCCTTTACTCTGCCATCTTGTGGATGTCACTGCATGAATGTATTTTAATGTAATCAAATTATTCCATCTTTTCCTTTGTTGTTAGTGGTGTGTGTGTGTGTGTTATTCTGGAAACTATAATCATTTTATCAAGGTGAAAAACACCATTGCTCATTGATTGGAGGTAGAAATGAATTTATTGACTGCTTTATAAATCAGTGACATAATATATTATTGGTCTCTCTAAGAAAAACATGCCTTTCTCTTTCCTTACATTGCCTTTAATGTACTTCAGTGGAGTTTTACATATTTTCTAACATAGGTTTTGAAATTTTTGTTTGATTTATTCTGAGGCATATTTTCAACTATATATAACATTTATTTATAATATATTCTAAATTAGCATTTTTAGAAAATAAAGCTATGGATTTGTTTTATAAGTTTTTAAAATGCTAAAGATAATAAAAATCGGTTTATGAATGTAGAAATGGAAAGGATATTGTAGCCCTACCTTTCATTAAAATGTATGAGACAAAACTTCACCATATAAAGGAATTTGGGACTAGAAAACCAGGCAGATTTACAGTATAGCTCAAAATTACAAAGCTCTTTAGCTATAAGAGTGATGGTGTTTCATACTAGTGGAAAAATTAACCACCATCCAATAAACGATTTTTTAAGACTATCTAGCTGTATGGGGAAAAAATAACGTAAGGGCATATTCCTATCATCGTCTGGAAATAAATTGTAAATATTTTAAATAAAACATATGGGGAAACTACCATTAGATCAGGGAGAGAGTTTCTGAGTGTAACTCAACACAAATAAGCCAAACAAAGACTTGGCTTAAATAGTATTATAAGCACAGCTGGTGGGACAGTAAACTTGATCTTCTGCAAAGAACATGGGATACTGTTTTGTTTAACTTAAAATTTGTATATCTTTGTTCCTGAAATTCCATTCAGGGGAATATTCCTCACTGATTCTTCATATTAGGTAGTAAGGTTGTCAACAAGGTTACTTACTGAAAATAATGTAATTACAAATAAATAATGAAATTATTTCATGTAAAGTTATATCCATGAAATGGGATAACTTCACTGTTATCAAAAGCAGTGAAATAGTGTTATGGGCACAGACAGTAGAGTTCTGCAGCATTTTTTTAAGGGAGAAGAATAAGTCAAATTGTCAGAGTATAAGATAGATTCATATAGATTGCAGGTACACCCACGTGTGATTGTTTATGCATATGCATACAATATATCTCCCATATTGATACTGATAGCAATATCAGCAACATTTATTCTCCTACTGTTGCTGTAACACTATTGTTTTAATTAGCATAGTTTCATATCTTGATTTTTCTTTAAAGGACTTTATATCAACTCAACCTCATGCTTCAAAAAAAATTCTTGATTAATTTGTACATAATTACTCTTTCAATTAATTTTATCACCTAGGTTGTGAGGTTCCATGAAACTCTGATGGGATTTTAAAAGATATTAATTTGGATTTATAGAGCAATTTACAAGAATTGATCTCTACATAGAACTGACACATCCCTACAGTTACATAACTAGACTTTAAGACTCTTCATTTTTTATAAACCTTCTTGGAATGTGTCCATAAAATGCTTGTACCACTTATTATATACTATGAAACAAAACTAATGTATCATACATTTATAAAATGCATAAAGTAAGTTTTAGTTGGTTGTTGCTTTTGTGTAGAAATAATTGAATTTGTATGTTGAACTTGTATACAGTAGTCTTGTTGAATTTTATTATTTCTATGCACTTTAAAATTGTGGATTCATTTCACTTATGTTTATAAGAAAAAGCTGTATATTTTCTGTTTTTCAGTTTTTGTCTATTGTTGATATTTGTACTCTGAAATCATGCCTTGTAAAATCAGTTGGTCAGTAATGAGCTAGTTCTGTGTTCTAAAACATTTTGCATTAGATGATAATTGTCCTTTCCTTGAAGATTCCATAAAGATATCTGTACTTTTGGTAATTTTGTGTATGTGTGCATGTTTTCATATTTAAAATTTGTTTTTAATAATTTTTGATATTCTCTGGAAATTTGTTCATATTTCATTTTAACTAGGTTTTCAAATTTACTGGTATAAATTTACCAACATTGTTCTTCTAATTTTTACTTCTTTTTTCTACTGGTACTTAATTACTGTTTTTGTTTTTTACCTCTTTGTAATTACTCCTGGTGTCTTTTCTCTCCCTCAGTGATTAAATTGAAAATTTTCTAAGTCATTGTTCTTGTCAAATACAACCTTTACTTTTCTCCATAATTTTCTGCTCTTTTGTTTTTTATCAGTTCTAATTTGTTTTTTAGGTTTTTGTTTCATTCTGGAAGAACTTCTAAGTTTGATCTTTGGTCACTAATTTTTCAAAATGTATAATTTGCTCTTTACCTATTTATTTTGTTTTCATATCAACAACTAAATTTTTCAATCATTAGATCTTTCTTATCATCTGTTTTTGTTTTATAGCATCCTGTTTTAATTTCAGTGATGATTCCTTTCATCATCTCACATACAGATTTTAAAGCTTTCTTGTGATTATTCTCATAACTTTAATTTCTTTCAACTTAAGATCTCTTTATTGTTGTGCCTCTATGATAATATTGGCCTTCCTCAGATTTTTTTTGTCTTAATTTTCATGAATCCTTAACATCCTGTCTTATAGTAGCTATAGCCATTTCCTCTGTGACTATAGTGGGGTGACCTCTTGGGATGGTTGACTTATAAGTGTTCCCACATGGGACTGTGCCACCTTACTGGCATAGCTTGCCTGTGCCAAGAACTGGGCTTACCCTCCAGTATCACTTGTCATGGATGTCCTATAGCTGCAGTGTCCTGTGAATCCCTCTTATTTTTCACAAGTTTTCATGTGCATCACTAATCTTAATTTTCAGATATTTTCTGTCATTTTTCAAGTTGCATCTAGGTGAGGGAGATTTGAACATGAGTTTATTTCCTGGAAATAGAAAATTACCATAATACTTTTATAATGAAAAAAATAGTTTCTAAGTTTAAAGTTTTGGCACAGTGCATGAAATGTATGAATTTCCTTATAAATGTCAGTTGCACTGAATTGAATTTTATTGTTTCAGATGATTAAATTTAATAAGCATAGATCTTGATACTTAATCACATTTATCATTTTCAAACTTAAACATTCCTTAATTACTATTCATTTCCAGATCACACACATTCTTATAATGAAATAGAGCCATTTATTTACTCTACTGCGTCACAGAATATGTCAGAGTCCAACGCTCCAGGCACAGAATCTAGATCCATGACATATGTGTCTTTACATGGAAATTCTAACTAGCGTTCATTTGTCATCACTTTCACGAGTCATTTGTCCTTTACACTGAACAGTGTTTAACTTTCTAGTGCATCTTTTTTCATTGACTTCATCAAAAATCATAATTAGATATTGGGAATCAAAACAGGCATTTACTTAGCAAAAGGGAAATTAATAGTTTTGCAAACTCACTCTAACTTGGCCCCTTTTTCTGATGATTGCACTTTTCTTGTCTCTTGGTCCATAAATTCCATAAGAGACTTTGCCCAAAGTAGTCAGATTGGTCCTGAAGGTAAGTTTGCTTTTGAGATGAACTCAGAAGTTAGCCTTATTTAAAGGTGATCATTGCTTAAAGTATTTGAGCAATTTAGTGTTGGACTTTCTCAGCAAAAGGCAGATTGTTAATATACATCTCATATGCAGAATGCTCTTTGCTCTAGTTTGAACTGCAAAGAGACAATAGGATAAGAAAAATGCTAACCTAGTTTAAGAAACTTAAAGTAATATTTTACAGACCTGGTCTAGTAGTTCTAGCTCAGGCGAGTTGCATTCTCTAAATTTTGGGGCTCATTCTTCCTCTGTGTACTGTGCATTCTGTAACATATTGGCCACAGGCCCATGGTCATTATGCTCACAGAATGATTTTAGATGATATGCCTTCTCAGAAGTACATCTTACTTAAATATGAGATAGAGCAGCTTGGAGAAATTGAGCAACACTGCAGTTAAATGTTGAAATAATGGGTCTTTTTATTCCATTTTATACCAGATAAATTACATCAGAGTGATGCTCCTGCAATTTTCGATTTACATCTTTTCCTTTCCTCCACTGCCTTAGTTTCTGTGGGGAATGTATTGATTACTTAAGACTTTTCTCAGCCACTGAGAAACTTTTATTTACTTTACTTTTTTTTTTGGTTTGTTTTATTTTGAACTAACTGGGACCATGTTTGCTGGAATGCAAATTGATGAATCTAGTGTTATACTACATGATAAAGTCACCATTGTTCATTGCCAGGGATATTTTGCGGCTTTAAATCTCCACTGTTAGTAAAGGAGTGATTTGGGAGCCAGCACAGAATCTTGTGCAGGGAGAAAAGTAGTATCTTCCTGAAAGTTTGTTTATTTCTGTATTCATTTGGGTGGGGTTTGTGAAGAAAACATTCATAAGCAATTATCGTATACTAGTTTGTGGTCTAATTACACAGCATTACACAGTTTTGAAATTTATTTGAGGAAAAGAGATGTCTTTTCCCTGCCTGAATCTCACATTGAGGCTCAATTTTGTTTTTGTGTGACAAGTAGCCGACACAGAGACCACTGTCCACACAACTTTCTTGTAAGGCAAGATCTGAAAGTCAGGTTCTGAAAAAGAGAAATTGTCAGGGGGTTGGTTTGAATTCATACTTTACACTTTTTACTAGAATACAGTTTATCAGATACTTAAATGTAGAAAATTAAACTATAAAATCACTGAAGAAAGCATGGATTTTTAAAAATAATCTTGGAATGTAGATCTTTCTTAGAATGTTAAAAATTGATGAAAATCATATAAGAAAGGTGAAGTATTTAAAAGATAATTGGCAAATAGGAAAAATAATGTGACATAAACAATGTCTAAATACATGTACGATTATATAATACATATATGATAAGACTTAATCATATATATAGTTGCATATTCTTAATAGAAAAAGGAAAAAAACCTCTTGCTGAAAGTTTATTAAAAATGCAAATTGTCTTTAAAAAACAAGATATCAATCTCACTTAAATAGAAAATTCCAAAACTTTAAAAACAAAATTAAAAAGACAGAGCTGATATATTTAACAAATGGAATTATATATATAACATAAAACAATGAATTTCCAAGATTTGCAGGAACATGGTGTTGCATAAAAAAGTCAGAAACAAAAGTCTTGATATTTATTATTTTATTTATATTCAATAATTTATATTACAAAATACACAAAACTATTGTGGTAAAAGTCAGAATGTGTTTATCTCTGGGGAAGTTGGATATCAAAAATAAGCAAGAGAGATTCTGGGGTACTGGTTAGGTTCTATGTCTTATTTTGGATGGTTGTTACACAGGTGTATACATACGTAAAAATTTTTGAGCTGAACACTTTTATTATATATAAAATAAGACTCAATTACAAACAAAATAATTCAATGAGATGTAATATTTTACCTCTCAGATTAGCAAAGATAATATATTTAAGTATATATTGAATAATTTTATATCTAATAATATATCTAGTAATATATAATATATGATATGATTAATACATAGATGCATAAATCAAAAGTTAATGTGCTATTATATTAGGAACTGTGAGGAAATAGACTCATACTCGTGGTTGGATTGTAAATTGGTATAGCCTCTGTAGAGTGCAGTTTACTAATATCTATCAATATTACAAACGACCATAACATAAATGTAGACTAAACATATGAAACACTGCTCATAATTCAAGAGACGGAAGAAAATCTAAATGTCAGTCAGCTAACGATTTAAGTAATCCATACATGGGAGCAGTCGCCATGAAAATGAATGAGACAGCTCTTTATATATCATTATGGAATAACTTCTAAGATATATTAAGTAGAAAAAGCAAAGCACACATAAATGTGCATAATACATCACTATTTCATGTTAACAATGGGGTGAGCTAAGAGACAATTTGCTTGTACATACATAAAGTATTTCCATGGCTAAATGATAAAAAAAATAAAACCCAATAGTATGCTCCTTGAAAGAGACTCACTTTAACCTTAAAGGCACATATAGGCTAAGAGTGAAGGGTTGGGAAAAAACCAAAAAAACAAAACAAACAAAAACAAAAAACAAAACAAATAATAACCAAGGAAAAGCATGGGTAGCTATACTTTGGAAACAAACAAACAAACTAAAAATAGTAAAAATAAAGAAGATAGTTTTATATAATGATAAAGAGGTCAACCATCAAGAAGATAAAATAGTTGTAAATATTTATCTGACCAAAATTGGAGCACTCACATATATAAACAAAAACAGAGCTAAAGGGAGAAATAAACTAATAAAATGATAGTTGGGGGATTTAATACCTCACTCTTAACAATGGATATATCATCTGGACAAAGAATCATAAGGAAACAGTGTATTTGAACAGGCCATAGACCAAACGGACCTAACAGACATAAACAGAACTTCCTATCCAACAACAGCAGAATATACATTCTTCCCAAGTGTACAAGGAACATTTTTGAAGGGGTATAAACCATATGTTAGGACATAAAACAAGTCTCAGTGAAGTCAAAAAGACTGAAATCTTACCAACTGTCTTTTATGACTACAATGGACACAACAGAAATCACCAACAAAGGAAAACTGAAGAATTCATGAACACATAGAAATTTAACAACACTCTCCTGAACAACCACTGTATCACAAAAGAAAAAATAAGGAAAATAAAAAAAGTTTCTTGAGATAAACTGATGTGAAAACACAACATACCAGAACATATGAGATGCAGCAAAAGCTGTTCTAAGAAGGAGGTTCATAGGAATAAATGCCTATACTAAGAAGCAAGGAATATTTCAAGTAAACAACCTAACTCTACACAGTAAGGAAATAGTCAAAGAACAAACTAAACCCAAAGTTAGCAGAAGAAAATCAATAATAAACATTAGAGCAGAAAAAAATAAAATCCAAAAAAAAAAAAGAAAGAAAGAAAAGAAAAAAAAGAAAAGGTTAACCAAACTAAGAGTTGGTTCTTTGGAAAGATATGAAAAATTGACAAACCCACAGCTAGACTAACCAATGAAAAGTGAGAGGACCCAAAATCAACAAAATTATAAGTGAAAAACAATTATTTGGCATTACAAATAATGCCAGAGAAGTATAAAGTTTTATAAGAGGCTACTATGAACAAATATATGCCAACAAACTGGACAATCTAGAAGAAATGGAAAATATCTTAGAAACATACAACCCACCAAGACTGAATAAGGAAGAAATAGAAAATCCAAATAGACCAATTACTAGTAAGGAGACTGAATCAGTAATCAAAGATTACCCAATGAAGAAAAGCCTAGGATGAGATGGCTTCCCCGGGTGAATTTAACCAAATATTTAATGAAGATTAACAAAAGATTTTTCTTTTTGTTTTAACTATTTGAAAAGATAGATGTTAGTGAAGTCTTTTGTGGTAATCATTTCATAGTATATGTAAATTAAACTATATGCCTTAAATTTACACAGTGATGTATATCAGTTATTTATCAAAAACAGCTGGTTAAAAACATTGTTAAAATTTTTACAAATTCTAAAAGCGTACACAAAAAAATGATAAGGTTAATTTCTCCCAGGAAGAGAAAGTTGTGGGACTGAGGGGGAAGGGTGAGAGAAAAGAAATTGTGCATTTTTTATAACTACATTTTTGAAATACAGTGCAGTGTATACTCAAAATATTAAAAATAACAAACTATAAAAACTGGAAATATTGTCTAAGTCTCAGAGTAGTGGTGGCCTCTGGAGTAAGGCATGGGTGGTGATAGCACAGAGGGGTGAAAGAAGAATATATTTACACTACATACTTTTTTATGTTTTGAGATTTGTCTCTTTACATATTATATCTATTAATATTTTTATAGTCAATTTTAGACATTTTGTAGAACACTGCAAAAAAGTAAATGAGTTGGGAAACACAAGTATGAAGATCATAATCCCTGAATAATTTTAAAGCAAATTCCTATGGAGAAATAGATAAGGCCTCCAGCATAAGAATGTTACTTCTCCTGAGAGACAAGAATGACACAAGAACTATATATACATCACCCACAAGAAAATCAAGGCATTTTGGACAAGAAGATGAGGAACTGAGACTTTCAGACCTTTGTCTGATGCATATAAAAGGGAAAAAAAAAAAAAAAAACAGAAAATGTAGAGCCTTGAGTTAGCCTTCATAAAATTAGGGGTGGGCTGGAATTTTGTTCCTCTCTCACTGAACCTGGAACTATTTTTTTTTCTCAGCTTCTCTGATATTTCTCTTTTCTTTTATGTCCAGGTCTGCCTAGTGTCATATATAGCACAGTATCCCTCCTAATGGTCACTATGAAATCATGTCAGGCATTGGATCTATATGACTTTAGTTTCTTAGTTCAGCTGCTCAGAGAAAACTAACTGGATTTGTCTGGTCTAAGTTATGGACCTCTAGGGGAAAGAATCATAATAACTCAGTCAAGACATTGGTTGCCCTTAGATCAGGAGTTTTTCTGAATCCTTACACCAGTGACCACCATGCAGTGAGATGTGAGGATTACTTTGTACAATTACATCAGAAAATGCTGTGAGCAAAAGAAGATTACTTTGCAATGGCAGTGGCTTGTATTCCAATAGCATTGTACATTGTAGCTATCAAGCTGATTATGTTTACATGGAAACAGTTCTCATTTCAATAGGTAATTTACTTATTTTGTAACTGACCATTTGTTTTCTTTATAAAATTCTGAATTTTTCATGTGGAGGTCCTGGAAAAGGGTAAGGAAGCTGCCCTTCCCACATAGGGCAACCAAAGTCTCTTCCATCTGGCTGTTGCTAAGTTTCAGTTGTTGTCCCCCCAACCCTCCACCTCCCCCACCCCACCACCCCCCTCCCAGCCACCCTTAGGGGAAGTTTTTGCTTTCTGCACGTTCAGTTACTTGGGATTTACTGAGGAGGTCCAGAAGCCCATCAACCTCCTCTGTGATAAGTCATCAGAAGGTTCATAGTGGCCTAACTGCACCTCACAGTGCCTATATCATTCACCTCATGTCATCCTGTCATGTAGGCAGTTTATGCAGTCACCTCAGGAGAGGAATGGGCAGCTGGCCCAACTGAGATCCTAAGTGCAGACTCAGAGGTGCTCATGAGATAGAAGTTTCTGCTACTTGAAGGAATCCATCAGTTGAATACCCAAAGATACAGAGCATGGACTGCAGATCCCCAACCTGGAAGCCCTGCCTGTCTCTCAATACTTGGGATCCAGGGAGGCTGTGTTCACTCTTGATGAGCTCCAAGAACTGCTGGATATGTGGGTGCATAGCTTTGCATGGAAAGCAGCAGCTCCAAGGGGGGACACAAGAGAGTTTATTTAAAGTGAGAGGACCCAAATAGACAAAATCACAAATGCAAGAGGAGAGATCACAGCCAACACCAGAGAAATACAAACAATTATTAGAGAATACTGTGAAAAATTATATGCCAACAAACTAGACAATCTGAAAGAAATGGACAAATTCCCACACACCCACACACTACCAAAAACTAAAAAGAGAACAAATGGAAAACTTGAACAAACCCATATCCAGTGAAGAAATGGAATTGGTTATCAAAAATCTTCCAACAAATAAGAGTCCTGGGCCAGATGGCTTCTCAGGAGAATTTTACCAGCCATTTAAAGCAGAGTAAATACTTATTTTTCTCAAAAGCTGTTCCAAGAAATGGAAATGGAAAGAAAGCTTCCAGACTCATTCTATAAATCCAGCATTACCTTGATTCCCAAACTAGGCAAAGACCTTGCAAAAAGGGAGAATTACAGGCCAATATTCCTGATAAACATGGATGCAAAAATTCTCAACAAGATACTAGAAAATTTAATTCAACAGTATATTAAAATAATTCTTCACCATGATCAAGTGAGATCCATTCCTGAGCTGCAGGGCTGGTTCAATATTTGCAAATCAATCAACATGATACATCACATTAATAGAAGAAAGGATAAGAACCATCTGATCCTGTCAATAGATGCAGAAAAAGCATTTGACAAAATACAGCATCCTTTCCTACCAAAAACTCTCAAGAAAGTCAGGATAGAAGGAACATACCTTAATATCATAAAAGCCATATATGAAAGACCCACAGCTAATATCATTCTCAAGGGTAAAAAGCTGAGAGTTTCCCCATGATATGAGGAACACAACAGGGATGTTCATTCCCATCACTGTTGTTGACATAGGATTGGAAGTCCTAGCATCAGCAATCAGACAACAAAATGAAATAAAAGGCATGCAAATTGGTAAAGAAGTCAAACTTTGAGTCTTCACAGATGACATTGTACTCTACATAGAAACCCAAAGACCCCACAAAAATACTGCTAGAACTGACACATGAATTCAGCAAAGTCACAGGATATAAAATCAAGGTACAAAAATCAGTTGAATTTCTATACACCAATAATTAAGCAACAGAAAAAGAATCAAAGAATAGATCCTATTTACAATTGCACCAAGAACAATAAAATACTTAAGAATAAACCTAATCAAAAAGGTAAAATATCTGTATGCTGAAAATTATATAAAGCTTATGAAATAAATTGAGTAAGATACAAAAAATGGAGAAACATTCCATGCTCATGGATTGGAAGAACAAATGTTGTTAAAATGTCGATACTACCCAAAGCAATCTATACATTCAATGCAATCCCAACCTAAATAGCACCAGCATTCTCCACAGAGCTAAAACAAACAATCCTAAAATTTGTATGGAAACACAAAAGACCCCGAATACCCAACGCAATCCTAAAAAAGAAAACCAAAACTGGAGCCATCACAATCCCAGACTTTGGCCTGTATTACAAAGCTATAACGATCAAGACAGTATGGCATTGGCACAAAAACAGACACATAGACCAATGGAATAGAATAGAGAATCCAGAAATGGACCCACAAATGTATGGCCAATTAATCTTTGACAAAACAGGAAAAAGTATCCAATGGAAAAAAGACAGTCTCTTTAGCAAATGGTGCTAGTAGAACTGGACAGCAACATGCAGAAGAATGAACGTGGACCGCTTTCTTATACCATCCACAAAGATAAATTCAAAATGGATGAAAGACCTAAAAGTGAGACAGGAAACCATCAAAATCCTACAGGAGAAAACAATCAACAACCTCTTTGACCTCAGCTGCAGCAAGTTCTTGTCTAGCAAGGATTCTTTGTCTCCAAAGGCAAGAATTATAAAAGCAAAAATGAACTATTGGGACCTCATCAAGATAAAAAGCTTCTGCACAGCAAAAGAAACAGTCAACAAAACTAAAGGGCAACTGATGGAAGGGGGGAAGATATTTGCAAATGACATGTTGGATAAAGGGTTAGTAGCCAAAATCTGTAAAGAACTTACCAAACTCAACACCAGAAAAACAAATAATCCAGTGAAGAAGTGGGCAGAAGATGTGAATAGATACTTTTCCAAAGAAGACATCCAGATGACTAACAGACACATGAAAAGATGCTCAACATCACTCATCATCAGAGAAATACAAATCAGAATCACATTGAGATACCACCTCACCCTGGTCAGAGTGGCTAAAATTAACAACTGAGGAAACAACAGATGTTGGCAAGGATGTGGAGTAAGGGGAAATTTTGATAGGAATGCACTTTTGATGGGAATGCAAGCTGATGCAGTTACTCTGGAAAATAGTGTGGAGGTTCCTCAAAAATTTAAAAATAGAATTACTCTATGACCCAGCAATAGCACTAGGGATTTATCTAAAGGATACAGGAATGCTGATTCATAGGGACACATGTACCCCAATGTTTATAGGAGTGCTTTCAACAATAGCCAAATTATGGAAAAAGCTCAAATGTCCATCAAGTTATGAACTGCGTGCACATACACACACACAATGGGATACTACTCAGCAATGAAAAAGAATGAAATCTTGCCATTTGCAACAACATGGATGGAACTGGAGGTTATTATGCTAGGTGAAATCAGTCAGAGAAAGACAAATATCCTGATTTCAGTCACAAGTGGAACTTGAGAAACTTAACAGAAGTCCATAGAGACTTTAAGAGACTCTTAAATACAGAGAATAAACTGAGGGTTGATGGGGGTGAGGAGTTGGGAGAGTGAGGAAAATGGGTGTTGGGCATTGAGGAGGGCACTTGTTAGGATGAACACTGGGTGCTGTATGTAAGTGATGAATCACGAGAATCTACTCCTGAAGTCAAGACTATACTGTATGTTAGCTAATTTGACAACAAGTAAATTTAAAAATTAAAAAAATATAGATAAATAAAAGCTTTTAAAGATGTTAAAAACAGTCTGAATTTTAAAAACAACAGCAATAAATCAAATCCTTCTAAATACTGTTATAGAGATATTTGGTGTTGATGGACTCTGTCTTGGAGTTAAGACACCCATTCCTCAAATGAGTAAGTCATAAAACACCGCTCACACCACACAGAACAGTACTTTCTTAGGTACTGTTCTCGGAGAATGTGATATGCAGTAAATGTACACATTTAGCTTGGAGAATAGGGACTATGGATTATCAGGAATTCTTCCTGATGGGTATTTTATATTCAGAATGCCTAATGTAAGATGCTTCAGGAAACTACAATATTTAAAACAGACTTCTTACATGGCCATGTGTAGTAGGTGAGCATTAACACAGCAAGCAGTATTTCAGAGATCAATAGAGATTTTGCTTTTCTTAGTTCTTTTATTGAGGCCCATTGTTTTTTCAGATTGTGATAACCACACACATACGTGAAAACACAGTGAACTTGCACTAAGTATCCATTAAAGCACCACAATATGGGCATGATGGCTAAGTTGAAGGGCACCTAAACTACTCTTGCTTAGGGAATGCTTAATGATCCTACATCAGAAGTGTTTAGTACTGGGAAATGGACCTTCTGCATTCAGTCAAAATACAGACCCCAAATGGCTCTTCTTTCCATGGCTCCAGCAATGGAGGGAGAGAATGCAGTCATCAGTGAAAGCACTGAAAGTAACAGACAATACATATGGAAAGAATAAAATGTAGGAAAGCAATTCCAGGTTAGCAAGAGAAGTACATAATATGTATTTTGCAGAAAGTATTAGTGGGAGCAGACTCCTATGTAAATTGATGAAAAACTGCAAAGACAAGAACTTTACAGAAAGGGCCCTGGATCTCAGTCCTTCCCTTGGTCTTCAAACTACCTGGGATATACAGGAAAACATCATGATTGTGATAACACCAGGAGTCTAACCGAGCTATTCATTTGGGAACATGGATCAAACATTGATTGGAATTTTGAGAAGACTATAAATGCATATACAACTTAGCAGAATCATTACTGTAACTGGCAGTACACACTCACTTCTCCATGGAACATGACTTTGAAACTGGCCACACGTTCATATTGATTTTTCTAAGAAGAAAAAAAGCTGCTAATTTTTTTTTTCCCATAAAAAAACTTAGTTTTCTTCTAGCATTCTTGCAAGACACTGATAGAACTAACAGTCATCACTAAGTACAGGCTTTGATATTGAGAACTGAGTTTGTTTGTTGGGCAAGGATCACAAGTGAGATAATAAATCATTGTGCTGGAAGGACTGTGCATTTTATCCAACAAAATTTCTCAGAGAGAAAACATTATATTCTCTGTAAACAATTCTTAATAACAACAATAATATAAATATATCACATTTATTACAAAATTACCAGGTTCTATGCTACATATTCATATTATTTCACTAACCTTCAGGGCAATGCTGTAAAGTAAGTAGTATTGTTAGGTGATTTTGCAGATGAGAAAACTGTGGCTTAGAGAGGTTATCAACCAGGGTATCAGGAAACAAATAATATTGACCGGTGGGTAGCTGAAGAAACTGTTTTTAGAGGCATGAAGAGGTTAAGGAAACCAACAAAGTACAACACTAGCATCAGTGAAGTGCCATTATATCTCTGGGCTTGAGTGGCAAGGAGACCAAGAAAGAGAGCGATGTTACTGGAAATAAGAGTTCAAGTGGTGTAAGAAGGGCCACACTGCTGTCAAACCAGAATTCCTGGGTTCTTGATTCTCAGACCAGTTGCCTTTTCACTCTAGCACACAATTAAACAGATGGCAATCTTAAGATAAGCCTAGTGGCAGAGCTTTAACCAACAGGTGAAATAAATGATCCAGTTTAGTTATGGTTAGCTTTCTCTGGGTTCAGCCCCTTGAAACTCCTGCAGACAAGAGGATCTGAGGCCCTAAATGCAGTTAGGGTATATTAGCTGAGCACCATGTGGTGTGTGTGTCATTTGCTCATGGAAATCAGAGAGATGATCCCAGTAGATGATGTTAATGAAGAGACAATGGGAATGCAAATCAAGGAAAATTATAAGATGGTGTGAAATGGGGAATAGAGGCAAAGCCTGGTGCATGGTCTAACACATGTTACAGCAATTATTTAATACATTTTCAACTTAAATTTATTTGAAAAAAAATCACACTCTGCAAAATGCCTATCTGTTTGGAGTATTTTCTAGAGGCTGTCTTTTTAAAGGATGGTTGGCCAACATGAGTGTGTCCAAGGAAAGCCAGGTAGAAATTGTGAGGATCTGGAAAGCCTGTACACCAGTGGAAGAAATGGAGATATTTAACAAGAAAGTGAAAAAATAACTCAGTGAAATCAAGCATTAGAATAAAACTTACCCAGCCTAATTGCAACGGGCAAACTGAAACCAATAAGAGAAAAAAAAAAGATCAGAAAGAAACTTGGTTTTGATGTAAAGAAAGTGGGTCTAACTATAGTTTTAATTGCTAAATTCTATCTAAAAATAAAATGGGTTGTCCTGCAAGGTGGTGAGTTCTTTGTCACATGAGGTATTTCAGCAGGATGTCCTAAAAGAAATTCCTAAACTGAAAGATCAAACAAGATGATATCAAAGATACTTTTGAAGTTTAAGAATCTGTGCAATGCCATTAAACTAAAATATCAACTTTTGGTAACATTTCTGGCCTCTCTATGGTCTCTTATCTTACAGAGAGATAGTTGTCCAGATGGTTCAGCTTACTGAAAATGAGTTCCCAAAAGTTTCCAGGAAAGTGAGTTTTAAAACATGCTTTCTTCTCCTAAGTTAGATTTTTTATGAATTCTAAGTAAATAATTTAAAAAACCAACTCAATAAGATATTGCCAAAATTTAGGTAGCTTTTATTGTTCTATTTTCATTTGATTAGCTCTCTGCAGTATACATCAACTCTTTATCCAGCATGCAAAGAGAATGAAAAGTTAACATTTCCTCCATTAGCATTCTGCCATTAGCCAGGCTGAGCAGGTTAAATTTCTGCGGGTGCGCTGTGCTCTGCATAAGACAGTAGAAATTTTCTGCATTGAGGAAGTACTTCAGGGTACAAGATATCACATCATTAATGTATCACCTTGTGACTGCAGTCTTCAGTTTGGATATAATGAGAATCAACTATTATTTGGGCTTGGAGCAGGTGATACATGAGATTTTGCTTGAACAAAAGGAAATACACAGTCACCTAATGAGTGGCAGGGGTTCTAAAAATAAGCAGATCTGATATATCTTTTTCAAAGATGAAATTGATATATCCAGATAACCTAGTACAGATCAGTAAGTTTCAGTGAATCACAAGCTGCTATCCTTTTCCTTGAATGAGATAGTGGCTCCCACTCATGCTTCTAACAGGGGGCTTGCTCAGTAAGCCCCTGCTTCCTCATCAGGGAATATCATCACCTATATTGTGGGTCTGGGAGGTCAAAAGCAGCAGAATGACCTACAGCCAGGGACAGTAGCCAAGGCTGGACACCCTTCAAGGATCAGGACACCCTTCATCTCCGTGAAGACCCTGACACCTATCAGATGGGGAGAAAGTTTTTCCCCGCCTTCTTTTTGGGTTAGCACTCTTCTCTGGTTCTTTCCCATACAATCCTTAAGCATCCAGGATCTCAAAAATCTCTCTACTACCCTCCTGGTATCAAAAGCTTTCGGTAGAAGAAAGCTGGAGTATTCACACACACTAATGATGTTGTCAGGCATATTTATTAAAAGCACTCAAAGACTTAACCCAAAAGATACAAACAAATGGACTCTCAAAAGGTGATTTTGGGTGCTTTTTAGGACATGGACTACATGGTATTCCTAAGATCAACTCTGCTCATGCCTCTGTGCTAGCTACAGTATTTTCCAGGTTATCAAAGGATGCAATACTAGTGCTTAAGGGGATCACAACAAATCTATTCAAGTCTCTCAGATTGTGGATTAAAATGCAAAACAGACCAACAACAGCAACTAAAAATCCAAGGCTTAAACAGATAAAGGCATTTGATTGGCACAAATCATAACTGTTCAGGGTCAAAACCAGAATAAAAACTTGAGTCTTCCCTGTGTGTATTCTGGGTAACATTTCCCCATCTCTTCAGTCTTTGATATTCTGCATATCTCCATGGTATCTGGATATTCTTTGCATGTGGAGAATTTTAAAGTGGAAATTGTGATTTTCAAAGTATTGTTTTGGCCATGCCATATCTAAAAGTTTATTATATTGAGTGAAATATTTTGATGAGTATGTATGTGTATCAGCAAAATCAGGAAATTAATGTCTGAAGGTAAAGATGTGTAATTTTTAAGCTCTTAAGTAAATTTCTGTTTAATAATTTTTGTTTATCTTACTATAACATATACATCATTTGAAGTAAGTAGTCACCTTTGTGTGGTTGAACTATTTATATGGTAATACAATGATCAAGATAAGGTAACTAGAAGTCTTAATGGTTCTTGCTCTAGTCTAGCATGCCGGCATGCACGTACATACACATATACACATTTAGCCAGAGAATCCAGCAAGCAAGTGTGTAGCCATAAACTAAACCAGAATATAAAGCATGATCAAAAATTAGAGAAGGGTTCCCAATATTTCAATCCACATTTGACAAATTTGTAAAACATTTAAAATACTGTCCATCTTGGTTTAGTAAACAAAACGTTTTTTTTTTCATCAAATCTACATATTTAAACAAAATACAACATTGCCCTTCCCCAAAAATCTTACAGTCACTTCTATAAAACCTAAATTAGTAAGCATTTGTCTTTAAAAATATTTTAAATGAACTCTCAAGGGGTTAAAATGGAGTTATTAAATTATGTGAAATTAGTTTTATTTCCCCCAAAGATTCTAATGCAGACCATTCTTGATAACTCAACTGTAAGCAGAGATGACATATTCATTCTGACTCCAAATCAGAAGAAGCTTCTGTGTTGCTCTCACATGGGAATTATATTGAGATAATGAGATAAACTCTCAGATAGCCATTCACCATTTCTCTTCATGGGGAAAATAATCACTAGGTTTGAAAGTTAAAATGAAAAAGTGCCCATAAAATAATAATAGTCTTAGAGGAAGCCATTAAAGCAGCTTCTTGCGATCAATTTATCTCTCACTGGAGATAAGCTCTCCAGGGAAGGAAAGAAGTTGTCCCAGGCTAGTCACCTTTTAAATTTGATGTTAACCGAACTTCTTGACATAGACAGCTTTTGTTTCCTAAGAGGAGAGTCGTTAGGTGTAGAATGTTTTTAGCAGGCTGCTCCTGGTTTAGAATTCTTCACAGTAGAAAATCTGGAATCTATGCATTTAGGAGCTTTCCATGGCTCCATGAAAAATGTCACATAGACTATATAGCTATCTAGGTAGAAGAAGCATATGTCTTAAACACTCCCTGTTCCATAAGGTAACTCATACACCTCATTACAGATAAAATCTATTACTCTTGGCTAGAGTACAACAGGACTGTTTTGAGAAGGATTTGGGGAGCTGTACTTGATGTTCCAAACTTCTCCTTGCTTTGTTTATGGGTCTTGATTGAATTGCATCCTCAAATTATGTAGCAAATAATGTTTCTGGGAAATATCTATTATTTATAGGAGTTTGATTTGATAATGTTATCTTTGTGATAGCTTGATCATTCATTCATTTTCTCTCTCTTGAAACACGGCCAGTACCAAACCTTTTTCCAAACCCAGAGTCTCACCACCACAGTTTCCTTTGGTGAATTTTATCCTGGCACCACAAGAAGTGTAATAAAAAAGTTCCATTCCCTGTTCTTTAACACCTCACCTGATCTCATTCTATAGCCTTCCTGAAGTGCTTAATAATTCAACTGTGTTCCTTAGTACTCAGAGATTATAATCCACACAATCTTGTGTTTCTTCACTATTCTTTTCTGAATATTTCTCACAGTGTCTTGTTTGAACTGAGACCTGGTTTCCTTCTGAGAATATCTCATTAGAGTTCTTTCACATGGAGGTCATTTTTGTCTTTCACATCTTTTATGTCACTGATTCTGAAGATAGATGTATACCTTGCCCCCTCTATTGCCTTCCCTTCACTGTTGCTCTATCACCCCTTACCTCTAACTCTATACTGAACCATTTCAGTCTTTTACAAACCTGTGATGATGATTTTAGCTCTTGGATCAGTACAGTGTGATTGATCAACCTTAGTTGTTGCCAACAGATATGCATCACTATGAAAAGTCCTATTTATTCACCCAGAAATTTTTAAATGCCATGAATTCCAAAGAATGCCCTCTTCTTTAGAATCTGAACTCTGTCTCATCAAAGATACTGCTGTCTTCTGGTCCAAATCTTTTCTACATTTATTTAGAAGATATTTTTAATAACCTGGCCTCTCAGTTCCTTGCCCTTTACTTCTCCAATGACTTTGACTTCCAGTTCATTTCAGTTGTTTGTTTCTATGTTTATCCCTTAGGTATTTAATTCCTAATAGTTTTCCTAAACTCCAAAATCTCTATCCTTATTTGTGCAAATTTATATAGATAAAGCAAATACAGTAATGAATATAGAAATAGGTAGAAAGAAATTTAGAGGAAACATTTTGGGGACTTCCTCCCTGATCCTCAATCAAGGAAATTGGCATTTCCAGGAATGGGTGGTTATGTTTATTTAACTTTTTGTAGCTACCAAATAAGAGATTTTCCCAGTGCTGATTTTTACTTCCATATAAAATGATACTCATGTGGGGTTATAAAATGTATTTTGAAGGTTCAATAACACTCTTTTTCCTTCCCAGATGTTTGGTCCATGACAATTACTTTTAAGTAATTTACTTATTGTTTCTTATATTTGCCACATATTGAGTGTTTGTCTGGAGGAAGCAGAGACTAAAACTATGTTTAAGACGACAGAGACACCAGAAGAAGTAGCTGTGTTAGTTAAATAGAAGTTATTAGGCAGAATGATAAATGGAAAATAATTAAAATTTGCTTTATTTTCTTATATTCTTTTTATTTTTTTATTTACCTACATTAAAATGTGGAGGTGTTAACTCTACAGTCATACACACCTATGAAGTCACCACTCAAAACAGGATACAGGACATTTCCAACATTACAGAAAGGATTCTCATTCTTCTTCCTGGGACAATGCCCGCACCTCCATCCCTGCCCCCTACCAGAGTATCTACTTACTGACTTGTGTCACCACACCTTTGTTTTCATTTTGTCTGGACTACACTGGAACTGTATTTATATTTTGCTCATGAGAGACCGAGAGGAAATCTAATATAGAAGGGAAAAAGTGATTACTTATAGCTTAGAAAATAAGAAAGAGACTTTCAGTCAGTAAGGATTAGTGTTGAAATAGAAACTTTGCGTGAGTGGTTACATATGAAGCATATATGATGGCATAGCAGTCTGTCTGTCTCTCTCTCTCTCTCTCTCTCTCTCTCTCTCTCACACACACACACACACACACACAATATTACAAGTACAATGAAAATGAATAGGGCCCTAATCTATAGTAGAAAATGGATGGGGAAGGGCTGAAGAGAGTAAGGAACCTCAGGCAGCAATCAAGAAATTTCAGGAAAGTGGAGTCATCAGAGATATGTAAAAAGGTGAAGTAAAGAAGACCTGAAAGCTATTTTTTTTTTTTAATGAGCCACATAACAACATTAATCAATGGTGATGACTTAGGAAAACATTGCCATGGCCAAATACTAACCTGCTGCACTCACAGCACCAATTGATTTCACATTTATTCAAAAGATTTTATTTTTATAAAAGCAAATATTGAGCACCTACTCTGATGCAGTTTGCTAGTACGTGGGTCAGGAAAAAAGTGCCTACAGTAAAAGAGGGTAAAATAGCCTCTAAGAAGTCAATCACATTATCTCATTTATCCTTGACTCTAATCCTTTTCTCCCCTGAAGCACACCCATTAGCGAGAAAACAGACTGTCCCAATCACAAATTGGCCTCTTTGGCTATGGGGTCATGCCCTATATTGGTCTTAATGTTTTGGCATAAACATAATAGCACAATACCCAATGGGATATGGACTTTTCTAGAGAACAGGCTGTTTCTCTCCTAATTATGTCAGTTGCCATGCTGGGTTTTGCCTGCAGTCTCTTGACCTTTTGGAAACAAGTGAAGGAAATCATCCTTGCCTGTAGCAGCTGACACCAGCAATTCCCAGAGATTGGTCCTTCCCTTTCAATAAGATAAATCTCTTTGAAAGGGAGATATCAAAGCAAAGCTGAACAGAACATTTTTCTTCTTTCTCCCTAACTGCTTGGTGTATCCTCAAGGTTAGAAAAGGTTTATCAACAAACTTAGTAGTAGCTATCTACAATTCTACATATTTAGAGAAATTTTAAAATTTAATTACCAGTGTCATTAAAGTGAACATTAAAATGATGTACTGATCTCTTTAGTACTGCATAAACATAGGGAGATGGGTTGTCACCAGCCTAGCAGACAATATGGAAGAAAATGCTACAGGAAAATGCATGATTAGCATTATGTAGCCAATTTATCTTCTAGCTGTTTCAGCTAAAAGGAGTTATTCTTAACTCCTCTTGGCCTTACATACCAGATCTGATCTTTAAGAATTGGACCACTTTCACTATTTCCATGGCTACAACATTAGTGCCAGGCATTTCCCAGCTAATCACAGTACTTCTGCCTAACTTTCCTAGAGTACATGGTCTAAAGAGCAGCCAGCCAGCCTGTGCTTGTAAAGCGTATGTCAGATTATACCACTCCTCCGTTCCCACCTGTCTATGGGTAAGCCAAAGTCTTCCTGATGTCTTAGAAGCCCTACCTAATATTTAATTTTTTATTAGGGAAAATAATATATCCAAGAAGGGACACATATTACATGGTTTTCTAAAGCGATTTTGCCAATATTCACTTCTACCAATAATACAGCACAACTTCCCGGTATTAATATCCCGACCACAATTTTATATAGGCAGAGTTATTTATGTTTTGCTTAGTCAGACCAAAAGGGTATCTCATTATGAATTAAATTTACATTCCTTGATTACCACTGAGTTTGTGTATCTTTATATATTTTGATTAACCACTCCTATTCCCTCTCTTGTGAAATGCCTGTTCCTGTTTTCTTTTTTTCTTTCTTTGAGTGACTTAACTTTTCCTTACTAAATAGTTTCTGTTGAATGTTGGTTTCTTATTAATTTGTAAGACTTTTTATACATTTTTAAAGTATGGATTTTTTATTCTAGTGCCTTTTTGATTAAAAATGTTTTATATGACTTTACTCACATGAGGAATTTAATATACTATTTTAAGCAAAAATAATATAAAAACAGGGAGGGGGCAAAACATAAAAGACTTAAGTATAGGGAACAAACAGAGGGTCACTGAAGGGGGTGTGGGAGGGTGGATGGGTAAATGGGTAAGGGGCATTAAGGATTCTACTCCTGAAATCACTGTTGCACTATATGCTAACTAAATTGGATATTAATTAATTAATTAATTAATTAAAAAAATTTAAAATATCTCCTTTAAATTTATGGCTTAAAAGTATCTTTTTTTTTAATTGAAGTATAGTTGGCATACAATGCTGTATTCGTTTTTGGTGTATAACATGGGCTTCAACAGTTCTGTGCATTAGGCAAGCATCACTACAGTGAGTACCATCACCATCTGTCACCATACAAAGTTTGTGGATTACTATTGACTATATTCCCTCTGCTGCACTTTTTATCCCCGTGACTTATTTATTTAATAACTGGAAACTTGTACCTCTAAATCGTCTTCACCTTACAGTATCTTGGAATCATTTTAAAGTAAGAAAATATGTGAATCTGCACCCTTATGGTTTGGCCTTTTAGGGTTTATTTTTAAAATCCTACCCTATTCCAATGTCTAAATATATATTTTAATATTGTTTTCTAATACTTAGAAGGTTTTGTTATTCACACTTGCCTTTAATTCAATTGGATATTTGAATCAATTGGAATTCAATTGGATAATTCATACATATATTTCATATATATATATATGAGGGGAGCCTGGGTGGCTCAGTCGATCAAGTGTCCAAATTTGGATCGGGTCATGATCTCACGGTTCATAAGTTCAAGTACCACATCAGACTCTCTGTTGACAGTTCAGAGTCTGGAGCCTGCTTCACATTCTGTGTCTCCCTCTCTCTGTACCCCCCACCCCCAGTCTCACTCTGTCTTTCTCTCAAAAATGACATTAAAAATTAAAAAAACATACATATGAGATAGAAGACAAATTTTACTTTGTATGTATTTTTTAAAATATATACAAATATTGTCTCAGAACTATTTAATAATTTCCCCCACGATGTGCATCATGAAACATCACAGTTCTCTCAGTCATTTGTCATTTCTACTGGTTTTTGTGTCCAGCATCACCTGCCCAGTGAGACTTCGCTGGTATCCCTACCTAAAATTCAATTTCACTTGCCCCTTCAAAAAACACACATGTACTTTCTACACACTTTCCTCACTATTGTCTCTCCAGAGCACCGATCACCATCTAATATGTTTTACTTTTCAATTCATTTGCTGCTTTCTCCTCAGATATACCTAAACTCCACAGGAACAGTGTTGTTGTTGTTGTTTTGTCCTGTATTGCAATATCACCAAACCTTAAAACAAAACCAGAATTCATTAGGTATTAAAAAGATGTAAAACTGTACTGAGTTGATTGTCTTCATGCCTGTTACCACTCTCATGTAAACTGTCTTTGTTACTGTTTATAATCAATTGATATTTTATATGAATCCCTTCACCTGATCTTCATTGAGAATGCCTTGGATTTGAGTGTTTGATCTTCCAGATACATTTGAGAATTAGCTTTCCTAACTTAAAAAAAAATCCTGTTTGGTGGGTTCATATTTAATTAACATACCACCTTGGAAGAAACTGAAATCTTTATATTGAGCCTTCTTCTCCACAAACATGATTTGTCTCTCTTTTGGTTAGATCTTGTTTAATTGCATTCAAAAACATTTTGTAATTTTGTACATAAAGTTCTTGCATGCATTTTGCTATTTCCTAAGTTCATTGTATACTCAATGCTATTATGAATGATAATTTTTAAAATTAGAAATTGCCATGATGGGGAAAAAATGGAAACATACCCTCACTTTAGAACAGTTGCTTTCAATTCTTCTGCACATTAGAAATACCTAATTTGTTAAAAACAAACAACGATAGCAACAAAAACAAAAAAGCTGCAAAAATGTGGGCCCTTATCCAACACCAACTAACTCAGAATCTCTGGGGGTAGATTCGGGTATTTGTAGTATTTTAATTTTACCCTAAGTGGTTCTAATATGCAGCCAGTGTTGAAATACACTGTTTTGGAAGAGTACAGCCTAGGAAAGCCACCTGTAGTATTTAAAAGAACATATTAACAGACAAAACTATTAGGTGATAATTAATATGTCTAAGACCCACACTTTAATTTTTATATGTTCTTGGATTTAGACCCTCAATATTTCATGGCTAATGAAAAGGCCAAACATTATATTTCAGTATTAACTTCCCATAAGGGATCTTTAAGTGTATACAAACAAACAGAATCTCATTTTAGTTTTCAATTTTTTTTAGGGAGAAAAATATTTTGAAGATGTACAAACCAAAGTCACTAGCTAGTGTACAATGGGAAACAAAAACTAAGTGTTCCAAACAACACAATATCCATCAAGTTTGGGGGAGTGGGGGGAGAAGCAAACTTGCATGGGCTAAATGATTTTAAAAATATCCAAATTCTTAGAAAGTCTATTAATATAATCCACATAAGACAAAGTTTATATTATTCAAAATATAGCAATAAAAGAAGATTCTCTGGATAATAGGGTCTATATAATTTCAGCTAAAAACAAAAACAAAAACATGAAGAGTTATGACAGAGAAAAGAAAGAAAAAATTGCAAACTAACACTGGACACAAATATAAACAGAATATTCTTATAGGAATTCCCCCCCAGCAAGACAACTCCCTTTGCTTTCTTTTTTTTTTTTTAAGTTTACTCATTTTGAGAGAGACAGAGTGTGAGTGGAGGAGGGGCAGAGAGAGAGGGAGAGAGAGAATCCCAAGCAGGTTCTATGCTGCCAGTGCAGAGCCTGATGTGGGGCTCGAACCCACGAACTGGGAGATCATGACCTGAGCTGCAACCAAGAGTCTGACTCTGAACTGACTGAGCCACCCACGCACCCTGACAACTCCTCTTCCTTTAGGAATATTTACAGAAAATCTTTTTGAGTATAAGATATGATATGTGTGCCTCTCCATAGCCAGATGGGGATAAAGAGATCTTTGAATTACTATGATGAAAGTTGAAGAATTTTTAGTTTCTTGGGACAACCTGGTGAATCATGGAGAGAAGAGTCCCAGGAACATAGTAGAAAGCCAGAAGGAGTCCAAGGAAGGAGGCTCACAAGATGTGACTGGCCCTGTCAGAAAAATAAGAGAATGACCACATAAAGTAGAAAGGAGAGGTGAGGGTTAAAGAAAACTACGGGTTAGAGTCCTTATCTATTTTCTTTAATTTTAAATTGTAAAAAGAACGTGACCTCCATTTGGCTGGAAGACACAAATGACACCTGGGTTCCACACACATGACAGCACTGCTAGGTAGTCTGGAAATAAATTTCTGCTGACGTCAAAAATCTCAATCCAGTATTCTTAAATCAGGGCACTTAAGAGTTGGCTTTTGTAGGGGAGAGAATAGATTAAAATGTAGGATAAAGGTCATTCTAGAGCATAGTCTTCAAATTAGGATACACATACCGTGGGTTATAGAAAACCTTTACATAGGGGCTATGCTTGGGCATAAATATTAAGACAATATTCAAATTTCTATTTTTCATATTTACACCTTAACAAATACAATCACTGTTTAGGTCTCTTGTTGGTTCTCTATTCCCCCTTTTCCTTTCACAATTTCTCTTCTCTTTGTCTACAAAAGAAAAGCATTTTTTTTTCTCCAGCCTGTCAAACACTTTCTGTGCTACATGGTGGTGGGATGAAAAACTTCTAAGGAACAAAGTGACAATTCCAATTATTAATGCTGAGAGGCTTTAATGAAGACATCAAAAACCTGTGGCCGCCTTTGAGTCTTTCCACATCTTTTACATATTAATATTCAGGACATTGGGCAGTGTTTGAAATAGGTAATGTTGGTCTGTTGAGATATTCTGAATTCAAGAGAATTCAGAGAATTCAGGTGGGATTTATGCCACTTTTCCCTTAACTACTTACCCTTGCCCTTCCAATTACTGTGGTCAAAGAATTCACTACAATTGAGGGAGATTTCTTTCAGAATTTTGCCAAAAAAGGAGAGAAATATCTGTATCTGTATCTGTATAATGTTTAAATTCTCTGTATTCTAAAAATATAATTTATAAAATTTCAGGACTCTGTAAATAAAACTACTAATTTTTAGTTACAAAAGAGGAGTATTAGTAAAATGTAAATAAAACTAAAAATATCATGTAGTCATCTTACCTTGGAAGGCTCACCCAAAATAGCTTTTTGTCAGTGTAAAAGTTAGAAATTATATATGATAGGAAAGACTGTAGTATCTGTTGCACTATTGATCGTTTAAAAATATTAGATGCCAAGCCTATTGTTGCAATTAAATTGGTTTTTCCTATTCACACAGCACTGTACTTTGTAGAGATCAGATAGTAGCAGGGAACATTGTTTAATACTATTTGACAAAAATTGCTGTAAATAAAAGATATATACCTTTTACTGAGTATTGAGGATCCAGGGATATTTTTAGTCATTATCTGTTAATAGTATAGAAGAAAGAAAACTATAGAGAGAAGAAAATCATAATTAAAAATGATGGTGTGGTAGGCAATTCTTATCAAATAATATCCCACTTAAGAGATTTTCAGAACATTAATCAGTGTTATTTGAGTTGATTCTGGCTAGATGGGCAATGAACAGGTGCAATAATGTTTTATTGCTCATTCTTGCCCTTTAAACCTTATTTTATTTTGGACTTGTTATTTTTTTGAACAATCTCTTTATGTGTCATCTGGGAACTTTAGTAAGTATGAAAAACAATAAATTCCAATATAATCTTATAATAAATAGAATAAGGTAATGCGAGAACCTAAGTAGAACTGAATGAAAAAACTAAATGTTGATGATGGTATCATGCAGGCACTCATAGGAGCTAGTGAATGAAGTAAAGCAGAATTAGGGGGAAAACTGCAGAATGCTGTTAGAAACTTTAGTTAAGACCTGAGTTTTATATTTAAGGAGAGGAAAGTAAGTGTAGGGAATATAAATTTATTGCTTTTTTTTCTAAGCTGAATAAATCAAAAGGGAAAAAAAGTGACTGTGTTCAATTTCTATGTCCAATCAGAGCACTAAAAATAAGTCAAATGGCTGAATGAAGAACGTTGATCACAGCAACAATAAACGTGTGAGTGTCTTCGTTCTTTGACACTTGATACATTCATGGGTCTGTACACTCTTATTCTCAATTCCAAAATCCAAAACCTTCTGAAAGCCAAATCAGTTCTATCATTTATTTGAGAACAAAACTTCATATGAACAGATGTAAGGCTATTTAGGGTCATTACCTTACTAAGTAGGTTATGTTATGTTTCAGTGAACATGCAGTAATAGGCTTGATTATAGCCCTAGACTCAGCTGAGAATGTTATGTAATATATGGTGTATGTACGCATAAACATTCTAATATCTCAAAATTCTGAAAGTCTAAACATATCTGCCCCAACAGGATTTAGACAAGAAATTGTTGACCTGTTCAGATTTTTAATGCAAAATAAATGATAGGAATCATTATCTATCTTTCTATACTGAAAAGCCCTCTGATGAGGGTTTCCCTAAGATGATAAATGAGACTGACTCACCAGTTCGGTTCACTGCAGCCATCGTATGGTGGAGTTCATTGGAACCTCAGCAGGATGACACTAAAAACTTTTCACCAGAAGGAAACCTGAAAACATCACTTTTCTATTTCTTTGGTGTGCTTTGGATTTCCAAAACAATGTGGAAAAAAAACTGTTAATATATGTATGAGTTTCTGCAAATTGAACTTTGAAAATATTTGAACACCAGCATGAGGAAAATACGTTACCTGGAACATGAGCATGATATGTTCATTCACTCACCTAATAACTACTGTGGGATGCTTCAAGTATGTTCCGTGCTTCTAGGTGCTAGAAATGTAGTAGTGACAGTGACATTTGCTTATTATTATTATTACTATTACTATTATTTTTGGCCCATGCCACATGTTTTGAGCTGCTTTCTTCCATCTAGAGGATTTCCTATGTGAAGAAACATTTCTCAAGTTAGAAACTTGAAACTCATTTTTCTTGACACCCTTGATCTGGGGATCAGCCATGTGACCTAGAATTTGCTAATCTGGTGCACTCACTCGGGTCTTTAGTCCTGAGATAAACAAATAGAGGAAGCAAGAGTCAAAGGGGAACTCATTGAGTGTCTTTCCTGTTAAATCAGAGCCCATAGTTAAGGAGTTGAGCGTCTAGGGATAGCATGTGACCACCACATACACTGTGTTAACTCAGGTGGTGGTGGAGGCACGTGTTTTGTTAAAACATCCCCGAGGTGAGGTTTTGGCAGAAAGAGAAGGAAAGTAATGTGGCTGAACTGATTCAAGAAGAATTTAGAGGAAATGAAGTCTGAAGAATAGCCCGGGTAAGCAGATGTGAGTTTGTAGACCATATCAAGGACTACTATATATGGAATGACATTTGAGTCTTGGTTCAGCCCATTTTACAAAATCCTTAAAAGAACTCTAACAACAGAAACCCATTAGTCAACATGACAAGTTAGTTTGGCTTTTGTGTTTTTATGGTTAGTGAAACTTTAAAATAGTTTTTGCGATCCTGGGAAGATGGCGGCGTAGGAGGACGCTGGGCTCACCATGCGTCCTGCTGATCACTTAGATTCCACCTACACCTGCCTAAATAACCCAGAAAACCGCCAGAAGACTAGCAGAACAGAGTCTCTGGAGCCAAGTGCAGATGAGAGGCCCACGGAAGAGGGTAGGAAGGACAGAGAGGTGGTGCACACTACACGGACTGGTGGGAGGGAGCTGGGGCGGAGAGGTGGCCCGCCGGCCAAGCAAAGCCCCAGAGTATGGCTGGCAAAAGCGGAGAGGCCAGAGGGAGTGTGTTCAGACAGCAAGCAGGACTTAACATATGGAAGGTTATAAGTTAACAGCTCTGCTCAAAGAACGGAAAGGCTGGAGGACAATGGGAGGGAGAGCTGTTGAGCCCCAGAGGACAGAGCTCAGCTTGGCAGGGAACAAAGGTGCTCTCCAGCGCCATCTCCCTTGCCCATCCCCCAGCCAAAATCCCAAAGGGAACCGGTTCCTGCCAGGGCACTTGCTTGCACTGCGCAAACACCCAACGCTGTGCTTCTGCGGATCCATCCCTCTGGCCGGTCTGACTCCCTCCCAGTGCCGCTGGGCCCCTCCAGAAGCAGATCTCCAAAGGAGAAGCAAGCTGAGTCTGCCCCTCCCGCCCCTGTGCACCTTGCTGATCCACCCCAGCTAATACACCAGATCCCCAGCACCACGAGCCTGGCAGTGTGCAAGTAGCCCAGACGGACCATGCCATCCCACAGTAAATCCTGCCAGTACGAGAGGGGAAGAGAAGGCACACACCACTCTGACTGTGGCCCCAGCGGTGGGCTGGGGGCAGACATCAGGTCTGACTGTGGCCCCGCCCACCAACTCAAGTTATTCAAGACAGCACAGGGGAAGTGCCCCGAAGTTCTGCACCACTCCAGGGACTATCCAAAATGCGAAATGGAAGAATTCCCCTCAAAAAAAAGTCCAGGAAATAACAACAGCTAACGAACTGATCAAAAACGATTTAAACAATATAACAGAAAGTGAATTTAGAATAATAGTCATAAAATTAATCGCTGGGCTTGAAGACAGTATAGAGGACAGCAGAGAATCTCTTGCTACAGAGATCAAGGGACTAAGGAACAGCCAGGAGGAGCTAAAAAATGCTATCAATGAGCTGCAAAATAAAATGGAGACAACCACGGCTCGGATTGAAGAGACAGAGGAGAGAATAGGTGAACTAGAAGATAAAATTATGGAAAAAGAAGAAGCTGAGAAAAAGAGAGATAAAAAAATCCAGGAGCATGAGGGGAAAATTAGAGAACTAAGTGATGCACTAAAGAGAAATAATACATGCATAATTGGTATCCCAGAGGAGGAAGAGAGAGGGAAAGGTACTGAAGGTGTACTTGAAGAAATAATAGCTGAGAACTTCCCGGATCTGGGGAAGGAAAAAGGCATTGAAATCCAAGAGGCACAGAGAACTCCCTTCAGACGTAACTTGAATCGATATTCTGCACGACATATCATAATGAAACCAGCAAAATACAAGGATCAAGAGAAAATTCTGAAAGCAGCTAGAGATAAACGTGTTCTAACATATAAAGGGAGACCTATAAGACTCGTGACGGATCTCTCTACTGAAAGTTGGCAGGCCAGAAAGGAATGGCAGGAAATCTTCAATGTGATGAACAGAAAAATATACAGCCGAGAATCCTCTATCCAGCAAGTCTGTCATTTAGAATAGAAGGAGAGATAAAGGTCTTCCCAAACAACAAAAACTGAAGGAATTCATCACCACTAAACCAGCCCTACAAGAGATCCTAAGGGGGATCCTGTGAGACAAAGTACCAGAGACATCGTTACAAGCATGAAACCTACGGACATCACAATGACTCTAAACCCATATATTTCTATAATAACACTGAATGTAAATGGACTAAATGCACCAACCAAAAGACATAGGGTATCAGAATGGCTAAAAAAAACAAGACCCATCTATTTGCTGTCTACAAGAGACTCATTTTAGACCTGAGGACACCTTCAGATTGAGAGTGAGGGGATGGAGAGCTATTTATCATGCCACTGGAAGTCAAAAGAAAGCTGGAGTAGCCACACTTATATCAGACAAACTAGACTTTAAATTAAAGGCTGTAACAAGAGATGAAGAAGGGCATTCTATAATAATCACTAGGTCTATCCATCAGGAAGAGCTAACAATTATAAATGTCTATGTGCCGAATACCGGAGCCCCCAAATATATAAAACAATTACTCATAAACATAAGCAACCTTATTGATAAGAATGTGGTAATTGCAGGGGACTTTAACACTCCACTTACAGAAATGGATAGATCATCTAGACACACGGTCAATAAAGAAACAAGGGCCCTGAATGATACATTGGATCAGATGGACTTGACAGATATATTTAGAACTCTGCATCCCAAAGCAACAGAATATACTTTCTTCTCGAGTGCACATGGAACATTCTCCAAGATAGATCACATACAGGTCACAAAACAGCCCTTCATAAGTATACAAGATTTGAAATCATACCATGCATACTTTCAGGCCACAATGCTATGAAGCTTGAAATCAACCACAGGAAAAAGTCTGGAAACCCTTCAAAAGCATGGAGATTAAAGAACACCCTACTAAAGAAGTGATGGGTCAACCAGGCAATTAGAGAAGAAATTAAAAAATATATGGAAACAAACGAAAATGAAAATGCAACAATCCAAACACTTTGGGATGCAGCAAAGGCAGTCCTGAGAGGAAAATACATTGCAATCCAGGCCTATCTCAAGAAACAAGAAAAATCCCAAATACAAAATCTAACAGCACACCTAAAGAAATAGAAGCAGAACAGCAAAGGCAGCCTAAACCCAGCAGAAGAAGAGAAATAATAAAGATCAGAGCAGAAATAAACAATATAGAATCTAAAAAAACTGTAGAGCAGATCAACGAAACCAAGAGTTGGTTTTTTGAAAAAATAAACAAAATTGACCAACCTCTAGCCAGGCTTCTCAAAAAGAAAAGGGAGATGACCCAAATAGATAAAATCATGAATGAAAATGGAATTATTACAACCAATCCCTCAGAGATACAAACAATTATCAGGGAATACTATGAAAAATTATATGCCAACAAATTGGACAACCTGGAAGAAATGGACAAATTCCTAAACACCCACACTCTTCCAAAACTCAACAGGAGGAAAGAGAAAGCTTGAATAGACCCATAACCAGCGAAGAAATTGAATCGGTTATCAAAAATCTCCCAAGAAATAAGAGTCCAGGACCAGATGGCTTCCCAGGGGAGTTCTACCAGACGTTTAAAGCAGAGATAATACCTATCCTTCTCAAGCTATTCCCAGAAATAGAAAGGGAGGGAAAACTTCCAGACTCATTCTATGAAGCCAGTATTACTTTGATTCCTAAACCAGACAGAGACCCAGTAAAAAAAGAGAACTACAGGCCAATATCCCTGATGAATATGGATGCAAAAATTCTCAATAAGATACTAGCAAATCGAATTCAACAGCATATAAAAAGAATTCTTCACCATGATCAAGTGGGATTCATTCCTGGGATGCAGGGCTTGTTCAACATTCACAAATCAATCAACGTGTTACATCACATTAATAAAAAAAAAAAAAAAAGAGAAGAACCATATGATCCTGTCAATCGATGCAGAAAAGGCCGTTGACAAAATCCAGCACCATTTCTTAATAAAAACCCTCGAGAAAGTCGGGATAGAAGGAACATACTTACACATCATAAAGCCATTTATGAAAAGCCCACAGCTAACATCATCCTCAACGGGGAAAAACTGAGAGCTTTTTCCCTGAGATCAGGAACACGACAGGGATGTCCACTCTCACCGCTGTTGTTTAACATAGTGCTAGAAGTTCTAGCATCAGCAGACAACAAAAGGAAATCAAAGGCATCAAAATTGGCAAAGATGAAGTCAAGCTTTCACTTTTTGCAGATGACATGATATTATACATGGAAAATCCGATAGACTCCACCAGAAGTCTGCTAGAACTGATACATGAATTTAGCAAAGTTGCAGGATACAAAATCAATGTACAGAAATCAGTTGCATTCTTATACACTAATAATGAAGCAACAGAAAGACAAATAAAGAAACTGATCCCATTCACAATTGCACCAAGAAGCATAAAATACTTAGGAATAAATCTAACCCAAGATGTAAAACATCTGTATGCTGAAAACTATAGAAAGCTTATGAAGGAAATTGAAAAAGATATAAAGAAATGGAAAAACATTCTGTGCTCATGGATTGGAAGAATAAATATTGTTAAAATGTCAATACTACCCAAAGCTATCTACACATTCAATGCAATCCCAATCAAAATTGCACCAGCAGGGGCGCCTGGGTGGCGCAGTCGGTTAAGCGTCCGACTTCAGCCAGGTCACGATCTTGCAGTCCGTGAGTTCGAGCCCCGCGTCAGGCTCTGGGCTGATGGCTCGGAGCCTGGAGCCTGTTTCCGATTCTGTGTCTCCCTCTCTCTCTGCCCCTCCCCCATTCATGCTCTGTCTCTCTCTGTCCCAAAAATAAATAAAAAACGTTGAAAAAAAAATTTTTTTTAAATTGCACCAGCATTCTTCTCGAAACTAGAACAAGCAATCCTAAAATTCATATGGAACCACAAAAGGCCCCGAATAGCCAAAGTAATTTTGAAGAAGAAGACCAAAGCACGAGGCATCACAATCCCAGACTTTAGCCTCTACTACAAAGCTGTAATCCTCAACACAGCATGGTATTGGCACAAAAACAGACACATAGACCAATGGAATAGAACAGAAACCCCAGAACTAGACCCACAAACGTATGGCCAACTCATCTTTGACAAAACAGGAAAGAACATCCAATGGAAAAAAGACAGTCTCTTTAACAAATGGTGCTGGGAGAACTGGACAGCAACATGCAGAACATTGAAACTAGACCACTTTCTCACACCATCCACAAAAATAAACTCAAAATGGATAAAGGACCTTAATGTGAAACAGGAAACCATCAAAACCCTAGGGGAGAAAGCAGGAAAAGACCTCTCTGACCTCAGCCGTAGCAATCTCTTACTTGACACATCCCCAAAGGCAAGGGAATTAAAAGCAAAAGTGAATTACTGGGACCTTATGAAGATAAAAAGCTTCTGCACAGCAAAGGGAACAACCAACAAAACTAAAAGGCAACCAACAGAATGGGAAAAGATATTTGCAAATGACATATCGGACAAAGAGCTAGTATCCAAAATCTATAAAGAGCTCACCAAACTCCACACCCGAAAAACAAATAACCCAGTGAAGAAATGGGCAGAAAACATGAATAGACACTTCTCTAAAGAAGACATCGGATGGCCAACAGGCACATGAAAAGATGCTCAGCGTCGCTCCTCATCAGGGAAATACAAATCAAAACCACACTCAGATATCACCTCACGCCAGTCAGAGTGGCCAAAATGAACAAATCAGGAGACTATAGATGCTGGCGAGGATGTGGAGAAACGGGAACCCTCTTGCACTGTTGGTGGGAATGCAAATTGGTGCAGCCGCTCTGGAAAGCAGTGTGGAGGTTCCTCAGAAAATTAAAAATAGACCTACCCTATGACCCAGCAATAGCACTGCTAGGAATTTATCCAAGGGATACAGGAGTACTGATGCATAGGGGCACTTGTACCCCAATGTTTATAGCAGCACTCTCAACAATAGCCAAATTATGGAAAGAGCCTAAATGTCCATCAACTGATGAATGGATAAAGAAATTGTGGTTTATATACACAATGGAGTACTACGTGGTGATGAGAAAGAATGAAATATGGCCTTTTGTAGCAACGTGGATGGAACTGGAGAGTGTTATGCTAAGTGAAATAAGCCATACAGAGAAAGATACCATATGTTTTCACTCTTATGTGGATCCTGAGAAACTTAACAGAAACCCATGGGGGAGGTGAAGGAAAAAAAAAAGAGGTTAGAGTGGGAGAGAGCCAAAGCATAAGAGACTCTTAAAAACTGAGAACAAACTGAGGGTTGATGGGGGGTGGGAGGGAGAGGAGGGTGGGTGATGGGTATTGAGGAGGGCACCTTTTGGGATGAGCACTGGGTGTTGTATGGAAATCAATTTGACAATAAACTTCATATATTGAAAAAAAATAGTTTTTGTGTTAAAGAGATATATGGTAGGATGCAAATTTTGCATGAATTTTAAAGTTATTACAGGAAGCTCTAAAGATGGTTTAAATCTGTGGACAATTAGAGTAAGTTTCCCAACTTCCTTTTGGTACAGGTTTCATGTAAATATCTTCTATAATTAGGTAATACTTAGTTTCAAAAGTTTGACATCTATACTGATAAGCAATGTACTATCAGAAGAGTGAATTAAAATCTGAATTAATTGGACATTTATAAGGATTCACTCTTCTAGTTAAAACAATGTGGTTTAGTGAAAGACTATGAACTTTCAAATCACTCAGTCCTGGTTTCAGCTTTTGTTTTGCCCTTTGGTATCCACATGACCATTAAAAATTTAGTTTAAGGCTCAGTACTTTATTTCTTTATCTGTAAAAGTAGGGAAATAATACAAAATTGTTATAAATATTAAATTTGGCATTACCTCTAAGGAACAAATTAGGATGCTTCCTATAAATTACACAATTATATGTGTTAATTTTGTTTTAAAAAAATTTTTACATTTTTTTTTTGTCTCACAGCACAGCTCAACAGCTGCCAGAGAAGTTCCAAGGAGAAAAAGGTGCTTAGAATAATACTTAATCTTAACCACAAAAATAAAAACAAAAACGCTGTTTAATAAGAAACCTTTCTGTGACTTTCCCTATCATAATATATCTTGAGAGCTTCATGTCTGTTGATAAAACCCATAGGTTTTGAATCTGTGTTGAACTTGGCGTCATATTAGTGCTCCCTATCTCTCCAAAGCACCTGGAGATATAAAAGCTGATCAGAATAAATCAACACATGTCCTTCACCCGAACATAGTGTGGGAATGAACTTGAGATATTGACTTTTAATACAACTGGTAGGGAAGTTTAGTAGACATTGTAATTTTCTGGAAAATACCAGTGAGAGAAAAGCTCAGAAGCTAACATCAAGGACACATAGTACTTCAAAACAAATTAGGAAATACATATTTGTATACATGTTGGCCATCCAGTGCTTTGGCCAACTAGAAACCAATAAAAAGATACAACTCTTAGGAATATAATGGGTCCACAAAGATATTTGTAGAGATGAGGTCACAATCAGAAATGTAAAAAATTAGGGGCGCCTGGGTGGCTCAGTCACTTGGGCATCCAACTGCAACTCAGTTCATGATCTCATGGTTTGTGGGTTCCAGCCCCACGTTGGGCTCTGTACTGACAGCTCAGAGCCTGGAGCCTGTTTCAGATTCTGTGTCTCCCCCTCTGTCTGCCCCTCCCCTGCTCATGCTCTGTATCTCTCTGTCTCATGTCAAAAAAATTTTTAAAAAGAAATGTAAAAAATTAAAATTTCATTGCACAATGAAACAATAACAACTATGTAAACTATTTCATTGCTATAGGGAAAATATGAAGGACTATAAATAAAGAGGATGTTGGATAAAACACTATGATCAGTAGACTTTTCCCATTGAATGGAGAATACTACTGGCATAAGGAAGATTTGAGGGAAAGGCATAGACTTCATTAATGGACCTAAAGGGTGCCAACAGCACCTTAGCACAAAACAGCACTAGGGAGATATTGATGGTGGTCTTGGGGCATGCACATCCAATAGGCATGGCAACCTTGTGTTGCATTAAGTAATAAAGTATAAATATGAGCTTATTTTGCATGGCAGGATTTATAATATATTGGTGTCATTGCATGTAGAGATTCAAATTCTGCCTCCTCCACTTACCTGTTAGTTTAGTCTTGGGTAAAGACTCTTCATCTGTAAAGTGGAAATAATTCCTATCTCATGCAACATATGAAAAAAACGAATACATTTCTTGGTACATAGTGGATACTTGAAATAATATTATTAGTATTACTATTTTGTTATTGGTATTATTTTTAAAAGTCAGCATGAACTTCTTTTCATAATCCTACATACAATCAAATTTAGATAACTTTCAATCTCTTTCTGAAACTTTAAAATAATAGACATTGTTAAATGATATTGTTTTCTATCCATTTTTCAGGAATGAGGAAGATGTTCACAATCAGGATAGCCTATTGCCATATTATTCACTGTTTTTACTTCTAACTAAATCACGAGGCATTAAGAACATCAAAATTTATACAGCATAAGGAAAGGATGTGGTTTTAGTCAAAAGAAAGAAGATAGTGCTAATATTTCTTCAAGAAATGAATAAGGTCTTAATATATTTTTTTGAATTATTTCCATTTAAGTTTGAAGTTAAATATTATTTCTTTTCTTCTCTATATACTACCTGGTATCCTAATCCCCTACCAGTACCCAGACATTTCAGGAGATATTCTGGGCATTAAAGATCCTACTGGAGGTATAACTATCTCAAAAATGTCAAGTTCAGAGGGGAGTTTCCCTCTGGAGAATTTAAAAGATAGTGGTGCTAAAATATGCAGTGTCTGCAAATTTTTCATCGGATTTTCAGAGCATGGTATGATTTTATCATTCCATATATTTAGCTCAAGATCTCTCTGTAATAAGTACTGTAGGTGCCATTTTAATCAGTCAACTTCTCCATCAGTTTGTGGCCAGGCACTGAGGATAAGTGCTAGGTTGACAAATATTCTTGGGATTTAAATTTGGTGAATACTTAGTTTGTAAGAGAGAGAACACAGGTGCTAGATCCAGACCCCATTTCCTGCTCTTGATCAAATACTAGGAAATAATTTTTAGCTTCTTAGTTTATAGTGAATTCAATATTTTTCTGCCCAAGTTGACTGACATTTGGTGAAAAGCATATTTTGTGTTTGATATTTGGCTACTGGTGAGTCTGGATTTGGAAAGAGGAGCCATCTTCCACATCATTTTATTGACTATGCAGCAGGAACGGCAGCCCATGTAAAAACTGAACATTCAGCAGTCCAGTTGGTCAGCTTGATACCACTTCCCATGGCCATTAAAGCACTTAAAGGAAAATAATCAGGTTTGCCAAGACCTAGGCAAAAATGAGACCTGCCTAATGCTCTGTATGCAAAAGTAGAGTCAGTATTCTGGCATTGGAAAACTTAGGGGCATTTAGAGATTTATTGAAAACAGTATCACTTTTTCATCAACAGAAGTTTCTTTGTGTAGCTATAAATGGCCCAACACTAGATAAAGTCCTAGAGTGTTATTCCTCAAAAGTGGAGACATAACTGTCATTTCCGGGGTTAGTGCCATAGTGATAGAATTCTCTTGCTGGGGAAGAAATTGAGAACAGCCTTAGGTGAAGGGAGTGGAACCACCAGGACAGTATTATTTGGCTCTGTTGACCCAGCTTGCACAAAGCAATCATTTTAAAGGTGTTTTCCAAACATATTCAAGTTATCATCTCAATTTGTTCATTTTGTAGAATGGATGGATTTCATAACAAATTGCCATTTGGATAGCACTGCTCACAAGAAGAACCCAGGATGGATGCCAAGGAAAGGGTAGAGAGCCGATTGTTAAAATTGTTTCTTTGCCTGCCTTTCCTGGGGTGTATATCACCATGCCCTCTGCATTTTCAAAGCTGCCAAGTTGGGCAATAGCCACAGTGTATTCTGCATGGATTTTAAATTAGGGTAAAATGTTAGCTACTCATGAAGCTCCTCAGCTTCATGGCTGGGTGAAATGAACTTGCCCATCCTGGAAGGAGATAGCATGGTTTGAATATGCAACTTTAAAAAGTTAGGTGAAGAATCCAAAATTCACAAACCACTGAACTCAAGGGACTTACATAGCAGTGCTCATAAAACAAAAAAATAAAAAAGAATCTAATGTCAAACATTCCAAACATTCCAATGCTTTGACATTATTGTTCATTCTCTAATCTACTTTGAGAAACAGACTCTGGGGGAAAATGAGGATACTTGAAGAAACAGCCTAAAACATATTGTCAAAACTTTGCTTAGTCTACACACTTGGAAGAATCTGAAGATTCTTGGCTTTAGCATTAAGTGATGCTCTTGTCTGATAAACCAAAACATATTGATACACCTAATGGAGGAAACCTTTCTGTCACTCAGTTTTCAAATAATCGTTAGTGCATAGTAGATGTGAGGACTGTTTTTGTTGTTAGAAGTGCTGTTTACTTCTCAACATATTTCCAGGAATTCTCCATTAACTTGCCCCCTTGAATTTGTCTTTTATTTAAATAATCTTAATAAATGCTGCCACAAAAGAAAAGCTATTCTTTCAATTTTACTCTTATTGTGGCTGTTCTACTAAGAACAGATCGGAGCAATTTCTCAGTATCAGACTTCTGTGAAGTCTTATTTCTGTGAAATAAGCCTCTTGTTCTTTCCTATTTTTAAAAAATTAAATAATGGCAACAAAAATGTATGAGTATAAGCTGGAGCCAGGCAAGAAGTGGGAAAGCAAACTGGCTCTGCTGGGTTGTAGTCCTAACTCCTGGTCCTATTTCTGGACGTCATTTATCCTTTTATATAAAATACAATAAATTTATATAATATTTTATTCCTAGATTAAAATGGTATCTAAACTCCTTTTTAATGATAAAATCTCACAAGTCTTTTATTATGTTTTTATTACCTGTGTATGCACAAGAAACAATTGCATTTTGGATGTTCTATTGTTCGCAAAATTGTATTACTTACCCCCCCTCCCCCATCTTTATCTTTAAAAACAAACATTTTAAAGCTAACATGGATTGGGGCACCTGGGTGGCTCAATCGGTTGAGCATCCGACTTTGGTCAGGTCATGATCTCATGGTTCATGAGTTCAAGTGCCTCATCAGGCTCTGTGGTGTCATGGTGGAACCCACTTTGGATCTATTGTCTCCCGCTCTCTCTAACCCCTCCCTTGCTCAAGCTCTTTCTCTCTCAAAAATAAATAAACATTAAAAACTTAAAAACTAACGTGGGTTAATTTCTCACTTATACTCCAGTGACAGAAAGAGAAATCATAAAAATATTCTTAAAAACAAAAAAAAATTAAATGTCTACCTATGTATATAGCAATAAATATATAGATATATGTAGTTCTAAATACCCATCTTTATCTATAGAGATAGCTAAATCAAGGTCCACAGCTGATCAGAAAACAGAATGAAAATAATTTAAATTTAAAAAATTTAAATGTTAAAATTTAAAATATACTAAACTGTAGGGGCACCTGGACGGCTCAGTCAGTTAAGCGTCCTACTTCGGCTCAGGTCACGATCTCACGGTCGGTGAGTTCGAGCCCATGTCTGGAGGGCTGGAGACTGCTTCGGATTCTGTATCTTGGTCTCTCTCTCTCTCTCTGCCCCTCCCTTCTTGAATTTTTCTCCTCTCTCTCTCTCTCTCTCTCCCTGTCAAAAATAAATAAACATTAAAAGAAAAATTTTTTAAAAATGTATTAAACTACATAAAATTAAGAAATACTGACTTTCAAGAAATTTGAAAAAAATGGTATTGAGCGAATTTGCATTGCTCTCTCTGTATCACCTATTTTTCATTAAAAGCCTTACATGGATTTACTATTGGCTTGGCCAAGACTAAAGAAGACTGTGTTAATCTGAGTTTCCTTGAAGATATAACCTGAGGCAAAACTTAAATCCTTATATTTTAATGGGAGTAGCTGAGGGGGCAATTCCTGGTAGCAAAAGTGGATGATAAAAGAAGAGAGACCATAATGGAAGTAGAACAAATACAAGTTGGCTTGGTACCACATGGACCACCACTTCAAGAGCAGCATAGTTGAGAGGCACCTGAATGGCTCAGTTGATTAAGCATCTGACTCTTGATTTGGGCTCAGGTCATGATCTCATAGATGTGAGCCCCATGTGGTGATTCTCTCTCTCCCTCTGCCCCACCCCCCAAGCAAGCATGCACACGCTTTTGCTCTCATTCTCTCTCCCTCTCTCTGTGTCTCAAAAAAAAGGAAAGGAAAGGAAAGGAAAGAAAAGGAAAGGAAAGGAAGGAAGGAAGAAAGAAAGAAAGAAGAAAGAAAGAAGGAAAATTTACAAAAGAGAAGCATAGTTGATAGCTCTGTTTGGTGAGTTGTTTAACTTTGTGGTTGGCTCCATCTCTTGGAAGTTGAAGCAGGGAGGAAAGGCTAGTGAATTCCCTATTGATTCCTATTTATCATTTGTTTCCTATTTCCAAAGTATAGCTCATGAGTTAATTCTCCTACACTTCTAGGTTGTACCACCTGGGCTCTCTGGGAAAGTGTGAAGAACATGAGGGCTTCCAGAGGTCCAGCCCAGCTAGTGCTTGTTGCAATCAGTTCCTCCAAGATTGTGTGTATGTGTGTGTTTGGGGCATAAGGATTACTTGGTTTGTGATGGTTGTGATGGCACTGAGGGCTGTGGCAATGACCTAGGCTTGAAAATTGAGGTCATGGCATGAGTCATTCCTAAGCCCATTCTGGCCAGAGAGCAAACTGTCAAAACTCGAGGATCAGGTGAAGCCAAGTAGATTCAGAAGGCAGAAACCCCTTACATTTACTCACAGCCTTTAACCGTCTCCAGATTTCACATAAGAACACTACATGTAATTCTTCCCCGGGAAGAGAGGTGTAAACCTAGTTCCTCAAAGTCGGAGCAATCTCCCAAAAAGACTAAAAGAGGTTTTTAAAGCAGGTCCATATTCAAACTGTTGCTGGTAGTGCAGAATTGATGTTTCTCATCATGCTTCTTCACCCAAACTTTCTGATTTTCCCTTTCCCTCTCTCAGCACTTCAACAAATCAGTGTTGCTTATCTCAGGAAGTGACACAGCATTCGTTTTAATGGGTTTGAAATCTTAACGTGGCTTTGTTGGGTTATAGCTGCTGAAAATTTTAATTCACAATTATCAATGGGCAGAGGAGCATCCAAGTATGCACCAGTGAATCTCCTAGGATGCAGACATGCTGTATTCTGCCTCTGTTGTGTAATGGAAGCATATCCACCCTTACGTTCATGGTCTATAACCTTTAGTTAGGATCCATTCCCATATTTGGTTCCTTGGTTTCTGGTGGCATACACTAACCAGGCCTTTAATTTCTTTGATATTTAGGACTTTTCTTCTGAGAGTAAAACCTATTCTTCTCTTCTTGGAATGTGATGAGATTTGATTGGTATTGAACCAGTGAAGCATATTAGGGACATATTTTACAGAAAACAAACATTATCTTTTCAGACCCCTGCTTTAGGTCAAGTCAGTACATAGTTCCTAGGAAAGGGCAAGTGTTTTCTTCTGACAAGTTCTTTTAGGATTGTCTCTACGGACCAAGAATATTATGGAAAATTCAGCAAGATTGTCTTCTCAGGATTATTTATTCAAATATAATGATCCCAGATTTTAGGGGCCCATTCTTTCCTGGCCAGGACCCTTGTTTAACATATGAGACTTCTTAAGATGACACATTTGGTCTCCTTTCCGGATTTGCCATTTTATATTCAGATCTTAGGCTTTATTTTCAGCCCACTGTGCTAGAGAAACAATATGTGAGAGCCTTTTTGTAAGTTTCCATAAAGGTACTTTGGCTCATATGTAAAATAGATGCTATAAGCCTGTCATTTTAATTTTTCTCAAAGTTTGCAGTATTACCAAAAGATCAATGCAATCAAATGATCAATGCAAGCAGCCACTTGATTTTCCAATGTCTTGTCTTCTACTTATACTCAATTGCAGTTAACCATAGGTCAGAACATTAGTAATTATGTTCTCTCTAAATACCAACTGTTATTACCTCCTCCACTAACCATGAGCCACGTGGTCACTATTGCTTCCAAATCCAGATAGAGAATCCAACTCAGAAGTCCCCCTAAAGGGTATGTGCTATCTGAAGCCACGATCAAGGACTGCATCAAAAACGGAGCCTAAAAAAAACACTGAGAGGAAAAATAGGGAAGTAAAAATGGAGAATGTCCTGGGCATATTTTGCAGTGATTAATCTTCCTTCCTCACTGCCAGAGGTAAGCTGGAATCTGCTTCCTAGATGTAACACCTCTTAAACCTGGACCTCAAGAGTTTCTCACTCTGAGGGTAAACCACATTCAGGCTCCAGAAGTTCCTCAGAATTACCCCTTAAATGTTCTTATCTGATTATGACTCCAGGGGCTTCTGCTCTGGGGAAGCAGTTCTCTCCTGTGACTGAATTGTCTGCCTTTCCAGATTTGGCAGTAATACTTTTCCCTTTAACATCAGTTCTCTGATGAGTCCAAGAAAAAGTCACTGATTTTGAGTTTTGCCAAATATTTCTTGTTGTAAGGACTGAGGGACAGATTGTAAACTCTTCACATGTTGAGCTAAATCTGGAAGTAGAGCTCATATTCTGTTTTTATTCCACTCACTGTTGAAAAGATAGTTTGTCCTTGATACTCATACTACATAAAATAATAATCATTGGTCTGTCACTTATTTTAAAATATTTTGATCAAATGGAGGAAAAATAGTATCAAGGCTTCCTTTTCCTTTTCTTGTTTTCTTCCTGTGTGGTGGACAAAAGAAATTAGCAGTGGGATGTCAGGGGAGTGTCTAAGGTTGAGACTTCAGATGACTCACAACTTTGCTTTCACTCACTCCCAACACAGATTTCTTCCTGCTTTAAGAAGTAGTATCAATTTTTATAAATAAACCAAACTCTGGGATGCCTGGGCAGCTCATTCTGTTAAGCATCAGACTCTTGATTTCAGCTCAGGTCATGATCTCCAGGTTCATGGGTTCAAGCCCCACATCAGGCTCTGCACTGACAGCGTTGAACGTGCTTGGAATTCTCCCTCGCTCCCTCTCTCTCTGCTCCTCCACACTCACCCTCTCTCTCTCAAAAATAAATAAATATTTTTTAAAAAATAAGTCAAACTTAAATATGGTCCCAGAGCCAGCACCTTCCCAATGATCCTCAGACCTAAATATTGGAAAATATACAATACTAATGAATAAAATAACCATGGATGCTGCTTTTTCTTTTTTATTATCTTTGTCTCCTTCTTGCCTTTCCTCTCTCTCTTTTTCATGTAAGGCTTTTTTTTTTTTTTTTTATAACTCATGATCATTAGGGAGAAATATAACAGTAATACATTTTATCAAGAGTACAATTATTTCTATTTTAAAATATATAAAGTTGGTCTAATAAAATTGATAATATTAATCTCAGTTAAGTTACTTATTTTAATATAGACAGATGGAAAAAGAACTCATTATTCATCATTTTAGTAAGTTTCACACACCACCTGTTCCAACCAGAAAAGAATAGTCTCTTAAGTAAAACATTCTCTCATTTCTTGAAAAACCCAGAGTTTTTCATCTGGAATGCTTCACTATCCTCACTCCCCTCTCTCTGGGTTATACAACCTTTTGATATTCAAGCATAATAAAAGAAAACACTAAAATTTGGCTGTGAATGTTAAAGTTATAGAGAATCCTGTGAATGAGAAGAGATCTTCTAGAGAGAGTCACTTATCCATGCTAATCCCAAAGTAGAGATAAAATGAAAATACCAACAACTAATTCCCTGGTAAAATAGGTACTTTCAGTATGTTAAAAAAAATCCTGTCTTCTACTTATTAAGAAAAAAGTAATTAAAATTCTAAAGTGGGAAAGTATGGTTTCTAGAGACAGACTTACCTGAATTCAAAACTTGTACTAGCTTTGTGGCCTCAGTTAGTTACACGGTCTCACTAAGCCTCAATTGCCTTACCTTTAAAATGGATCCACAAATATCTGACTGGCAGGGTTGTTGAGATATTTAATTTGATCCATCAGTATAAAGAATGTAGAATGGTAGATATTAAATAAGTGATAACTATAATTATTACTAACATTTTGAAATCTTCTCACAGATATATATTTCTCTAAAAATAACCATTATAACTTGCAATTTGAAATAGATAGAGATCTCTATTTTAACCTATACCTCTAGATACCATGATCCTTCTGCCTGGAATAAAAAAATAAAAAGAGAAAAAAGATCAGGAGGAGGAAAAAGAAAAGATGAAGATGGCTCCACGCCAGAATATTTTACATAATATTAACCCTTTAAAGGAGAGTAAGTAGCCTCTACTACTGTTATTCGTGTCTAGACAAGGCCGTATGTTGACCAAACTTGACGATAATTAACAGTTGACTTCAGGCCCTTTAGGACTCTATTTAGAGCTGTTTCCCACAACAGACTAAACCCTCTCTACTGCTCTCAGAATCTTTAGGTCTTTTATGCTCGTATTCTGTTCTTTTATGCTCAATTCTGACTGCTACCCTTTACATACCACCATTCTCAGATATATTGATATTTGAAGTTTGATTTCTGATTAGGGAACTGTGGGTTAGAGATTATATAAAGAATAGGATAAGGATATTACTAGAGGGATATCATAAAGGATCCCTAGGTAAGGGACCTTGAACATTGTTCAGAAGGGAAATTTCCATGTGTGTGTCCCAGCCTCTAGCTCTTGTGGACCTCATATAGAATATGGCAGACATCCTGAACAGACTGAGTATGTAGACATTATTATATTTGGCCATGCAAGAGGGTATCTTTTTTGTTGAATACTTATTTCAAGAAATCTTTAAAAAATTAGATATAAAGAAAGTTCAACAGGAAAAAAAATAATATCACTTTGCCAGTTTGTTTATTTCATAAATTGGCAACAATTCGTGAATGTTTGGAAAGCATGTTTAAATGTGTTACTTACTCCAAAGAAACTCATAAAACATTGAGAACTGGAAACAAAAAAACTGTGTACTTAAAATATCTTCACAAAAACAAACTGTAAGTATTGAATAAGCAGATCCACTTCAGCTTTCAAAACCCAAGTTTTTGGTTGTTGTTTGTGATGGTGCTGATGGTGGCGATGTACGTGTTTGTGGGTACATGCGTGGAGCTGTTAAATTATAAATGACTTTGAAGTCCTTGCTCCTTAATTTACTGGAGCTGTGGTGTTTTCATGTTGAGTTCCACCAGCCTATGTGTGAAAGTCTAATGAGGGGGTAAGAAGATTTGCGGTTCTCAAGAAAAGGAGCTCATGAAATAAACCCACTATTTGATTCTAACTGGTACCGCAGCCATGTTGAAATAACAAGGAATTATAATTTTTGCAAAGTATAGAAAGTTTAAGGCAGCTAAAAATAGCCCCAAGTGAACACATGGCAACTGAAACAAAGGTGAAGGAACCTCAATGCAGCTCCTATCTTACTGCTGAAGAATTTTAAGTTTTCCATCCATCCCCGTACGCTTTGTGTCTCCAGTGGCTACACGGAATCTAAAGATACTCTGCAAAATAACTGCAGTTCTCACATATAATCCTATCTCCATCTAAAAGACACAATCTTTTCTCATTCTTAGCAAACATTATAAGGGCTCTCATGACTGTAAGCAATCATTTGATGGGGACAAGAATGGCTTTCAATTTGCCACGGGTGAGTTGAGCTACAAGTTGCTGGAACTCTCAGTCCATTAAGCTGATGTCTGTAGACTAAGTGGCAGTTGAAAACAAAGTAAAACCCCACCTGTATACAGAAAACAAATTATTTTTGAATAGATTAAATTGTAAAGTGCCAGCTGAGAGAAATTTTTAAGGGGACTAATATCTTCTTCTTGGTCCTTTGGGGGAAGCAAAATGGCAACAAAACATTTGAAAAGAATATTCTGTATCAGAGAATAGGGAAAATTGCATAACATCTAGTTAAGGTAAAATGTGTAATAAAATTGTGTCCAAAGCAAGTAGTTTTCAACCTCCTCCTACCCCAGAAACATACAAACATGTGCACATTCTCTCTCAATCTCTCTCTCCATGTGTCCGCATATATTGAGATTTCATTTCTTCTTACTGCTAAGTAACGTTTCCATTGTACATTTGATAGACATTGGTTGTTTTTTCTTCATTTTTTTGCTATAACAAAGATGCTATTAATGCTGTGAATACTTGATTACATAACTTTGTGTAAACATATATTTTCATTTATTTAGGGTATATAGTTTCCCTGGTGACATATGTTGTGACATTAGCAAACATTTGAAGATCTTCCAGATATTTTTCTGCTTTTGATTTACAGTTAGATTCTATTGTATTAGTGGGACACACTTTGTATGATTTCAATGTTTAATATTTTTGGCGATTTATAGTACAGAATGGAGTATTTCTTTTTGAATGTTCCATGTGCACTTGGAAAGGATGCATATTCTGCTTTGTCGGATAGACTTTTTTTCTATAAATCTCAGTTTGAACACTTTAAGTGACAGTGTCATTTGAATCTTCTACACTCTTACAGATTTTTGTTTACTTTTTCTATGTTAGCAATTATTGAAAAAAGAGTATTCAATTCTGCAAATACAACTATAGATTTATCAATTTCTCTTTTTAGTTCCAACAGATTTTTGATTTAGACCTGACCCTTAAACTACATGGGTTTGAACCGGGTGTGTCTGGGTGCGTCCACTTATATGAGGATTTTTTTTTTTCAATAAACACAGTACACCATTGTAAAAATGCCTTATCTTCCTTACAATTTTCTTAAAAACATTTTCTCTTCTCCACCTTACTTTAGCATAAGAATATAGTATAAAACCCAGCAACATATGAAATACGTGTTAATTGACTGTTTATGTATTTGGTAAGGTTTTCACTCAATTGTAGGCTATTGGTAGTTACGTTTTTGGAGTCAAAAAGTTATACATGGACTTTTGACTGTGGGGAGTCAGCACCAGTAACCCCGGCATTGCTCAAATATTTGATGTTTGTATGTATTAAAAGAAAACATATTGGGTTCCTGGGTGGCTCAGTCGATTAAGCGTCTGAATTTGGCTCAGGTCATGATCTTGCAGTTCATGAGTTTCAGCCCTGCATCAGGCTCTGTCTGTGCTGACAGCTCAGAGCCTGGAGCCTGCTTTGGATTCTGTGTCTCCCTCTCTCTCTCTGCCCCTCATCTGCTCATGCTCTGTCTCTTCCTCTCTCAAAGGTAAGTAAACATTTAAAAAATAATAAAAAAATAAAGGAAAATATCTTTATCTCTTGTAATAGTCGATTTTGAAGTATGTATGGTTGAGTCCTCTAGCTCTTTTTTATTTAGTGTATTCATGTTATATCATTTTCTGTTATTTTACTTTTCACATTTCTATGTTTTTATATTTAATGTGGATTTCTTATAGACAGGCTATATTTGGTCTCACTTATTTTTAGCCAATATGACAATCTTGACCCTTTAACTAGAATATGTACCATACAAATTTAGGGTAAAATGATAGTATGTATGGTGGGCAAAATAAGGACCCTCCAAAGATGGCTACCTTCTGATCCATAGGACCCCTGAATCTGTTAGGCAACCTGGCATACAAGATTAAGATTGCAGATGGAATTGGATTACTAATTACCTGATCTTAAAATAAGGAAATTAACCTAGATTATTGGGGTGGGCTCAATGTAATTACAGAATTCTTAAAACTAGAAGAGGGAAGCAGTTGAGAGAGATGGTAGGTTGAGGACTTGGCCTGATATTGACGGAGGAGAGAGGCCATAAGCCAAGGACAGTGGGTAGCCACCATCAGCTGGGAAAGGTAAAGATGTGGGTTCCTCTCTAAGGTATCTAGAAGGAATGCAGCCCTACTGACCCCTTAATTTCAGCCCATTGAAATCCATTTCAGGGATTTGACATCTGGCATTGCGAAATACTAAATCTGTATTACTTAAACCGCTAAGTTCATGATAATTTATTATAATAGTAATAAACTAATATAATGTGTCATAGAGAGTGCTCATCAAAGGTACATATGTGGGAGAAAGCAACATAAGCCACTTCCAAGTCTGACCATGTAAGGTGTCCCACGGCATCTTCCACCTCTCTCTTTCTCTTTTGCTGTAATGTTTGTGACCTTGAGTTCCAGTAGCATAGCTACAGATGGGAGAGGTTTGGCTTAATGAACTACCACTTGTAGGAGGACTACTTAGGAGAGCTGCTCCATGCCCAGTATATATAACATGAGCAAGAAAGAAACCTGTGTTTTTAAGCCACTGATATTTTGGGGTTTAACTGTTGCTATACCACAGCCTACCTTATTTACAGGAATTGAAATAGCTTCTTATGCTTCTTGCTTGTTTTTTTGTTTGTTTTGTTGTTGAGAGAGAGAAAGAGAGAGGGAGGGTAGGGAAGAGAGAGAGAGAGAGAGAGAGAGAGAGAGAGAATCCCAAGCAGGCTCCTCACCAGCAGTGCAGAGATGACACAAAGCTCAAACTCATGAACTATGAGATCATAACCTGAGATAAAATCAAGAGTCGGACACTTAACCAACTGAGCCATCTAGGCATGCCAGGTTCTTGATAATATTTAAACTGTGTAAATGCTGATAATGTGCTTTGTGCTAATAAATCACCTTTAGCCTGGGAAGCAGGGAAACTAGATTCTTTGCTGCACACACATTGAGACCTCTTACAAATGCACCCCTACTTCCTCTACTGAAGGTATGACTGAACAAATTAAGATGTCTTTATTTGATGTAACATAGAAGGAATGCCACCTATGACAAGGTGGAAACATCAATCATAGTCTTAAAGAAAAATAAATCACTCATGTCACGGTTTTCATTGCCTTTAGTTTTCTGTCAAATTATTAATCGAATCTGACATTGTCATTAGATCTTTATGTTACTTATATAAGCCCTAGAAGTATACTTTCTTGTTTTTAAAAATCTAAACCATTAACAATTACAACTTTCAATGAGATCTGTATTTAGGTGGTTGTGTGTCCATAATGTGTCTCTAAATAAGAATTTTTAACTCATTTTTCAAAAAATTGTAAAATGTCTCCTGTTATTTCCCTAAGGCGGCTAGACTCCAAGAGAGTTTGCAATTATTTTTTTGCCATCAAGCTAAAATCACACACAATTATTAGGTAGCAATTAAGTTTAAAAGAAGGATAAAAAATGAACAGTAGTTAGATAAAACTTTTATATCCAGACCAGAAAGTATGTCTGCTATTGACATTTACAAAATCACCCTAAGCCTCAATATTCTTATCTGCAAACTGATATATGTGTATTATCCTCAAAATTTTAAGAAAATGCTAAAATACAATGGATATAAAATTCTTAGCACAGGGCAAGCACTCAACAAATAGTGTGAAGGCATGATTGCCATCATTTCCATCATCATTTGCACTAAGAGAATCAGAGACAGTTTCTGTAGAAGATGGGTTTTGATCAAGGGATTAGCCACTAGGTATGAAATTCAGAGTGGTGACAAAAGAATGGGATAAGGTAGAAAATAAGCAAGGGAAGGAGGACAATAGAAGTAGGAGAAAATCATAAAAAGAGAGTTTACGCATAACTTAAGCATAAGTTCTGAAGCCAGAAAGATGGATGTTCAAATTCCATTTCTGTGATGTGGGGCAGTTATTTATCCTCTCTAAACTTCAATTTTATTATCTATAAGTGGGAATAATATCTGTTATGGGATTGTTTGGATAAAGTTTTATATATACATATATATATATACACACACACACACATACATATACACACACACATATATATGTATATATATGTGTATATATATATGCATATATAGTATATAATGTAAAATATTATGTATATGTATATATAATTTAATATAATGCCTGATACATGTTGAGTGCTCAGTGCTTGAAATGGAAAAATGATGACATTAATTAAAAAATGGTGAACAGGACCTTAAAAAGTAGGAGGAGAAAATGAATCCTATCATTTTGGTAGGTAATTATTGTTTGTACAAATTATAACATCACCATGCGAACGACCTCATCATAAGTAGCAAAGAAAAAGATATTTTTAGGCAGTTATATAAACACAACATGAACATTTATGAGTGATGAATGAATCCATTTCTGGGAAATAGTATAGAAAGTGAATATTAAAATTGTAAGATGAAACTTCACACCTCATCGGTTGGGATACATGAGCGCACACACACACACACACACACACACACACACAAGCAAATTTAAGCATATTTTAGTATATTCAGTATGTAATTTGGTAGATAGTAGTGTGTGTCTGTCCTTGAATAGGTTATATTTGGTGAGTATGGTATGCAATAACTGAAGTGGTTATAATATAAAGTGTTTTATGTATTTGACAAAAGTAAAGCACAAGTTGAATCAAAATGCTAAATAAGCAATAAAATTAATAATTTACAGCAACTGGAGACTGCAGAAGTCTTATGGAAAAGTTCCCATATGAAGTAGATATTGCAAAGAGTTCTTAAATGTCTTTACTAAGAAGTTTGGACTTCAGTCAATACCCAACGAGGAAGATGAAAAAAAGTTTTCTTTTTCCTTTTTTAAGTAGGGAAGTCATCTGAAATCTATTGTAGAAAGATTATGTTGATGATGATAATGGAAAGAGATAGGCTATAAAAAGATAGAGGAAAGGTATCTAGTTAAGGAGCTACTACACTAATTTGTCCATAAAAGATAAATAAATGAGATTTTTAATGCTGAAAATACGAAGGGGAGACAGATATGAACATTACAGAGGTAGAATGAATGGAGTTTGAAGACAGAAAAACCATGGGATGGTGGGAGGTCATTTTCTAAGGAGGGAGTAAAATTCATCAGAGAGGCAAATTTCTTTCGAAAGATCTCCCAGGCTGTTTTGTCCTGGCAAAATACCCATGTTGTTGATAAAAAATATAAAATCATGATTTACCATGTATCAATCTCAGGTGACAACTAGAGATGTTATCATAAAAGAGAGCTAAAAAGTTATAAAACTCATAAACTAGATTTCTTGGGTTTTGCTTTCAATGATTAAATTGCATATAATTCACTTTATATATTATTATTTACTTTACTAACTTTACTAGTATTTATCACCTGCTGCCATTGTATTAATTTAATTAATAAGTATTATGTCCACCAGATGGAAAGGAAAAGAGTGCTAAAATGGACAATTATTTACCTTTGCTACTAGCCAGCAATATTATGAAAATAAATTAATAAGGTATAAGTTTATAATTAGGGCTTAATGTATACCCCCCTATTAATAAACAATTAAGAGATGAATATTTGTAGGAGGCTTACTGTATCAGATCCTGGGAAACCTTCACAACAAAGACTTTTGTTCATTTGCACTTAAGATGTCAACATTAACAAGTGTGAGAACTTAGAAAATGGTCAACTGCTCATTCCATGTACTTGTAAAAATACAATCTTTATACATGTAAAAATGTGAAATTATTCTTTAAAGTCTATCCCTTTGTAATAAGTCTCACCTGAAATGTATGTCCCAAACTCAGAGAAATAGAATATTCATAGACTTGGATATATTTTCAAACATTATATTAATGTTTGTAACATTATTTTACAAATCAGTTAAGCATTGCCTACTTAATATATACTACAGAAATTGTATTTTCCCAATGGATTATTTGTAATAAAAATGATGTAATTTTCTAAAAGAAATTGTTATTTACAGAAATAATGTAAATAGGAAGTAAGTTGGAAGTTAAGCAATTATTCGCCACCACAATTCTTAGAGATCACTATACGTAGCTTATAGAATCCTTGGTCCTTCAGGAGGAATGGCAAAGAAAGCTTCATGAAGGATGATTCCATTAGCTCTCTGGCTTATGACAATGTTAACGGGGCAGGGGATATAATACCAGGTTGATAAGCTGTTCCTTCATGGAATTTTGCCATTGCCTCACAAACCACCGCCTATTGAATTAAAAGTCGTCATTACTTGAAGCACATATTTGCCCCAGACAGGGAGATACAAAATAACCCAGTAAAAATAGGACAGTTAGCTGAGAATCTAAATGTATTATTATAACTTCTAGCAAGTTACCACTTTTAAAATCTTTTTTTGATGTTTCAATCATACACATTTCTGAAAGGAAGAAAGTTTTCTGAGTTCAAAAAGCTTAGCTTGGAATATCAAAAGATGTGGGCCTTCACGTAATGCTTATATGACAAAATAAGGACGTGTAATGTTACAAAATCTGGCTTTCCTTCCCCCAAAACAATGAAGTAGACTGATTGGCAGGATGAGGGACAGCTGGGAGCCGATGAGTAAGAGTGAAAGATTATATATTAATATTTGAGGAATTGGCTTTACTGCTACTTGTTCCCCCCACTTCTGTGACAAAACTGTTTATAAGATCATTTTCCAAAAATGTATGGGAAATAGAGCTACCTGTATTGCATGCTATGAAAGATCATAAATTCTGAATTTTTTTTTTCTAATAACACGTAGAAATAAGACTTAAAAGTACAGCTATGTTCAGGGTGCCTGGGTGGCTCAGTCAGTGTCTGACTTCAGCTCCGGTCATGGTCTCCCAGTCTGTGGGTTCGAGCCCCGTGTTGGGCTCTGTGCTGACAGCTCAAAGCCTGGAGGCTGCTTTAGATTCTGTGTCTCCCTATCTCTCTGCCCCTCCCCCACTCACACTCTGTCCCTCAAAAATTAAATAAATGTAAAAAAAATTTTTTTAAAGTACAGCTATGTTCAGACTCTCATGCTGATAGGCTAATGTCCCCTAAACTTATTAACCAAATTATTCATGAATTTAAAAAATAAGAAAATGACATAATTAATGACTTCATGGGCAGAAGAACTCCAAGTGTGGGAAAAAATTGAAAATCACTTCTCAATGATTTCTGTAATTTATGTCATTCCAGTCTCTGTTTTCCAAAGGAGAAACTAAAAAAAAGAAATACATGCCACCCATTGAATAACAAGGGAACTGACAAGAAGCACTTCCAATGCAGAGATGAGGTTTCCTCCCATTGAAACTCATTTCTGGATGTTGTTTCCCCTGTGGATTTTTGGCTGCAGAAAGATGATAAAAACTTCTAGAACAAATGCGTAACTGTAAAATCACCCCCACCAGTGACCCAGAACTTCCAAGTCAGGATGGAAAATACAGCAATAATTATTGTTCCCCTAGCCTCCTAATAACACATGCAGTTTTGTGTTTGAGGAAGATGTGGGGGAGGTGGAAGGAAATCACAGAAAGAGAAAGAGAACCAAGGAGGAAAAAAGGAAAAGGAAAATGTGCACAAACAAGGAAGCGGGGGTGTGAGGCCACGTTTTGTGGTCGCGATCACCTCTGCTCCTCTGACTGAATGCACCCATCCCTTTCCTGGTCTCAAGATTTCTGTAGATGGTATAGACAAGTAGCAGTGCAGTAATGCCTGATAATTGCAGTCATTTATTAGGTCTATAACAATTCTCATTTTCATTATCATCGTATTACCTTTTACATTCACTGTTCCCATCTTGGAGTGCAAAATGCAGATGGCAAGTTCCTTTGAGAAAGCACATTGTTTTGTTGCTTAATGTTGCAAAATGAAGATGCATAGTGAATTGTGCATAACACATAATTACAGCTTATTTACTGTATTTAGCATGGAACAGTATACAACCAGATGGAAGCATCTGAAGAAAACCAGGAGAGTCTTTTATGGGGCACGTGCCACAGCATGTGTAGGCCTAAATTTAAAAACCAGAGGCATAAGCACTTTTGAAAGGAAATACTAATAGACACTTGACTACAGTGACAAAAATAATCTTTGCTCTAATGATAATTTTCAAAAGTTCCATCAGGCCAAAGCTAGATAAGAATAAGGGATATGGAATTTTGCAGCCCCTGCTGTTTTATGTATGTATGTATGTATGTATGTATGTATGTATTTATTTATTTATTTATTATTGTTGGGGGGGGGAGAAACAGTGGCATCTAGCCTCAGGGAACACATTTCTGGAAGCTGTTTACAAAGAATACATCAGCAAAGAACCAACAAATCCTAGTTACATTGTAAGACATCAGAGGTTTATATTTTACTCACCTATTATTCAATATAAACCATTGTTCATAGTGAAAAGGAAAGTCATCCTTAAGCCTTTTATCAGAATTTCTTATAATATTATTTAGACATACTGCCAGCCTGCCTTTTTGAAACTGCCTTCAAAGCAGATGTAAAATTCTAGGCTGTCTTTGAAACGGGGTTAAAAGTGATTTGTGTTTTATTCCAATAATATATACCTCATGGAAATAGACTCCTGTATTTTGCCTGTATGTTTGAAAATAACTGAACATGAAAATAACCCATCGCTTTTATCTATCTCACATTCATAAGGAAAAGAACAGGTATTGTTAATTTTTTGATGTTTGGGAAGAGTATACAGTGGACCTTTTCATTTTGTGTATATGGCATTTGAGCAAGTTTGCTATATGTAAAGAAATTCTTTAAAATAGATTTGGAGCATTTGCATTGCAATATATCCACTTAAAAAAAAAGTCTCACTATTAACTTTGTTTTCATTCTCCTCAGCGAACACAACCACACTCACAAATCTTTAACTCTTGATAGTGATGGGAGAAACATTCATAAAACATCTAATCTTTTATTTCATTTTACTGAAAATACAATATAGGGATATAACAACCATTCATGAAAACTTCCTTGTTCTTAAGGGTTAGTTGAACAAATTGAGCTGTCTAGGGAGGCTGGGTTGCTCTATCAGTTGAGGGTCTGCGTCTTGATTTCAGCTCAGGTCGTGATCTCAGGATTCCTGAGATGAAGCCTTGCATAGGGCTGCACCCTGACAGGGCTCAACCTGCTTGGAATTCTCTCCTCTTTGCTCGCTCTCTCTCTCTCTCTCTCTCTCTCTTCCTCTCTCCCCCCTTGCTCTCTCTCTCTCTCACTCTCTCAAAATAAATTAATACACATTTTTTTTTAAAAAAATGAACAAATGGAAATGTATTAATTGTGGACTTAAATCACACTTCCCCTGAGTTCTAACCTTGTGTAATTCTTACACAGCATGCCTGCTAGGGCGATTAGTGGGCATATCAAACTTTAACATCCCCAAAACAATGACCAATATCTATCTTCTTCCTCCCCAAATTTACTTTTCTTTGAACCCTCACCACATTTTTGGTTCATGGTTGCTTCCTTCCTTCCTCTCTCCCTTTCTTCCTTTTCTTTTCCTTTTTTGTTCCTTCCCTTCCCTTCCCCTTCCCCTCTGCTTCCCTTCCACTTCCCCTCCCTTCCCTTCCCTTCCCTTCCCTTCCCTTCCCTTCCCTTCCCTTCCCTTCCATTCCCTTTCCCTCTGTCCTTATTTATTTTTGTGTAGTTACAAGCAAAGACAATATAAAGCATTATATATTGACACGCTCAATATACATATATTAGAATTTCCTCAGGGTCTATACAGGGTTGTGCAATAAGAATTTCCTGTGATAATTGAACTATTCAAAAAATTGTGCTCTCAAATAAGGTGGCCACCAGCACTGGAAATATATCTAGTGAGACTATAGTATGGAATTTTAAATTTTATGTATTGAAAATAAATCTAATTTAAATAGTCAAATGTGACTAGTAACTACTATACTGAAGGGCGCCAGTGTATTCCAAGATGCAATTCCTAGGTAATCATTCAGACATATTTAAATACTCTCTAATGTGGAATTACTCTCCAGAATAGACTTCAGTGTTTGTATACAACTCTATATACAATTATCTCTTTCCCCACCTCCTTAACTATACTTAGTATTACTAGATTTTTACACTTTCTGGATATTCAGTGGGTATAAAATGTTGTCTCATTAATGGTTTGATTTGTATTTCCCTGTGTCATTGTATATTACTCATAACTTTATTGGCCATTCTTGTTTCCTCTTCTTTTAATTACATGCTTATTTTTCTGTTGAAATATTTAACAGTTTAGCATGAAAAGATATGTTTTTAGTATGTTCTTCTAAGAAGGATTTAGGGATCTGTTAGTTTGAGTCTGCTCTTTAGTGATGCTTGAACTTCAGTTCTCTATGAATTTTAAAATAATTTCTTAATGTTCCTTGAAAAATTAAAGATTTGATCCTAGTTTCATAAAATACACAAATAATTTGAGATCAATTGAGTTTCTTATCAACAGAAATGATATAAGCCCCAAATTACAGATTTTTCATGTTTCTAAATAGCATTTTTAATAATTCTTTGTTTTACTTATTTCCCACTTAATATTTATGTATATATATATATATTAATATATTTGTATGTTTATTATATAATGTTCAGTGTAATATAAATATAATATATATTATATATACATTTACTGGGAAATAAAACATGGAGAAATGTTCAAAATGCTATTTGTGAACATGAAAAAATAGAATAATATAAATAAAAATATTATGTATACTATTAAAAGTTATAATTTTTCACTTACTATATTTTTAGTTGAGTATTGCTGGTGGGTAGAATGATGTTCATTGTTAAAATGTAGATCTCAATAAACTTGATGAGTTATAGAAGTGTGAGCTAACAAAGAAGTATTATTTTAAGTCACTGAGGTTATGAAAATTTGTTAAACAGCAATAGAAAACTAATATAATTACTTGTGTTTTTTTTTTAAGTTTATTTATTTATTTTGAGAGAGAGAGAATGGGAGCAGGAGGGGCAGAGAGAAAGGGAGACAGAGAGAGCAAGTTCTGCATTGCCAAGGTAGAGAGCAATTCAGGGCTCAAACTCACGAACTGTGAGATCATGACCTGAGCTGAAACCAAGCGTCAGATGCTTAACCAACTGAGCCACCCAGGCACCCCATACTTGTTTTTAACTTTAATGCAACTATGTCTAAAGCTGTACAATTATGTAAGATTTTTTTTATGGTATTACAAATATATTTTATCAAATTAAGGAAGTTTGTTTCTCATTTATGATCATTTAAATTAAAAATATTTGTAGAAATATTTAATGCTTTTTTTCTGCAATTGTAATAAAATTGTATACTGTTTCTCTATTAATATGTAACTCTGGATGCTGGTATTGTTAGGTTTTCTAATACTGAATCACTCTTGCAGTTCTGGATTATAATTACTTGTTTTATTATCTTATTTTAAGCTAATAATTTTTGCTTGTCACTAATCCCTAGAATCTAGTTATGGTGCATATTTTCTTTTATTACATAAAGTATGGACTGAACGTTGTTGGAATCATTTTAAGGAGATGGGCAAAGATGCTTAGGTTGATATCCTATCCAGAAGTTGTAACCACTTGCTTTTAAAAGTAGATCATAGCCCAAAGAAATTGAGGCAAATTTAAAAAAATGGTGAGATATTGTCACAGGCATGTTTGCCAGGAAGTGGATTTGGAGAGAATTGAACATGCAGTTGAGCATCCATTGATGCCTGGGAAAGGGAAGAGGAGGGGAGGGGAGGAGAGGAGAGGAGAGGGGAGGGGAGGGGAGGGAAGGGAAGGGAAGGGTAGGGAAGGGAACGGAAGGGAACGGAAGAGAAGGGAAAGGAAGGGAAGGGAAGAAAGCAGAATCAAACAGTGAGAGAAATGAAGGTGCTGTGAATCCCAACAACAGTATCAGCTTGGAGAGGTCTGGAGTTAGAAGGGTGCCTCAGAGTTGTCCTGCATTGGTCTAAGGTAACCAAGCTTTTACATACCCATGTCGTTTAGTCATTGTACATAGGTCATCCTAAGAAGGGACATGACCTTGGGTATGGCAGCTCTCTGCAGCTAAGACAACCCCTGAAGGATCTGATAGGGGGAAGTTGTCTACCGTTAGCACCCCCAGCAGCTGCGGCATTCAGGGTCTTCCCTGAAGAGAGAGTTGCACCCACAGTTTCTTCGACAAATGTGTATGTAGAGTTAGTGAGAAAACTTCTTCAGTCCTGAATGACCTCTTTAGACATGAGCAACAGTGATTTTGGCTGAGTTATGTGGGATGACCAGATACTCCAGACCTATCTCGGGTGTGTTAAAAGGGACCTTGCATATTACTGTAGATATAAAAATTAGTATGTGTTACTTCGTAGATCATACATCTAAATTAATTAGTGGAAGTACTTGCAAAAGAACCATTAGACATGTTGTGTTTAGAGTTTCTCTCTTTTCTGAAGCCTGTTAGGTCTGTCACTGGCCAAAATTTTCTAACCAGTAAGAAGTAGAAAATGAACAGATATCTGGAGCCAGAATTATAGTCTATTTGTTGAAGAAGAGTAACTGTCTTCCAGTATCTGAGGTTTTAGTTGCAACAGTGCCTTTCCTCCTCCAGCGCCATGCCACCTGCAAGAGATAGAGGGAGAATGTCAATATTAATGTTAGCCCCTCACTTCTTTCCTAATCTAAACTTTCTCTTTGGTCCAGCCCCAAATGTCTTGTGGGTAAAGAGGTTATTTTATTCTGTTTAACCTAAGATTTTATTCGAAAAGAGGAGCAGAAGCTGGGGAAAATTTGATTTATACTAGCCCTACCTCCAAGGAATCTATGGAAGAATAATATGCTTTTTTAATGAGATAGCAGTGATATAAGTGAAGTACAACATAGGAATGGTCTATGGTTTAGCTACAGGCTCACAGTCCACAGGCCAAAACCTTAATTAATTCTCTACTAATTTGTTAGCAGACTTCTGACCAATTTGTTTCACCTGTACTGGATTAATTTTTCCAAAGTCTCAAAATAGAAATGATAAACTATATAGCTGAAATTTATATCATGATCTTATGCTGTTTCTTCCATTCACTCAATTCAAACAACTTGTCATATACTATCTCACCTACTGATGTATCTATTGAAGTGGCATCACTTTCATTAAAACCTTTTGTTGATGGCTACATGTGAGGGATAAGGAAGGAAAAGAATGACCTTGAGTCAGTATTTTAATGAGAAATATAGCGTAGATTGAAAGCCCAAGCATTTCGGATTAACATACACACATTTGCCACACCACTAACATTTACGTGTCCTTTCAACTTCCTAATTGGCAACTGGTTATAGCCTGGATAGGTGGTCCAATTCCAAGAAAAAGTTTGGTTCATAAACCTTGTTCTATCTCTTTTGCTTTCGTAATTTTATTAGTAGTATAGAATATTTTTGATTTGATGATTGACAGTTTCTTCCCTTCACAAAAATGTTAACCCTTCTTGTTTAGCTCTCATATTAATATAAAAAACATATACACCAATATTACCTGAAGTTGATGTTGCCGAAAATTAAAGGCATTCTCTTTATTCATGTAAAATTACTACTGTAAACATCTGAACCTATCAGGAGTCCCATCCATCTTACCTTTCAAATAGAAAGCCTTTACATGAATTAGATTGCTAAACATATAAATAGGCAATAAGTTAAAGCAGTCTAAGTCATTACTGATATCTCTAAGTTAATTTGCAATGTGACAAAAATGATTTATATTTTTCTAATTTATTTATTTTTTTGGAGAGACTAAGATATAGAGGAGTTTCAGTATTTTTAGCCATCAGAACACCCTTGGGTAAAAGTTTCTAAAAGATAAAAATAGGACTATTAAAAAGGCCATTGAGCTAGAAGCCTCTCAGAATAAGCAGGAATTAAAGTCATGGTATTTCCCCTTAGGTTGGTGCATTGATATACTGTATATTGAGATATGCTGTGCTGTAATGAAGTTTAGAGTTGAAATACTCTCAGTCCCAGGTATTTAGAAGACATTAGATTCTCACTTTCTGTTTAACCCAACTCAAGGGATCATATCATTCTTTCTGGATATTATTTGTCTTTAACACTAAAATATACATACCTCTTTCTAGTGTCACTTCATTAAACAGTGGCCTCACTGTTAGTCTCAAATGAGAGAATTCATATGAAAATACATTCTATACATAAATACACCATGCTGATTCAGGGGTTATTATTTTTATTGTCCTCACATACAATGCAACCCTGATAAACCCTTTCAGAATGGAATATTCATAAAGAGCACATAATTCTAGACACAAAGACTCAAATCTTATTCCTGCCTTGGAGAATGCCTTTGATGATTTGGCTGCTCATCTAGATTTTTGCTTCCTAGAAGTTAAAATTCTGAACTTTCCAGAGAGTAAGTACTATTATGTCTTAATAATCACTCACTGGGTATTACATTAAGGGCAATAACTATAACAAAAACCGATTAAGAAAACATGCCAATCCCTTACTTGAATTCTAAGACAATATGCCATCTGTATTCTCTTTTTTGTTGTTTTGTTTTGTTTTTGAACTCTATGCTCATTACTTCCTTCCCCATTTGTTTATTCAGCTTGACGCTTTCCCTTAATTTGCTATCATAAATATTTATTTCCATTTTGGAATTTTCTAGGTGATATGGAGAAAGCATCTTTTGGGGCCTCATCAGAATCTTTTCCTAAGACTATCAAAATGGGTTAAAACTGGAGTTTGGTATCTCTGTGGCTGGGGATTGGCTGTTCATTTTTCATAGTATAATCCAATATTAATAAAATTAACTGCTAAGCTTCAGTGCCTTCCAGCTCACATCCAACGCCTCCCACCTCTCATTCCAAGTTTAAACTTGCAGCATGGTTTACCAGTCTATAGTATCTTGATATTGACGAAGCCCATGGCCATTTTTTTCTCCAATAAGTAAATTCTAATAGGAGGTGTCATTTTTGTTGGGGTGTTTCATTTTTATTTCTCTATGTTTATTCTTCACACCCCTCACCTCTGATTCTAATTTACTAATTATTATAATTTAACAGTCTACTTTTAAATATTTAGAGGATATATATCCTAGAAATTAATCAAGCAATCTTTTTCATTCCAAAAATATAAGCCTACATTTAAGAAGCTAAAAACATGGCCCTGATCCCACTTTAAACCATCAGACTTCAGGGACATAATTACAGGCAGAAGCTATGACTTAGGTCCAATTACATGCTGGGCCTGAGCTGGGTGCCTCCTGTTTCTTCAAAGATGAGTAGCCAGAATTAGAATTGAAATTGTAAGCTCAAAGAAACCCAGGGTATATTTTGTTTCTGCTAGTTAAAGAGTCTTAAAGGAACCCAGAGAGGCAGGCTCCCATTGTCATTCTCATTTCCCTGAGCTTAACCCAAGCCTAGGTTCCTGAGAAACTGTGATATACCTCTTCTCAATCTCTTATCATCGAAGTTTACAAAAAATGCATTATTGCCAGAATATGTTTCTATTCATTATAAGTAAACATAACTCTTTTCTCCCACAATGCATGTGTGGGGTGGGATGTGGAGAGGGGGAAGGAATGGAAGGGAGAAATGAAACCTCTTGAAACTATACAGTAATTAGTTTCTTCATTTGAAAGCCCTTTCATTAAACAGCAATGATAACCAGCAACAAACTGCCACCCCCAGGAGAAGGGAAAAGTGTCAAATTTTATTCTGAAAAGACACTTGCAAAAACACAGACACAATCAATTCAGTTTTATTCTGAAGATTTATTTCATGGCAGTCAAGCTACTCAAGATTAATTCAAACCTGTCTCCCAGATGCAATGAGTGTGAAGAACCAGAACTTACTGTCATCTGAATTTGCAACATCTCACCATCTCTAAATATTGTACACAGATGGCAGAAATAGTTTTACCCAAAATCTGTGGTAGAAAAGCTTTAGTTCAAGAAAATACATGCTGGTATAGCATTATATATGCCTATTGTGGGTTTGTATGTGTGATTTTCCTTTTGGGTGAGTAATTTGTGTATATGTACGTCTCCTCTTTATCCCATCAATGTAACAAAATGGAGAAAAATTATCTTAGCCTTCCTAAATGAAAGGTCTTACAGCCAAATGCTATGTGAAATCATTTCACTCACCACTAGAGGATAAGTGATATGTTTGAGAAATGATATAACCATCTTTTGAAACTACCCTAAGTAGTTTCAGAATTAAATCAATGGATAATTAACTATTTAAGGGGCCAAATCACAACATGCGTGTTGCAATTAAAATAGTAAACAATCATTTAATTCAGCCTGGCTTTCCCTTGTGAATTGGCAAAATCCATTGTAGAGTATGGAATCAGAGAACCTAGAACATAATACTTACGAATATTTATAATACCTCTAATTCCTTTCAAGGTGGATTTGAAAAAATATAGTTTAAACAAAAGCCAATACTTCCCAGAAAAATATACAGATGAGAAAATAAAATGGCTGAAACCAGAACACTGAAAACACCAAATGCCATGAGCACGTGGAACAACAGGAATTCTCATTCAGTGCTGGTGGGAAAGTGAAATTAGTCCAGCCACTTTTAGACAGTTTGCTGATTTCATATAAAATTAAATGTACTGTTACCATACGATCCAGCAACCATGCTCCTTGGTATTTACCCAAAGGAATTGAAAACTTATATCCACACAAAATCTGCACATGGATTTTCACAGCAGCTTTATTCATGTGTCCAAACTTGTAAACAACCAAGTTGTCCCTTAGTAGGTGAAAGAATAAATAAACTGTGGTACGTCCAGACAACAGAATATGATTCAGCAGTAAGAAGAAATGAGCTATCACATCATGAAAAGACATAAAGGAACCTTAAATGCACAACACTAAGTGAAAGAAGCCAATCTAAAAGGCTACTTACTGTATGATTCCAACTATATGACATTCTAGGAGAGGCAAAACTGTGAAGAGAGTAAAAATATCAGAGATCGTGGGGTGGGGTAGCAGATATGAGGGATGAATAGCTGGAGCACAGAAGATTTTTAAGGTACTAAAAATACTCTGTATGATACTATCATAGTGGATAAATGGCATTATATATTTGTCCAAGCCCATAGAACATACAGTGCCAAGGATGAACTGTAATGTAAGCTGTGAGGTTTAGGTGATCATCATGTGTCAGTGTAGGTTCATATTTTTTTTTTAAATGTTTATTTATTTTTGAGACAGAGAGAGACAGAGCATGAACGGGGGAGGGTCAGAGAGAGAGGGAGACACAGAATCCGAAGCAGGCTCCAGGCTCTGAGCTGTCAGCACCGAGCCCGACGCGGGGCTCGAACTCACAGACCATGAGATCAGGACCTGAGCCGAAGTCGGAAGCTCAACTGACTGAGCCACCCAGGCGCCCTGTTCATCTTTGATAAAAAGACATACCACTCTGGTGACTGATGTTGATAATGGGGGAAGGTATGCATGTGTTGGGGCTGAGGGTATAAGAGAAATCTCTGTACTTGCCCCTCAATTTTGCTGTGAACCTAAAACCTGGCTTTAAAAAAATTAGTTTTTTGAAAAGAGTCAATATTCTTTCATTGGTAAGGCAGGTACCTCTAGCTCTGCTACCTGAAGTTGATGGAACACACAGTAGGAGCCAACACCAAAATCATGGGATGATACGGTTTATACAATATTATACTAGGTAGTGATGTTCATAATCGCAAAAATGCATGCCTACTAATCACTTAAACTGATTTCCTTTTCAGGCCGCCTGGGTGGCTCAGTTGATTGAGCATCTGACTTTGGCTCAGGTCATGATCTCGAGGTCTGTGAGTTCAAGCCCCGCGTTGGGCTCTGTGCTGACAGCTCGGAGCCTGGAGCCGGCTCCAGATTCTGTGTCTCCCTCTCTCTCTGCCCCTCCCCTGCTCATGCTCTGTCTCTCTCTGTCAAAAATAAAATAAACATCAAAAATTTTTTTTTAAAAAAAGATGATTTCCTTCTCTTGTCTCCCACTCACCTAATAACAACCAAAATCAGTGAACCTTGACCAGTGTTACATATTGCCCTAAATGAGTGTCTGATAGATACACGTAGTGATGTGTTTTTAAGTGAGTGGGAAGTGAGTGTTGGGGTCCCAGAACAACCAAATGACAAGTTGGCACATACCTGACGTTTTAAAATTCATGAAAATGTTAATTTCTTCTTACTCATTTGTATGGCAGCCACCTCTTTCTACCCTGCTCTGCCACAGGAGAGACCTTCTGTGAGCCCTGTGTCTCCTTGGATAGGCTTGTCCATCTTTGGAATCGGTAAACCTGATTTAGGTTCACTAGCCCCATTACGAGATCAATAAAAATTATGATTCTACAAATTATCTGGATTTTTCTTGTTGCAAGTGAAAAAGAGACAGTTTTTACAATTTTTAGCTTCCTATGTATAGGTGGAAGTGACCTCATAAACATTTGTTCACATTTATAATTGTTGTAAACATTATCTTTACTAGGTGTGCAAATATTCATCATATAGTTGACAGTTCCACTGTTGCTGAATATTTTGATTTTTTTCACCAATTTTTTTACCTTTAAAAAAGAATACTACAGTAAAGATATTTATGTATATAGCTTATTTTTTATTCAGGATTATTTCCTTAGGACATATTCATAAATACAAAATTAGTTAAAAGAAAATAGGGTCAAACTCCAGGCTGATGGGTTTGAATCAAATTCTGTCATTGATTGTCTGTATTATATTCAGGTAGTTGATTAAACCCTTCAAGCTTTTTTTGTAAAACATTTTCATTTTATCGTTAAAATAGGAATAATAGCATCTGTATTATAAATTTCCTGTGATAGGCAAATCAGGTCATCCACATTCAGTGCCTGGGAATGGATCATCAGAGAGTAAGCATGCAATTACTGTTAGTTATTATAAAATAACTTATGAATCTTTTCACAGATTTTGCAAATGACTTTCCAAAATGAGCGTAGCAATGCACATTGCACTAATGCATAACAATAAACTCTCGCCTTTTAAACACTTGATTTTTTATTTTACCCAGGAAATAATAGTCATACATATTTTGCTCTATAATCACATATGTAGTATGATATTTTCAAAATTCCAGGGTTAAGTGTGAGGACCAAGATACTTGTCTCCATTTCCAGGCTCTGAATTTGTTACCAGTGTGGACCTGGAAATTTTTCTTAACTTCTCTGATTTTCAGATTCATCATTCTCAAACATGGGGATAATAGTTACTTCTAGTCATGATAGGTATTAGAAATAATATGGGCAAATTAATAAGCCCATATTATATACTCAAATGAAGTTCTCATCCTTGAAAGAATATTAGAATTACCAAGAGATCTGATGTCCATCCGCATCCCAAACTAATTTCATCAGAATATCTGGGGGTGGGCCCCAAGTACCAATATTTTTTACAGCTTCCTAGGTAATGTGAATAGCTAAAGTTGTCAACTGTTGGGTATGATGCCCCTACCCATGTTATATGGCTTAATAACATCTAAAATTTATATATGAGCTTACATTTACAAATTGCTTTCATAACCATAATTTGATTTGATTACAAAAGCTTTGAAGCATTCTTTTTCTTTTTTTAAAATATAATTTACTGACAGACTGGCTTCCATACAACACCACTGCTCATCCCAACAAGTGCCCTCCTCAATGCCCATCACCCAGTTTCCCCTCTCCCCCACCCCCCATCAACCCTCAGTTTGTTCTCAGTATCCAAGAGTCTCTTATGATTTGCCTCCCTCCCTGTCTGTAACTTTTTTTCCCCCCTTCCCCTCCCCCATGGTCTTCTGTTAAATTGCTCAAGATCCACATATGAGTGAAAACATATGGTATCTTTCTCTGACTGACTTATTTCACTTAGCATAATATCGTTCAGTTCCATCCATGTTACTGCAAGTGGTGAGATTTCATTCTTTCTCATTGCCAAGTAGTATTCTGTTGTATATATAAACCACATCTTCTTAATCCGTTCATCAGTTGATGGACATTTAGGCTCTTTCCATAATTTGGCTATTGTTGAGAGTGCTGCTATAAACATTGGGGTACAAGTGCCCCTATGCATCAGTACTCCTGTATCCCTTGGGTAAATTCCTAGCAGTGCTACTGCTGGGTCATAGGCTAGTTCTGTTTTTAAATTTTTGAGGAACTTCCACATTGTTTTCCAGAGCAGCTGCACCAGTTTGCATTCCCACCAACAGTGCAATAGCGTTCCCATTTCTCTACATCTTCGCCAGCTTTTTCTTGAAAATTCATTCCTTTTTTTTAAAAAAGCAAGTGGAGCTATGATAATTGGCAATGTTGACACAAAGTCCATTGCCGTATCTCAGTATTACATATGTTGGTTTATACAGTTGTCACTGAATCTGTTTACAAATCTTTTGTTCCATTTATATTGTGTATGGTAACAATTCTAGCACCGATTATTCATACCAGAGCCAGTCAAATCCTTTCACGAAAACTTTGATGATAATGCTGAGGATTTTCTTTTGCTTACTGTACATAGAGTACCAGCAAGTTATGCGTAACCCTCTTTTGTCTATAAAACCTTCCTTTTCTTTGCTCATGAACATCAAGAACCTAGGTCTGTAGATATTATAAACACTTTAGAATCTTGCAAGGAGGAAAATAATTAGATGGGATTTTGGAAAGGGAGACTTTGACACAGAATCCAAGGGAATAGACTGCATTGATGCCTTTCTGAATCTGCCTTAAAGCAAGGGCCAAACTTCCAGACATTTTTGACATAATTCCAAACTCAGGGAAATGTTTTCTCTGTACAAGTGGGTAAGTTAAATCTCTTTTTTCTTCTGTGCTGTGGTGTGCTATTCTATGCACCATGAAGGTAGCCAAAAGGAAGAATTTTTATAAAACAGTGTCATATGTCTCTTTCCTGCACTATCTGAACAGCTATAATATGTTTGATAATGGCTTCTCCATATATGACTCCTTGATTTGGACTTGGTAATACTGTCCTGTAAGTTTTCATAGTTTAGTTATGATATGGATTTTGCATTAGTTTTAAATTTAAAATTTATATATTTATAACTTACATTTTTTTTAAAAAATGTCATTTTCTGGACTGCTGAAAAAGTACATGTTTGGGACTCTTTTAAAGGTATACGAGGTTCAAATATAATTATTAAAATAAGATTATTAGTGATGTATAATATAACTTGAAAGGAAACAATACACCTTTAAAAGAAATAATATACCTTTAACAGAAAATAATACATCAACACCATTAGCCAATATTTAGCATATATGCTGTAAAACCTCCAGCTGCATTTTGCCAATAAGTGTAATTATTTTGATTGGTCCCATTTATTCCTATACCTCAGTGTCCTTGTATATTATTTTTAGATATATGATAATTTTATGAAACATAGTATAGGACACACATGGAATAAAATTCTCCTGCTGATTCAGATTCCTTTACATCTTAACCAGTAGTGATATTTTGAAAATTAAAGCTCTGTACTCTATAGTATATATTTTAATTATACTTTCATAAACCTGAGTGAAATACAATTCAAATGTACTTATAATAGAGCTACAATATGAAAGGTCTATTATGTTAAGGGACACATTATAGAAAATGTAATTGACTTCTTAACAAAACCAGGAACTCTTCTGTAAAAACCAAGAAAACCAATTTATATGCGAGGTAGATTTATTAGCAGTTTTCTTTTTCTAGGCTGAAAAGCTGAAAGAAGTAAATGCTGTGTAAGATGGTAGTATTAATAAATACTACCCCCCCCCCACCATCTGAATTGTTCCTACCCATAGTTCACTTAAGGAAAAGCAGGCTGATTGTTTTATTTATTTCAATATTTTATTCTCATTCAATTTGTATCTCAAATTTACCTTGTTAAAATTGGCTCTGGTGTTTCATGCTGGTTCATTGTGACAGATTATTGCCGTAGACTTAAGAAAAAGATACTGACACAGAATACAACTTAGTGCTCTGTGACCTAACTTCCCAAAACATAAATTTTCCTTTAAGCAGGAGCACAAAATGTTTCTTCTTCTTGTGGCTAAATTCTCATTGATTAAAACAGGAACTTCAACACCATCTGTGATTAATTATTCAAGCTGTATTTACATGAAATAGTTATTTTTATTTTAACACTGTTACTAGCAGAAAGATCGCTTTAGTTCCCTTTTTCTTTTGCTCTCTCATTAAAAATCGGAGAAAGATTAAATGTCCCTCAACAAAAGTATTCTTAATAAATCAGATATTCTTGGCCAAAATAAAAAAAAATTGATGAAATGTGTAGTATGATTCAATAATGATAATAAAAGCTAAAGTGTATATAAACTTCTGTTTTTCTTCTTAAAAAAGCGTGACAATCATATGATATAAAAATCTGATCAACTATTTTCAATTTGGAAATAACGAAATATGAAGCTAACTTTATGCTTAAAACACTTTGACTCTGAGGTTAGGTTGCTCAGGAGAGATAACAGTTTTTTTTTTCAGAATTATAACTTCTAAACCTATAAATATCTTAGCTGTGTAAATATATTAATCAAATAGACAGGCAGTCTGTATTTTTTAACATAGATATGATAGTTCACACTTGACACTTTCATTAGTATCAGCAAAACATTGTTGGTCTGAAGTCTCTAGCTGATTTCAAGCTTTTATTTTTCTTTCTGGTATCTGACAATTTATGATATAGACTTTCCCCTGGAAATCTCCTCATTACATCTGGAATGTCTGCCCTAAGGAACATGGAGTGACTAATTCAGTTTGGCTTTAGTTAATATCTGTGAACTGGTTGTCTTCAGAAAAACCTTGTTGTGTCTGATCTAGTCAGTGATGACAACAGTGTGCTAATTGGTACTTTGAGGTCATAGATTCCAAAATAGATACTGTAATCTCAATGAATACTTGCCATATTAGGAGAATCTGGCCATCTCTGAACAGTGAAAAACCAGCAAGGGGATAGCTGAGAGCTCAGTGGTGAGTTGATAATCCCTGGGGACTCCAGAGAATGTTTTCTTTTCCCTCCAGAGGATTGTTGGCAAACAAAAAGTATTATTTGTAAAAATTATCTGTTTGTCCTCAGTCAAGGTCATGAGCGTTTCAGGAATAAATGCACAAAATGGATGTACTGCATTCTTAACATTTTCATGTGCTAGAGACACAGACATAATTTACTTGGCAATAATAGTGAGCTATCACAGGTCAGAAGTACTTTCAAGGAGATTGAATCCATGCTTTGGACAATTAAGCCGTACTACCCACCCAGTGAGGGTGCTTTATAGTATCTCATATTTTCATAACAGCCCAACTGGTAAATTTAAATAAAGGCTTAGTGGGTACAACAGCAATCAAACTGGCTAATGAGATGTTAAAGTAAGAAAGTAAAGAAGTAAGAGGAAAGGAAAGGGAAAGGAAGGGAAGGGAAGGGAAGAAAAGAAAGAAGAAAAATTATTTAAACACGAATTGCAATTCCAATAAGATATATGGACTACATAATAGTTTAGACTTATCCAAAGCTATGCTTTGAATTACTAAAAAAGGAAAAAAAATCTGTAAGATAATCACGATAAATTTGTCTTTTGCCTATTGGGATATAATGTTGCAGTAACTTTGCTATAGCTTTGAACTTAAAATTCATAGTATTAAGTTTTTAAATTATTCCAGTAGAATTTTACCAAAAACAAATTGAAATATCTAGAAGTAATACCTAGAATTGCCATCATGAACCCAAATTTGAAAACCATGGCACAATATTAGCATAATCTAGCATTTTAATATTATGATTAAAGTCTTTCTTTTGCGAAAAAGCACTTTCTGCTGTAGATATATTTTTTTTTAATTAAAAAGTAAAAAGAAGGGAGGGAAGGCACTATTTTTTGAATGCTTACTGTGTGTTATGGTGCATTCTGTATTGTATCTCCTTAAAAAAACTGGGGTGCCTGGGTGGCTCAGTAGGTTAAGTGTCCGACTTTGACTCAGGTCATGATCTCGCGGTCCATGAGTTCGAACCCTGCTTTGGGCTCTGTGCTGACAGCTCAGAGCCTGGAACCTGCTTCAGATTCTGTGTCTCCCTCTCTCTGCGCCTCCCTCATTCACGCTCTGACTCTCTCTGCCTTTCAAAAATGAATAAATGTTAAAAAAGAAATTTAAAAAAATAGCACAGTGATTTTGCAAGTTTGGAATTATCCTCAGCTGATAAAAACTGAGATTCAGAGAAGTTGTCTGACTTTGCTACTAAGTAGGAGAAGTGTGGTTTGTCCTATAAACTTGTTTTTCCCAGGTATACTGAATTATAAATGGAACTGCCATCCATCTGGTCACCAAACTAAGATTAAACATAAATATATTAATTTATGCAAAGTGCTTACTGCAATACCTAACACAAAGTGAGCTCTGTATAATTTTTTTATGATGATGATCATCATAGTGTTAGAATTCTCCTTTGCATCCAAAGTGTGCTCTGCTTCTCTCTATATTAACTGCCTAACATCCCAGCAGCTCCTTTCTTAGCCCTCCATTACTAACCATAATTCAGGTTTTTGTCATCTCTTGGCTTGATTATCATAACAATGTCCACATGATTTCTTACCCCTAGTTTTGCCACCTCTTCCCAAAGCCATTCCTGTTCTTCATATTACTGTCACAATGATTTTTTCCAAAATGAAATTTATGTTATGGCTCACTGGTTAAGACCCCTAAATGGTTCCCAGTAGGAAGGCATAGATCCTTTCATGCTATAACCAGCCCTATGCCATCTGCCCTATCTTTACTTGTCAAACATCACCACTCCCATTTACCAAGGAGAAAGTTTAAACTTTGACAGAGTGTAAATGGTTCTTTGCTATCTGGCAATCTTCCCTATATTAACCTATTAAACATTATTTCTCACCATTCCCATTCACCTGGTATTCCAGGACCTCAAGATCCAGCTTTGAATTCATCAAATCTCCCAAAATGTTACGGTGTCAAGCCTCACACTGATTCCTTTGCCAGGAAAATTAAAACCTTTGTGTGTGTGCATGCATTCACGTGTGTGTGTGTGTGTGTGTGTGTGTGTGTGTATTCAAATTTCATTATACAATTCACGTCATTGATGAAGTGGCTGTTTCCTGCTGTTCTCATGCAGAACTAACTAATCCATTTATTGTACCCCCTCTAAACCCTTGGCATACATGTGTTAGAAATCATGCTGTTCTCCTTTATACATGTACACACGTATATGTATACATTGGTTTATAAGAGTTTTTGACATTGGACATATTTGTTTCAACAGAACCTAGTATGTACTATAGCACTTGGCAGAAAACACAAGAGTTTTGGAAATTGATTTTTTATTACAAAATGCTTTCTGGATTATTTTCCAATCTCCCTGAAAATAAGTGGTAACTCTCTGGGATACCACTCCATAGTATTAATTCTCAAAAATTTAAACAAATGGGAGGAGACCAGGTATTTTCTGTCATTTGTGAAATCTAGGATTGTCTGATGTTACCTACTTTGCAGAGTAAAGTTAATTTCTGATTATTATGTTTTTGATTACCTTATGAACTCGTGGCTTAGGCAAGGATTTTGTTTCTTTATGTCTACTTCTAGAAAGTATACCTCCAATATTTTTGTAGAATATAAGATGTATATTTTGTTTGATAAACTGACTATTTTACTTTCTTACGTATTTTACTTCATATTAATTTTGTTACTGTTATTTTACTTTTTATCAAGTGTTCCCTGGTAAACAAGGCATGAGGAAAAGCTTTGTGGTAAGGTTTTATTGAGAGGTGCAGTTCCAGGCTGAGGATTAGGGAGGAAAGGGAAGTGAGGTGAGAAGGAAGGAAAGCAAACAGATGTTTATTTGTAATGAAAAATGTCTTCCAGAAAAGCCATGTAGAATCACATTGCCTTAGTAAAGTCCATTGGGAGAAGGAAGGGAAAGATATTTACCTGCCAGAATTCTTGAATTTTCTGTCTTTCATTTAAAAATATTCTCTCCATGGGCATTAAGGTCTTCTGGGTTGTGTTCCGCAGCCTGGCTAGGCAATTGCTGGACAAGCTACATGTTAAATGCCGGGTCTTAGTACTACTACTGAGTCAGAAAGAGATGGAAAGGAATAGAGTCTCTGTGGGTCCGGTTCATGAGACTTAGTATTTGTGTTGCTTTGGCCCACTCTGTGATGATAGCAACAGGGTCTATGTTAAGTTTTAATTCTTATCCCAAGGTAGGCTGCCACTGTGGGTAGTGACAGAAGAGGAAATGAAAGAGTGGCATCAGTATTCTCCATCAAGCGAAAGACTGAGACTGAAGAGACAAACTCAGTCTGGTATAGTCCGTCTCTTGTTGCCTTTCAGATCTGCTTACAACCCTTTATGATATTTGGATTTCACCTGAGAACAGGATGCAATCATATCATCTCTAACAGGGAATGCACAGGTTTTATCTCTTTAAAAGTATTCACAAATTTCAGACAACTAAAACTATAGTCTAAAATGCCTCAGCTAGCCCTACAGCCAACACTTAAATTTATTGTCTCCTTCTTCCACTGCCCATTTAGGATTGCTCTCTTCCTTGGATATTACTTTCTCTCACCTGGCTTGCTTGCTTTCTAGAGTAACTTAGATGTTAAATTCCAACCCAGAGGAGCATGATTTTTTCAGTTGTGCAGAGATCTATTCACATATTTCACTGGTCACAGAAGTACCAAAAGACATCCAGTGAATCACCTGGGTTCTGGATCGACTTTGCTTCCATTGTGTAGTTGTAACTGTAGGTCTTTTTGATGATTGAAGTCAACTTCCCTTTACAGTTAAACAACTGCTATTCTTTTGGCATGAGAAGCCAAAAGTAATCAGGTGATAGTTTCAGGTATCAACAGAGTTATTATGTTCTATGGTGGAAGTATCCCCCCATGTCTGACAAAGAATCAAGACTTCTATTGGAGCTTACAAATTAAAATTTCGGGGATAGAAAGTTTAAATTCCATGAGTAAAGTCACTAGCTACTGTAGTGAAAAGATCATTCCTACTTATATCCATAGGCTTTAGACTCATCTATTCTATTTTGTCCAGACACAAGACATAGTTTTGGCCATTGGTTTAGATCATATCCCAAATCCTGGAAGATAATATTCAAGATTTATGTGTTTAAGCTAAGCTGATACAAAAGCTGAGTCTTTAGCAGTCAGTTCCATGCATCTATCCACCTGTCTGCTTCTCCAATAAATCCTTTAGACCTATCTATTAATGGAACTACTTGGTTATTAAATGAGCCCTTGAACTGAGGCATTATTGTAGGATGACTCCCCCAAATCTGGTATTCTGTATAATTTCAATATGTGGTACTGGTAGAGGCACTGATATTCAGTATCAGTTCCAGTAAATAAAAAGTGTCCCTTCCACCGTGGTGGAAATGATCCAATGTCATCAAACTTTCACTGAGTAAGCTATTTCATCTCATTGAGCAATTATACCAAATCAGAGATTAAGTATCAATCTGTGCTACAGAGGTTTGGGTAATAATCAGTAGCAATAGATAGATCATTGTAGGTGTGGGAATTCAGGTTGCTTTGGCCAGGTACTGGCATACCTCGGAGATACTGCAGGTTTGGTTCTAGACCATGACAATAAAGTGAATATGGCAGCAAAGTGAGACAAATGAATTTGTTGGTTTCCCAGTGCATATAAAATTTATGTTTACACTGCATTCTATTAATTGTTCAATAGAATTATGTTTTTTAATGTACATACCTTAATTAAAAATATTTCATTGATAAAAATGCTAATCATCACCTGAGTTTTCAGTAAATTGTAATATGTTTTGCTTATGGAAGATCTGTCTTGATGTTGATGGCTGCTGACTGATAAGAATGGTGGTTGCTGAAAGTTGGAGTGACCGTGGCCATTTCTTAAAATAAGACAGCAATAATGTTTGCCACATCAGTGGGCTCTTCCTTGCATGAACAATTTGTGTGTAGCATGTGATGATGTTTGACAGAATTTGACCCATCTTTTAATATTGGAGCCAATCCTCTCAAACTCTGCCAATGCTTTACAACTAACTTTATGCAATATTCTAAATCCTTTGCTGTCACTTCAGCAATCTTGACATCTTCACCAAGAGAAGATTTCATCTCAAGAAACCACTGCCTTTGCTAATCCCAAAAAAGCCGGTGCTCGTCCACTAAAGTTTTATCATGAGACTGCAGCAATTCACTTCAGGTGAATACATCTTCAGGTCCCACTTCTAATTCTAGTTCCCTTGCTACTTCTATCACATCTGCAGTTGCTTCCTCCACTGAAGTCTTGAATCCCTCAAAGTCATCCATGAGGTTTGGAATCAACTTCTTCCAAAGTCCTGCTTATGTTGATATTTTGACCTCTTCCCATGAATCACGGATGTTCTTTGTGGCATCTAGATGTTCTTTATTCGTCTATGGTGAATCCTTTACTTTGCCCAGATACAGCAGATGGAATCACTATCTATGGCAGCTACTGCCTTAAAAAATGTATTTTTTAAGTAATAAGACTTGAAGGTTGAAATGATTCTTTGATTCATGGGCTGCATAATGAGTGTTGGCAGGCATGAAAATGATATTAATCTCGTACATTTCCATCATAGTTCTTGGGAGGCCAGGGGCATTATCAATGAACAGTACTATTTTGAAAGGAATCTTTGTTTTCTGAAAAGTAGTTCTTACAATGGGCTTAAAATATTCAGCAAACTATGTTGTAGATAGATAGGCTGTCACCCAGGCTTTGTTATTCCATTTATAGAGCACAGGCAGACTAGATTTCACATAATTCCTAAGAGCCCTAGGACTTATGGAATAGTAAAGAAGCATTGACTTCAACTTAAAGTCACCAGCTGCATTAGCCCCTAATAAGAGTGTCGCCCTGTCCTTGGAAGCTTTGAAGCCAGGCATTGACTTTTCCTCTCTAGCTGTGAAAGTCCTAGATGGGATCTTCTTCCAATGGAAGACTGTTTTGTCTACTTTGAAACTGTTTAGTGTATCCATCTTCGTTACTTATCTTAGCTAGACATTCTGGATAACTCACTGCATATTCTACACCAGCTTTTGCTCCTTCTCAATGTACCTTCACATTATGGAAATTGCTTCTTTCTTTATACCTGGTGAACCAACCTCTGCTAACTTCCCACTTTTCTTCTGTAGCTTTGTCACCTCCCTCAACCTTCACAGAATTGGAGAGAATTAGGACCTTGTTCTGGATTAGGCTTTGGCTTAAGGGAATATTGTGGCTAGTTTGGTCTTCTATCCAAACCACTAAATCTTTCTCCATATTAGCAATAAGACTGCTTTGCTTTCTTATCATCTGTATGTTCACTGGAGTAGAAATTTTAATTTCCTTTAAGAACATTTCTATTACATTCACAGCTTGGCTAACTGCTGGGCATAAGAGGCCTAGGTTTTGGCCTGTCTCAGCTTTTAACACACCTTCCTCCTAAGCTAAATTATTTCTAGCTTTTGATTTAAAATGAGAGACATGTGGGGCACCTGGTTGGCTCAGTCGGTTAAGTGTCTGACTTTGGTTCAGGTCATGACCTCGCAGTTTGTGGGTTTGAGCCCTGTGTAGGGCTCTGTGCTGACAGCTTAGAGCCTGGAGCCTGCTTCAGATTCTGTGTCTCCCTCTCTCTCTGCCCTTCCTTGGCTGGTGCTTTGTCTCTCTCTCAAAAATTTAATTAAAAAAAAATACTTAAAAAAATAAAAATAAAATGATAGACATGTGACTCTTCCTTTCACTTAAAAGACTTAGAGGCTACTGTAGAGTTATTAATTGGTCTAATTTCAATATAGTTGTGTCTCAGGAAATAGGGAAGCCTTAGGGGAGGGAGAGAGAAGGGAGCAGCCATTCAGTGGAACAGTCAGGACACACACAATATTTATTGACAAGGTTTACTGTCTTAAATAAGCACATTTCATGGTGCCCAAAGAATTATAATAGTAACATCAAAAATTGCTGATCACAGATCACTCTAACAAACAATAATGAAAAAGTTTGAAATATTATGAGAATTGTGAAAATGGGACACAGAGAGACATAAAGTGAGCAAATACTGTTATAAAAATGTCCCTGATAGACTTAGTCATGCAGGATTATCATAAATCTTCAATTTGGTTAAAAATATAATAACAACACTTCAGTACTTGTGAAGTGAAATAAAGTGAAACACAATAAAATGAGGTATGCCTGTGTAGCTTCCAACTATGCCTCTATGATTCTTTCGTTTATAGATCCATTACATAAGCACTACGCTGCCAAGAAGTGGGTTGCAGAGGACAGGTTATTCTGTCCATCCAGTTGAGAGTTCCTTCTATGGCAGCTGCTTTCTGGTAGTCATCTACACAGGATATAAAGACCTCAAGACTATTTGTGCCTGTTTATGTCAGTCTGTTCACTTACTTCTTCCAAAAGCTTCTTTTTCTTTTTTCATTTCATTGTTTTTCTTCAGGCTCCTGGACAAGTAGCAGAGGTATTCATTATTTTCCACAAGTATGTATCTGTATCTATGACTGTTTCTCCCTTCAGATGAAGTGGATGTTCAAGTGTACTGCTCACAAATTTAGCCACTAGAAGAATGTTCCTTCACACCATTTTTAAAAATAACCCTTTAACGGGATTATAATGTATCGACAGATCAATTCCTGCTAGTATCGTTATATCATGCATAATTACTTGATGTCCCATAATCAGGTATATAGCATAGTAGCTGCAGCTTAATATATTAATTTAATGAACATTTTTAGCTAAACGACATACCACTAAATAACTCGTTATTAAAAGATGAAGTCACAGGGGAAATATTAAAAATGTATCAAACTGTATATAAAGAAAAATATAGTATATCAAAATTTGCATATATCACAAGTAGGATTGAGAGGAAAATTTATAGTATTAAATACACAAATTATAAAAGAGGAAATATTCTAAGCTTTTATCTCAAAAACATAGAGAATAAGAGCAAAATACACCTAAGCCAAGTAGCAGGAGAAAAATAATAAGAGCATTAATCAATGAATTTGAAAACAATAACATAGAGAATAAACACTAAAATAAAGATCTGGCTCATTGAAAAAGATGAAAAAAATTGGCAAACGTCTAGTAAGACTGAGCAAAAGAGAGAAAGAAAATTTGACAACTTAGGTGAAATGGAACCTTTCTTGAAAACCAGAATTTAACTACAAATCACTTAATATGAAATAGATCATTTGTATAGCCCAAAGCTATTAAGTAAATTTAATTCCTGTAACTACCCATCTTCGTTCCCACAAAGCCCCAGCTCACAATCTATTCCTCAAGCTCTACACTTTAGGGATTCTGGGTTGAAGCAACTTGTACTAGGAATATCTCACAAATGCAGATATTGGAGTTTGATTTTAGTATTGTATTGCTCACCTGTCTTTTGGTAAGTGAGATGATAGTAACTCCTTTTTTGTTTGTTTGTTTTTTATTATTTAAAAAAATTTTTTTTAACATTTATTCATTATTGAGAGATAGAGACTGAGCATGAGCAGGGGAGGGGCAGAGAGAGGGGGAGACACAGAATCCGAAGCAGGTTCCAGGCTCCCAGCTGTCAGCACAGAGCCCCATGCGGGGCTAGAACTCACAAACCTTGAGATCATGACCTGGGCCGAAGTCGGACGCCCAACCGACTGAACCACCCAGGCGCCCCTGTTTGTTTGGTTTTTAAACTTTTTTTTAAGTTTATTTATTTTTGAGAGAGAGAAACAGAGCACAAGCAGGGGAGAGGAAAAGAGAGATATGGAAACACAGAATCCGAAGGAAGCTCGGGGCTCCAAGTTCCAAGCTGTTAGCACAGAGCCCAATGCAGGGCTCAAACTCGATCCACAAGATCATGACCTGAGCCTAAGCCGATGTTTAACCAACTGAGCCACTCGGGCGCTCCAAGATGATAATAACTCTTGGCATGAAATAACACCACAACTACTGAAAATTTGACCCATGGTTAATTTTGATGAATGCAAGTAGTATCTAAAGCTTAAGGAAATCGGATGGGTACATCATTTAATCACTAAGGAGACAATGATAATTATGAAGATTGTGGTTTGAGATATCTGTTTTAATGAAATCAGAGAGCTTGGAACATAAAATTATAAGGTCAATGCAGCTAACATAAGGGATGCTATGGAAACCAGACAACTTTTATGGTTTAAAGGAGATTCCAATACACTGCAGACACATAGCAGATTATGATTAAAGACAGGCCCAGATTATAATCATAAGGCTGTCAGGGCCACCATCGATATTAAATTAGCAGTCTCCAAAGATCTTTGATGTCAATGCCAGCATCATAATAGCAAAGTTCATTAGAATGGGAAATTTTGAGTGGATGAGCCCAAGATTATTAAATCTCTGAATTCAATATGGAAACAATGCAAAGACCTCCAGTGTCTAGTAAAATATTGTCATTCTCCTGAAATTCACCACCATATTGCCTGTAGGCCAAAAACCGGAATCTGATTTTAGTATATCTCACGTCAGCTGGAAAGAGGTTCTATAAATGTGTGAAGGAAGAGGACACCTGGAAGATATGAACCAGCGGTACTGAGTGAACATGCAAGATCATGGACCTTGAAGTATTAGAGCAGGAAATACAAAAAATAAAGCTAAATAGAAGATAATTCATTCATATGAGAGTATTTGCCCATGACTCTGGATTTCAAATGTCAGCATAGGGGCACCTGGATGGGTCGGTTAAGCATCCAACTTCAGTTCAGGTCATGAGCTCGCGTTTCATGAGTTCGAGCCCCGTGTTGGGCTCTGTGCTGACAGCTCAGAGCCTGGAACCTGTTTCAGATTCTGTGTCTCCCTCTGTCTCTGCCCCTCTCCCTCTCAAAAATAAATAAACTAAACTAAATAAAATAAATACCTATAGCTGGACTTAATTTTAATGAATGGCTCTTTGAAGCCTGAGCCTGAAAACAGCCTGTAGCAAATGAGGGAGAGACGCTGTATATATTTTTTTAACATAGTATTGAAAGACTCAGAAGATTTAAGGAGTTGCGAAAGTTAAAATGGATTTACCTGTAATGTCTAAGAATGACAAATCTTTCTATTTTTATAAAGTGGGCCTAGAAGAAACTTCTAAATTATTATTAAAGTGGTAAGGAATGCTTAAATAAGGGTGACATCTGAACTCTGAGAAGTTCAGTGATGGCTGTCCTCTGTAGTCCAGAGGCTGTGAGAGATCTGCTGGGGAATCAGGGTACCTAATGGGTGATGGGATTCCAGAGTGGCACAGCACAGGTAGAAGAACTTACCTGTGAGAAGCACAGGAAGCATAATCATGGTTGTAGGCAATAATGCTTTTTTCTATAGGAGAGTAAATCACGATGTCCCTAGGAGTTTGACAGATGGGCACCTGACAAGGATAGCCTGTTTTTTTTTTATAATAAATGACTGGATGCTGACAAGCAGAAAGTTGATAGTCCTGCAATAGAAATCATAAAACTCTTGGAGTACATGAAATGTTAAAAGTGCTATGTAATTTGGTGATCATGACTAGTATCATCCTTGGAAGAATTTTCTAGAATAAAGAATGGCAGTATTACATACAATAAGGTGAATTGTTTATAGCCATAACGTATGCTAAAACTTTTCCCAAATTATTTCTTTTTTAATGGCTAAATTTAAGTCGTCTCTAATTTATTGAAAGGTCCAAATGAAATCATCTTGGAAGTGCTTTAAAATGCATTAAGAACAATGAATTTAATGAAAATTATTACCATCTAATATATTTTGAATACTTTGTGAACAAATGCAGCCCATCCATTTCTGTGGCCAGGGAACCACAGATGTAGCAGTGACAAGTTCGTTTACTCTGGTACCCAATGTAGTTCAGGTTTCACTCTCCAAGGAAAAACCAACACATTTGATTGTTAGCCATGAGTCAGCTAACCAGAAAAGTAAATCTGCTTTATAAAATATGATGTTCTTCAAGTCAAATCTTTAGGACATAGGATTATCCCTGTGCCCTGGATTATCTCTGCTATCACCGTACTCCATTAGCAATGGGAAGACAGCGTTGACTGAAATCGCATCTTGCCCTAGACAGTATTTTCATCACATTTTTAAGGGCCTTCACAAAGTTATCTTTAGGAATTGGCAGGAATGTTTATTTACACTCAAACATGAAGCTATATTGAATAATTAAGTATCTAACTATCCATTGCTGGCAGAAACATTGAATCTGTCTATACACAAATGAATAAGGAAATACATCAGTAATGGGAAAGAGCAGCTGCAGAAGTTTACTAAAGGTGTGCCTACACTTGCTTTGGTGTTCTAGTTTGTATCTATGGACATGGAAATGTTAATCTATTCATGACCACATCCCAGTAGAAATAATTAACCTCTAACAAGCATAGTAAACATATGGAGTCTTTTATTTATTATTTGCTTTGTCTCAGATACAATTTATAAAAGTTTGATCATTTCAAGTAGTTGAAGTTAGTATCTGTGAGATAATAGAATATATATATATATATACATATATATATATATATATACACACACACATATCTCCCCAGTTCCTGGCACAGAGCTTATAAAACTCTTGTTATTTCCTAAGTGATAAGAACATTATGAATATCTGTTGTTCTAATATTTATGTTTGACCCAATTCCTGACATGAGGCTTCTGAAACCCTTGTAAATTCCTAACAGCATTAGGAGCAACTTTTGTTCTATTGATGTGACTCTTGGTGGGCTTGTGGATGGAGACTGGTCATTAGAAAGACCAAGTCATGGTTAGAAATGAGAACTTTGAATTCTCAGTCATGTTTTCCATCTTCCAGAGAGGGGACAGAGGCAGAAAATGGAGGTAATAGTTGATTATGCCTACATGAGGAAGCCTTCATAAAATTACAATAGTAGGAGGTCTGGAATGCTTCCAGCTTGGCCAACACATCCACACTGGGAGGGTGATGTACCCCAGCTCCATGGGGACAGAAACTCTTGCACGAAGGATTCTTACAGAACCCTATTTATCTCTTCATCTGGCTGTTCATCTGTATCCTTTATCATATCTTTTAATAAATTGATAAACATTAAGCAAGTGCTTTCTGAAGTTCTCTGAGCTTCTCTGGCAGATTCACCAAACCTGAATAGGAGATGGTTGGAGGCTCTGATCTGTAACTATTTGTCAGAACTATGAGTGGTAACTGACATCTGAAATGGAGGTAGGGGGCAGTCTTGGGCACTGAGCCCTTACTTGTGAGATCTGATGCTTCTCCAGGTAGATAGTGTCAGAATTTAAAACTGTAGAACACCCACCTGTGTCGAAGACTTGCTTGTTGTGGGGGGAACAACACACACACACACAGTGACCAGAAGTGTCAGAAGTGTTCCGTGGGAGTGGTAAAGGAGATTCTCAGGGAAGAAAAGCATAGTAGGGAAGAACTGTGTTTTTCTTTACATAGGAAGGAAAAATCTAAGTTTTTCCTTCACAGTTTCCCAATAGGAAATAGAAATCTTCTATCACTGGAATGCATGAAATTATCACATTAAAAATGATCAGAATACTATAAAATATTCTGGTTAGAAAAACTCTAGCCAAAGAAATATCAACAGCAATAGAATTTTATGCAATTAAGTATACAACTACATGAAATTATACTAATAAAAATAATCTATCAATTATGTACTAAGAGAGTGATCTTAACTAGCTACAGCTTCTCCTCAATTAATTTTACAAATTGAAGGAAAATCAATACTTTTCTGGGAAATCCCTTTGTTACTATCCACTGTATCACCAGGTACAAGGATTGCTACATCATGCAAAAATCCTCGTAGCTAATCCATCACTTGCTCAGCTGTAGCCTGAGGAAAGATGTAACAATGATGTCATGGGCTTTAGAAGCCTTCTCCAAGAATTGGTAGCATCCCAAGAAATACAGGTATACAGTCTCATTTGGAACAAGAAGAAAATTAATTCCACCCACACAACATGTTCTCAGACACTTGGCCTTTGTGTTGGCAAGAAGAAAAAAAAATCAAGCATTTGTATTTTGTAATTGGCCCAACTTTAATGGGAGGCATTCACCAGCAGAGCAGGATAACATGACAGGATTTTGGTAAATGGCATGTTATTTCATAAAGAGTTCTGCTCAAGGTAATTTATAAGAAAGAGGAAGGCTTACCTAAAGCTATCACTCAGGATTATATCAAGTCAAATCAATTTCATAGTTCCTGTAAATTTTATTGATGTCTTTACAGCTTTTGTGTTTCATTGAGTTGAAATAACAAAAACATCACTGAGATGTCTCCATTTTAACTCCATTTTAAACTCAATTTTTATCCTCTTAATTTCTTTCTTAAAGGAAAAGGTGTGCTTCCATTTCAGGCTCTCTGAATATAGCAATAGAAACTATTGTACTAAAGAGTATTCTGACAACTTTTATAATTTAACTGGAGTGTGGGTAGAAAGCCAAGGGACTTGTTCTTCCTGTGTGAATGTAAAGATGATTACAGTATTTGGTGCTTGTGTTTAGGATGGTGAGTGAAGCAGAAAGAGGCCTTTATATGCTGTCTGTGTAGAAGATGTGTTTGGGAAAGTTTTAGCAAATCATATAACAGAGTCTGTCACCAAATTTGTTCTGCTCTAGGCCTTGGGACAAGGATCAGCTTTGCAACTCACAGTTTTCCTTTCATTTCCCCTTACTTATAGCCTCAGTGTATTTTCAGGTAATAATTATATTTCTTACAGCTATAAAATAACATTTTGCTTTGTCACAGCCTACCTCACCAAATAATAGCTGATGAGGGCTTTGACACCGCTATTCTTTTCCTGTAGAATCAAAACTCAGAGAAACAAAGTTTTCATTTCCAAAACTTGATTGTCACTACTCAAAACAAAGACCCATGTTACTTTGTAATGTTAATATTTTTATCTGCTTTTAACATGTGTATCTATATTCTAATTCCCCATGCCCTTCAGTGTTTTCTTAACGATTAATTTTTTAGAATAAATTGTCAAGAATGGAATTATTTGATTAATAGTAGGAACATTTAAACAACTTTTGATATATATATTTTATCATTATTAAAACTAATATTTTAGTTATCAAACACTTAAAATAGAGAAATATGAAAATAAAACCGATACCTAACACACATCAGTGAGATTTTATTTAATAAATTGTAACATTTTGCATGTTTAATTCAGATATCCTTTTTTTCTTTTAAAACAAAATGTTAGAGACCTCAGGTCCATGCTTTCAAACAGTTCATTTTCTGGTCTTCACCTTATGTTCTTTCCTATAGATGGTGTGTATCATTCTCAGGCATGTCTATGTATTTTACTGCATTTGTATGTATGTGTCCATACATAGTACACATTACTGCTTAAAGAGTTTAAATATGCATAAATGGTATCATATTATCATAGTGTCTCTTTTAGCAACTTCACTTTTGTCTTTCTACATAAAATTGCTTTTTTCATTAATTTCTATTGATTTTTGCTCTTATTTTTAATTTTTTATGATCACCTTCTTTAGGTTTACTCTGTTTTCTTTTTCCTATTTTTTTAACCTTTATTTATTTTGAGAGAGAGAGAGAAAGACTGCTAGTGAACAGGGGAGGGACAGAGAGACAGGGAAAGTGAGACTCTCAAGCCGGCCCCACACTCTGTTAGCACAGAGCCTCATGCAGGGCTTCATCTCATGAACTTTGAGGACATGACCCGAGCCAAAATCAAGAGTCTGACACTCACCAACTGAGCCACCCAGTCTTCTCTCTTTTTCCTAATTTCTTGAGTTAAGATTCATCCTCCATATTTATTATTTTCTGATTTAAACATTTAAGACCAAAGGGTTTTATGAATTGTGAAACTGCTGTTTTATCCACATTTAACAAGTTTGGACATATTGCGTTTTCATTGTTAGTTTAGTTCTAAATATGTTTCATTCTCTATGAAAACTTCTTATTTGGTCTGTTTTTTTGATTTGGAAGATTTTACATGATTATCTTTATTCCAAATATCTTGAGGAGTGGATGTTAGCTTTCAGTTGTTGATTCCCTACTTTTAAACTTATGTGACTTTGGGTTATTTCTATGTGATTCAGATTCTTTGATATTTTTTATGACATGTAATCTAGTACTTGATTAATTTTTATATGTCTCTTGTATGCAGTAGTCAGTAGTACTTTGAAAGAAAATATTTCTAGCCTTTACCAGTTGGCATGAAGTTTAGATTGGACTGTATTACCATGTTCTTATAATAACCATGACTCAATGTTCAGTTGCATGCACTATTATGTAGAACTGGTATGAAATACATTTTTGTTTCATTAACCGATTAAGATTTTGGTTCTTTGTGTTACTATAGGATTATAAGTCAATTCTGATATTGTGGATATGGGGTGATATTGGTATAGTCCTAGAAGTGAAAAAGGTGACAATCAATGTTATACATTAACAAAACACTTAATAAAACTATCAGCTGCTATAACTTGCATGTTATTCATATATTCAATGAATGTGTAGCACTAGGAGAAGTAGTTGAAAATTTAAGCTCTATTGGTATGTATTGATTGGTATTAGCCAGCCATTATGAAATAGACCCAAGGAGTGTATATTTAAAAAGTATTTTATTTTCTTTGTCCTTTGGTACAAGGTTCTATACTAGTCCATCACATCAACTTGTTAGTTGTGCTGTCATTGAAAGTTTCTATATCCTTACTAAATTTTGTCTACTTTTTAAGCTTATTTATTTATTTTAAGAGAGAGAGAGAACATGCAAGAGAGTAGGGAAAGGACAGTGTCAACAAACACTGAGACGCAACTGAGGCTCAACAAACACTGAGATCACCATCCTGAGGGTAGGGGAATGTAAGAAAGAAAAGAAGAGAAGCCAGTTTGGGAACAGGAGGGTCCCCTGGGCTGATGGCCCAAGTGATGGCTTTATTGTTGCTGTACACAATCTTTTATATCAAGACTCTTATGGGTCAGGTCATTCTAAGAATAAACAGGTTTCACATGATCGCTGCCAACCAAAACATTTAGTTCTGTGTACATTGTGAACTTTCTAAACGGGTCACAGCAAGGTCCTGTTGATAGATTGCTAGCAAAACACAGTTCCCATGTTTGTTTCTATTTGACCTGGGGTAGAAAGGGGGGTAACATTACTGCCAACACCCACAGACCACAGGCTTCAGGAATTAGATTTCTCAGCCTTGACAAGGCTTTCATATGCCTTTGCAAGTGGGGGAATGGGAGGGGGAACCATCGGGTTGGCTGAGTCAACAGGGAGCCGTTGCTCAACCCGGTCTCGGCCTGGCACCGGGGTCCGGCCTCCCACAGACAGAGACAAAGGGAGAGAGAGAATCCTGAGCATGCTCCTCACTGTCAGTGCAGAGCCTGATGTGGGTCTCAATCTCACAAACCGTGAGATTATGACCTGAGCCAAAACCAAAAGTCGGACACTCACCCAACTGAGCCACCCAGGTGCCCCTAATTTCTGTCTACTTTTTAGATGATTATTTTAAAATCTCTCACTGTGTGAATAAGTAAATATTTCTTGAACAGAATCTAAAATGTATTAAGAAAAAAACATACATGACAAATTGGGTGTTAGTGATGTTACAAACTTCTGTTGATCAGAAGACACCATCGAAAGAATAAAAAAGCAAGCCAAAGAGTGGGAGAAAAATCTCTGCAATACAAATGACACATCATTCAAATCTGAAACACACAAAAATTGTTGCAAATCAATCAGAAAAATAATAATTCAAACCCAGAGAAAAACATGTATAAAAGACTTAGAGATGTTTTACAAAAAAGACATCCAAATAGCCGATGAACAAAGACATCCAAATAAACAAAAAGCCAAATAAAAGCCTTTTCACATTTAAAAAATGTGAAAGGTATTAGTCATTAGGAAAATGCAAATCAAAATCATAAGATATTACTCCCAAAGTGGTTAAAATAGGGAAAAAAATACTGCCATGCACTGTTGCAGGGAGCATAAATTTATACAACCTCTTGCAGGATAAGTTAAAGTCCAGATAATGATGCCCTGTGACCTGGCTGTCCCAGTCTCACAATAAGATCTTTGAGGATTCCTGCTTTAGGTAAAAGGAAACTCTCCCAATGTGGTAAGGTAGGCGAATCACAGGGTTTATCTCTTTTGCTTCCTCTCTCTCAGGAATAACTGTTCTGTACTACCTACTGTCCAATATCTTAAATCTTTGTTTCAAATATTTAACTGGCTTTTAGTTGCTTATTGGCAGGAAGTTAAATTGGTCCATATTAATCATCCATCTTTGCTAAAAGCTTATGTGTGTAACTTTTTGTGGGCTAACTGCTGTGACTGTTCCATCTTCCTGCTGGGTCACAGCACATGTAGCTGCTGTTACCCTAATGGCACTCTGGTGGGATGACATGTGTCTCAGTTCTAGGAATTTTTGCCAATAATTTAAAGCTGCTAATTCATACATAATTGGTTTGTTATTTTGGTATTTGAATTTGCCTTTGCTTTTTCCGGGAGGTCGTCAAGAAACTGAAAGTTTTCCTTCCACATATTTGATGAAAAATATATCTCATTGTAAAGCACATGTTTATATTTCTCCCAAAAGGAGACGTAAATTTCTAACTGATAATTGAGTTTTAGTTTGGGGGTTTTCAATGACACCACATATCTGAACTTGCTTTCCTTATGTTTTTATGTGTTGATGACATTAGAAAATGCTATTTTTGTGTATTATTAAATTTTATGATAAAACTATAGAAAGTGCTTTGGATTGCTTATTAAAGTGCTATAAAACTAAAGCTGTTTCTTAATTTTTTTATGAATATGAATAAGCTAATAAAATGTGCGATGCCAAAATGTAAAATAATGGTAGTTTAATTTTTTAATCAGGTTTTTTTTCCTTCTTATTTTATTCAGGAGAGAACCAAATGGTGTAATTCTTTTGATATTTTGTTGCTGTCATTCTTCATGTAGAAGCAGTATATATATAATCAGGGTATCATTGAACAGCCCTTGTAATCAAAAGTGACTCAGATAGAAACTTACTAAAGACACTGCATTGTTTTTCTTTTTAATTTTACCCCTTTGTTTACCAAGACCCTGATGGCAAAATAATTGAGTAGCTGAAGTTGATTTGGGGTGCACTCCTATTGATTCAACTCTTTCTTCATTTAACCCCTGGGGTAGCATGCACTCCATGTGCCTCTCCAGGATTCCCAATTGGTGTACCCAGGGCCACATAAGTAGATATAAGTAGACATTGTTCCTTTGTACTTTCACTTGTCTTGTCCTCTACAATGTGGAATATATGGAATCTCATAAGCATAGCTAAGTTTCAGGTTAGCTGTCACTAATGTTTTAATACAGGGTAAGCAATTTTCTCGGTAAATGGCCAGATAGTGAATATTTTCAGTTTTGAGGCCATACTGTCTCTGTTGCACCTACTCAACGCTGTCCTTGTGACACAAAAGCAGCCATAGACAATTTGTAAATGAACAGGCATGGCTATGTTCCATTAAAACTTTATGTACAAAAAAGGCAATGAACCAGAGTTGGCTAATGGACCATAATTTGCCAAACACGTTTAATAGATCATGCTTCCAAAAGTGGTATGTTGGGATTTTAACACAGACCTCTGGGCCACACTATAATTCAAATTTTAAAAGGTGAGGCTTTAATGTGACATTAATAGAACTATAGGTCATATTCTTAAGCCATTTAGCATCCAGGACAAAACATTGTCAGCTGGTTATTGTGGTAGTTGAGAAATGTTAAAAAATAACAGAAAGTGTGTAATGGTAGGATACAAGGGTTTGGTAAATTATTTAGCCTCCCATTTAAAAGAAGCCTCGTTGTTTTGCAAAATGATGTCCTAATATAGACTCTTAGTGTCCATGTTGACTGAGTGGAAAAATGATCCACATTTTTTTCTAAAAATTTTTCTAAATTTTTTTCTATTTTCTAAAAATATTTTCTAAAACTGTAGGATTGCATTTTTTTTAAATTCCAGCTTGAATAGATTTTTTTTCCTTTGGAAGTTGTCAGAAATGCCATGAGTTTTCAAATAAGACTAAAACTCTTTTACTAAAAAGTTGTATTATGGATTTGAAGACTACATTCAAAGGACAGATACATGGTTTCAGGTGAATTTGGGGGAAAAAATCAATCAAGCACCGTTTGCTGGTATACTGTCACTTTCATTCAAGTCTCTTTGTGTATGTAGCTTTGCAGTAAAGTATTCCAACTGAGATATATTTGGCCATTGTAACAACATTCTTTTGACTAAATCCAGGTAACTTAACAAGTTTCTTAAAACTACATACAAGAATTGAAAGTATTATTAAGCCATTTAGAATGTTTTTTAAAAAGCATATTCAAAGATTACAGTGGTCACTCGGCAGGAACATTCCATTTCTTATACCACTAAGAATTCTGTGAGCTTTTATAATACCAGGTAGGTCAGGATCTCAAGTAATTTTTTAAGTCATTTCACAGTAATTCCAAAGTTATACATTTATTCTTGAAATTAATAGCATGTCATAAATCCTGGCTTTCATTTTTGCTTAATAACCCATGCCTTCACTTATTCAACAAATGCATCATGAACCTACTATGTGTTATAACTTAAAAAGTCAAGGATGAACAGATCAGATGTAATCTCTTCACTAAGAAAATTAACATCCAAGTTGGAAGCATGAGACAATAAACAGGTAGAAAAATAGGTGTAATAACCAGAATATGATGAATGCCATGAAGGAAATGAACACATGACATTAGAGAGTGTGACAGTTATTGGACCCAGTACCACCCAATAAATGAGGTGACCAGCAATTCCTCTAAGGAAACGTGCAAAACGTGAAGCAGCGTGTTGAAGTTTATTTTCTAAGGAGTTTTCCAAAGGAATAGGAATTTCCTAAGAAATTAGAACTATTTCATGAAATCAACAACCTATGGGAGAATGAAAAACACTTTCAATATTTAAAACTAGAATAAAATGATTTATGGTTTCCTTTAACTTGGATTCTATAGTTTCTCAGCCCTCTAATCCTATGGACAGTCCCACAATAATCCTTTATTCGTGTATCAACCTGAAGAAGCTTTTAGGTCTCTCAGCCATATGCTGCTCTAAGTGAGGGGCTGAGAATCAAGAGGGCGTTAGACCACACAGCATCTTTCTCCCTGAGCACTCTGGTTTTATTCAGACCAACAACAAATGGTAAGTTCTGTCAATCTGCTATCAAGAGATGGAGCCTAAGCCATTACAGAATTGTTGCTTTTGGAATGTCAGAGTTTCATGTTACTCTTCTGAAATGGAGTCAAGATTCAGGTCTTTCATCTCATTTTTGATTTAACTATACCCCATGCTCATCCATGTGTGGAAAATGGCAGTCACTCTAGAAAGCTTGTTCATACTGTTCCCTTGAATATCTAAACACCTGCAGGGCACTTTCAAATCTAATTACTGCCTTAATTTAACAGCTAAAAACGGGAAACACTGTGAACAAGTCACATTTCTGCGAGGGCGTGGAACACACAATGGCAGATACATCAACCAGGATTGCATTTTTCTACAAGTGACAGACAATCTGGAAAATGATGTCTTAAATTTTTAATCAGTTTATTTTCTTCTTGTACATAAGAAGTTGGTATTTCACTGTCGTCCTCATGGAACCATTAAAATCCAGCTTCCCTCAAGCCTTCTGTTCAGTCTTCTACAGTAAGTGGCTTTTTTCTCAAGTTTTCACCTCAGTTTTTTTTTTTTTTCTTTTCTTTTTTTCAAAATTTTACACTGGCATTAAACAAAATGTAATCAACATTTGAGAAGACA